>NC_137718.1:2400000-3601000 GCF_964034855.1 Anser brachyrhynchus
CCTTTGCTAGCTAAAAACGAGACTGAGACACTCTGTGGAGGAGGGGATGGAGTATTTACATGGTCAGGCAGCGCAATCAGAGACCTGTGGCTGGCGTGCAGCTCAAGTTTCACGCCCGGTCTGTTTTCCCCTTGCTGGCTGGCGGTGTTAAGCCCAGGAGGGATGTGCAGTTTCTGCAGAGAATGGAGCATGGGGGCAGAACAGTGAGGTGGGGTCTGGGCCTTGGAAGGATGAGGAACCACTAAGCACAGAAACAAAACAGGATATGTACTCTAGGAAAGAATAAAACGCACCAAGAGACCATTCCTGGCACCAGGTAAGAGAGGAAACAGCACTCACTGTTGGGTTTCAGCACAAGCCCCCACAATGTTCGATCCTCCCCAGTTTACAGACAGGCAGTCGTGCTCCAGCATGGTCTGCATGATGAATGCAGACCTGGCATTTAGCACTGAGTTTGGTTGGACTCTCTGTGGACTAACTGCTTGTGCACCCTAAAGAAGGAAGCCGACAGCAATCTGCCCTCCCCGTGTAGTCACAGGATTCCCATCTCTTGAATTTCTTGGTAGTTCTCACTCCTTGTGATTTATCTGTCTCCCTGACACTGGAATAATTAAATAAAGAACACTTTAAAAATGGTATTTTCTTGACCAAGACGAATTTCAGTCCCCCAGTAATACAACCTACAGAAGAGGATGGAAAAAAAAACAAAAACATCCTGCTCTTTGTCAGCCTCTCCCAAGAACTGCGTGCCCACTTAGGAGATTTACAGGCTTTTTAAGAGTCCACAGACATAGAGACTTCAGATACTCAAGAAAGGAATCAGTTATGTAAAATAAACCATTCTCCATAACTCGCTGCAATTTATATTATTTTCTGGTACAAAAGCAAAAGCTCTGCAAAGAAAATAAAAACGCCAAGCTAAAACCACCAGCTGTAAACCAGCCACAAACTCTTCAAAACTATTGCTGCTTTGCAGACCCCCGGCTGAGCTGCCCCCTATTCCCTCCTGTTAGTAAACAGCTCTGCCCCCTCCCCAGCCCCAAAATCTCGCTCATTTTTCTCCTTTTCCGCTCCACAAAGCGCTGGGAGACGTAGCAGCCCTTAAGAGATGCTGCACAAAAGCACGCTGCCTTACCCCGGGAAGGTCTGCACGAGACCTGGGACATGCATTTACCTCCGTGAAGCCCTCCTGCAGAATATCCAGCAAATTCCCCCTGGCCAAGCAGGCGAGCATTCTCCACGAGCCCGCCGACGGGCGAGGGTCTCAGAGGACACGGGGCAGATCCTCGGGCTCCGGGCACGACCTCTTCCTCCTCCTCCCAAAGACAAAGAGTTGGAGCTCATCGGGAACCGCATTCACAGTCCCATATGTGCAGCCCGTTACTGCACACGGAGAGTTGAGCCAAAGTCGGGGCTTGCACTGGGCATGCTCGCGAGAGAGCTGCCGGGGAGCAGCGGGAGAGATGTCACACAGTTCCTATAGAAACGCTTCGGCTTACACGATGCAGGCCCTGCGCTGAGTTGGGGAAACATCTGAAACCTATTTCCAAGCAGCCGTGCTCACGCGAAACCTGCTGCGTAAAAAGAGATTTTTCGAACCCAGCAAACACTGCGAGCCCTGTCCGGCGTGGGGGCAGGGAGAGAGTCAGCAAATAGCAGATGTCTTGCTCAGCTAGAAAAGCAAGGGGAAAGGCTGTACGAGCTGCCAGATTTAGCTGTCGGCAATCGGTCTGCAGCCCCAAAGAAACAGCGGTGTTTTCAGCAACCCAGCAGAGGCAGGAAGCTGCAAACCAGGCCACCAGACAGCTAGCAACGTTTGCACAGCACCGGGCTCTACCCTAGCTGCTGTGGCAATGGAGTCCGGAGAAGAAATAAGACAGAAAACTTCCAAATTAGAATTAAATACGATCCCCAGAAAAGTCTCTAAATCAACAATAACCGCATTCATTCCAGAAAGAAAGGATCGGATATCTCTAGGCAATCTCTCAAACTTCATCTCATCTTGCAAGAAATCCCCTGAAAAAACACAGAAAACCTCTCGGAATGGATGCAACCACCTTCTGCCAGCCCCCAGAGCAACACAGCACGTCCTGCTCAGCACTATTCAGGCAGAGCCTTCAGGTTTCAAAATACCATGGCCAAGCATTTCTAAGCGAGAGACACATTTAAAAACAAACATGTTTTCCTGCCTGAGTATTGAGGGTTCCAGAGGAAAAAGCAATTGCATAATTATACCACGCCAATGTTTTCTGGCAGATACGGAGAGATGCAGGTAAAATACAGAAAGACAAGCAGCAGCTAATTTCCTTCTATAACCAACCCAAGTCATTCAAAAAGGAGTGAGCCCCCACTCATAGCCTGAATTTTAAATTATTTATTCTTGTTTGCCTTTCCTACTTACTTTTCATAATCCAGTGGGGACTGAGATTTTTTTCATTGACTGTAATATCACAGCTGTTAAGCAAAATGGTAAATGATGATGAGGCTTTGCAAAAAATCTTGAAAGGTGGCGATGCTGGTGGTTAGTACCTCAATCCAGTTTGCATTTGAGACTCAAAATTACTCAAAATGCGATTAATTAGATGACAGGAAATATCCATCCCTATTTTGTACAATGCAAACAAGTAGGTTGGGCCTTTGCCATTTCAGTAAAATTTCATAGAAAAACTGAATGAGTGGTTTCCCTATCAAAAAGGAAGTGACCTCATTTGAAAAACACAACAAAACATTCAGAGCCTTTTCTGTGAGCTTTACGACATTCGTATCTAATAATCTCAAAGAAAAAAATATATTTATTATCCATCTTTTCAATGCTTCATTGTAAATACACATTCGTAGAAGTTTACAGGTAGGAATGCTGAGGTCATCCCTTCCCTCTACCCCTGTGATTTCTGGAACAAAAAATAAATAAGCTGCAGATGTACTAAAGTGAAATCACATGTACTCGGGAAGCACAGAGGAGGTGGCAGATGGCTGTCAGGTGTTCTCTGATTGTTTTTAGAATTTGTTTTATGAATTTAATAGCGGATTAAATGTTGTATGCTCACAATCCCTACAAGCTCTAGATATTTACACTCGTCCTTTGAAGGGGAGATAAGCCGTAGGGAGGCACAGACTTTATACTGGAGACATGACCCAAATTTGCAGGATTAAAAATAAGAATAAAGAGATAATCTGTTCAAACAGCATAAAAATACAAAGTATAAATACAATTTAATTTGTAAAATATATTGCTTAAATCATCGTAAGCTGATAGATTGAGAAAAAGAGTTAATTGATCATGGACCTCAGAGAATAGAAACTAGGCCATTTCTAATGGCTAGACTGAGTGGTAGAGAGTGCTGGGCCATTTTTCTGTTCATTGTGGTAACATAAATGCATCTTGGGTGTCTGTGTGTGCTGAAAGTACCTTTTAAAAATTAAACCCCAGTTCTCCCCTCTTTGTGTTTCACTCTTAAATTTCAAGCTTCTTGTAGAAGGAATTATATTTTTCTTCCAGTTGTATAGCATCACAAAGGATGCCTTTGAATGTCGTATTTGCAAGAAGAAAAACTAAGGCTTCATAGTTCTTCCTTTCAAGAGTGATTTTTAACACTCACGGAAAATAATTCCAAGGTGAAGGCAAAGGGGGGCAGTGAAACGAGAAGGATCTCGGCGCCTGCTCGTCCTGCTGCGAGTGACCTTCAAACCAAACGCGGCGGCTGGCAGCTTGGTTGGTGGCGCTGCCCTCTCCTGGCTGGTTTCAGCACAACCTCTGGGCTTTCCCCCTGCTGAATCCTGGGCAAGGTGCAGGACACAGCCCAGTTCCTGCTCCATTTCCTGTTGCTGTGAGGTGGCAGCCGTCGTGTGGCAGCACAACACCAGTACAAGCACCTGAGCCTTCCTTCAAGCCCTCCATGCAAGGATTTTAAAGCACTTTATCAACGTTCACTGATTATTTACCTCATCAGCACTTGAGAAGAAGAGAAAAATCAACAGCCACAGCTGAGCTCTTGCTAATAATAATTTAGTCGAGGAAATAAGAGTGAGGGTGATTCTAGACAAAGCTCGTGCAGCCACGACTGCAGGAATCTGCCTAAAACAACTAATGCCTTCGTGCCACTGAGTGCTCCCTCCCAGCCTCCCCTTAAGCATCCCAAACAATGCTCAGACACAAAAAACACTCCAGGGGACTCACGGAAGATGCAGCGGGCTGCGACGTGTGACGGGGCACCGCATCCACTAGCGTTCCCATGCTGGGTGCCACAGCTCAGCGCCGCGAGGAACGCACCAGCACTCCTTCCCCCTTGAAGCCTGAGGGGAAGAAGCAAACGTATTAAAAACAAAGGAAAGAATTTTCTTAGAGGGAAAACAGGCTTGCAATGCCTGAATATAACCAACAGAAAGGAGGAAAGTCGCCCCCTTTTATCATTGCCTGAAAAAAATATATATATTTAAGGGCTACTATCTTAGGGAAAGTTATACATTTTTATATTTTGTTCCACATGTAAAGCAGGCAGAATTCCTATGAAATGTATGTAGAAAAGATTCCTGATTACATTGGCTCATAGTGCAGGTAGGGTCTAATTATCTTCCGCATTTGTGCAAGGGGAATCCAAATTCAGCAGAAGTTAAAATATGCCACACAAAGCTGTACTGCTCCTTGGTGTCAAATAGTCAGGGTATTATTTGATTTGGTGTTAAATGACCCAGACAGCAAACACTCGTAAGTAGCTTTAGGAAACAATTCAACAAATTGACATTCATATTTGGGAATTTGGGGGTAATGTGTATTTTTTTTTGCTTTGTCTTCTTTCAGGATTCTGGAGAAATGTCTTGTGAAAGGAAGGGTGGGGGCATTTGGATGAGCTAATAGAATAGAAAATGGTGGGACTCCTTGGGAATACCCCTCGCGGGGAAAGAAATGGAACGGCAGTGGGAAATGCGATATTTAAAGATGGTTTAAGGGCGTGTAACCTGTAGGTCGATGGCTGCTGCTGTCTCTGGCGTGTCCAGGGCTGCAGGTCAGGGGTACGAAGGCTGGCGGAGCCGAGGCCCGCTGCTGCCCCTGCTGCGGGCTGAGGCTTTTGGGGTCCGCCGTGCTGGCAGCGAGAGACGAGGGGGGCCCGGAGCGAGGATGGAGAACCAAGGGGGGGGCTGGAGCAGGAGCGGGGCAGGCCCGGGGGCACCGGGCTGCGGGGAACGGAGGGTCCCGGGGGCTGAGGAACGCCGGGGCGGGGGTGGCACCGAGAACCGGGAGCCGAGGCCCTGCCTGCGGCCGGCCGGCTGCGGGCCCGGCCCCCGCGCGTCGCCGCTGCCATGGGGACGGGAACGGGGCCGGGAACGGGGCGGGCCGGGCCGAGGGCTCGGCCCCCGAAGGCGAGGCCGTTTCCATGGGGGCGAGGCCCTGTCAGCCCCCGCAGCGCCCTGCCGTGGCCCAGCGCGGGGATAAAGTGCGAATTAGCCGAAAATCAAGTCTTTAATGTCCGAGGAACACTTGATACGTTTAACACACGTTTAACCCCTACACAGGCAACCTTGGGTAACACTGGGCAGGCCCCTGCAATCTGTTAATATTCAGTGCAAAACCACGGCTTTTAGAAAAATCCTTCCTCCAAAATTCGTGATTTTCACATTTTAGAGATTCAAGGCCCTGCTTTTCCCAGCGCCGCACTGGTACAAGTCAATGCCGCGTGCGCAGATTTACCCCAGGCCGTGCCCAGGAGCAGACCCAGCGCTGTGCTGTCCCCAGCCCCAGCTCGCCCGGTGGGGAGGAAAGCTCCAGTACCACAAAAAAGATCCTTCACTCTGCTTGACACTGCAGTAGCAGGCAGTTTCAGTCAAATCGTCTTTAAAAATGACCTGTTGGAGACAGCACCTTCTAGAAAACCTCCCCTCTGGTGAATTATAGTCTATATTTAATAACGTGTATTAAAAATACATACATATATTTCTTCCTACGTTGCGGAGGGCTTGGACCAGTGAAGCCAGTGTGCCTTTCCAGTTCTGGTGCCAGCAGCTGAGCGCGAGGAGGTCCCCAGCTGCTGCTCAGCACCAGCCGGGCCCGGGGCTGTGTCCTGGGAGCCCCTCCGATGGCTGGGCTAAGCAGGACCGAGCGCTCGGGCAGTCCTGTGCCCCCCGAAGCTAAACCCCTGCCCATTCAGTCCTCCTCCCTACAGGTTTTTGTCCTTGGCACTCAGAAGAGACACTGCTTAAACAGCATAATACTGCACCCATTGTAAGTGAAGGGTCTTCTGCTGCAGGCCTTACAATAGCCCCTGCAGAGGTCAGCTCAATAGCAGGGGCAAAAAAAACTGTTCAGGCAGAAAAACTGTCTCCATTATTAAAAAAGGGCCTTCTGCAAACCTTACTCTGGCCTTATAATAGCCCTGCTGAGGTCCACTGGGTAGTGCAAGCAAAAAGAGCGGAAAAATTGTAGGATTGGTCCTTAAACACTTCCAAATTAGTACACGCTACCCGTACCAGCTTTATTTTTTTTGTAACGAGCAGGAACTCCTTCATGTTTTTCTTACATTTAGCTAAGCCATAATATGCAAAATGATGCATGTTTATAAAGTGTACAATGAAGTCCATTTTTCAACACTGGCAATAAACAGGTTGTTCCACGACCTGCATTTGGCTATGCAGACCATTACTGAGGAACAGAACGTGCCAACCATTGATTTAGGGCCTGAGGACACTGCTTGGGAGCACTCTGCAACTGCCAATGGTGCCACTGTCAATTTCAGTGCAGTGGCAGAAGCCTTTTGGACGGCTGCTGTACTGCATTACTGACATTATTTTAAACCAATAAATTCTCAAATGTGTATTTGGGAGCTTTAGCAGAAAACACCACGTGGTATGTGCTCTGCGTTACAGGGTTTTATAACTAAGGCTGACAATACAAAATAAGAAAACGTGGAGAAAAAGTCCAAAGCCCTCTCTAAAGTTGGCCAGGATTCATTCCTAGTGTCTCAGGCATGCAAACAGCTACTGTACTCTAAGGATCGGATAACTGCCCTAAATATAGGCAGTGGTTTTTAAATGGCTGCCTTGCAGATAACCTGCAAATTTGCCTTCTTTCATTGCCAGTCTGAGCCAAGAGCTCAGTGCTCACTTCTGTGCACCTTGGGGTAAGGATGCCTGTCAGTACCGCCCTTCAGTGAAATTGTTCTGTACCCTTCCGTTAATTCTGCATTTCTGGCCTTGGTCTCAGTGTGCTGTGCATGGCTGTAAAACACTGCTTTTTGAGAAAAGGGATGCACATAGTGCATGATTGCAGTGTACAGCGGCTGGTGTTGGAGGAAAACATTGCAGCAGGTACTCTTAAAACTTCCATACAATTTCCTCCCAATATCATCCCCATGTCATTCTGCACAGTGCAGAATTTTCTTAACATCAGCATAAAATCCCATGGCAACATCTCCCTTGTCCCAGTATGGACTCCTCTCTGCCGTGTTCCCAAATCCGCCGGCAGAGCCGCACTTGGAGCATCCTCCCGGCAGCTCCGGGCTGTGGTTTTAACCATCACCAGCCGAGCAGCAGCTCTGCCTTCTCGCAGGGCTGAGAGGAGATGGGTTGCCAGCTTCAGAGGCAACGCAGATTTTCCAAGGGGAAGAGGTGGCTTTTTTTGCCAGCAGAACCAGACAGGTAACTGTTCCTCATGTGAGAATAAATACGCCTCTGTCCTCTGAAGGCACACGCAGGTGGAAGACACAGCCTCTCTGCTTCGCAGGCAGACTCGACGTGTCCATGAGGTTTGCTCGAGTCTACAGCATCTCTAAGTCTGTGAAATCCTTTTGCTGCTGAACGAGGAGAGGGGCACCAATCTTTTTAAACCAGGGTCCCGTTCTTACTGTCATATTTCAGCCTGGGCCGGGGGAAGTTGAGGGTGGCATACTCTGTGGCATTCTGCATCTGTAAGTTCTTCACCTCCTCCGCAGAGCGCTCCCGGACCTTGGTGAACACCTGGATGTCTGCGTAATGAATGCTGTCGTCCTGCTTCATGTTCTTGGGTTTACTCACAGTGGCGTAGACAGGAGACTCCGGGACATTTTCGTATGTTGGAGCCTTTGGGGAGAAAAAGCTCCAGATGGTCAGCTCTGGGCTACTGCTACACCTGCCTTCCCCGGGCCAGGCAGAGACGCCTGCACGCTGCCCCCAGCACCCCCAGCCCTCTGACACCTCCTGCTCAGAGAGACAGGTTTCATCCTACTGCTTCCACTGCACTTCTAGGGGAAAAAATTGTTCCCACATCATTCCCACAGCCTACATGAGACGAGGCATTTCACAGCTGTGGATAACTGCCCCACATCTCCCTGACCCCTCAAGGCCGGGAGGTGATGGTCAGCTCCGTCCTGTCGGTATCCCGTCAGCAAAACAACTCTGGGAAGCTGTTTACCTTCCTGCCAGGCTGGTGCTGTTGGCTCTCATGTCTCACATTAGTTCCTGAAAAAGAAACACCAGCGGATCAGGTTAACACAACTGTTTATTGTTCCATCTCTGAATTCAGAAATGCAGCATCTGGCACATGGGCTCTCTCCACTGGACGCAAATCAAATTTCCACCCCATCTGACATCCTCAGCCCTAACGCTGTCTTTGAGGCCGGCCTCCGAGAAGAAAGCCTGGGCTTGTTTCTTTGGAAAAAATAAGGTTTCCTGGGATGACAACATGCTGTGGACCGCAATGTTCTTGGCAGAACCTAGGAGGACGCACACAGCACAGAGAGCTTCCTTGTCAGGCCCTTGGAGAAGTCAGATCCAGTTTTAACTTTATTTCCTCTGCTGCCTGCAAACATATTTTGCCCAGCATGGTCCAAAGGCCACAGGACACTACTGGGCTACGTAGGACCCCCCTTTATCCTGGGGCACTGATGTCAGACGGATGTTTGCGGCTCTTAGGGGTGTTTGATGCAGCTTCTGCTTTGCTGCCACTCGAGAGCACTCACACGCTTTTCGATGTGAGACTCCGGTATTTTAAAGATACTGCTGAAGCCCCTTCCCTCCCCCTTGCCGAGCTCCATGGCATATCATACCCCTCTCGCTGTAAGTTTTAATGAAATTTTGCCTCTTGCCTCTTCTCTTCAGAAAGGTTAGGTACAGAAGAGTTTGGGAGAGGGTCTCAGCCTCAGGGATCCACTCACAGCCAGCGCTGATGAACGCCAGCTAACCAGGGGCTGATTTACACCCCCTGTTCTTGTGCTGTAGAGCATCTTCACGAATCCTTACCTTGCTTTTCCTTCTTCCTTTTAAAAAGCGAAAGACAGTTCCTGAAATCAGAGAGAGATGTCAGCCCGGAGAAGCCCCCTCATAACATGCAAACCCAAATGTACCGCCCCAGGGTACCGCATCGGTGCCGTGGGGAAGGTCTGAGATCCCAGCCTGCTGCAACCACCCCGGGGTGTCTGGGGCTGCCAGGACCCCCCGAGCAGCTCTGTGGGCTCCAGCCCTGCTGGTGGAATGAGGCACCCTCTGAACCTGAGTGGCTTTTGCAGGGAGAAGGTCCAAGGGAGAGACGTGGGGCTGCATTTCCTTCTTTTGTGGGTGATCTGCCTTGCCCTACAGACACCCACAAGGCTCCTTGCCGTCCTGCCCTGTCTGGTTGTCCCCTATGCACATGCATCAGTGTGAGTGGGAACAGATTCCACTGTGGTTTTGCAACTGCGTTTCCACAGCTCCGTGACCAAAGATGTGGGGTGCTGAGCGTGATCTCGGCTAGCACGAAACATTTCTCTTAGGGCCAGATGCTCTGATAGCCCCGTGCCCTGTGCTTTGGCCCCCGTGCCCAAGGAACAGCTGCACAGCCCACGTGCTGATTTAATGTTTCAGACTGTGTTTTTCCTGTTCGCAGTTTTCCACCTAAAACACTACCAAACCAAACAAGCTGCGCTCTCTATACAAGCCAAGCCAAACCCTAATCTTGTCTGTACCTGTGTGACCAGAGAGCGACAAGCCAAACACAGCTACGGCCCAAGCCACGGTGCGGACGGGAGCCAAATTCGTTCCTGCTGCAACAACAGAGCCGGGAGCCGAGCTCCCGCGGGCTGGCGCTGGCCGGGCAGCCCGTCCGCCTGGCCGAGCAGAGACGTGTCACATTCCGTGCCAGATGCACCAAGCAAATGTTATCCCTGCAGCACAAAGCGAACGTTATCCTTGCAGCACACTCGCATGTCTGGAGGAGAGCAGGTGCCAGCCCCCCGTGGGCTGCGGCACAGCTGAAAACGGGCAGGCGGTGCTCTGAATGGGGCTGGAGAGCTCCCAGCTGGTACCAAGGAGCGCCGTGTGTCCCACGGGGTGCGCATTCGCCAGACACGTCTGCCACAAAGCAGCCCCTGAGGCAGAGCTCTGCCCCTGCCTGCTTTTAGAGGCATTTTGGGGAGGCGGCCGAGCAGGGCTGGGCGCGTGCGGTACCGGCTTTGGTGCTCTAATGGCAAAAGGAGAAAAGGAAAATAATGGCCAAGAACCTGGAAACCTCCGAAACGGCCGGCAATGATTAACCAGGCCTGCTGGAGCTGGGAAGTCAAAGGCAGCCCTGGGGGGGGCAGGGGGGCCGTGCCTGTACAAAAGGATCCAACGCTGCCTTTCGTCCCTCTGCTGTGTCCTGCCAGCCCTCCAGTCCCTGGCAGACAAAATCTGGGGGCTGCCAGCAAGGCAGCTTTGTCCTGGGGGGGTTCTCACTTGCGGCTCCCCCCCCCTCCACTGTCCCTGTGAGCTCGCAGGGTCTCCAGGGCCCTCCCTGGCAAGGCTTGTGTGCTCGAGCCTTGGCTTCCTCACAGCATTCAGGCAGGTTGTGCACTGTAATTAAAATAACGCCATTTCAAGTAAAATTGGCAGGGTCCCTAGCCTCTTTCCTGGGAGGTGAGTTCCTGAACCAGCTTTCCAAGCCGCTCTGTCTTGTTTGGGTTGTCTTTCTTTGCAGAGAGGCCTTAGCAGGCAGCGTGTAGGCTGGAGGTACGCTGAGGCTGTCTGCAGGCTAATCGCAGCCCGGCAGGAGATGGCATCTCCTTGCCTCAGATCTGCGGTAATTAGAAAGGATGTGGCAAGGGAAACGAGAGCAGGGCAAACCTCTCCCCTCCTCTTCTCAAAACCAGGTCAGACGTGTTGTAACTAACTCACAGCCTGCTAGACTGTATTCTGCATGACAGCGTGCAGCGATACGCTGCTTCTCCTTTCCCCGTGTCAGCAGCATCCTGATCTCTGCCCTACACAAGCCTGTTTCACTGTGGTTCCCAAACCTTGACATCCTTTGCTGCCCACGCACACTGGGTGAAGTAAGAATCCTCCCCAGGGCTGTACTGCACAGGTACCCGGACCCGTGGGCACACTTTCCTCCATCAGCAGCTTTCCTCTGTGAAGAAGTTTGCTGTAATGGCTTTTGTCTGAAGATTTCAGGAACCTCCTCGGTCTCTTGCCGTTTGCCCCCCCTTAAGGCCCACACTTTGGCAGTGATCATGACAAGGATCTTCCATCCAGCAGGCGGGTGCCTGCCTCCCCTGAGCCCTTTTGTCAGTCTCAGCTTTCTTTAGGAAGCCCAGCTCTTTGCTGACGCAGCTGTGGTGCTGAGCAAATACCCGAAAATACATGCGGTTCTGACGCCTGGAAACACCTGAACTAAAATTAAGTGGCATTTTTTTCCCCTCTGTCAACAAGGTGCAGCCATGAATCACGCAAGCTGCTGCAGAGGGGCTTCGCTGTGCTTGGTCGCGGTCCTCTGTAGGTGTCCCACAGCCCATGTCACCCACCAACAGCACATCCCCATTCACCTTCCCCCAGGCGTTTCCCCGTGCAGGGCAGGGACAGCTGCTCCTGCGGAGAGAGCTCTGCTTTTTTAGGGCCCCACACAGCCCCTAAGGCAGGTGGTAGCACCCGAGTCCCACAGGGGTGCTGGGGGCAAAAGGCTCTTTGGCCAGAGCCCTGTCCCCTGCTGCCGCCAGCAGAAACACCATGGTGTTTCTTCTTCTTGCTTTCCACGCAGCCCCTGGGAATAAAATCACGCAGGACACAGCAGCCCTGGTCCCTTGGGACAGCAGAACTTGACGTTGCCCCAGAGGAGCCGGCAGGAGCCATCGCTGCTCCCCAGCCGGAGCACAAAGCCTCTCTCCTGCTCGGCCCTGCCTGGGCGAGCGACCTCCAGGTCCGGGTCTGTGCCTCCTTCGGGAGCAGCGGTGTTTGCACAGGGCCTGGCACCGCTTGGACCCGGCAGCGCCCCACGACGCGCGCCCGCGGCTCTCACCGCCCCCAGCCGTGCCCCAGCAGATGCCCCGGGTGCCTCATTTCCCCCGGGCACAGGGGCAGAGGATGGAGGAAGAGGGGCTTCTGGTGGGCGAGACGTCACCCACCGGCCTCCCGCCTGCGCTTGGAGCCCCGAATCCCAAACTCCCTGACCCCCCCCTTCCTCTGCTGCAGCCGCTAGGTGATGCTGTGCCGCTTTTAATTATTTAAAAAGCGCCGGCGATTTTCGGACACTTGAGCAAAGCCGGCGCTGGAGGCAGGGAATGTGCTCCGGGCTTCGGCCGCCAGCCGCCGCTCCCCCCTCGCACCCCCCCGGTGCAGGGCGCTCCCCCCTCCGCCCTGTTTCATCAAGCAGGAGTGGGCCGGGAGGGGGGGGGGGGGGGGGTTAAAGGGCTGTGTCCCCCCGGGGACACGGACCCACAGCCCCAGGGGGAGCTGCCAGGGCTCCCCAAGCGGGGACGGCGGCGGACAGGGGGTCCCCGACGGGTGCCCCGCCCTCAGGGCGCCCCTCCCGGCGCTTGGTTTGCTTTTGGGGGGGATCCCATTGCTGGTCCCTCGGCTCTTCTCAGCCCCGAGCAGGGGGAAGCCGGGCTGAGGAACCCCCCCCCCAAAAAAAAAGCACCAAAAACTTGTCGGGGTGGCGGTATGGGGGGAGATGCCCACCCCCTGCCCGCCGCCTCCCCCACTCACCGCGGGCGGCCGCGGCTGCAGCGGTTGCCCATGTCGCTGCCTCCTCCGCGCGGCAGGAGCGGCTTGTGGCCGGGCACAGCCCGTGTTTCCTGCTTCCCGGCCCCCGGCAGCTCCCGGGGAGTGTCTGCCCGGCTCGGGTTTCTCGCCAGCGCCGCGCCGGGGCCGTGCGTGCCATCTACCGGGGGGCTCCGGGCTCCCGGCTGCGGTCCCGGGCCGGATCCTGCCCGTTCCCCGGCCTTACAAAGCTGTCCGAGGGGAAGCTTCGGGCTTGTGAGTGCGTAAGAAGCCCAGCTCGCGGCGTTAAGGGTGTGCAGCGCAGCCCCCGGGCTCAGCCCCGTGCCTTTCACCCATCCTCTGTACCCCCGGGGAGATCCCTCCGGCCTGCGCCCCGGGGCCGTGCCCCCAGGAGCTGGTCGTTGAGCTGATGCTGAATGCTGAAGGCGCCGTGTTGGTGGCACCCTGGGACAGAGCCCGTGAGCTCCACAGGCAAGGTTTGGCGGCTCTGCGCTGGCCTCACAGGTGGCTGAGCTTTAATTCACCCTTCTGGCCGGGGAGCCAGCCCTAGCCCCCCGCTCGGGCTGTGCCCCTGCCCTCGGCCAGGCTCACGGCACCGTTTGTCGGGTGCCCGAGCGCAGGGCAAAGCCTGGGGCTGTCCGGGAGCGGCAGGAGGAGAAGGGTTCTGCTGTGCACGGACCACGGGGCGCTGCTGCTCTCGGATGAGTCCTGGGTGAGCTGCACAGCCCGGCTCTGGCACTGAAATGCTCTGGGGTCACCCAGCACCCCCAGCACCCCAGGGAGGATTGAGGGTCTGGCCGAGTCGGG
Source organism: Anser brachyrhynchus (assembly GCF_964034855.1). Classification (NCBI taxonomy): domain Eukaryota; kingdom Metazoa; phylum Chordata; class Aves; order Anseriformes; family Anatidae; genus Anser; species Anser brachyrhynchus. The sequence continues at coordinate 2,413,723 of NC_137718.1, forward strand.
ATTCGGTCCTGTCCCAACAGGACCCTGTCCTCGGGCTCCTGCAAAGGCCGGGTGGTCTCAGGAGCCTGCGTCCCCCTGGGAAAGTGCCGACTGCGTGTCTCTGGGTTTGCCACAGACCCTGTTGATTTAGTGAGCCCGCGCCTGTTTTGATTTCTGGGATAACTTGGGCTTTGTTGCTTTGTGGAGAAAGAAAATAAAAAGGCTGCGAGCCTGTTCCCAGCAGCCCCTGACACAAGCGCTGGAGCTGCTGGTTTGAGCTCCACCGGCGAAACAGAAAGGCATCGAAAACATTGGCAGGGCTGGAGAGCACTTGGCTGCCGTTCTGCATTCCCTCCGCAGCCCCTGTCTGCGGGGCTGGGAGGCAGCCCTGGCCTCCAGCGCCCAGCAAACCCACCGGGCTCCGGCGTGCGCAGGGGTGGGGAGCAGCCCCCGGCCGCCACCAGGCAGTGCCAGCCCCGTGCGGCCCGGGGCAGCCGTCTTCGTGCGCCCGGAGACGTCGTCTGGGTGGCGAGCTGTGCAATTGGCACAGGACGAGCCTGCGAGCGCCCAGCGAAGGAGAATGAACTTGGTGGAGAGCAAAGGCAGGGCTAATAAAAGCCAGAGGGGGAAGAGGGCAGCGTAGCGGCTGCTAATGCTGGGTGTTTGCACTGCAGCACTGTCGGGGTACTGCAGGCAGCGGGGGACTGGGAGCACACTGTGATGGGAGTGGTACAGCACACAGCGAGCTGGCATCGTCTCCAAAAAATGAAGATGGGAGAGCTCTGAACTCATCTGGCCACTTCTGCCTTAGGATCCGCTCCCTGGTAGCCCCAGCCCAGGCCCCATGGCTGTTTTTGGGGACCCGGGTGGGTGCTGCTGCGAGTGGGATGCGGTGTGTGCGGTGCTGGAGGCTGGTGCTGCGTGCTCCCAGGAGCAGGGGGGTTGCACACAGAGCGGTCGCTTGTCGAGGGCTGGGAAGTTCCTGCCCTTACAAGCGGGCACTTCAGGTGACTGACGGCCACTAGCAGAGGGTTATCTCTGCAATTATTACCAATAACCTACACAAAGCCTCTTGTAAAGATTTTTATTTTGGCAGCAACTGAAATGCTCTCTGGCAGCAGCTTATCTGGTCCTACGTAGTAAGGGCATCCCTCAGCGGCACGTACCACGGGTGTGGGTGATGTGCACCGGGCAGGATGGATGCTCAGTCGCCCTCCTGCTCGCTCCCATGGTGCTGGCAAGCGGGGCAGCTCTCCGCTTCCCTCTGAGCCTCACTGCTGGCAGGGGCCCCGAGGAGCAGAAAGCAGCAGCACGGAGGTTGCTGGGCGAAGGAGCAGCCTGAGCATGGCCTTTCTGGTGCTGTCCGTGCAGGGAGGCAGCGTGCAGAAACCCACAGCCACGTCCCGGCAGGAGGAGGCTCTGGCCATGGGTCCCTGGAGCTTTTCTGTCTCCTATGGGAGGGCTGCACGGAGCCCTGCCAGGGACCCCCATATTTGGCCAGTGACACAGCAATTTGGCTGCTTTAATTGGCACTGACGAGGATTGTGCCTGGCGCCTGCTGAGCCCTGGGGCCGGCCGAGGCAGCAGCTGCTGCCGGTAGCAGCACACCCGATCCCTGGCCCAGCATCACACGGCCGTGGATAGGTTTCTCGTGTAGCCGGTAGCATCACCGTGTCTGCAAAAGGGGCAGAATTCTCCCCTCTGTGGCTCCACGGCGGGTGCTGCGATGCCAGCAAGGCGTTTGGGACCTGAGCAGAGCCCTTCCCTTCGGCATTTTGGGGTTTGCTCCCCTCACAAGAGCTGAGTGGTCTGCGTGTGAACAAGCCTCGCATCCCATAAACGAGTGGTCTGAGGCAGGGCCATGGCTTGGTGATTATTTACTCGGGCTGACTCCAGCTCCAGCTCTGGACTCTCACCGTGAGCCTCCACAAGCCCACGCCGCACGGCGTGGCCAGAAGCAACGCAAACCCAGGGCGAACGACAGCAGGCTGGAGGCAGGTTTATTTCTCCTTCCTCCCGAGAGCTGCAGGCGCTTTTACAGACCACCAAGAGCCCTGTGTCTGCACACAGGTCAGCCGCCGGCTCCGAATCGAGGCGCTGGGCTCGTTCCTTCCCTGGGGCAGGAGCAGCTTCTGGGCCGGCGCTGGGTGAGAGTCGCCCTTCCCATGCGGGGTGAGGGAAGGGCATGGTGCTCGGCGGGCGCTTGGCCCAGGAGAAAACTTGCATTACAGTCCCTCACACAAACACTTCGGTTCCCTTTTTTTTTTTCAATTCCAAGCCCCTTTTTCCAACCATCAGCGGTAAGAAGCAGAAGTCTGGCGTTTGCACGGCTGCCTCCCAGCCCTGCTGGGCGCTGGTGGTGAGAAATCGGGGTCTGGCACTGTGACTCCCCACCCTGTCCCCCCCTAACCCCCCACTCAAGCCCAGCTTTGGGGCCTTTAGGACTCTTCCTTCCCTTTTCCCTCCTCAGACTGTTCTTCTTTCCCCACCGCCTGCTCCTGGTGGGTTATCTTCACCTCGTTGACCCTGGCCTTCACCTCCTTCCCCGTCCGGGGAGCCACAATGCTTAAGATGCCGTCGTGGGACAAGGTGGCCCTCACCAGCAAGGGGTCGACGTCCAGCGGGAGGATGTAGGTCCTGGTGAACTCTCGGGAGATGAAGCCGTGGCGGTCAGCCTTCTGCGGGTGCTGCCCCATCACCTCCAGCAGGTTGTCCACGGTGCGGACGGTGAGCTCGCTGGGGAGGAAGTGGCAGACGTCCAGGAACACCTGGAACTTGTGCTCGTTGAGGCTGACCTCGGACGTGCCTCGGTCCAGCTGCTTGTTGATGCGGGGCCTGATGTAGTAGCCGTGGTACAGGGCAGGGGCTAGAATCTCACATGGGGACACACCTGAAAATGAGACCCGGTGAGGGTTTCCCGGGCAAGTGGCTGGAGAAGGAAGCTTGGCAGGGGGACAGGAGGAGGCCGGGACCTAGCGAACACCTTGGCTTTGCCACCACATCATCTACGTGATGGGGACAGAGTCTCTGGTGGCTCCTGCCCTTGTGCCTCCAAAACCACGCTCAGTGCTACTCGCTCGCACACCACGAGTGCCTGCTGGGTGCGCTGGGAGGGACTGGTGGGTGCACTGGGCGCTTGGCAGTGCAAAGCCCACGGCCAGGGCTTGGCAGGCAAAATGCTGATGCTGAAGAAACTGCCCTTGAAGAACTAAAAGGCCTTTTGTGTGCCATTGTCCGGGGGGCTTTCCTTGGAGCTTTTTGCCTTTTCACGCTGTTGTGCAGGCGCTGAATGGTTCTGCTGCTGCCCACATTCCTTCCTCTCCGCCAGCCGCTGCTGGGCTTTGTGCTCAACACCCCAGCTCAGCTTTTCTCCGCTGCCCCCGGCTACAAAATCTCCCCCTCTCTTTGCACGAGCAGCTTTCTAAACTTTCACCCCTCCTGCCGCGGGCAGGGGTGGGAGCGCTGCCTGCCCACCTCTCCCATGGCCAGGGCCCCCCGCTCAGCCTGAAGGCGAGTGCAGGGACGTGTCCTGCACAGCCTCTTCTGGGTGTGCATGGCGTGTGCGTGGGGCAGGAGGTGTGGGGGGCTGCCGGAGGAAAGCCTGACCCGTAGCCAGGCTGCGGAGGAGCATTTTGCTCTGCACTGGCACAACGTGTGCACGAGTGACAGACCACTGGGGGCATGAGGGAGGGACAGGGGAGACAGCACTGGGCATGGATGGAGGGGATGGACCTAAAGAGAAACACCCTGGGTACTGCTCCCTGATTTTACCTGGGTTCCCATGCTCAAGCTTCCTTGGCTCCAGGAGCCCCGCTCTGGAGCTCAGCCTCCCCAGAAAGACTCCAGCAGCCTCCTCCAGCAGAGGACAGAAAGGTGCCGGGGGGCCCCACCTCCCTCCTTACCTTCTCCGAAGTTCTGGTCGTAGATCTTGCTGGGGTTGGCGAACTCATACTCGGAACTCATGGGGTAGGCGTGGGGCACGGTCCGTGCAGCCATGGCGTGCCGGGGAAGGGGACCGTCCGCGCGCTCGCCGCCTCTGAGAGTGAAGGCTGCAGATTGCAAGGTTTTAGTTGGGTGAATTCCGCAGGGAGGAGTGTGTGATAAAAAGACGGACCAAAATAGCCCCGCGCGCAGGCCCCGGGTCGCCTCGCCAGGGTGACGAGGGAAGCTCCTCACTGCATTCCTGCGGGCAGCGCAGGCTCTGCCTGTCCGTGGGGAGGATCCTGCACCCCTTCCCCTGAGATCCCCTCCTCGAGCAGGGCACAGGGGGCAGGTTCAGAGCCCCAAACGCTGGTCCTGACACCCCTGAGGCACCCCGCGGGGACAGGGCAGTGGTTCGTGGCGGCTGGTGCTCAGTTGGGTCATGCAAAGTCACCGTCATCACCCCACATCCCGAACGGTGCTGCTGCGAGCTGGCTGTCCCCCGGCCAGGGCTTCAGCACCGAGTGGTGGGACCCAGAGGGACGCCTGTGCTGGAGACATGACTTAAGCAGGCATCCGAAAGCTGGCCTAGGTCCACGTTGTTGAACTGGGGGGGTTGGTGCCCAGTTAAGCTCCTCGTACCCTGAAACCAGAGATTTCCGTGAGCCCATGTCCCTGCAGTACGAGAGCAGGTGCACTGCTGCTGATGAATTGGAGAAGGTATTTATGGCTGGGCTGTTGCACGGAGCGAATTCTGCTCCCTGTTCTTGCAGGCAAGCTGAGAGGAGGAGGGTCAGCCCCTTTTGGTGGTGCTGGCAGTAAGCATGGCGTGCCCTTGGGCCAGCAATCTCGATGCAAAAAGCTTGCATTTGAGCTGCAAGCTCTCAGAGGGAGACACGTTCTTGTCCCTTAAGGACAGCTGCTAGGCTGAACCCAGTCTCATGATTTAGGTCCAATGGCAAAGCAGGAACCAAAGTAAACGTGTGAATTAAGGCGTATTAGGAGCATTAATTTTAAGAAATGAGCTTGCTGCAGGGGCGCAGGCGGAGGCGGTTTGCATCCCGCAGAGGGCACGCAGCCGTGCAGCTCCATGGGGCCGCTGCTGTGCCCACTTTATCTCCGCTCCCAGAGCGCTGGGCTCTTCTGCTCTCTCCAGCAAAGTGGTTTCTGTAGTGGGCAAAGGAGGAGAGGTGTCGGGCTGATGCGATGCGGAGATCACCCTTCACTCGCACACCCCCGCGGGTGCTAGGGCAGCGATGCTGGCTGGGCTGCGTAGCCGCTCTCAGGGGCATCTCAGCCAAGATCTCCCCAGGCCCATCCTGCCCTCCCGCTCAGCCGGGCCTGGGGCTCCCTTTGCCTCAGGGAGAGGCAGAGCTCTTCCTAGACACGTGGGTGCCGTGGGGAGCTGCGGCCTCGGTGCTGTCACCGGGAACAACGGCCCCTTGTCCTTTTCCGTGTGAGCCAAAGATAGGAGCGGCATTGATCCTGCTGGCATCCAAAGCAGCCGGGAACATCCGCCAAAGCCCGCCTGGGACTCTGCAGATAAACAGCACGTGGGGAGCGGGGCGGGCGGCTGGGCAGTTGGGCTTCTTGCTGCCCCGTTAGGCTCCTTTTCTTCTTCTCCCCTTCCCCCTCCTCCTTAGCAGCCCGTTCAAATCCCCCAGACAGCTCCTGGGCACCGCTGGAGGGACCAGCCCAGGAGCAGGACAATAAAATCCCTGACACCACTATTCGAGAGGCCGCGGGGGGAGAGGCCCCGCCAGCCGTGTGGGTATAAAGCTGCCCCCTGCTCCGGGCACAGCACCGCAGCACAGTCCTCTGCTCCGCTCCTCCGCTGCGCTCCGATGGATATCACCATTCACAACCCCCTGATCCGCAGACCTCTCTTATCTTGGTTGGCACCAAGTCGTATCTTCGACCAGATTTTTGGAGAGCACCTGCAGGAGTCTGAGCTGCTCCCCGCTTCCCCCAGCCTCAGCCCCTTCCTGATGAGATCCCCCATCTTTCGGATGCCCAGCTGGCTGGAGACGGGACTCTCGGAGGTAATCTTCCCTTCTTACTGCTCTTTGCTATCGCAGGGCGCGCATCCCGACGGGTCTGGAGCCGGGGAGCTGGGAGAGCTGAGAGCTGGGAAGCTGCTTGTAGGTGGTTAACAGGAAATCCCTGGGGAAAAGGGTGCTGTGTTTGTCTGCTCCTCCGCTTTAGGCAAGAACCTCTGCACGCTCTGCTAATCACTTGTGACCGGGAGCAAGCATCGCCGTAGCTGCGGGCACGGAGGCAGACTGAGCCCTGTGTGTGCTGCAGATGACCGTAAGAGCTGATGGAAGCAAGGAAGAAGCCGAATTTCCTGCAAAACTTTCGCTTATGCTCCCTCCTGAGAAGCAAACAGCACATGGGCTGCAGGACCCCGGTGCCGGGCAGCGTGGGTGCCCGCGGCTGCGGGGTGAAAAGGGGCCTTGGTTAAAGAGCTGCCGCCGAGCAAAGCAGCATTTCCAGAAAGACGCAGCACCCAAGGGATCCCAAAACAGCCCTCTGCTTGTTCCAGGGGCTGAGCCAAGAGGCACGCAGCTCAGATGACCTTGCCCTGGCTGCAGGTCAGCTGTCTGCTCACAAGTAACTTACAGAGCTACTCGGAGCCGGAGTGAGGGGAAAGTGTTTTCTTAATCTTTGCTTAATGTTTCCCTCGGTTTAGTGAGCTGGGTCTGGCTGTGTGCTGAAGCAGCCGCAATAAGCATCACAGATAACAGCATCCGACTATCGCAGTGGAGAAATCTTCACAAGTAGCCTAGCAGGAGGAGGAGGAAGCCTCCCAGGTCAAACTGCAGAAAGCAGTAAGCCTAGAGCTGGCACTGGGCCTGCTCCTGGCCACGAATGCAGCAGGAAGGCAGAGACTTTGTAAACTCCCGCTTACTTGTCCAAGACAGTCAATAAATGCAAATTCAACCTCAGCAGCCAGCAAAAAGCAGCATTTTCTGGAGGTGATAAAGTGCGAAATGGAAGGGAAGGAGGTAGGATTAGCAGCAGGTGACTTGGTTTCAGCAGAAGTCCTGCTGCTCAGATGAGAGAGGTGGGCAGTGAGGCAGCAGAGCTCGCCTGTGGCATGCTATTTTGGTTACTAAAGGGTGACGATACAGGGGGAAGCCTCCAAGTGACACAGATGAGCTGCAGTCAGCTGCACTGTCAGGGTTTCTTTTTCCAGAAAGACTTAGCAACATCCAGTCGCAGAGACTGGAAACCTCCAGACACTCTGTGAAAGGAATCAGATGTAAGAAGAGTTGGCTTTAACAAATACAGGTTGAGAGAGTCTCTTCCTCACACCCCAGAAAATGTTTATCCCCTGTGACTGAGCCAAAGCATCCTGTTGTAGGTGCTGTAGTGATGGGCATTGATGTAGCAAGGGACAAACCTGGCCAGATGAGAACGCCAGGACTGAAGGAAGGAGGTCAGGCAGCGCATGTGGAGATACCAGCTTAAGCCTTGAAGTGCTGTATGCCGAGAGCCTTTTGAAGCTGAAACCCTTGCCGGCTCTTTCCTGAAGCCATCTCTTTATTTTGCAGATGCGACTGGAGAAGGACAAATTTTCTGTAAATCTTGATGTGAAGCATTTCTCCCCGGAGGAGCTAAAAGTGAAGGTGCTCGGGGACATGGTAGAAATTCACGGGAAACACGAGGAGCGCCAGGTACCTCTGCTTTAACTGGGCCCCTGGTAGAGCCGGTGTGAGCTTCCTCATCTGTGGTTGAACAAGGAGGCTGCAAACCAGTCCTCTCCTGTGCTCGTCTCAGACACTTCTAGTGGCTTTTATTGATCCAGTCCTAACAGAAGATGCTCTGTGCTGACCCCAGCCTGGGCAGCAGCAGGGTGGCTTATTGCTGTGTTACACGAGCTGTGAACTGAACTGGGAAATCAGCTTTGAAATGGGCATTTCTGGGCCTCCCTCTTTCTGGGTAGTGGCCAAGAATGCAGGGTGGCACTCAATAAGTTAACAATGAACTGTAATAATTAAACCACTTAATGAATCAATGCACTGCCCTGTTCCACTAGCAGGAGGCTATCTCTTCCTGAAAAAGGCCCATTTAGCACTTTGTAACCCTTAAAGGTTGCGTTCTGCTGTCAGTCACCCCACTGCTCGCTGGCTCTGGGCACCTCTGCGGCAATCGGGCAGAGAGAAGTCAAAAGGCATGTCCAAAGCTGTAGGTAACAGGGATTGCCCACCCCAGAAGGAAACAAATCCTCATGATGAAGTTGATATGTCATGGTAACCGTCAGCTCCGAGAGCTTCTGGGAGCCCAGATGGGTCAATCAGAAAATCCAGCACTACTTGTAGCTGGTGGGAGCCTGTAAGTCTGACATGGCTTCTGCAAAGCTTTTTGGCTGAGAAAATATTCCAGCACTACAGCCGAGATCAGCTCACTGGGGATTTGTGTTACGAGAGCCCTGGAGACCCTCAGGAACAGACATGGATGTAGCTCCTGCACCTTAGCAGTGACAGCACGGCGCTGTGCAATGAAGCCAGTCTCTGGCTGGCACGAGAGCTGCAATATAAAGTCTGCTCCTGCAAACAGTGTGCCTGCAGGCACCTGCAGCATGGGCAGGGCAGGCTCTCGCTACAGCCAGTCTCAGCTCTTTACAAAGAGCATCTCATAATAAAAACTCTTTTCAATTTCCGAGAAGTTTTCCTTTGAGAGCTGGGGCTTCCCAAACTCAGACTTTACGCAAAGGTTTAGGTGGAACTGCGTGAACACTTCTAATCAGGGTTGTTCCTTCTCTTCTCCTTTTGCAGGATGAACATGGCTTTATCGCCAGGGAGTTCAACAGGAAATACAGGATTCCAGCTGACGTGGATCCCCTGACCATAACCTCATCTCTCTCTCTGGATGGTGTCCTGACGGTGAGCGCACCGAGGAAGCAAAGCGACGTCCCCGAGCGCAGCATTCCCATCACCCGTGAAGAGAAACCTGCCATTGCAGGATCCCAGAGGAAGTAGGCTGCTATCTAAAGTCACCCCAGGGCCATTCAAGAGCACTTCTCATCAGATGCCAGCTGTACTGAATGGCCACTCTTATTTATTTATGCTGAGTAAGTTTACTAACAAATAAAACATGAATAAGCAGTCTGTAGTTTTTGGTTTTGAGCACTCAGGACAAGGGAAGCGTTGGCTCAAGAAGGCCACGTAAGATTGGTGTGCAGGGAAACATACCTGGCATCACTCTTGCTTACAGCTTGAGTGGCAGGCGTGTCCAGGAGAGCTTGTCTCGGTGTTCAGAAACACTTCGCTAGCTTAACTTCATTTTCTCTAATGTTTTGCAAACATCTAATTGCATGAGCCTTTTCCTTCAATGTTTCCAGAGGATTTCTGAGTGTTTCACAAGCAATAGAAGAGCTTCTCCAGTGGAGATTAGGTTGTTAGGACAACTTTGTGACAATCGAAACCCATTCGAAGTGTAGGTATTAGATAACAACTGAACAGAGAACAGCTGTATCTTATATCTCTCGAATGACTCATGTTATGTGGAAGCATCCAAGTGCTGCAATCAGTTTAGGGCAGTTGCAGATGACAACTGCAAAGCTGCAGTAAACACAGATACACCCAGAGAGGAGAAAATGCCCTGCTGTCATGGCACAAATCACATCACCTTGAAACTATGTTGTCAGTGCCCTTCAAACAATAAATAGCATCTGAAGTCTACAGTATTCATCTGATTTATGCTAACATTGTTGAGTGGTACAAAACATTGCTGAGTCTTTCTCATGTGTCATCATCGGCTTAGCTTCAAAGAGATATGAGCAGAAAGGAAAGTCTGTTTTACTGGAATTGAATTTCTGTAATTCCTGCTAAAAAAACAGAATGCCACGGATCTGTCACACAGATCGTCACACTCTGACCTATTTTCTACATTCCTTATACCTTCTAAGACAAAAGTTATGTTAGAAGAGGTCGATTTAAATCTCACACAAACTTGTCAGGCAGCCTTCTTCCATGGCTTTAAGTGAAACAAAACAAGCACTCAGTGATGCGGGGTCATTGTCAAACACTCCAAATCACACCTAAATGCCAAGCTCTAGTTTTTCCTACCAGCTGATTCTAAAAAGCTGTTCCAGTTAGATGAGTTTCACTGACAAGGTGTAGTGTGACCTCTGCACAGGAAACTCAAAGGTTACAAACAATACAGCTTAGAAAGCAGGAAGAACATATTTCACATTATTCTATATTTAGTTTTAATGTGTAATAGTTTTTTGTTTTGTTTTCTTTTGTTTTTTGCTTGAAGGATATCCTTGTAGCACTGCTAGCAGACAGGCCTCCTGTTATTCTGAAGGCATAGTCTCTCCACATCTGTTGTATCCTTCTTGCTTCTGCTCTGAATTTTGGACAAGAGCAAAGAAATTGGTGCCATATGGAGGCCTGTAGTCTACTGTGTAGCAGGACTGTGCAGTTGATTTGAATGAAGGAGGTTCCAGCTCAGGCTGATGGCCTGGAAACCAGTGAGGTTCTCGTTCAAATCCTAAAAGGAGGAACAAAACCAATTTAAGAAAGTAAGTCTGAAATAGTAAGAAGATACCCAGAAAGTGCAGCTGGGATAAATCTTTTCTATAGAGCAGGATTTTGTTAGGCTCAAGCTCAGAAGCAAGAAACTGGAATTTTCAGCATAAACTCCTTGGGGATAAATGTGATGAAGGTAGCTAGACAAGAGCACTTGAAATGAAAGTGCCACTCCCTGAATGACTCGAAAGACCTGCTCTGTGGTGGTGCGGGAATATAACTCAGCAATGAGAACACACCGGTCTGTCACCTCCAAGTAAAAATGTCATTCAGAAGCTCCTCTTTAGCCATGCTACAGATCAAACAGATTATGTTTCAGTTTTGTGCACGTACTTCTTGTTCTCTGATGCTTTTCCTTGTTGTAATCCGAAGAGTATGTTGTTTCAAAGCAGTGAGAGTACTGAAAAGAAAAGCTCACATTTAGCATGGCTAAATATAAGCTAAAAACTCCAGCATTTTGTATCTTACAGGAAGACCAAAGTACCTGCAATTACACTACTGCTTTAAAGACAGTCTAAGGTAAGATCACAAAACTTGGGTGATTTCTTTTGATTCACCATCTGAGGGCAAAACACGGAACAGCGAAGGCAAGTTATTTTGACTGGGACCACTGGTAGAAGGAGTAAGACTGAGATTAAATGAGAAAGCATTTCTCACATCTGTCCTGCAGTGGAACAGTGCTTTAAGGGCACTCAGCAGAGGAAAAAGTGATGGCTGTTGCTTTAAAATCCAGTATAAAAGACTATGAGCAGGGCAGCAGAAGGGAAGCTACTCATGGGAGGCTTACCTCTATCACGTTCAGAGCTGGGGAGGGAAAGGATAATGCCCCGTGTGCGTGACAAATTAAGCGACCAAAGAACATCTCAGCAGAGATTTGTTATCTCCACAATGTGGAAAAGCAGAAGCACATACCTGGGAAGGAAGTGGCTTGGGCTGTGCAATTTTCTGTGTATCGTAGCGCTCCTCATTCCAGTTCCCCATAAGGGTTTTGTTTGAGTAATCGTTTTCATTGGTGGTGCACCTCCAGCCATACTGGAAAAACTTAGAAGTGCTGTCCCTGTCTGTCTGCCTTTCCCCATGGCCAGCAGCATGCTTTAAGGAGCCACAGAGGGAGTTGTAAAAGCGGTTCTTGGGCATGATCTGGGAATAGAAACCAGCAAGGTGAGCAGCTGGGATAGAAACAGGGTGTAAGATGGCTTGGAATGTTGTCCCTTCCTCCCTGGTGACTGCACAGGGAGATCCTCCTGCCCCTCCAGCTGTGAGGAGGGCATCAGAGGGTTGTGTTCATTTTTGATGTGAAAAAGTATTTTTTTTTTGGGGGGTGGGGTGGGGAGAGAAAGGGGTGGCGGCAGTATGGTAAGCATCTATTCTGTTAAACAGGGATACCGAATTTCTCAGCTTCACATGTAACCTGGGGCTTCTCAGGGTACTTTACCCACCCTTAGCAACACACAAAGTAATTCACCCAAGGCCCCAGGGACCAGACCTCATAAACGCCAAGCCAGGTCCCCTGCCCGAGCCTGCCTTTTCCTGTTTTAAGCCTCTCAGCGTCATTACCCCCGTGACTGTGAAACACTCTCCCAGCCCCTTGCAGCAGCTGAGGGCACACAAAGAGCAGAGGCGGCCTCACAGCGTCGCTCCTCTCCCTCAGCCGGAGCTCGCGGGGCCAGGGAATGCTCGCAGGGCTCAGCCACAGCAGCCCATGGCTGACGGCTCCCAGCTAGGCCCAGTCCCAAGCCCAAACCCAGGCTCGTCAGCAGGGCCTTGGCAGAACCCTCCAGGATGCAGCCCGGCGTCAGCAGCGAGCGACGCGCGGAAGTGTCGCCATCAGGGAGCGGGGAGATGAGATGGCGGCGCAGCGCCGGGTCCTGCTGCTCGGAGAAGGCAACTTCTCCTTCGCCGCCTCCCTCTGCGGGGATGCGGGGACCAGCGTCGTGGCCACTTGCTACGAGAGCGAGGAGGAGGTGTCCGCGTGGGGCAGAGCCGCGGAGAACATCCAGCGGCTGCGGGAGAGGGGTGGGTGGGCGCCGGGCGGTGCGGTGGGGCCCTGGGGTTGTGTTGTGCCTCGGCGGGCACGCGAGGCTGAGGGGCTGTGTGCCTTCGTGCGGGCACGGGCCTGGGGGTGCCAGGCTTCTGCAGGGCTCCTGTCGGCCCCTCGCCGCTCCTGGTGCCTTACAAGATCACTTTTGTCCCCGAGGAGTTGGAATTGTCCGAGAGACTAAGTGCCCTAAAGTCGAATCAGGCTGACATAGTGCAAACAGCCAGCAGAAGTCTCTGCAACAGAGCAAAGGGAGCCCAGGGTTTCTCATTTTCCTAGTGCACAAGGGTGGGAAGCTGCCTGTCAGCTGCCACTGTGACAGGCTTTAAAATGGACTAGAGAGGGCTGTATAATTGCTGCCTTTGTTTAAAATATTCCATAATAAGAGTCTTGTTTTCATCTTTCTTTTAAAGGAGCTGAAGTTATGTTTTCTGTGGACTGCACCAAGCTGAAGGACTATTTTTTACCAGCAAAAAGAGAATTTGACTGCATTTATTTCAACTTCCCTCACTGTGGGAGGAAAGCTGGGGTAGTGAAGAACAGGGAGCTTCTTGCTCACTTTTTCCATAGGTGAGTAAAACAGTTCTGTGTTAACTGACTGCTGAGATACAGCTTTCTAGCAATATTACAGGTGTTTTGCAAGCATTAAATACTTTCTGGGTGCACTAGTAGAGTTTTTCTTGTTGCCTGCCTTTCCTTCCAGCTGTGCAGAAGTGCTGACAGAGGAGGGAGAGGTCCATGTGGCTCTTTGCAATGGACAAGGGGGGACACCTGCTGATCAGCCAAGGAGAGAATGGCACAACAGCTGGCAAATAGTGGCTGTGGCAGCAGGAGCCGGATTTATCCTGAGTAATGTTCATCCTTTCAAAGCAGAGACTATCCACGGATATAAATGTACAGGCTACAGGTAACTAAGATGTGACAAAACTGAGAAGTTGATATTTGTGCTCTTACAATGCCTGTCACAATGATATGTTGTTTTAGAGAGAGAAACTCCCTTTAATTTGCCATAAAATAGATGCAGTTCTTTTTTTTGCCTGTAAGCAGAACAGCCAAGATGAAACATGAAAGCTTTTTGAGAAAGTACTCTGTAAAAGATAACTTATCTTAATGTTTTAAAGGTCAAAACGGCCCATTGCAGAACAAATGTTAATCCCAGCCTGAAGACAACAGAGGGACTGTGGTGTGTGTATCTGTTTACGAGACAATCAGAGATTCACAGTGTGGTGGACATTGGCAGGGACCTCCAGCAATCACCTAGTCCGACCCTACAGTTCAAGGCAGAGCCAAGTGGAATGAGTTGCTCAGAGTCAGATGCAGACTACACAACCTTTGTGTGCAACTTGTTCCAATATCAGACCATCTGCCCAGTAAAAATCTGCTAGTGTTACATTTTTTCGTCTTCTAACAAGACCCAGAATTCAGCAAGAGGTGTGTTAGTGTTACACTAAGTTATCTATGTCATGCTCACTTAGGAAACATTAAACACAGGAAAGAATCAATGACTTGTCTGTGTTTTTATGTATTGCCAGGAGTCAAGATAAATCTTTCTGTATAGAAGGTGCTTTAAACCACATTTTCACACGAAGCATGCCACTTGCGTATTTCAAACCTATGATCTGTGAGATAGAACTGGAAAGGCGAAGAATTTCTTTTCAAGTACCACAAGTACTTGTGGATAAAATTAACAGGTAAGTTTTATAACTGCCACCTGTTTGGCAATAACACACGTGCACTCCCAGTGGGAATGAGCAGTGTGGGTCTCTGATAAAATGGAATTGCTTCGCATTCCCTCCTTTTCCCTTTACAGAATCTACTCCCTTTACAGAAGTCTGTCTAGTGGTGTCTGTAATTTGTACTTTTACTTTTCACAGGGGTTTCTTAGAACTAAATTCAAATCATCCAGTGCAGACAATAAAGGAGAAGCTCACTGCAGTGCTCAGCCAAGCCTTTCCATTACAAAGCATTGACTACTGCCTTTCTCTACTCTTCCAAGGTCACCTCAATGGTGTTTGCCACTCCAATATATTCTGGATTGTTCTGAGCCCAGAGGAGACTCCAGGCACTGAAGAAATGGCTAGCGGGCAGGCAAATGCAATTTTATTTTCCCATATTGATTTTTACAGGGACACAGATGACAATGTACAAGAGGGATGTCAAACTTCAAAACAGTATTGTCTTAGACCTTCCCTTTTACCTCATGCTCAGGCAGTAATAAAAAGTGCAGCCTTTGTCCCTGGGACACTTTATGTTTTTTCTGGCCCAGTTTTCAGGAAGTGTCTTATCTCTCCTTACTCTATGCCTGTTTTTCATGAGATGGTTTTTGTATGTGCAGTTAACAGAGGTACAGAGGACAGCTGTATAGAGATGTTAGTGGATAAAATTAAGAACAGCATACATTCTCTTCACCAGACTGTCTCCGGATTTCAGTTGAACATCAGTCTGCATGAAGCAACGAGCTCTGAAACAACTGAGCTCAATGACTTTGCTGCTTTTGAATCTCAGCTTAGTAAAATTCAGTACTTCCTCTGCATGGAGGTAGATACTTCAGACTCCTTTGAGAAGGGCTCCTGTGTGGGAGTGATAAGGACAGCTCCGTATGAACTAGCAAGCAGGGATTTGTTTGTTGTCTCTGCTTCATTGAATCTTGACCTCATAGCCATGCTGCTCTGTGGAATACAAGACTGGCGAATGCTCTGGACATCAGACACACGCTTCCTCCGTCAGTTTCCTCGAGGAGAGCTAAGGCTTTTCAAGAGTTTTTCTCTCTATCCACCTTCCTACGTGCATGATGTCAGCTTTTGGGTTCCCGACGGGGAACAATTTGATGAGGTTGCTTTTCACACCATTGCCAGGCAGGTGTCAGGCGAAACGGTCGCATCCATCCAGTTAATCGACAGCTTCCATCAGTCAGAGACGGGGCGGAAGAGCCTCTGCTACCGAGTGACCTTCCAGTCCTGTGACAAGGCCCTGAGCCGCCGGGAGGTAGCGGCGATGCAGCTGCTCTGCCGGGAGGAACTGAAGCAGCGCTTGCACGTAGCTCTCCGGTAGGGCCATGGCTGCCTTCAGGGGCTCGGGTGGCCCTGGGCTCACTGCTGCTCTGGAGAACGTGGGCTGCACCTGGCTGGGCCCCATACCGTGTGCTGCAGGGCCTCTCGCACCGGCGGCGTGGGCTCTGGCACCGGCACACACTTTAAATGTGGGAATTTTGTTAATAAAGACCAAGCGTTTTTGTGTTGTGTGTGTGTAATGAAACCTCGTTTTTTAAAGTGGAGCCTTTCTTTGCTAGGGTAAACTGATCTAACAGACAGCTGTGCTATGAACGCTGTGTTATAGCTGCAATAGATGTGGCTGCTGACAGAAAACTGCAGTAACGGGCTGGGTTACAGGAAACCTGATGGGTTGCACTGAGTACCAACAGCAGTGGTGGACGCTAAAAGCTCTTTCTTCTCACAACTGTTAAGAGAACTAAGTAACCACCATCAACTTCTGGTGACACTGCAGGCATTCCCAGGTTGTGCTGGGTGACTGGCGGCTGCTGCAGCCCCCAGGTGGTCCTAGTACTGGTGGGTGACATTGTTGGTAAGGGTATGGTTGGACCAGATATTTTAGAGGTCTTTTCCAAGTTTAATGATTCTGTGATTGTACGCTGGATGTGCTCCGCTGCACTGCAGGCATGGGGCTGAGGGGAGCAGCCTCGCCTGAAGGGGTGCAACTACCACAGGCAGCTGGCGGGGGCTGAGGGGACACGGCGGGGGCTGAGGGGACATGACAGGGGCTGAAGGTACACGGCGAGGCTGAGGGGATGTGACACGGTCTGAGGGGACATAACAGAGTCTGAGGGGACACGGCGGCGGGCGGAGCTCCCCCGGCTGCCCGCGCAGGCGGCGTGAGGCGGTGCCGGGCCGTGCCCGCACCCGGCATGGCGGCCGGCGGCTTCGGCGCCGCTCCCGTCTCGTCCGCTGGAGGCAGGGAGCGGGCTGCCGGCTGCCCGCACTCGGCATGGCGGTCAAAGGGGCCCGGCAGCGGCCGCGGGCAGGAGGAGGAGGAGGAGGCGGCGGCGAGGCGGGCCGGCCGCGCTCGGAGGCGGAGGAGGCTCGCCTGGAGTAGGCGGCGGGGCGGGCTGAGGGGCGGCGGAGGGGGAGCGGGACCCGGCTGAGGGGGAGCGGCGGCCCCCGGGGTGGCTGCGGGCCGGGCTGGTGTGTCCCGCTTCAGGGGGCTCCCCTCAGCGCCCCCGCTCCTCCCGACCAGGGGCAGAGGCCTTGGGCTGTGGGTTTTTGCTCCAGGGTGGTGGTGGTGGGGTGCTGGGGGTCCCCAGGGTGGTGGTTGTGAGGTGTTGGGGGTCCCCTGAGGAGGGCAGAGGGTGTGAGAGCCTCCTCTGTGTGCAAGGTGTGAGGGGAGAGGGGCTGCTTGCAGTGATAAGGTGGAAAAGGATGGTTTGGAAGTGTTGCCCAAGGGATGTTTTCAGGCAGTAAGGGGGATTCCAAAATAAAATTATTTCTTGGCCCCTTGGATAGCAGTCAGTGACTTTCTGCATGCAGGTTCTTGTCAGTTCTTTGCCTGCTGTCACATAGCTAGCCTTGATACTGCTAATGAGTCGTCTTGGTGCATATTTATGTTCTTTTTACTGAGTTGTCTTGCTGCATGTTTGTATTCTTTGTGCTAGACCATCTGGGAGCAAAGCAGGACAGGTGTGGGCCCCTGAAGGATCGACGGCGTTCAAGTGTCTCATCTCAGCCAGGTTCTGTGCAGCTCTCCTGAGCAACATCTCGGATTGCGATGAGACGTTTAACTACTGGGAACCAGTAAGTTGTTCTCCGGCCTTGGAGGCACTTGGGAACTTGTAGTTAGTCTGCAGAAATGCAGATTTTCTTAGAACCTTTTGCTAATCTGTATTTTTCAAGGAGAAACGTACTTAAGAATTCAGAAGTGGGAAATGCAAAACTGTCTACGGTGTGATGCACTTCATATATATACTAATATACGTTAATCTTCATTTTAGACACACTACCTCGTTTATGGGAAGGGGTTTCAGACGTGGGAATACTCTCCAGCCTATGCCATCCGCTCCTATGCTTACCTGTGGCTTCATGCCTTACCAGCGCTGTTCCATGCTAAAGTTCTACAAACTAATAAGGTAAATCAGATGCGTCAAAACTGCTTTTTTGATTATTTTTTTGAAGTGCCTTTAGTTTGAGTTAAACAGCTGCTTTGTTTGTTGTCAGAGTTACGAAACGCTAAGTCTACAAGTGCTGACATCCTTGTAAGGATTTGCAAGGGTATGTGAGCTAACTCAAGAAGAACCAAGGAAGAAAAAAAAATAAAAGAAAAATTTAAGATTTTGCAAGCTGTATTGCAAACAGCTCACAGGAATACTTAAAAAAAAAAAAAAAGTTACCAAGTGCACATTCTGCCATACTTCATGTGTTTCTGCATAGCATGAAACAAAAGAGGAGTAGTTCTGATCAGTTCAGTGGACTGTGTTAATTTTCTTTGCTGTAAAGGACTTTAGGGTTAGAGGGTAGGCCTTGAGCTGCTGGAGCTGCAGCCATCCCTTGGTGCAAGATCTGGGCCTGTAAGAGTAGGCTCATTCACTGCTGCCAGAGTTGCTCCATGCTGTTCAGAAATTTTGCAATTCGGACTCGCTTGTTAGCAGTAGGTGCATAAGCTTCATCGCAAACCTTGTTCTGATTTTGGATACATCTCCTAGGTTCTTATCTTCTATTTCCTCCGATGCTTCCTGGCGTTCCTGAGCTGTGTTTGTGAGCTCTACTTCTATAAGTGAGTATTAGAAGCTGCGTACTGTGAATGCTCTGCAGCAGTGTTAGTACCATATCCAGTTATTACCACAAGAAATATATCCTGAGGCTGATGTGTAAATGTGCCTGAGTAAATTGGGTTGTTTCACAGTGAAACTTCAAGATATATGTTCTCAAGGTAACTTAATGAAATACTGGTGAGAATTCTACTATCGGGACACAATTATATTCTTGGATCTGCCACCCACATCTTCTCTTCAGCACTTCATTGATTACACTTGTTTATTTTCACTGATATCAGCAAGCAGTGTGGGAATGTAAACTGAGCTCTGCTGGAGGAGAGACTGGTGCTGTGCTTGTTTATCACAGTGAATTTTAGTGGAATGCATCGATAGTTGCTCTCTGTAATGTATGTTAAAGCTCCTGCTTTAGTGGCTGTCAACACCCCTGGCAGATACAATCACCTTGCCTAATCTGGGTTTTTACTTTTGCCTGCTGCCTCTTCATTTGTGGCTTTCAAACCGTTACGGTGCCTGACTTTCTGTTGGCAACAGACTGGTTTTGAGAGTGTGAGCTGGGGCTTTTTGCACAGTGGGGTTTTGTGATGGGTATGAATCTGAGACTGATGTCGCTAAAGCAGCACAGACTCCCTTGAAATTTGTGCAGCTAACACTGGTAGAAGCCAAGTCTGTTCTGGAGTTTTGCACTAGTGTGGCTTAGGAGGATCCTAAGTCCACCTCTGGCTTTGCCTTTCAGATTGCTTTTGGCAGCTGAGTAAAGAGAATTGCTCAGCTTAAAGCTCTTGAGATGCTCTGTGGATTGCTTCTGGCTCTGCCTGCATTGGGTACTATTATTTCACACGCTGAGGTTATTTCAGTAGTTTCTAATTCTCTTTTGTTTCCTTAGGGCTGTGTGCAAGAAGTTTGGGCTACATGTGAGTCGGCTGATGTTGGCCTTCTTAGTTCTCAGCACGGGGATGTTCTGCTCATCTGCAGGTGGGTCTGCTGCTGCGGCAATGACCTTGGCCGTAGAAGCCAAAGACAGCTGCAGAGAAGAAAATCTGCAGCACCGAAATCTCTCTGGCAATCAGCACCCTGTGCTGGAGAGTTTGTTGTATTCTCTTGCAGGTGTTTCTCATGGCAGGTGTAGTGACAAAGTGTTGATTCAAGTGATGTTCCTGGCATCACTCTAACGATTTCCAGGGCATGTTTATTTCTGTTGTTCTCTCCGGTCTCTGCAGTGGGCCATGCTTTTTGAACAGGATGTTGCCTAGCCTACCTTGAACGTGTTTTATTTGAAGGAAGCAGACGTGGTCCTCTTGTATTTTAGCATTGTCGTCTGCCTTTCTGTCCTATTCCCTGACTGGTACCCTTATGCCAAGCCCACCACTGTAAGGCTGATAAAACACCTGCTGTGGGTGTTGAGTGTAGTGTGAAGACAGGTTTTGAGGAAAGGTTTTTTGTATTGTGTGCATTACAGAAACCTAAAGAGAAATATCACAGGTTATGCGTGCTGATATTTCCTATTTTGTTCTTTTTTGCTGATGCTGAGTGGAGAAAGGACTTTTCCTTAATTGTTCTCGCAAGGTAATAGGCCTCTTCATACTTAACTACCTTCTCACCAGGCTGTACCCAGTTGTTTGTTTTTTTTTCCTAGGAGAGTATAAAAGGTAGAGCAAGTGTTGCAAGTGGTTGTTTACCTGCAACCATGGATGCTGTCAACTGGTTACCACTGCTGGGTGCTGCGGGGCAAAGAGGCCTTTGTACCTAAAGGGATTATTTCTGGCCGTGGCAGAACAATAACAAGAACCTTCTTTTTCTGTTTTCACTGACAAGAGAATTGGCTGTATAGCATCCCACCTCCAGTGGAATGAGCGAGACGATTAGCCTTATTTTGGCCTTTGCAGTTCCCTAGCTGTGGGGCAGCTGTGCTAAGCCCTTTCTTTCTCTGTGTTGCAGCCTTCCTCCCCAGCAGTTTCTGCATGTACACCACAGTGATTGCCATGACTGGCTGGTACATGGACAAGACCTCTGTAGCAGTGCTGGGCATAGCTGCTGGAGCCCTTGTGGGCTGGCCCTTCAGCGCGGCGCTTGGGTAAGGAGAGGAAGGCTCAGGAACTTTGTACTTTGCCAAATGTACTATGTTTGTTGCTTGTTTGGGGAAAATGTAGGGGCTGGAGGGCTGGAGGAGAAAACTAGCAGGGGCTGAGCAGCCAGCATAGTCCAGGATCACTGTGACAGGCTTCCACAACCTGATTTCTTTGCTTTTGAAAAGCTTGGCTTGGGAAGATTTCCATGCTCTAATATACTGAGGATAAGACCTGGGTTGGATGTTGGGAATGTGGCGTAGTAGCCGACCCCTGTGATGGTTTGCTTCCAGCTACTGCCTCACTCGCTCTGCGGCAGAAAATCCTGCGGCGGGGAAGGATAGTCTCTAGTTGACGCTTGGTCTCTCTTTCAGGCTTCCTATTGCCTTTGACTTATTAATAATGAAGCAGAGGTGGAAAAGCTTCTTAAACTGGTGTGTGGTGTCATTGATCCTGTTTTTGGTAAGTCCCTAACAGCACAAAGAAGGAATGGATTTGGCTTGCAATAGAAGGAGCAGATTCCATTAACAAAATCACGTAGAGCTGTTGGGCAGTCCAGCCAAAAGCTGTTGGCACTCTGCAAATAATAGATGCTTTCTTTCAGGTGCCCCTGGTAGTTGTGGACAGCTATCACTACGGGAAGCTGGTAGTTGCGCCTCTCAACATCGTTTTATACAATGTCTTCACCTCTCACGGACCTGATCTCTACGGTGAGTTGAAGATAAGATGAGGAAGTTGACCGTTTTCTTGCTGCTGTCAGGGCACGGTGACCCTCGAGGTTTTGATCTCTGATCCTTTTTCCGATGTACTCAAAAGCAGGCAGCCTGCAAGCGCCAAGGGGCTGCAGTTCCAGCTTTTTGCCACAGGATGTCTGTCTCGAGCTGGAAATTGGCAGTGCCCTCAGATTTTCTTCTGTCTGGTTCCCCATGCTGTGATTTAAGCAGCTTTTGTTCGCTTTGAAGTTCAGGAACCTGTCATGAGACTTCTCTGCTGTGATATGGGGTTGTTGAGACCTGTCAGCAGCAAACTTGTCTGGATGTAACGCGAGTGCCATGGGCGCATGTGATCTGTGTGTGCATGTGTTTGTGTCAGCTTTAATCTGGTTCTTGGCTGGTGTTGTTCCTCACAGTCAGGCCCCAGAACTTTGGGAAGCTAGCAGCAGCGCAGAACCTATAGTTCTTCCAGTGCACGTCAGGTCTCTGCAGACTTCCTGGTTCCATGCTGTGGCTTGAGTCTCCTTGCTTATTTGGCAGTGTGCGGCCTGGGTTTGGCTGGAAGGCAGGATCTGAGGTTACCATAAAGGCATCTTTGAGACTGCAGAGAAGGAAGAAAGGTTAATTACTACACCTGCTGCTGTTCTGGCAGTCACGCTGGAGGCAGGGCCAACTTGACTCATGCAGGCAACACTTGAGCTCCCCATTTCTTTTGGATGAACGAATTGAGGAGAAAACAATCCTTCTGAAGACTGATAAGTTAGTGACAAGTAGTGATAACAACACTTTGGCTCTTCTTGCTGTCTTCTTTCTATAAGCTCTTTTTTTTTTTTTCTCCATAAGCAACGTAAGAATTATCTATACTTCCCAGAGGAAGAGCTGAATACAGAGTAAGGAAACTGCCTTACTTAAGCTTCTGAAGGGAGACAGTGGGAAAGGCAGGATTAACATTTCATTTTGTGTAGTTTTGTGGTAGCAAAAAGTGAGAAGAAATGCAGAAAAGTTTGAGACGACATGTAGTTACAGAAATTATTGCCATGGGAAATAACTAAGCTGGTGACTTCAGTAGGATTCCGAAAGGAATTAGAAGTAATTTATGGATGTCAAGAGGTATCAGAGTTGTCATCAGTGATATCTAATCAGCAGGCAAATCGTCTGCCTTTCAGGGGTTCCCGGGGACTGGCCATTTGGGATGCTGGGTGAGTTACAAGGTCTGAACCTTGATGGCAAGGCCGTGGTGCTTGTTTGGAGCTGCCGCTGCGCTGCGTTGTTCTTGTTCTTCATGTTCTTGATGTCTCCCAGATATGAAAAGCAGCAGAGCGTTATGTTTCCAGGCTTCAGAGGACTGGTGGAGACTTCAGGGAGCTTAGGGTGCAAGGTCTCTGCAACGTCTGTCGTGTTTTTTCAGCCCCATCAAGGTATTCTGGGAGGAACTGAGCTGCGGTTAGTGGCGAGGCTTTCTGGCCGTGCCCCGCAGGCCATATTTGGTGGTTCATTTGAAGGGCTGTTTTGGGTGGTGCTGAGTGGTGAATCGTTCCTTGTGCTATGGCACAAGATGACAACAGCTGCTTTGCCGTGGTCCTTCATCTCTGCAGGAAGGCTCTGAAGTCTGTTGCTGTGAATTTTCTGTAATGGAAACTCCAGGCTCTGTTTCTGATGGGTTTTGGCATGGGCTCATGCCTGACCTTTTCCACACTGGTGCATGAGTTGTTTCCAGCAGCCTCCAGGGACCAATCTATTCTGAAGTGTTTTATTCATAGTGACATTCATATAACATCCTCAGGCTAGAAAAAGAGCCTGCTTGAAACTGCTCTTTAATGCAGTGTGGCCAGGACAACAGCGTGTGTTTGGAGAGCTTCAAAACGCTTGGGGAGAATAACGCTGCGAGGGGAGATGAAAGGCTGGCCAGTGCCTTTTGGCTTTGGAACAGGGATTTCCCAACTTTCACATGATTGGAGCAAAAGCTGCTGGAGGTTGCAGAATAATCAGCCTGTATCATCTTCAGCGTAAGCACCACGGTATTTTTTTATTTCTAGTTTTGCGGTTTGCATGCAGACTGGAGTCCTGAAGAAAAGGCTATTGGTGTTTTCTTCCTTCAGCACTGTGTCCCTTCTGGATTAATGTAGTCTATGCAATAAACAATTCCCAGGGGTGATTATTAGGCTTCTATAGCCGAGGGAAAGGAGCTGCTAAGCAGATATCCCTAAGTCTGATTCTGAGGCCTTGGGGTGTTTTTGTGTGCGTGGGTCTCAAAAACACTCGATTCACAGCAAAGGCTTTCCCCCGCTTCCGGAGATCAGAGCTTGGCTCTGGCTTGCCTTGTGATTGCACTCGGGGAAGTTTTGTTCAGCTCAGGTGAAATGTGCTGGGGCTGTTTGTGTGACACCTCGCTCTGTTGAGTCCTGGTTCTTAAACAGAAGGAAAATAAATGAAACGCTGAAAGAAGACTGTTTGTTATGCTAGGACTGAATCAGTCTTGCTTAGAATGAGGGCTGTGACTCATGATCAAATTATTGTGACTTAATTACTGCTTAACAGCTGAGCTACAATGCTGGGCTGTATGCAGGCTTTCAGCCTGTGACAGACACGAGATGGGGGCCACCATAGCTGGAGCCCGTTCCGGAACACCCCTGCTTTGTCCTGAAGCAGCCTCACCATCGCCGGGATGAAGCCGCAGCATGGTAGCGTGTTAAGCTCTAGCAACTTCTCTGTAGTTCGATATCCAGAAGTGCTCCTGAAGCCTGGGGCAGAGCACGAAGTTCAGAACAATTTCTGGCTCAGCGTCTGGCACTGCTTCCAGTTGTTCTCCCCGTGGAACCGTAGTACCGTGAGCTGTGGCTGAGGCAGGGTCTCCCGAATGGCTTCATCAGCATCTCCTGCAGCCCGTGTCTGCCCAGCTCTGGCATGCGGGGTGCTGACAGGAAGCTAAATCTTCTGCCGTGGTCTGCAGGCGATGCTGTGGAAGCATCAATCTGTTCTTTGAAGGTCTGGGGCTTGTCTGTGCTGTGCAGCTTACCCGTAGCCTGAAGACGCTGGTGGGTAACAGTTTGTATCAGTTTAAGAGAGCTGCTTTCTCATGCTGAAATCTTCTGTGTTAAAGCAGCCATAGCTTGCAGTGGGAGTAGGGAAGCAGGCTGTGGTACCCACATCTAGCACGTTTGTTTTCATAGGGAGAGACCTTGGTGCTCTACAGAACTTGTTACTAGTGTGGCCTAGTCAGTGTTAACCCTTCTGTAAGTCCTTAGAAACCTGTTGTGTTGTCTCAGAAGAGAATCTGGAGGTGCCGGGGCTGAGGAAATAAAACCAAGCCCTCTTCATACACACTTGTAGGTGTCCACTGGAAGATTTACAGCGTGATAACCCAGAGTGCCTCAGGATTTCCCTCCACAGACGTCCCGCTCAGCAGCCCTGATTTCTAAGGAGGGAAACATGCTTCAGTTCGTGTCCAGTGCTTGACCCCATCTTTCAGTCTCCTGTATCCTATATTCAGACTTCCAGACTGAGGATTGTACTCCTGTGGGACTAGAAAGAATTATGAGGCAGGTGGAGAGAGAAAGATGTTTTTTGTTGTGTTTTTTTTGTTGTTGTTCCCTTAAGGACCCTTACTTCCCAAAACCTGAACCTGTAATTGCAATTTGCTTTCAGTGCTAACAACTAAATGTTTTGTAAACAAACACAAGTTGCTTGGACTTTGCTTTAGTAACTCCAGCTACGTGTTCCTGACATTACTAGTGCAGCTTCTAATCATATTTAACCGTAGGAGCTGCTGAGGTTTTGGGTTTTCCTTGCTGCTTTTCAGTTGTCTGATTAATTTCAACATGGACCCTTTTTAAGTGGCTCTGATTGCAGGAAATTGCTGTGGCATGTGACACATGTCACAACAGTGCAGTGATTAAAGCCCCCGCATGTCATTTGCTGACTGATTGAGCTAATCGCACTGAGAAAGTGGCAAACGTGCAGAGAGGAACTGGCGTTCCTTATTGTTCAGGATTTTAAGCGTCGGGAATTAAAAGTCCAAATAAATGACAGCTGGACTGGAATTTGTCAGTTTGCATCCTTCGAAGCTTGCAACCAATACCCAAGTATGTAATATCAGGAGGTGGAGTTGGCTTGCTCCTGTTAAAAGTGGTGCTGTAAGAACATATTGAAACAGGGAAATTTTAAGTGGTGTTGACACTGAGGAGGTACCAAAACTGGCGTCTGGGTGAACGGTAGCGGCAGAGTCTTTGGGGTGAAGTGTGAGTGTGAGCTCTTCTGCCATTTTCTGTTTCTGCTGCCACGGAGTATACATCACCACTTCAGAATGACAATCATCTCTTGTTAACATTACGTGGCTTTGTGTTGTATCTGTTGCTTCGTTGCAATGAGAATGAATTTGGAGGAGAATTTCCTGGCTTTAGGGGTTACAGCCTCTTCTTTCTGCGGCGGCTCTTAATGCAAGGGTGAGTTGGGTGTTGCAGAACCTCTTGCTGGACAAGGCTGACTGTTAGAGTTGCCTTTGATACGTGAGCAGCAGATGTGAAGTTTACTGTGACCCAATGAAAACAAAAGAGAAAAATACTTTAAGAAAAGACAATGATCCAGTGATCTGTCCATACCCTTTCCATTCCTTGGCTTCAATATGCTTGCAGTGGGGAGAGTTGATGTCTGCTGCTGGTTCTTTGTCTGTGTCAGGCAGAGGAGGAATGAAGCTGCTCTGACATCCAGATCTCAAATATCCTTATGTTCAAAAACTTTTTCCTTTTTCTCCCTTCAGGTACCGAACCCTGGTCCTTCTATTTCATCAATGGCTTTCTGAATTTCAACGTGGCATTTATTTTGGCGCTGCTTGTGCTGCCGCTGACTTATCTCATGGAGTGCCTGCTTCAGAAGTTTCATGGTGAGTGCAGGATAGCTGTGAGAGCTGAGCACAGAGAGCCCAGATCGCAAACCTTGTTAGTAAAGGGAGAGCTTGTCTGCCAAAGAGCAGCTTGCCTTTATTGGAAGTGAAACCAGGCTCAGGGAAAGTTTTTGGAATAATAGCGCAGTTCCTAGAGCTCATTACTCAGTTCAGTGTTAACCACACAGTGGAATTACTGTGTAGAAAGAGGAGGCAGTGAGATGTATCTACTGTGCTGTCTGCAAAAGGGCAGGAATGTGTCTTTTCCCTTTAAGGGCGATTCCTGTGTTCCCTGCCTTCACCTCAAGAAGAACATTGTGTTGTGAAGGCTAAGCTGTCCACACACAGAGTGAGCTTAACAAGTTGTACAGTATACGAAACCCTCAGCCAGAAATACAAACGCGTTAGCAGTAGCCCTGTCAGAACTGTAAGGTGAGGAGGAACCACGTACCCATGGCTGTTTCCATCTCACCCGCAGCAGGAAATGGCAGCCTTGGCTGCCGGCTTCCACTGTTACGTTTTTATGTCACTGCCAGGATGTTTACTGCGATAGTTTGGGAGAACAGGGCTGGTTTTAGGCTTTTTCATTGCTGGGGTTGAGCCTGCACAAATGCATTCTCTGCTCTGTGCTGCTGCCAACGTAGGGATTGGACCTGGGCTCTTCTGTGCTCTGCAACTTGCACAACTGAGTCCTCTCTACTGAGGGTAGAGACAGGAGGAGCTAGAATATTCCTTGCTTCATATGGGGCTTTGTCCTGATTAAAATGATCTCAGTCTGACTATGTGATGTCTGCAAGTGGCTGTAGAGAAGATGTGTTGAAAGTGTGGATGTTCCTTTGCTGTTGTGTAAGGAAGTTTCATTAAGTGTCAGCTGCACTCTCCAGATTCATCAGTCCAGTCAGGGCTCTACTCTCTGAATTTTACTGAATACAAGAAACAATAATATCATAAGCCTTGCTGAAAACGTACGTTGATGGGTATTTGCTGATATCTGTTCTTCGGATACGACTGACGTACTGTCAGAAACCAGTAAAAGCTCAGTAGGAGATCCCGTAAATGCAAGATTTCCTGCTGTTCGCTTGGTGTTCTTGTTCTTAACAGCAGGAGCCACTCTGCTGAGTGCATTGCTCGTATTGTCTGCGAAATGCCGTTAGCTTAATTGTTTAACTCTGCTGTTGGGAGTAGCAAGGGGGCAGAAAAGGGATTGAAAATTGTCAGGCACTGTGGAACCCTCTGCAGCGTGACTAAAATTCAGGGTAATTGTTGTTATTTTTGAATCGGTTATTTCCTGTGCTGAGCAGAAGGTGCCTGAGAGACCTCTTGTGCTGTTATTTTTGTAATGAAGCAACGAAGGCTGTGGAAACGCCAGTTGCCAAACAACCATTTTCAAGGAAGGGATAGGTCCAGAGGCGAGTCTTCCTAATCTGTGTTGTGCAGCACGCTGCACAGTGGGAAATCCAGAACTTCGGACTACCTGTTTAGACGTGCCAGTTCTGGATGGATTTGGTCACTTTGGGTTCAGCAGCCCGATCACTTGTTCTCTGTGTTTTGAAGTCGGTTGAAATTTTTGGTGTCGTGGGAACCTATGAAAATTCTCTGAGCAAAATCCTATAGTGAGTGGGCGCGTTACCTGGGTTGTAGCAACACCGCTGCTCAGAACGTGACCCGTTTGTGTCTGGAGAACGGGCTTGGGAATGTGAGACGTGATAATGCACCTGGTGGGTGTGTGCAAGAGGAGGAGTAGGATAAACTCTTGGTAACATTGCTGCTCTGCTGAGTGTGTGTTTCTTTCAGTTCAGAATCTGGGCCGTCCCTACTGGCTGACGCTAGCTCCTATGTACATCTGGATCGTCATTTTCTTCAGTCAGCCCCACAAAGAAGAGAGGTTTCTCTTTCCCATCTATCCCCTCATATGTCTCTGCAGTGCTGTAGCTCTGTCTGCTCTTCAGGTAAGTTTGTGGATTGTGGGGTTTAGTACTTTCAGTGAGCTCATACCTTTAGGAAGCTGCTGGCTCGCTTCTTTAACGTCGCTTCCCAAAGCTGTAAATTGATGTAACAGCAAAAATATTTGGGACTTCCTTCCCCGAGCATTATACAGCATGAGCTAATCCAATAATCTTGGCCTTCAGTCCAGACTTCTTAATAACCTGTCTGGACTATTAAAATCATTGTCTGGGATTATATCGAGTGGTAAGCAGTCGAGAATATTTCCTTAACTAATTATTTCGCGGTGACTTTGAATCCTACCATTCTCCATGGGGGAGCTGCTGCTGAGGAACTCTTGTGATGTTGCAGCACCGACGCAACATCTGAGAGCTGTCACAAGCATTAGTAACTTGCTTATAGCTTTGTGGCTTCTTCGTCTGCTGTAAAACAAGATTTAAGGGATAGGAATGTGAGTGTGTATAGGAAATGTTTGTGTTTTATTTTTTGTATCCTGGTAGGAATCTTCACTGATTCGAAAAACTAATCTTGTTTAGGCATCAGGAAATTGTTTTGGGCATTTGAAGAGCCAAAAGTAAAAACCAATTGCAATGCTTCATAGAGTAAAGCGTTCCAAATTGAGCTTTGGGAAGGTTTATATCAAAATTACGTCTGTCCTCTGCGAAAGAGGCACAGCAATGCAGTCACTTGTCCCTGCTGGAGCCCACTGCAGCTGTTCTGCCTCGTTCTGCCATTACCCGTCTGTCCTGCTATGCCCCACTGCTGGCTGTTCCTGTCCTGAGCTCCCTGCTGGTGTCCCCAGCATCCCTCAAGCACTCCCCACCCCCCCCCGCCCCCCCCAGCTAGTTGCTGTCCTGGCTGTTGATCTCCCAGTGTTGTTGATGCTTTGCAGAGCTAGGCTGGAACACCCAGAGGAGTTTGAGCCCTTGTGTTTGTTAAAGGATCGAGCTCCATCATGTCAGCAGTTTTGTCTCTGACTGAGAATTACTGTGTGCTGTCAGAAGATTGATCGGAGGGCAACAGCTTAGGACATTTGTCACCCATGGCTTTAGAAAACTCTAGTGTGTGTTTCTGTAATTCATATTTTAAGTTTGACATTTTGTCCAGTATTCAGTATCTAGCCGAGAATTTAATCGAATTTCCTCTAGTAGTGCAAGCTTGTCAGAGAATCTGCTCCTCCAAACCATGCGGATTTGGCTATTACGAGAAAAATGCAAACAAGACAAGAGGAGCAGAAACCAGGTTAGGACAGGAAGAGAGTAACGATTCCTGCAGCAAGGCAGAGCAGGAGGAAGGGACCGAGCCAAGTATTCAGTGCAGTTCCTCCTGGCTTTTTCTAGGAAGGCTTTTAAATTAGAAAATCCTAAAGGGCTGTTCCAGAGCTGCGTGCGTTTAAGGGTGTCTGTAGGATGCGCTGTTGTGTTCTTCTGTCCACTCCAAAGCTGTAGTTTGTGCAGGTGGGGCACGCTCCTTTACCGGGGAAGTCAATCCACCGTTAAAAATGGGAGCAGCCTGTGTAGGGAATCCCACGGGAAGCTTCTGAAAGGGACGCTTGCTGTTGGTTCACCTGGGAACAACCAAGCTGGAGCCCTGGCAGAGGGCACTTCACAGCTCGACCAGAGGCCTTCCTAGGGCAGAGAGCTGAAAAGATTAAGGGGTAAGAAATGTGGCTGCACCATGAGGGTTTCTGTGTATTTTTATGGGTCTGAATGAAAAAGTGAAGTCACAGACCAAAGAACTGGTGGGAGATACATGCACTGCTTTAACATCCTTGTGAAAAACATGATTCTGATAAAACATCTCAGAGTTTGAGTAACTTTATATCGACTCTTTTTTCCTTCCGCAGAAGTGTTACCACTTCGTATTCCAGCGCTACCGCCTGGAGCACTACACAGTCTCCTCCAACTGGTTGGCTCTGGGGACTGTTTTTCTCTTTGGCCTTTTGTCACTGTCACGCTCAGTTGCCTTATTCAGAGGTGGGTATTTTAGACTGGTTCTGTGGTTTCTCGGGCATCGGTCTTGGCAGGCCTTAAGGTCTGCCAGGGTTGTGCTGCTTTGACTGTACCAGCACAGGAAAAATATGGCAATCCTGAATGTTTGGGTGCCATTGTTGCAGGAAAAGGAATAAATTCTAATGGTGTCACCATTAATGAATGTGAACGTGTATGTATGTATGTATAACTAGAATTAATCAGTTAAAAATCTGTTGCCCTTCACCTAGTACAACTAAACGATGTAAAATGTGTACCTAGACTCGTATTTAGGCAGATACTTACAACTTGCAAATGTATGATCCCACTTGAAACAAACATTTTCGCGTGTAAAACTTGTAATTGGGTGCATTTATCCTTAATGAAGATGGATTAAGTAAGGCTGTGATCCTTAAGTGCTTCCTTGGCTCACAGCCATGCAGCAAGCCTTCCCACCGCATCAAAGTTAGTTAGCAGCAGTGCTTTTTGCTTGATAGTAGCCACTGACAGTCAGGAGAGGAGAATGGGAATAAAGGTGTCATGGTGCAAACACCTCTAGCATGTTGGGGAGCTTTGAAGTCCAGCCACTTCTCAGCCTAGACAAATTATTTTCTTCATTCAGTTACCAATTAAAAATATATATACAAATATTTATTTATAGTCTTTCCAAAGAAGTCATTAAAAATTGTCCATTTCTTCAGTCTTATTTACAAATTCCTGCCT
Organism: Anser brachyrhynchus; assembly: GCF_964034855.1. Classification (NCBI taxonomy): domain Eukaryota; kingdom Metazoa; phylum Chordata; class Aves; order Anseriformes; family Anatidae; genus Anser; species Anser brachyrhynchus. The sequence continues at coordinate 2,444,274 of NC_137718.1, forward strand.
TCTGTAGGCTACCATGGGCCTCTGGACCTGTATCCAGAATTTCACAGGATTGCCACTGACCCGAGTATTCACACTGTGCCAGAGGGGAGACCAGTTAACGTCTGCGTGGGAAAGGAATGGCACAGATTTCCAAGCAGCTTTCTCTTGCCAGAAAAGTAAGTCGTTTAACGTAAAAGATACGATTTGCTGAGCTCCGTAGGGAGGGGCACTTCACATGAGAAGGATTTATGGGAGTAACCTTCAAGACCTCGTATGTTTGTCACCAGCATATCCAAAACAAACAATGTACAAGTTTGGTGTCAACAGATTGTTGGTCACAAAGTAGTGTAAATCTACAGGGTGACTGTCCTAGCAGTGCTGTCTGCCCTCAGGAATGAAATGTCCTGGGTTATGCTTTTGGTTTTCTCCATGCAAACTGTTACTAGCTCCTGCAGTTCCCTGCCGCGCTTTCTGACGCTGTTCTCTGCAGTTGGCAGCTCCAGTTTATCCTGTCGGAGTTCAGGGGCCAGTTACCAAAACCCTTTGCCAAGGGACCAATGGCCACACGGATCATTCCCACTGACATGAACGACCAGAACAAGGAAGAGCCATCTCGATACGTAAGGACGACATTCCTGTTTCATTTCCCTTACCTTACTGTACCATTTATATTAATACAGTGCCTAGAACTGTGGTTGGATCTCCCCATTTTGTGTCCCATGTCAGTACCGTTACAGAACAAAAATGGGCTCTCTGCAGCACTTGGGAAGTTCCCCGGTTGTGTGAGTCTGCTTTCTGTTTGTACTTCATCTCTCTATTTTTCATCTGAAGAGGTGAAAAAAAAAAAGAGAAGTAATATGTTCTAGTTACTGCAGTTTGGGGCCTGTTATAATGTTACTGCGATTACAGGAAAGTGAAATGAATGAGTAGTTTGAAGTCCCCAACAGAAGATGTTTGTCACTGAGCAGGGATTGACGCTTCCTTAGTACTTTTCTTTTAAAATATATTCATCATTTACAACAGAGGAGGAGGAACTTAATTTGGAAATCACAGGAACAACTGCATCGGTGATTTCAATGGGAAGCCATTGATGGATACTGGTGTTACCGACTTGTTACAACTTTTTCTTGCATTATCTAAACAAAAATGGCACATGCATATGAGTATTTATCAAATTATTGTTAGCTCATTTCTCTGAAATTATTTAGCAGCTTAAATCTTAGTGGCGTGCTAAATGTTCTTTGCGGTACAGGAAATATTAGGTATTTAGTTATCCTTCCCTTTTTTGCCTCGAGGGTGAATGAGGGGAACTGCCAGTGTATGCGTGGTCCTTTCTTCATCCTCTCCCCACCTGGCGGAGAGCTGTGCTTTGTCCACTAGAGTCCAGGAAGCGCTCGTGTGCAGTGCATCAGGTCTCTGCTTTACCTGAGAGGGTGGATCCTGGCTGAAGACAATGGACGAGCACTTTTTTTTATTAAGTTTTTCATATTTTTGGCCTGTTAAGCATTTTATGAGCGCTTGCGATCTCCTCAGAGATGTGGCTGGAAGGCAGCACTCCAAGACGGGAGCCAACTGTGTGGGTAAAAGCCGAGATCAACGTGCTGAGTGAAAGCTCTCTTCCTTGGAGCGCCGTTGTGTAGTTATTGGAAGTGGGAAGGAGGCGTGTTCCCACCTGAGAGCCGCTGTCTGCCGCAGTGCATTTCATTTACGAAATCTTCAACTGTGGCGTATTTTTAGCACAGACAGCTGGCTGGCGCAGAGCCTGTGACTAATAGAACAAAACACACTTTTGTTTCATGGCTGCTCCTTAATGTCACCCAACAATTTTTGTTACTTCTCATGCAAGCGAAAGGGCCCGGGACATGTTTAGAAATTGGCTGCTTCATGTGAATTTTAAACAGAGTTTTAAAACTTTTGCTTCTGAGCTGTTAATACCAAGAAAACAAGATCTTTCCTCAAGTTTAAAGGAGCTTTTAAGGACTGCAAGCATACCCACATTAAGAAAAAAAAGTGAGTAGGCACTGGAAAGGACCGTCATAGCAAACAAATACAAACAGCGTGAGTCTGCTGGCCCCTTAAAGGGGAGAAAATGGTTCAAAAGAATCGTCAGAGCCATGGACAGCTTAAAACCAATGAGTGTTTGCAGAAATGAGGCTTGTCTCGGCGTTTCAGCTGTAAGCATCTATCACTGCCCTGCTCGAAAACTGGAGTAAATCGGAGTGTTTCTGTTGCGGTGGGACACTGGGGGGCAAAAGTCATCTGGCCTTCTTGTTTTTGCAATCCTTCCTTCCTGAATCACATTGAACAGCACTAAGCTTGTACTTGTGCTACCGGGGAGATGGATCTGTCTCTCAAACTGCTAAGGAGGAGTTTTATTTCTTAAGGCATCCAAGCAGGGACAGTAGATTTAGGTTTAACAGCTGAAATGGTTAAAACTTCCTCACTTGAGGAAGGTGTTTTTTTTTTTTAAACCACTTTGATTTTGCTTCTTTTCTAATTCCTTTTGCCTCTGTTTTGAGCTGCAGGAACCACCTGAAGCTTGGCTGTCTATTTTTTTATTAGAGCATTTTCAGTAGAACATCTTTCTGCTCAAAACAGTTTAACTTTCCAGGCAGTTTAACTAAAAAAACAAAACAGTTTAACTAAACCAGGCAAGCTCCTGTCTTTGCTCATTGTGGCCAGCTAACTCCTACCCAGACACCAGTGACAGACGTACAGCAACAGGCTGTGCCCTCAGCTTCATCTCTGCATTATGTCGTCCCCTCCTGTACTGTATTCCTCTTGCAGTGGTAGAAAGGAAATCTTTCACCTGTCAGATAATTCCTAAGCATCGGAGGTGCCGGCCCTTTTAAGGGGAGAATGTAGAGCGGAAGAAGTGAGATTAATCTTAGAGCTGGAGGCAGCTACTTTTTTCTCCAAGAGATTCTACATAACTTACAGGAAAAACTTGGTTAGTGGTTTGGGAGCCTTTGCTAATGAGCCAGAACCTCTCTCAGGGCCTGGAATGTTCTGATACAGTGCAAGAAGTGGATTCAATATTTTCCTTGGTGTAAGTTTCCCATGGTGTAACTTCATCTGCTGCTCAGTTGTGATGCCACGGAGCCATCTGGTATCCACTTAATTAAATTGTTTTCAGCCTTTAAATTGTAATAATAAACCCCAAAGTTGCTTCAGAAGAGTGAATGCAAGCACGTCTAAGGAAGTTTGCAGAGTGAACTGAAGTGTGGGATCCTGAAAGGAAGAGTTTGAGGGAATAAGACAAAATAAGACGTGGTCATCCTGGAGAATGTTTGGTTCGTTTCAGCTGCCTGCGTTTAACGTAACGTGGGTAGCGGCGGCCTTTGATGTGCGTCTTAAGGGACCTTATCGGAGTCCTTAGTCTTCCCCTTCCACCAGCCCGTTGCTCAGACTGTTCGCAGAAGAAATAAATCTGGAGCAGGCTGTCCTTTTACAAACGCCAGTGATGTGGTCTTGCCAGAACTTCCCCATAGCCTGAGCATTGATGATCCTGTGCCTGGGAAAAGGTGAGGTTGCAATCTACAGGCTGTGCAGAGCCCCTGCGGAAGGAACCAAGGCCCAAGAGTTTGTGTAACCCGCTGAGCAATTCTCTGTGCACTGCTGGCAGGATCCGATGGTGATGCCGTGTGATGCTGGGACCATGGAGCCCGTTGTTAGGCAATAATTGAGCACAACTGTATTTCTGTTGCTGTCTTCAGGGAAAAACAAAACACAAACAGCCTTAGAACCGGTTTACGCTAAGATGCATGATGAAAATTCGTAGCCTAGCAAAAAAATATATTTACAGGTTGCTCAGTCTCCTGAATTCTCCAGAAAATCAATGGATTGCTCAGTGAAAGGTCTCCTCGTTTATGCCTGGGGGTGGAGAGGAGGCACGTTACAAGTGTGCAGCCGTCTTCTTGTTGGTGCAGTTGGGAGTTCAAACACAGGCTTGGCAGCAGCAGGGTGTTCGGGAGGAGGCTGGCCGTACCTTTCAGTTGCTTGCCAATGTCCTTGTTGTTTGCTGATCTGATGGGACCGGGATGAGGTGGCACAGAGCTGCCTGGCACTCCGCTATCTCTGTCCCCCTGGCTGCAGGGATTGGGGGCAGCTGGAAACTGAGGTACTGCGGTTGAGAACTCGGTATTTTTCCGAAATGCCCACGTTAAGTCTTTCATCTCTCCTTTGCATTCCACGGGGATGAAACACCAGCGCAGCTAATGAGACTATTGTTAGGTTGCAATTATTTATTAATCAAAAATTGTGCTCTGTCTTCTGTTGCACGTAACCTGAGGAAAGGCTTTGGTTATGTCTTTTTCAATATCTAAATGTACGTGTTCGAGTTCCTTAATGTCTGCCAAATGGAAATATCCAGTTTACTGAAGGGCACAACCAGTAATTACTAGGATGTACTGTACTTCACTGGTGCCTTTTCCCAGAAATTTCAAAACACCACTACATTTTAATGTTCGACGCTTAATAACGTACCAGTGGCAGAAGTGGGAGCTGTCAGTCCCCTTTGGCAGTTGGGAGTACTGGCGTGCTGCGAGGAGGGATCGCAGACCAAAAAAAGCATCCAAGGGTTCTCGGTGTTCTCAGTTCGCAGAAAGAAACGTTTGAGAGAGGACGTCCAGATGAATCCGATTGGAAGTGGAACGAGGGCATAAGTTGCAAGCATCGGTCCTGTTGATTTCTAGTGCCCCTGAGGTCGGCGCTGCAAGCTTTTGCCAGAAAACTCAGCCAGTGCCAGATGTGAGAATGTGCGACCCTTGGCTGACAAAACCTCCTGCCAGCAAAACAGCCGAGTGCAGGGGCAGGAGCTGGTGGAACATGCTTTTAGTGGCTAAAAGTCCCTATGCCAGGGAAAGCTCGGCCTTGCTGCTGTACCTGAGTCTCTGGAGTGCTTGCTTGCTCTCGAAAATGACTTGGGGTGTCACTTGAAGATGGCTAGGTCTTCAAGAGGGAGGATATCAGGCCTTGTTCACACACCTGTCCTGCCCTCTGGATCTTTCATGCTTAATGCAGGGGTTTCTAGACGACGGAGCTTCTTGTTGAGCTGCCTTTTGTGAAGCTTCTCTCACATCTGGTGGTTGTTAAAGGGAAATTTGTCCTGATAGGAGCTCAGCTCTGCTCTGTAGCTGAGAGTTGGTGTTCCTCTCAGCAGCTCGCGTGTATGTCTGTAGGGGAAGATGTAAGGGGTGGGGGGAACAGGGCAGGAAGAGTGGGCTGTGAGCTAGGAGGGCCATAGCCCCAAATAAACGAGTAGGGCAGCCTGCTCGTATCCAAGAGCGCTCTTCCCCTGCAGGAAGGAGCAGATTGCACAATGCGAGTCTCCTGAGGACAATGCCCACAGCCTGTTTAACTGCGAGGTCACACACAGCTCGTTGCTGTGTTGTTGCTTCCTCGACTACGTTTTCATAACTTGACCGAGCGTTACCAAACACTTTGGTCAGGGCAAAGCAGTTCCTTGCGTCACGGGCGGCTGATAAAGGCATGACTGCACTGATACTGACCGGCGAGGTCCAAGAGGTGCAGTGTGACGTTCATCTGCTGCGGGAGGCGCCGAGGGTCACTGCTGCTACAGCCCAGGTTATTCGTGCACCAAGCCCAGCAAGACTTGTGCCAGGCAACAGGCTTGCTCTGCCAGAGCTGCTGGCTTTCCACGATTCTGCTCAAGCCCTGCCAGGAGATGACAAGACGAGGACAGTGAGGGTTGTGGAGTTAACTGGTTGTGGAGCTCGTGTGATCGGTTTTTGGGTAACCCCTACTGGTTTATATGTGCTCTGAGCTAAATGCTCTGGAAACGGGTGCATCTGATCGTAAAAACACTGGCTGCGTACGACCCAGGAAAGCCATGGGTTAGGGCGTTTGCAGAGGAGCGTGTTGTGTGACTCGTGTTTTGCTGCTCGCTATAGAACGTCGTTAGCGTGTTGCCTCCCAGTTCGCAGTCAGGGTAGATGTGACTAGCGGAAGACATTTCAGAGCAGGCCCACAAGAATGACCCCGCGGGTAGGAAACATGCCTATAGAAGGAAGAGTGAGTAAAAGAGGGCTGCAGAGCAGACGAGCCGTTTTCAGATAACAGAGCTCAAGTATGTAAAAAGAACTGCAAAAAAACATTCCCTTGTTCATGGTGTAAAACAAGCAGGGACAGGCAAAAACTAAGAAAAGAAAAAATTCAGTTTAGGCATCAGGAAAGCTTTCTAACAATAAAGATAGTGAAGTCTTCTGCCTGGGGACCTTGTGGAGTCAGCATTGTAAGAAGTTTTTAAGAGCTTTTTAGAGAACCACAAGGCAAAATACCGGCAGAATTGGTTCTACCGCCTCAAATTCCCCCCCTGTGAGTTGACAGTTGTTCGGTAAGAGAGCTGGCAGTGGTACTTCCTCACGCAGGCAGCCCAGGACTTCCCTCCTGTGACCAGGGCAGCAGTGATAGCTTTTATTCCTGCATAAGGGTTTCACTTGAAAACATCACAAATATTTTACTATGTATCCTGCAAAAAGCCTTTTCCCTGTTGCTAGGATTACAAACCCCTTGTCATAGATAAGTGACAGCTTGTGTAAATAGGCACAGGCAACCAGAAGCCTACAGGAAATAAACAAGCATCTTTTTCTTTCTGCAGGTTGACATTTCCAAATGCCACTACCTGGTGGACTTGGACACAGCAGCTGAAACCCCGAGGGAGCCGAGGTATTCCTTGAACAAAGAAGAGTGGGTGACCATTGCCTACAAGCCATTCCTAGATGCTTCCAGGTATGTTTCCCGTGTTTGAGAAGGAATGAGAAAGGCTGGCAGATCTGTCAACTAATGTTTTTTTTGCAATTATTTGCTTACAACTGTAGAGGAGAGACACATTAGCAAATGCCAGCGTGAAATCCCCTCTCCAGTAGAGGCAGCTTGCTGGTTACAGTGGAACCTTTGTCAAACTTGCACGCAGAGCATTAATTACCTGGGTGGCTTTAGAGTGTTAAGCAAGCTGGGAAGGGCGAGGAGCAAGGATTATTTTTAAAAGGAGTCTTCCCTATGCATTTCTTGCTGATGTAGCGGGTTTTGTTTTCCCTTTATATATAATATAATATATATATTATATATATATAATATAATAAGGTGCAGGCCTTCTCCTCCCAGCGGACCTGTGAATCTGCTGTCGTTTCAGCCAAATTCGATAGGCAGGTGTAAGAGTCTTTGAGACTGCCTTACAAGATCTGTGAAAGCTGGCAGGCAGGAGGCAGACTCAGTGAGTGAGAAGTCATTGAGGTCTTTTGACATCAGAAAACTCCTGTAAGAGCCCCCTGTCAGAATGCGGTTCTTCATTAGTTCTGCTGCTCACGGGGTAAGTCGTGCATTTGGAGAATTTCTGTGAGAAGCAGAGGTTGAAATCCCTGTCCTCCAGGCTGGCGGGGTGGGATCCAGTTTGTCCAGCTGGGGGTGTTTTTAACACATCCCTACAGAGCCAAACCCTCAGCTGTAAGGGATGTTATTCAGTCGCTTCAAGCTTGGGTCATGAAGCTGTCATAGCAGGACAGAGAGCTTGACTGGAAAAGTCTCTGTAAAAAAAGACAAACAACCCGGCAAAAATTAACACAGGGTTCAGTGCCCTCCTGTTTTCTGTGCGAGACCTTCATGACTTCCTCCTAACGGGCCCCTCCAGGGAGCGGGGGCTGGTGAAAGCAGTCGGGCAGAGAAGGAGTGATAATACGCTTTTCCCAGGGGTTGCTCTGGTGTTGCCAGCTTGCCGACACAAACAAGTTTCCTTGGCACGGTTTTCCATGAACTCTGCTTGCCCAAAGAGACCTGCTGTTGTGGTAGAGCAGGGCTTGAGGAAGGGAGAACGGGATGGCCAATGACACTTAATGAGGCAAGAGGATCGCAGAAGGCTCCTTTTGCAGAGCCTGTCCCCCTGTGTGTCTGAAGCTACATTCACTTCTGCTTCGAAGCTGTGTTCTGATGCTTCCAAAGCTGGCTTATCTTGCTGTCCTCTGCCCAACAGCTGAACCTTGATTGTTTGGACCCGATTTCAAGTCCTTTGAAGTCGGTCAGAGGCACTGAATCAGTTCCAAATGGGTCAGCCATGGGAATGTAATTTGCTGGAGGGGCTTTCAGAGGTACTAGGCTGCCATGCCAGCCTGCCTGATGAAAGCTAAGTGAATTATTCTGCTGCGGCTCTACATCTCGCAGGTTTCTCCAGGATGTCCTGCGTCTTCCGTGGCTCCTTTCCACTACTGCTCATTTTTCCTGTACTTAGCTGGTGTTTGTTAGAGAAGCAGTTGGTCTGTCTCATGGGGCGTTCTGGGTTATTGCACCACATCTCCTTCAGCTCCCACCCGTAGCCTCTGAGCTTCTGATGAAAGCTCACGATGTATAAATCATTGCTCTCTTTCTGAATCTGTTTTGTAGCCCATCAGAGGCTGTGTCCTGCTGAACACAACCCAGCGTCTTTCTGGAAGCAGCAGGACGCTGCATCTGCTGCTTTCGCTGGGAGTTGTCTGCCGTGCCACAGGAGGAACGCAGGCATTTCAAAACTTCTGCTGTCGCCAGGACTTTCTGTTCATCTCTAACTTAGCTGGGGGTGTTTCCTGTCAGGTGCTTGTGCATCTGATACCGTCTCAGTCCTGACCCCTCTCCAGCCCGCAATGCTGCCCTGAGTGCCGAGAGTTACCCTAGAGAAGCGCATAGCTCAGCACTGAACCGAGCCCTTGTCGCTCTTCGCTGCTGCACTGCTGTTTCCATGTGAGCTGTTCTATGAAAAAAAAATGTTTTTTTCTTCTTTTCCCTCCTCTTCTTATTAGGGAAAATGGGTAGGATTAAAGAATTCCCCTGTTTACAGCCCAATCAGCACCTTGCCAGGCGCAAACATCTGGCTGGCTGCTCAGGAACCGTCTGAGCACAGAGGTAGGGGTGTTGCAGCCCTGTGCTTCTAGGGAGGGATGCTGTCCAAGGGCTTCCTGCCGGACTCAGGCTGGGAACTTGTTCCCAAGCTAAGCAGTAAAAATCTGTCTAATCACTTGATGTATCATTCTGGGGTTTAGACCATCTAAACGGAACCCAGGTTTCCCCAAGCTGCATGTGTTCTGCTGGCTAAGCAGCTCGGCAAGCCTGCAGCCAACCTCTGGTGACCCGCTCGGTGTGGGGAAGTGGATGTGTGCGTGTGTGATCCTTCGTGTCTGCTCGAGAACAGAGACGGCACGTGGCTGTCACCGCTGCAAGTAAGAGCTTGGCTCGTAGCAAAACGAGAATCTCACCGTGGGGCAGCAGCTCGGTGTGAGGAGCTGGAGACAGAGATCCTGAAACTGCTGCTGGTGGTAACAACGAGCTGAAAGAGCAGAGCAGCGGGGATAGGGAAAGGGCGCAGCGTGCTCCCTGGGCAAGCAATCACCAGTTTAGACCGAGGAACGGGTCATCCAGGGGTGGTGGGGAGGGAAGGGCATCTCTCCGGCTGCTGCGACCTCCCAAAAAAGCTGCAGCCGCATCGCTGGGTGGCTGGAACAGACGAGGCTTTGCGGAGCAAGTTCCAAGAGGAGATGAGGCAGGTAGGTCCTGCTGGTGCCTCCTGCCGGCTTCCTCCCTTTCTATTCTTTTGCGGCATGGCAATCCTCCGCGCTGTTCCTTATCAACACCTCGCAGCTGGAGGAGAGGGGAGCGGTGGAGGAGGCCAGGTTGCCATAGCAGCGGGTCTGATTTCCATCCCTGCTGCCAGTACCTCCCGGGCTCCCGCAGCGCAGCTCCCAGCGATGTGCTCTCTGCCTTCAGTAGGCCTCCAGCGCTCGGCAGGTGGGGCGGCTCCAGCGGCCGGGAGTGAGAAGGGCATGGGGGGCTCACCCGGGGACATCGCTGCTGCGGAGGGATGAGAGAACTGGCAGCGTGTCCCCTGCCTTGTCACCCTGCTCGTCTGGCATGTTTCCTCTTCCTCCTGAGGAAGAACAAGAAGCCAGGACCTGTGGCCTGTCTGGCAGGGCAGATGCTTAGCGGTGTGCCCAGCTCGCCAAGATAACTCCTGGAGCGATGAAGGGCAGAAGGAAGGAGCACAGGAAGGTCTAAGCCGCCCTCTTTTCACCCAGTGCGTTGTTTAAGGGCATCACATTTAAAATCGGGTACTAGAGACAAGGTCGAGGCATCTTTTGCCAGCCATCCCTAACAGCATGACCGAGGGAAGTTCCAGAAAAGCTCTTTTGGATTGCCAGCTTGGGAATCTTTCTGACATATGTTTTTCAGTTCCTACTGGAAATTTGGCCTGTGGAAAAAAGCTGAGGTGAATGTGTGAGTAAGGGGCTCAGCTGGAGCCTGGTGCTCCTGGGGCTGTGGCCAGGACTCTCAGACCCTCCCTGTACCGCAGTTCCCCAGCTGGACCAAAAGTTTGTTAGCCCCAGCAGCTGACACTGAGCCTGAGGAGCTTCAGTCTGATACCAGCAGTGGCACGTAAATACCTTGGCGTTGTTTCGCATCCCGGTATTGGAATTTTGCTGCAGCGTTCTTGCTAAGATTTCCCACGGCAAATGTTCGTAACGGGTCTGCCCAGCTCCTTGCGCTGAGTGCGTCACAGCGCTTCTAAAATAAGGCAGCGTTGTTTGCTTTGTTTTTTCTTTCCCTGAATGGGATTGAATTGGAACTTGCATAAAATAACGGGGCTCAGGCAGTTCCCGCAGGGGGAAATGGAACAAGTCGTGCCGTAGGTTGGCAGCTGGCAGATGAGCTAGTGACAACGACAGATCTGCCTAGCGGTTGGGTGAGATGCAGGGGCCTGCCTCACCCTGCGGAGCCAGGCGTTAGCTGCTGTGCTTTTGGTGAGGTTGGAAACCTTCCTCGGTACGGCAAGTGCTCCTGGTACATCTTTGTCTGTGGCCGCAGCTGTTCCTCAGCCCTTCCTCTGCTTGCTGCTGTCCTTAGCTCGGTCTGCAGAGCACCAGGCACTGCAGAGCACAGAGGGAAGAGGCTGAGAGTTGCCACTGCTCTTCTCCATCCAACTGGAGGGCTCTCTGAGGGCATCAGTGATACCCTGAGGCTGTGTCAGGGCTGCCACAAGTACTTCGATAATCCAGAAAGTTGCTAGTAAGCCTGGTGGCAGGGAAGGTATGGAAATCCCAGCCAAACCCCTTTGGTGTTCTTGTTGGGGTAGCGCACCGAAGCAGTGCTGCCTTGCAGACTTGAGGAATCGATCGGTCTGGGTAGCTTGGCCGAAGGAGAGCAGCAGTAACGCGGTCGTAACCACGGGTTAGGTGCTGGAAACTGGTGAGCTGAAAGGATCCCCGGGCTGGTGGGGCTGTGGGGAGAGCTCTTCGCAGGGCCTGCCGCACAGCTCTGGGGGCAGAGCGAGTGAAGATGGCTCAGGAGCTGCCTGTGAGGATCCCGGCTGCTCGCGTTTCTGAGCATGTGCCTTCCCCCTGCCTCCTCCCGCGCCAGCTCAGCGGAATGACGCATGTCTTAAATCCGGCACCTGCTTCCACACAATGATTTGGAAGTGCCCCCTGCTACCTATGAAGTAAGTGTAAAAGCACTATGAAAGCGCAGCTTTTTTTAATAAAAGGGAGGAGAGAAGAGAAGTGTCGCTTCGAACCGAGCTGGGAGGGGAGCAGCGAGAGTAGATTTCAGGTCTGCAGCTCAGCGGCTGCGGAGCAAGGAGCGTTTAAACAAAACAAACAAAAAAACCAACCCCAAACCCTATAGCCCTTGTTCTTTGAAAATAAATGACCCCAGCAGCTCAATTCACTCCTGCTGAACTGGAGGCTTCTGGGACTCGCTGCGAGTCTCACATTGACGTCAGCAAGTGCAAATGTAAATCTCAGCTGGCTCTGATAAATGGTGCTGCTAATTGAATTAGAGAGCACTCCAAGCCACCAGCTAATTATGCTCCTCAGGAAGCTGCTTTGTCCAGGTCCATTTAATTCTATATTGGCTGAGCACTCCAAATCTGGCACAGAAAAGGGGAAATATATTACAGCTCCCTGCTGAGGAGCACATATTTTCCAGCTCTTTAGGCTGAGCCGTCTGCTTGCTCCAAACGCTTGTGTTCTCACCCTTGGGTTTTCCATCATAAAAAAAAAAAAAAAAGTAAATTCTCAGTGCAAGATTAATGATTCAGTCACCTTGTGCTAGAATATCGTTACCCTGGTTTGATAGGAGACTGTCTCATTCCCGTTAATGGTGCTTTCCCCCTCGTTACATGAAATGGCTTCCCTGCTTTTGTTTTCTAAGCAGCTAGGTCGCTTGTTAGGTGCACAGTTGGTACAAAATTTACCACCTAGAGGAAGTACAAATGTTAATGGGTTCTCGGAGAGCTTTGATCATGAACTTCCTGCGTATGCCCATAGCCAGAAGGCACTAGGGCATGCCTTTGTGGCACAGGTTCAACTTTCTCCTGCCTATTACTTCTGCCATTCCCTTCTCTTCTTCCTTGTCAAGTTTATTCCTAAATTATTTGGGGTGAGAAGTTCAGGGTATGAGGTGTTCTTCCTCTGCAGTTAGGAAGAAGCCCCAGCACCATTACATGTTTCGAACTGCTTCCATTCCTCATCAGCCTCTTTGGGAGGGGTGACACGATCATCTTCACTCAGTCCTTGCGTCCTTTCCAGACGAGCATCCCCTGGTGTCAGAGCAGAGCTGTTGAGGTAGGTTCGCCTGAAGTCCAGCAGGCAGCTCACAGGAACCTGCTCAGCACTAAATACCTCCGTGGTTCCAGTTCGGCCGGGCCCACTGCGTGCTGTGCACCTCTGTCCTACCTGGAGAGTGCTCTGGGTGATGCAGCAGTTGTTTCCCTAGAAACAAACAACCAAAAAAGCCCAATCCTGCCATGTTTCAGCCAGAACTGGGGGGAATTTGCCTGCTGCCTGGCTCTGAGCTGGAGCCTGCCCTGGGAGAGCCTTGCAGCACTGTTCCGGGAGTGAGCGCACCTTGGAGCCATCACGGACTTCATCTTGCTACCAACGTGTTGCCGTGAGCTCGGTGCTGATTAAGGCTCCAGGCTCACGGTCTCTGGGGGACAAATTTAGAAGCAAATGCAAACGGAATATTATATATATTCACCGGCATCTGTCATCCCGGCCCCTTCCATGTGCCATCTGCTGGCTAAGGTTGCTGAGCCTGATGAAGGGAGGTGACAGGAGGTAAAGGTTCCCTGCCTGACTTGAAAGTTGTCTCATGGCTTCGTGAGCGCTGGTGCCTCCGCTGCTCGGGACTCTCTCGCTGGAAGCAAGGCTGCCAGGGCTCGGCAACTCTGTAGGTCCCAGCAGCGGAGAGCCCGGCCTCGTGCTTGTGTCCCGAGTCTCTTTTTGGTGACGAAGTTGCTGCTTAACAAACACCAAGGCTGAGCTTAGCACTGTGGGGCAGGTATGGTGGGGCTACCATAGAACATCCCCAGTTGGAAGGGACCCATAAGGATCATCGAGTCCAACTCCAGGCACCACAAAGGTCTACCCAAAAATTCTGACCGTGTGACTAAGCGCTTCTTAAACTCCGCCAGGCTTGGTGCAGTGACTCCTTCCCTGGGGAGCCTGTTCACAGTTACTGAATTTTAGCCGAAGCACAAACTCTGAGCTCTGAGAAATCGTGCTAGTTTTTTCCCCCTTCCTTGTAAGGTAGCAGCAAGCTGATTTTCTTCCTTATTTTTCATTTTCCCTGTTTTAAACAGCATCCCAAGCATCACGCACCTGGTTGCCTCTTTTTCTTTGCTAAGGGAGTTGAAGCGAAACCCCACCATTAACAGAGAGCAGCAGTGGAGGGTTGTCAGGCTCAGAGGAGGAGATGCCAGAACAAGTCCAGCAATGATGGTTGTTAGCCACAAGAGCTGGAGCAAGAAATGCAAGCACTCATTTTCAAAGGGACGCCTTTGCTTTTAGCGACTGGAGGGAGGGCTGACCTCCAATTTCCAGGCACGAGGAAATGACAGCTGCAAAAAATGTTCCTTGTTCAGAATGCACTAAAATTACCGTCTTCTGCCTAGTTATTTGCCACTGAGAGATTGTTTTGAACATGTTCTCAGTTCTAGCACCTCAGGAATTCAGAGAGCTCCCATTTCTAGTAATTCTTTTATTTTGGAACTTTGCTGGGTGCATTCCAATGTGAAGAACAAAAAGCTCGGTGACGGTATTTAGACCCTTCACAAAGCGCAGCGATCACCGTTCCTATATCCTAAAGTACCAGCTGACGGTTTGGCAAAAACCAGGCTTCCAGAGGATTCTGGATGGTGAAAGGAGGCAGACTCTTACAGGGAGAGGTGGGACTTGGGAATTTTGGGAATTCAGAGTTCCTGGGCCTCTGTGCAGGTAGACAGTACTTTCTGCCTCCGTTTCCCCTCTCCAGCATGGGACAGACACTGCTCCCTTTGTCGCTTTGTCTAGAGAAGGAACACTTCAACGGAATAATGCCTGGTGCTTGTATGGCACCTCATGTAACAGGACCCTGGTACTAGGTGGTGCTGTGCCAGTGCAAAGAGATAGTGCCAGGCTTCTGGATGGTTTTTTAACAGGAGATCAGGAGCTGCTTGTTCTCAGATGCGTTACAGTAAAGATGTCCTAGGACCCTGGGGGCCTCCTGGGAGATGTAGTTCACAGGGGCAGTTCCTGCCATTGTTTTTTAGACTGCATTTTTGACAGAAATCCAGTGCTGCCTCACAATAAGCAGAAAAAAACACAATTCATCTTTCTTCTGAAAGATTGACTCTAATTGTGAGTCCAGAGCCTTGGCTGTGTGACCAGCAAAGCTGTGAGAATTACAGTGACCAGTGAGCCTGGGTCTGCATCCCATCCCTGACCGCTTGGCGGGCTGCAGATCAGATCTGAGTGCTGCTGCTGCTGCTTTTGCAAGCTTTATGTAGATGGAGTTAGACGTGGCCTATCGAGCCTTAGCAGACATACCAACAAGTTGACCTCAAGGAGATAAGGAGATAAGCTTGAATGCCGAGGATGGCAGACTCTGTCCAGCCATGATTTCAATACGTTGCTCAAAAGTTTAAATCTTGCAGGGTTTGGTGTTGCTGATGGAGGAAATCGGATTGCTTTTCCACTTCGCGTTTAAGCCTGGCTTTTACTAGTGCTTTGCTCAGTAGAAGAATGCGTGCATTTAAAATGTACTCACCTAGCACAGCTCCAGCAATTACCAATCAAACAAAAGGTCCTAATTTGATACAGCCATTAAGCCCTCCTGCTTGAGTACTCCATTGGCCCCGTTGTTGCAAAGTGCTGCGAAATGCCAGCTCCCAGCACAAGCAGGGCACGGAGCGAACGCTGGCAGCAAAATGCCTCTTAGGCTTTAAGGCAGTCCGTCCCCGTTCATTCAATACCCTCAGCAGAAGGTCAGCACGAGAGCAAAACTCCAGAGTCCCAGTACCCGTCAGTGGCTGTCTGCCCTTCAGGCTGGAGCGGAGGAGTAGGTGACCAGCAGGATTGGGTAGAAAAGAGATGGCAGGAGGTAAATGCAGCTTTGTGACGTGCCCTGAGGAATGGGAGCCTGCCTATCTGTAGGATACCAAAGGCCCACGGGGCCGCGCTGTCTGCTCTTTGATAATTACAACACCTTCCCGACCTCCCTCCTCCTTGATCCCACTGGAGTGGATAGTGGGCAGGCTGAAGAACGGAGGTGATTCCCGCTGGTGATTCTGTCACAAACCAGCTTTGGTCCCACCACCGAGAAGAAAACGGGGCTGGGCTCTGTATGCTTGTGCCCTTGACATCCCTTGTATCACGGAGTCACCAAGCCAGATCTTCTGCAAAGCCTCTTTTGTATCGGTTTGAACGTGTTGGCTGATGAGCACTCTAAGGATGATTTCCTTTTTCCTTTCTGGTTTCAGGTCCTCAAAGCTGCTGCGCGCATTCTACATTCCTCTCCTCTCAGAACGGTACACACGGTATGCAAACTACACGATCCTGAAATCCCGGAGGTCGAAGCAAACGAGGAAGAAAATGGGAGGCTAGGAGCACACCTGGGTAACAAAACCAAAAGCATGTGCTGACACTCTTGGACAGCTACCTAAGCATTCTTCAGTTCCTTTTCTGAAAGATTGCGCTTGTAAGATTCACTAATAAAGATTTCCCACGAAGTGATTTTGCTCTGCAAGCTTCCAGCTGTAAGGAGGGTACATCATCTGCTTTCAGTTCTCAGTGTCAGGTCTCTGCTCTGCCTACACAGAACGGTTTAGAACCAGTCTGAAAATCCAGCAGCCACCTACGAACGTATTAGCTGTGCTGCTCCCTGTGTTATTATCTGTTACACCAGAGAAGAGAAAAATGGAAAATAAAAAGGAATGGCAGGATGAGGTTCTGCTCCGGGTTGCAGTCTGGCATTGGGAAAATCCGGTTCTGCTCCCTCTGCCTCTCTGGTCTGTGGCTGTTTAAGTGCTGCTCTGCTCGCTTTCTCCTAGGGATTTTTTTCAGACAACAGATATTATTATTATTATTTTTGGAACAAAAAGGAAGGAAGGAAGAAAACACTTGAAAGACACTTAACTGTGAAATGCACTGAAACTTGAGGAATGAAGTAGTGTGTGCCGTGGAGAAACAGTCTGAAGTTGCTCTGTCCAGGGGATCTTTTCAAGAAAAAAACTTGTGCTTTTGGGGAAAAAAGCCACCACAAACTTGTGAATTGAGCTAATTGTCTGTTTTAGTGGGACTGGGATGTTTTTGTTACATTTGACAATATGAAACACAGTGTGTTTGTTTGTTATTTATCATTTTTTTAAAG
This sequence comes from Anser brachyrhynchus, assembly GCF_964034855.1. Classification (NCBI taxonomy): domain Eukaryota; kingdom Metazoa; phylum Chordata; class Aves; order Anseriformes; family Anatidae; genus Anser; species Anser brachyrhynchus. Next base: position 2,460,918 of record NC_137718.1, read on the forward strand.
ATACCTCTAACATGCTTTCAGTTCTACAGTACAGCATCTTACAATTTCTGGGAACAGGCAGAGAAGAGAAGAAAGGTTGGTTTTATTTTTTGCAATCCTGTTTCCTAAAGCTACCAAGTAGTGTGTGTGTTTGTTCCATTGGTTCACTATGCTTCAGAGGACTGCTGTGTGTAATTACATCTCCATTTTAAAAACATGCAGTGTAACAAGCTGAATGGAGTTGTTTTCACCCAGATCCTTGGAACTGTGCAGGCATGGGAAAGGATGAGATGGAGCAGAGAGGAAGCTCCCTTTGCAAACGGCTACGCAAGCTCCGTTCCTCGCAGCGAGTGTGATTGCTGGGCTGCGTGTGCGGTGACAAAGAGCCGGAGCAGGTGGGTCAGGAAGCAGAGGGGTTGGTGTGCAATCAGCAGGGCGCGTGCCCCCGAGGAAGAGGAAGGCATCAGGCCGGCTGCAGGACGCGGCGCTGGGCAGCCCCGGGGCCCCTCTGCAGGCTGACATCTGAGCAGGAGGGAACGCCGGGCTGTACCCGCGGGGCTGGGATCTACCGCTGCCGCTGCGACAGGGGAGGGGGAACTGGATGGGAAGGAAAGCAGAATTGTAAGAGAAATTTGGAAATGCAGGGAGAGGTACTGTGAATCCTCTGCGTTTCATTAGGAGAAAGGCTTTCAATGACGTTCTCTGTTGGAAACGGCTTTTACGGTGCCAAACACGGTAAGAGCAAGCTGCACTGTGTTGTCTGAGTGATTACAGCACGGAGAACGCAGTTCTCTCCCCTTGCCCCCTCACCGTATGGAGGAACAATTCGAAGCTGAGACTCTGAATTTAACCTCTGATGGCTTAGGGAACCATTTGTGACATCTGATTCCAACCTTCGAAGGCTTAGGGGACGTTTGTGACGTGTAAGTCTTGGCCCTTCTCAGAGGGAGGATTTACCTCTGCTTAGTATCGCCCCTCGTGAGAGTCAAACGTGGAGCTTCAAGGTTTTCTGCCAAGCAACTGGTGTCTTGGGAGAGTTGGTCTGGGAGGCCGGAGTCACATTGCGGGTCAGCATCGTGGTGTCTGCGTTCACAGGATTCCCTCACCTCCCTCCAGCCGCCTCTACCCCTCATAACAGTTTACGTGTGTGGAACAGGGCCCCTCCAGTGGTGAATCAAAACCAAAACCTTTGCCCTGTTTGTTGCCTCTCCCCTTGCTCATCTCTGACCTTAAATCCAATAAAGAAACAAATGTGGTTAAAAAGCAGTTGCAACTCTCTCTGGTGGCTTTGTGTGGCTGTTCCGTGTTGCTGTAGCCCAGGAGCTCGTGTTTAACGTGAAAACACTGAGCCAGAGGTGAGATTTCTGGTGGGAAATGCTGAGGCTCCCCGCATCTGAGGGGGGCAGACTGCAAGAATTGCCTCCCAGGCTGCTGTAGCTGGATTAAATTGCTTGCTTTCTGAATGCAGATGTGGATGCAAAGCACTTTGTGCCAAAAGGTGGAGCTGCAGCCCCCTCCCACCCCTCAAAATAAATTTTAAAGGTGTTTTATACTTTGCTTTCCTGGTTTTGTTAGCAAGCTAGTGGGGAGGGGCTTCAATTTTTAATTTGTCTTTGACCCCCATTAAAGCAGATTTATGATCTCACTGTGAGGAGGCAGGTTTGGGACAGCTGATTTATGATCTCTATTAAAAGAATGAAATCTTGTGGTTTGCAGTCTCGTGGGTAAAGGGTCAAACCACGCGTTGCTGGCCTGCCCCGGCTGGATTCCCTGCCTCCAGCTGCCTCGGGCAGGGAGGGGAGCTGCGGCCGGACCTGCTGGGTGGCACATCCGCGTTGTGCAGGCAGTCCTGGTTTGGTTTTTCCCACCTTTGTCTCTTTCTGTGTTTGGACAAAGGGCTTTGTGTGGTGGCAAAGTAAAGTCGAGGTGGATTTCTGCAGTTCTGCCGGTGTCTGACACCCACAGGAGCTCTTTTCCTGGTGGCACCACAGACGGGCACAGCCTTGGGGGCGAGACCGTGGCCGGATCAGGTGCCGTGCGCGGGGCTGAGAGGTGAGGCAAGGCGCTCGCACTGAGTCAGAGGATGTGCAGGGGTTACACCGCTCCTAACCTCCTTCCTGGCAGCGTTTCTCCCGTTTTGAACAGGCTGAGAGCAGAGCAGGTTGGACACGTGCAGCAAATTTCATCGCTTCTGAGCTCCTCCCGTCCCTGCTGCGCGGAGACTGAGCTGGGGAGTCCCGGAGGAAGGCAGCAGTGAGGCAGGCTGACACTCAGAAACAGGCCAAGGGAAGTCACGATTCGCCACACAGCTATTTTTTTTTTCCCCTGCCTGTCTCCTGCAGTAGGATTTAAGGCCCGTTTCAGTTTTGCTCCTGCTTTTTTACACCTGATCTGGGGGTTCGGCTGCAAACTGCTCCAAGGGCAGGCAGATGTGGAAGCTGCTCGCCACCTAGGGCCCTGCCACATCAGAAGAGGGCACTCCTGCACCTGAACATGTTTCTGAGCTGGTCCAAAGCAAATTTACTGGTTTGTTGAAAGGAAAACCAAAAGGACAGTGTGTCTCCACAGAGGTGATGCTTAAGCTTTCCTAGGCGGAGGGGTTTTCTTCCTGCTCAAAGCTTTCTGTCTTCTTTCCATAGGAAAATGATTTGAAGTATCACGCGCTCAGAGCTGTGGAGCTGAGTGTCTGGGCGAAGAAGTAGGGGCAAAGGCTGCACGGCACTGCCAGCACGCGGGACGTTTCTGTAAGGCGGGGCTGGGGGACTTGGTTCCAAAGCAGGTTGTGTCCCCTCCGAGGGATATCGAAGGGATTGGGCCAAAATTTGGTGCCTGCAACAATGACAGTCAGCTTCAAATGCTAATTGCCCTTCTTGCCCCTTATTTCCTTGCCTTGTCTCTAGTGAACCCGAGGCTTGGACAGTTCCTTCGTTGAGGCCCAGCTGGTGAAAGCTCTTTCCTTGCTACCTGGACTAAGCTCGGAAGCAAGGACTGGCTTGGTATTTGAGCCTGCCTCACCTCCAACAGAAGGTACCGAGATGTAGGTTGTGCTTTTGTTCTGTTGCTGTACGAAGGGCCCCAGGTGGTGGTGGAAGGAGGCCCTGCTAATGGCATTCTGCGTTTCTGAGCCCCTCGCTTGCAGGCACTGCTGGGGGAAAGAGCTGTGAATTTCTGTCTCCTCCAGCATCTGTCAGAACCTGAGTATCCTCCCAGCCCTGCTGAGATTCAGCACGTCCCTGTGAATAAATGCACGTCTCTATCCGCCTGCCTGGAGAGGTACTAATGAGGCCCCATCTGTCTGCTCTGCGACCTCCAGCTGTGTCTGCTAAGTTGCTAAAAAGGTCAGGGTGGATGTGCAGGGTGGGAGAGCATCCGAACATAGCAGGACTCGGGATCAGTGCAGTCCCCCTGCTGCCTCCCTGCCCAGTTCGTTGTCCAGAGGAACTGTGCGCGACTGGAGCGCTGCAAGCAGGGCAGCACGGAGGTGCCTCGGGTTGTGGGATCAGCGAAGAGGCAGAGGTGGAGGAAACATCCTGGTCCTCCTCCAGACATGTGTATATGGCTGGATGTCTGAGTGGGGAGCAGGGGCCTCACTTGTCCCGTAACTCCAAGAATCCTGCTTGGAAGGTGAATTTCTGGGTAAGTGTTTAAACACGATTCACAAAACAGGCTTCAGACGACTCTTGCTGCAACAGGGCGACCTTCTCCATGCTCCGTGCGACACAGAGAAGGCTGCTCTGTCCTCCTCTGGCTTCTGATACACCCCAGTGGCAATGCTGGAGCACTTGTCCTGCCTGGAGCAGGCAAAGAATTGTCCTCCGGGAGGTTTCTTCAGGCCTGTGTTGAAATGGGCTGGTGGGAAGGGCTGGCTGGGGAGGAACAGGGTGGGGACCCGATGGCTGCAATTCCTCTGCCTCGGAAGGAACATGCTGTCCAGGTGCTGCCCTGTGCCGTCGAGCCCAGCCCGGTTTCTCCCTCGTACAAAGAGGAGGCTGTTTTGGCCCTTCCTGTTTTTTAATCCTCCCTTCAGACTTGGCCGGGGGAGCTGCGCTTTCAACACATTCTGTCGGAGCCGGCAAGGAACAGCGGGGCCGCCGGCTGTGGGCTTTGTGCTGGGCTCGTAAGCGCCTGCCCGCACCGCCGGGTTCGGGTTGGGCCCAGTCCCTCGGTCCGGACACAGCAGTGGCAGAGGCTTGGGTTTTCACCTTGACCTCGGGGCGGGTGGTTTGCACTTCTCTGGCGTTCCTTCCCCTGCCGGCAGCCTTTCAGGCAGGTACGATCCTTGCCTGCGTTTCGCAGCCCCTGGCACCGAGGGCTCCTGGGCTCTGCTCAGTGCTGCTGCACGTGAGAAACCAAAGGTGGAAGCCTCAGGTACGGCCGTCAAGTCCTCGGCTTCTTACCTTGCTTCAGGGCAGGCTGGGTGGTTGCCTTTCCCTGGGAGGAGACTTTCCTGCTTGTTTTCCACGGCCCACCCTGCCCCTGAGCGCGGTGCTGCGGGCAGACCCTGGCGGTGCCCCGCTGCCTTGGACCCACGCGGCCGGGCTCGGGCCCTCCTCTGCCTCCCGGCTTCCCGGGAGCACGCTCTGGGGACGGGCAGGAGCTTTCCAGCAGCTTTATGCAACGCTGTCTGAATCACACGATAAACAAGTCCAAACCCTATTATTAGACTTTGGAAACTGCTGCCTTAGAGACAGGTTTGCTTATAAATATCCATTATTTTCTCTCCGGCTCTTCCCTAGGGAAGCTGGCAAGAAAAAGGGGATCTTTGCTTCTCCAGAGTCTGCCTGCCCCTGCTGCTGTTGTTGTTCCTTCCTACCTGAGCTCATCCTCCCTGTCCCAGCCTCCCAGGCTCTGTCTGTGCTGAGAGGAGCTCGTGCCCCAAAGTGGGATCGAAGTTGGGTTTCAGGACTGCAGCCTGGCAGCTGTGCGGCAGGGCTGGGCTTGCTGGTGGGATGCTCAGGTCGCCCTGCGAGGGCTGCAGGAGGGCTGGTGGCTGGAGTAGGATCCTTCCCTCGGCATCCTTGGGCTTGTCTCCCTAGGGTCAGTGCTTCGGCGCCGAAATCTGCCATCGGTGGAGAAGTTTCGAGCACGTGTGTGAGCGCATGGCGAATTCCTGGGCAGGTTGGAGCGCTGCCCAGCTGGGGGAGAGCCCCCCATGGAGCGCGTGGTGTGCTTTCCAGATTTTTTACAGGCGTTTAAACCTACACGCTGCCGAGAGTAAAACCAGGCGGGGTGGGAGATGGAGGTGCTGAACGGGCAGGGAGTGAGGAAATTCTCGCTGCTGCCCCGCCGTGCCGGGAGCTTTCCTTCTCCCCTGCTCGGGGACTGCCGATCATCCCTTTGCTTCCTTGCACAAGGGATGCGAAGCAGACCCAGGGCCTTCTGGCAAAGCGGGGCTCTCTATTCCTACAGCAACCCAGAAAACTGTCCTGCCTAATTGGGATTATTTCTGGAGCACATTTTCCCTAGAGAGTTTACGCGTATTGACAGACAATCCGTGTCGGTAAGGAAAAGGAAAGATTAATTGCTTCCTTTCTGTTAGGCTCCCTGTCCTCTGCCTTGCAGAATTTGCTGACGAGCGCATTCTTTCTGGCGGTCCAGAACAAGCAGCTATCCCCGTACGGGGCTGGTGCAGAAGCCAAGGCTGTCCCGGTCCTTCCCAGCAAGAGCAGGCCTGGAGGTGGGAGCCACTGGGCAGGAAGAAGTACAGTCCTCGTCCACTTTTGGGGCCATTTATCGGGGTACCTTAGGCAGGGGTGTGTGTAATCTGATTTCTACATTGTGTGAGAATGGGGAGAACACGGCAGAGCTGCTAGCTGGAGGACTTTTCATTTCTTTTCTCTTTTTTTTTTTTGACGTCATAAAAACTCCCTGGGATTTTGGCCACAGCCTATATTTCATAGTACTTGGGCCGGGAGGAGTTTTCTTCTAAACACAGGCAAAGAAAAGCAGACAAGGTGCGTGCCAGCAGGTTGGGCGTTAATAGGGCTGCCTCTTACATGTCAGCGGTGGTCTGACACGCCTGCCGCATGACTGATTTACGGGAATAGCAGCGTGTGTGTGTCTGAGCTTTCAGTGTGGGAGCGGCTGTGATGTCTGTGAGAGTCGGATGGCACTAGAGCTGCGTCGTGACCCCCAAAAGCCGCCTTTTCACTCTGTTTCCCTCACAGTCATCACGTAGGGCGCTCCAGTTACACCAGTAAAAGGCTGCGCGTTTCAGTGTAGCTTGCTGGTGAGTTCACAGATGCATTTCTGTGGGCTTTGTACCTAGCAGTGGGCTGATGAAAATCGTTGATGTGCGTTTGCGTTTGGTCTTCGTGCCCCAAATAGCTTTGGGCAGTTCTCCATCAGCTGGCTGAGATGGTGGTGGTGCTCGGGCAGTAACTACCGCTGTGGGAAGCTGATGCAGGCAAAAACGGAGTGGTTGAACCTCTTGAACAAAGCCCTTGCAGAAGAGGGCAGACCATGGGCCAGTGTCTCCTCCAGAGGAGCTGGGTTCAGTTTCCAGCCCAGCTGGGGCACTTGCAGCTTCTGGCCATCTGCTCTAACTCCACATCCACCCCTGTTGGCCGGGGCAGCAAGATGTGCAAAGAACCCAGCCCTCTTTTCCCTGGTGAGTCGCCTGAATGTCTGAGCTTACCCTTTAGAGGCCGCAGATAGCCTTTGGGACGCTTTTGTTCGTGAGCAGAGCCCCTGAGCAGCTCGGATGTCCAGCAGCACCTTCCAAAAACCTGTGTTACAAATGTCCTTGCAGTGTTCAGCTGTGCCTGCTGGCTTGTGAGGGCACCTCCTCTGTGCCAGATCCGCCTCCAGCAACAGGGAGGATGCGCCGACTTTTCCCAGTCAACCAGTCAATATTTGTTCTTCCACACAAGCTGTTAAAACGCCGTTGCTCTCTTGTTTTGCTGTTTGTTTCTCCTGTCTTGCTGGAATATTGCCCCAAAGTCTCCCACGTTGGCAGCCCGTTCGTGTAGCAGTGACACGTGGGCGTTCGTGGGAGGCGAGGCTGGGGGAGCTCCCAGTGGCTGCCAGGTCATGTTGTCACTTTCTGTCGTGTGCGGAGCGTGTTTCAGCCCATCTGCTTCAAGAAAGGCTGGAGTTTGGGAAGAGGAAGCCACGGGAGCATTTATTCAGTCCTAAGGTGAAGTCTTGGTTCCACTAAAATTCATGAGAAGACTCCTCGCGTCTCTCGTGAGTTTATTTGCACCCCGTGTTCCCGGGATAAGGGCATCCCGGCCTCCTGGGGCCATTCTCACCTCCCCAGGCGCCTGTCTGCCTTTCCGTCTCCATCCCTGCGCCCTATGCCTGCAGCCCTGGTGTTCCCCCGCGCCTCCAGCGAAGCACCCTGCAACAGTAGGTGGATGTACAAGAAAAACTGAGACGGCGTCTGGTGAAAATGTGGGCTCAGCCGGTGTCAGGGGCACCCGGCAGCCCGCTCGCCTCTGGCCTTCGGTGCCAGCGGTGCTGGAATGCGAGCGGCTCGCACCCCAGGGCAGTTTGCTGAGACCGAGGGGTCAGGGCGCATCCGGACCGGGCAGCTCGGCGCGTGTACAGCAGCGGCACTGCTGGCTGCATTGCTCTGTCCTCTGCGTGTGTGCTGCGGCCGTGCTCAGGTGGGCCCTGGTGGTGACAATCCACGCTTGCGTTACTTACCTGCGGCATAAAGGCATCGAGGGTGCTCTCTAGCAAAAGCTTTTGGGGAATTCTGGTAGAAAACCTTGCCCAAAGCCCAGCCCTCACTGATTTTGTGTGTGTGCATCACTTGGATACGGCTTGCGTGTAACATAAGCTGGAGCTTTGCCACTGCAAGTCCTTGGCCTCTCTCTTTAGTTTCAATTATTTGAATTTCTTCATTATTACAATTTCCTATAATATCAAGCGTTTTTTTAAGAGAAGAATGACACTTGCTGCCCTACCTCTCAGTACACTTGCTGTTGCCTTTCTGGTTCGCTAACAAGAAGCCCGAAGATCTTCACTGTGCAAATTACTTTGCCGAAGAATTTGGCTCCATTAAGAAACTTTTCTCCTCTGCTAGCAGGGGAAGGCAGCACGGTCCTTAATTGCGTTCTGCAACGTAGCCAAGTGAAATCTATCTTTATGCCCTCGGAGCTGAAGCCAAAACCGTACCCCTTGCTGGTCCCTCGCGCTTTGCAGCTCCTGACCGAGTGAGCCTGCTTCCAAGGGCTTGTCCCTCCCGGGATTTATAACCAGGGGGTGGTTGGCTCGAGGGAGAACATTTAAAGCTCTCGTGTGTCAGTCCCGCGCTGGGTTGAAAGGCGATTTGCGCTGGTTCTCTTGGTTTAGAGTCGAGGTAGACGAGAATGGAAAGAGCTTTAGGGAGAGGGGAAGCCTCTGCCCTGGGCTGTTCTCCAAACCGTCTCTTGCTGGCCTGCATGTCTGTGGAGTTGGCTAGGTGCAGGTCCCTGGCTTGTGATTAAAGGCAGCAAGTGAGCTCAGGTCTAGGGCTTATAATGCGACTTTCCTCCTGTGATAATGGCTTTACGTACAAACACACACCATTGCCTCTCTTTTGTCCGGAGCCCCCCGGTTTCTGCCAACCACCAGGGGCTCCTTGTCCTTTGGCCAGCCTCGTTATCGGCCCCCAGCTGCAGTCTCTGGCCTCAGAGCGTGAGCTCGGGATGGCTGTGCCTTAATTTGGGGCTTCCAGTCCTGGGGTGGCCCTGCCTCAGTCCTGGGAAAGAAGGAATTCAAGGCAAAGGTGTTCACCTGCTGGCTTAGTCTCTCTTGGTAGTTGACATTTGCTCCATTCATACCAGTTTCAGTTAGCTGGCCTCTGCTTTTCCCTCCTTTCCACTTAAAGCTATTGTGAGAGGTTTATTCAAAATCACAGTTCGATAATTGTTACCCCCACTGATGGAGTCAGAAGTACAGACCGCACGGTGTGGACAGCAGGGAGAACGAATTCTAGGAAAGGTCTGAAGAGAGTCCTGGGAACTGTGGAAGAGCACGGAGCCTGTTCAGGTACTGTTCACTCCCTTGCAGGGGAGAGAGGGGATTAAAACTCGTCCGTCCCCAAAGACAGGTTGTCGTGGATTGGTCTTGCAGTACTGAAACTGGGAATATCTTCCCCCAGACCTGTCAGAATATTAAGGCCCCAGTTAGCCTGAATTTTCGGAACTGGAGGAGGAACATTCGCAGCAGCTGTGGGGCAAAGTGAAGCAGCCGTTGCTGGGGCAGCTGTGGAGTACACAGCTCTCGTCTTGCACAACCGCTGCTGCTTTGACTACTTTATTCCAGAGAGCTTCTATGCCGCAGCCCGGGGAGCAGTTCCACAAGTTAGAAAGCCAGCCTCCAACGCTTGCTTCCCTCCAGCTGCCCAGGCACCGTGGGGCAGACTGGTTTGGTTGCAGGGGAATGGATTCTCCAGCTCTTGCAGGTGTACAGCGTGAGGCAGAAACTCACGGACACTGCGGCAGGTTTTCCTTTAAGGCAGGCGTTTGGGTGGTTGCATTCCTTTGGCTGACGACAGTTTACAGAGAGTACGTGGAATTTTTCAGGCGATTTTCGGTTGACGTGTGATTAATGAGCAGTTGTGAGCACATAGAAATAATAGCGGACTCAGGTATGTATAGATGCTGTAATTAAAAACTCTTAGAGTATCTATTCATTTTAAATTACAAATGGCAAAGGTTGCTATGTCATTCTCTAGGACTTGGCTGATATTCCCGGGGGGGAGCAGCTCCGCTGTTTAGCATCTAGGGGATAAACCCACGCAGCCCACCATTGTCTCAGCATCTGTCCTACACAGCTCAGCGCCCAGAGCCCTGCCAGCATGCTAGGAATAGCCTAAATTTCACGAGGGCTTCTTTCTGTAGGCACTTGAGGCGTCTTCCCCAACAGAAAGGCAGCACGACCCCATAACAGGGCAGTGTGGGCATCAAAGGTTGTCTTAGAGCCTCTTTGCTCGTGGCATCTAGGGCATACTCGTGGAATTAAGTGCTTTGCACTCTAAGTAGTGTGTCAGACCTCGTCCTAAATTAAACGGGGTGTCTTCAAAAGTAAAATGAGCCAGGAAAGGTGGAGTGATGGGAAGAAGAGATCAGATCTGATTAGTAAGTGCAGGCTGTCCAATGTGGGGGGTGTTTTATCCGGGCTCTGTGAATTCAGGTTGCTTGTTCTTTTACCTCCAGGTGGAGAGAAGAGCTCAGGAACTTCTAACCCTGCTAAATTGCTCATTTTGCGTGCCAGGAAGGATGGGGTTTGCAATTAAACCCGTGTCTTTGAATCTCGAGATCTTGTTCCAAATCCTTTTGCTGACAGAAGTGGGAGAGCCATGTCAAATGGAGGAAACGCTCCCTTTGCAAGGAAGGGCGAAGTAGAATTCGTTCATGTTTGCAAAGCTCTTTGCACTGTCGGCTAGAGAGCAGAGGTTCGGTTTCTACCACCAGCTCCTTTTCAGAGCTGGTTTCCAGCACGCTGCCTGGAGGGGAGGCATCTGGTACTTCAACATCAGCAGAAAAACGCAGCTCAGATGGGGCCAAATTAGAGTAAATGGAGCAGGGCTTTGTGAGCTGTGCCTCCGAATGCCGGCGCGTACCTACTGAGAGCTGCTGGCATCTCCTGCCTCTGGGAGCCCGGCCAGCAGCGCACTCTGTACGAGACGGAGCACCGGAGACGTGCAGAGGAGCAGCTTTCAGCCAGGTGCTTCCTTCAGCAGTCGGGCTCCCCCAGACACTTAAAAACTTGTTACCGATAAAAGCAGCAGGTAATTGCCTAATCCAGAGGGGAGAACGGGTCAGGAAAGCAGCGTGAGGAGAGGCTGACGCTGTCTGGAGGAGGGAAGCTGAGCCACGAAAGGCCGCAGCCTCCAGCAAAGGTAGTGGCAAAGCTGAGAAATCGAGTGCGGTCTCCTGAGCCCCAGCCTGGGGCTTTCTTGGACGAGGCCATGGTGAATCCTGCCTTGCAAACGAGTGGCAGCAAGGGGGCTGAGAGCTTGCCCGGGAGAAGGCAGGCTGTGTCTGTACGGGGGTGCTGCAATGAGGGAAGCAGCCCCACAAAGGACTGGGTGCCAGCAATGAGAGGAGTACCCAGGGGTCAGTACTGGGGCCAGTCTTATTTAACATGCTCTTTACCAATGTCTCTGGTGGTGTTTTACTGCAGCAGTAACTGTTACCGAACAGCAGCCTCTCGGGCAGGAGAGTTACCGGGGGTAAGGGCAGAGCACGCCGTCTGCCTGCTTTAAGCGAAGACTGATGTGTTCGGTAACCGCAGTCCACAAAGTAACACAGAAAACATGCTGCTGGGCCCCATCAGATGTTCCTCTAACTTTTTTTCAGCTTTTTATAGTCAAAAATTACATTCTGAAGGATGAGGCAAGCAAGCAAGGAAGGGAGGGTGTGTGATTTGCGTGTTTTCCCCCTTCCCTCGCAAAGCAGCTCCCGAAGTTGACTTAAAGGTCGGCGTATGAGTTTATAAGGAGTGGTGAACTCATTCCTGAGGAATCTGATGGCATGAAGGACCAGGCTGAACCAGCCAAAATGTGATTTCGGTGGTGCCCTGTTAGCACTGGGCCTGCCCCAGAGCTCCCTGGAGGTTTTCTGTTTGCTCTAGTGCATCCTCCGTTAATTTGCTGGGGAGAGAAATGAAGAAGGTGCTTATTTGATGACTGCTATGGCAACACGAGGAATTCTTGTTGGGCAGATGCTCAGGTTTTGCATGCTCTTAGGGAAAACTGTTAGGGAAAGACCTAGCCTGGAAGAGGTGCCCGCAGGATTTGCATACGCCAGCAGGGTGATGTAAACCTCCTGCCAGTGCTTACCTTGACCTGCTTACACAAGTGAAAAGGACAGCAGCTCTACCTCCACCAGCAGTTCCACATGCTTTCAAGGACGCTTCCTCTGACGAGAAGTAACATCAGTGAAAGACAGCCCCGTGCAAGCAGCACTGCCTGCACAAAAAGGGCTGGAAAAGAGCAGGGAGGAGCCTCACCGTGAGCTGTGCCTGAGCTCGGTCCGACGAGCGGTGGGGGGGCATGGCAGGCTGCCTGCTGTGCTCCACCTGCCGTGGGTTACACGTGTAAACGTGTAAAAAACACTAAAGCCAACGTCTTTTTATGTTCCTTCCTTTCTGGGAATAGGACAAAATGGCAAGTGCTCGTGAAACAGCTTTGCTTCCAAAGTCTGCACTTCCCTGCAGACAAAGCATGAAATCCTTGAAAACTGCAGCGAAACGGCCTGACTTGAGTGGACTGCTCCACTGCTGAGGGCTTGAGCTCTTGTTCTGCCTCTTGAGCTGCTGTGATCGCTGATTTAGATGGAAATTTGTATTAGTCACTAATGGATTTGTACCTGGAGGGTACAACAGGTACAGGTTGGTCAGTGTGAAGGGGAAACGCAGCGGGGTTGTTACAGAGCTGCTGTCGGTGACTGCTCTTGGCACTGACATCATTCACTGAGAAGTGCTGCTGAAACGGGCTGTGGGATGGGAATGGACACTCCTTGCAAGCTGCATTTTTAAATGAAATTAATCATGGCTGAGAAACTGTAAGCTTCTCCGTGTCTGGGGGCAGAGCAGGCAGGGAACTTGCTTTCCAGAGCTGGAGAACGTGGCTTAGAAGGCTTATCCTTTTGGGTTGCCTGACAATTGACTCCTACAGCTCCCTTTTGCAGGTGGGACGATGCTTTTAGACCATTGCACAGAGCAAACAGTGGTACAGCAAGCTAAAGGTGTCGCCTGTGTGCCCAGGGAAGGCTGGAGTCACAGGATAATTCCCAAGTGAGCCATTCAGCGCGGGGTACTACAGCTTCCCGAAATCCCCAGCAGGTGATGTGCCCTTCAGCTAGCCGCAGCTTCTGCAGGGAGCCGAGTTCATCCTTCACGTCCCCAGCAGCAGGCCCGCAGAGCTGGATCGCTGCTAGGGCCAGCATGGCCAAGCACGTGGCTCTCCCTGCTCCGTCTGACCTTCACCTTGCTTCTCCAGTAAACGGGGGGACTGCTGGACCTGCTCCAGGGGAACCCTCAGAGATGTGTGGGTACGTCACAGCGAGGTGCTGTGCAGCACCGGGGATCTGACTCGGCTAAATTTACCCACCGGCTCACTTGCTGGGTATTTTTGGGTGACCTTGGAAATACCCTGTGTGCCTGGTGGTAAGCTCGTTGCTAACAACTAATGCCTTATCTCCACGATCTGGTTAGAAAAGTCAGATTAGATTTTCAAGACCACTCAAGAGTCAGTGCTGAGTTTTTGGATGTTTTCTTTTATATAAAATAGGGAGCGTTACTTTCTGTCTTAAAAAAAAAAAACACCTTCCTGAACTTTTTTAACCCTCGCAGACAGCAGACTTGGTAGTACTGTTTCCAAAATCCCCTCTGACAAGACAAATCCCTCCCAGCAAATGCTTTAGCCTCGCCTGCCGTGTGACTGAGACCTACTTCGGAAAGAGGGAGAAGGGCACAACTGACAACAAAGCGCAGCAGCTGATCCCGGCTGCAACCCCCCCGGGGTGCCTGAACTGCCTGTTGGCAGCAGGAGATCAGATGCTACTGGCGTCAGCTGCCTCTCCTCTTAAGAAATGTTTTGGCCGTTTTTCTTTCTGTTTAGATACAGCCCGAGTGGGTGTGCTGCTCCGTTAACCCCTCACCTGCTGCCTCCCCTCCTGACCGAGCTCCGTGTTCCTGGAAGGTAGAGGGGGGTGCTCTGCGCTGCTGGGGGGTGACACGCGGCAGGAGCCAGCTCCTGGGCTCCTTGCTGTTGTGGGAAGGCACTTGCATAGGATCAGCATCTGCGAGGGCAACACCCTGACGTGTTTCTCTTTTGTGAACCAAACCCTACATGCCAGCAAAAGCACCCCCACCAAGGGATGCTCTTTGCAGACTAGGACATCTGGCCATAAGAGAGAGCCCTTTACATGCATTACAGCATCCCGTCCTGCAGCTTTGTGCCTTCCAAAGCTGACATTTGGATCCCGTCAGCCTCACACCACTGGCTTTTGCACCGTGAAGCCCGTTAGGACACGCACCTCAGGGCAGAAGTGCAGCAGCCAGAGCATGCACAGCCCCCAGACACAGTTCCCTGTCCCGCTGGGCATCGCAGTGCTCAGCTCCGTGCTCCTGGAGCACCTCTGCCTGCCAGGCTGCTGCAGGGAGCCCTGATTGCCACCACCTGGCTGCCACCAAGGGCACTCAGATTGCCCCCACCTGGGTGTTACTGAGGGCACTCAAAGCTTCTCCGTGGTCCTTCTCAAGGCAGGCAGAGTGTGTGGGGCTTGTGGATAGCTGGAGGTAAGACTGGAGGACTGAAGGGGGCTTGGAAGTGGGGCGGCACCACACTGGTGGCTCTGTGCAACCCCGGACTGGGGCTCGGGTGTTGTGTTCCTGCGTCCTCTCTATAACCATTTCTGTCGGGCGCTGCACAGGCTGCGGGGTCCCTGCCCTGAGTGGCTTCCAGTCTGTCCTGGTACATGATTCTTGGTCAGACACCACAGCCACTGCTCCATGCTCAGGGCAGACAGGCTGCCCTTGTTTGTGTGCATGGTTGGATTTCAGAGGTGAGGGTTGCTGCGGAAAAGTAGCAGCTAAATATGGTCCTTCTGGCGGCCAGCGGGAAGGTGTAGCTCTTCCCCTTTGCTCTGAATCTCCATGTCTGAGCTGCTCTGTGACCGCAGGAGGTCCCTTGGCTCGCCTCGGAGGTTTCCCCCATCCCCCAGTGACCCAGCTCGGAACAATGGAGGCCACACGGCACAAAGACCGCTGCAATAAAGCTGCCAGGAGCTGACGTTGCTTTCCCCTCTGAGTTTTTCCAGGCTTATTTTTAGGCAATTTACAATTAATTCTCTTGGAGGAGAAAAAAAAAAATGCTGTTGTGGTTTCTAAGAAACTGTTGATATAAAAATCAGCCCTTTTAAAGACTGGTATTCTGGGACAAATACCCCAGGGAAAGACAAAAATCTGGGTATGTCGTGCCAAGGCTCCAGGCAACGTGTTCAAAATAAAGCAAAAATGCCTGGGTAGGCCTTACACTGTATGGGTTTTAGTTATTTAAGTCAGCCCCCAGTTCTGAGGTGGGGTAACAACACATCAGTGAGCTGCTTACGAACCCCGTTTTGTGCTCGTGCTGTGTGTGTGTGTGTTTATCTTGATCTGATTGTGTTATCTGAGCAGGGAGCTAGCAGGGCTTCTCTGGGCTCCACGAGTGGTTTCTGGAGGGGCTGACTCTTCGTGGGCTCTTTGTAGCTGGTTGTGTGGCCTTTCCTCATGGTGACTTCAGAAAGCCTTCCCCAAAATTCCTGTTGTTGTGACTGCTTCTGCTGAAAAGAAGTGAATGGCAGTCAAGGAGTTTGCTTTCCAAGTCCACCTTGGTGTATAAAGTATTAATTAATTGTCATTTATCAGAGTTTGGGCCCAGTTGCGCTGGGGAACTGACAAACATCTGATCTTTTTAGGCCTGCAGCACTGAACCAGAGCTCTGGCCTCTCTTCAAACATGTGATTACTTTAAATAAACATTAATAAAGCAAGGTGAAGTGCTGGGGACCACAAGAGTGTCTGTGGAGCTCGAGGTTAAGGGCCTGGTTGAAACCAGAAGGGCTAAAGGTTAGAGCTGTGTGGTTCCCGGAGGAGGTCATGGTCTTGCTTGTTTAGCTGCAACTTGGCACCCGAGTGAGTATGTGGCAACTGAGGTACTGGGGGAGAAACGGCCTTCTGGCCTCGTGATACCGTGGTTGGGTTTTGCTTGCTCTTGTTCCAGGCCTGCTGAGGAAACAGCACGTGGTTTTGGCTGTTCTGTGCACAGGCAGTGCTGTATGTGTACGGGGTGGGTTTCGCAGGCGCCTGAACCCCTCAGAGCCGGCCCTAGCTCTTCCTTTGGGATAATGTGGTCACACAGGTCCGAGGAAGAGCAGGACCTCAAGGCCGTCTGGTTCGGGCCTTGGGCTGTGGGTGAGTCCTGGGAGACCAGGACTCAGAGCTGCTGTTCTGGGGATTTTGTGTGTGGTTTTTTTTTTTCCTTTTTTTTTTTTTTTTCCTTTTCCCTTGACCTTGCAGCATCTTGAGAAGTCGGTCGTTCCCTCGGGAGGGGAAATGTGGCAGCTCGTCCTGCCCGTTTCCTCCAGGAGCTCAGCAAACCGGCTTGCAGCCGCTCCAGCCGCCTTCCCAGGGAAGAGCTCTCTCAGCACCTCCAAAGGGTTAAAGCGCTTCAGAACCTTCCTTGGCTTTCTGCGCTAAATTACCTTCAACTTTCTCCAAGTAGGATGGCCTAGACAGATGTGTCGACATGGCAACAGCTCCAAGGAAACGCTTGTCAGGAGCGGGGAGCAGCTGGCCTCCGTCACGGCGAGGTGCCGCAGGCCTGCCCCAGCCGTGCTCCCGAGCTCGCTGTCAGCGCCCCGATCCCTGTGAATAATTCATCCGTCTCCTGACCAGCCTCTAATGCGGCTGCCGTGACGTGAGCAGCGCTAACGGGACCCAAACGCTAATTTGCTGCATTAATAATCACGTCCTCCTGCTTCTGCTCGCAGCAGATGTGACAGGGAGGGAGGTTAAAGGCAGCCTGGCTGCTCGGCGGCTCCGATCGCTGCTCCCCTCTCTGTCCCAGACGGGCTGAGACGCTGGGAGCCTGCGGGGCTGGGAGCTGCCAGGCAGGACCCGAGCCTTCGGCTCCTTTTCAGCCTGTTTGGAAGGCAGCAGACCTTGCTTGCTGGAGAAACAGTGTGGCCTAGTGGCTAGGGCACCGGGCTGGGCTTTGGGGGATGCTGCGAGCATGCCGCTCAGCTCTGGCACTGCTGCTGCGAGTGGAGGGGGCGTTCTGCTCCCATAAGTATTTAAACAGGTAATTAATTGCCTGTGGTTATCTGCTGTTAGTGTCACCCTTGTTGGAGTGTCGTGGTGCCAGCCCAAGGGCAGCACCACTGCACAGCACCCTGCGGCTGCTGCCAGCCCCCCGGGCAGCGGGCTCGGTGGTGCCTGCACAGCCCTAGAAGGGAGCTCAGCACCCCTGGGCATGTGGCAGCTCCCTGGTGAACCAGTGAAGTGGCCTCACCAAGTGATTAAAATGTAAGCTGTTAATTGCAAACAGAACAGCCTGTCCTGGAGCGTCCCTCTCTTCTGCGGGGTTTTGGTGCTTGGTGCGTGTGTCACAGCATGTGAACGGTAACTGTGCTTGCAAAGGAAGAGATAACAAGGTCTGAGATGCTCAAATTACCTCTTTTTTTTTTCTTTTTTTTTCCGTGGGGGGGTGGTGGTCTTGAAGAATATTTACTGGATCTGCTGTGGTATTTTCCATGCAAGCAGACACCTGGGCTTCCCAGAGCGCTTTGCAGCCCAGCGCGTTCAGCAGGCTCTGTTGAAAGGGTAATGCATACCCAGGTGATTTCAGTACATGGTATTATTTACCCTATTGACGTCAGCAGCTGCATGCTCTCGGCTTGTCTCCACTATAGCAGCCTGCAGGAGACAAGCTGCAGAGAGCTTATGAACTCCCTAAATGCGCCTAACCTTTCCAGAACTCAGCATATAATTCTCGGCTAAGTAAATGTCCATTTGTGAGTATTTTGGGATCAAACCTCCTATTAGCTTTCCAAAGCATCGCTCATTTTGCTGCTATTCTGCAAACCAACGCCGCATGGCTTCTTATCAAAACACTGTAGCCTTTATTTGCTGATAAGTCAGTTCAGCAGGCACTGTTATATAAAACTGTATTATGGCATTTTCCTTGCAGAAAATTACCCCATTAATGTACCTTTTTGAGCACAGAGATCTCTTCTCAAAACCACCATGTTTAAAGTTTCCTAACACTGAGTGGCAGATGTATGGGAAATGGAGCCCTCCCTTTAGGGATAACATATTGAATCCTTGCTCGAAAGACCTGAAAAAATGGGCAGATAAAACTTTGGAAATAAACTGGGAAGATAATATCTGGTGTGTGAGTCTTGTTTTCGCTGAATAACCTTAATTGATACCGATGCCTGTATGGGAACAAAAATCAATGTTTCATGGTGTGGTTCTGTTTGGTTTGTAGCTGCAGGTTGGGCTCGGACAGAGTATTTTGGGCATCCCAGTATTGCCATGTAGCGCTGCTGTTGTGCGTTTCAGACTCAGCGTTGATTAAAAAGGTTTGGTTTTGGCAGTTCGGGTTAGAAAAAGCTGCTCTCGTGTGAGCCGAGCGTCACTGCGGCAGAGCTGTCTGCCTGGGTTCGCAGATGGTTTTGGAGCACGGTGCTGAGGCGCGTGCCGAGCCGCCCTCCTCACCTCCGGCTCTGCGTGGCCACACCGGGGGCAACGGAGGCTCCCCTGCACGCTCCTGCACTCGGCTGCTGGTGGGAGAGGGAAGATCGCCCACACAGGCTGAGCTGGTTAGAAACAGTTGGGTGTTGTGGCAGTAGCAAACGACAGAGGGAGATGTTAGAGGAGGGGAAGGTGATTTTAGTGTGAAACAAGCCTGACTTGGATGGCTTACGCCTTTGTACCCACACGCTCACGAGCAAGGTACCGTGATGTGCGTATCCGTGAGGTCTGCCTGGGTTTCCCTGCAGCGATGCCGAAGACAGGCATCCTACGTGCACCTCATTGTCTGTTCAGAGATGGGTGGTGGCATGTGGGTTTGGATACACCTTCCTGACCCCTTTAGGAGCTGACAAGGCTCAGCCTCTGAATTTTACCCCTCAGCCCTGCCCCTCTGCCTCCTTTGTGAGCCACCAGGATGAACTTACTGTCCCTCGTAATATTTGTTGGCTTCCTAATGTGAAACAGTTTGGCTGGTTTATGTCAGCTTATGGACAGTAAATTATGGCACCGAATGGTATCCTCTGTTGCTAAAATGGTGGCTTTGATTTCTCATTAGGTGTCTATAATTTAAATTAGACATTATGGCGAGCTAGACATGTCTGGTTCCTGGTTTCAGTTTTTGTGCAGTCCTGGGATTCCTCATTCGGCTTAACCTTTAAGTTCTCGGTCTGACTGGATGTCCATGCTCCATTATAACTATTGTCACACTAATTTTCAACAACTGAGGATCAGAATAACCTGTCCCAATCAGGTTAATATTGCTGTCAGTCCCCACAGAGTATATTCCTGTAGTCTTGGAAATCTCAGTCAGTGGCACGGTGTTGTTCTTGGCATCCTGAGGTGTAAGGACACACCTTTGCAATCACTTCCTATAACCCTCAAAGCAGCGGAGGCAAAAACGTTCCTTTTTTGGCCATCGCCGTTAACAGTAGGAGGCATGTCCGTCCCCACTGAGAGAGTTTCTCTTGCTTGGCAAAGCTTTCAAATTGGATAATCCTCTTTTTTTTTTTTTTTTTTTTTACCTCTCCCCTTTTCCCTCCCTGCTCTTTTCATCTCTCTCCTGACCGTCCCGCTCCAGTTTCTTTCTTCTGTTTGACTTTAGCTGTGGCATTTGTTTATAAGGAGTGTTATTTGTACGAAATGCCAGAGGCTCATCCAGTTTATATTTCTCAAAGTGCCTTCCCATTTAGCCTGTAAATTGTGTCTTTTAGGGTGTCAATTTTGAACGCTTAAGAGTCTCCTCCTTCCCATACACGAGTGCTGGAAGGCCCTGAACCCTGTGAGCAGGGACTCACCAGGCAGCGTGCATTGCCACGGGCTGGTTTTTTGCACTTGAGTATATCCCAGGCTGTGAGTGTGCACGAGAGACGACTTGTCATGCACATCTCAGCTCTGGATCCAGTCTCTTGAGACCTGTTTCTGTACTGTCCCACGCCATTATTTAGTGTGTCTCTGTTTCCAGGCAGCAGGTAAAGTGCTGAGACGTCGGTTTATGAATTTCTCCTTTTCCTTTCTGCCTTGGTGCTGTTGTGCTGAGCTAACTGCCGTCGCTATTTGCTCGGTGTGCCCCAGGTTGGCTGCTGCTGGAGTGGCTAAATCTGCCTTATTTCTCTGCTTTGTATTCCTTTGAGGTTTTCTGTACCTAATTCACAGCTGATTCCCCGTGCGATTCACCCAATTAGATGTTTCTTTTCCTTGTATTTAAAATGAGCTTTCTGCTACCCGACCTCCGCTTCAACCATGCAGTGTAATATTCCCATCAGAAAACAACCTGAATCAGTGAAAATCACAGCGCTGTTGTTGTCCTAACGTGCGGTTGTCCACGCTGGGCTGACCTGCTTGGCAGCGTTCCTTGTACTTTGTCCCTGGCAGGGTCACGACTGCAGAACCCACTTAGCGTTTTCCATTGACGCACTTTGAATGTCAAACAGTGCGTGCGTGGGGGGGAATAATTTCTGCTACAATCTTATATTCAGTCCTGAGTCTGTTTCAATTTCATGTTTAAGGTGTTCTCGTCAATGACTGGACGGTCATTCTCTGCTCCCTTATTAGAAAATACACAAAGATGGTAATTTAGTTCTGCCTGCTGCTTGCCACGGAGCATTGCTCCAGTCTTATTTGAAACACCAGCCATTGATCTCTAAGGATAAGACTGATTGATTGTTTTTTCCTTAAATATCCCAAAACAGCCCTAGCATAAAGCCTAGCAAATGTGTTTCCTTTTTGTGTTGTCCGGCAATTATGCCTGTAGGTAGTACTCCTACACCTTCTTGGGTTAACGTGGAAAACGCCAGTGTGACGATGTGAGATCCTACAGGAGAGCAAAATGGGGTTTCAATTAAAAACAAACTTGCTCTCACTTGCACTCTCGTGCCCGTGTGCTCTCAGCACCAGATGCGTGTATCCGTGTGATGTGGTTGGGATTCCTCGCAGTGGCGGAGGTGGAAGATGGGGCCACGGCTGCGGCGTCCTGCTCACATCTCCTGGGCTGTTCTTAGGGCAGGGGTGACGTGCTGGATTCGGATGTGCCTTCTGACCCCCTCAGGAGCGGCAGGGATCGGTTTCAGTGTGCCCGTATCCTGATCTCCTGTAGTTCTAGGTACTGCTTTTGTGCACCTGATGTTCTCTTGTGGGAGAGCATCTGCCTCAGGGGCAGATGTAGGAAGGAAATGAGCGTGCGTGTGCCTGCAGCCAGCCCTTCGCTGGGGTCCCAGCAAGGCAGGGGCTCCTCTCAAGGCTATTCCCTGGGCTCCCAGTCCCCCGTCCCCCTGACGTGAGTGAAAAGCAAATCAGTGTTGTGTGCAGGTGTTGCATGCAGGTGGTGCTGGACACAAGCCGGGCAGAAGCAGGGCTGTGACGTGCCTGGGTGGCAAGGACTGGGCACTGCTGTTTACTCGGGCTGTGCTGAGCGCTGCAGCCTGCCTGTGCTGTGCCAGATAACCCCGGGTTGGTGTCCAAGAGCAGAGCTGGGGGCAGGGGCAGATTTAACCTTGAGCTGACCAACCTGTGGGGAACTGGCCAGCTGGGCAGGGGCCCCTGGTCCTTCCAGCACCCACGTGGGTACGGCTCCAGGTCACCACACGCGGCCCCGTTCCTCTTTGGTGCTGCTCCCCAGCCCAAGTGGCAGACCTGCCCGCACCTCGAGGAACCAAGGTTTGGCTGGTGCCCTGCAAGACCGAAGCTTCCAGCTGCAGCAGTATCGCTCCTGGAGCTTTGCTGGGCACGTGTCTGCGCTCTGGGCTGCAGGAGCCCTTCCTGCTCTCTTTGCACAGAGAATCAGTTTTTTTTTTTGCAGCACGCGTGGGTTTTGTCTGTGTCTTTCTGTAGAGTATTCACTGTCTGGGGCTGTCAGCTCCTGCTGCCGTCTCCTGGACGTCTCCCTTTCTCTCCCTAGTGCAGCCGTTCTTCTGTAGGCTCTCCACTCATTCACCACCTTATCGCCCTCGCTGCTGCTTTGCTCTGTACCAAAGGACTCAGGGATGCTTTCCAAGGCTTATCTTAAATACGTTCAGGACGCCTGGGGAAGGTAAGCAGAAGCTGAAGCTTGCACCCACACAAGTCTTAGGCACGACCTTCAGAGAAAGAGGTCTGAGGATACACCTCGCTGTTCAGTTCAGTCTGCCAAAGCCCAAGCAGCACGAGTGACGTGTGTGCATTCTGCTCGCACCCTGTGCGTAAGTCGTGCCGTGGTCGGCTGCTGCCCCGTGCGTGTTGTGTTCCCCTGGCAGCCCGGCTGCTGCCGGTCCATCTGCCAGGGACTTAACTGAGCGGTGTCAGCCAGGCAGCGCTGAAAAGGAGAGCGCTGCTGGCCCGCAGCCCGGCAGAGAAACGCTGCGCTCTGCAACTTTGCACGGGGTTTAAAGGCTGTGACCTGGTCTGTAAGTCAGAACTTAGCCCGGCGAGGGGGAGGGCTTCCTCCTGGCTCCGCTGGGATAAGGAGGGCTTAGCCTTTGTGTTTCGGGGGGAGAGAGGCTTCCAGACAGCTCGTCAGGTTGGCTGAGGTAACCCCTCGAGGTGTCACCTTCTCTGGTTTTGCGCTGACTGCTAGCAGCAAACGAGCGTGTACGGCAAGCACGTCCTGTTTCTTCTGTCCTGCCGTGGTGCTGCCGGAGGAGGAGAGACTAACGGCCCCGGTCCCTGCAGCTTGACTCATCCTCCTATCTCCGGCTGACGTCTCTGGGCAAGCGGGGCACGCAGAAACCACGCTTCACCCTTCTGCCTTGGCTCATCACCCCAGACTCTATCAGGAGATTTAGGAGACAGCAGGGGGTAGAGTAGATGGGAAAGCAGCCCCAGCAGATGCAGTGAGCGTATCAACCTCGGGTAGGGTTAAGGCGCAGCGTTCTGGTAGCCCGAGCTGTAGTCTCAGGACTTGGCACTCGTGATTCACGGCAGCGTGGAGGCCGATCAGTCGGTCGGTACCGCTACAAACAAAAACCCCAAATCTGGTGCCAAGTGTTCTGTGTCCCCGTGCGTCACACCAAGAACTGCTGCCTTCAGCTGCAGCTGTTCATGGCCAGTTACAGCCGAGGTCACTGCACAAAGGCAACGGGGACAGCAGGGTTTGTGGGAAGCTAGGTCAATGTGCTGGGCTCTGAGCTCATTTCTGTTCAGAGAACCTCTGAGCATTGTGCATTTCTTAGTGAAGAAAGCCTGGGGGTCATAAGGATGATGTTAGAGTTATAAAGGAGAGAATTATTGAGTTTTTTTCACATATCCACACTCGTATGATCTTTCCTGGCATGTAACTCTTGTTGCAGTCGTATGCAAGAAGCTGTGATGAAATGTTTTCCCTGCTTCAGGTATTTTCTTGCTTCTGATGCTCCCTCTATGAAGAGGATGGCATTTTGCTTTCCCCCAGAGCCTCTTCTGGAGCTGCCTATTCTTTCTGTAAATGTGAACTTTCTACCTAAATTAAGAACTTTTGGTTTGATGTTTTGTTTTACCTCAACAGTGGTGTAGTGCTTCAAGAAATGAATAAGATGAATTTTTTGCTGCTGTTGCTTGTAGTTCTGGAGTGAAAAATCTTTTCTAAGAGAAAAGTCCCAGATTGTCCTAGGCTAAGTCCAAGTAAGCCTCTTACACCTTAGATCAAGGTGAAAGGCTTCAAGGAAAGTAGCGAACGGGATGCAACTCATAAAGAGCTGTCTTGTATTCTCAGAGTGGAGGTGTACTCCTAAAGCACAGGACCGATTTCATGGCAGAGCAGGCAGTAAAGAAATGCAGTTATTTTTTTGTGAGACTATGAGAATGCTTTCTCCAGTTGCCTTGAGAATCTTGTGGTGTCAACTGCCCTGTGTGCGTTACAGCGACAGGAAGCCAACTTCAGTCAGAGAAGCCAGCCCTGGCAGCATTTTCTCTCTGTGATTTGCAGCTTGGGGTGCCAGAGAGGAACGAGCTGCCGCGTAATGCATAAAGAGCTGCTAAGGAACACAGGGCTGCAGAGGCTGTGTTAGCTCACCACGTATTTAAAAATGAAATGTACATATTCTTTATTTTGTATTAATACACTGTAATTGCTTTACAGAGTCCAGCATACCAGTTGCATGTAAATACTACAGATGAACTTGCCAAACTGGAGCTCACAATACTAGTGCATTTATCCCAAAGCAGAGACTAAACCCTCTAACTCCTTAAAAAAATACATTAAAGAACGTACCACACACACACATATATTGCACTTTTCTCCATATGAAATTTTTTACCCCAAATACATCACACCAAAGTCTCTTCAAAGGAGCCTGTAATACGAGATAATAAAGCTAAGAATTCCTCTAACAGTAGTGTACGCGGTCCTCTAATGTTAGACGTAACAGACTGGAACAAAAGAGCCACTTCAAAGTAGCGTGAATAGGAAGTGGTGCCCAGTGGATCCTCTGCTCTATTAGAAGGCATTAGAAGCCTTTTATTCTAATTGGCTTAAAGGAAATTACGTGTGATGTGAAATAGGCTCTTGGTCGAGGGAAACAGTCTAAACTACATTCAAAAACTGTCGCTTCCCCCTTACCAGCACTGCCAGGCTCAAAGGAGCTGAGACGACTTGGCACGTTCTGACAAATGAATCAGTTAATTCAGAATTAGTTCTCTTTGCGTCCTGAAATGGAGGTGATGGTGGGGCTGGACGGGGAGGGAAGTGGTCTCGGTCAGGGCAGTAACCCAGCTCCTGGCGCAGAGCTGGGCCCGTCGCTGCAGCTGTGTCCCGGGCGCGTTTTGGCTTTGTGGTTCCTCGAGCACTCGTCTGATCTTAGAATCACAGAAAGGGTAAATTTTGTTCTCCTCTGAGACTGCCAAGGAGTGAAAGGACAGGACTTGTGGTTGCTTCCTTTTCTCTTGTGCAGTAGTGAAACGCCTGGCCTGTGACGGTACCGTGTGCTGCAGCTGGTCCCCGGCCCTTTGCTAGTCACCTGGGGGGACGTGGGGGTGTCTGTGTGCCACAGCTACCGACCCTCTCAGAAAAGGGGTTTACTGTGGGAATTCCCTTCGTAAGGAACTTTGTCTATCTCAGCTATTTAAACTAGAGCTTTCCAGCCCTCTTTATCTTGCATCTAATAAGCAATCAGTGTGTGGATGGGATCCCTGCTCTTTAAACTTCCCTTTGCTGATGCCTTGAGAATCACTCCGCTAGCCGAGGTAGAAGCTGAGCACTCCTGGACTGAATCCAGCCGCGCAGCTGGACCAGAGCCTGCAATACTCCTGAAGTCCTCCTAGCCTCCGTTTAACTGGGGTCTTATTGCTGTAAATGCTGGCTGATTTTTCACCTTTCTGGCGAAGGAAAAGAGAGCAGCTTTGAGAACTCCTTTTTCTAGCTAGGTAAGATCTCTGATTTGACACACGCACAGAAGACCCGATGGATCAGACGTACTTATATTTTTTTCTTCTGCTGCCTGCTCAACCCAGTGCTTTGCTATGGCATCTAGAACACTAAAATATTTGTCTACCTATTTTAAGTCACTACATGCCCCGAACACCCAAACTCTGTGGTTGGTGACTACGCCTTCTTTATTCGTAGTGTCCAGGACCTGAACTCCCCAAACTTAATACTGGAGAAACTTTCCAGCAAATAGTGGTGTTTTCTGTGTAAGCTATCAGCACGGTTTCTCCACCATTCCTTGTGCTTTAATGAATCTGCAGTTGTGCTTTAAGTTTGCTCAGAAAAGGGCTGAACTGTCTAGCTGTGAGCCTCGTCTTACAGGCTGATAGACAATATCCCACAAGATTTCGAGACCTGAGACAAAACCCTAATTACAGAGATCTGAACTTCCTGCGGATTCCTGAACAATCCTCCTATGACTGACGTTTTGTGACAGAAAGTTCTGGGGACACAACTGCTTGTTGAGTTTCGTATTCGTTGAAATGGTTGATACATCAACAGTTTGTGATGCTAAATATTGCTGTAATACTTTCAATGTTATATATACACAAACAATCAAAACACTAACGAAGTTAAACATTATGTTCCACATGGTGGAACGTGTGCTCTGAAGGGACTTTGGCTGTAGCAAGGATATAAATGGGGTATTGTCTACTTTCTTCAGAAAAAAAGCATATAGTCTGATAAAGAACCGAAAAAGGCACAGCACTATCACTTCACAGGGGTTTTTTTAAGCTCATTGTTTTTATCCTTAAGTTCTAAAACCCTAAATAATTGTCCAAATATACAAAGCTCAATAAACCACCAGCAACACATACTGCAAACTCAAAACACAGTTTGTTTGCTTGTTTTTCAAATGCCGCAGAAGGACAGATGGATCCTCTCCAGTGATCAGAACTTCTCCCAGACCAAGCCCTCCACGAAGGCCTGTCTGCAAAAAGGGGTGATTGCAAACGCCACCCCCGTGGATTTCTTTGATGTCACTGGCTACAGCTCTTGATTTTCTCATGGTACTTCTCTCCCCCTCTGTGTTAGCTAATCCTTTATCTTTCAGTTTCCTGAGCCCCACCCCGAGGTCTCTACAAATCACCGTGGTGCCCTGCGTCAGTTCCAGGTATCTTTTGACAAAGTCAGTACGTCACTTAGCAAAGATCCAGAAGCTTCCCTTAGTGAACAATTAAAATTTCCTTGTCGGGCTTGGGAAATAACTGCTCACTGGCTAGCAGGAGGAAGCGCAGGCTCCTGCGATGCCTGCTGGTCTCCCACTTACCGTGGAGGAGTCGCAGCTCAGGAGCTTAACCAGCAATTGGATGCCGAAGTGCAACTTCCCTTGAAATCCACCTTACGCTACTGTTTCAAGGGTATGACAGTTGCCATCAGCTCAGACCCAAATCTAGCCTGAATTTCAATGAAAACTATTGCTTTTATTGCCAAAAATTAGAATGCAATATGCATTCATTCTCCTTTCTCCTAGTGAATGCTAGATGAATGCTGTCAGACTATCCTTTTTATTTTTTTCCTTTTGGAAGGGACCATTTCCTTCCTTTAAAACTCACTTTTTTTTCCCTCTCCTTCTATGCAAACTGGTTCTTTATGGGACCAAACTGCACTGCCTGTTCTCTAGCCCCAGCCACTAGCAAGAGGAGCTAGTGGCCAAACCCTTCTAGCCATCTCCTGCCTTTTTTTTTTTTTCCCAGTCAGGTGGATTTTTAATTCCCCCGTTGCTTCAAGGGTTGAAAACTTTTGGGTTGGAACAAAAACAAAAATTCACATGCTTCTCCATTTGTCCCATCTTCCACTCTGATGTTAGACACCCCGGGGTATTAATTCACCAGGACGTAGCCACTGTGCTGGGGGTCTACAGTCTCCATCATTTCGCAGTCAAAGAGCCCGGGCAATTCCGAGAGGGTTAACGGGTCGTAGTTTGTCTGGGGCTCGTGAGATGCGGAGCTGCTCGGGCTGTCGGGCAGCGCTGCGCTGCTCTGCTGTGCTGGCTCCAGGGAATACTGGCACTGCTCGGGGAAGTCTGGCTCGGAAGAGGCGACAACGGGCAGCTCACAAGTCTGGTAGGAATATTGTAAGGGCTGGGGCGGCTGCTGCACCTGGATGGGTGCCGACAACCGCGACGAGCTGGTGATCTGGGAGGGCGGCAGCGGCTCCAGCTGCACCTTCGGGTAGTGGCTGAGGAAGGGGTCGTATTGCATTCCTTCCGAGGAAGGCTCCAGCACGGGGCTCAGGGGCTGCTGCAAGCTGAACGGGGCCGACTGCTGCTGCTGGGCTGGCGGCGGCGGCTGCTGCTCCTCCTGGCATGACAGTGGCATTTGGCTTGCCCTTGGGTAGGAGCTCTCGGCGATCTGCATCTGGTTGAAATAGGCCTGCAGCTGGGACTGCTTCTGCAGGAAGAGTCGCTTCTGATGCAACCTGAATCAAGGACACGAACAGCAATTATTTTTGCCCTTTGAAGTGTCAAGGCACTAGCATGAGTGCTGCGTGCTAGTCACTCAAACAGTTCCAGCAGGAAAATTCCTGGGCACTCTTGCTTATTTACTGAAATTTACTCTGGGGAGCTGAAGAGTTGAGCGTCCGTGGCTACCAAGGGAAGCGAGCAAGCCTCCCTCCCCCATACTCCTTTTCTCCTCCCCGTGAAGCCTTATGAAGCTCCATGGTTTTGACCCTTTACAAACAAGGAGAATTTCCAACGCAGTGCCAGGTGACACAGCTACCTTTGACAAATTCCTGCGATAGGACAAAGGGGAGGTCTCCTGCCAGCCAATTCCCAAAGCATGCAGAAATAGGAAACCGAGTACTGCCGCGTGCTGACACCATTCACAAAAGGAATCTGTTCTTTCTCAGCTTAGGCAGACCTCCTCTTCTTGAAGGAATATACCAAGGTGCTCTGAATGCTGTCAGTTGTGTCAGTTACGGTCTTGATTAGAATTAATCAGTTGTCAGGAGTGACCGTAAATCAAGAAGTAATTCTAGATTGCAGTCAAGTCCTCAGTGTTTTAGTTTTATAAAGCATGCAACTAGGTTGTCATTTTCCTTTCTCTTTCTGTGATTCTTCTGTGAAACTCATGGATAATAGCTGGGGTTAGTATCTATCTTGCTTGCTTGTTTAATGACTACTAAATGATGCGTTCATAAGGAGCCAACAGCCCTTTAACGTGGCAATTAAAATCTAGTCTGCTGTAATACAGACATGTATCAAGGCACACTTGCAATCTATTTACCCCCTTTAAGTTATTTTACTTTAACTTTTTCAAAGAAGCATCACTTCTGATCTTTCAGTGACAAGAAAAACTTGATTCACTTTTTGTGTCCTTTACAGTAAAATTGATGGACCATGGGAACAAGACAGGAAATTCCTAAATGAGTGCAGGTGGAAAACCATGAGCCACGTTCTGACTTAGCATAAATACTGCAACATGTAATGAGCAGGGGGGATGAGGCAGAAAATGAATACAACAGTGTAACTGCTAGAGTAGCTTTCTCTATGCTTCCAGTTGTCCATTAGCAGTAAACGAAGCATGCAGGCAGCTGCAGTCTACCTGCACCGTAGCAGCATTAGCTGACACAGAGCCTGTAGCACAGCACTTCGTAAACTCGTGGCAGGATTGTTGTCCCTCTTTAAGAAAAGAACTGTGACATTACAAATTTTGAAGTGAATCTTTCCTTCTCAAAGACTTCCTAAACCAAGACTGTCTCAGTTCTTCCATTACTCACCAGCATAGTTAGAAAGCTTCTTACCTGTGCTCCTGTAACTGCTGTTCCAGACTCCGGGGCAATTCTTTGCAGTACAGCTGGCAAGTATTCTGAGCTTTTGATAGCAGAGTGGGTTTCTGCAAGAGAAGCGGTGCTGTTGTAAATTATATTTGTTTTAATGCATCCATCCAGAAAGCAAGTGAATGACAGTTGCCTCCCCTTATGATGGTTTAAGTGACCACCTCCACTTCCAGAAGCTGCCACTAGAGCTGTCTAAAACCACAGTCACTACTGCTTACTGACTTCTGCTCTTGGGTTGTAGAGTATCTTTGCATGAGGGACTTACACAATACAATCTACGGAAAGATTTCTTCCCAAGTGAAAGAGAAGCTGTGCTGGAAAAAAGTTTGGTTTTAATAAACTCAAGCTATGTGAAAAAAGGTTTAAAAAAAAAAAGAGGGGCGAGCAGAGAAGAGGGAAGAGAAACAGCAAGCCCCTGGGGGTCAGAAGCAGGGCAGATGCTCCTCAGATCCTGATGCATGCCCCTTATGGGGCGCAACACAGATAATATGTATTCACTAGCAGTTACCTCAAATTGCTTTAATAGCACTGTACAGTAACAGAGTAGGAAAACAGCAGCGATACAGTACGCTTTTGGCATAATTAGGGTCAGCATCTGACAAAAGACAAACAGCATAATTTCAAATTCAGCTGTTCTCTGCTAATTTAGCCTTTGACTGATTTTTTTCTCGAGGAGAATAACAAGAGCTGAAGGGCTGGGCTGCTGTGTAGCAGCAGCGTCTGGCTTAATGCAGCGGAGGGGAGGCATGGTACCTGGAGCCTGTGCTGTAAGAACTGGGTTTCTAAGCTCTGCCGTCTGGATAATAATGGGGGATGTGCACCACTAGGGAAAGCAGATGCAGCCTCCTGCTGCGGAGATGTTTCCTCCTGCAGAGAGAAGAGGAAGAATTTTCATCCCCAGAAAAAGCTTTTCTGCCTCAAGCCTTTCTTTCAGGATTTTCCCCTGCCAGAGGTTCCACAGCTGCCGTGTGAAGTGGGTCTGTGGCGTCACTCACAGCTTTCCCTCCATGGTGCGGAGCCCAAATTACAAAGCTTTGAACTATCTGTGCTGCAAAACGCTACGGGTTTACATCTGTAAGCAAAACGTTATATATATAATGTATTTTGTGACTTGCCTCCCTCTGAAGCACCAACAGTACTGAGTTAGCACTGCCCAACCTCTGCGTGTGCTTTTGTGCCGCTGTGGCTTTGCATTCAGTTTTGAAGCTGTGAAAAGCTTTCCAGTGGTGGAAAGGATAAGCACAGAGCAGCATCTCCAGCAAGGAGGAGTGCTGAAATGGGAGGGGAGTCAACTGTTGCCGAGAGGATACCATGAGCACTGCAGGATGTTTACATCAAGTGGGAGATTCTCGTGAAAACATCACAACTTTGTGGCTGTCAGAGTGAAGTTTCGCAGCAACCAGGCAGACAGAAATGGATCTGGAGCTGTAAGAATAGCAGCCTTAATCTGGAACATTAGGTGCTTACAGTGCCTGCGTGCTGCTTACTCATTTTATTCATGGGGTCTAACAAAGTCATTATTCCCGTTTCCTGCAACCTGCTCCATTCCAAACAAGTAATTAGGGAAATGGTAGAAGCTATTTAGTATTTCACTATACAAATCAGGCTAACCGTTATCTCTCAGCTTTTGCACTTCTTAGTTACAGCAGGCCGATTCCAACACAGAAGAAAGGTGTTAGATGGGCTTTGTTAAATCTAAAACAACATTCAATTAAAAGCAATAACAGACCATTGGACTCCGAGTCCACGAGATAGCCTTGTTAGCTTTCTATAAGGATACAAAGGCTAACCTGCAAACGCCCAGTCTCCATTCTGCGAGAGCCAGAAAGGAGAGGAGGGAACTTGATCTGTAAAACAGCCCTTCTCAGATCTCCGGAACACCTTATCCTCTCTTTGTCTGTCCCAGAGCATTAGCACCTGAAAGACCGAGCTGATTTCTGTTTGGTGTCAGTACCTGCGGAGGACTGTGGACGAGGTCCTGCAGCTGGGTGGTGGTTGATGGCAGGGCAGGTTCTTCTTCCGATCCCATCTGTTCGTACAGCAGCTGGACTTTGTTCAGTTCCAGGATTCCTTTGGTTCGTGCCAGATTCTGGAGGTGCTGTCTGAATGCTACAATTCCTGTACAAGAGTTGAGCAGAAGCCCTTGTCAGAAAATCGGTCAATGTGCGATGAGCTGCGCAACAGCCAGGGTGCCGTGGTGCACGCAGCACATTTGTTACCTTGGGTGAGGGACGTGTCAGAAGCCCTGCGCCCCTCTCGGAAGCTGACGGGAGAGCGGTTGTGGGTCTCTCGCTTTTGGGAGGTGAGCGCCTGCATGGCCGGGTTGGCAGGTCTCAGGCCGATGAACGGCGGCGTCATCCTGGGTGCTGGCTGGGTGGTGAGCACCACTTCCTTCAAGGAAGGGGTGTCCTCCAGGAAGCTGACGTCTCTCTGAATGGAGCCCATTTCATACTCTGAATCAATGCTGCCCAGAGATGAGTTCTCATCTAACGAGTAGACCTTCCCTGTGACAAAAAGCACAAAAGCCAGAATAGGAGAGTGCAGCAGTGCTTTAGCAAGGCAGAAGTGCCACAGACTTGAGCTACTCCTGCCAACAGTGTCTCCAGTGACTGTCTTGGATTAAATGAAACAAAAAAAATAAGTTTCATAAAATAATTGTAACTTAACACTTGCAGTACTGGATTTTATTTATTTTTTTACTGCAGGTTTTTACGTTATTGCAGCATTAAGACACCAAGAAGGTGATGTTCACTGTTCAGTGCTTTTTGTAGGTGATTCTGACAAGATTACAGCTTGAGCTGCTAGGCTGGGTCACCTTGCTGGTTCTGGGATACCCAAGAATCCAGAGGGTTTTGTTTTCCCCTGTCCTCTCCCAGCATGTCTTTAGGGGATGAAGGATTTGGCTTGTTCTTTCTCACATAACTAAATGTCCCCAGCTTGAAAGACTTCACCAGTTGCTGTTGGTACATGGCCATAGCCGGCTGTTTTAATTGTGGCTTTGATTTTACACTACCTGTACAGCACATTTGGGGTTGTTTTTCTTTTTCCTTTGGCCTTTCTAACAAATGCGAAGTGAAAAACCCAAGAGACTGTCTTGTGCTTGTCACTTTAAAAAGCCAGTGTTTTTCCTCCTGGGCTTATTAGATTGCATACTGAGAGCAGGAAATGGGCTTTGAGATGTCTGTGCTGACTTCCGTACCTGTGCCTGGCACCATCACCAGCTGGTTGGTAACTTCTGCCAGAGTGTGACGTCTCTTCCCACAGCGAGCTGCTTGGAGGGCTGCAAATGCCTGTGCAGGGTCATCCTCTGACTCGCCTTCTGTCTCTATCCCTTCGTCGATAGACGTTTCCATCATGCTGCTAGGCAGTGACTGGCAGCCCTTCCTCATCACCACGGGAGGTACGGGATCTAGCAGGCAGCCATTTACCTAAATGTCACGAGGAGCAGACAGACAGCTTTCAATTACTTGCACACCGCATCACCCCCAAGAGTAGGAAATCTCTGCCTACCAGGTAGGCTGAAGGCAGCCCGGTCATTTAAATGCACGAACTCCCCCATAACCTGCTGAGTTAAGTAAGACTTGCTAAGAACTGCACAAGACAAATGAACCCCTCCAGGTGGTATCACCACTGACATTCTCCTGGTACTTGAATCCCTAACTCTAAACACTCTTATTTGCCCAGTACTGTGTTCTCCAGGGCTGTTCTTTCTTGTTTAAAACAAACAAAAACAAAACAACAAAACAACTTTGCCAGCTCAGTCAAATACAAATATTTACAGAATGTACAAGATTATTCCCCTTACTATACTTACCTTGCTCATTTATCTTGCTCAAATAAGGACTATGCAAAGAAGTAGTCTGGTATTTAATTCACTAGTGTTCTTGCAGAACTGCAGAGATGTCTTCAGGAATAATACAATAAGCGCACCCTTTCCAGCAGAAGTCCGTCGGACTTAAACTGCTCTTCCACAAAGAGGCTGTGGAATCCCCTTCCTTGGATTCACTCAATTCTGAGCACTGTCATCTAGTTTTGACGTCAGCCCTGCTTTTAGTGACAGGTTGGACGAGATGGCCTTCAGATCTACCTTTCCAATCTGAAATACTCCTAGAATTTTATTTGTGTTTACTCTGTTTTTATACTCCTGATTTAGCATAAAACTCCACTGCTCCAGGGGATTTTATGTAAAACTGTTGATGAACCATTCCCTGATTTTCTTTAGCCAAGATCTCTGGTATTTCCAAGACTGGTGTATTTGGAAAAGAAGGTTCACTGCCTTAACAGTGGCTGGTAACAAAGGATCCTAGCAGCAGCCTATATTGCAGTATTCTGGGGAAGTATTTAAAGCAGTATTGAGTAATGCTATCAAAATTCTGAGCTTCAGTATAGCAATGATATTGGCACAGGAAAATTCTGGATCTGGTGCCCCTATTTTAAATTAATGTATTTTATCTTTCAGCTTAATTTCTTGCACACTTTCCTTTCCATTTGTGACTTTCCCATTCAAATGCCTTCTATTCACATGGCAGCAAAAGCACTGGAAAGAATATTTAGTGAACTGCTAAAAGGGAAAGCTGAGCATGCGTGCAGCCAGCTCTTCACAGCTTACCATGGCACAGGGACCAGAGCTTGGAAGTTTTAGCAGCTATGGTCTGTAATACTCAGACACTGAAATGTTCCCGACTCAGTTGTGATTTGACATCTCACTGTAGTCACCATTTATTGATTTTACTCTGGACAAACTGAATCTATAAATGCACGAAAGCAAAGGAGGATACAGAATAAAGTTTGAAATGTTAACTTCCAAATCTCTTTGAACCACTTTTTGGTTTCCAGCTGCAAGGACCACACAAGCTGTTACTTACAACAGTGATGCGATCCAAGGCCACACTCTTAGTGTCAGAAACTAACCACTAAATGACAAATAAAACTTTCAAAATGGCAAGCGTGAAATCAAAACCCTGTCTGGCAGCAGGCAGAATACAACATGCTAAAATTAAAGCTATAATATGATGTGATAGGAGAGAGAACAATAAAAGTTTCACGGGAATAATACATTTCATAAAAATAGTTCTCATTAGCAATTTCCCCTTCCTCACAAATGCTCCTGAGTTTTATCCCCGCTGCCACCTCCCATGCACTTCACTTGGGCTTTGCTGCCCTGCAGAGAGTTGTCACCGAGCTCAGAGCTGGATGGCAAAAAGCATCAGCCCGAAGCTCCCTTCGGAGAGCCGCGGCCGTAACCCTACATTTGTACGGCTGCGGAGCCGTCACGTCCCATTACGTGAGCTCAGCTCAGGCTGGTAACTGGGAGGTGTGGGAAGCCTACACCAAGTCTTCCCGTCTGATTACAGGAAACAAAACCCATTAGATGGGACTGCAATCTGACGGGTCTCCAGAGGAGAGTTTACAGGCCGTCCTAGTTACAGGAATGGCCTAGCTGCGAACCGCGACCGCCTACTTGAGATGCTGCCGCTCTGATAGTTTCTGACAGTCTGCAGGTCCTGCAGGCTATTTACCATTCAACACAAAAATTAATAAAATGTAACTCTTTGGCTGGCTTATTATGAAATTGGTAGATAATGACTTTTGAGCGTGGTATTTTTATAGCTTTAGCTGGCAAGGGGCAGCGCATGTTCCATTGCATCCCCCCCCCCGTTCTCATTTTTCTGAGTTTTTGGATGAGCAGCTGGGCAGGTTCCTCTCGATTTTCAGCACGAAGAGTGCTCAGGGAGTTAGAGCAGAGGCCAGCCGTCAGTTTTGGAGGATTAGTAGCAGTTTTAAATTGAAGGAGGGTAGATTTAGATTGGATATAAGAAGGAAATTTTTTATGCTGAGGATGGTGAGGCAGTGGAACGGGCTGCCCAGAGAAACTGTGGATCTTTGGAGGTGTTCAAGGGCAGGCTGGACGGGGGTTTCAGCAACCTGATCTACTGAAAGACATCTAAAGACTGAAAGGTCCCTTGAGAGGTCCCTTCCACCCAAACCGTTCTGTGGTTAAAAGACACAGGAGGCATACTGAGGTCAAGGAAGTGACGTGAGTTTGGATTAGCAAAGGTTCTGGCCTCAACTCCAACTCTGTACTAGGATGACCAACGTCATCCTTCCCCGTCAGCAAAGGCAGCGATCTTCCTTTAGTTGTTCATCTAGAGATATTACCACTGGCTGGGCTTTTGCTAGGCAGTAATTCAACAAGCAGCAATCTCGTTTTAGTATGACTAAATTTTGACACAACAGTAGGGTTCTTTTATGCTTTTATGTACCTTTGGTGTCTCAACTCTTTCTTCTTCCATAAACGCTGTCTCTGTCTGGCAGTTGGAGGGAGGGAACGAAAAGGTTTCTGCTCCCGAAGCTGGGGGAAGTCCTGGAGACCGCAGCAACCTCGCATTTTGTGAACGCAGGTTCACTGGTGGCACCACAGTTTGTGCCTAAAAGATGAAAAAACTCCAAAAACTGAACAATTTTAGGTAGAAAACAGCATGCAAAGTCACAATTAGACAATACTCATCCCATCAAAAACCAGATGTTTTTCCCACAGAAAACCCGGTCTTAGTACAATAAAGACCCAGTTTCTGGACCTTTTCTCTTACTCCTTGCTCCTCATTCCCATTCACCTGCTTTTAATACCTCTTATAATTATTTTTTTTTTTTTGTCCTTTCTCTTTGTATCATTAGAACTACTCTCTAAGAAAATAGCTGGTTTTAATCTCTGTCAGCCGGATTATTCCTGGACTTAGGTTTTCACAGTTGAAGTGGTTTGGCTTCCATTTCAGCAGAATGCGAAACCAAATAATGCCTTGCTGCCTTAAGCAAAAAAGGAGCAGCATGGTTGTGATTTCTCCTGGAAGCGGAATCCGGGCCCTTGTTCCATGCGGCAGCAATACCGTACCTAAGAGGCTGTGAACTTGGGAGAATATTTACTTGAGCCCACGATAATCTGAGTCATCTTAGGCCAAGTCTTTTGAAGAGGTCAAGTCTTTCGTGTTTCCAGTGAGGCATTAAAAGGAATCAAAAGCTGTACAACGTCTGTGTATCTTAATGAAACAAAAGAACGCAAAAAAAATCTGAGAATTATTGGAATAAGACACAATAAACTGTACGTGACCTTTCTTTCTGATGGAAATTACTAGGGAAGAAGCCGACTGAATAGCCGTAGAGCCTGTGCTGAATCAGTCAGTATAATTAGAGAGGATGCTAAGTGGACAGCCTGCTGCAATGGATGGGCTGGCACCAGATGTAAGGAGCACCCAGAATTGCTCTTGATAAAACACACATGACATCCTTAAGACCTGAATCAATTAGTCGTCCCGATGGCTCCGTGGTCGATGCACACGGAGGTTTTGCAGCCATGCTGTGAGATCTCCTGCAAAATCGGGCTCTTGCTGGGTAGCAGGAGTAAAAAGTGGTGCAAGTTTTGGCAGAAATGACATTATTTAGGGACGTATCTATGAATCTTGAGTGACTCAGAGTCTCACAGCAGCGATACTCGTATTTCCTACGTGGATATCACAGTGATTTGGCATCTTAACCTGATAGATTGATCCTAATATTTTCTCTTGGGTACCTCTTTCCTATTCTTTGCCATGCTTCATTTCAAGGGAGATAGAAAGTGTATCTAGAAAACAGCAGGGGAGAAAATGATTTTATTTTCAACAGGTCCCTTTAGGGTACCTATGTTTAATAACACTGAGTTGAGCCTGCATGCTTTTAGCCCAATGCTAGCAGAGCTCTCCATAAATTCAACGTCTTGTTTGTCGATCACATTAAAGATACTCCAAGTGTTGCGCAGTCTCCAGAACCTGTATTTCTCTAACACTTTAACCACTGACTTCCCAGCAAAAGTTTTGAAATTCTCAAAAACTGAAGTTCTGACAGGAGCCAAATGTAAAAAAATCTTTCCAAAACGATGCTGCAAGTCTACATCCTATAGAAATCAGAAAATAGCAGTGACTTCTAAGTGAATGTAGAAACAATTTCAAGAGAAAATAATGTCTTGCACAGCCTTAAGCCCACCTCTGCTCAGAAAGAGACCTCACCTTGGCTACGGTCTGCTCAGCAATGGTGCTTGGGCGGCGCTGGCGAGCATCAAGTCTCTGCTCCACAGGGAAGCTACTTCGATGGGATTTGAGTCTCTCCACTAACAAGTAATAGATAGCAGCGAAGTGGTTGTAGCTCTTGTTCTGCAGAGACTGGAAAAGAAAAGCACAAGAGTTGGTGTGCAGCCAAATGTGTGTTATCTTTTCTGTTCTGTGAGACCAGGAATAAGACAGAGTTGTCAACTAGGAAAAAAAGAAAAAAAAAGATATTTAAGAGGTGGTGGGGTAGGCAAACATTGTTCTGAATTGAGAAAATTCAACCCAGAGCAACAGGCAACAAAAAGCATCAGCCTTGGTTCAACGGCCCCTGTAAGTCACCAGAGCTTGTAGTTCACATTCAGGTGCTGTTCTGAGCCCCCAGAATTGGAACCTGGAGAAGAGACTGATCTCTGGGACCTCCTGAATATACTTGGCCTTTCCAAATCACTCGAAGCAGCAGGGAACTGAGCCTCTGCAAAGCAGAGAAAGCAGCGTCTGCTGGCAGGAAGTGCTCAAACGTAACCTCCACGCTGGTTAAAAATATCAGCCAGTCCAGAGGAAATGATTGTGTTGACTCCACGGGGAGTCTTTCAGCATTTACAGTTGGTAAGCAGCATGATTTGGGATTGGAGGAGACATTTAACTGCTCAGTACTTTTATGCCCCTTTTTGAATTTCATTTCCCAACCTCTTAGAAGCTCAAAATGAATTTCATTTCATCTCTGATTTTCCCTCCTCTCTCTCCCTTTGACAAGTAACGGTTTATCCATCCCTGCCCAGGAAATCTGGGTGGAAATCGAGTGGAACCCAATGTGGCTCCTTATTCCTACTCTTCTGCTTAAGATCCAACTTGGCTAACAAACAAATCTCTACAAATAACCAACCGTAAACAGCAGCAAGTGTCACCACCCTAACAGAAAGTCCTACAAGGCTACCATTTTGTACATAGTGCACACTGTATTTCCATGCATCCCCTTGCCTAATGCAATTGCAACATCAAATTTTTTTAAATGCATGCTTGTTTAGATGGAAGTCAATGGTTCATGTGCTAAAAGAACAGTACGGAGCCCTGGGATGTGGAAGCAGAACGCATTATTCTCTCCCATGGGTTCTACTTTGGATTCCTGACACAGAGGAGGATCTTGCCTCCCACAGTGCTGCCCTTTCAGCAGACTTGCTTTCCTCTGATGGGCAAAGAAAGCCTTGGACTGGACTAGCTGTCTGTGGCCAGCCACAATGAGGTACACAGGTGAAATTGGGGGGCCATCACACAGCTGGTTTGCCTGCATAACACAGACACCTTGCCCTGCCAGGGCTGATCTTTAGGAAATTTTCTAGAGGGGTGACTCTCCCTCACCAGCCTGCTGGCACAAACCAAGACATCAGCGGGACAGGAAGGAAGCAGCACAGCATTGTAAAATGCTTCCTTTTTCTAGGGTCCGACCTAGTAAAACATACCACCAGTTTTGATTTTTCTAAGTGTTGAAATGAAGAATGTTGCGAGGAGCTGAGGTAATAGGTTCGAGCCATCGAGACAGAGCAGGAGCCCTCCCACCAGGGACAGATAACCCTTGGAGTGTGTTTTACCTCGATGGTTTTCTGCTGGTCTATCCCCAGGCTGTGCATGAGCCGCAGAACCTGCTCGTTGTACTCTCCGATGGAGGGCTCGTTCTCCTGGCCCGGTGGGTAAAGAACGGGTCTCTGGGCAGGAACCTCTACAAGCATCCACTTGTGCTCCTTAATCTGAGCAATCGTCAGCCGTTTGGATGGGTCTAGGACCAGCATTCGCCTGATGAGATGCTCGCACTCTGTTGGGAAGAACACCACGTTACCCACCTGCCTGCAGAGCTTCACCTGACACCCACCAGACAGGGCACAACAGGAAGCTGCCGAGCCTCTGTGCTAAAAACATTTCCTGGAGGCTAAAACCATCTTTCAAAACAAGATTAAAAGTCACACCTAAAATGACAAAAACTCAACTACTTTAAATCCCCGCAGGGCTTCAAGAAATGTGCAGATACAGACCTTAGGAGCATGGTTAGGTGGTAGACTCAACAGTTCTAGGTTAAGGGGTGGACTAGATATCTTAGGAGTCTTTCCCAACCTGAAGGATCCAATGATTACACCTACACAGCCCCTGCACAAGGGTAATGGTAATATTTAATACCTCTTTGAAGCCACCCGTGCTTTTCTAAGTACAGTGCCACCATTAACTGATAAAGCTTCAAAACTCCTCCATGAATTGTGTGTGTGGACTAATTCGCATTCTCCCCTAGCAGTCTGAAATAGCTTGTCCAGGCTTATGGGGGAAGGGATTGGCAAAGCTGCACTTCAAATCTGGATTATTATTATTTTTTATTTTGTTTTAAATTTCCACACCAGTAGTCACAAAAACAAAGGTAAAAGTAACACCTCTGTGGCTCTGAATAGCAGACGGTGACTACGACAGCAGGTTTATCTGTTTTAATTCTAGGAACAAAGCACAATGAGTGCTTTAGGTGGCTGAATAATTCTGAATATACCAGGCCATCGCTACTTTCTGACTACTACACATTGGACAGGGTTAAAAACATCACTTCAGTGCAGTTGCCATGAGTCAGGCCATTCAGGTAGTTATGACAAATAGTTGAGAGAGAGATTTCTGGCTATTTATTCCTGTTGACCTCTTTCGGTTTCAATGTTTTGCTACCAGGCACACCCTTCCCCACTCCCTGCAGCGCCGTGTGAGCAGCAAGGGGAGCAGCAAAGCTGGAAGTGAAAGAGCAGATCTGCGCTGCAGGCACAGCGAGGACAGCAACTTGCACCGAGGTACCTGGATCGAGCTCGCGTACTTATGTCAGCAAAGTCACAGACACAAACACAGCTCAGCACAGGCTGCAAAATGTGCCAGGAAGCTGAAGGCTTGCTGTGGTGCCATAATTGCACTGCTAAAAGCAACCAAGTGCTGAGCTAACTAGCTCAGCTATAGCTACCCTGTAGTGGCTATTTTGAGACGCAGCCAGGAAGAAAAAGGGGAGGAACAGAATGTTTTGCACCACAGAACCCTGAACAACAGGCCTGAAAACTTATTTTTAATTCCCTTAAAAACAAAAAAAAATCACGGAAAGGAGTATACTGAAAGGGGGATTTGATTCAGGAAAGCTGTTGTGAAGTACTCAGGTTTTAGACCCTTTAGCATAGGGAAGCTGAAGGACATCGTCAAGCCCTGTGCAAAAATGGCCCCGTTTGTTCTTGTCTGAACAGGCACGAGGGAGAGTGAAACCCAGCAGACGAGGCAATTAAGCAAGGCAGAGATCTGATAGTCTCTTTGTCACGTGTGGGAGTGCCAGATACATGACTCTGAGAGCCTGGCATATGAATTGGTTGCGCACTTCTTTGCTTCTGTTT
This sequence comes from Anser brachyrhynchus, assembly GCF_964034855.1. Classification (NCBI taxonomy): domain Eukaryota; kingdom Metazoa; phylum Chordata; class Aves; order Anseriformes; family Anatidae; genus Anser; species Anser brachyrhynchus. Next base: position 2,501,248 of record NC_137718.1, read on the forward strand.
AGCAGACATTCAAAAATCAGGAGACACCCAATGCACAACTTCGGCAGGGCAGCCACGCTGCTCCCACTGGATTTTCTATACGAATTAAAATGTTAGTGGCCTTGCAGAATGAAATTGAATTGCTACACAAATGTGCCTCTCCCCCTGTACCCCTGTATTTCTGGTCATTGTAGGATGAGAGGTCCTTCACCTTCCATTTTAGATCTCTCCTTGCCCTTGGGCAAGCTACACTGCGGTCTCTAGGAAAGACGGGCTGGTTTCCGTACCTAGCAGCAGCAGCCTGATTGCAAATGTATACAACTCATCTAGGCTTATTTGTGTTTCTTAGCAAAATGAAAAATAGTCTGCCATACTGTAATCTGGTGGGCAGGTGCACCACCCTTCACTGTATTGCAACAGAGATTATTCTAGAATTTATTCAAGGTTTACTATAGTAAGAGTAGGAGAGGACAAATTGTTACCTTCTGACATAAAATAAGGTATCCTGAACCTTCCTTCCAGAACTCGTTGCCTCAGGATGGGGAGTGTTGGCCCATCAAAAGGTAATGCTCCACAGACCAAAACATAAAGAACTACACCCATGCTCTGTAAAAAAAGAGAATATTCATTTCATTTTTCAAGCTACCTGCAAGGTTGTTGAGCTTGGTTAGCTAAATCCTGTCACAGAGAAAAATTAAATTATGTTCTGCAGAAACAGGAAATTTATACAAAAAGGAGTTATATTTCTGGAGATCCCTAGACATTAGGAACTGTCAGCTAACCCCAGATGGCTAGGCTGGCAGTACCTCGTGCTGATAAGCAGGTAAGGTGAAATGTTAAGTGTTAGAGACTGGCTCTAGCAGGATGCTCGACGCATGTGACTGAGGGGTACCTGCAAAGTGAGCCCCCACTTCAGGTGACAATTCGAGACCATTAATCTGAACGTTGTTCAAACAAAAGCAAACCTCAAGCAGCCACTCAAAAGAAGAAATTGTAACCTTTCACGTTTACCAGCTTGCAAAACGTGGGTAAGAGGCACGCTGGTAACTTCACCAACAGTCAGCTTCAGGGGAACACCACCTAATGACTCTGCCTTGCTGCGTACGGTGCTGAGCACGAGGGATTATGCAAAATGAGCAAAAGGAGACAATCTGGGCAATAGCTCTCATCCAACTGCCAGACTCATTTTTTAAAGTATGCAAGTTAATTGGCACTGCAAGTGGAAATAGTCTTGCAGTATAGGCCAAAAAAAATACAGCGCCACACTAGATGAAATAACCACAGCAGATGAAATAACCACACCAAGCCCTCGTGCCATCAGCTGGCACAGAGAGCCACAGCACTGGATTTCTCCAGGGGAAAAAAACAAGTATTTAATATTCACCTTAAAACCTTATAAGTACACAGAGATTTTAAAATCAAATATGTATTTTAAAAAGTCATTTCCTTCCTTACCCCGACAAAATTTGAACTGGGGATAGCTGCATTCCTCCTGCCAGCTTAGCACTTGCAGCAGACCTATTCTGCGACTGGATGTCGCAAAAGAAGTACGGAGTCCTTATCTCAGAAGATAAGTGAAGAAGATAATGGGTGTTATCTTACCCATAAGTGCACGTGTGCTTCTCTTTGTAGCACTTTTATTCCGTTCATGATTTAGGATCTAATGTATTTAAAGAAATATTTACCAAAGTTTGGAGATTCGCTTTTGCCATTCAAACAGGGCCTGTGCTGCTTAAAAGAAGAATGGAGCTGAGGTCTGCTGTAGGTTTATGTGCCAGTTACTACAGGTTTATATATATATATATGTATGTGTGTGTGATATACGATAGATAGATGCATACACACATATGCCCATAAAAGCACAGCGTTTGTTGACTAGAATAACTTAAATTAGGTTAGCAGCTGAAAGGTGACTTATCGTGCACTGTCCTGTTGTGTACCAGGCTCTGACGAAAATGTCAGCGCGCGTGTTGTGAAATGTATAATGTTATCGCTGCAAACCTAATGCCAGATCAGAGACTGCCAACTTGCACTGTCTCTGCTTGTTTCAGAATATGAATCTGTCACTGTAAGTACCAGAATACTGAAATTAAAAAAAAAAAAAAGGAATGTAAAGCAAACTCACAATGCACGAAGGGTACAGAGAACCTCTTCAGTTCATTTCAGCCCCTTTTCCATTGCACAAGAATGTGGTTGCTCTCTCTGTCCTCTTCCATAGAGTAGTACGCATGAACACACAGAGATTCAAAGCCATGCAGCTGCTTGCACTACAAATGTTTGTGGCACAACTGTGGCTGAGGAAAGCAGTCATCATCTCTACCGTGTTTCAGTTGCTCAGAGTCAAGAACTTACAAGCCTTACAGGTTCAATTCAAACTTAATACAGAAGATCCTAAACGCACCGGAACAGTGAAGTGCATGCATTCAGTCCAGGCAGCTTTTGGAGGAGGTACAGTTTTTCCTCTGGTGTGCTTACGTAGACCTACAACGTACATTTAATAGCCACCTGGATGGGTAACTTCAATTTAATTTAGTGTTAAGAAAAATTTTATGACAGTCAAGAAATGAAGCCAAAGAAGAACAGCTTGTCTGCAGCTTAAGAAAACTCAAGGTAAAACTTTGTTCCAACCTTGCCAAAGTTGACTTGAATCCATATTAAAAAAAAAGAATAATGATACCCAGATATCCAGCTGGGGTCCCTCGTATTGCTGTCCTTCAAAGACTTCTGGGGCTGCGTATGGTGGGCTTCCACACCATGTTGTCAGAGGCTCGCCACTCTTATAGAAATTTCCAAATCCAAAATCTGTTGAGAAATTAAGGGGAAAGTCATTCCAAACTCCAGTTGCACAACAAACCGAATAATTATATGCATGGGCTGGGCCTGGAAACTCACCGCCATTCATGAAAGGCTCTATCACAAATCTATTTATGATTACTCCCACTGAAAGCATTTATTAGGATGCTGAATGTCCTATACAGCTATTTTCACGACAACTGCATGATTATTACAATACTCTGCAAAACTTCACAACCTGCAGGAACTTTGAGTAAACTTCTACCAGTTTGCTAAATCCCAGTTTAGAAACAGCTATCACTAAAATTCAACGAGCTGACAATCACGCATACATATGAGCTTATTTACTTGCCAAGAGATATCTGAGATTCAGTACTGCATCTGAGACTTCTTGAGTTTTCTTTAGGTGCTCTCTAGCCTTGAACAAACAACAAATAATGACAACAAAAGCATCAATCCTGGAGAAGGGAGGAGGGTGCTCTGCCAAAAGCAACAAGCATGGGAAAACACGCAGCCTTCTGCTAGGGAGGAAGCTCTGCTCCTGGGATTGTCTGCAGCCCCTTCATTCTCCAAGTGAAACTTACCATTTTACAACTGAGCCGTTCTTTTAAAGGGCTTTTTATGGCTTAAGATGGAACCAGACTTTGGGACTTCGGTATTAGTCACAATGGGTAATAATCCAATAATGAAAAGTGAAATGACAGCCACTACTAAACAGAGAGGTGAATTCAGAAACGAGTCTGATGCAAATTTTTCAGCTTCACTGCATGTTTCTTTTTACTAGAACAAAACAGCAACAACAACAACAGTATTGAGGAAACTTGCTTAGTGACTTATCTAAAGCTGATTTTTTTCAAACTGCAGGATTCCAGGTGGGTATTACCGTTCCCTGGTGGCCAATCTGTAGCTCTCTTGCCATTCACTTCACCTTTATTGGGGTCTTAGAGATCTTCACAGCCCAGACCTTCCAGTTCCTCTTATTTCCTGCTATCCCTCTCTCGCTCCCTTTGCTTGGTTCAGACATCATTTGCTTTGGCATTCTTTATTCTGTTTCCTAATAGTCCCTCGCAGATCCCTTGCAGATACCCATTCTGAACATGCTCCTTCAGTAACACTACTCAGAATTAACATACATGGCTCCACTTATTCATCAGTCTTCTGTAGTAAAAGCCACCGAAGCACTATGTTAGGGTAGACCTGTTCACGCCACGAACCAAAATCCTGGCTCCGCTCAAGGCTAGCAGTTTTCTCGTGGATTTCAGGGAAGCCAGCACCTCTCCCTGTTGCTCCCAGCAGCACTGCTGAGTCTCTGTTCCACTTGTGCTGCGGGCCACTACATGTGACAACAAACTCTGTTAATACTAAAACAAAGGAAACAGATCTGATAACAAGGAAAAATACTCTTTGGATTTAAGACTTTCAGGCAAACCTGCTTCAATTCAAGTCAGCTTCAAGTCAGCTTCAAGTCAGCTGCATCTCCAAGGGAAATAGAGAACGGAGCATCAGCGTGTGACATGCAAAGACCACCAAGCACCGTGACACTGCTGCTGTTCAGCACTGGTTTGCTCCTGGGTGAAGGAGCTTTAGCTGTTCTGCTACTTTTTGCATGCTGGAGCGAAGCAGGCAGTAGGTTACAAGTTGCTTTGTGTTTCTTTTCTGAAGTGATAATGCTTTTACCCTCGGAGCTCCCCAGGCTCCTGCAGAGTAACGCTGGTGTGACTCGAGGAATCCTGTGAAAGTCAGCAGTGCTGATGTACAGCAATCAGGCTGTTGATTTAGGCCTATCAACCCCCGAATACCTCGGAGGTATGTTATTACAATGCTGATCAGCAGATAGCAGCGCTGATAACCGCTGTGGTTACCAGACACCATAGAGGCGCTGCTGGTCCAACCTCCTTTACTGCTGTTTGCATGGGTTGTGTTACGCAGAGGGAAGGGCCTGGCTCCCGTTGTATGTCCTGAGCTATAAACCATGAGACAGCCTTCGGAATCAAAGCAACACAGAGATATTAAACAGAAAATCTTTCCAGGCTTAGGTAAAGCTAACCTGTAATTGTTGTGGAGGAGCAGTGTGGAAAGGGAATCGCACCCTTCTGTTTAACTTCACAAAGGTATTTGGTTGCTTTCCTAGCAGAAGGACAAGAGCTCCAGCAGTTCATTTAACAGAACTCCTGCAGCGTACATCAAAAAGTGAACACAGGCAGAAGACGCAGATTCAGGAACACCAAAACTGAAGAGGCTTTAAGAGCAATTTTTCTGCCTGTCGAGATTTTCCTTAGCGTGTAGCACGGTATAGGCTCCCTTTCCAACTGCATCCATGGGCAAGACATACCACCTACTGCCAGAGCACCTACACACGAGCTGCAGCAATGTTTTTGCCCTTTGAGACTTTTGCTCTCTGGCAAATTTGGTTACAGCCAAGCAACAGGTTCAAAAGTTATCTGAGTCCCATACAAAACAGCATGATCTCACAGGCCTTTTGGCTGTTGTCATTAATTCTTCTAACTGTGAGTTCAGTAATTATTTCAGCAAGACATCACATGGCTTGGGAAGAGATCCCAAGTCTTTTTGTACCACAGGTAAATTCTTCTGACAAAGACTTCCCCTTTAATGCCTTCCTCACCTCTGCTTCCTTACCGCATCGCACTGCGAGTCTCCATTGTGTTGAAAAGAACCATTAATCTAAGTAGGATATTTTTAGTTGTCTCTAATGAAATGCACTAATTAGGAAGAATAGAGGAATTACGGAGAGCCAAGACTATGCAACCAACCAGCTCTCAGGATGGAAATCTCTCCAGTGGGTATCACACACCGTAAGGTGATAGGAACAGTCACTATTGCATTTAACAGTTATATTCCTGGGGGCATCCAGAATACAAACCAGCCTTCTCTACACACCTTGTGCTGGTGATCCATTTGATTTAGGTAAGCAGCTGGTAACTGTAGATCAGCCACAGTTACACACACATAATTCACGTCTTTCTGTCCTCATTATGCTCCTCCTCTTTCTAAAGCTCCCTTGTAGTAATCCTGAACGAACAGCTCCACACAGCAATGCACATCTAACCTCACCGACACCGCTTCTCAGTGTTGTTCTTCCATAGTAAATGCATCTTCAAAAACATTCTGCAACATGTGATCATAACATCATCAGATAGCCTTGTCAGCCTCCATTTGAGACTAGAACTGTAAGTCTGATCCGACATCAGACCTGCTCAAGTGGTCCTAGGGACAAATAAGGAGCCGCAGTCCAAAGCTTTAGTTTGGAAGAAACAAATCATGAGAATCTGCTGGAAGGAAGATGATGATTAGAGTCTTCAGACCTAAGCAAACTGCTTGGATAAAGGGACTCTGGGGCATGCATAACTTTGAAACTGTTAGATTTAATGATGTATCTTACCCTGTTTGACTTAGTATCATCTCCTTGGTCAGCAGAGCAGCATTTGGTGGATTGATTACTTTAAAAGTCTAAATAAAAATTTGATGGCTTTCTATAAGACAAACTCTAGTTCAAATACAAATGATTGAGCTTGCTGGCCGCAGTGATTGATTCAATTCCATCAATTGAATCAATTGATTCAATCAGATCCACAGTCACACCAGCTCCTTAGGGGTTTAGGATTTGTGTAGCTGCGTGCTGACTGCTAATGACCATCATTTTTGTGATGATGTGGGACACTCCCATCCCTCACCCATTTTTGCACTACTAACAATCAGACTGGACATTTAAAAGACAAATATTTAAGCTTCATATTCCCATTTAACCCAATGTTAAATTAAAATTAACCCTAAATTTAACCTTAACATAAAATAGCGTTCCAGGTAATTAACATTTGTTACAAGAGCCCATCTTATGTTCCTGCAAAGATCTGTTCCAGGTGAAACTCTCAAGAGAGTACAATCTCCAGCGTCAGTCCAAGGTCACTGTACTGGCTCAAAGCCGGAAAATCAGATACCCGGCGTCACAGCAGTGAACTTTTAGGACCTGGCCATCATCAGAGAGCCCCAGTGCCTATCCGTGAGAAGGCTCCGATGCCAGAAGCCGTCTGAAGGTCAGACCACACGGGAGATCCATAACAGCGTCATGCTCTGCAAGCACGCCGAAGGCCCCACAGTTGCATGAACCCTTACGCAATGGCACCCTGGCGTGCCACCACGATCCAGAGGTGCAAACGGCCAAGGTCAGCTCAGACTCCAAATCCACACAGGAACCACTAAAAGTAATGTTCATGCCATCCTTCCTTTTATTTTCTCCTCCAGTTCTGAAACAACTGCAACTTAAGTCGCAGTAACAGAGGGAGCAACAACAGAATCTCCTAAAACAAATAAAATCCCCCAATTGCGTGTCACCTGCCTTCTTCTTATTGCAGCCAGACTTTTGTTTATTCTCTTCGAGGAGACTTTTCTTCATACATCATTGGCTTGGCAACCTTGACAATACAACGGGAGAAATGAAGCAATTTCTACTCTCAGAAGCGTTTTGCCATCTGTGTAGGTGTCATTAGATCTGATCTCTCCCTTATCTCGAGTTTGTCAGGTTTTCAACATCCTCTAAGCACTGCAGATAAATATCAATCTTTATCTCCGAACTGCAGCTCCTACTCAGGTGCCACCCTCCTCAGTCTCTGTACCAGCTTCACAAGTAGGTGTACGTGTATTTGTAAACACAGCTACAGGAAGCGTGACCTGCCTGGAAATACACGAGATTTCAGCTCCTAAGAAAGGGAAACTTTTTGCCTATCCAGACTGGATTTAACGTTAGGTTTCTGGTAAATGTGAACACGTGGAAGCCACTTCAGGAAGAAAAATAAACAAATCTCAACAGCGAAAGACAGAACAAAGTCTCTAAGTATGACTGGTCAGTATTAGAGGAGCTGCAGGTTTATGTTATAACTGGGATTTTTGCTTTTTGCCGTTATCTTTACATGCTTAATTTCGTAACACGATCGTTTTCTTTACAATTACCGTAAGTAGCTCAAGAACAAGGACGTCTTACAACTTACTGGCACTGTCCTTGCAAGGCTGCAACCTTCTGCTCCCTTCCTGAGCAACAAATCACAGAATTTAATGCCATAAAGACAGCGCTTGTCTAGTGCAACAGCAACAGTCTGCTTCCATCTGATGGTCTTGTGATGGCAGAGATGATTAAGTTTTATTAGCCAAAGCCACGAATGAAAGGTCTATAAATTGATACTAGAAGAAGGCAAGGGTGCGCTCTATACAGGCTCCAATAAAACAATACTGGCTGCTGGGGTTCAGGGAAACGAGTACAAGGGCAGCAGGCTGCAAAAAGTGGCCAGCTTTGTGTGCTCTCCCCGTCGCTGCCAGATGGATCTGAGCCAGTAGGGAATTTCCTCACGAGTCTGTGCACCTTGCCTAGAAGTGTACGTCTTACAACCTGGCAAACGGTTCCTTTACGCTGTCTTTGATCTGCGGCTCTGTAACTTCAATTTCTTCCCTTTTTTCAAGGGCAAAGAACACTAGTATCCTTCAGTTTGAAATTTTTGCTGAAGAAATAGCATGCATCAACAATTAAAAGTACAGTAAAAGCCAGGTACCTATTAATTTGTGCTGTAAGTTTTCACGTGACATAAAACTTAAAAACACAGTGATGCATATTTCAGCAATTTGCTCTTATCTTTAGAAATCCAATTACATTCTATTGTTAGACAAAATAATTACCTGTGCAGGGAGATCAGCATTATTTGCTAGGGTACATAAATTATTACGGTTACCTCCTTTTGTTTCCATCATACTTTCCACACTTGTTTCTTCCAATTATGTTAAACCATTTTTTTAGGACCTCAAGAATTAATAGGATCCATTAAAGCCATTTCAAAGAAGAAGTTAAAGGTTTAGATAGGATACTGGATGCTCGATCCATTGGGCTTCCTCAGTGTTTAATTACTGCACTGTCAGTGTAGTTGTCCCACTTTTTGAAGTGTTAGAGTGGCCAGGATTCAATTAAGCACAAAACAATCATTAGCCTCTCTTTCTCTCCCCCCTACCTTGTTTCTGCTTTGCAATTGCTGATCTACCGCAGTCGTTCTGGATCAAAGGTAATCGTTTTTAACCTAAGAACAGTGTTACGGTTTCTCATTCCAGAGAAATGAATTTTAAGAACGTTACTGTCATTTAAAGGAAAATATGCCAGCCCTCCACAAAACATATGCCAGCCACGGAAATCTAAAAGGACTGAAATTGGACTTGTTACCAGAGGACTGAGATTATATAATGCAGTGATCTTTATCTTCTTAACATTTGCCTGAGTCTGCACGTTAAAAAAATACAATCATTTACGGCATTGTGTTCAGCTGAATAAACTCCGTGTTTGTGCAATCTGCAAACACTGCCTCTCAACATTTGGGGCATTTTGTTTCTCAATCTCATTACCCCCTTTAGAATAATCTTGAATTTAGAAGGTATAATTTTTTGCACATACATCATTCAAATGGAATCTGTTTTCCCGTTAAAAATGGAAACAGAGTAAGATTTCAGACCAGTTTGCAATTTGAGAAACAGAAGCTCCCTGCCAGAGCCACTGCAACTTCTGCTGTGCATCTAGCAATATAAGGTGGTCTTTAATTTGTACCTCTAAAAATCCTTCAGAAGGGATTCTAGCTTCCGAGCTCTAATTAATCCACTCTTCTAAAATTGCCAGAAGGATTCAATCAGCCTGGCTTCACAGAGCCACATGGATCTTTTGTTACAACAGCAATAGGAGCGAGCAGAGGAGATAATCGGGAGGAGAGAGGTACTGATAAAGGAAAGGTATGAGTGTGTTAGAAACAAACCTGACCCACTTCATGAACTGAATGCTGATCAGCCAGTTCTGACGTCAATGCATATTTTACTGTCCACCAGCAAGACAAGCCAGCACTACAACCTCCTTCAAAATAACAGTCTCCTACCTGATCTGCTTTGCACGCAGCAGCTTTACCATCAGGATGCAATGATTTCTGCAGACACATCTATAAAGCATCTTAATCTGGCAGTTTTGTGGGGCTGGAAGGACACGGAGAGAACCTCACTATTCCATCCCCAATTCTAAACTGCACTTTCTGCTCCCAGCTGCAGAGGCATCTCTTTGCATAGAAAACGAACAAGTTTTATCTGATGGCAGCACAGCTTATCAGCAATCAGCCACTGAAATCCAGCCCCTGCGATCCCTTCAGAAACCAGCAAAATGCAAAAGGTACATGAACAAACTGGCTGCCTACAGGCAACAACTTTGAGAAGAACAAAGGAGCTTTACCTTGCCAGTGCTAAAAACAAATTTCATGGAGAATGCCTGGTTTGGGAGTCTTCAGCTGGAACTTTCTCACTGGCCATTTTATCTGATTAAGACCATTTTTATGTTACATATGCTCAAATTTAAGTTTGAGGTTTTTGCTCCCAACTCCCTAATATCTTCTAGAAAATAACAGTATCAAAGCTCTCACCTCAAGTTCTTTATGCATCCCCTGCTTCTTGCCCAGTTACTAAGACTGGAATGAAAGATCCTTGGAATTCGATCTATCCTCTTTCTTTTAGAGCAGTATTAACACAAAAGCATTACATCTCAATCCAGCTTACTTGTTTAAGCATAAAAGGTGGCAGTCTCATCAGCTTATAGTTTTAGGAATGCTTACTTTTGCGTCTTAGCTGATTCTCCTACTAGCTGAAATACAGAGATAACTTTATGCATGTTTCAGTATTTAACTGAAAATGTTGTATTCTTAAAGTTTAAAAGCTACAGTAAAAGACTTAGAAGCCATCAGAATAAATCAAGAGATCCCGTGGAAGTTAAGAGGAGCCTGGAATGGCCATGAGTATCCACGTGGATTTCATAGCTGCTTGCAGTATTCAGCAAGGCACAGCCCCACACATAGCGCTGGGCCCAACGCAGACACCGATGCTGCAGAGCTTTCTATCAAAATAATTCATCAGTTACTGTGCTGTTTTTAAATTGCTAGATTAATTCTAATTAGAGAGTAATTCTAGCTATCAGAGTTGGGATCCTGGCTGCCCTTTGTTCTTGCACAATTTGATAAATGAACCATGAAGAATATGAGCCACTGGAAGAGACTGTTCTCGGGGACCTGTGCAATGCTGGCTAACTCCAAAATCTCAGATGAATTGCATAGAATGGTTTATCATCTATCTCCTTTGCAGAGAAAAATAAAATAACTGGTTTGGGACAACTCACGACAAAGTTTCTGGCAAGCTTAACTTTTCTCCAGTTACTTTATCACTGCAGCTGGACACGGGAAGTGCTATCAATCTGATAAAGCTCGACAAAGCTACGCGAAAGAAACAGACCATGTGAATCACCACTAGTTAATGTAATCATTTACATACAGACCATCTGTAATTAGCTTTCTGCAATACAGAGGTAGAGCACAAGAGCAGCCAAGAGGAGAAAAAGAGACAGCAGCAGCTGATGGAATCTGGTAACAACCATTTATCCGTGCTTTCGGTTATTACCGAGTCTCTGGAGAACCTGTGCATCGCAATTCCCCGTGACAGAGCAGTCGAAGTCTCTAACCTTTCCTTGGGTAAGAGGGCTCCTGAGATGCCTTTGAGGAAGTATTTTTGGGAGCCTGTGTTATGCTCGCACTGCAGTGTTCATGGAGGCAGGGAATGTGCTTGCCTACAGTGCTAAGGACATCCACAGAAGAGAGACCACTGATGAGGGCCCCGCTCCGTGACTTGTGCTTGGGCCACTCTGGTACCAAGTCCAGACATCATCTCTACCCTACACTGTTTCTTTTATTTTCTTCAGGCATCAAAAGCCCTAAGTAAGAACTCAAACTCATACCAGAACTGCACCTTCCTGCTACAACAGCTGTAAAATCCTTTTGCTTCCTACGATACTAACTTTTAATATCATTACATTTCAACAGTAATATGAAACCCTCCAATAGAGAAAATTAAAAGATAGCCTTAAATAGCTAAATATAAAATCAAATAGAGGCTGCAGCAAAAACTCCCCTATTTATATGACGCATTAAACAACAAAACCGCTTTTACTGCTTTCATGAACCTTCTGTAAAATTCCCACTCTGACATGCTAAAGAGCCATGAAATACAGAGCGCTCATCATCAAAGACCAGATTACTAGGCTTCCCTTTTTAGCTTCAGAGAATCTGTTTTATGCACCGTTCCTTCTGCCAAAACAAAACGCCTGACATTCAGATTTGACTAACAAAAATTAGCCTAATAATCTACTCAAATCACGGTTCTCCAACGCACATCACAATTTTCCTTAACCTTTCCCTTACTTAACCTTTCTGTAAACTCTTCAGCCATTAGAAAAACATGCTAGAGGTGGGAAGATGGGGGTACAGGAATGGAGAACGGAATGTTTCCAACGTACAGACAAAAGTAAAGGTCAATACAAAAGCAACAAACACATCCAGGATCTGGGAAAGCTGCCCCATTAATACATACACTGGTAAGAAATCCTTCTTAGTCCATCAGAAACATCACATATTATATCCAAAGATAACCCGTTTTGTGAGCAATGACTATAGGTTAAGAGGAGGATAAAATTCTTGCTCGAGCAATAGTTTTGATCTCAAAGGTGAAGCACTCATTGCAAAAGATCGTGTTGATTTCCCATTCTGATAAAGGTAACTTGAAAGAATTTAAAAGATTTTTCCTAAGGAAGAAGTTAATCCCCAGAAATAGATTGAATGCTTAGTCTTCCCAACGTCTTCTGTAGTATCACAGAGAAAGGGATGAATCTTCATGACAGATGCTAACCAATTAAACAGGTGCTAAATTTTCCTTCAAAATCTTTCGGGATGCTGTCTTCATACTCCGTAGATAAGAAGGAGCACATTTTAGAGATCTGCTGGTACGTTTAACACTCTTCTGTAGCCTTACCCTTACAGAAAACAAAGAGATCTAGATACATTTACAGTTCATCCATTTCAGAAATGCCAGAGAGGAAATTCAAGGGTAAAATAATCCAGCCGTGATCTATAACTCAGAAATGTTTCATCACTTCATCCTTCTCAGCCAATTGAAAGTCTATTCACACTTCCTTCTCTGAACTCACAAGCTTACACCAATACAAACCAGCTTCTTCCAGCAGTTAGTCTTCCTTTCCTGCTCCTGTATTATTGATGATTGAAGTTCAACAGTCCTCCAAATCAAGATGTTATCTAGCCTTGCCGTTTCAAGTGTCTCCAGGCTAAAGTCAGTATGGAAGGATTCGTGGAATTGTAATGAGTTGACAACCGACAAAATGATTTCCATTGCTAGCAACATCTGCTGTGTCTAAATTTATAATTAAAATGAAATCATGCATGCAAAAAGAAAAAAATCAATAAGCTTCCATTTTGAGTTTTTCTAACGTTGAAAGAAGTTATTTGATTAACTCTGTTTTAACCTGAACATCTGGCAGCATTATAGGCATGTTATGACACCCACAAAAAACGACTATAACTCTAAAAATTATTTCCTTTTTCCTGAAAGTATAATAGAGCTAATCTAGGAATTCTTTGAGCTATGTGCACTGTGATATCCATCGTGCAAAGATATTGTATGTATTATCACTCTGATTTTCTCTGCCTTAAGCACAGCAGGATTTCTTTGGTAGCATCAAGGGAATTGCTGGAACAACCCTCACAAAAATCGGGTGTGACTGAATATCATTTGCATTCTGGGTACCTGCTATTTTGATGTTCATGTTGTTGTCGAGCAGAAGATTTTCAGCCTTCAGGTCACGGTGCACAATCTTTCGGCCATGGCAATACTCCACTGCCGAGAGGATCTGCCAGAATTTGCGCCTGGCCTCAGACTCACTCAGACGGCCATGGCTGGCGAGGTAATCTGTTAAAATAAAGTCGGTTTAAACAGATTAGACAGCAAGCAGTAACCCTGAAATTAAGTGATTTCTGTCAAATATACTCAAATGCATCAAATACTCAAAATTTCAGCCAAATTTCAGCCAATCCCAGTTTCCAACACATTATTCTTGCATTCTCCTCTCCAAAAGAGTAGGGACAAAAAAGCTGCTGCCTAGTGGAACTCTGAAACTCAACCTTTTATTCCTTCTTTTATGGTTGTCTGACTATTCTGACAAATATTTTCATATAACAACTCCTGTGGAATGAGGAATACTTGGAATATCTTGCTTCCCCATCACCAGGTGCTTTTCAGCCTCTCATTGATTCCCAGCAGCTTCACGCCACACACCTTCCTGTGAAGCCTCAACACGCTGTGTGGTGGCTAAAAGCATTTTTCCTTTGGAAATAAAACAAATAACCATAAGGTACCCATCCTGACCTCTCTCTTGTCTTCGTTGCATCACAAGCAGAAAGAACATTTTGTTTTCATATTTGATTATGTTGTAAAACTAATGTTAGCCCTGAAACAAATGATAGCTCTGAAGCTGAAGACGTCATTTATCCCCGAGAACAAAAACAAGCGAAGCAGCAGCTGTGTGAGTCTTGACAGAAACAGCTTCTACAGCCAGTTCTTTTCTTCCTCTTACAAGGCAGAAAAAGCAAAGAACCAGCCATTAGGATGGGTTCAGAATTGCCTCCTACATCCCACCAAGAATGCGGTTAATGGCCAAGGTGCAGGGAATTCACATAGGTGTGCTGCGCAGGGACGATGGGCAAAGGCTGAGCATATCTCCAACCAATTGCTGCAGCACAACTAGCACTGAAATTAAATAGAAAAACGGCAAGGAATGAGCTTATGTGATGAATTATAAGAGTTTGGTTCAGTTAATTTTTTTCCAAGATCAAAAAAAAACCAACAGATTTTGTTCACAAGATGCACAATAGGTACCCCTTTCTTTCTGTGAGATGACGGAGGGATGTGAGGCTATGCCATGGCCTCCTGCATCACACGACCATACGCACACACCTTCCATTACACAACTTGATACAAGCTCAGCTTCTAACCGTGAGGACAACTTACATGTATACGCAACGTGATGTTATCAGACATCACATGCAGAGGTGCTCTATCTGTGCTAATCACTTAGGTGAAACGTCCAGTCACGTAACGTAACCTGCCCATGGATCCCCATCCCTCTCCCCACATATATCAGAGTGGCTAGTAGGAAAAGAAACGCAGTTGGGAGCAGACTAGCTGGACAGGGCGATAACAGCTACCCGTGATCTACAATATAATGCACTTAAGTCACACACATGATGATCAATGACCCAATAAGCTTTTGGAAAAGCTTGCCTATGGACTGTTGATTTCTGCTTGGATAAATCAGAAAAGACAAAATTAAATTTATATAATCTAATGTTCCTAAAATAAGTTGGTACTTTGGTTCTTAATAACATTTTAATGTTGTTACATTAACTTGCAGTCCCACGTTTCATTTCCATGGCAGGTAAGCTTACTCTGTACTCACAGGGAGGTGATGAAGTGCAGCCTTATGAGTTACTGTATGAATACTAACCTTCCAAAGCACTAAAGACGATGGAAGGTGGTTTACTGGTATTTGGCTATAGCTCCTACATTATGACTAGAAAGGAAAGTTCGGAGCAAGGAAACTTTTTACATCCTGCAGGTTGTGTGAGAGCTTACTAGACAGTGAGCCCATTCACTGTCAAACATTCTTCCCTGGAAATAGTTCAGAAAAACAACAGAGGGGGAAAAAAAAAAAAAAAACCAGAAAAAAAAGGACAAATGCAATTTAAAAACCATCAATAACAATGTAGCTGCTAGCTTATGATGCTACATGGAATAAGAATAAGCTGGCAAAGGACCAGCAGGAACACGAGACAACCAGGGTTGTGCTTTCAGTTACCTGTAAAGCTATGGAAAATTAGCCCAACTTAGCAGAACTACTTTGGACTCGTGTGTGTGCAAGACGACTGACTTTAGCATACCGCACATATATTAACTTTCGGTATAAACTAGAAAAAAATGCAGAGGAACAGCAGTACGAAGATGTGGAGGAACTGCGTCATGGCGTTGCTTGAGGAAGAAGAAAAGGGTTTGAGAGCCGTTGCCTATTTGCCAGGAAATCATCGCCCAGCCCACGAAGCACTCGGGAAGGCTGTTCATCTGGTTGGCACGGCAAACCCACTGGTTCCATCAGGAGAAGGAGATTTCCTCATTGGCTCTGGATTACAGTTCTGCCACAAATGCTTACGTGACCCTGTGAATACCCCGATGCTGTACGGCACGCCACGGAAAGCACCCACGGGCAGCTGGGCTGTTGTGCACACTGACACAGGACATGCAACAGAGCGCCACCGGGCGACACTCAGCTACCTAACCATTTTAAATTTGGGATTTAAAAAAACCAACCGTGTATCTTTTGTTTCAGCGATTTCACTGTGCTGTCAGCAGTTCTCCCGTACCATTTCAGCTCTACATCAGAGCGCTGAGCTGTTTGATTTGTTTTGGCATAGCCGAAGCCTTTCAGATTAGGCAAGCAAAACTTTTCTGTATTTTTTTATTTACAGCAACAATTTAGAACCAGCTTATCATTGGTTTAAGGCTACACTAATGGCATCTGAGCAACATGACAAAATATATCAGCAGTGAAACTATAACTAATAATTTAACATTTAAAAAAAATGATTGCAATATCTAGGACATATAAAATAAAACAGAAATGCAGTGATGACTTGAAGATTGTATCTCACTTCATTACAGAACACCAGGTAACAAATTCCACTTGAGGAGGCACTGTCCTCCCTTACTGGCATTACCAGCCAAATCACTGGAAGATTTCACCAGCCTGCAGGTACAAGCAGGATGAATGCAGTACTCTGAAAACGTGGAAGACTACAGCTCAAGTCTCCAACGTCAATAAACTGATTTTATTTATTTATTTTTTCCAATATGGACATATCTGGAGTGGGCTAAGAAATGGGAGACAGTGGAAGTTCTCTGAAGCAGAGAGCTGAGTTCAGTACTGACAACTTCAGGACATCAGCCTATGGGCTTCTCCACCCCACATTAACAACCTGCATGTCCCCAGTCTCACACTCCCTTCCTTCAGCATGGAGTCCTGTCTTGAAAT
This sequence comes from Anser brachyrhynchus, assembly GCF_964034855.1. Lineage (NCBI taxonomy): Eukaryota > Metazoa > Chordata > Aves > Anseriformes > Anatidae > Anser > Anser brachyrhynchus. The sequence continues at coordinate 2,518,013 of NC_137718.1, forward strand.
GCTCTTTCAAAGCTAAGGAATACGTGAGGAAAAAACAAACAAACAAACAAAAAAAAAAACACTGCTTAAACATGTTTAAATTCAATGACGCAAAACTAGGAAATTTATGAAATAAGTCTTAAAATAACTAAAATGTTTGAGCTGCCACCAGTCCCTTCTAATTATCATTTACGCAAAGGTCCCACGAACAGGACTCGTCATTTAGAGACCAGCTGGCACAACCATTTCAGTCTGAATTCAGTTAGCAGGTTAAAACAGCTGCTTCTGCAAGCAGGAAAATGAACACAACGGAACGGAGGTTTTCGGTCTACCTCTGTTTACTTACAAGGATCTGTGACAAAATCCCTAAGTAAATGATTAATCATATCTTCCAAGCTAGTTACGTAACCTCAATGACCCAAAAAGGATCGTCGTGCCCAACACGATGCCAAAGCAGCAAGGTAGCACAGAATACCTGTTTTTGTTAGGTTGTATTTTTTTTTGTTTTGTTTTTTAAACTAACACAATATTGTTTATGGGTGCTATAGGTGCTCGTGATGTTTTCATTTAAGCTGTTCTGCTTTCTCTATGATAAACAGCTCATATCAAGCACACTAAAACCAGAAAGTACATTTCCAGTAAAACTTCACTGAAGGTGCACGTCAGCTTTGTTATTGCTAGAAGAAAGGACAAAGGAAGAAATATGCTGTTCAGGGGAAGGGGGCACAAACCATGAGAATTCTTGCAGAAATTAATAAAAACATGAAAAAAACCATTGTTGTTGGATTGTATAAGACCAACAACTTCACTGACCTTGGGCTCTTGTACATGAGAAGTTCTTTGCTGCTACCTGGGCCACAAGGAATTGCTGCTACCGCGTGCTCCAGGCAATGGCATATTGATAATTGAAGAATTGATAATTCTGAATTATATCATCACTCATATGGTTTAAATAAGCATAGCAATCATTAATAAACCATCCTGTTAATATGCTCAGTAAAACAGGCTTATTTCAAAGATGCTTTCTTGGGAGATCTCAGTTGGAGTATAAGAACAGAGACCTCAGCTGCAGTACAATCATTTCAGCAACCCTCACAAACATTTTTAAGCACTTTGTTCGATCTGATCTACAAAACCTGCAGATCTAAAAACTCTCCTCAGAGCTTCTAACCTGCCTGGGTCTTAATGCCTTTTCAGCTGGTTTAACTTGGCAAAGCACGAGAACAAACAAAAGCCTGGCAGCAAGGGGAGATCATAATATTTGCAAGCAAAATATCATTCAGTCACGGAGTGACTGACAAATCACATGATGGCAAGGTGAAGTCAGATATCAAAGACACAAACTAAATTACACTGAATGCAAGCCAGCCCTGTAAGCTGTTAATCCATCCTTTGTTAGCAATGCAGCAAATACGTTAATGGACCTAAACTGTCATTTGCTTTCACAGCTTTAGCCTGTCAGGGCTCATTTAGAGCTTCCAAACCACTTTTAGCAATAGTCTCGGCCTTGCACTTTCCACCAAGTCCTGCAGCCTGCATGGAATGGGTAATTTATTCCGAAATACGCTACTTTATCTCCCAGTGAAGCAGAATATGCCAGGATCTACCTAAACAGGTGAAGTTGGTGCATGCAAGGATACAGTTTGTACATTAACTAGTTTCAAATAGGAAAGGCTGGGACATAGGCATGGCGCCAGCTCCTGGCTTTCAGCAATGACTTTAAGGCAGCTGAAATTTGCTAGAGATATTCTGCCACAGCAGCTCGAAGCTGGACACTGGTTGCACGTGCACAGCTCTGGAGCTAGCAACCAGGACTAACTTAGGTAAAGAGCAAAGCACCCCCTTGTCCTTTGCAAATAAAGAAATAGCAAAGCTACCTATGCCTTTATAGTTTGGTGAATCTCATCCTCATGTCATACCCTTCATCTACAAGTTTTAAGGTTATATTTTTCCCTCTGTTTTTCTGTAGTGAGATAGAAACCAGAAGTCATCTTCGATTTAGCTGGATCCACAGCAGGCAGAAGCAGGACTTGTGCTCAAAAAGCAGCTTCCTGAGCAACCTTTCCAGTACCACAAAGTACATCTGTTTACTGGGTAAGTGAAACATGAAGACGGTATCCACTTCAAAACATGACTCAGAGACATTGTCTAGCACTGGCCAGTGCTTTTCACTGAAATGACTGTCCTTCAGCTAGGTGAACAATTGCGCATGTTTTTTACTTTGTATGTTCTCTCTGCTAGGGAGACAGGGACACACTGGAGAGAGCACAGTGAAGGACAATGAGGATGGTTAAAGGACTGGAGTGCCCGTCACACGAGGGGAGGCTGAGAGAGCAGAGGGCGTTCAGCCTGAAGACCAAGCTCACAGGGGAATCGTATTGCTGTGTATAAATACTTGACAGGAGGAAAAAGAGAGTCACTCTTCTTACCAATACCCAGTGATAGGACACGGGCAACAAAATGAAACAAGGTAATCCCATTTAAACATAAAATAAAGGTGTTTATTTTATTTTTTTCCTCTGTGCATGTTGTCAAATGCTAGAACAGGTTGGTCAGAAAGATTGTAGAGTATTCATCCGTGATCCTGTGCAACCTGCTCTGGTTGACCCTGCTCTGAGCCACAGGGCTGGACTATACATTCCCTACGCATCCCTTCCAACCTCAACTATTTGGTGATTTGGGTTCAGCGTAAGACAGTCAAGACATCACTCATCCAGTTCAAGCTTAGTAAAGAATGACTATTTGCATATTACGGGGACACATTGCATTTCCAGTCTTATGAATGCCTATTAACACAAGTGATAATAATGGGTTAGAATTTCAGGTAAGGAAATCCAGATTATCCACGAGGAAGAATAATTGTGACTAAAAAAATTGTAACAAAAAACAAAAAAATCAGATCCTGCATATTCTTGTCTAACAAGGTTACGGTATCCCTCTTTCTAGAGACAGCTGATCCGGTGCCAAGGCTAGGACAAAACTGAGAGCTGCTCAAGCCTATTCCAGTCCAACTCTGCCCAAAAACATAAATGAAATTGTCCAGGACAAACTGCTAGGTAAGACTAGGATCTTACAGATACAGACATAATTATTAATACTCTAACAAAGGAAAGACATGCCTGAATGTCTCCTTTATGGAAAAGTGTTTCTGGAGAGACTGCAAGGTTATTGTTCACTGAAACAGGCACGGGATTCTGAGAAGCTGAAAACGTAAGTACAGAGGTTTATAATATCAAATGCCTCCTTAAGGATTGATATTGATGCTGAAATAGTCTAGAGTAGTTGGAAGATACTGTCGTCTTTATCTACTGAGCAAGGATACTGCAATATTGCAAAGTACTAGTTACAAGGGGAGTCATTATCTCTCTCTCTGTACTAGTGGCACAACGGCACAGCCTGGCACTAGCCCACTGCTCCCTGCAGCTTCTCTACACGGCAGCAAGTTCCTCCGTGTCTACTGCCCAGTTGCAAACAGGCTGAAGGTTGTAAGGAACACCTAAACAAATCAGGAAAGTCAGCTGTGAGATGTAAGATAACAGAAGTGGGTAGGCAAATATAGTTAAGCTGTTCTTCCCAGGACCATGCCTGGAAATTGAAATGCCTGCCTCGTACCTATGCTTTAGTCTCTCTCCTTCACACTTCCAGGATGTAGCAGGAAAAAAGGGTACCAGAAAAGTACATACATAGGTACAGTCACTCTCAGAAAATTGAAGGACAAGATCAAAGGAATTTTTCTTAAGTGTCAGCCAAAAGTAGCAAATTCCTTTAAATAGTTAAAAGATAAACCAGACAAAAGTCAAACAAGCTGTTAGTCTTGAACTCTTTTGGGTTTTGGTCATGTTTACTGCTTTAATAATACACCTGTAGTAAGCATGCCAGACAGCAGGCAAGACGGGGTGAACTACTTTCACAGTGGAAGAAAAAAATCCTAACTGAAGCCTTGGATATTCATTTTCCCCTTGCTGAACAGTTGGGTTATTTTTAGGCTTAATAGTCAGCTTCACCCTCCATGGTCTCGATTTTTGTAATATAAAGAAAACAAATGGTCACTAATGAAAAACTAGAGAATTAGCCCTTCAGAATAGGTTGACTGTAATTAGTTTAGCTAACAGTTAATCTGTGTCTCAGCTGTTTAAGAGGCTTCAGGTGAGTGATGTTGAAGGTTACAAGGTGGTGGCTGTAAAGATATTAAAAAAAAAGCAGAAACAGTGAGTTTAAAACTTTTTAGATCTGTAAAGTACAGTAAGCACAACTGAAACCTTTTTTTCAAATATTTTATTAAGTCTAAGGACTTGTTCTTTTTAAAAAAATCAAAATGTAACCACATTTGAAGTGCCTAGACTAAAAACAGCATTTACTGCAACGACATTAGCTGGCAAAAGGTAAAATTCACAACTGCTGAGTGCAGAAAACGTTACCGTAGTTATGAAGACAGCAAGGAATATCAGTACAGGGGATAAATGTAATCCTGTCCAGGAACCACCAGTCAGCACTATGAACTGATGGGTTAGCAGAACTGAAAAGCCTCAGTGAGGGCTAGCACCAGGCTACTCACAGTGATCCTGACAGTGCGACAAGGCATTAAGGGAACATTCACCCATCACAATCTACTGAGACCCATCCTGAAGAGCATGCTGAGCTCTTTACAGCACCTCATGCAAGGGGAAGGTCGGAAGGGACAAATATGCTCTCTCAAATTTTCTAAACCACTGAGTTTTTCGGAGGAGGGACCACAAAGGCCAACTTCAACTTATTGGGTCTACTCTCTCTCTCTCTCTCAGCTCCTTCTGTAGTCAGAAAAGAAGGAGAGGCTCCTGTGGAGGGAGAGCTGAATTTCTGTAAGGCCTTGCTCTGAACCAGACAGACCCCCGAGAGGCCTCTCGCTCCCCGCTGGTAACAGAGGGATCGTACAGGAAAATCTGCCCCAACAGACTGCAGTTTGTCTTCTTGGATATACTGATCCCACCTCATCGGCTTTTCAGGTAAAAACTTAAATCTTGCCACAAACCTAGAGGTTTTTTTTTGTTGTTGTTTTAAATCTCCCTCAAGTGCAGTTGAAGGTCAGTCAAAGAACAAACCTGAGCACAATAGTTAAATGATGCCAGCAGGCCGATTAACTGAGGTAACAGCAGGTTCCACAGGTTTCTAATCATCTTGCTTCAGGAGAGAAAAAGTAAAAACCCCCAAACCATGAAGACACACAGCAAAATGTTAAAAACCTCAAAGACACTTGGGTACAGAACTCCAGGGGACCATCCCACTGTCTGCTGTTTGAAAACGAATGGTGGAAAAGTGAGGCTATTTCATAACCTGTTAGTCTGGAAGTGGCAAATCCAGCACACACAATGAAGGATCAGGATGGGAAAAAGGAAAACATCATGTAGTTTGAGTCTCCTTTCTACTTCTGTTATATTTGTTTGTTTTTTAAACACTACCCCAGATTTTCTCTACTTCCAAGTTACGTTGAAGCTGCCCTGGACGTGATATCCTGCTTATAACAAACAGTCCAAAGATAAGGACCTAAAGGTGAAAAAAAAAAGAAAAGATAACCAAGAAAACAAAGAAGGGACTTTGAACATTTGATTTGTTTCCATGAAATCCACCCCGTCCCCCAGTGCAAAAAATGAAAATCAGCCATGCTCCACCTCTTCTGCTCTCCAATCACCAGGGCCCTCCAGAGGGGCCCTGGCGGCATTCGTAAGGCAAACAACACACCAGTATTTCAATCTCTTATCCTGTTTTCATTGCATATTATCTCCATCTCTCACAAGTTACAGGAAGATGCTACATAAAGTCTGAATCACACATCAGCATGATTGTCTTTCCATAACAGTAACTGCGCAATTTTTCCAAATCAACAAGAACATTAGTGCTGCTTCAGACATCTGAGTTCCTCCAGGAATCTCTTCAGATTCCTGTTGGTTTACTCTACAAACAACACACAACAGTTCATGAGCAGCATGCATCTCAACAGTGCTCTTTCCTCTCCAACTACCAGCTTTCCGAGACCTACACTCAAATATTGCTAACAAATAATGTGGCCAAACAATATCAGAATGGGACCAACGTTTTCAGGATGAGTTGTGCTGGCATTACGTTGTCCAAGCAGGAACACGTACCTGGAAGCGCTATTTCTACAGACAGGTCTCACCGCCTCGTTCACACAAGCCCAAGGGTCACCAGCCTCCAGTTCCTCTCTCTCTGAGTATAATCCCTTCACTGCTGTGTTAAACCCTCAGCTGGTAATGGCACGATGGAGTTTGATCATCAATAGATGATCATACACAGTTGTTGGTCTCCCACTGCGCTGATGGGATAAATCTGTTTGCATATTGCTACATTTTGTTAAATTAAGCTAAGCCTGACTGCCTCACATGACAAATACCCATCTTGTTTCCATCTTAGATGAAAAATGAACTCAGTGTTAAGAAAGACAGGGAAAAGTGAGTCAACTGTACTGTGCACATGCTACGTTGCATTGTGAAACAAAAATCCATGATTTTTTTTTCCATTTCCAACAAACTCTCAGGTCAAACCCCACTGTCTCACTATAGTAATTTACTACCCCAGTCACTTTGCCTTTGCTTCACTCCTGGAAACATAGTTCTTGCTATTAAAGAGCACTTCAATGCTTCTATCTACCACCACGAAAGACAGGTCACTTTACTCAGTAGGTGCCCAACAAAACCTGATTAAAAGCCGTTGTAACTGAATCTCTCCCCATGCAAATTCATATTTCATCACCTCTTCTGTCATTTTTCAACTATACCACCACCCTCACATTTTGAAGGTGAGACACAACAATGTATGTTCCAGATCAAAAGCGTATTAATTCCAACTGTACAGCAGCTAAGTCCCTTTAGAGCAAAAATTTGTTGGAAACTCAAACTGTAATGTTTTTTCCTAAAATTTTTAGTTCTAAAAAGAGCAGCAGTGCCAGTTGTCACGTGTTTTTCTAGACAGAGAAAGGAAAATTACATGCTAGAATAAAAAGAATTCTTGGGCAAAATAAATACGATTGACAAATTGCAGATGTTAAAGGGCTGAACTTAACAACTGAAACATTCTCTTGCTTACCAAAAATTTCTCCATTTTTGGCAAATTCTGTCACAAGGTACAGCATGCTTTTGGTCTCCATCACCTGTTGATAGAGAAATTGTACATTAAACAACTTGTAGGAAGAGCAAAAAGCAAACTAAGCCACAAGAGTACTTATTTTCATAGTTTTCTCCCGGTAAAGAGGTTAAAGTCTGTCTTGCACATACAATTATCACAATTTTTCAATTTGTTTCTTCACGTTACCTCAGCAATTTCAAGGGGAGCGTTCGCACAACAGAAACAAACCTACTGAAGAACTAGTTATCTGTCTTCTAGGAAATACACTTCAAGATTAAGTCTTTGGGTAGCTCTTGCTTGGTACATGCATTTACAACACAAACAGGTTTGCAGAGTCTCGATTGACACATCCTCATGTTATCCAAAGATAAGAAAAGCTGCAAGTACTCCTCAGTTTGCTCTCTCAGCCAAGGCTCAACCAAAGAAAACCACGATGTCCTCCACAGAGATCCTTCTAGCTCGTGCTTGTTGTAGACATCACATTGAGTATTCCCACCCTGCTCTAGCTTACATTGTACCTTTTCTACTTAAATGCATCAAAGTTTCATTGCCAGGTATTTCAAACTCAGCTCTTTCACTAACATCACATTTGCAACTTTCTGTGTATTCCATGCAGATTTCACATACTTTTTGGTATCTAACAAGGGCAGCCTAATTGCTACAGTAGAATGACCAAGACCACAACTGATGTGCTTTCAAAAACATTAAACGTTCATCCAATGCAAATCAATTCCAGAAAAGCTGAGCTTGTCTCAGACTGCTGATCTACAAGAAGACAACAGTGCAAACTCTTCAAGCAGGAGCAGAGAGGAGGAGAAGGGAAAGGACGCTGCTAACCGTACCTGGTAGAGCTTTATAATGTGTGGGTGATCGAGCATCTTCATTATCTGCACTTCTCGGTAGATCTTCTCCAGATTCACAGCATCCAGCTGAGATTTGTCAATGATTTTTATTGCCACCTGCAGCCAAATAGCAAAAGTGAGATTAAAAGTCTCCCCAAAATTTATCAGCAGCAGGTGGGAACAACTGAGGACACAAAGAAATGTTTTAAAAGACAAAAAACTTTTTAGAAAGTCTAATGATATCCATTTCTAGGGTCAAGGTAGTCAATTTGAATTCCACAAATACAAAAGTGGTATTTGAAAGAGAGAGAAACTGTTGGCTCAACACAAAGAATCAAAACATAGTGGATCCAGGTAGTTTCAACTGTTATATGCTTGCTTTAATTTCAGTTAATATGGTATTATAGAGGGACAACTGCAATTCATCCATTCAGGGAAAAACCTCTATGGATACGTCTGTCAGTCAAACCTCACAAACAGGTCTCAGGTAGTTTACAAAAAGAGATCAGGGTCCTACTGACTATTTTTAGTCAATATCTGCAAGGTGAATTACAGAGAGTGACACTTGCTTAGGAGACCAAACATTTTAAACAGGAAAGAGTAAGAAACAAAACATTTTTTTAAACCAAGAAGCAAAAATATAGCTGCTAAAAATCACACAAATGATTACAATACTAAGTATTAAATGTGAAACGGTGTTTATTCACCCTGAATATCACATTATTAATGCTGAAGCAGGAGCAAACAATGTAAATCACACAAATGCTTCCAATTATAACTGCGTTTCACAAGGTATTGAACTATAGGAGACAGCTGTTATGCAGGAGACAAAATCCACAGGAGGTGAACCTCATTATCTCCAGCAAGGCTGATTATGGACCCACCTGAATTCAGATTTAACTCTTTACTGACTTCATTTCAGTATGCTTTTCCTTGACAGCCTCTTCAGAGGTCTGCTTGTCTTCCCGAAACACCAGAAAAATAAGATTCTGCTATGAGCAAGTAAACTGATCTAGCCTTGTGGTCAATGAAGAGCGTTTGGTTTTAAGATGCAGGATGCACTCCTAGTTATATGAGGCAGAACAAGGTTCTGTTTTTCAAATCAAATATTTTTAATGGATTTGTTTTTAAACAATGCTTGATTAATGCAGAATTCACTGCCACTCAGTGAACTAGATTCATCAAAAACAATATGCTTTTTAATGATGCATTAAAGATAAAACAAAGAAACCTAAAGTTCCATATCCCTCACCATTAAACATTGAACTGTTCCAGGGCCTTTATTTTTCAAAGCTTAGCAGCGGACACTGGGGAAGAAAGCACTGACAGTGCTTTTCAAGCGCTGCCTGCTGACCTCCTCCTCCCCAGCTCTCGTCTTCCATCCCCGCATGACATGCGCCAACTCAGAGGATCCTGATGCCTGATCTTGTCAAAACACGCTTTCCCTTCACAAGGTGTCTCGGAAATGCCTTTGTCTTCTTTCAAAACGTGCTCCTGCTAGCTACCTGTATTTGCAGCACCTCCCCTGCCTGCTCGCGCACGCCGTAACGCTGCACGCTGAGAAGCGTACAGGAACCGTAATGCCCACAACAGGTCCTAAGAGATTTTGCATCTCCTGTTAAAAGTTTGTCATTTCACTCAGAAGACGACACTCTTAAAGAACGCAAGTAAACACAGATAACCTGCTTCTGTTCTGACCTGACACCCTCCCGTCCTACTCCTCTTCCTTCCAGCTGCACCACCTTTTTGCTGTCTGATGCTCAGTGCGCACACAAAGCTGGATCATAAAGGCCTGGCTTCACCCTTGCAAAGAAATGGGACAGGAGAGGAAGCAGAGCGGCGTGCATCGGACGGGGCTGTCCCAACCCACGGCTCCAGGCTCGCGCTGAGCCTGCTCCCCCGCAGCTCCTCTCCCTGCAGGTCCCTTCGCTGGCCCAGGCAGAGCAGCAAACCGCTTCCTTTTTTGGCCTGACTTCATGCCGTGTGGCGGCAGAGGATGCAAACCATCGTTCCTACAGCTTACAGAAAACCCACCACAACCCCCCCCCCCCCTTTAAATCTCCCTAGCCTAATGTAAGATCACACCTAATAAACTGACTGTTTTTTTTCCGGGCAGAATTTATTAGCCCAAAGAAATCCCTTTGCTAGAAAGTTGCAAAATATCAAAGAAATCAAAGCAAACCACTGAAGTCAGACCAAGTTCTTAAACATACATTAGGAAATATTTATTAAAAAACAAACCACGTGTCCCATTCCCCCACTTCCTCTAATTTATTTTCTGCTGCCTCTCTGGAACCAACCAGAGACACAAGACGGTTTCTTATTCCTTCTCCACATCTGCCCTGCTTTACACCTGTTATTTGGGTGACCTCCAAAATTAAAAGAAATGGAAACCACTCTTTCTTATTTACAAGCCAATTAAAAGATTAATCTGGGGCAATCTCGCATTCCCATCACAAACCAGTAATGCATCTTTCAGTCGAGCAACAAGCTGTCTCCCATCTTGGGTAGATCTGGTGTTCTGGATGGTCCAAATGCCTTCTTCATCAGCCTACTGTAATGCAATAAAATCTTGCTGCCTTGTTCGGTATTTAAACTTTACTGGCACCCTAATTAGTGATTTACACAGCGTCAGTCTCGCTAAATTGAGGCATTCACAGCAGCTTCTTTCTTCACCTCCAGGAGCTGGACTCGATGATCCTTGTGGTCCCTTCCAGCTCGGATATTCTGTTTCTCTGAGTCTTCACACAGACAGCACAGTGCAGAAACCTTGCCTAAAACCCACAGCACTTAACTTCTGGACTGCCCCTGCTCCGGTCCATTTAATTTCTCCTTCGTCTCACTGAGCATTTTCATTTCTGAAACTCTCTTAAGAAGCAAGGAAAAAAAAAAAAGAGTAACTTTGAGTAACTTTCTCTTATTTACTCTTCTTGCACATAGGAATGCATGCAGTGCGGAGAAGCTAGTAAAAGCAAACCTACACAGGACTTCAAATAAAAGAGGCTTGGTCTAGCGTGGAAGAGAAAAAAAAACAAAAACAAAAACAGTGAGACTGCAAAGTAATAAATTAAGAGTTTTTTGGACAATTTGAAGGAAGTAACAGCAGCCCACCCTCTGGGGCTCTTGCTGAACTTCTTTCTATCCATCATACTCCCACCAGTTGTTCGATGGACATAAATATTTATTCTTCCTTCTCCTATACCTCTGACCCCCCAGAGGAGGCAGGGGGGGCTCTGCAGCTCGCAGCTTGCTGTTGCCACTTTTTCCAACGCAGCTCGACTCCCACCACCTCATCCTATTGAAGCGATCTAGCTTTGCAAGTACACAGACTCTTGCCGTTTCTTCCAGTATAGTTTGGCACTTCCACAGTTTGCTCTTAAATTTTAAGTATTCCTTTTACTGAAAGTATAAATATTTCAAATACAGCCTGTTACCACTTCCAAGCCGGTCTCCCGACGTCTGTTGCCAGCTTTCTCCAGATACCACGCACAACTCGGAGCGCTGCAGCTCCCAGCTCCTAACATCCGCAAGGAGTTCCAAGCGGCTTTTAACTTTGCTGGCCCAGATTACAAAAGTATCTATTGCCCCAGAAAAAAACCTAGACAAAACTCATTTCTCCTTCTTCACTTTTAAAGATTAAATACTTCCACTGGACATCTCTCTCTAGGATATACATGAAGGCATGGATGTGTTGTGTATCCACCTTAGTTCAATCTCAAATATCTGAAGTAATCCTAAGCACAGTTCTCCACTAATCAGGAATATGTTATTTGAGATGCAAGAGGAAGTCAGACAAAATAATGAAGAGTAAGCCGTACTTGCACTTTAAATAGGGTTTTAATTAAAACAAAAAATACATTAGAGCAAACCGCATTTTGCCTTATAATGTGGAATTATTTGGTACTATTAAGCAGTTGTTTTTTTGAACACAGAGTAAAAGCGTGTGGCTACTTGAAGAAAAAAAAAGGTATTTGCAATCCTAGTACAGCTCTCAATGTGCATATTATGTACATGCACACAGTGGCAGGCTTCTATGTGAAAAGAAGCACAGGAGCAGCTGGCACCGCTGCTTCTGCAGTCAAATGCAGATGAGATATCTCAGCCTATTCTCAATCTTCAGCTCTCACGCATCTTGTCAGGTCCCTAGGAGGTTTAGAGAAAAAGCACTTGGAAATACTTAAAATCCAGCCACTTCTTCACAACGCCACGGGAAGGAACAGTGCATTCAGCAGCAGCGGCTCGTTTTTGTCCGTAATCTCAGCTGTGTCACGATGACAGGAAAAGGGGAAGTAATTCTTAGAGGTGGAGAAGCTGCTTCAGGATGGGGAAGAGTTTCCTAAATGAAAAGTGTGTTTTCTTCCTGAGTATACAGCTTGCTAACAACTGCTGGTGTCTTACCGAGATGCTGCGGCATCACTTTGATCTTCTGAAAGCAGTGCAGAGACTGACTGCACGCAGCAATGAATTCTCATTTCTCTACTATGCTCAATCATCACCTCATCACGAACAAACCGACTTAGCACATGCCACATTAAGGACAGTTACACAGATTCTGTGATTCTAGTGTTTATTTTTATTTTTTTAAAAAAAGGTTATCACATCTCCTAAAAAGAAAACAAAAAAATACGAGCAAACATGACATATGAATACGTACTCCAAGACAACTTCAAGGTCACTAAAGAAAAAGAGAAAAGCAGAGATTCTGTTAGCCTGTTCCTTCCCTTCTCTTCCCCCCTTGCCCATTTTTGCTGCTTAAAAACTTGCAAACGCTGCAAAGATATGTTTGAACATTATTTATTTTTGATTTAGAAAAAAAAATATTAGGAATAGCACACGCTTCCTTCCCTCTTTTGCTAGAGAGCTAGAGAACTGGAGTTTGCTCAAGCCTCATCTGGCATCTGGGAACTGAAACTGTCAAGCAGCAAAGCTTGTTAGAAGAAAGTTGCTCTATCCTTCAGCTGCTCCAGGTTTCAATTTCCATTGGTTTTGCATCATCCGTTTAATTCTCTAATCAATCTTTCCAAGAACATCCCCCCAGCGTGGCTTGACAAGTTAACACACAAGAGGAAGTTTGTCCACGTCAGTGTAAGCTTTAGGGTTCACCCAGGTTAGAGAAATTCGGACCTGAGCTGCTAACCCAATGCATCAGAGAAGTAAATAAGAGGCATTAGAATTAGCAAGCGTCCTTCTGCAATCTGGTGCAACTCCAGTTTGCAACAGCGAAGGGTTTCGCTACCAGGGGCGCTTGAAGCGTTACCTGCTGGAGGCTGCAGCCTGGTGTACCTGCGGGGCTGCTCTGCTCTGCCTGCACAAGCGCGTTCCTCCTGTGCCCCTTGCGACACATCCACAGAGCCCACGGCTGCAAACAGATCTGCACCCGGAGTCTTTTTTGGCAATAGCTTCATTTTCCCACTGAATTACTCCACTAAGCCAAACCGCCGGCTGCACAGCGCAGGGAGCTGCTCCCCCTACTTTATCACTCACTTTTAGGCGTTCCTCAGCGCAGGCACTCGCACGGAAACCAGCCTCCCGTCTCCTACCAGGAGCTGGGACTTCTCAGAGACAAGTATGAATCACCCGTAACATAACAGAGAGCTGAAAGCATCACTGTGCCCCGTGAGGAACTATCAGTCGGAAGGGTTTAATTTGCATTTGAGGAGCAGCGGCCAGCGCTCTCCCGGGGGTGACAAACCCCAGGGGATGTTAGGTGCAGAGCTCTGGGGTGGGAGGGACGTGATTCTTCCACGCAGATCATTCGCAAAGACTTGCCATCATCCTTAAAGTGCATTGCTTTTTGCTGCCTTCACCCATTCTCAACAGCAAGCAAAAGCTTCTTGCTACCATTCATATTTCACACCTCATCGTATTTCACTAGAAGCAAACATACACCTTCCTCAACTTCATGTTTCCAATCACTTTTGTTGCCTTTTTTAGTCTCTCCTCCTTCCAAGGGAAAAAAAAATGCTTATTTGTGTACGTTTCATTAACAAAAGTTACTCTGAGATCACAGGATTTCTTGGCAACGCGATAAATAAGCATGGCAGGAAAACACGTGTCATTAACTTAAATGGCAACAAACACAAACAGGCAGCAAAGCAAAGGTCACATTCAGCCACGCAGTCCCCTCCGAGGCACCCGGCATGGTCTGTCATTACGGAGGGTCACTACGAACACGTACTGAATCCCCCCCACTTTCGTCAACTTTCGCGCTTCTTTCTGTTTGACTATTTAATCTTGCAATTTCATTGTTCCATTAATGTAGGGTTCAACGTGCAGTTTCTGGGTTTGTATTCACACAAGACAGGGTAGGAGATGGTATCTTTTGCTTCAGGCCTGGTTTCTTTTTATTTTGATCTATGTTTCGCTAACAATTTATGGCGACTATATTTACCTTTTTCAGTTCAAGTTACAATTCCATATTCTGATAAGTATATTTTCCATAAGAAGGATGGATTCTTTACAGACTCCCTGAATTATGACCTTTCAAGATAGTAAGATGCCACCTTTTCTTTTAATCTGACAGTTGCTGGCTAGTCAGAATGTAAAAAAGCAAGCAAGTATTATCATGTGTCAAAGCCATCTAAAACGCGGTTTCCAAGTACCTACAGTAAAAAGGCCAAACGACAGGTTTGGGATTCGGACAGTTCAAACAGGAAGATTCAAGAGGATCTCAGAGAGTGGAAGAGCTTCTTTTAAGGACTTTCTGAGCAGGTCTCAAGAGCAGCACGCTGCAGATCTTCCTGCAGTACGGACCTGACGGTGAGTTTGTGCCAGAACCTAGCAGCTGCATATTGTTCCACTGGAACTTTAACAGAAGCTGTCCTACTCTGCACACAGATGAACTGAAAAGTTCGCAACCCAAGAAACATAAACTACAGTTCAGAACAAGCCTGGAATAAGAACAGTCTTCCACCAAAAAGAGCATAAGCAGGACTTGTACTTTCCTACGTGTGCAGTCAGCTAACACTAAATTAAGTGAAGTTGGCCCAACCTTGAAGCACTTATTTGAAGTAGTTCTTGGCTAGAATTAGTTTCCCCTGACATCACCAGAAGTGATCTTGATAGGGTTCCTCTTCCTCAAAGACTGTGTGAATACTTCCAGCAACTACCTCGGCTAAGTTCCAGGCAACGTGCTTACACCTCCGGCTGCAGAAAGTCAGCGTAGCTGTACTGAGAAATGGAAGACCTGGATGCAGACCCCTAACACAGGGGAATCGGCTGTGAAAATGGTGCAGAAAAAGCTGCAGAGCAGAGCCTTGGCTCCCCAGATAAAGGAAAGCTGGGTGACAAAAGTCAAGCTCGCACTGACTGGGATGCACGGGAATTTAGTGGTTTCTTAAGGTGCAGGTGGGGAAGTCACGCTGGACCGGGAAGCTGTTAATGGCCAACAAATACACGTTCTAAAATGCCAATTAAGACTCGAGATTAAAGTTTTTATGCCCATTGCGCAGTCTGCCAGGGAAACGGGAGCTGCAGAGTAAACAACCACCTACAGCCTGCAAGCGAAGCACTTCGAAGTTTGGCATGTGGCAGCCAACTCGGAGCGGAGCGCCCCAACGCCGCGAGGTCTTCGCTCAGCTCCCCGGCGATGGCGAGGAAGGATTTAAGGGCGATTGCCGCTTTGTTGGGCGAGCGGAGAAACAAGAAATTGAGTATCTGGGATGCGACGCTCGCCTGGCGCGGCACGGCGAGAACAATGTGTTTGTTTTTGTTAGAAGTCCAAACTAGGGGCGTTTTTTACTGCTGCAAGGAGCGAGCTTACCACCTAAGCACCCGGTAACCGGATCGTTTCGGGTGTTTTCAGATTACTGACCTCAAAAAATTGGATTTGGGGGTTTTGTTTGCTCACCAACCCCTTCCCCCCGGTGCAGGGCACTGCGGGCAGCCCTTCCCCGCAAAGCACCGGGGCCGGGGGGCGACCCCAGCCGCTGCCCCGCGTCCCCCCCCGAGCTCCGGGGGTCGCACAACGGGACCGGAGGGGACCGAGCCCCCCGGGGGGCACCGAGCCGTGGGGGAACCGAGCCCCGGAGGCGGGGGGGGACCGCCCGGAGCCCCCTCCCCAGGCCGCGGGGCTGCAGGCCGCGGGGGATACGGCGGGGACCCGTCCCCGGGGGGGGGGCACCGTGAGGGGACCGGGAGGGACCGTGAGCACCGGGGGGGGAGGGACCGAGGGAGACACCGTGGGGACAGCGGGGAACACCCGGGGGTCTCCGCTCACCTCGCTGCGCGTGATGCGGTGCCTCGCCAGCTTGACCACGGCGAAGTTGCCCTTGCCCAGCGTGCCCTCGATGTCGTAGAAGCCCACTCGGACGGCCCCGGCCCCGGCCCCGGCCCCGCGGGGCAGCGGCAGCAGCGCAGGGGGCGGCCGCCGGGGCTCGGCCATCACCATGCTGGGGGCGGCGGCGGCGGCGGCTCCGGCCCGGCTCCGGCTGCGGCCCCGCGGCCCCGCCCCGCCCCTCCTGGCCCTGCCCCCCCCCGGCCCGGCCCTGCCCCTCTCGTCACGGCCCGCGTCAGCCCGGGCGCGGCGTCGCCGTGGCAACCGTGGTCAAAATGGCGGCGGGTGGGGAACTGGGGGGGGAATGGGGGAATGGGGGAATTTGGCGTCGCTTGGTGGCCCTCCTGCAGTGTGCTTCACAGCCCTGCTGCTGTGTGCAGTCACCGTGTTGTCACCCCCCCAAATAAGCCCTGGCGGTGACTAAGCGGGGTTAGTCAGCCATCCACCCTTCACGGTGATGGATGGGTACGTGAGCAAGCTCCCCGTAATCCTGCGTGCACGGAGCATGATGCAATCCCGAGCTGCTGCTTGTGAAACTTCCCCCCTGCTCACCTACCTGGCAACGCCTCGTGTCGGTTCCAGAAATCCCAAACACCAACCAATCAATCATTCCGGCACGAGGCAAGCGCACGATGTTAAAAGTAGCTTTTTCTTCTAAATCCCTACGTTGTGCTGCTCTGTACCAGGCGAAAAGGGGCTGACAGAAGAACAAAACGTTGCCTGGTACTCGTTCTCAGTCACATACATATCTATACAAAATTGTAGCAGTCAAAAATTAACTTTATTGCTGCCCGCTTTTATCCATGTAAAACTTCACAACATCGGTCCAGTATCAATTATAAATTATTTTTCATTTGCAATAGAAAACTTTGTTTGCAGAAACTTTCTCGTGCCGCACAGCATAATGTCATTTCTGGCCCGAAAATTCAGGTTGCAAAAGCATTTCTTCATGCCGCCGCTGGAGGAACGGCAGTCACAAAACCACTCTTTGTACAGAGCCACTGATGGCTTTTGCTGTGTTTCAAAGAAGGTAATTCAAGTGCTCATCAGAACAAAATATTTTTTTTTTCTTGGACAAAATAAGAAGAGCACGTCCAGGCAATTTTCAACAGCCCAATGACACCAACTGTGGAGCACACTTGCCCTCTAGTGGCCGCCGCTTCTGCCACATATCACTGCAGCTATGGTGCTCTACTAAACAGATGTCAGAGATCAGAAAATTACCTTTTCCTGACCCAGGTAGCTCATTAGAACAAAAGCACTGCAGACAGCCAAGCGAAGGAACGCACACTTCTCTGCCCAGTAAGATTTTATAGTACAAGGGAAAAAAAAACACGATAAAGGCTTGAGATAAATCTCCCGTGGGGATTAGGCACATAACCCAACGCTATCCTTTAAAGGTAACTTTAAATTTTCTTAGCTGGTTTATCCTTAGTGTGATTTTAGGAGTGGATTTCAGCAGTGAGACTGAGAGTTTAACAGAATAGGTTTAAACAGAGAAGCAGTTTCCTTGTATATCCTGCTAAGGCTGTTTCATGGGAGATTTTCCTTTTATCAGGATTAAATGTGTAAACGCAATTCACATTCTTTCAGACCCACCTCTGGCAAGCACAGGAATGATGCCACCTATCTGTATTTCTACAGGCAGATGCTTTTAATTTCTTGTTTTCCTTTGTGCACAAAGTTACGTGCCTAACAGAGGTTAGAGTGGCCTGTGGTATACGGAAACAAAGCCAGGTTAAGAACCAGCACTGCCATCGATACCTGAAGTGGAGGATTAGATATGTGCATTCTTACTTTCACCTAATTCCAGTTCAGTCGCTGAGTGGCATCACTTCTGTCAGAGTCTGTAACCTTGGGCCACCTTTCCCATCTGCAGAATGGGGATAAGACACAATGCTGAGGGGTGCTAAAGTATTCCATTTTCTCTCTAGGGCCAAACTGGTACAAGACATTGTTCATCAGCAATGAAAACTCCAGTGCGTTAGAATGCTGAATAACCTCCACAGTGACTCAGTGGAAAAGCCATTTCTTGGTGCTTAAAATAAGCATAAGAATGCTTCACCATCAGTAAGACATGTTCCAGGCAAACAAACTGCTGCGAGAATGTCATGTGCATGTTGAAGATTTTAAAAGAAGAGAAATCAGGGAGACAGACTTCTCGGGTAAGTTACAAGTGCTGGAGTACCCAGCAGCTGATCTTTAAAGCTTTCTTGTTTTGTATTTTAATTTTGGTGTCAATTTTCCTTGGTACCAATACCGGGTTGTGTAGGGGATTAAGCCACTGACAATAATAAGAGTTGCATTCAAGGAACTGCAGTTTATTACAAGCTGCTTCGTAACAGATTAGGGCAAAATTGTTCCAGATGGGAAAAGTAAAGCTGGCCAGAAAAGTTTATGGCACCATGTAAAGCAGAGAGGAAATTTCTCCCTACGATAACTCAAAAGCTATGCAGTTTCCAAGTACGAAAGCACAATTTCTCAAGAAGTTACTATGAATGCATTTCAAAAAGAGGCAAATATTACAGTTACCTCAATTCATCAAATTTTAGAGGCACTGGCAAGAGCTGATTTTTTGGGAATGTTAAGTTTTGCATATCTTTCACTCCCTAGCCATCTCTTTCCACAAGATCTGTTTTGTGGTACAATCTGGCCACAGTTGTGTAGAAAACAATATCCCCAGAGAAACAGCAACGGGACATGGGTATTTCAAAGAATTTCAATTACCCTCATTTCAAAAATAATTTAAATTTTGTTTCTTATCACAATCAGCTGTTCTGCACAGAAGACAGATTTTTTTTTTTTTTTTTTTACAATGAATTCAGATAGGAGGGAAAACACTTGCACTTCTGCTTACCTTTCTAATCTCAAAATCAGACAAGATCCTTGAGGGGAGACGAGTAGTGACTGTGGTTGGACACCATGGACATGAACTTGCAGCCCAACACAATTTAAACAATAAAAACCCTCTGAAATGCAAACTGCATGCACAAAGCAAGGAAAGGACATAAATAGCCTTACTCGGCCCCATTACTAATAAAACACTAATTTGGGTCACTTGTACATGACTTAATACCTACTTAATCTATCTCTGCAGTGATGTAGCTGGCCTGACTTCAGAGACACTGAGCACATGCAGCTGAGTTTGCCTGACTTCGATAAGTCAGCAGCTCAAAGACTAGGGCACACAGTTGCCAAAATAAGGCTTTACATGTTTACACACCTAAGCTCCAACATCTGGCTTGAGCTTTTTTCTCTCATTTCCTGTTTTTCAATGCCTAAAAGATGCTTAGAGCCTGCCAAAAGGGGGGAGGGGTAGGGAGAGACAAAACACCAAGGCTGCTGGACTAGAAGTGGATACACACTCAATTGCTTAATAAAAAACACTGGTTACTGCTTTAGAAAACCTGAAGATTGGTAGCACCCGGCAACTCCCTTCACCAGGATTTTGGTGCTCAGGAGGCATGGTTAACTGGGTATCATTTTCAAAACATTCAGAAGACTTTCTTTTTGAAGAATTACTTCTTTGTTTCAAGGCTTGATGCTGTACTGCTGCCTGCTGAAGGAGCAGCTTCAGATTGGCACACACCCCGTTACACTGCAGGTACGCAGAAAAAGTGTTGTGCACAAAACCCTTGCCTATAACATTCAGGAAGTGGGAGAAGCAGTTGTGGCAAATGACCGAAATATTTCCACGCTTGCAATACACAGCAATAGCACACAGCCCCAAAAATGTCTTCCTGAGTATTTATATTGGCAGAGCATGCTCACAGCCACGTCCTGCACTCAGTTCTGCTGTTGTTTCAGTCCCGCAAAACACTTTCTGCCAAAGCTTTTGGCACATCTTCGCTTCCTGGTGGCCTATGCAAATCGGTTTTGCTTCATTTTCCTATTTATTTATTTCCATGCAACGAAGAACAAACTTTGAGTGAACTCTGTCAAGAGCTAAAATCATTTCAGATGCTTCATGGACTTGTTTGTAAGCAAAACCGCGCTCTCAAAGTTGGGAATATTCACCTGCAGAGCAATAGGTGAATAGCATTTGTGTTCCTGCTTGGCATGCTTTATTTGCTTGGTCATTCTCCCTCCATTACCTGGTCTCTAATGAAAGAAAACAAACAAGAGACTGATCCAAAACCTAGAGTTTAGGAAGTCCTTGGAATTTCCTGATGTAAAGCAAGACAAAGCAGCTACAATGTTTTATGATCTGAACTATGTATTCTGAATAGTTTTGGCCTCAGTAGCCATTTCATAGCATCAAGACTGCCTCAACCTGCTCCTTTCTTTTAGCTCTGCATTGCATCCTTTATGCCCCCAGACATAACTCACCCAGTAGAAGCCTGGCACCTCACCACATCATATTTACTGTCCATCACTGTGTACACAAGGTATCCCAGACAAGGGAAATAGTCTTAATTAAAACATTCAACCAGAAAAAAAAAGAAAAAAAGATTAATGGAAATCTGTTCTTGCCCCACTGTTGCAGGCTCTTAAATAGGTGTGTTCGGTTGAGAAATGACCAAGAGTTACATGACAGTCTTCACGATTGCTTAAGACCCTAGTCAGTAAATCTGAACTAAAGATTTAACAGGGCTATAAAGCTTGAACAGGGCTATAAAGCTTGAAAATTTCCCTTGGCTGTTTAAATCATAACACTAAGGATAAACTTCAGTGACTAATAGTTCTTACTGCAGTAAATACTGTGTTCAGAAGTTGTGTGTTTGATATCTATAGACAAAAGTTTTGTTGAAAAGTTGATAATTGCAACCAGTACTGAATAGCAGATTTATTTAAAAAAATAAATGTAGATAGGTAAATGGGAATTTACTATTTTTATTTGGCTTGTGAAAAGGTTGAACATGATCCAACAGAATAAAAACATTACTTGCTATACACAGGGTCAGGTACAAGAACTGTTCAACCAAACCATGTCTTTAATCCAAAGTTTTTTAATACATAATGACTTAGTCCAGACACGCTTCAAAATTGCTCCACAGATCTGCTGGACAAGAAAATTAAAATTCTGGCAATTACAAGGCCCTATTACTGTAGTCTCCAAATCAGTTTGGAGTCACTCATTTTCCAATTCCAAGCATTCCTGGAAGTCTGTGAAATGCTGTTATTTTCATTTTCCGTATGGGACCGAGACACTGGGTGGCTAAGATCAGACAGAGTATAGAAGTGAATCCAAGTGGCCCCAAATACATCAGAGCATCCTAACTGCTTTTTCTTCAACGCAGATGTCCAGCTTCCCAGTGTTTGACATGGTTCTGCGTGACACTCCCACTTCTCTCTCAGTCCAATGGGATACACTCAAATAAAAACACCAGTTAAGAAACAGCTCCATTGCTGGAGTAATTGAAAATAGAATAAGTGCAGACAAAGCAAAATGAGCTGCTTTACTCAAAGCTGAACATATTTGCCTTCAGAATATATTAAAGATGTATGAAACAGCTGAGACATCAGAACAGACAGAACAGAAATGTTAATGGCGTAACCTCACAAAGCTTTCTACACACACAGCTATGAGCATGCAAAGATTTCC
Organism: Anser brachyrhynchus; assembly: GCF_964034855.1. Classification (NCBI taxonomy): domain Eukaryota; kingdom Metazoa; phylum Chordata; class Aves; order Anseriformes; family Anatidae; genus Anser; species Anser brachyrhynchus. Next base: position 2,539,770 of record NC_137718.1, read on the forward strand.
AGCAAGAATCTGTGCAGCTCTGAATGCAAGCCTCCAAGCATATTCCTGACTTCGGTATTAACAGCTGGACTCAATTCACATTAGAATCTCAGACTAGGTTTGTACTTACAAAAAATAATAATCCAGAGACCATACTGCTATCAGTATATCATGGCCGCTGACTTGGCCTCAAAGTCTGCAGAACTTGTGCTCCAAACCCCACACATTCATTTAGCCCCAGTGTGTTCAGGTAAGGACAAACCTCTTTAAAAAGCAGAAGAGCAAAACAACACTGTGTTGCCTGTCTACAGCCTGAAGCAACTGGGGAGCACAGGAATGGACTGTGCCTTTTTGTTTCAGTGCGGGAGTCTTGTATTTGTATTTTCAGTTTTGCAAGCCTCATACTGACATCAAACATCTTACAGAAAATAGTCCTTTATGCAACTACTGTGCTTGTTTGATACATCTGAATTCCCTTCCCATTCTTTCCAAAAGCCTTGAAAATTGCACGTACTTCCAGCTTTCCACAGGCTAACTTTTACAGTGGCATTCAGCTAGAGCAAGCCCATACCCAGTAGCACATGGGATTTTGCCTTGAATATATTCAGCTCAGTGCACTGAGTTGAATCTATGTTTTTATCCAAGCTCCTACTTCGCTGCACTGACAAATGACTTTGCCACAGGAGTTAGCTGCAAGTTCCTATGGAGATTGTTGTAATAAGGCCTTACTTCTGAGACACAAACATTGATCTGACCATGTCTCGTGAACAAAACACGTCAGAAAGACATCACCAAAAACAAGTTAATTATGACCCCAGATTTGTCAGCACTGCTCCTCAACCCCCATTCACAGCCTTTCTTCTCAAACATATACAGTGATGCTCTTTACTACGTGGCATCACAAATTACAAGCCTGTATGGGAGATGCTGGTATGTCTTCTTCCTAATGCACTGAAGATTAATATTTTATTTGAAAATTTTTGAACTTTTTTCCCGAAAATTCTCATTTCATTCATCACCTGAATTTATATTTAGTTATATGATAGCTATACCCTCTCATCATTCATTTCTACTCCTTTAAATGTTTGGAAAATAGATATCTAATGTGGCTTCAAAACAATGCCTTGAAAACTATGTTAAAATATCATTCCTTCTCCCACTTAACGTGGGAATTTCATGAACCATCTCCTCAGTACCTCCGCTTGATACTTTTTTAATCTACATACTGGAATACATGAAGCCCCTGTAAATAGACAACAGCTTACTATAACTGATTAGCACCATACTGTAGTTTGCCTGACAAAATACTACTTTTAATCCAGTTTCTTATGCTCACTTACCTCTTGAAAAACTATCTCTATGGAAATTAACATCAGGATGTCAGTCTTTGGGGAATTCAGTATAGGTCTCAGGCCCAAGGAGGAAAAAAACCCTCCAACTGGCTATTCCTTCCACAAGAAAGGAACTGCTATTTGTCACTTAGGTCAAATTAGCACCTCTCTGGACAGCTAAGTAGGCTGCAGTAGTTTCCAATAGCAATTTCCAAGACCGGAAAGCTTTGGAGTACACCATTCTCTTCCTTCAGCTTTGGAGTGAAGTCCCCTGTTGCTTGCTTTGCAATTCCTTTTTCCAGGATAAGCAAGGGGACACTTAGCCTTGCACTTACTGAGACTCTTTAAAAACCAGCTTAAAGGTGCAAGTAACACCGTTCTGTACTACGACTCATACACGCTACCTTGGCAGTAAGAACTAGGAGGGAAAGGAGTAAAAACCACAGTACTCTCCTAGTGAAGTGCCTGCCAGCGTCATAGGGAAGCCACACAGCTGGGACAGGCTGGCGTAGGAAAAATGACCACCCTGCAACCACGGCAGCTTCCTTTGGGACGCCAAGGATAAAAGAAAGTGTGCCCAGTGATTGACTTTTGACTTTCAGTGCCTCTGAAGATGAGCGGGTCAGTTTAAATAAATAGGTATTTTGTATTGTTTATCAAGGACATTAATACTTTCTTCTTTGGAGTGCAAGAAGTAATCAAGACTTGAGCTACGGCTGGGGCAAAATGGGGGTTTGATGCAGAGCAAGATATATAAATACTTTCCAGTTTAGATCTTTAAAACCCATATTCTTTCAGAGAAAAAGAAGAATACAGGGATGATGCAAACCTGCATACCTCCCATATGCTATCTTTCAAACAAGTGCATGGGGAGGGCAGGTTAACTTGCGTTGACATTTCACTTTGTCATCCACATTTCAGGCTTTTTTGTCCATTTCCTTAATATCCATAAATCTCATTCTCCACCCAGGCTGATTCCTTGCTCCTCCCCACACGATCTCCACACAGTTCATAGATATCATTGGTCACAAAGCCACTTTCAGTACTAGCCAATGTCACAAAGCCGCTCGACGTATTCATTGCCACATCATCATAATCCCTGGAGAGGCTGTCGAGCACCTTCTCTTCTTGTGTGCGGAAGGAAGAATTCTTAATGTCAGGCCTGGTTCCAGCCAGATCTGCTTCAGATTGCTTCTTGATTACTTTGTAAATCTCCAGATTTGGACTGTTCCTCCTGTGGTTAGAGAGCCAGGCATCTTCCTCCTTTGGGCTTGCTTCCATTTGTTCCCGTCTCCTGAAGGATGGAGGAAAGAGGACAAGTCTAACATGTTCTTTTACAGAGGCAAACAAAACTATACCACACCTCTCTTAAAATAATCTAAAGATGACCCTTGAGGAAAGCTGACATTCAAAGCCTGGACCCAGGATGACATTTACTACTTAGGAGTTCCAGGTGCGTTGGCACACTGAGAGCTCAAAGCTGACACCCCCAACACCACAGCCACCATCCCCACCAAAGGTACTATGCGCCCAGGGAAAAGCAAGAAGAAATTGATCGATATCATTTGCTCCAACCACACATCCTCTTATTTCTATTAGGTTTTCACTTTTGAAGGGGATCTTCTGATACTGAAAATCTCTTCTTTAATAAAGAAGCTTAAATGCTAACCCTTCAAAATCACTTTGTTTTACATTATTCCCTAACTGCTGTCTATCTGTGAATAGAATAAAATAACACTTCTTTTATTATTATTTATTTAAAATGTTATTCGTAAGTAACTTGGCCTGGAGAATCCATGCTACTTTTAAAAAACTTGACTGAAAACAGTCAGCTCCAGAGCACCTTACAGAAGTCTGTAGCTAGCTGTAAAATTATTGTCAGGACAAGATATCACAGGTTCACTTATTACAGAACAACGTCACTTGCCTCTTTGCAAAAATCCAAAAACAGAAGATGGCTGTAATGACCGTCAGGAGAAGCAGCACAGGAATGCTGGGAATGAGGATGTAGGCAAGACTCTGAACAGGTTCTGGGGTAAAAATGAGATTCCAGCTTTTATTCACTTCTAGTTGCATTTAACATGCACAGAACTACATAGAAAAATTAAGTTACACAAGGCAGCACCATCACACCTCAATGGATTTCTAGTGTTGTTCATGATCTAGCATTATCTACACCCTTGCAAAGCCAGCAACTCCAATAGACTGATCATCTTGTAGCACAGGTTAAAAGAATATAAGCTCAAACCCGCACGATGAGAAACTAACCCTTACTCTGTCTCACTGTGACAAGGCAACAGCAGTGCGAGTTAGGGATATGCTGTCTTCTGAAAACTTACAAAGCAGAAGTTTTCAGAGAGTGGAGTGTTGTGATCTGTGAATTTGTAGGAGTAAGTCAGTGTGGTAAGAAAGAATAGGAAGATTTTAATAGTTAATAATAAGCTTACTAACAAAATATTAAAAATTCTGAATTTCAAGAGTGATTCAATAAATTTAAAGTATCTTTTTCAGACCTTAGGTACTTTGCTGTAGACTGGGAACGTTTTGGTAGTCAAAGCAATCGTTAAAGGTTTGTACTGGAAGAGACTTGCAGGAAGGTGTCCCTGCCCCCCTTGAGATGCAGTTGCCTAAATTCAGACTTCTACATTTAAGGTCTAACACTTCAAATTAAAGTGCTGAGTGTTCGCAGCCACATGTGAGATGTGGCCCTGCAGAGTTAGAGAGAGGACAGGCCAGGTGTTGAATGAGCAGCATACCTTTGGCTTCTTTAACTGTTACATTGGCATCTTTCTTATGGTGCTCTTCTGGGAATACCGGATTGAAGGGCTCTGTTGTGACATCTGGAAAGAAGCATCTTAGTTAATATTGCAGGTGTTATTTGCAAGAGCTTAAGAAACATAAAAGATGAGGGTGAGAGGGGATGGGAGAGACTGCCAGCTGCCGAGAGGTGTAAGGTCTACTGGTGCTCTTCTGCTGAGCTTTCTGCAGCGCGTCCAGCAGCCCCGGGTACTGCACCACCAGCAGGACCGCGCTTCTGCAGGCTGGGTTACAGAACAGTTGGAGGGACATGCCGACTGCAAGGATGCCTCTTGGTCATGGGGCATGCAGTCTGTGAGGGTCCTTGACAATGAACGTTAACAAAGGATTTCTACTGAAAGACAGTATAGTGTTAAGAAAAGCCCTAAAGCAAGTATCTGTAACTGACCTCTTGGAGAGTTCTCTTTTGGAGCAGTTGTTGGCTTCTCTAGAAGAAAAAAGATAAGTTTCCTTGTAAGTTTGTGTAGGGAGACCAAGTGTACAGAATATTGTCCAAGCAAGCACCCTTTTTATGTTCTCTCCCTCTCTGTCCCCATTTGAAATCTCAAATATTTTATAAAAATCTCAGAATTCATAAGTCACAAGGCAAGTACCTACAGATATTAGATACTGAGATTGTTTTTACGTCAATACCACAATCTCCTCATACCTCCTCTTGGGGACTGGGAGCAGGTTGTTTTTTAAAGCTACAGAATGACTCATTACCAAGAGAATATTTGCAAATGAAGTTATTTTTCATGTTGCATCTGTCGTCATTCCATTGAAACATGTAAGGACCTCCAACACCTGGTGGGGCAGATGGCTGGTGGTACATCACAACACAGATTTCACTCCCACAGGATGGCTCATCTACATACCAGTTCCTAAGAAAACACAACAAACATATCAAGTAAGACCTCAAATCACTTTCCATGATACTGCAGAAGCCCTGCGAGGCTGAGGAAAGCTCAGAACTTTGACTTTCGGTGCACACTGTCAAAATAATTTTACTTTCTGGCCTCAGTGCCCAATGCCTACAAAATTGACATGCATTTAAAAAGAAAATGAAATAGGTAAGACAGAATCTGTTCTTTTCTAATTAGGAAACTGCTAACAGAAAAAGAAACCTTTTTGAAAGATAGGTTTTAATAAACTTCACCACTGGAAAACTTGGAAGGCCTTTCCACACGGGATGTAGGAAGTAGGCTTCACTATCTAACACTCTATAATATAATCATTACTGAAAAGGCATTTTATGCATCTCTAAGAAGCACTTCTAAGATTATATATCCTCATTTTGAAAAATGTTCAATACCCACTAATTTTGGAACAAGCAATATTCTGCATGCCAAGCACTTCTTGGAAGCTGATCCTATACCGTAGAAATACTTCCAGATATACCAAGGTCTTCAACATGAGGGAAAAATCACACGTGTTAAAGCAATAACGTTTCAATCATCATATTCCTGTACTCCCTTTCCTCCCAACACAACCCTACCACCACCCCACTTCCCCTTGTCAAGACAACACATCTTTTCCTTGGCTCAGTTATTGAGTTTTATTCAGTTCTGTCCAGAGCAACTAAAATCGCTTATGGGTTCCCACAGCAGTTAGGTGACAAGTTGCTATAAAATATTTAATAACATTTGGGTTATTTCATTAAATTCATGGTTCAGTGACTAAATGCAGCATGAAATTCACGATGATTAGTGAACATTGTATAGGTACATTGTTTTTCATGACCAATTACAGGTTCAATGGTAAACATCTACCAGGCAAAATTCTTGAGCCTGAAGTTTACTGTAGAGCTGGCACATCGTTGCTAAGGCTTTCCTCAACCCACCAATATTTAGAGCAGATTCTTTTCTATTTCGATACCACAACGGCAGACCTTCCGCGCCTGGATTAAAGAGTATCTTTTGTCTAGAAAACTGTGATTTATGCTTGAAATCAAACTTAGCAGAACTTTTGAGGCTAAACACATTGTGGTTCAATGACGAAAAGAAGTGTGCAAGCAGTGAGAACAACTCCAGCAAACCTGGATTTATTATCAAATCATCTGGATAGGATGAACTGCTCTCTGGAGATACGACCACTCTTCAGTGACTACAGTAGGAACACATGACAACTGGGACAAAATCACTTGATTCTTTTGAAAGAACCCTTTCTGATTGCTAAAGGCAAGTGACAATCCCTGACCAAGATATTGCCCAGTCAGTCGCACTCCCTGGTACCTACCGGAACTTGGATGAGCTGCCATCCGTCCAGGCATAGAGGTTCTGACAGTCCGTGCTGTTGTCTACCTCTGCCTTTTTCCTCCTAAGCCCTATCCAAAAATCTCCATCAGAAGCTACGAGGCTCTCAATAAATTTTTGAATCAGTCCTTGCTCTGCTTCTGTTTCAATACTGACTAAGTGTCCACCATCAGCTCTGCAGGCAAGGTGCGCTTCTTCGTAGGTGACCCTGCGTGAAGCATCATGAAAATAAACCGTTTTGTAGCACGGTCGCTGCGTTCCACCCCGGCAAACTGTCTGTCCTGCAGAAATGGAAAGAAACCCGTTACAGAAACCATACCTGCTAATACCGAAAGCGGACACTAATGCTTTTATTCGGTTGAGCTTTGCGCTTTGTGACCGGTCATATGGAGAACACAACAGAGGTAAAAAGCCTCTTCTATTATTGGAATGGCAAATGGCATCTTCAGACTTTTCTTTCTGGATGTAGCTGTTTTGGTCATTCTGCACAGCAGCGCTCATGTCCTGCACACCTCAATTTCCCTATGACTTTTCTGCAGTTTGAAGACTCCAGGATTTCCTTACAAAGAAGTAACGTTGCAGAGAGCAAGCTGACCTATGCAGCTTTTTAAAAAGACTTCCTTTACAAGAGTTCAAGGATGCGTCTCCCTCTCTACCCCCCCCCCAAAAAAGGGGCTTTAAATGGTTAAGATTAGAGACCCCCTTCTACATGCGGACATAATAATCGTTTAGCTTCCGGGCTCTAATAGTTTCATGGAGCGTACCGCAGTGTATCAAGGTGCATTCAGGCAGTCCGATTTGTAGGCAGTGCTCTGCTTTGCAGTGTTACTGACTGCCCAGTGCCTGTTTCCTACTGTCGTACACCAAGGACTCTCATGCATGAAGCTGCACGGCTTATGTTGATTATAAGGAAAGTAAAGATCAAAGTGAAAAGATACATAATCTAAAAATTATACACTTCTGTTTCTCAACAGAAGAGTCCCAATATTTAGGCTACGGAAACAAACAGTTTTGTTTTGCTTAGTAAATATTTATTTTCAAACACACCACAGACACAATCTGCTAACCTCCATGCTTTTACAGAAGAAAACCATTTAGCGATTACAAGAGAAAAGCAACATTTATCATGTACTCAAGAACATGCACGGACAGGTCATTATAAACCCGTCCCCAGGATTTATGCTGGCTTTTCTTTACTCTTCAATGTCCTACCATGGCTACTCTGAGACTGGAAGTTCCAACACCTTTCAAAGTGGAGCTTTTAAGCAGTTAAGCACTCGCAGAGTCTGCTAACATCTTACACAGAAATTAAAACTGGCTGTACTGCAAAAACAGTATTTAAAAACGTATCTTTAGACAGAACCTGTGTTTCTTTTGGTCATTTAACACTCATGCATGCTCGGTGAAAAAGGCGAGAAATCTTACCTCTTCTGAGGGACGCGTCCACTGCTATTGTGAAAGCCAGAAGGGAAGTAGAAATGGCACAACGTTACTACAAATCTGCAGCAAGCCTCTAGAAATAGTGTCACAAACTACACTTGGGCTCTTTTCTGATACACGAGCACTTTTTTTCCATTAACTGGCAGAACATCTGTGTTTTATTAGCCAAACTCGCCATTGCTTTCAAATAAGGAAAAAATTCATGCAGTTGATCACCGTCCAGACTTCATTGCTAGTTAACTTTCCAAACACAGATTAGGTAACAGAACAACTGCATACGCAGCCCTAACCAGTGCTAAAAGGGTCCCTCACATTTTCCCCTTACCTCCTCGTTGCTAACATGGGATCTGCCTCCACTCCTGCTGGCTTCAGGACTGGGGAAGCCTCAGTTACATCAAAAGCAAGAGCTCGTGGAAGGAAAAATACATCGCCAGCCCCGGAGCTCGCTGCCCCACAAGTCCTGCTGCAGCCACGGGCATGGCAGAATTAACAACAGAGTATTTCTGGGTATGAGGAGAGTCGCTTTATGCGGGACTAAGGGAGCATCTCGGTGCTGACAGCAGCCAGGCTTTGGGCTTCCCCCAGTCCCGTGCTCTGCAGGCAGCTGACACCGCCCGGGGGGAACCCAGCCCAGAACGCTGCTGGTCACCCCGAGCTGCCACCCTGAGAGGCGACCAAGCTACAGGCGACGTTACAGTGCCGAGAAAGGAGACGACCTGGCAGAGGAGCAGGCACACAGCCCAGCGCAGGGCAAACCCCCGGGGTGCGGAGCCCTCCCCGGGCAGGACGGGCAGGCTCGGGGAGGGGGGTGTGTGGGGGGGTAAAGCTCCGTGCCGGGGAGCACCCACCCGCCCCCTGCCCCTTGTCACCCCCTGCCCCTTACCCCTGCCTTACCGCCGGGCAGCCGGGCCCCCGCCGCCCAGCCCAGCGCCGCCAAGCCCAGCGCCGCGGCCGCCAGCATCGCCCCGGCTCCCCGCAGCGCCCGGCCGCGGCTGGGGCAGGGGTGGGACGGGGAGGAGCCTTCTTCTCCTCCTCCTCCTCCTCCTCCTCCTCCCGGGCTCGCAGCTCTCCCCTTCCAGCCGCCCGGCCCCCGGCAAGGTGTGCGCGGCGCTGGCACCGCCACCCGCGGCAGCGGCTCCCCCTGCAGCCCCTCCGCGGGCCGCCCTTCAGGCACCGTCTCAAGACCGAAAACGGGAGGGAAGTTGGCTTCCAGCAGCGGCTGGTAACTGCTGAGCCGGCGTTTCCCCCGCCTGGTTCCCGCTGGCGAGGAAGCCAGCTCTTCTTTCCGGCATCCCTGGCTCTCTCCAGCTGAAGCTGTGCAGAGGAGCCTTCTGCAGGCTGCGGGAAGGGGGAGAGCAGCGAGGAGACACAAAACAGGAGCTCCAAGGGCTACAGTTTCCTCTCAGATACTCACGTCAATATTTTAAGAATTTAATCGTTTTATAAAAATTCCAACCTGTACCAGCTCTTCATAATACAGCTGGAGAAGCTATTTCTGAAATCAGTACCTTAAACAGAAAAAGATCCTTTAAAAAGCTGTGAAGACATTCCACTCCAGGTCACCAGGAGTCGGAAAGTTCCTGGATATGAACTAAGGCCATGGCTTTGCAGTTTGTCATGTCTAAAACACAGAGCGATAGTTATCTAGGGCATCCTTTTTGCATTTCCAAAATCCTTGGTGATCACAGTCAGTTTAGTAAATGCCCAAGCGCTTCAGTAACTTTACAAATCGGAGCAATTTTACTGATTTACAGGGAAGAACTGAGCAGCTGAACTGGCAGTAGCCTGGGCTTAAGACTGAACTCACGCCTTTACCAGCCAAGGCTTCATTATCTTAAAGCTCTGCCAGTGCATGAGGTCTTTGAAGAATGCTTAGCACAAAGGACATCCTGTTTAGAGAGCTTTTTTCTTGTTTCACAGAAAGTAACCAAAGTAATCACAAATAATTAGTGTTCCTAGAGACTAAAAACCTCACTTTCTTTACAGCTGCAGGTGTTGTCATAACAAAGCTTAAGCCCCCTGGCTCATCATTTTAGAAGTCTATCCTTTTTCTAGCATATATGCATACTAAATTCATTGGAAAACATTTCTGTAATGGCTCTGAAGGAAAAAAAAACACATTGGAATATATCCATGTCAAGTAGTGGCAGCATTATAAACAAGTTTTATTGAATTAATGGTAAACATCCTGCCACATGGCATCAGTCTCTTCTAGTCTCTCCCACATCAAGAGCAGAACTGGGGAACGCAGTACCATAGAACCCCGAAGTGATTACCAAAGATCTCGCTCTCTTCAGCAGGAAAGCGCAGTAGCTGACAGAAGCCTCTCTGATCTATTTATTGAAAGAGGTCAACTCCAACCACTCGAACACTATGGACACTTGATAACGAAGCTTGCTGTGTTTATTGTGCAATCCTAACGCTATTACTAGCCACAGACTCTTCCCTTTTGACCTGTTTTCTACTTTTAAAGAATGATTTTGCAACAAAGGTAAAACAGTTGCTCTCCATTTATAATTTTGGAGAACTGAGCACACAAAATGAATATATTCAATATAACAACCCTTCAGATCATAGAAGCAAACATTTTGAAATCTGACTAGTAAAGTACGTGAGACTTCAAAGCCCACAAGTCAAAAATCCCAGAACCACTCAAGTCCATGGAAAACAAGTCTAGGGGATGTTTATTATACCACTCCCTTGAATTACCTTAGGCAGCAGCTTGGACAAGGACTCTGAAGATTGACAAGCACCTATTTGCATACATTGTTTACTGCTGTAGTGCCAACAGAGAAACTTGAGGACAAACAGCACTGCCCAAGCCACTACCACCACATTAGGACCTAACAGTTTAGTAAGTAAAGCAATTAAGCATTTATTTTAACTTCAGCAAAACAAAGAAAATGATGGATAGGTTGCTGCAAGCCTCTACACAGCCTTTGTCTGTCATGCCACGTCTCAGTATGAGCAACTAGAAATGTAGTCAAATTAGAAATGTACATGGCTTGAAGTCCAGAGCAACACGGTTCCGATAAGATATTTTTTCTGGAGCAAAGAAATATTTCATTGTCTTCACCGGAGTTTAGCTGAACTATTTGAGGGCCTTTACTGCTGCTTGATCCTGATGGTCTGCTTCAAACACCTTCTGCCTGCTGGAAATAACAGAACCTGGTCAGAAAGTAATCTGTTGATGAGAAAAGTGCAGCTAATGTACAACAAGGAATAGTGCAAGATAGCTGCCAGGGTGCAGAGCTCTTTAACCCATTCTGTGTCATAATGTCACATCCTTATATGTGTATCTCTAAACAGGGATGCCTTGTAAATGCCTAACTAGGTGTAGAAAACAAATTTACAGAACACAAGTTCAGAGAATCCACGCAAAGGAATACCCATATAAATACCAAAACTTACAGAGAAGTCTGTTAAGAAAAATCAAGCTAACAGAAAAACCACATTCCATCAGGTGCACTACTGCACAGCATTCATATCCCATTCTGAAACTTCTCTTGTCAAACTGAGGAGTTCTATTAAAAATATAAACACAAGAAAACGCAGTACCCAATCCTCACATTCAGAAGACTGCTCTGAAGATTTCACAGCTTTGATGGAACTTGACAGCCAGAAGTTTGACAGTACTGGTGGTGAGAGTTCCCAAATACTGATGGAAAAAAGAGGGCTAGGAGGAAATCAGCTAGCAAGAAGCTGAGGTTTTTGCCACATACTTAAATAAGTGGTGAGGCACATACTACTAGTTTCTCATAGGCAGAAAAAGAAGTAAGTCTAGACAAAGGGGAAATAGACAGTTGATGTACAAAGGCAACGGGAACAGCCTACTGTAAGCAGTTCTGCCTCCTTCATTCCTTGTACAAATTAGTGCAGTTGAACCTGAACGATCACATCCTCCCAAACAGCTACAATGGCACAGCACCCTGAATCTGAGCCAGAGGACCACAGCAGGAAAAACCTTCTCTGACCTATACCAAAACAATACCAAATTTGACTTGTCAGACATGCTCGCACAAGACAATAAATACAGGCCTAAGAATATCACAGCCTCACTTTGCAGCCCTCAGTACTTTCTATACTCAGGTTGGATGAAAACCTTTTGACACACATCTTACATTTATGTGAGTTTATCACTATCGATATATAGTTTACTGGACTTCTTTTTAAAACTATTCCAATATTATTCAAAATAGGGTTGCAGTTTATATGTTTCATTATAGAGGTGCCTTATACTAGCTTAACGCCTTTCTCCACAGAAATGTTTTTTCTTTTTCTAAGGACATATAACTTTACATTGATAGACCTGTATCCACTTGAGAGGATTAATTAAATTGTACATTTCAAGCAATACAAATTCAGTAGAAAATCCCCAAGCTGCTAGTTAAACAAAGCTAAAAAAGCCAAACCACTGAATGACTTAGGCAATTTCCCCTGAACACTAGAAAAGAAGAAATCAGTATTTCTATTTTTAAACACTTGGAAAGTGAAGGTCTATGAAAATACATGCACAAATCATGAGCCTGCTGAAATCAGGAATGGGACAAGAAATTACAAAAGAGAAGCTACCAAATGAAGAAAGAAACAGGAAGAGTGTATTTTCTGTGAAACATTTTGACAAATGTAGCTCTTCTAGAAATCATATTTTCTCAGCCATTCATTGAGTTGCCTCTGGAAACAGGAATCATCCTGGTCAATACAGGCTATAAATCTCTGACAAGACATTAGTAAAATTGGTATGATCATATTTCCCAGTAATGAGTGCTAACAGACCATTACAAAAATACAATTTTTCTAATTAAATACAGCAATAATCAATACCCTGTGCTCTGGGTGAGTTTGCTTCAGTAAATAGTGATGCTTATTTTCCAAACATTAAAACGTTTAAATGAAAAAAAAAAAATAACAGGATAATAAGCCAGAGTAGCTTTCTTCACAGGCCATAAGCTGCTATCTAAAACCCGAACTTCAAGCCTACCCGTACAAATAAGTATCACTTAGGTAAGCAGCTCCAACACCTGTCCTCGGCACAGGTTCAAGACAGCTTAGGCTTTCTTTAGTACATATCCTATGATGGTTGGAAGGATTCTGTATGGATGTTCCCTTTTGCCTACTCCCACAGCTGCTCACCTCAGCAGACATTGACCTTCAGCCTTTTCACCTGTTCCAGATACTTCTATTTTTCCTTTATAGGTAGCTTCAGAGGTAATAGTCTTGCTAAGAATTAATTCCGTCTAATGCCCAGTGTTTTCCTGAGGCATTTGCTTTCAAAATGAATTGCTGTCAGTCGTTCCTCAGCTTTCATATCCATATGGTAAGTTGGAAGGAAGATGTAAGCTGCAGATTCATTGCTTAGTCTTTAAGTTGTGGATATTCAATGACACCACCTTGCTTTAACTGGTGCCAGTGTGAGAAAAATGGCCTCACTTATATTATATAAATGCCATTCATTAAAAGGAAGAAATTGCTAAATCAAGGGCTGTGAGGTACCTTGTCAGCATTTTCAAAGATGAGATGGGTTTTAGGAATAAAGAGCAACTTCATAAAAAAAAGAAGCTACACTTTTTAAACACTTACCACTGTACACATGGGTCATAGCCCAACACCCAAATGCATATTTAGAACTGATTTCACAGGTCCCACCTGACTGACCCAACTATAGATAGGGCAGTAAAGGCAGAAGTAACTGCCTCAACCTCACAGTTCAGAGTGCGAAGTATTAGTGATAAAATGTGAAAAGAAACAACTAGCCAGTAGTAAAAAAAAAGAAACCACTAACCCTGCCCATCTGAAATTGAGAAGCAACTTGTTAAGACCAGTTAAACCACCCTTTAATCTGAAACAGAGATCCCTTTTATGAAGACAACATAAAGGGAAAGCAACTACAACACTGGCAGCAGACAAAACATGCCGTTGTAGTTCTGCTGGGGCAGTTTTCCAATCCGTCTCACTCCCAGACTAACAGTAACAGCAGATGACCTTAAACTTGAGTTTCTGCTTGCACAGTACCCACCTGACAGTTGCAGGGATCCTGTTTATTTTAACAGATAGTTTTTGACACTGGAAAATAACAGTATTTACATCATCCAGGAGGCCACAGGCAAGTGCCAGAAAGGAAACTGTCTGACCTAACATAAACAGATTGTCAGCAACCTCAGGCCTAATGTTTGCTGGAAGTTAAAAGAATCTTTCACCACCTGGTTTAGCAACTGTCACACCTACATCACTGGCCTCAAACAATTCGTGCATTAAGGCTGACTTTCCATGTTCCAGATCCTTTCCAGACTCATCTCCCACAGCATGACGTGATGATGTAACACGCTGTTATGGTGATCTTTCTTTGGATCTATAGCTGGGAAATAAACAAGGCAACTTGTTTATTAAAATGTGCAAAGTATAACCAAAGAAAGCATCCATACAGCGTGATGCAACTGACAAGGTCGCGCTCATGCTTTTTCTCATTCAGACAAGATACGCACTGGAAATAAACAGGCTTTATGATATTTCCTGACCCTTTCAAAAATATAGAAGCCACTGACAACTGATCTTTTTCCTGACTTTCTGCATTTGAACCAGAATAGCAAAATTGAACTCTTCATGACTTTAAAAAAAATGTCTAAGCTTCCACTTCCTTCCTCAACCTCTATCTAAAAATAAATGGAACACATATAAAGAGTAAAGAAGTACAGAACAATAGCAGTAGTCGGCCTTTCAGCCTTCCCATTTCTAAGTTTTGTCGTAACAGATATTAATACAGGATAAAACAGACATTTTCAAAATAGTAAGAGTAATTCAAACAGAGCATCTTTTCTCCCCAAATAAATCCTGACTATTTAGATAGAGGAAAACTTATTTTTGAGTATTTTCATTACCTTACTTCATCAGCTTTGATCTTTGGTTTATGTGGATGAGAAATCAGTTCTTTCTAAAAAGAAAAAGACTCAGTGATTATCACTAGCTCATTCTAAACTTACTGCTTATCTTGGAAGACAGCTTTATATAAACACTGAAATAAAAGATGATTCTAGCAATAGTATGGGAGGTTTTTATGTGCTAATATAGTACCTGAGTAATCAGGAATAAAAAATTTGTATGAGTTACTCTGTCAGAAGAACAGAGTCTCATGTTCTGTTTCAGGCCTAGCTTTAATGCATGGAATTTGGATAAAGCAGATATACTTGGTTCAGCATTTTAATGAACTTTGAGAAGAGGAAGTACTTAATATTTACCAATTTAAAAGCTTAAATGAAAAAAAGAGTGCTTTTACATCCAAAATGAAGACGTCATTTCTGGAAGTATCCTTTGAAATCTTGTTTTCCAAGTTACTTTTCAAATCACTACACTTATCATCTTAAAAATTTCAGTTCTACTCTCTTCTATCAAGTGTAATTAAATTGTATTAATCAGGATATGTAGTTTCTTCAAAAGAACAGATGTTTAACCTTATATGGGGCAAAACCTCATCTATCTCTGCTTTGTATCTTGTGAATTACAACTGAAAGAAAGGATTGCCTAATATAATACAGACCTCTTATTCTTGAATTTTCTTTTCCTGATAAACATCCGTCCATGTCACAGAAAAACATTATAAATCAGTAAATCTAGTGTTCACTACTGATAATAATAATAAATATCCCTAATTGGAGTTCTTCTTTTTATGCTCAAATTTGGTTTAAGAAAGCTTTTTAGGGAGCAGAGCATGCCAAACCTACAGCCAGTTTTATAGCTCTATTGTAAACTGAGTTTTAGTGTTTCAGTGGAAAAAAGCTTGAGACAACAACGAAAAACAATCTAAGCAACTACATTTACAATGAACAGTCTGTAAATATTCTTTTGGCAAATTAAACTAAAAAAAAATAGCCACTTAAACATAACTGCATTAAAGATGGTGTAATTTAAATAGCCAAAGTCCTTTCATTATGCATCTATAAGGAATCCAGGGCCTTCAACAAGAAATGCTGGCAGTCCCTTTCCTCGCCACTATTCTGACAGCACTAGTCACTGCTTCTGCTGCATTTCTCAGTCCCACGTTGTTCTAACTTTCAAGAGCCAGCATTTTTCATACGTGCCTTGTTTCCTATTGCTTCCTACTGCCTGGCCTAACACCTTCATAACGACACAGCTTACAGGATCCTCCTTGCTTAGGCAGTTTGTAAAATGTAGCCAACTTTTCTTTATGCTTAATCAGTTCAAACTGAGGTGCTTATGCTATGCAAGACTGCTGTCACGGTACACCTTGCAACACCCCATAAACCCTCACACATTGAATCATGGTCCTTGCAACGCTGTCCATCTTGTAAGGATGCACAAACCTTGAGATGCATCTAGAACATAATCAGAAGAAAAACTTACTGCAATCCTTTCTTCTCTCTGTTTCCTCAGCAAAGCTAGTATATCTTCTCTTTTCTTGGCCTGAAAAGAAATATCTACTACAATGATTTCAGAAAAATGAATTAAAATCTTGTGCCACTTAACTTCATTGTAAACTCGAAAATCCTTATCAAAGCTAAGAACTAGTGTGAGCATCTTGAGGTTATAAGATTGGGGTAATTCAAGGACTTCCATCTGCATAATGACTCATTACCAAACCTTTTTCATCTGAGAAGTGCAACCAGAGATAGCCTGTCTTCACTATGCAGTTTTGGATTAAGCCAGCCTCTGATATCTTGTAGAAGTGATTTAAAATGGTGATAATTTTTAACATTTAATGATTCCTTTCAATCAGTGGTCCAGGTTCTCCTCTCTTCAAGAAAAGCACACATCCCAGAACTTGTTAAAGCTCCTCTCTTTATACAGTTAAAGGAAAGAATGAATTTCTAAGGAACAATGCTTCAGTTCCTACTGAGAGTTTTTTAGTATTCTGATTCCCAGACGTTTGAGCACACCCATACATTTTTCTTCATGGAAGTGAACACCTTTCAGATACAGTGAGACATTCCTGTTGAAGCCAAGTAGAAGTATATTACAGCATTTTCAGAAATTCCTAGTAAAACGTTATGACACACTCCAAGAAAGAGTTGGACATGCCTACCAAGAAAGAGTTGGAGACGTGCCTACCCTTTAACTCAGGAAAGAAACAAGAGCCCAGGGCTGAGCTTAAATGAGCTCTTGCCATGGGTGAAGGAGATCCCAAGGGAGGCTGCTTAGGGCCATTAAGGGCTATCAGTGCCCTCAGGCCCCTGCTGAGCACACCCAAAACACCTGATGATAAAATGAGCTGGTAGAGCATTACCTTAGCACTTGCTAACTAAAGACAGGCAAATAAGACCAATATCAAAAGAAGTGGCCAGAGTAGATAACCATCTAGTAATAATACACAGATCTATTCAGATAAGTTAGGCGTTCCTATTTTAAATGGATTAAACTGATCACTCAGATTTGCAGGGTTTATAGTTTTGAAATATCTTTGTTAATCATGAAGTACCCTGTAAAGCCTGTGAGAATTAAACTGCAGAGTAGCCCAGTGAAATGAATGTTCTAAAAGACAACAGCTATTTTGCCATGTGCTTCAGTCCTATTTCAGATGAAATTAGCTAATTAAAATAAGCATTTCTAATAAAAAAATTGCTGTCAGTTTGTAAAATAAGAGTGTTAACGCAGCAAACTTTTCCTTCTAAAAAACTCTGACCCTGTTCTACTGTGGAGACAAAATTCACTTCCTGGACCCGCACAACAGGGTTTCCAGGTTTTGCTCACCTAGGGGCCATGCTGCAGGAACAGAATGTCTGAATCAAGTCTGAAATCTGGATTTGAACAGTAAATGACACCTATGACTGATAATAATGTGTACATTATTCTTATTTCATTCAGTGCATTAATTTTCATTTTCTTAGAATATTTGAGGCTTATAGCATGTCCTGTAGTTCTAGAAAGTAATTTACTTACTGAAATTAATCAGCCATCCGTGTAGCTGCCAGATGCCCAAAGCTGCAAAACCTTGCTATCATCTATTGTTACTGAATTAAAAAAAAAAAAAATGAACGGAAGAATCAGGGAACTGTTGCTGGCTTTAGCCAGAATTTAGAAAGAAGGCTAATTGATTATAATGGATGAGATGCATTATGGTGTTATTAATTAGAAAAGGAGGATTGCTGAGTTGCAGGAAAGACTTGCAGACCTCAGCGCCTTTCTGCACCTCTTGCAGATTGCTCTCATCTGGCCTGCTTCCCAAATATAGGCTAGAGGCTTTTCAGTAAAAATGTGGAACATTTTGCTAAAATGAAAAAAATGTAGTATCATTACAGAGTCAGGCTGGCAATGTTATCACATATTTAATACTAGTTGTCTTAGTTTCCACTACTTATGTGAATTGTACTCATGATATATATGTGGAACATCAATTCATGATTTAGATTAATGGTGACTTCAGGAAAAGTTTTTATCTACAGACTACATCAGTGCCTTGAAAGCAAGCACAACTGTTGTCTGCATCTTACGGCAAAGCAGTAGGAGAAACCCCAAGCTCTGTATACACAGTCCAACCTCACTGTTTTGGAGGAGATGAACATCAAAGATCTGGATACCATGTCACTTATTTTGCTTTTTGTCATAGTCAATTTAATGCTTGGGCAAATTTTTAAACGTGAATCCTGCTAATCTGGTGTAAATGGAGAGTGTGTTTTATGAACACAAATATCTACAAGAACCAATAACTAAAGTGCTGACTGGGTGGTACCATGGCAGATTGATGTTTGCTTTTGTAAAACCCCACTGAATTCAGCAGCAATCTGTGCAGCCCAGAAGGGTCCAGCCTGAAAGGCTCTACGGTATCCCAGTTGCGCCTTCATTTGGAAAGGCAATGTTATCTAGAAACTCAATTTTGATGTTACTTGCTAAAATCTACAGATTGCTCTGCAGCTGAGTAGTTTCTACAAAACTTGTAATGGCTTGGTCAAACAGCTCATGAATTATACCTCTAAAAATATCACCTAAACCTGTCCCTGAGTGGCAGGCCAAGGCAGAAGCAGTCCTATGGAAGGTGATTTAATAACCACTCACTACCAAGTTTCCCGCATCTCACACTCAATGAACTCTTGGCGCTAGCTGCTGCTGGGCACAGAGTAATGGAGAAGATCTATTAATAACTAAGGCGACTAAGAAATTAACCTAAACTGTGAGCTGTGCTTCAATGTCTGTATGCCAGGATTTTTTGTGTGAAAGTGCATGCAGCAGTAGATTCTGCCCCCCCCCCCCCCAAATTATCCACTTTTGGATCTGGGAACTCTCAATTGGCTTCTTTTAGATATTAAATCAGAACAGACATTATGTGCTTACTATGAAGAAATTAACTATAGAGCCTACTCCTTTCAGCCCTGTCCCAAGGAAACTTATTCCCAACTGGGAATAAGTTTAAGCTAAACATCAAAAAACGGGCTACATCATGCAAACCTAACTGTGGGCCAGGTCCAGGCCGTTTTTATTACTGTCCATAATTGCATTTCCAAAATTCCAGAATTCCACCAAATGGCATACAAAGAGTGAACGGGAATATTTATGAGAAAAGAGTTGCGGTTAGTGGCTCTTACCTGCTGAAGATATTTTTCTTTTACTTCAGTTTTCTCCACATTTTGAGCTTCTGAGATTCTCTCTTTCTCACTGTTTTCCTCACTTTCTAAATAAGGCAAATGAGAGGCAAATGACCAAGTGCTCCTGCTACCACTGTCCTTTGCAGAGGGCAACTGAACTGTAGCAGACCTTGGGGCTGTTCAGAAAGTGAGTGTCTGGATCCCCAGACAGTAGGTATCAGCTGAAATATCTGTCAAGCAGGAGCTGTGGCTCTTCTGTCATCCACAGCTTATTGGCGTGACTTATTCATTCCTCCGAATTAATTCCTCACAGAAATTTAGGCTACGTAGGTTTCACGAGCTGGGGGCATACAGTAGCCATACTTACTGCGAGGAAGCAGCGGGCCCCGGAGAGCAGTACTTCCCTCTGGAAAGAAAAAGGACATTAAGGGCACTTGGGAAGGTGGTGGGCGGTGGTGCAAGGAGGGTAAGGGACCCTCAGGAAGGTTTTGGGGATCCTGAGGTGGGCGTGGGGCCCTAGGGTAGGTGTATGGGGCAGGGTGTGTGTGTGTAGGGCTGGAACGGGCACAGACACAGGGGATGGGGGCTGCAGGCAGGGCCCCCTCATGGGGCTGGGTCCCTCATGGGGCTGGGTCCCCTCACAGGGCCAGGTCCCATCAAGGGGCAAGGTTCCTCGATGGGGCCATGTCCCCTTATGGGGCAGGCCCCCCTCAGGGGAAGGTTTCCCTCACGTCGAAGGGTGGCAGGGCCTAGAGAGGACTCGAGCAGTGGCGGGAGCGTGGCTGAGTTCCAGAAGATACGGGCATGTTCCACATCAGCTGGGCTCGAGCCAGCAAAGACGAGGGGCCCATCAGGTGCTGTGGGGCACTGCCCTGGCTCTGTGCCCATGGCACCGCTTGGGACTGCAGCCTGCTGTCTCCTCTCCATAAGGTGGCCGTCACCAGCTCGACCTGCCCACTCCAGGCCTGTGGCCCCAAGGAAGCAAGAGGACGGCTGGACCCTGGTGCTGCCCACGCTGCTGACACGTTCCTGTCACCGTCACCTGCTGCGGTAGGTACCCGTCACCCCTCTGCTGGGGACCTTCCCTTTTCACAGGCATCTGGGTGGCAGGAGGGGACACTGCAGCCATCTCAGGGGGATGCAGCAGCACAGATGTGCCCAGGGAGCCTGGGTCCAGCTGTGTGATACACCGCCTGTCGCAGTAAGCATGGAACACCAGAAGGCTGACAGCTTTGCACATCTCATTTCAAGTCTCTTCAGGCCATCTTTCACTTACGCCTAGATACAGGCCCCTGTGGGACAGGGATTACCTGCCACCACACTCCCAGTTCATCGGCCTCAGGTAGCCAGTTGCCCTCAAACCTGGTGGTCTCAAAACATTCCATTAAAGTATTTTTTTCCCAGGATGCTTACTGCAGGCTACTGAATTTCTGTTTTAAAAACTTTATTTGCAAACATCAGGTGAAGTCATAACTTCCTTCTGTATTTCTGTGGCTGATGTTATTAAAGCTCTTATGTAAAAAGGGAACGTGGAACTGGAAGTCAGTAAACTTACAAGTCCCTTCTGTGGGACTGTCCTTTCAGCCTGCACTTGTAGAATGTCTAGCATAGAGCGATCCGCTGACTAAAACAACATTTGTTTTCATAAAAAAATCGCAAAGCTGAATTTTATTTATTCAGCAAGAGTAAATGGAAGTGAATTTTGGCAACAGTGGCCTTAGGCAAGTGTAAGGCTGAGATGAGTGCAATCAGAACTGGAGCTGATGTCTACAAATTTTAGGAAGAATAAAACTTCCAATTTTCTATCATGTTTTTTGAGTGTTCTGTGGGCAAAACAATTGTGAATGGAATGTAACATGCATTCAGGAGCGTATAAACAGTTATGCAACACTGGCTCGATAAATGCACTGACCTCTCTTCCATGTGTGACAGGCGGTCCAGCACATTGCACTTGTTTGATTTCACTGCCCTGCCTGTCTATTAGACCGATGCTTCTTAGATGCTTCTTCAAAGAGGTCAGCCTGCCTGCCTTCTGTAGTCAAACTTCCTGTGCGTCTGATTTCCATTGAGATATCTTCCAAGCCTTTTTACCTGGCTGTGTGGTTAGTGATTGTTACTTTTGGCAATCAGCTAACTACACTGCCTAGTAACTAGGCTGATCTAAGAGACAGTTCCCTTCCAATTCCAACTTTTATGAAGACTGATTTTTTTGTTAAAAAACAAACAAACAAACAAAAACCACAAAACCTATTATAGCAGGTTCTAACACTACGAAGTCTGTATTTTTTCTGTTATTAAAACTGTTGGACATTAAGCAAAGTGATCATAGTAAAAAACGGTTATAGCATTCAGGGAGTTTAATCATTGCTTAGAAACCCCTTAACTTACTAGCTTGTTAAATAAGACATGAAAGCTAAATGAGAATTACTGGAAATAAAGCTGTAAACAAATAAACATTATTAATATTCTTGCACTAGGAATGAAGATGTTGTAAGGCACGCAGCTTTCTGTAGTTAGGCTGTAGCAGAGAATCCTGTGCATTGTTTTGATGGCAGTGAATTTAGTGATTGTGAAGCAATGGAAACAATCAGCTAACTACACTGCCTGCAAACCAAGCACCACTCTTGTGATGGTGTCATGGCATTCAAACCTGGAAAAAAAGAAAGCACTTTGATCATTTATATTAACTTACTCTATCTCATGACATGTCCTTATAGCAACAATCAATTGATAATAATGGAAAACATTGGTCATACCATCCTTAGTATTATTCCACTAAATCCTGAGTCATTATATCACAAATTAATTATTCTTAATAATTAAAAAGTGCAGTGGATGCATTACAAAGATCACGCCAGGAATGCAAACAATGAAATATCAACTTTTTAATGATTATAATGTACCACAATGGAAATGGGAAAGGGCTGGGCATGCAGTCCTAGCTGCATGAATGCAGACTAAGTGGTAGCTCTTGTCAGAGCTGGATGTGCAAATACAGCTGTAAATTTCGGCTGAGATGAGATGTTCAACAAGACCAGTAAACTACCTGGTTTACAGCATGGCAGCTGTTAATGGTTATGGCACAGAGGTCCAACTTGTTGTATTCCAGGTTTCGTACAATATCTATTTCAAGATTTTCAGAAGAAACTGCATGTAACTACAGCAAAAGTAAGAATGGTAGCATTTCGCTGCTTCCCTGGCCTACAGAGAGCTCTCCTTTTTTTTCCCCAGTGGTGCAGGAACCCCGGCAGTGCTGGCAGGCAGACGTCAGGCTGCTCAGGCATTATGTGCTAGTCTGTGGTAGCTAAAGAAGTTAGCAAACCTGTTCTACAGAACAAAACTGGATAAGTACAAGGAGTTATAGGTAATTATGCCTTGTGTCTAATATATGTGTATGCAATTAATAATTTGATAAAAATATTTTATGTAGATTTATCAGGCCATTCCTAATTCAGCAGTGAGACAGAGCCTGTGAAGTTACAAGAATGACTCAGCCTGCAAATTATTATTATTTTTTGGCTATCTTTCACCCAAAACTGCCTTATTCCTAAAATGCAGAAAAAAAATAATTCAGAAGCTTACCTTGCAAAAATCCTGATAAGGACTGAATTTATGATAAAATGCTTAAGAAGATTTAACGGAAAGAGAAAAAAATGGGTAGCTTCTCTCCTCATTTCCTTCCTTTTTCCATCCACTGAGCACCCAGCAGGCTTTCACGGGCAGACGCGTCTGTGGGGCTGGACCCGAAGGTGGCACTGGGGTGCCCCACGTCTCCCCCTGGCACTGCTGGGCTGGAGTGTCCCCAGCCTGGGCCGTGGGCCAGCCCCACGGCTGCAACCTGTGTGTACGCTCTGTCGTCATGGTCACTTGGGGCTGGCGTGGGGAGGAAGGGCCACTGCTTTGAACTGTCCACATGGCTCTTGCCATAGGAAGCTTTGTTGCAGAAGAGGTTTCTATGGGCAGAGTCAATACAGAGCACGCACGGAGTTTCTGCCCTTCTCCTGGGGTAAAAAGGCCACAGGTTGTGTCGGAGCCATGGGGGGATCTGGGCTCTGGTTATGTGTGGCAGTCTGGGCTGCTACCTGGATTGTACAGCTCCATACCAGGAGCCTAGGCTCTATGGAAGGAGGCCCCAAAAAGACAAACAGAACGAATGTCTTGTGCTCCTGGCACTGGGCTGCAGCTGGAGACACACGCTGCACATCTTCACCCACGGGTGACCAGACCACCTCTCTCCCCATTCCCTGGGGGCCTAGCCATCCATTTCTGTACGTTTTCTCTTGACCTGTTCGGCTCACTGCAGTCTTCTCACCCCCTTGCATTTCAGGTCATGTTTCCCTACTTAATTCTTTGCTCGTTTCTTCCTGACAACCTGCACCAACATGACCTCAGCCTGCCGCAGCTGACATGGGGAGAGGCAGGGGGCAGGTAGATAAGCCCATATGGACTGTGCGCACTGCAGGCTCTCCTTTGCTCCACACTGGAGGAGGAGAAAACATATTTCCTGTTCTGCATTGCTCTTTGTTGCGTGGGAGGTGGAAATGCAAGAGTAAAACAGCGTGGTCCTCCCTGCTGCTTTAGCAAGGCACGATGCTTAGCTGGTGATCCACGCACGTGGTAGGGGTAAGAGTGTCTAGTGATTTGGGGTGTCTCATTTTAGAGGAATGACCTGAGATGCATTCAAAGATCTTGTCCTTTAGAAATTTCTGTGCATCTCACCCCTTTGAGAACTGCCTACCTCTAACAGGCCCATGTAAATTGTGTGGGTTAGGCCTCTCCTAATCAGTGTAATTAGCACGGTCATATGTCCTATGTGCTTTGCATAATCAAATACAGTACTCATGGTAAAATGTTTATGCAGAAAAATTATCTGTAGGTACCTGTCACTTAGGTGTTTACAGAATACCCACTGAGTTACTAAGTAATTAAGTAAAGATGAAAGCCTTAATCAGAACGTGATTCATTTCTTAAATAAATATTCTTAAGCTCTCTCATCAGGCCCAGAAAGTTTCTATTTATAAAAGGAAAATAAGTTTGAGCCATCAACATATTAAAAGTGTAGTTTGTGGCTTTGATCGGAATCACTGTGTTGTTCCATCCAAAAATAAATCTTTGCACAGAGACTGCGTGGTGTGAATAAACATCACGCTTCCAGATACACGGCTTCCTCTGCCCTCTGACATAACAGAGAGCCAGCTGAATCGCTGCTGTGCTCATGCAGCACTGCTGGTGCTCATACATTGCTTTTGGTGGTGCTTGTGAATGAGATCGGGGCAGGATCTACCCTGACAAAACCAAAGTGGAGTCCTTTTCTCTAAGAACACTATCTTCTAGGATGTTTTCCCATACAGAAACAGCTCACGCTTACTGCTCTTACATCAATAGTTAGGACTTCAGCTGCTTACCTGGAGAAGGCGTCTGTCACCGAGCATACACAAAACCCAGATGGCTTGTAGAAGGAAGATTCCTACTAGCAAGCTGCGTGTTGTTTTGTTGGCTCCATGAACCCAATCCTGTAAAACAAGAAAACTGCAAAATTCTTCAGGAGTAACTGTTGCTGGTAGTGTGTTTAGGGAAACTGCTTGCTCTTGGTTTGGCCGGCAGTTACTAGAGAAACTGTGTCTGACTCTTTTCCCTTTGTAGTTCATGCCTAGGCTTGCCTGGTGACCCAGGAGACCCATAATTTAATCTAGCTAAGAATGCTTGTGCTGAGTTAGGGGCCTGATCTGAACCCCACTGAAGTCTTCGGACAGGTTTCCATTGGTCTTACTGAGTTCTGGATATCTCCCACGGATATCCAGGCACAGCAATGCAGTGTTTTTGTTTTTGTTTTTGTTTTTCTTAATAATGTTTAAAAAAACCAGCAGCACCCTTTAGCAAAAGGCATAAGTGTCTGCTCATTTATCTCATGCATGTTCGATCAGAACACTTGGCTATTCATCATGGTCTTTGCAGAAGCTGCTGGGATGCTAACAGTTTCTGTCTGGATGCAACAGGGAACAAGTGGGAGCACAGTTTGTTGAATTGCTAATGGATCTCACGTTGGGATGGACTGCTCACATTTTCTTTCTGACGCTTTGTTTCTCTGCTGTTTATTTTCCAAATAGGGTACCCAAGGCTGCCTTTCCTTTAGGTCAGCAACGACTGACAGCATTATGAAGGATTTGTGTTCAATGAATCTGCCTAATTAAAAGAGACGGTTTTTCTTGTCAGTGAAATGGGAGGCCAGAAATACTCTGCTATTTGTTTCATTAACATAAATACTTCTGAATTCCTGCACATTAAAAATACTAAGTTAAAAAGTTCTCGTTGCCTTATTTCAATGGGAATCTTTTAATTAGAGCCAACTGGATGGGTTGCCAGGATCTTTTCTTAAATTTCCCTTTTTTTGTTGTTGTTTTTTTCCCTGTCTGATGCAGAAAGTTGGTATAGTGAGTAGTTCAGCCTCTCAGCTTCCAAGAAATGCACCTTATTGCATGACTGATTGCACTACTTCATCGGGTTTCTCAGGTGAGGAGTTTGTTTATGGCTGACCTGTGCTTTATGTGTTAGCTATGGGAACAACTAACTCAACAAAAGGAGGCGTTGTAGGGATTCAAACTTCTCTTTGACTGTCCTTTGTGGAATCTGGTCACTTCTTTTGTCGCAGAATTTCCTAACTCACAGGGCCTGCCTGGGCAAGTTAGAGTCGGAGAAAGTAGGAAGGCGGGAGACAGTTCAAAGACCCTGCAACTGACCCAAACCAGCTCGGCGTTTACTGAAGAAAAGACAGCAATGGGATGATTCCCGAGACCGCACTGTGTCAGATCCCACATGGAAACTGATCAAATTAGGGCCTTCAGTGGCAGGCGATGGACTCTGTAAGATGCCTGCCGCTGTTCTGCAGTGGGCATGTTATTTTAGCCCTGGTAGTTTAAGAATAAAAGGAAAATGAGGTTTATAGGTAGAAGTGATATCTTTTATTAGATTATATTATGATGATGTGAAAAAATGACACGAAGACAAAGAAACCAGACTAAGCTTTGGTAAGAAGGACAACATCACCCCTAGAGGATTCACAATCTGTAGGTCTGTGATTGTGCTTGAAGCCTTGAGAGGACTGAACTGTTATTTAGAAGAACTTAAACTATAATTATGTGCATTATCCATCATTTTTAGGAGGTAGATCTTGCTCTTATTTAATATTTTCCTAGACACCGCTTTGTCAGCAGAGCTGAAGAATCCAGGTCTGTGGTAGTTGTTCCCAGCTGCATCCTCAGGGTTTACATGAGAACCAGAAAGAGAAACCCATCAACTGCCTGACATTTTTAAAGCAAGTTTAATCTGTAAAATAACATTCCAGCCTCAGGCGTAAAAATCCAGTTTGCTTGCTCCAGCATTCTCACCTGTTACCCTGAGCTAATTTTGGTGTGCAGGCAGCAGACAGTCCGTGGCATGTAAAAATCTTCATAGGCTGCACAGAAAGAGGCGAACAACTCCTGAAAAGACCTTGTGTGGGAATTCTTTACAGCAATGCCCAACAGAGATTTCCTGTTGTCCCCCAACTTTCTCCAGAAGCATAAAACAGGTTACCATTGCCCTCTTCTGCTGCGTATGTAAGGGAAGAAATAACTCATGGCTTGCGTATGGAACAAAATTCCCATTTGTTGTAACAAGAGACTGAATGCAGTGCAGAGCACACAAGGGATTGTCTTGTGGTCAAAACACTGGTGTATGACATTAAATCTCATTCCTGGCACTGTTGTTTGCTTTTCCTGAAGATTTGTTATCTCAGCCTTTGATTTTCCTCTCATTTGAGTGGTTACTGGAAGGTTCCTGTTGCTTGAGGAAGTATTTTGATATGTCAGAAAAGGAAGGGGAAGACACTGTTTTTTTCCCTTTTATTACACATTCTCTAAAGCCAGAATTTCTCCTAAATGCCTTAGTAAGTCTGTTTTGTGGCACTGAACGAAACTGTAAAGAGAAAGGAAGTAACTGTGTGGGCGGAGGAGAAGGGGAGTCCAGAAATAGCCAGAAATGCATCAATCGTGGTACACTTCTGCAAAGATGTGTACTTCTGCGATGTTGTGTCCTCATGCTTCATTGTGCTTATCCGGTGTATTGTATCACAATCTATTCACAAAACCAAAATGTAAGCACTTGAACTGCTTGGCTGCAACATCTACAATCAAATCAAGAGCCGGTTTAAATGCTCAGCTCTTTTTACCTTAATTTGTCATTTTGTCTTGACAGTTCCTGATATCTGACACTGGTGGCACAACTTCCTGAGACAGCAAAGGGAAAAAAAGAACACATCAGCTTTTCTCTGAATGTTCCCCCCTAATTATTGCCTGAAGTTTTAAACACTGAAGCATTCATATTTGAGAAACTGCCTTTGTAAAAAACCTTTAACAGAGCCATTTCCACTCTCTATAAAACGCCTCAAAAATTAAATAAAACTTTACTAATAATGTGAACGTTTATACAGATCACTAGCAAGATTAATGTATGATAAATACAGAGTCATACAATTTTCAAAATGAAGAGTACCAAATGTGAGGGCTTCATAGGGAAAGTAGTAGCTGTGCAAAGTCAGCTAGTAGCAGTCAAGTCCAATTTTAAAAATTCATTAATAAGCCTGGTACTATTTTTCTCACGGTGAATATTTCACTTAAATATTAAACTGATGTTTATCTGATGGGCTCGTGGATACAACAGCACACAGTGGTGATTTAAATACACTTTAAAAGATGATGCTGATATTGGGATAACACCAAATAGCTTGGAAGTACCTTTGAAACCAGCATGTCAATAAGTGTAATGGTGCACACCTGAATATTGTTAAATTTCACAGAGCCCCTTGATTTTCCTCTTCTATATAAACCCCTAAGCAAGGTGTGTTGTTTAGAAGAGTGGGGGGGAGAAATTGGGTGTTTTTGGGGTTTCTGTTAAAAAGAAAAGCAAAGCCAACAACTACATAGGTTCTTGTAGTATTAAATCTGTTTCCTTGGTGGCTATTTGGAGTTGTATATAAGGTATATCTTAGATTTTCAACAGCTTTGGTCTGAGAAGGTAATGTTTCTCGTTTTCATATTAAGTAAAAGAACTGTGTAATTCTAAGTAAGTACTCCTGCTTCATTATAGAAATGTGTATGTGATGTGTGATAAAGAATAATATCTCTTACGCTTGTTAATATTTTGACAAGTGTAGTGTGGGAGTCTTCTGGCAGTATGTTAAGCTGGTGTCAGTGTCCTGAACTGAAGTGATCGGTTGTTTAGCATCTGGGCTTATCTAGGCTTTATCTGACATGGCTTATGCAGGTTCTGTAATATCTATCCTTGGAATTTGATACTGCCTTAATATTATTGAACTTATTTAGTGCAGTGTCTCATTTCTACTGATGGCTCTCCAACAGCCAAAGCACTTTGTGCACTTGATTTAAAATGAAAGATGAAATTGCTGCCACGGTCTTCTTCATCACAAGGCTGGTGAAAAGGGAAGACAAGCTGAGTAAGCATAAAATGGAGAAATTTGCAGCTAAGTTGACAACAATACTGTTTGAAAAGTACAAGAATCACTGGTACTTGGACAATCCATCCAGAGGACAAGCCTTCAGGTAAGAGGATCCTTAGCAGAAGAGGAGGTGGACTGGAGTCTTTACATGACACTCAAGATGTAGCAAATGTAGCTAAATGGAAACTAGTTGTTAACTGGTTTAAAAAAAAAAATGTGAGTTCTGAAAGCAGTTTCATAGGATATATCTGGAGGTATGTCTAGAGAGCCAATGTAGAAAACCAAAGGCAGTGTGCACAGTGTCTTGACTACCCGTCTGACTTGTTGAGTGCAGAACTTAGAACTTAAGTGGTCTTAATGACTCATAATCGTAACAACTTAGTCTCCAGAAATGACCTTTGCAGTGAGTTGCTGCATAAAGTATTAAAATGAACAAGAAGTAACAGAAGCCTTGGTTGGGCTTATAAATCAGCTAGTTAATTTAACTTGCTTCTTGAGGTTGTCAGAACTTGCATCAACAGGCTGTGTTAAGATAAACTGTAGTAAACCTAATTGAATTCTGCTGTGGCTTTGCAAGTTCTGCTCATACAAAAATACAATGTTCTACTTGCACTTGTGTTCTTAACTAGGTGTATAAGGATAAACAAACATCAGACAAGAGATCCGCTGCTGGAGCAAGCTTGTGTGGAGAGTAATGTGGACTTCAATAATCTTGGTTTGCCGAAAGAGATGACGCTATGGGTTGATCCATTTGAGGTATGTTGCAGGTGAGTTGAGAACCTGTCACTAAGGTCATACTGTGTGTTCTGTACCAGCTTGATCCTTGCTGAACTTATTAATGAACTTAATAGAAACTGTATCAAGGTGTACTTCTGTATTAGTGTCAGGTGAGTAGTAGCAAATATCTGTACTGCTCGTGCAGAACTGCATGATACAAATACAGTTTCTTCCAGGTATGGTGAGAAGAACCGGCCGTTCACAATTGCCCACTTTGAAGGAGAGGAGAACCCAGAGCTCCCTCAGCAGATCAGCTATGCTGTTGACAGAGCAGCTCTAGACTATCAATCTGGCACCTCTTCTGATGAGGAGAGCTTCAACAAGGAACCAAAAGCTATCCCTACTGTCAGTAACCCTAACAGTGTCTACCAGGTAAATATGGTCATGGTATGTAGCTTTTGGTCAGAGCTATCACCTGCCCTGCAGGTTCTGTTGTGGAGGAGTACGGTAAACTAAGAGCTGATGGCCAGACTAATCCCCCCTCTCTTGCCTAAACACACTTTAACTTCATCTCATTTCTTGTTGTTTAGTTTGGTGACTACTGCAAGCCACCCGTACAGCCCTGGTCTCAGTATCTTCATAGGAAGACATACGTGACTGATGGCTCATACTATGCCCAGCACAGGGGTTACAAAGTCTACAGGCCAACAGCTGCTTTCACAGGACCGCGTGTTGATAGATACCACTGGATCAATACCAAGCGGTAGATCTGTGGCTGCACACGTTAGATGCTGTTGAAGCACTGAGCTATGGTATGGGATGAAGGCTGGCACTGCAAAGCTTTATAAAAACAGAAAGCACTTACTGTCTATTCCCTATCTCTTACTCTGTATATCTGGAACTTTGGGGTTTTATTATGTAACTTTTTAATGTTTTATTAATGTTAACATAAGACTGAAAATTAATGTGAGACTCTACTTGTAAGCTAAAAAGGAAATGCATATACCAATAAATCTAATCATGTTTTTTTAAAAGCCGTCTGACCTGCTATCAGTGCCCTGAAGGCAGTTAAAGCTTTTCGGTGAAGTCACAAGCAAGTCAAGGAAGACTTTCAAAAAATAAAAATAAAAAATAAATCCAAGTTGCTTTGAAAGGTAGTCTGCTTCCTTCTGGCAAAAGTAGCAAGAGCAGAAGCACACTCCGTAGTTGCATGTCTACACATCACAAAGTGATTGAGTGAAGCTTTGCTATATGCAGCTGTGAAAGACTGCCTTGTGGCTCCAGCTGGGCTTCTGCTTCTTAGCCTATAGCTTACCTGTCAGAAGAACACAGCCTACTGGACAGGAGAAGGATGAATACGTGGCATTGTAGCTTGCCAGTCTGCAGTACTGTGTCCCCCGGGAAGCTTTTCCTATAGCTGTGGGACAACTTGAGTCACTTGAGCTGTTTTCCAACTAGTCCAGAACTCTGGACACATGGAGTCTACACTCCCAGTAGGAAAGATACTGGAGTCTTAAACTGTATTCTAGGATATTGCTTGAGACATCTTTCCTTATTTTTGCTCAGTGCTGGTACTAATCACATTCAACACAACTGCTTTTGTATTGATTTGCAGTATCTCTTCCTCCTGACTCAACTTGTCTCCTATTCCACCCCTCTGCTTTTTAAACTGGGACTTGAGGGTAACAGCTTGTCTTGCTGGCTAATCTGCTGAAAATGCTCAACAAACTTAATGCTCAACAAACTTGTGTGTCAAAAGCCAATGGCTCATGTAAATACATGCCTACTTACTGTGGCTATTTCTACTTGTTTTAGTCTACCTGTTGCTACCTAATAAACAGTGATGGAAACAGTTAAGTAGTAGTCCTGAAAGAGAGAGGCACTGTAAAAGCAGGCAGCTAGAGCCACTTCAAGAACTGGAGGGCTGCCTGTATAAGTAAAGCCAAACAAACAGGATTAAAACTATTGTGTAAATTTCAGGTAATCTCATAGTGTAGAAGATACTTGCTGTATAAAGTCGCAGGTGCTCAGTAAACTGTATCTTAGTTACCTTTTTATTATGATGTACATATGATATTGATGGGGGATAATTAGGAGACCAATTCTTGTAATGCTGTTCTGTAATGAGGTGCTCTCAGTCATGCTTCACCATGGCTTGGTCTGTATTTCTTCAGAACAAACCCACACTACTGAGTCACATGTACTTTTGCACAAGACTCCTTGCAATAAACTTTATTAATAGGGCTCAGTAGATCACTCATACAAAAAGTCAGTCCTACACTGCTTGTAAGTATAGAGAACTTCCTTTTCAAAAGACTTCATTTTGAAGTCTGCTCTTTGTGTGAATGCTGTAATCTCTGTGATGTTGCATAAACTAAATAAATGAGATGATGTGAGGTGGGAGGCTTCTTCATTACTGTGAGTCAGAAGCAGTGTTTCCAACTAATTCTTACAGCTTTGATAATAGAGCTTGCATTTGAGCAATTTGATCCATTTATTGTAATCACTGGTGTGTTTTTCCTAGCAAGATCCAAGTAAGCATCTTTGTATAGGGGGAAGGTGTGTTTGACGTGCCAATTCTGAGAGAATACAATGAATGTGCAATTTGTGAAGTTGTCATAATCTAGCCACTTCTCAGTGTTGAATGTTTGATGTTTAATGAGGTAACAGCATTAGTATGAGGTTATTCAGTGGGTCATGAAATAACTTAAAGTTCTTGCCCTCTGCCTTCATAAATTGTTGTACTGATGGGGTGAGAAGGATCTCATGTGACTTGTTACCTAAACTAGAGACTGTGGTGGGCAGATACTTTATTTAGTATTGGATGTCAAATTCCCTATGCCCTTCGGGGCTTGGCTCTTGAATTTGGGAGGAGGAAAACCTGCATCTCTAAGCTTAAGAGCGGGGTGAGTCTTTGACAGTGCAGGGTTTGCATTCCTTTATGGTTGGCACTACGGAGCAGCCGATGTGTGGTGACATCAGGAAAAGTGAAGGTTGTCCACACTGGGCAAGCTGCTTTTGGTGGTGGAGGTTATGTCTCCTGCTCCTGTTGTGTGATTGTGTAGGTAGTTACTTGGGCTGATTATGTCTATAGCTTTCCTTGTCTTAAGGTCTGAAGCATAAATGTCAGCTGATGTCTGTAGAGGCTTCAAAACGTAGTAAAATGATACTTTAGTTTAAAATATATATATATACTTAATGAGGCTTAAATACTGTTTCTAATTTTTGCTCCTGTTCCTGAAAGTTGGGGGTTTAGTGAGCTTTTACAACAGTGTTTGTCATTTCACTACTTGGATGTAGTAATGTAGGCTAAAATCTTGTCACTTAAATTACTGTATTGCTTTCTCTCTCAATTTAATGAGCCTTTGGTATGAAGAGGAAAAACACAGTCTCGTAAAATGAAAACACAAGATTTATTTTGGTGTAAAGCCTGAAGACAAAAGCAGAGGACCAATTTAGAACCAATTCATGAAGTCTTCTTCTGAATATCATTAAAACTTTTTACCTAGGGCTATCTTCTCTTCTAATGCCTTTATTTGTTGTACCAAATGGTCTTTTTCCAAACTAGTTAATTCAAGGTGGTCAAAAAGCAAGTCTTCACTGCCTTTACTGTTCAAAAAGTGGCGTTCACCTTCTATGATATCCACCAGCTCTTCAGTTAACGTGTCTACTTTATCCTCAAGTTCTGAAGGGGTCAAGTAAGTGCAGCTTTCCTCTGCTGAGCTAAATAAATGGAATGCTTAAAATCAGACAGTCAAAATGCCACTGTTGGTGTTATCTATAGACTTTTCACAAGACCAAGCCAGAAAGACCAATTTCACAGAAATTTAACTTCTGTTACTCAAAAGATGATAGCTTAGACAGAAGCAATCAGTCTTTGTAACAATCGGGTAGCACATTTGGCCTGTCCTTTATACAATGTCAGTAGATGTAGCAGGTTGTGGAAAATGGTTTTATAGTGTAGAGTGAGGTCATAATGAAGAGGTGTCATGATTTGCTTCATTTACAACCCCCAAGATTGTTTGATTGTTGCTATCTTAATGCAACAGTTCATAATACATCCTCTGAAATCATTCTTACCGTGTCCTCCGTCCCAAGCTGCCCTTTTCATAGCTGCTTAAGGCATGAAGGAAATGTTCTTTGTTCTTCACAAACGACTTGCCGCTTAGTGGTTCCTCAAATTTGTCATGCAATAAGCACAGAAGTGGAGAGAGCAAATCAGTGTTAATTTTAAAAGCCATTTATAGACTCTTCAAATACATTATTTCAAGGTACTACTTTATATACTGTTGTAGTGATTTGCATGAGGCCCAAAATTTCTTTCCGAAAGAGTTTTTTCAGATAAAAATAACAGCCTCTGATGCTATTTGTGTGGCTTTTAGATTCAAACAGTCACATGCTTGCTGGGTACCTATAGCTGAAGATGTAAGAGTCCGGATACCTATAAGCACGTTTGAATTGCAATTTTGCAATGAAATGAGAATAAGGATGGTGAGCTTTCAACCAGACCAGGACTCATGATCTTTATTACCTTCTCAAATGCTTCCATCCCTGTGAAGCTTTTCACTTTCACCTCAAAAAGTTGGGAGATCAGAGTTATTTCTTCCTTGGAGAATGGTTCTTCCTTTAGCAACATCTGAGTTATTCCAGAGGATTTTTCACCCTGGAGAACTGTTGACAGCTGGAGTCTAAGAGAGAACATTTCACCAAGGCAAGTCTTTAATGCCTAGAAAAAGAGAATACAGTATTTGGTGGATTTTTTTGTTGTTGTTGTCTTGCTGCCTTACAGCTGAGGCGAAGCTGCATTATTTAGATGTAGAATATGAACCATTCTGTGAACAACCTTTGTGCAACAGCAATGGCAGTTCAGATAACAGCCTTTAACCATCTATTCTTTCACCTTTGATTTTTGTTTTTAGAAGTTGTACAGAACTGTTAAAAACACCTGCTTTTAAAATGGTGCTTTTTTCCAAACACTGCTGTGATGTAATTACATTTGGAACATATTGGTGTACCTGATAAAAAAGCCTCAGAAAGACTGGGTTGGTGTCGTGGCTGAAGTCAGCAGCAGTGATATGAGCTAAACAGTGCACGAGGAGCAGGACGAAGCTTCCAGCAGAACCCAGGCAATCCCTTAGAATGAACAGCTTGTTCTCCGAATTCTGAGAATCAACAAACATCCAGAGCTGAGACAGGAGCACAGCAGCAGTCAGCTCAGCTGATGCAACTCCTCCAAGGGTTGGTCTCAATTTTACACAAGTTAAAAGACTCAAAATAGAGAATGTTGGTGAATATCCATATACTAAAGAAAGCAGCGTTGTCATAAGACTTTGTTTTCCTTTGTGTGAAATTTAACACATTGTCACATTAGCTGTTTCTAGACAGTTTTATCTTTGTATGTTGCGAACTATAGAAAACTCTCTCAATGTCATGGAATTTTAGAAATATGGAAGCTGGCTATTTAGTATTATTTAATTATAGCACGTAAAATGCTCCTAAGCTGTTGACTTCTGTGAAGGTGACCTGTAGATAATTTGGTGTAACTTGAATATGAGAGACTGGGTAACCACAGCTTGTTTAATAAAGCGCACTTTGAGTATGACCCTCATACAAAACATTTATTAAATCTCTGTACCCTAGAGTGCTCTAAGTTTACATTCAGAGATACCTGAAGCATAGCATTAACATTATATTGATGTTTTCCTAGAAAGCATCAAGCATACCATGACTTAAAAATATGAACCGTGTCTGCAATTTCCTCCCTAGTTCTCTAATTTAATGGATATGAAAATATTACGCAGACTGGTTAGACGTGAAGTTGACAAACCTGATAAAAGAAGCAGTTTCTGAAGGCATTGCCTGTAGCGTTACAGAGAGGTATGCTGGAGGCAACATACAGGTTAATTTCTGGAGCCTGTAAAGGGAAGGCAAATTGCTTCTGTAAAAAGTATGTATGCACATCAGATCTGCAAAGTAAGAGGGATTAATGGGATATAAATTCATTTAAATGTCAGCTTTGATTTGCAGTCAGTACACAGAGCCAACAAATACCACAAGGAAATGGAGACTGTTTAAAAAACCCTTGCATATCACAGCAGTTCATCTTGCCAGTTTTCTAATTAAATAAATGAAAGTGTACTCTTGCCCTGGAGCTCTGACTGTAGTCACTATTATTTTTATTATTATTTATTTGATATTTTTATGAAAGACCCTGGAGAGTCTACCTTGACTGCAGCCATAATGTGCTAAGACCTGTAAAAAGAAAATGAGACTCCTTGCTCCAAATTACTAAAAAAGAAAAGCTTTATCCTAATATTAGGCAGTATTAATATTATGCATATGCAGCAGTTAGGTAATGCAAGAATTAAGTGATGTGCTCAAGAAAGATGACACGGCAAATATAAGAATGGACCGTGGATCTTGTGGGACAGAGACTTGACTTCAAAACAGTCCTATACCGTTGTGGAGAAAACAAATGGATTTCACTTCCTGATGCTTTCAGACTGGTTATTCTTTGCTTGATCTTACTTGATAGTTGGTAAAAGATTTTTTGGATACCTGTATACTTTTGAAAGCACCGATTACTAAACATCCGTGTCTTAAAAACTTACATCCATGTGAAGTCTGAGAAACTGCAGGATGGAGATGCCATACTGATATATGACAAACTCCCTCGTAGAAAGGGTTGCAGAATCAACTTCTATTAGTTCTCCTCCTTGATCCATCAAGGTATCTTGTACACCCTTAGAAGAACTTGCTGTTTCTACAAAGAGCAATACCATTTTGTTAAACTAAATAGTTTGTGTTTTCATTTTGTTTGTCCAAGAGGGAACATTGCAACACAAGCATGTAATATGCTGCATTTCTCACCTTGTAACACTTGCATCGTTTTTCAATATAAAATTAAGCCCTTCTAATGCATTAAAAATTTTTTCAAGAGTCATGCCATGCTTTATTCTCATGCAACCCCCAAAACTTCGCTCTTCCTTGTGAAATTTCAGATAAGATCTTAAATAGTGAGATGACTCGTGTGCCTCACACTTCATCAGCAGCAACGTCTGAGTGATTCTGGGTCTGTCTTCCGTTGTTACAGCACTTT
Source organism: Anser brachyrhynchus (assembly GCF_964034855.1). Taxonomy (NCBI): domain Eukaryota; kingdom Metazoa; phylum Chordata; class Aves; order Anseriformes; family Anatidae; genus Anser; species Anser brachyrhynchus. Next base: position 2,576,408 of record NC_137718.1, read on the forward strand.
CTCCAGAGGACAGTAAATCTAAGTCATCTGTCCAGTAAAATCTTATCACAATTAAAACAGCCAAAGGCTACCTGAACGATGAAACCAAAATCATTGCATTACATTCACCTTCTGACATTTCTTGTAAGAATGAGCAGAGATGAGGTTTACTTTTGTCCGGCCTTTGGCTTTGTAGTAGTCCAGTTGCCGCCGCATGACTTTGGAGCTCGTCATTGACATCTTTCAGAAGACCAAGAAGAAAAGAGGTTTCTAGATACTTAGTTTTATTACCACCTGTGTAAAGAAATACAGAAATGCTGTTTTCTTAAACAGTCCATCTCTTACCATCATTCCAAAAAGGAATTATGTAAGCAAGGTGAAACAGGTAAATAGTTTTGCTGTTTGGAGCACAATATTGAAGTCTGGGCAAAGACATGTCAACATTTCAGAGAAAATCTCTCTCTCAAAAACACTTCGCAATATCCAGTTGGCTAGTTCTCTCCTTTTTTCATGTACCTCAAATACTATATGGAAATCTTTACACAGGAAGATGGTACTCTCCATATCAAAACAAGCAAAAATTCAAAATCCTGCCCACCCCCACCAAAAAACAAAACCAAAAAACAACCACAAAACAAGACCAAAACCTAAATGCTTCTTATTCCCACAGATTTTGTTTGGACTTCTTACAGAATACTCCTGGCAATTTTTCCTAACGGTGTTGTGTTTGTTTCCAGTGTATTTTTCTTGATGAAAAAAATGATTATCTGCCTTTGAGTCTATAAATAATGGCTTTCTATTGCATATCTCATCTGAATTTGTAGGATTTCTTTTTTAGCTAATGAATGCAACGTTTGTCTAAGTGCTTTAAGTACAGTCTTTGGTTTATTATGAGCACCACATCGTTGCTACTTCACAGATGTAGGCAAGCTGCTTATGCAGATATCACGTGTAGCTCACGCAATTTGTTGTTATACAAACAAAAAGGTGGTAGTTAGTGGGAAAAGAAGGGTTTTGTGAGATCGTTTTGTGTAGCTCCATTTGTGGGGTAGTAGTCAATAAAATGATGTAAGGTTTTTACCATACAGAGGAGGTGTCGTGAACTGTGGATTCAGAAGAATAATTCTGGATGCCACCAGGTGTTCTGCCTGCTTCAGCACCTTGATGTCTGTGAGAGCAGTATACAGTAGTTAATAACTGCAAATAATTCCAGATGTTCCTAGCCATTCCTCTTGTTCCATAAGCTAGCCTTGATTTCTTTTGGTTTATTTCTTTGTGTTTAGTTGAATTCCAGGATTGTGTTACATACCACTTCATCGAGATAAGGGGTAAATAAATAGCTGTTTGCTTCACAGAGAAGGTGCTGGAAAACCTAAACACTTAGGAATTGATCACAAGTGATAGTTCACCTGCTCCCAATAACATTTTTTTTCAGTCCAAAGAGGAGGAAATTCTGCTACTTATCAAATAGCTGCTGATGTTTCAAGGGAACCCCCGGACACCTGCTTAACCCTAAGGATGGAAGAAATGCAGCTCTGAAGATGTATAAAGATTAGGTAAGAATAGTATTCTTGCCAGAAAAAGCAATCACCCAGGTAAGTATCCAGATTTATACTTTAATTTTGATAATATCCGTTAATTGAGAGGACACTCATATAGTCCTAGCTGTAAAATGCCTTTTTAACGTGAAATCTTCATGTTTGCTCAGTTTTTAGGATGGTTAGTTGGGAGAAAGATGTTTTATTTTCAGAAACACATAAAGCCTTCCTCATCTTATACTGTTAACTATTGTCTGATTTCCACCCAACCTCTTCCCTATTCTTCCCATTTCCAAAGCATTAATGCCCTCCAGGAAATGTAAGAACATCAAAAAGGAATGACAAGTCACTTGAGTTTCTTATGACAAACTGAACTTACTCTTAGTCAAGAACTCTAAGAGCTCGTCATCTGCCTTATGATGTGTCCCTGGAATCCAGAAGGACTTGGTGATAGACAACAGAGGTCTGTTTTTGTGCTGCATCTCTTTTCTTTCTTCTTCAGATCTCATTCTCAGCTTTTCTGGATCTGGAAGAAAATCCTTCCCTTCTGTTCCACTGCATTTATTCATCAAGTTCTACAAAGAAAGGTAAGGAGGTGTAAAAGTGCCTATAAAAATCATAATGATAATTACAGTTTTCTTTATTTTTAACTACTTGTCTGGCATACATTTAGGCTTTGTGTATTAGAAACTTATGTTCTCTCACATTGTTAATGGCAAAAAAAAAAAATGTTAAGAAGCAAATACAGAGACCTCCAGCAGACTTTCGTCTTAAGGAGCTCATTTTTCAGGCTGTATATGTTTTGTTTAGGGCAGATCCTAGCTGCTTAGCTTGCCTTCTGCTGTTAAACTGCTCAGACTGTACAATGATTAGTACTTTGGACTACATGTGGCATTTCTGGGTACCAGTCCTCAGTCTCTAAATAACTGAAAATCAGGAAAAAAGCAACAAACAAACAAAAATGGCAGCCAACCAATGCCCAGAACAAACAAAAAAACACTGCGGGGTGGAGTGGAGTGGTTATGTGAAGGGATGTGGTCAGGGTCCCTCCTATCATGCTGCTCAGGGTGTGCTGTTGAATCAAACCCCGTGTGCTTCATCCTCCTTTGCAGCTCTCCACACAGCAGGTGATTCTGCAGCTTTGCTCTTTTATCTGGTACTTGCCATATGTGCGATTGTCTGAGGTCCAGATAGTTCTCTTGGAGGTCTGCCAGAGATCTTTCTTTTTTTCTGATGTTTCTTTTGTTTTCAAGGTAGCTTTTTTCTTCTCTTAAGAAGAAAACTGTCCAGCTCTTTCTTCCCTTATGCTTTCACTTGGGAGGATAGCTACTTTTTAAAAGGCGTGTTTTTCCTGTCCCTTTCAAGCTTCTTCAAGTAGTGTATTCCTAATCTCTACATTCAACCAATGTCTTCAAACATCTGTTGTGATTATCGTAGTACAGAACATAATCCACACAACTAGCTGCATTCACAGTCTCTTTAGCATTACACCATTAATCTTATATATTGTGCATATGATGCAGCCTGTTCAATCTGAAACCTTTGGGGATTTAAGGTTTTCTAACCTGCAATGGATCAAAATTACTTGAAATATTCTTCTTCGTTCTTTTATTTCCCAGGAAGAGTTTCAGTTGATCCTTCAGCTTTCTAATTTTCTGCTCTCTGAATTTTTTCAGTTCATTGGTTATGTTGTTAGCTTCATCCACAAACTACAGATCATACATAAGGAAAAAAAAAAGACAGTAAGATCCTGGTATTGTTCTGGAAAGGGTGATACTTGGAGAACAGAGTCCTTTGCATAGTAACAGTAGCAAAGCAAATTAGCATTTTCTGAATAAAATCAGTAGGTAACATATTTTCAATTTTACCTTCTCCTGGAGGTAGCCTTTTAGGCTTCTGCCTATTTCCTTAAACTGTGCTTCTCTCAGCTGTAATAATCTTACAGCTTGTATATATTCAAGCACTAACAACGTATTCTCTGTGTTGTTCTTCAGCAGATACAACATGCCCCTCAGGTCATCATCAATTGGTAACTCCTGAAAGATAAAACAGTCATGTGAAATATAGCATGGTATGTGATCAGAATCACACTGGGTATCTTACTTTTTGTGCATTTCATTGAGAACAGACAGACTTAAGAGTCAGAGTTTTTGAAAATGCTATCAAAGGTAGTGGAAAATGGGTAAGAGTATTTTGCAGTCCCATGCACCCTTTATTTTTGTTGTTTTAAAAAAAAAAATAAAAAAAACTGTAAAAAGTAAGCTTAAGATCCTCAAAGGAGCCTTAAGTAAATTTCTATTCAGAAATGAATTTGAAGTGTCCGATCTTTAGTAGCTAAACCCATGATATTTTCCATTTCTTCATAAACACAACTGTTGCAGGCTACAGTATGTTATTATTTTTTTTTTAAATCTGGAGCAAACTGTCCATTTGCTATAAACAGAAACAATTCCGGAGGAGACATTTATAAACTTTAAAGCTTTGTAACAGCTCACTGGAGGAGTTCTGGATTCTAAACCAAACTATCAGGAGAATATTACTTCTACAGCAAGCTGTTCCAGGTCAGTGCCCTCTTTTTGGGACCTCAGTGTAGCCTTCTGGAGCCTGTAGCAATCTTGTAGCATTACGACTGTTTGCCTCAGGTGTCTCTGAGATAGGATGAAATATGCCACCAAATTCCCTAATTCTTCTCCTTCGGTCTCTTGGATCACTTGCATTTCTTTGGCTTGTATCTGTGAAGAAAACATTACGAAATCATATAGATTCCTTTACTTGCACAGTTGGAAAGTGTGGAAGTATTCCAATTCTCACTGCAGGTTTGCAAATAGGAGTCCAGGGAAAAACAGTGAACTACCCTGAAGAATAATGGAGTCCATCAAATTAAAAGGGACTTTGAAAAGATTCCCAAAGCATGTCCTGCTAGAGCTGGAAAATCCTTTCTTGTATAACATGACTTGAATAGTTGTGAACCACATAAAACACTGCTGAACCTAAAATAACCAGAAATTTTACTGAAGTCTCATCCCGCCGCATACCTCTGTTAGCAAATGAAAACACGAATGCTTCAGCTGATGTACCTTCTCTTCTGTCTGTCTGTGAAGTTCCAGTCTAAATTCTGCCTGCATGTTTCTCAGCTCAGCTCCTGACTCTTCCTTTAAACCCACAATCAAATCCCCTTCTTGATGATGCTTCTGGAGAAAAGCCAGAGCTCTTGCCATTTGCTGTTTCTCTTTAGTCTGAGCGACTTCTTCAGCTACTTCTTCACCATTAGTTTTGTAGTCAAAGCTGTTCAGGATCCTTGTCACGCTTTCTGGCCAAGTCAGAATCTGAAGAAGGAAAGTACAGTGCTATGAGCAAATGAATTTTGTGTACAGAAGTGAACTTGTCCTTGCATTGGGGTTGTAGTGGGTACAACTGGAAAGGCTTTGACAGTGTGGTTCTGTGGGGATGCCCTGTTTAGGAGGTTCCTGTAACTGCACTGTAGGTCAGGGTGGGCAGCTGCAAGCTTACAGGTTTTCTGAATTACCACGAGGCTTTTGCAGGCGAGGGGTGAGGCGTGAAAAGCGCGAACTGCCTCTACCTGAAGGTTGTTGTAGAGATCCAGGACTCTGTACAGACATGCTTGCCTCAGAGCTTCCAGCTTTACTATCTTCACTGCAGAAGCTTGTAGTATTTGAGTTACAGAGTCTGGAGAAAGCTTGACTTCCCGAGAATGTAGTTCCTGTGAAGTGAAAGAGGAAAAAAAATAATAATAGGGATTTTCTACACCAACAAATAGCACCATAGTCACCAGAACTAGTGAAGTCCAATTTCCTATGGACTTGTGGTGGGAAACGTGGGTCAGTTTGGAGTAGTCCTTCCTCTAAGTTTACAGGGGCTCCCAGGGAAGATTTTCCCATATAGGTCTTTGCTGGATGAGTGTACCTAGTAAGGCATGAAGTCATGTTGCAGTTTTGCCTCAGAGGGGTATGTAAATTTTGTGTGTCTCCCTTGCTTGCCTGTTTGTTTTCATAAAATATACGGACGCTTTATTTCCTGAGCTCTTTATGCCCCTGCAAAGTTAGATGAAATCAGACAATGGATCAAGAAGTTTGTCATTAGCTTGATGTGAGACAGACATCTGCTCTCAGAACGGATTGATATGGTCTGACTGGAGAATGACTCTGCCATATTAAAGGCTGCGCGTATAAACAAGGTCATCTCAAAGGTGGAGCTTGCCCACAACAGAAGCCATTTGCCCAAGTTACCTAACCATCTTTTAAGCTATCCCTCCAATGTTTTCCTGTCAGACAGTAGCATGAGGTTTGTGGTTATGTAGACTTGTAAAAGCTAAAAGGAGAGCACCACTGGTGGAGGGCACTGAGACTGCAGAAACGGCAGTGGCCCCTTCTACAAAGTGAACAAGTATAAAGGAAATGTTAACTCAAAGTATTTTGAGGAAAAATTGTTATTATAAGAGGGAACTTTTCTACTTTCAAATCCTCAATTGTTGTCTACTAGTGATACTCTGCTAGCAAAGCCCAGGGCCCACTAGAGGAAAACCAGCATGTTGTAATTGTAGATACTTTCAGTGTTATAAAATCCTCAGATAATGGAGGATGGAACAAGGACCATTAAAGCAGCAAAGACCAAAAGACAGGTTGTGAAGAAAAAAAGAAAAACTACATTCATGCATGTGAGCAAGGGAAAAACAAAGTCAGGCAGTAAACTGGCTTAGAAAAAAAAAAGGAAAAGAAAAAGCTTTGTACTGGCAATGTCACTATTTTTTCTTGTGTAATGATAGTTTAAAATTTAGACAGCTTAACCCATATAAAGCAATAAAGCAATAAAAGCAATAAAAATATGTAGTAAAAAAAACACATACTAAAGCAGTAAAATATGAAGTCCAATACAAGGAGACCCAAACGCTCAAGTTGTGTTTGTAGCTGCTCTGATAATACAGCTACCTATGTAATGCCTAAAGCTAGTGTGTATGCCTATACCTTCCAGTGAAGGTTGCATTCATCCTTGCAAAGCAGTGAAGTGACAATAGTAGGAGTAGCATAAGCAAAGTGCCTTAAACTTACTTCTTGTTCAGTGAAGTCAGAGTCTGGGATCCGAAAACCAGAATGACAAATTGACAACTGGTCTGGAATTTCTTCCAGAAAATGTAAGGTCTGATGGGGTGCTGTTAAACGTGAGCTGAGGCCAGAATGTTTGATTTCTTCGTGATGTTTCTGATAGAGGACTTGTTCAGTACGGTGGTGGTGTTCTGACAGTTCTTTCAGGAGTGAGTCCTTGGTGATGACTGCTTCTGTTCCTCTGGTCTTTCCCTGAAAACACAGACAGCCCAACTGCAACATCTTCATGATTAGGAGCATCAAAGGGATGAGAAATGAGTCACACTGAGCTTTAAAAATAGCCAGAAACCAGATCTCCAAGTTCATTTAAGTAACATAAGTAGAAAGATTTACTGTAGGATTATGTACCCAAAAGTTACTGAAAATAAAGCCACTGATTCTTGTGCCTTAACATTGAGAAGGGAAGATAATTTTGTTTCTGTTCTGCTTTGCAGTAGTCAGAACAGAAGATTCTTTAGAAACTCCTTTTTTCTTTAATTTCCTTTTCTGAAGTGATGTGGGAAAATTGAAAGGAATTCAAAAAGAAAACAGAAAACTGTCTTTTCTTGTGTATTAGCTGAGCACTCTAAGTTGATACGGTACCAACCTTACCCCATTTCCTTTATGGTATTCATTTTCCTTGGTCTTGCATGATTCATAAAAAAATGCGCTTATTTCTTCCATCATTAAAGATAGTTCCAGATGTGCCAGTTCACAAGCATGCTTCTCTAAGAAAAACCTGTGACCAGATACGCATGAGACAGGACTGAAGAAAGACTCCTACTTTGTATACTGTGTACACGTCCTCATTACTATGTGACACTTCTCACATTCGTATGTATATTGTCTGAGAACAAACAGTGGGTTGTAACAGGTACCTTATCTTGAGTCACCCATAAAACCCAAATGTAAGCATTTGGGGGCAGGGGAAAGACCTCTAAGCCCACGTAGAATATATATTTTATAAGTAAAAATGCAGAGGCAATTAAACGAGGCGTAATAACCATTGCATGAATAAGGTTTTCTTACTTTGTCTGGATTTCTTGTTGTACAAGGCTGATCTTTTCTGAATGTGAAACGGGCAGAAGAGCTGATACAGTGGAAGCCGAAGCAGTTTCCTGACTTGCTTCAGTCCTTAATGCCTCTGAATGAGCAGCAGATGCTTTTAAAGTACTTCTTGATGAGTACCCTGTAGAAGAAATCAGGGAATATATTTACTGCTGAATCATTATTTTTGGAGTACGGTTAAGCCCTCTTGCACTGTTAGAATTTTTTTCCCTTAATTCTACAGCATGCAGTAGTAAAAGTAGCAGTGTTCCTGGCTGGAAGGAAACCAAATGGCCTTTCGGAAGGTCATTCATCAGTCCTTTCTAGTTACATTTCTGCAAAAGAGCATTTTACCAAAATAGATACATTTATCAAAAGCGTAGCTTATCAATAATTCCTATAAGGTTGCCTTGAATTGGACATGAGAATTCTAAAAGTCTGTATTGCTTGTTGGGAAAGGAAACTTTGCTTGTGTCACGTACTTCAAATTAACTGTATGGTAATTTGCATACTGAAATCTCTTCAGCAGTTGAACAGATTGTGTATCTCCATTTGCTCATACTTAGCAGGTAGACCTAAAAGCCTCGTCACGATGTAATTTAAAATTTGAATGTTCTCAGCAGGCAAAGTAAAAGCTTTGCTATTGATTTCTAGGTTTTGAACTATGTTTTCAGATGTCAAACTGAGGTTAGGTTTTTTGTTCTGCAGGAGTTCCTGGACCAAAAACATGGAGCCAACTCAGGTTCATAAACACAATGAATTTTTTTGATTTCCAAAGATTAAATCATCTTAATTAGGTTTTCCAGGTAAACCAGCTCTGCTCCAATACATAGAAAACGTACGAAATCAGATAGTACCACCATTTTCTCGGTCTTCCCTTTGAATTTTAACTGACTTTCAGCTTATAACAAGTTAGTCTAATGAAATCACTTTTATTCTTATAGGAACTCTATACATGGGGAGAAAGAGATGGATTGTTTTGCAAAATATGCATTAACTTTTGTGAGGCCTGGAAAGAGAACCTTTGAGCTTTGATTTCAGGCCTGATCCCACCTGGCAGCAAGTATACACAGATGATAAAGGGTTTAAGTCCCAGGAGATTTTTAGTACTTTCAAAATGGAGCTGAAGTCTGGTTTCCAGCTGTCAGAAGGGAGAATCCCTCTTTCTAGTATTTCAAAGTTGAAAGGTTCCGATATGTCCTAAAAGGCTGGAGTGAAATAAGGTAACTGACAGTACCTTATCTCCTGTCTTACCAGGTGTCTCAGGTGATGCACTACTTCTGCTCTCTTCTTCCAGCATCTGAACCACAGACTTGAGCAGAGGGATCAGATTTTGATGGATGTCCTTGCATGGACTATGTGAGATCCTACTACCGCCATAAAATCTGGTTGTCTCATAGTTTTCAAAGCACTGTTGTGACCCAGAGAAAAGTATCTGAAACAGCACAAAGCAGACAACAGACAATACATGCAACTTGTGTTTCATGTCTGTCAAAAAACCCATAGGAAAAGCATCCTGGTGTTCTTTGCCTTCTCATGAAAACCTTACCATCTTGGTTTGTAGCCATCCTATGCAAACTAGCGACCCAATAAGATGCTACCGCAAGCTGGTCTCAGCAATTTAAAAGCCTTTTGCAATGGTTATGGTCCCAGAGCACCCAGCTCTGATTTTTTGACATCCTTCAAGCTGATCTGAATGTTGTAAGGCAAACAATTTGAACTGCATTACTTGTATTTAACGTCCTCTGTTTCTCTGGAATCCATTTGTAAGTGCCATACATCTGATAAAATGTTTTCTGTTCAACGTTGTGGTCTAATAATCCTACCTCATTTAGACTAATAAGCTGAAATTCAGTTAATAGTTAATGTCTCATGGGGATGGAAGAGCAGAAGAGGAAGACAGAGATAGCTCCAAGGGAGCTTTAAAGGAAGGACACTGAAGAAAAGGGAAGAAGATTAGAAAAATGTGTTAATTTGAAGCTATTTTTATGTAAGTAGTCCAAAATAGAATACAGAAGCCAACTGATATAAGTATCAGGTCCCGAGTCCGTTGAATCGATGGAAAGACGCTTATGTCTAGAGGATTCAGGCCTACAGTACTTTAGACATTATAGGGGATGGGATGGGATTTGAAAGGTCCTTTGAACACAGGGATAGTTGTGATCTTTTGCACTCAAGCGTTTTTGAAAATCACTTTTGCATCCATGGGGAAAAAAATTCACAGGCATTATGGAGTATACAATCTCTTGCTTCTTCCCTAGGAAGGAAAGAGCTTCAGGTGTCCAGGTGTTTGAAATCTCCATGGAAATAGAGACGCTGAGAATTTTTTTCTAACCCTGCCGTGGGAAAAACTGCCTTTGAAGTGAAATTTTGTTTATCTTTTAAGTGTACTTTATAAATGAAATTCTCATTTAAGTTTTTGGTTATTTTACAGGACTCTGATTTCTTGTGGCAGTGTTCTCAAGGATTATTCTCAGAACATGGCAACTGTTCGTGCTTTTGTTAGAAAGTAAGTAAGTTAACCTCTTATTATTTGCCTGAGGATGAAGTCAGTACCTTTGCCTGCTGGGTCTGGATATTTGACAAGTCCCTCAAAAATTCCAGTTTGGCGTATGCAGTCTCCACACTAGCTTGTTGTTTCAGTATGCATTCCTGAAACTCAGAGGCTAAGGCAAGGATGACCTGGAAGAAATGATACAAAATATAAGGGTACTTCAAGTCCCAGCTTTCATTTTCTTTCTTACACATAATGTGGCAGGTCACTAGCTACAAAGCTGGCGTGACTGTATAATGGTTATAGAGCACTGGTATCTGGCTATATGCTAAAGAACAGTCATGAAAACTGCAAATGATGTAAAGAAGGGCCGAAAAAAAAACAAAACCCAACCCCGAAGGTAATAGTTCTAAAAGGGCTGATGTAAGAGGAATACTGAAGGAAATAAACAGGACAGTTTGACCATGGGATGCAGTTTGTTTGTGTCTGAAAGGTGTAAATGTCAAATAGATTGTGAATAGACAGTCTTAAATTGAAAGAAAAAGCTTCCTGGCAACATATTTCAATAAAGTCTGCCTGACATCTGTTCGGTCAATAAAAAGCTCTGTGTTTACTTCAGCTGGTATTGCTTGGAGAGAAATAGATGCATTCTCTTTAGTGCTAGGTAGCACTTGATTGGAGGAGGTCTATCCACGTTTTCAAGGGCTGAATATGGATTTATGTGTACAGAAGTCTTACAAGACTTTAGGCACTTTTTAATCATTCCCTGTAACAGGGAGGACTGCAGGAAGGGAGATTCAGCTGCACCAATACCCTCTCTGGATCACACCTGGGTCCAGCCCTATAGGGGACTATGCACTGCGTTATGACCGAGTGATCTCCTAGATCTGATCTATTTCATGATCTCCTAGATCTGTTCCAGCTTTAACAGTTGTGATTTTATAAGATAGGTTTCATTCATTTTTTGGCAGTGACTGCTTGCCTTCTGACTTAAGGAGGATCTTTCCCACTCTAGAAAACAAAGGAAAATGAAAGCAGGCCAGGTGGGAAAGGAGAAACTCTTCAAATAGGAGTTCCTGAAAGTTGAAATATCACAGAATACTGGTTTCAGAGCTTTCATTTTACAGTGCCACACAAAGGTTGACAAGTTCTCTGTTGTCTGAGACCAGAGATGTTCAGCTCAACCCAGCAGTGACCTCACCTGTCTGAAGGTCAGGTTTGTTGCTGCCTCAGTACTTGGCACATGGCTCCTTTGCTTCTCTCTCTCAGTCATCTGCATGCACATTCGTTTTTCTTCCAATTGCATCTTTTTAATGAAGTGCATCAGATTTTCCAGTGCCTTTCTGATCTCTGACAGAACCTGTATTTCCTGGTCCTTTTCATCTCTGTCAGCTGTAGACAGCAAATATTAGCAGGAGTACCCATCTGATAATCTAATAGAAATTCGCAGAGCAAATCTGAAATAAAACACCATCTAAATGTGCTTCACCACATCTCTGTTCTTTTAGAACAGCGCAGTTAACCAGATCCTACCTCTCTATTGTCTTGCTTCAGGAGGATGTGAGGAGTTTCTAAGGTTTAAGCTAACCTGTTGGAGGAAGCAAGCATCACAGAAAATGATGCATGACCCTGCTTCCCTCTCCTCTGTTTGTAGCTAACCTTTTGTACCTTTGAATAGTAAGGGCAGTTCGGTGCCCAGCTGGCTGCTGAAATATTTTGAAGCTCTTCTCTCAGCTTCCTGCAGAGAGGATCCTTCAAGAAAATGGCACATTTCCTCAATGTCTTTCATTTCCTCCCTGTATTTTATCTGTAAGAAATGGAGGAGTGTTTCAGATAATGCTGCAAATTTGTGCAACGGTAACTCCTTGTGATGCTCTTTCCTCTGACAGATGAGAGCAAGAGGTTGTAGCTTTTTCCTAGCCTTTTAATTTATTTTATTTTATTTTTTTGCATAGAAATCGATTGCAATTCCCCCGTTTCTGATACTACTATGAGTTGTGTTGTCCTTGATGTATAGGCACATTCTGAGTTGGAACTGGTGATTATTCTGTTATGAGACTAGCCACCAGTCTGTTAAGGTGGGAAAGGCTGCAGTGAAATAGTAACACCTCAGTTTACATTCTGGGTTTGTGGTATACTGGGGAGGGAACTCACTTGGATTCAGATCAGCACCATCCTGGGTGCAGCATCAAATATCTTTTAATTTGATACATGTGGGCAAGCCTTTTTAAAGAACTTTACTGAAGCCAGTTGCAAAAGGAATGCACCATACCTTCTGGGCCTTTCCCTCTTTTGCATCATGAATGACGTGAAGAAATAGAGAGCTCAGTTCTTTAAGAAGCCCTTCTTCCTTTTTTATTCTTCCATGCCAGTATTTTTGCCTTGAATTTATTTCCTTTTCTAGAAGGTCCAGCTGAAAAGCAATGATAGAAATAATAGCTCAGATTTTGCAGGAAGGTGGATTATAAATGTCATTGAAGCTAGTGATGAAATCGTCATTCAGTGCTTTCAACAACAGAATATGTATCCAACTTGGTTGCCATGGGGCGTGAGTGCTTTGCAGTGCTAGGTCTGTGCATAATTCATGTTCAAAGTTATAATACAATGTGTACTTCGGGATAGGATATAAAAGAGAAGGTACAAAAAGCAGCAGCAGAAGATACAGATGGAAGGGAGAGAAAAAGGGATAATGACAAGAGGAGATAAGTGAAATGACATACCTATATTTCAGTTCATCTTGTACGGAAAGAAAATATTATTTATGGGGCATAGGAAGAGGTGAAATTGCCTCACAGTAGTGGAAAAACATCAGCAAAAAGTTTCCCAAAGCTATCACACATGTAAGTAGAGCTGGTTTGTTGGAGCAGTAATTACCAGATCTGGATCTGCAGCTCTTCTTGGTAAAGCTCTGAAGGGCTGGACAATAGGAATTACGTTGTGTGTCCAGGGGTGGGTTTGAGCACCTATAACAGGTCCAATTTCACCTGTAACTGGACATATGGCTCTGGCACCAATTGTGATAGGGACAAGGCCTGTGGATGAAGAAAAATTAAACATAATCCTTATAATTTACATCGTGAATGAAACTGTTCCAGCTGCATACCTAGTGACTAGGTTTTTGTTTGTTTGTTTGTTTGTTTTGAAGTTGAATAGGAAATGATAATGATTTCCAGTTTCCTAACAAAAACTGAGTTTTCCTGAGTTGTAAATGCTATTTACCAAATGCAGGAGTGTAGGACCAAGGACCTTCCCTTTCAGAGATCTATTTACAGCCCAATCACTGAAAAGAACTTCTGAGTAGTTCTCTTGAAGAGTATAGTAGAGTTTTGAATGGCTGAAAGGCACGGTGTGATTTCATCTCAGTCCTAGCTCTCCTTCACCATTTTTCTGGTTTTGCTTGTTTTGAATATAAACACCATGTAAATTGATATTTTCCGTTCAGTGTTGATGCAGTAACTAATCCACATTGGTAGGGTGATTTTCTGGGTCTGAAAATAACGTGAATATTGGTGGGGATAGAGCAGTCCCTGCCTCTTTATTGTTTACATTATCAAATTCAGTTTCCTTCTTTACCTTTTCCATTTCCATCTTCCATGGTTCCTGCGAGTGGGGAAGGTTGTCCTGTATTCCAGTCAAAGTCTATTCCCAGAATTGGCACCATCAAACTGGACCCACCAGGATCTGGGATTTTCATTCCAAACACTGCAGGGATCCACATCTCTGTGCCGGGGTGTTTGATCATACCTAGTTTGCACAAAGAAATCAAAAAAAAAAAAAAAAAAACAACCATAAAGAAACATAAAATATTAGACAGAATTAGACAGATATTTTGTGATGAAAAGATGCTGGCAAATGCTGGGTGGATGCTGTTATTTTTACTTCCAAATAATACCTGGCTGAGTTCAACATAGGAGTGGCTCTTTTGACCAAAAGCTTCCTAAGTTTTAAACTGCTAATTTGTTGGCCAAATCCTGTGACGGAAATGGGTTCGTTGGTGCCACCATGAATACAATGACACCCCTTTGCTCTTAAAATGGACTGTTTTAAACCTACCCAGATTACCACCATTACTCTTGAGGTTTGAAGCTATTTCTTGTTTTTTCTTGAGGTTCTGCAAGCAATACATTGCATGATAAAACCTAGCGGTGAAAGACTTCTTCATATCTTCTGCTGAAGCCTTTAGTGCTGCCAATCTGTCCGCTGCTAGACAGGTATCTTCCAAAACTGATGCCCTAAACTGCTTTAGGGCATTCAGCACGTGGGTTTGTGATTGCAGGCAGCCAGCTTCCAGCACCGCTTGGTAACTGCCACCGTGGGGCAACACCTTGCCTCTCAGGAGATGAGCTCCATGTACCCGGGCGGTTTTCCCACTGAGGGGTTCGGTGAAGTAATCTCCAAGAAGCATCAGGTGTCCAGAAGGATCCACCAGCCCACCTAGAGGTATAGCTTCTCCTGCAGTCAATAAACGGGAAATAAGAGTCAGAATACCACCAGACAGCTGGTTGTTATGCTCAGGTCCTTCCCATAACGAAGAAGGCACAATGATCAAAGGCACATAGGAAGCAGAAATAGGTCTAATGAGACACGTGAAAATAAAAGACAAACATTTATGATGCTGGTTGTAAAATGGTTTGGCTTACAAAATGCTTTTAAATGAAGTCTCCTAGTTTCTACTTTAGAAGATTAAGGCTCCTACTCCTTTTTCTGTGTATAGTGTATCTTCTAAAGTGAATTATAAAGAAGATAAGCATGTGAGAATGCTTGCTAAAAATCTAGAACCTCACCCTCTCCCCCCCCCCCAAAAAAATGTATTTCTTGCTACTTTTTTTTTTTTTAATAGGGCAGTTGGACTGTCTTCAAGAGTCAAATCAACTTCAGTCATTTGTGTCATAGCTATATTCATTAATGTAGCACCTCAGATGTCTCTCATGGTTTCATTAGATAGTTTTATTGACCATTGAAGTGATAAATTATAAAGTTACAGAAAAGTAAAGGAGTTCTGTCAGTAAAAGCTAAGTTGTGCAGTTGGCTCGACAAGACAAGGCGAAGGTGAAAGGTGAAAGTGAAGGCTTTCGGCTTATTCTATTCCATGCCTGCGGTCAGGGAGTTAGGGGCAGGTAAAATGAACACCGTGTCCCACATTTACTGGTTGGTGAAGCATTCACCTACCAGTGCTGCTGTCCAAACCGACTCCGAGTATTGGAACAATCTTGCCTCCTTCTGGCTCAGTCATAGGCCCCCCAATCTCCAGGGGTGTCAGCATGCCAGTGATGGGGTTGAGGTACGTCCCTCCGACAGTCAGCTTTTGCCCAGTGTGAGGATGGATCGTAACCCCCAGCACGGGTACTTCTATTTCTGTCGCTGGATCTAGCATGAGTCCTCCCAGGGCAAACACTTTTTCAGGACACAGGACTGGAAGTTTTGTCTTCACGGGTAGGCCGGTGTCGGGACAAACGGGGTAAGGAACGTAGGGAAATATGGGCACTTCAGGCCTGTGACGCTCACCTGCGTGTAGAACCAGAAGAAATTTAATTAATGCTGATGGCAGGGAGGCATAGGAGCTCAGAATGAAGGCCATGGATCTTTATATCTTTATATCTTCTAGTACCATGCTAATGAGAAGTTTTCTCAGATTTCCTTTAGTTTTATTTTTTTTGTTAAGGTTTAAATTACAACTATAAAAAGGTGTTGTTTTTTTTTCTTTTACACCAGCGACCTTACCTGAAGCAGAATCAACAGTACAGACCAGCCTAGACCTGATGGGATCATAGCCGACGTTCCCAGTTACGTGAAGTACCTTTCCAGTCTCTGGATGCAGGAAATGATTACTCGGTACTGGCCCAGAGCTCTGGCTGGTCAGCAGCACGGTGCACTGCGGGTTGGGAGTTAGCAGTCCGGTGACAGGATCCACGGAGACAACCTCAGGTGCTCGAGCAGTGCCATTTGAGTCTAAAAGCAATGCATAATAGTAGGGGGAAAAAAGCAGCAGCCAGTAACCCTTGCAGAAATCCACTTATCCATGAGACTCATGGAGAAGGGTTGTTAGTTTATCAGTAATCACGTGAGGGCAGAGATGGGGTGAGAATAAAGAAACTGATCTTTCTACTGCCTTTTACAGATGCTGTCCCCGGGGGAAGGTCCATAGTATTCCTGGCACATGGTGACTTGAGTCTCTCTCTACCATGTCTGCATAAGTTTCATAACAGTAAAGAGACTGATGTTTCATGAATGTGCTTTCAGGATTTTAGATCTTATTGCCTTAGTCTGCAGCATTCATTTAAACATACAAAGTCTTTTTTTTTTTTCCTGTTCCTTATAGAAGGCTGAAAGAAAGAAACCTCTCTGTGCTAGGGCACCTCTTACATTTTATCGTCTCAAAACACATGCAGCAATATTATAAAGCACACAAACAAATAAGAAAAACTTTAACTCATTGAGACTCAGCTACAGACTATTCAGTCCCTCGCTCTGTTGCTAGGGGATGGTTAGCAAGTACCTGAAGATCTTGATGAACTTTGACATTCTTTTCGAGAAACAACGTAGAAAAACGTTCTACTGATGACTATGCTTTTGTTAACAACTCCTCGATTTATGAGTTGTTGCTGGGA
Organism: Anser brachyrhynchus; assembly: GCF_964034855.1. NCBI lineage: Eukaryota > Metazoa > Chordata > Aves > Anseriformes > Anatidae > Anser > Anser brachyrhynchus. The sequence continues at coordinate 2,593,173 of NC_137718.1, forward strand.
TCTCAATAAGGACTTCTTTTTTAAGTGCATTCTCTCTTCACTTTGCTATCGGTTCTTTTGTGACCTATTTACAAAAGCATCAAAAGCAGCATACCTGCTCGTGCCTGCCTATACTTCCTTACATGCTAACATCATTTTGAAATGAATTTCTGGAGGTTGTAGTTACCCACAAGCTCCTGCTTGGTAAGGATCTTGGTTTTAGCTTTGTTAAGAAGCTGAGCTCCTGTTCCTTCACCCAGCACTCCCCATGCTTTGAGGCGGTGACTCTCTGCTATTATTGTGCTTGACATCCTGCTGCTTGCAGCATCTATCTGGGCTAGCAGGCTGGAAGTCAAGAGATAAAGATGGTTACTTGCCATCTGAAGATAAGGTAAAATAATTTCAAGGGAGCAGCATAAGAAGAACTTGGAAGGACATATAAATGATCTCTGCACTTTGGCAAATAGAGAGCTTGATGAGTATTTGCTTTGGCTACTGCAGTAAAAAATGCCACTTTGTCTTTTCTCTGTTTTCTTGTTATCACACAATTCTGATTCTGACCATTGTAAAACCTACCAGAAGATGGATGGCACACCATCTATAACTGGTGTGATATCCCAGAGACAAATCATGTGGTAGCAGAAGAAAACAACCTCAAAATACTTGTCCCCTATTTTCTGATGGGAGTCTCTTCAGTTTACATCTCTGTTTGAGATTTTCTAGACTTGCTTTACAAAAATGTGAACATCATAAACTGCATCATCTGATCTTCTGCATAAAGAATCAACTTTCACCTTCTGGATACAAGTACTGCCAAACACAAGCCACCCGATCACTTGCCACAATGCTTTCTAGCAAGCAAATAGAAAGTTGCAGCAGAGTTTTTCAGTATGTTTATTACCTTGTACAGTCTAGCTGAGACGACATTGTTTGGCTTCCTCTACAAGCCACCTCATTTGTCAGCATCTCTGCTAATCTCACTGCCTCTCGCAGCGCAGAATTGAACGTGACATAATGCTCTTCCTGACATTTCAGGTCATGCTGCAGTAAGTGCATCTGTTTGTTCACACTTTCCTCATATTCAGCAGCCAGCTGTTTCCTCTGCTGTATCTGTTCTTCTGCCTAGGTGGGATATAAGATCCAAATGTCATCTTTTGTTTTATCTAAATGTAAACAGAAATTGCAACTTTTACTCCCTTTATTAAAAATGACAAAGATTTGAAATAAAATATAATCTTGATCTGTTTATTTGAATTTGAGCATGCATGTGCTGATAACTCTAATATGCTGAGTTGTAGTTACCTAGCTTGTAAGTGATAAGCATGTATCCAGCTCTGAATAAGCTAGTAATTCAGGATATCCTTTTAACAAGTGCTGCAGAACTTCTACCAGGTCATTAAGAAAAAAAAAAAACCCGACATATTTTCAACTCCTTACTGTGCAGAGTACACATTTTTCTAAGGGAGACAAGTGTATTTCTGTTTATAAGACATGAAATTGTTTCATCCTTAGAACTTCTGCAAGAATGTAAACAAATACAATTCTGAAGTGGAAAAAAGTTGTAACACGCTCATACAAACCTGTGCTGTTTTGAAAGCAGAAACCTCTGCTACTGAAGCAGAGAGACAAAAGCTCCCAAACAAAGAGCTGGGATGTATAGATCCATCAGATAGATCAAGAAAAGAAAAAAAGTGAGTAATTTCAAAGAGATGTTTGTGTTAGCATGAAGCAATAGCAGCAACTTCAAATGCTTTAAAGGTGCGACTTAGCCTGTTGTTCACAGGCATTACGATGTTGTTTTGCAGCCTATGAGATACAAAGTGTTTACAATTCCAAAAGTGATGTTCTAAATGACTGGGGCCAAAACTGTGAAAAGAGACTACCATGGATGTCATTCGTTATTCCGTGTGTAAAAAATGCTGAACTGAGCCTTACCTGCTGTTTTGCTTTCATGTAATTCTCTGTCATTGTGCTCTCGTAAGACTCCATCTCTTCTGGGATACCTAGCGTCATTATCCAAAGGTTTTTCAGTGAAGATATTTCACTCGTAAGCTTGTGATATACGATTTTCACCTTAGGCAAAGAAAAAAAAAATAGGACTGTAAGATATGGTTTGAAGACAGTGCATTTTCTGTACAAAATTGATGCCTCTTTATGTAATGAGTTTCCAATACAAAACACATTCGTGCTAGGTTTCCTGGATTGTGGTACAATGATCTCTTTACGCGACCTGTCTGCTAACTGCATGCTGTAATGTCAGCTCCCTCTACTGTTCTTTAAACCACAAATGCAGTCAGATGAGTGTTACAGATAAATTCATCATAATTATTCTAGGGCTGTGAAATGTTACCCCATTGATTTCAGCTGTGAGATTATTATAACATTCAAATGAGTGAGACTCCATATCTGTGTAACTGCATACTCATTTAAGTTTAGTTCTCCGTAATTTAATCTGCAGTTCTTAAGTGTTTTACTAGGTAATCTATATTATTTTCATTTTACAGATGAAAAATAGAAGCTGGGAGATGAAATCACTTTCTGAAAATGGTATCAGTGCAAAGCAGAACCATAAGAAAACCAAAATGTTTGCCTTAAGGTCAGTATTCCTCACACTATATCACATGGTATAAACAGCATTATTAAGAATATGGGTACATATCTGTGTTTCATGTTCTGAAAAGGCTAAAGTTGAAATAAAGTACACACTTAACAGCCAAAGGCTAATGAAATCATGGGAACAGGCAAAGTTACGTGTTCTAGGCTTTTACCTCTTCTTTGAAATGGCCCAGTTTGGCTGTGACTGACTGTGACTGTCTCAGCAAAAGTTCGAAGAACACATTGGTATTAAAGGACTCGAGGTCTATCTCTTCTTCAGGTTCCCAAATATCACCCTTTTTAAGGAAGCAGGCTGAAATGTGAATACTCATTTATTAGTATTTTTTACTTACAACCGTTTTTTGAATAAAGAATACGTGCAAATCTGGGGCCCACCGCACATCATTAGACATGGGATCCCGACTCCATTATATGCAAGTAACCGGGTAGACCCACTGTTGTTTAGCCTTTTTGTTTTCTGACCTGTTCCATCAGTGCTGCAAGAGTCAGCATCCGTACTACCTTTGTTCTGCAGACAGGGGTGACACTTTTTGATGGGAAAGACTGTTGATATTTTTGAAGAATATCTGTCTAGATTATACTTCAGCTGCTGCCTTCGAAATGGAGGACAGGCAGTGCCTTTCTGTGACCAGCTAAGCCCCTGACAAAAAAGCTGCAAAACACAAGAAAATTGAACAAGTAAGTTCCTTGTCTTATTTTGAAATGTTCTATTATGTGATTCACATGTTAGTCACTCAACAAGCAGGATGCATCATCACCTGTTAGGCAAAGACCCTGAGGGTCTGTTTTCTAAGTACATCATTAGAGTGGTCTGTTCTAAGACAGAATTATCAATCTTAGCAGATGAGGCTGAAACCAAGGGGAAGGAAGTATAGTTATCTGTTGTTTGGATCTGCTGGATGAATAAATCACATTTTTCTATCATTACTTCAGTAGTCTGGTTGCAGAAAAAGCCTGTTGATTTCAGGACACGCTAAAAATGCAAAAGAATGGCTGTTCGGGGGATTTGCAGTCTGAAGGACCATTTCATTTGTTTATTATGAAATAGCACATCCGATCTCAGAAATGTTGTGGCCTTGGGGACTTATGTCTGAATAAGCAGTGAAAAACAGAAAGCCACATGAATGACGACTGAAGAAACTTATCAATGATGGACAGTTCTTTGTGTGAGGTTTGTTGTGCGAGGTCTTGTAATATTCTTTTAAGAATGATTTTTTTTGGTTGTTGTTTGTGTCTATTACTTACTGTCAATACCACACAGGTAATAAGCAATGTGAGAAGTCCTGTGATTACTCCAAAAACTGCTGTCCAGTCAGGTTTCAGTAGGAGGTCTTGTTTTTTTGCAATGCCCACCTGTACAGCATATCTGGGAGTTGTGGGGAAGAACGGCCCCTCTTCATAACACTGTCCTCCAAGTGGCATGACCCTGATGTACTTAATGAAACGAGCATAAATAGAAATGCCATGTCAGTGCAAACGATTCAAATGTGCATGCTGATTTAAATCTGAAGTGTTATTTTGGTTCTTACAATGAGTCTGAACTGTACAGCTGTTGCACCATTTTGCAGTTACACATGTAATGCTCATGCAGGCAAACTCACATGTTTACTGTCATACTCACCTGTGCAGTACGATGTGCAAAAATGAAAAATCCTCATTCATATTTTTAACATTTCCTTTGATTCCAAGCCATCAAATGGATCACAAAATGCTTTGCTAAGAGGGACATTATAAATGCGAATAGAAGATTCCTTGATACAAACCATTTTTTTGTGCTGATTGCTGCTCAGCTGTAACACATAGGTACCAGGGTGCTGGAACTGGAAAAGGAAGAAGAGGATTTTTTGGGAGGCCTCTCTCACTTCCTCTGCGAGCCTTCGAAAATCCCCCCAGTCAAATTCAGCATTCGTGTTGTACAGGTTGTTTCTAGGAGCAAAAGTACAAAAGTCCATTCTTGTCACTAGGGTTTGTGTGTCTGTGTAGGCTTATAACTACAGCAGAGCTTTGGCAAGGCATAGTTGCCGCTTAGGGTTCATTTATGTCATTAAATGAGGATAGCACACGTTTAGGCGCTGGACCTCTAATTGTCCACACAGCGGCACTGTTAATTCAGCCCTACTTTGGTTTGGGCTGCTCCAACCAGTTCTCCTCAGGCTGTATGTGATGTAGCAGGAATTAACCTGAAGCAGCATGGATGTTTATTTAGCAGTGAAGAAATAGCCATGGGGACCCCTTGTAGGTGTTTAAACACCACAGATGCCAACACGGAATCCATGTGAAGGTTTTGTTATTCATTACGTGTCCCTTGTGTTACTTGATGCTTTGAAACTGGATGAATGCCAGAAATAAAATAGGCCATAGGGGAAGAAACCCACAGAAATAAAGGCAGCAAAGGCAGAGCTCCCAAGGCGTTCAGAGCAGTAGAAACTGCTTGTTTCCATTGGGTTAGTTTACCAAAACCTAAACCTTAGCTCAGATAAGATCCTAAAACTCAATGACTATAGAAAAGGGAAGAGAACTCAGGATCAACTAGAGCAATTATACAGCATAAGCTATGAGAAGTCATCCTGCAAAGTGTTAACACGAGTATGCCTTTTAAAAGGTCAGAAATAGCACCAGCAGGACATCAAGAACAACATGTATACATTTATTTTTGCTTATTTTAATAAGTGAATGTTGCTTTCCTGAAGTCTTACATGCTGTTTCCTACTGTGCCACAGTGTCTTCTCTTTGAAAAAGACATTGAAGTATGCTTAATAATGAGACTTCTAGTCTTCCTAGTCACGTTTCCTCTTAGTTCTGTGTTGAGAAAAGTGAAAACTGCAGCCTTTTTCTCTGTAGCTTAAGTAAAAGTGCATTAGCTAAGTTCTGCATTCAGGCTTTGTACTTACACATCATAAACTGGGTAATGTTCCTTGGAGACAATGAACACGATGGTAACATTAGCATTAATGCATGTGGTAGGATTTAAGATGCCAGTAAATGCGATTTTTGATGTGGAATTTGAAGGTCTCAGGCTTTGTACCATGGGAGATCTGGATCCTTCATGGCTGGAATTACCTGTAAAAGCACAGGTTTGGATCATTACCGATCATTTTCTGCCTACAGAACTGCTGCAGAATACAGCATTTCCTTTTTATATATTCATTTTTATGACTAAGCTTTATAGATGCAAGTCTGGCTTCCAGAGTAAGGCATACTGTTAAGACAGCACGTAAAAATGCAACTGGCATTTTCCTGACATTGGTTAATTTTGCACCACATTTTTGTGTCTTTTTGCAATGGCTCTGCTGAAGCATGTCTAGTGCAGAAGCAGCACCTCTTGCAAATCTGCAGCCTTTGTAAGGTACCTGTCTTGTTGTCGTTAGTCAGATTTGGCTTGGCTATGGATTTGAGGATATCTCTGGAGACATGCAGGAACTCAAGTCTTGCTCTCCAAGAGGAACACAAGTGGAACTACTAAGGAAGTCATCTGAATTGCCCAAAGCTGTGGAGACGGTGGCATAAATTAGAACTGAGGAATGGAGAAGAATTGTGGATCAGGATCTGAGAAGAGCTCAGCCCTGCCAGTTGCTCCTGGGCTCTGTCTCCCTGCAGCCCCGTGGATGTGGTGGAAGGTAGGGGGCTGTGTGCCAGGTGCTGTGCATTCAGTTGCCACACAGCTGTTCCTCCTTGCCCCTGGGGGAGAGACGGGGGCCAGGAGGAAGCAGCCTGTTGGCAGCTGTGAGTGCAGAGGCTCTAACTTGCAGAGAAGTCAGAGCTTTTCCTTTCGCTTCCCTGTGCTTAGTGTGAACAGTTTCTCTGGGAATTTGAGGATGGTAAGGTCTGTTTAACTGTTGCTATTTCCTATTTAGTTCAGTACTGGAGATGGTTGATGTGATGAAGCAATTAAATCTTGGAGAATCTGTATTTAGATATATGCTCTGTAGCCTTCTGAGACCTTACCTGGAGCTGTTGCTGAGGAAGGCCAGTTTCTCTGTAGTGAAGAAGCCTTGTTTAGCATGATGAAGTTGTGAAATAGCTGTGGGTCAGGATTATACACTCCTAAAAATCCTTTCCCTGAAGCAGTATAAAAAGTATTGGTCACTTCTGTTTATCAACGAGTTGGACTTTGCTTTTTCTTTTAGTTTATAGAGTATCAGCTCACCAAACCCCCCAAATAAAGCTTACAGAACCTAAAACCAAACTGCATGCTTTTCAGTTCATTTTTTCTTATTCTAGGGCAGTGCTTAAAAACACTTGGGCCTTATCCAAAGGCTTTAGGGTTTGTTTGGTGTTGCAAGACCTGTTCCTTAAGCAGCAACTGGTTTAACTTGGCTGAAGTCAATGAAACTGTACAAAGGTACCATGGGCAAATGATTGCATCCTATTGCTACTACTAAATTTTCATGTGGTTGTATAAATAGCGCTTATGGCTTTAGTTCTAGAATGCTATAAAAATGTTTACCTACTTCTAACTGTACTTGGTAAAATCACATTAAAATCTGAAGCCCAAGAGAAAATCTCTTCAGATAAAGGATGTGAGAAGGGAGCCCCTCAACATGTGAAGATAGTGTTCATCTCTTAAGAAAATGGGAGTGGGAGGGAGTCTCTGAATATCCATCTGTACGTTCCCAAAATGTTGGAAATGTAGAGATCTGGGATGACTGTTCTGGGATTGAGTGGGGTGAATGGTGCACAGAATAGTGACTTAGTATTTCTTCATGCTATCACCATGTATCAAGGTTTTTTGTTTGCATTATAAATAACGTGGATATTGCAGTTATTTATAGAAAAACATTTAATACCCAGCTATAACTCTACACCAGCTAACGCTATAGCTCTTGTTATCCTTTCCCTTACCACTTGTTTTAACGATGTATGCTGGATGGGAATATTTGCTTTGTTCTGAAGTGCAGACATCTTTTAAAGGGAAATATGGTCCTAGTAGAACTGTTCTTAATTCTTCCAAGACAACAGCAACCTAAAAGAAAAATAACTCAGAAAATTTATGGGAATTTTTCACTCGGTTGCAATGTAAGGCCAGGTAGAGAAAATATGCTCTGCATATAATAGACTGGTGTCTGGGGGGGTTGTTTGTTGCTTTCTATACTTTTCAAAGAAAAAAAAACAAACAAATATGAGGCTGTTATTTTGTTGAAAGATTACTAAAAGTCTATAAAGTATAGCAAAAATTGGTAGACTGTGAAAATAACTGCAGCTTTTACCTTGCTCCCATTTCGGTAAGTGATAAAAAGCTGAGGATTTTTCTCGGTACAAGTGACCTGCAGAGTCTCTCTTTGTTGTCTTCTGCACTGCGAATTGCACACACTCTCCAGAGTGTCACCTTGACAGATGCAGAGGCCAAGAACCTTGTCGTAGCCTTGATAATCCCTGGGGACAGTACAAACCTGCAGGAGGAAAAAAGGAGTGAAATAGCAGCTTAGAAGACAAATTAGAATACCTCAGAAGCGAGGTATTCCTTGAGTGAGGGTGGAAATCTGGCTTCTTGTTTGGCTTCCTATTTCAGTTTGGAGAAGCAGCAAAACCTCCTGTGAAAACAGTCACAACGCTTGGTTCTGCTGTCTGAGTTCAGTGAAGAAAGAACTAGAGAGTTTGCTTTAGGGCAGTTTCTGCGTGTACTTTGGATTTAACTAGTGGAAAAACGCTCTACCTTCTCAGCGCAATAATGAGCCCATTCTTTCTTGGTTAAACACTGTCCTTCCTGATTTCGAGAGGCTGTATCCCGACAGATATCGTATGCTCGTCTGACACAGTGTCTTCCACCATCTGAGGAGCTCTGATAACCTGGAGGGCATGTGCAGTGAGCATCACGGGCCTGGAAGAAAAACCAGATATTTATTTAGCAACCTGTAGTCTCACGCAGGTGCTGTTCTGTACCTTGCTGCATTAGGCATTGAGCCTTATTTGGCTGAGGTCAGATGAGACTTTCGTGTCCGTGCACATTCCCTTTACCTTCCCACAAAGGAGAAAGATCAGAGTAGCTCTAAAACTCAGAGCATGTGTAAATCTGGTGTGGTGTTTCCACGCCAGTGGCTCTGTGTAATTGGAAATGAGATGTAGGACTGAAAGCTGCCAATGCCAAAGCGAGAGACGCTGAATTAGGGCAGTGCACGAGGTAAGACAATGAAGATCAAAGCCTGAAGCAACAGTGCTGTGCCTTAGGATTGAACTGCTTTTGCAGGACTGCTTCTTTACCTGAAACACCTGCCCTTTCCCAAGGCAGATGCATGTCTCTTGCCCCTCTGCAGGCTGCGCTGCCTTGGAGCCGCACGGAAGGCATGCTTTTTGGCCGGGCATGGGATTAAAGAAATCCACTGGGCACGTCAAGCAGCTGTGTGATGTCCCTGCTTCTTCGGGACGGAAAGTGCCTGGGGGACATGGCACTGGTGTGATGCTTCCTTCCGGGCAGAAAAAGCCTGTAGAGCAACAAAACCAAAAGACGTTGTCAATTTTTCTTATATAATGTGGCTATATTATGTAGATTAAATAGAGTTGGTGTCTCGGCAGTTTAAAGAAAGGATGGCTTATTTACGTCATAACATCAAAATCAGTTAAAGGAATGCTGCCTCGTTTAAAAGTACTGCCCAGTTTCAATATTGATTTATTTTGCAGTACAAAAAGGAAGTCTTTGGATATGTGAATGTCTTATAATAACACGAAATGGTATATACGTGTTGTTTAAGCCTACTTACCTTTTACAATATGAATTTCTGCAAGTCTAATTGATTATCTAAGGGTTCCTGCATCATTCAGTAAAATTAATGTCTGACTACAGTTTTTGTTGAGCAGTATATGATGGAAAAGCGTCCTAAAGAAGCTAATAATCTCCAGTATATTATCTCCAAATACCTGCTGGACAGCTTGTCAGGTTCTGTTCTCTTCTTTTGCAGTGAGGTCCACTTTGACAGTCCTCATTGTCTGGAAGTTGTTGCTCCCCGTTGTCACAAACCACGCTTGAGAAAATGGTGAAAATGAAGAGGAAGAAGGCCATCCCATCCGCCTACTGCACCAAATGCCATGAAATGCCAAATGGGGGTAACAGAAAGGCATAGAGAGAGCTTTCTTTTCAGCCACTGAATATTTAATGGTGAGTGAAAGTTAAAACATGCTAATGTGTTGGTGTAAAATATTCATGGCAGCTGCCTAAGCCTATTGTATTCCCCTGTGGTCATATAACAGAAGCTCTACTCTGTCCAATCTAAAGAATTTACATATGAAATACAAATGTTGCAGCACAGATAAATGTTTATCCAGGATTATAGACAATTTGCTGCTGTACTTTGTAATCTGAACTGTTCAGGGTCCCCATAAGAGCAGTGATTTTACAAATTCTATGAATTCATTTACCATAAGGAATCCTCAGTAAGTGTGGGATGTGCTGTGTTTTGTTTTGGGGATAGGCTGCATAATTTATGATGAGCGTAAAACAAAACCCCTGGTTCACTATGGTTCACTATGGTGAGTCATAGGTGGTTTTCAGTGTTTGTTATAGAAAATATAACTATTCACGGTTATTTTGTCCCCTCTGTTTTCCAACATCTGTGTCAGACTCTAGGACACAGTTCAGGGACCTGGTTTAGCACACCCTCTGCTTTCCCATTTTTCATGGGGTGGGGTGTAAAAGGCTGCAGCGCTGCTGAGTGGCTCTGGAGCAGTGGCACAGGAGCAGGAGGCGTGTGTGCTGGTACAGAGCTCTGTGCCATATGGCAGAGGACAACAGGGTGCTCGCTGCCACCAGGGAGCTGCGCAGCAGCACTGTGGGTCCCTGTACTTGGCAGCTGTCTGGGCACCGGCAGGCCTGGAGCCAAAATTGAGTGGGTTCCTTCTTCATAAAGTGTGCTGCGCTCCTCTTGGTGTGGACAACGAGATGATAAGCTTCTCAATGGCACATAAGAAATGGATTTTTCAAGTGTAATGAGATGTATGTGAAGGGAGTGTGTTGGATCTCGGGTGGACAGGCGTTTGAGGCACTTCTGAAGCCCTTGCCCCTGTAGTAAGAGTCAGCTAACCCAGCTGCCTGCCTGTGTGTCATGAAGGAGATGTCATATGTCTAGCAGAGACCTCTGTTTTCGTGTGAAATAAATATGCAAAAGCATTTCTGGATGGTATCTCCCGTTCCTCTCCTCTGCTCGTACCCTTTGTGGTGCTATTTAATGCCCATGTATTTGTGAAGGATATTTCCCACAACTACTAGTTCAAAGAGGCTCACCTTTTTAGGGACACAGTAAAAGAGTGGTTTCCAGATACATTTTGAAAGGCAATCATTGTACTATTGGATAGGCAGCCTGGAAAAAATGAGGGTGGGGAGGGTGTGCATTCAGGTAGAGGAGATTTCTTTTTTCTTTTTTTTTTCTTCAAAGATAGGATTGGATCTTTATTGGCAACGTGCAGGTTGCCAGAAGTTGTTGGTACTACTGAGGCAATCTCCGATTTTACAGTGAAAGGATTAGTTGGTATTCACGTTTTTATACACAGTAATGGCTGAAGTCCCCAGCCAAACGTTGTGCTTTATAGGAGGATGTGCAATAGAATATCCATTAAATATTTTGGTTCTTAACGTACGATTTAATTAGATCTGAACTGCCTGCATTTTAAATTACAGACCGAAGCGTTTCCGCTCAGTGGCTGCCTAATGCTGGAAATGCCTAAGCTCACCTCCTTGTTTGAGTTTGCATTCCCCAAGCACAGAGATCTGTCTCTGAGCATGCCTGGAATTGTCCCCATTGGAGAAATCCTGTGCATAGGTCCTGCCTGAAACAGACTGGAATGCAGGAACTAGCTTTGCTTCTGCCTATTCTGTCCCCTGCAGGGCTTTGCCTTGGTGCTTAGTCTCAGAGCACACCTAGTGAGTTCGGGGAACTGCCAAATTAAACACAGCTATTTCTCCTCCTCCTCCTTTTTTTCCTTAACCCCAGATACAGCCAGAGCCATCTCCCAGCCGACCTCTGCAGAGCTGGAATGTTCACACAGAAATGTGCTTTCAGTTCCTTTCTTTTCCAGAGCTTTCTGTCCTCATTTCTTACCTTGCAGGCAAGCGTGCTGCTGTCAGTATCTGTGAGCAGAGGGAGGAGAGGAAAAGGGGGAGCAGAGAGGAACAACCTGATCGCACTGCTCTGTTCAGCTGGAGCTGCGCAGCTGCTAATGTATTCTAGAGAACGCGATGAATAGTTGTGTGGTTAAATATTCAGCTCCTTCCTTCCAACAGTACTTCTATTCTCCAGCCAGCTGCTACATAGCTCTGTATTCCTTTGCAAGTTCTGGTGCTGGAATACTTTCCAGGGAAGGTTAGTTTGGATGGGCTTCCCAGTCCTGGATCAGACAGAGCTCTGCCCCGGGCACGCGGCACACACGGTGGTGTGGAAATGACACCAGGGACTCCCTGAGACATCAGGCTGCATAGGCAAAGAACTTGAGAAGTTGTTAGCGGCTTTCCTTCACACAGGAAGCATTTCATCTGACTGCTGTTTGCTGTACAAACTGGTGTGCAGTGGGGATGGGTCTTGAATAAGGAAATGGCTTGCCATAGCGTTTTCCCTGTTGAGTCTTAGGGTGGTAATTGGTGCTGCTGTTATCAGCCACACCACTTCCCTTTTCCACAGAACTCATCTGTGATGTTGCTCTGTATGTCAAGCTGTCATTTTCCTGGCGGGGACTGGAATTTAACATCCCCATAAAATGTTTCGTGACTGTAATCAAGAGCAAGAATAGCTAGTGCCTGAGTCATTCCGAGGCCTGTTTGACTTGGTGACAAAGGCAGGTAACTTTTTAGTTGTTGCCTGTCTTAAGTTTTCAGTTCATCAAAAGGACACAAAAAAAAAAAAGAGGGAGAGGCTAAGTACAACCCCCTTTTTCCCATTGAATTCTTAAAGAAGTTAAAAAGAGAGCAGGCTTATTGGATGAATAAGACTAAAAGCCTATTATTGAAGACAGAAGTGAGAGATTTCACACCTCAAATACTGCCTGAGGGAGAGCAAAGTGTTCTTCTCTGGTATGGGACTCACCATACCTGATGAACAAACAAGTGCTTTTCTTTTTTTTTTTTTCCTCTTCACCTCATGCAAGTATTTTGGTTAGGAATGCTGTTTTCTTCCCCTCATTGAACATAATCACTGGTGTTTTCAGTGTACACCACACTAGATTTGTGCTACAAACTTCACGTTATCCTTAGCAATTTTCTTTCTGATCATTGGGATTTGAGAAGTCATTGTTATTTTGATGACGTGACATCTGAACAAGCAGGTACTGATATGTTTATAATCCACAGTAAGGCAGTCAAGCAAAATGTTGGTCTTTTTTTCTGTTAAACTGAATAAAGGTTTCTAAATAAAGGGAAGGTTGTGTTCACACGGACACAGGTGGTGTATATTCTTTGGAAAATATTTGACCAACCTGGTCCATAGTTGTACCGTGCTATTATATTTCAGCATAAACTTTATTCTCCAGATAATGCTTACTGTAGCCTATGACTCTGCTAAAGAAGGCCGCTTGCTTTTAGATAATACTTGCTTTACAATCATGTGGGTTTTCTTAAGAGAAGCTTATGCGAAAGCTGACATAGTTTTAAAGCCTTCCAGTGAAAGGCTGGGCTTTCACAAATTTACCTTGGGACAAAGCCAAGGTAATTTTGGTGGTTCTTGGTTACGTTACCCATGAGTGACTCTTGAGGATCACTATTCTCAGAACCAAAATGTACCTTGAACAGCGCCATTTAGCAAAGGTTGAGGACATGGTGACAAAAGTGGGATATTTGTTGTGCTCCCTTTCAGTTTCACGGGTGGCTGAGCTGGGAGGGGAGGCTGAAGGTAATTTTCTGCCCGAGCTGAAGGCTTACAACTGGGTCCTGCTGACATCCTCCCCGACTGGAGCAGTAGGTCACGGGTCGGACCGTAGTCACATACTACAGTCATAAATTTATCAGTGCAACACAACGTGTATTTGTTTTCCCATGCTTGTGTGTGGTGGTTTTTGGTTTTTGTTTTGTCTACAAGGTACCTAATCCCTGCAGAAGAGAAAGGAGTCGTCTTCCACGCAGAATACAAACATGATCGTGTAACCTGGAGCTTCCCAGGGTTATTTGTCATCATCATCATAAAAACAAACAACACCCATTAAATTGCAGTGGTGAAAGTGACCAAACATGAAAGATTCTCATTTATTTTCCTTCCTGTTTCCATGGCTTAAGATTCATTTCTCTTTATTTTGCAGCATTTACTGCTGTTCTGATTTGTTCTTCTGTGGGAATCAAATGAACGTAAGGCTTCTGGCACTTGGGACTTGATTGCTGTGCTAGAAAGCAGAAAACCTGAAGACTGCTTGTTCTGAGATAACGCTGAAAAGCTCGCTGAATCACAACTGAAATCCAAGCGAATGAGGTTTATTGGACAAAGAGAGACCAGAATTTTAAGATTCCGGGGACAATGCAGAGAAATTGTGGGTTTGGTTTTACTTTTTAGTCGTATTTCTTGTAACAGCAGTGTTTTATATCTAGATGGATTCAATTTGGAGGACATATATGAACATCTTTGCAGCTGAGCTCTAATTCTGGGTGAGGAGGCTGTGTATGGAATACAGCGGTCCATAGCTTCTGTTTCCTCAGGAAAGCTTTATTTCATCCATAAGAGAATGTAGCTGAGGCTTTAGTATTAAATAGATGAGTATATGGTAGGAAGTAGGTTATTATGAACACAAAGTAAAATTCCACTACCGAAGTGACTTCCCTAACATATGTAAATATCATCACGGTGGACTTTAGCAATGTATGTGTTTCACCTTAGCAAACAGGCTTTGGCTGCGAACTCGAAGAACTGCTGGGTTCTGCAGAAGCTTATCTTGTATTATATCAGAAAAGAGGTTGCCTTTGTGTGTGAGTAATAATTCCAGTGAAATGGAAAGGTCGTGTTAACTAGGACTCAAAACATGTACACCTTGGAACTTTTACAAAATGAAATAAGAAACTAAAACCATTTAAAATCCTAGCAGAATAATTTCAGTTCCCTGGTATTTCTTAGAGTCTTTCTAGTTGGCAGAGACTTCTTAATTGAAATGTGATTTCACGACAGCCTGAGTAGAACTGTAAACACACCTCTTAAATTGTGCTATCTAAAGCAGCTTTATGGAAGTGGCAGAATGAGATGCAAAGAAGTCCCCCAAGGACAATGAAAGCTGAAGTTGTAAGGGGGCTGTGTTTTGCGGGCTGTAAAATGCCTTGTTAAGTCTCATTGTTTGTGAGGATGGAATTTTTTTTGGGCTTGGTGTAGACCTTTAAAAGCAGGTTGTTCTGTGTTTCCATTCTGCTGGTGACCAGCTCTTCCTGAATGGTTTTCTAGAAGCAATTGTGAAGGATTCAAAAACTGGCTACTCAGAAGCAGCAAAGGGATTCATAGGGTTTTATTTAAAATGAAACGAAACCAAACCAATTTTACTGTTTATAGTCTGCCACCGTGTTTTTGTATTAATTCATGCTGCATGTTTACCATTAGATCTGAAGTGAGTATTTATTCTGGCTTACACAGTAACCCTCAGGTAATGGTATTGTGATTTCTGCATGTACTTATCACACCACACAGAATTCAATATTTGTCTTTGGCGATCTTGTTTTGTTCCAAAAAATGAGATTACTTGTAAACTTATTGGGCCAGTGATGATGTATAGAGATGACAAATGGAGATAATTAAGAGCCGGGACCTACCTAGACAGGCTTCTCATGGGTATAGAGAGCAGTGAAGTATGGCCAAGTGCGGAGCACAGCGGTGCCTGAGGCCTTTCTGATAACTGGTTAACATCTTAGGTTTTTACCCGCAACAAATGATGTTTTATCCACTGATTCCTAATCTCTTGCTGCTACACCAAGTGAACCCTGAAACTGCACCACTGAAATAAAGGTGAAGTGGCTTCAAAGCAGATGACAAAGAAAAAATTGTAGCCTGGGAAGCAGTAGCAATCGTTGTGTCTTGGGCATGGCAGGGAGCTCAGTGAGAATCTCCTTCCCCTCATTGTCTTTCTTCAGGAAAAACTTTTCCTGATAATCTCAGTTTAAACTTCCGCCTCCTTCTGGAAACAGTGTGGGATGAAGGTTGGGGGAAAAAAAGACGGGAGGACACTGATTGTGCAGTGCTTGAGGGCACAGGTGCTCTGGGGCTGGGATGCCCAAATCTCCAGCCCACTTAGGTTGTCTGGGGTTAGGAGGGACTTGCTGATCCTGCAAGCTCCGGGATGCTGAGCTGCACAGCGTGCTCCTCCTAAGGAGAAGTGAAGCCTCTGAGTGACCGGGCTGATAAAGCGTGCAGCAGCACCGGGCGGCAGCTCCTGGGGTGTGCGTGGCTGGGGCTGTCTGGGTCACAGCGATTACTGCAGCTTGGGAGTTCTGTCTGGGGTGAGCAGGAGCCCGTGTCCTGACCTCTTTCCTTTTCCTGTCTCTCTCCACGGTGATTCCTCTTCACAGTGACTGACATGCGATTTTTCAGTCGCCTGGACTCCCTTCTCTGCATCTATTTCATCTGTCCTGTTCAGCGCCGCTGCAGAAACATGTCTTGTTTTGAACTGAATCATTTGGTTTCCAAGTTTCTCCAGCCACAAACAAAGCAGGAAAAATAAAACTTGATGGGTGAGACTGCTCTAAAAGAATCTGAATCAGCCAAGAGCTCAGCCTCTCCCTCTTGCTTGGCTCAGAAACTTGGCTCCTCCAGCTCTGCTTGCAATTCAGCCTAGTTTTCGTCACGTGGAGGGAGAGATGTGGAGTTGTGGGAAATGGGATGCAGGGTGGCGTAGAGGAAGTGTCAGTGTTTTTTGACTTGCAGCTGTTGATCTGTATTTTCAAAGAGCTGTGGGAGGGCTTTCTTCAGTGTCTTCCACCCCACTCCCCCAACTCTTTTTTTTTTTTTTTTAATTCATCTCGAAGCTTAAATCCTTGCTGTGAGTGTAACAGGGATTTTATTTTCTAATGCAATTGATTTTTTGTGTGTTACTTGCAATCACAGCATTGTTCTGTATCTGACATTACCTATTTTAGTGGGCAACAGTTTGTGCTTCTCAGTTATGTTTTCAGGATCTGGGAGATAATAGCTTGCTTGTGCAAAATCCAGCACCCTTAGGGAGCCTTTGCTGCAGTGGTCATGGTTATGCAGCAGAGCATGGTTTCAAGGCCACATTTGGGAGGATAAAAACAGAACAGGAGGCGGATTTTCTGCTGTGGTCTGTCTTGGTGTGATACCAGGCTAGGGCAGTGGGTCGGAAAGCAGCCAGGTTCCTCCAGATTGGGATTCCCTTCTGCCAAAAAGAATTCATTCCTGTCCCATTTGGTGTTAACTGTTGGGAAAGGAGAATAGTGGAGCATTCGTGCCATCACTAGCTACTGAAAGCAGCTCCCTGAGGAGCCATTTGCTTAACGCACCTTCCAGAGTTAATGGTCTGTAACACGCTCTCTTGCTGGCTGCGGGATTCTGTGCTGCTGAAAATCTGGGCCAGATTCTCTGCTGTGCTCTCCTTTTTGTGTTGTTTCTGCTAGTTCAATGTGCATTATACCTAAGAGAGCTTCCATCTGTCTGCAGTGCAATTTCATGTTCATAAAATATCTTCCCTAATCTTTTCATCTTTTGCAAATGCTTTCTGCCACCTCTGCAATTTATTTTGTGTAGGTTTCATAGTTGTATACAAGTTGCTTGGTAGCAAAGCTTGTACTTTCTTTTTTTTCACAGCATTTTATAGTGGTCTGTAAGTACTCGTGTGGCTGATAACTTCTGAAAACTACTGGTACTACATCTGTGTGCACCAAAACCGCTGTCAGTAGAGTTCAATGACTTACTATCGAGGGCTTTTGTTTTCAGGACTTGCTGCACTTAGGACTGTAGCAGCAGCATCCAAGCACCTGTGATAGTGCTGTTTCCCGTGGAACCTGAAGATGTCGATTTTGAGAAAGGACTAATATGCAGCCAGAGCCCTGTTGAGGTAACACCTAGGATATAGTTCCTGTTCCCTTGCCTCCGGCTGTTGTAACAATGCAGTTGTTCATCTTTGCTCTAACTTGCAACTTGTCTTCTAGGTAACTTCACCTTTTAGGGCTCTGGCTCAGATACTCTCTTTCACCCAGGCCTGGATGGATATTCTTAGAGATGGAAGCCTGGAGAGTTGATATGAATTACTGTAGGATTCTGTACATCCTATGCAGGTGTATGACTGGCCAGGGTTGCTCTGTCACTCACTTATAAGTGCAGGGAGTGTGGCCTCGCAATTAGCACTGGTGGTGAGTATGTGCAGTGCGCATCAGAGAGCCCTGTCAGTAACGCGGAGCTTCTCTCCTTGCCAGGACCTTAAAGCCATTGCAAATCTACTGCAGATCTCTCTTGCGTTTCTTCTTTACTGATCAGGAACATCCCTGAGAACAGCTGCAAGTACTGGATCTGGTCTATTTTATTACTTATTTTTATCTTTCTGTGCTGAACTGCTGCTAATTGAGCGACAAAGCTCTTACACTGCACTTAAAAATAATTATGCGTGACGGTGCTCATGTAACTTCAAAGCAACAGGGAACCTAAATAACCACGCAAGCCAGTGAGTGACACTCAGTTTGTAATGCTGGATGAGAAGAGAGGTGAAGAAGCGAAGCAGCTCCTCTAAGTATGGCCTGTGCCGCAGTTCAAAGGCATGACCACAGCTTGTGGGAGCACACGGGAGCTGCCTGGGAATGAATTAGCTGGAGGACTCACACTGCAAAAACCAGGCTGGTCACCGTAACTGGTATTGGGTGTCAGCAGCTCGGGGCTCTGTCCCAGGCGTGCCATGGGCTGGCTGTGCGCCTCCAACGTTGTGTGGCTGCTCTCGGAAGGGGTTTGGGGCTGGGCTGACAATGTCAGTGCAGCCCTGCGAGGGACGGGTTCTGCCCTGGGCTGCTCCCCCTGGACCCTGCTGCAGGTACAGAACGGTAACTCCTGTACCTCTGCTACTGGCGTGGTAGCACCCTGGGTGGGTAAAGCACAGGATAGGTGCTCAGGTCAAGAGGTTGCTTCTTGGACTTCAGTGACCTGGAACCTTGTAGGCACCAGAACTTATCATGGAAAACAGTTTCTGATGGTAAAAAGGATTTCATGTAGGGGGTATGACAGAACTGGAGGCTGGTGTTCATGTGTGCCTTTTCCAAATCTCACGTTAAAGACAGCTGTGGGTGAGGCCTTCTGTGTATTCTGAGTATTGTAAAATCTTTTGCTAAGATCTTGTTACCATTGCTAACAGCTTTCAGCTGGGACTGTCTAAAGAGATTTGTGGGCAGCCTTGCGGCGTGTGGGGGCTGAAGGAAGTAATACTAACTCTTCACTGAGTGCTATCCTTTCCTTTGAGACAGTCTTGAGTAGGTAATGGGCCCTGCCACAATTACAATATCCGTTAGCGTGTACTGGGCTAGAAAGCATTAGCCCCACAATTTTCACTTGATTGTAATTATTTTTCCACTTTCAGCCCAGCTATTGAGACCAATTGTCTGTAAAGAGCTGGTGTATCACTTGCAGTAGCAATCGCGTGAGGAGTAGGGAAAATGCAGTACTTGCAGAGCCCCTGTCTGAATGCTAACAGGCCTCTCTCTTCGCAAAGGGAAAAAAAAATCTGAAAAATCTTGCTGTAGAAGTGCAAATTATTTTTATGTAGAGTAATTCCTGTTCAAAGCCCTCTTCTATTTTCTTTTGATATAGAAGAGTTTGCAGTTAGCCACAGCGAATGGCTGAAAAGCTATGGCCTTTTGAGTAAACTCTTATATTGCTAATCTCCTTAGGTCTTTTTTTTTTTTTCAGTTGTAGACAAAAATTCCAGTGCTGAAAAATTTTGGGAATTATTTTTCAAGTTCATTGAAACAATAGTATTCTAGTTCCTAGCTAGAGGTAGTGGGTTGATGAATATGCCTGGAAGAGAAGTTTTTTTATTATGATTGTACCCTAAGAACAAAACCCCCAGCAATAACTAGTAAAAACCCAACCCTTATGCTTGTCAGTTTTTTTTAAACTCTTCCTGATTTGCTCTGTGATAGTGAGTGCTGCTGTGAGTGTAGTATGGCAATACCAGTTCATAAAAACAAGTTACATACTGCTTGAAATCATGTATTTATTGGCAGGAAGGAACAATGAAACAATGTAAAGCGTACCTACTAATGGCAATGCAATTAAGATATAACTCGTAGAATATACTTCACAGGCTAGTTCAGTTTTAGGTATGTTGAATAAATGGTACAGACTAATAGGTTAAAGTTCCTGTCCTCCTTTCACCTGAATGGAGTCCATGTGAATAAATGAACTTGATTTATGCTGTGTTCATACACAGTAGTTTTCTACGCTTCTTAAAGATACCCCATTAACCAATTCATTTTTTCACTTAAAATGCTTATTGGTGCACTTCCCTGCTTGTTCACTGTACCGCTTCGTTCCTGGTTTTGTCTGTGATACAGAATTTCTTAGTTTTCACTGAACACAGGAAGTCTTTAGTTTCAATGGATGTTGGATCTGATCCTTAAATCTCACGAATGGAGGCTGAGTAACTCAGAAGATCCTCATTAATTCTCTTCAGATGAATAAAAAGAGCTGTGAGCTCAGATGTGAGTTAAAATGCAAACATGAATGAGTGGTAATAGGGAGGACAGAAAAAAATTAGAGGAAAATCTTTGTACTTAAACATAAAACCCAAAAGGGGAAAGGAAAGACTTTATATGATTACAACATGCAGAACGCCTATTGAAAGAGGTGGATGAATGTTCCAGTGTTTTACAACTCATTATGTGAATAACAACACAAATTTTACAATATACATAAGAAATTTGATGAACCATGTCTCATTCGCACTAGAGAAAATAAATGCAGAGTAATGCAATACAGAAGAACACTGTTTAGCTGCTCAGGGCATGAGAAACAGTATACGACCCAAGTCCCACTGGAGTTAACTTAAACACTGCCATTTTTCAGTAAAACTTGATTCACGCTGTGCAACATAGCTCTTGGAGCTTAACACTTAAGGATATCCAACAGGAGAAAAGAAACCTTTTTACAACAAGAAAACTTGAAGGGATCATTAAAGATAAATTCCCCAAGCATGCTGAGTACTTAATACTGGATCCTGCAATGCTTACACGTGAAAAACCTCCCAGTTTAATGGGAGGTACGTGTGTGAGCTGATTGCTGGATCAATCATTTTGTAGATTATGTAAATGTAGATTGCTCCATATGTAGCAAACAGTGAAGTTTCATAGAAACCAGCTAATTCACAATCAGAAGTTAAAATTCTGTTAAGTCTGGGAAGATTTCTCTTTAACAGTTAATACCTAATTTCTAGGAATCCTGTTGAATTCTTGCATATCTGGCAGTAGAAAATAATTCAGGCTACTGCTAGCCTTCTAACTTGCACAGTTGCTCAGTACAACAAATGATTCTTTGAGGTGTTTTTATACGTTTGGATATTATAAAGATATATTCCTGTGTTAGATCACCAAGAATGAACTGACTCAAAAAGTTTTATGTCCCAGACTTCACCTCCATTCCATTACTAGTGGCAAATTCTGATTGCATAAATAAAGAGCTTGACTTTTGTTGAAAAAACATGCTCAGTAACAGTGTGGGTGGTTTTTCTTTTTTTTTTTTGAGGGGGAGGGATTTTTTTTCCAATGGGACTGCCTTGAAATGTGACAACTCCAGCCTTGAAGAAATTGAGAGCCAGACTACTGAAAGCATTAAACACAGCCCATCAGATTCTGATTTCCAAAAGCTCATGTCTAAAATGATGTTGCCTGAGGTTTTCAGCACATCCGAACATTAAGTTCGGACTGTAGAGACTGTACGTTCGTACGCTCAGGACTAGGCTTTGAAGGGATACAATTTATTTTTTTCAAACTAGGCAGCAGTGTAAAAACCCTTGTCAGAGCTTCAGGATGTAGAACACCTACAACTCCAAGGGACTTCCAAAAAGAAGTGCAAGCGCTCAGTTTCATGAGAAAAGTGAGACCTATTGATTGACTGGAGCATCTAACACTGAATGCCTAATACTGTTAAAACATGGCTTAAGGATTTTTCCTATTTAGTAGTTTACTCTTTAATTCTGGGTACTGAGGAGATATTTTCAACAGTTAGTTCAAGCTATAATACATCTGAAGACTTTTACTGTCTGTTCTTGGTCTGTTCTTCAGCAACAGCTGCAGCACGTGGACCATGAGATGCAGATAATGAGCCTTATCAGCATTTCCCTGGAAGGCAATAAACCAACAAATACTCAGTTCAGTCAACATGTTAAGTCTTCTTTCCTATGCCAAATACTCAGTGCCCTATTTTCTATTTGGTTTTGGGTAAGGAGCTTTGCAAGCAAAAGAGATTCTGTGCAGAGCTCTGGACTTGATTCAAAGCCTATTATAAATCACTGGGCATCTTTTCCATCAGTTCATGTGAAACTGATGAATTGTGGCTATATAGCAATGCAGCAAGTGTACTGGAGCTGGCTACTATGTTACAGCTGTTGTGTTCAGAACAAAGGTTCCGACTAGGTAAAATCATTTTCCAGCCACAAAATACCTTTAAGAACGATGTCAATGAAGTCCAAAGATGAAATGGAAAGAAGTTCAGAAAAGTTGTCTGGTGATGAGGGACAAGGCGTTCTTGGAACCTCCAGCAAACTGTTACTCTGTGTGGATGAAGAAACCAGAACAGTAAATTTCCAGCAGAAGTCACACGTGCTTTGTGTTAAGAACATGTTCTGGTTTTGCTATGTGAAACCCTTATTCTGCTCCTTACCCGAAGATGGGAGGGGGTGGCATGTTTATCAGTCAGTTCAGTCAGCGATGAGCTGGCTTGAAATTATTTTAATTGCTTCTATTGTGTTTTATCTCCTACAGATCACAACTGTTAAGAAGCTAGGTTCCTAAATGACCTGAAACATGGCTGTATGTTTATATTCCTACCTAAAATCTTGTGATACCAGTTTCCATACACATGCACAAGTGAGAGCTCTTATCTGATAGTAAAATCAAAAAAGACACTAGAAAAAGTGAAAGAGCTGTTGTTAGTTTTAACCACTGAATGTTTGTTTAATCTTGGACATATCTTTGAGGTTAATCTCTGCATTATTTCAGCAGAGCAGAATTGCATCCTAGAATCTTAGTCCTCTGTTACGCACTCAAGCTTCTGCTTTTCAGTGTTGGTGCCTTGATTCCTGTGCCAAAAATTTAGCAAGAGATGCTGATACCACAGGAGAGCCCGTCTGTCTTTTGGTTCTGTCCATGCAGGCTTTGGCTGGTGTTGGTGTGGAACGGGTGTGCTAAGGCATGGAGGAAATGATAAAATTCAGCTCTTTGTCTTTTAAGAAGCTTCTGAAAGTAGCAATATAGTGCAGCATTTGGGACGGTGGCATTCCCTTGGTGGGACTGGGGGAATTCCCTTGGTGTTGCTGCCGAGATGCCTCTGTTGGAAACGTTGGGAATGAATTTGTTGTTGCTGGGAGGTGTGAGCAGTGTGCCGGCAGCCTCCCCGTGCAACTGGAGATACTGCAAACGTAGCAGTCCCTCAAATGAGTGCGGTAAGCGTTCCTACAGTGCTTTTCTCCTCAAGAAGGGATTCTCTACCCTACGCCAGCATGGGCAAGGCTTGGGAGCATTATCTACTGCCGCTTACAAAGCAGTATGGCTTATATTGCTGTTGGTAATGTCTGTTTGGTTTCTTGGGTATAAATGCCAGAGCCTACGTAAAAGTCACTATACAGAGACTTACCTCTTGAAGAGGATCCTCTCTCTTGGGTTTATAGGTCTGGAGCAAACACATCAGCTCAGTATTCTCCTCAATTTTTAAATAGGGAGTGGTAATCTGACATGAATTTAGTACCTGCAAATGACAGTGAAACCTGTGATTGCAAACAAAGAGGAAAGCATCAAGTCACAATGAACAGCCTGTTGCTGATTCTTACCTGCATCTCCAGCTTTCCTCCCATTTGCAATAAGCAGTTAATTCCCTCAAGAATTTGATCTTTGCGTAGCCTGAGAAACCTTCCCATGTCAGTATTGATGTCAGTTTTCTGCGATTCCAGAGCTAAGACGGTGTGGGCAAGAGCAGCACAGTGCAGCGGGGTTAAACCTGAACGGAACAGCACAGGCAGGTCAGGCAAATCCAGCACTTGAACACCTCACTGGAGTGAACCATCCTGCGCTTGGCTATTTGCGAGGGAGGCCCTGTCAAGACTGATTGGCTTGCCTCCTAGAACTTAATTTGAACACGAAATTGATCATCCTTTGGCCTAGGTAAAATCTGTACTTTGAAACCTCTGGCGTCTATGCTAAGCTAAGCTTTTCCTCTTACCGTAGTGGTCAGTCAGGTTCACTTCTACCCGCATGCCGTTGTCTTTGCAGTTTTTCAAAACCTGAAATCAAGAAGATTTTGAGATGATAAATTCTGATTTTGGCACTGCCAAAATACCCCATTGAAGCTGTCTTGCTTTAATCACATCAGACCAAGGCTAATTTTCACGTACGTAAAATCCTTGTGTATTCTAAACAAAATCAAATGCGTTTGATTTCTTTGCTCTATCTTGCACTTACGGTTGCACAACATAAATGACCAGTTTACCTCTAAAACTCTCAAGTAGCCATTCTCTGCACACAGGTGGAGTGGAGTTTTCCCCAGACCATCCTGTTCATTGACGTTAGCTCCCAGGGATATAAGGTCACTGACCATCAGGTGTTGGTTCTTTTCTGCGGCAAGATGTAATGCAGTCTGAGAAGAGAAGAATGAGAGAAATTCGTCGTTGCTTTAAAGACATTTTCACCTTCCACAATACCTGGAGAATGAGGTGGGGAGCTGGGACCTTGGGTTCGGTTCCCAGCTGTGTTAATATTTGCTCCGTGCAGATCACTTCCTCCCTATTTTGGTTCTCCCCTCTACACAAGGATCATAGCCACTCCTTGCCTAAGGGGATGCTTGGTGTTTATCAGGGTTTGAAAGACATTTGTGTGTGATAGAAAATGTCCCCGTTCTTTGCAAGTTAGCATCCTACCCGTTTCTCTGCGTCCTTCTCGTCAATTTTATTTAGGGATGCAAATCTCCGTGCAAGTGCGTAAGTCAGGGCTCTTTTTCCTTGTGCAACAGCCTTGTGCAGCAGCCTGGAATAAAACACCATTTTAAACAAGTGGGAAGGAGATAAAGGAATGGTTAAATTACTCAAAAGTAACAGTGGGAGTGTATTTTAAAACATGGAATGTTAAGGCTCATAAAGGCCAAAAGCTTGGGGTATTTAAGCGTTTATTTAGTTTCTGTATGAATGAGGGAGGTGCTGGTTTTGCAGCTTTGTTTGAATTTATCTGCCAGGATTTCTTGCTCCTCAGTTCTTGCTGTTGTCCCATTTCCTGCCTGTCCAAGAGCTACTCCACGCTTCATTTTTGCTACCAATCTCCATTTCTTTTCTTTTTTTTTTTTTTTTTACCTGCATCCTTTACTACATGGAAAAGAGGTAAAAGACAGGTAAAAACCCAGAGAAGGGAAACCTTTCTCCTGCACTTAACATAAGTACTTCCAAACCATAATTCAGTCCTAGGTAGGAAAGCTCCATTTCTTCTGTGCATTCAGTCTCACTGAACTACTCAAAACAGTACATTTCTCCTGAATTTCATACCGGAAAACACTTGTGTTCTTGTAAATGTGGGCACATCTTCCTTTCCTCCTGGAGGAAACACTGATGCAGCTGATAGAGGCATTGATTTTTTTTATTATTATTATTTTTACTTTCTCTTTTCCTGTAGCAAGGTACCCTTGATGACCTCTCTATAATTCTGCAACTCGCTGCAGTCCTTGTTCATTTCTGTGGAGTCTGTGAATACTTTGGGGACAGAATTTTCTACATGAACAGGAATGAATCTCTTTTCCACCAAGCCTAGGACAGTTTATAAATTAAGTTACATGCTCCGTCAGTCTGATTTGATAGTAATATCTTCAAACTAGCTGAACTTCATTAAATACAATAAGAGATATGAAGCAAGTAGTTGTTTATAAAAAAAATAAATAAAGACGCCATGCTGGGCAAAATGAGATCAATAAAACCTTTGCTTTCAATTAATTTCTAACAAAACAGCCACTCCCAGTTCTTTGGAAGTCTGTGCTCTAAACTGGCAGCGTATGTATGTTTAGGTGTAATCCTCCCACCCATTTTTATTGCCAACTAATAAAAAAAAAGGTAATTTTCCTGAGAGTGTCTGCAGCTTGGAAAAGATCTGTTGCAAATCTTTTTCTGTAGCAATTATTTGTTTCGCTTGATTTAATTTTCTTATGAATACCTATAATTTATAACTCACTCTTGAATATTGTTCAGACTGAATTTTTCCTGATGTCGGTTGTAGTCTAGCAATACTACTGCAAAAATGAAGTCTTCCTATTTTTACTAACTTAACTTGGATTCTAATTTTCATAATTGAATTTTGATTCTGTCTAAAACTGTGGGTGCTGAAGCACATCTGAGCCTCCCATGAAGCAAGGAAGCCTTTGCTGCAGGTGTGCCCTCAGCTAGCAGCTGAAATTACAGCAAAGCCTCAGGACAAGCGAGGCCCCAGGAAATAGAAAGCAATGTATTTCTGTAGGAAAAAGTGGAGACCTGTTGCCATTTCCATCAGGTGCAAGCAGTTTGTCGGCTGGAATGTTTCTCAGCAAACTTTCTTCCCTGTGTAGCTGGAACTGGAAGAAAGAGATGGCAGAGAGATCCTGCTGTGTGAAGGAAGTCGAGGGCAACTTCGCATGTCCCCCAGCGTCTGGAGAGCCCGCGTTAGCTTCCAGAAATGCCTCCGGGTAGTGTCCTGATGGGTTAAAGCAGGGAGATGGGTTCTGTGCAGGGTGTCTCCAGAAATCCTTCTGAGTACTGGCACGTGTGTCCTGCACCCACCAGCTGCTCTCTTTCTCACTTGTCCTTGGGAAGGTTCCTTGCGAGCTGGGCTCTTGCACGTTTTTCTGACCGTCGTGAAAAGAAGTCTGTACCTCTTCCTGCACGGCTGAGCTGTGCTCTTTAAAACAGCACTGGGACTGCAACTTGGTGAAGCCGTGGCGCCTCTCCTGCAGGCCACCAGCCGCCTGCTTGCTTCCCCTGCTTTCCCACCGAGAGGCTTGCAGGTCCGTGGAGAAGCCCTGCCCAAAGCCATCGGGCACCGAGCACAGAGACTCCTTCTGCAGTTGGCTTTTGTTCAAGTCTTCCTGCAGCACCTCTACCAGGATATCAAGGTCCTCTAAGCCTTTCAGTGTTTGCCCAATGCTCTGCTTGCTCTGAAACAGCAACAAAAACGGGGAGGGTGGAAGATGGGGGAGGGAAATCAGACATGAAATGTCCTGTTCTCACTCAGTGATAGAACATGAAATACGCCTGGGGAGGCTGGCAGCACGGCGTTGAAGGTGTTATGCATACCTGTCTAAGCTGTTTCTCTGTATAAGGGTGAACTCTTCTCTTTTCTGCTGGAGAGAAAGGAAGAAAAAAGCTATTTTGAGTTATGGGAGGAGTGTACAGAAGGTGTTTTCATCAGGAATTTTGTCCCAGACAACCGGTAACGTACAGGGTTTTGGCACACAGCTGTCCTGCTCTTGTGATTTAAGGGGAGCTAGGAGCTGGCATGGGTCACTGACCCTGGGAGAGAAGTGGCTCAGCTCTTGGGTACTTAACGGGGATGTCCCCGTTACAGAAGGGGGCTGTTACCAAGAGAGGAAGGAGCTTCCTAACCTGCTTTTCCTGAGGATCCTTTGGTTGCCATCTTCACTAATGAGGCTTCCTGAGGACACACACAAAAAAACAGCTATTAAATACAACTCTCTTTGAGATGCTTGCACATAAGAGAAAGTGAAACAGTGGCGAAGAGCGTAACAGAAACTTTGTAAATTGTCCTGCGCCATGCACTTTGCGCAGCAGGCTGTAAGCAAATGAATTTTCATGAGTGGGTAACCCATGGCAGCCGTACAAAGATAGCGGCATAGCCTTTTTGAGCAGACCAGGTGGCTGGGAGCCTACCGGCTTCGTGGGCTGGTTTTGCAGGTTGTTCACAGGTCTGGGTTGCTAGAGCAAAATCTCTGCTGTTTTCAGGCTGTCTTTGGATTACGGTATTCAGAGCACGGATGGGTTCTCAATGTCACTATGGAATGATGTTCCCAGCACAGGCTCTGTGTAAAATTTGGTATGTTCTCCACCTTCGTTAAGAGCATTAACTTGGTGGGTGGAAGAAGCAGCAGCCGTAGCTGTCACCTCTCCAGAACTTCACAGGGTGGGAGTGGGACGTGTGTGTACAGGATGCTACAGCTCTGAGCCACCTTCCTGACCTCGAGCAGCGTCCTTACCTTGCTCTGAGCTGGCTCCAGGCCTTTGGAAAGCCGGATTTTTTTCAGTAGCTCCCGTACCGGCATCTTCACCCTCACGCCCATATAACGCTTCTGAGGGGGGTTGGAGCTGAGTGCAGGCTCTGGAAAAGGCATAACACGATGCTTAAAGTAACATAATTCTGAGCTGCTTGGAATAGTGGGAGGATGAGGTCACCCTGGGAGGCAGCCTGTGATTCTGATGCTCATCATCGGTTGTGGGAAACTTCCACCTCGCCCTGTGTGTCCCTTAGCTCTGGCCTTTTATTAAAACACTTCCTGCTGCACAAATACCCCAATGCATTGCTTCTCAGGCTACAAGCGCCTGTGCGGCCTCACAAAGGGAATTCTTTTCTGGAGCAACCAAACAAAAACAAACCCCAAAGCTGGCTGTGGGATCTTCAGTCTCAGGGCATAGGCAGAGAGCTGAGTTAACCTGCACGTTACCACATGAAGGCCACGGTCAGGCTTCAGCGAGCAGGGGTGGTTTCAGTCTGCAGACAAGGAAGAGGAGAGGCTGTCCCACGTGTAAGCGTGCCACTGGCGGTGGGAGCGGGACAATAAGGAGCAGCGCAGAAGGAAATTCAGATGGATGGTTGGGAAAAAGGAGGAAAAGAATCAGATGTTTCTGTTTTGGCACTTTCAGCAGTGCAGAAATAAAGGTGCTATCTTGAGACTTGGCCTCGGGCAGCTCCTCTAGCTGCCCATCATCTCAGGGCTGCCAGACTGGCTGAGAGCACATCGCTCTGCTTTTAGGCACGTCCAGGTCAGTGCTCCTCTTAGCCATGTCTTACTTCTCTTGCAGTGAACCTCTGTCCTGTGCTTTTTTATGTTGACAGGGGTGAAAAATGAGAGTTGTTTCAGAGCTGAGACAGTGATGCCATGTCCGAAGTCTTTCTACAGTGTTTCTTGGTGTATTTCGAGGTCAATACAGCGCGATTCAAAGGGAAGCAAGGATTTTCTGTAGTGGAATGAAATGGTTATTTGAGAATATATATAGTTGTCCAAACAAGCTTGTCTTCGTCAAAACAAGCTGCTCTGTAATTGTTTGTGTTAGGTCTTCTTGCATCTCAGACTTGAATCCCCAGACTTGAAAGACTTGCCCAGATTAGGAGCTTAAATGCATCGCTTTTGAAATACCTTTTATGTAACGCTGCTTCCCGCCCCCCACTCCTTGAGCACGATCCTCTTCCTATAAAACACATCCAGTAGCAGCTATCATCGTCATAAATGATAGCTTCATTGCGTTAGTTCAGCATCTTCCCAGCTCGTTAGCAGAGACGATGCACGATTACAAGGCGGGCGCTGGGGTCGCTGTGCAGGCTGCTGAGGGGTCAGCCAGCAGCGTGTGCTGGAGCAGGGAGAAGCTTCCCTCCTCGTGCAGGTCACGACACTCAACAATTAAACAACGCAGCAGGCTGTGAAAAGGTGTGTGCAGCGCAGGCAGGCAGCTTCTGTTACAGGAACAGTCGGTGGTAAGAAAAACCTGCGGTACCCTGCGGTAGCTGCTGGCATCTGGCAGGCTAGGTGCAGCGCAGGAGCTCAGCAGATGTGCACGGTGCATCTCCCCAGCCTTGGGATGTCTCGGAGCAGGCAGGATTGGCATGGAAACCAGCCGCACGAGATGTGGTTTCGCATCACGTGGCGGCGTTGCTCTTCCCTGCTGCGGGCGATGGGAGGCTGACGCCCCTTCGGCAGGCGGGTGCCGGATCCCAAGCAGCCAGCAGCGCGTTACGGATGTGCGTGGAGCTGCTGTGCTGTGCTCAGGTTGCTGCCCTTTGTGAATGTCTGACCTACCGCTGAATATTTAAAACACTGGGACTTCGAAAATGTAGGCTATTTCTCAGACTGCTCTAGAAATGGGAATAATTTCTGGTTTAGACTGGTGTTTTGAAGAAGAATGATTTAGTCTTTGGAGAGCATTTTAAAGGCCCATGCGAAAAGAATTATGAAAAGGCTAAATTGCTAACACGTTATTATCTTCCAAGCTATTTTACAGTAAAAATGCTAGATGATGGGTTAGATTACATGCCCAGATGTATCCTTGAAAGTGAAGAACTCAGCAAAGGCAATGATTCATCACACACACTTTCATATGATTTGGTAATATTAATAACTCAGAAGGTCATATCTATTAGATTGGTGTTAAATTCAGAACCAAACTTGCAATTCAGATTGTAAACGAGCAGCAGAATGCTAGAGAGAGACCGAAACAATGGACTGCTGAGCAACCCTTTACGAAAGGGAATAATTTCTGACTTCAGCAGCAGACCACAACAAAATAAAAACAAGAGTTGAGTAGGAGAGAGCACCATGCATCTTTGTTTGACATTACTGGCACGGAAACTCAGCGTGTGCTGCTGTTAGTACAGCTCTCAGCTGGCACAGAAGGAGTTGCGAGGCACTGTACTTTTTCACTTTGCAAAAGCAGCATACAATAGAAAATGTGAATAAAGATTTGATCTTACCAGCAGGAGCAAACATCTCTTGTGGTTTACGTGGAGGTGTAGGGTAGATCTCGGGGCTCGCAATGTTAAGTTCAGTTAATCCAGAGTCTGGCAACGATGGGCTTTGTTGAAAAGAGCTTTTGGGGCTGGCAGTTTCTCCAGGCAGTGGAGATCCCTGGCCTGGGCTGTAGCCACAGGTTTCATTTTCACTGCTGTTTTGATTGACCAGTAGTTCAGGACTCATGCAGACTGTTTGCAGCATTACCTCTGTGTGTGTAGGAAAAGATGAAAAAGGAGCCTTTTCAAGTCAAAAAAAAAAAAAAAAAGCTTATTTGGTTGCAAAAAGAAGAAAAAAATCAAGTTTCACATCAAGCACATGATAGTTGTATTTAATTCTCCAG
The DNA here is from genome assembly GCF_964034855.1 of Anser brachyrhynchus. Taxonomy (NCBI): domain Eukaryota; kingdom Metazoa; phylum Chordata; class Aves; order Anseriformes; family Anatidae; genus Anser; species Anser brachyrhynchus. Next base: position 2,623,932 of record NC_137718.1, read on the forward strand.
TGTAGTTAGCCACTCGAAGCTGGGTCCAAATTTGCTCCCCTGTTCTTCCCAGCAAATTGCAGCAGTCGCAGGATAAAGCCCGCCTCGGGATCCCGGCAGTCACTGCAAACTGCTTTTGAGAGTTTCTTGGTGCAACCCTCCCTCGCTCTTTATAGTCAGGTATGGCCTCAAGGACGTCAGCCTGGGAAGGCCCCACCCTCTTTCCTAACTGCAGCAGCAGCTGATGAAGAAATGACTTTTCCCATGAAGAGACCGAGTATGAGTTGAAAAGTCGTTTTCCCTAGGTACAAAACATAACAATTAAGCTGTTAGATTCACTGCAAATAGCACCGGTAGGGAAAGAGACCTCTGACTTAGACTAATAGATTGGATTGTGCAAATGAGAAAGGGATCCAGAAACAAATGTTTTGTCAATTCTTGTGTTAGGGGAAGAAAAAAAAAAGCAGTTTTTTCAAGGTTGTGTAAGAGGAGGGCTATTGCTCAGCCTTCAAGAAGCAAAAATAATCTTCCCTTAAGCACAAAAATTCAGCTAAGGAAACATATCCCCTACTTGCTGCATAGTTTTGGGTCTGTGAAGAGAGAGAACTTATATGGATTTAAGTGTTTTAACACTTTTAAATTTAAGTGATTTAACTTAAGGATTTAAGTGTTTCTGTTTGTGTGGTTTTTGTTTGTCTGCTTTGTTCATAGCAAGGAATGATGCTTAAATATTGCGGCAGGTGCAGCTATTAAAGCTCCCAGTAAGAATCTGTGTGGATGGACACTCTTCTTGCAGGAGATGCTTCCTTGTCACAGAGAGACTTCTATACCAGATTTCAACTCCTTTCTCGTGTCCCTGGGAAATATATTTCATTTTACACACCTGCTTGAGCTCAAACAGGTATTTCTCTCAAGTTCCTTGTTTGGAAAAAGATAGCAAAGCTTATCAAATGCAGCAACTCACATATCTGTCTTGGAAAGCACCCCAGGTTACTCCTAAACAGCATAGTCTCATGTATGCCTGACCAGAAAGCAGCCAGACTTTCTGGACCAAGTTTTAAGAACAACGTTAAAACAGTTTTAGTTTAAATTGGTACTGACTCCTCTCTGCAGACCTGCACAATCCCCGTGACCCATTTTCTCTGCACTTAATAACTCCAGTCTCAGGAATATTGGAAGAATTATTTAGATATGGATCAGAACTAGGAGACTTGATGCTTGCAAGATGAGGGTAGAGTCAGGTACCAAGCTACGCTGCAGCAGTGCTGGGCAGGCTGTTACCTGGCTTCCTGCCCCACAGATCCTAGGATCTCGTGACATTACTGCGTTTGGATCCCAAAATACGAAGGCACGGGGAGAGACATGGCTAATCCATCCGTATCTTAGCATGGCTGCCAATGGTCTCAACTACCAGGCCCAAGGGAGCAATCCTGGGAAATGCACAGGGCTTTGTAGGTGGTGTTTGGAAATTAAGGACACGTAAGAGCTAATGTTCCCGTTTCTCCCACAGTGGATTGTAAGCAGTTTGCCCAAGGGAAGTGATTGGTTAAATGATATTTCAGGGGTTAGAAGATTATTTCTCTCTCTAACAAGCCACAAAGAAGATCTGCTTTTAATGAAGGACATACTCTTTTCTGCTTCAATAAATACTTTCCTCCTGTCTCGCCCAGTTTGCATCGTTGATTGCGTGAGTCTAGGACAAGCTGGAGCCAGGGTTCAGTCCTGCCTTCCTTAGAGCGACGTGAAGCAGTGTGTTTTTCTGTAAATGTTACTGTTCTATTCGGTAGGATGAGGCGTCGCTTAGGGAACTACTCAACGCTTGTAGAGGTGGGAGAATTTGGCCCACTGCACACAGGAAATTGCTGCAATGAATCATTGCGTTTATTGGGTTGTAAATTGCACTGGAGATTTCTCATCCTTGTATTCTCTCCTGTAATCCAACCCATATCTTGAACAGATTTCACTGCTTGTTTATAATATGCTCTTACATTCACAGTGAAAGCAGGAATTAACCTCAATTTTTTTGGTACAGAAAAGACCAAAGTGCATTCCTGTAGCCATGAGAAGAGAAGCAGTTTTGCAAAACTGGCAACAAAAACCTTGGAATGTGGACCCTACAAGAAACTGACTCCAAGGGTTTGCATTTGTTTAACTGGGAATCTTGTGGTTCTTTTGCCTCTGAATTCTACAGGTATCTGATATTTTATGCAAACGTTTTAGCATTGTAATTTTAAATAGCTCTTATGAGTCTTATTCTACAAATGTTACTAGAATCGGACCAAACTGGAAATGAGCTGTCTGCTCACAGCTGCATCTCTGTTCTGTCAATGGCAATTTTAAATTTGGACCCCCTGAGAATGCCACAAGTCATGTCCTCCTGCAGACATCAAGGCAAGGCAAGTTTAAGCATGCACAGCAAGTAGAGAGATTGATAATAAGGCTTTCTAGGATCTGTAGATACTACTTCAGTTGGTACCTCCCGATTCCCACAGCTATGGACAGAACCGTTTAGCAAATAGCCCAATGAAACCCCCGTTGGAAAAAGTATTTTCTAGCCAGGGCATAGACTGTTTTCATCATCTTCGGTATCTTTAGTGATTTCTGCTCCTTTAACCTACTCTTTACAGTTTATTGAAGAGAGGGAGAAAATTTCAAGCATTGAGAATGTAAGGAATGAGGGCACGAGTATGAGCGTCTGGGTGAAGGTCCTCAGTGATGGTTGCAGGGGATGAGGTCAAGACACAGGTTTGGTCATAAACAGCTGCATGAGCCTTTAGGAAAGACTGGTTTGTGCCTCCTGTCTTCTGTTTGCCCTCCCCTGGGGGAAAAATGGCATGCCAGATCTTTGCGTTGGGGAATGTTTTTCCTTTTTGAGTGTGCTAATGCCATATTTTCAGAAAAACGGCCGTCACCGTCTGGAAGTTCCCGGTGGCTAACTGTAGTTACGGCAGTTCCTGTCTAATTGGTTTACGATGGGCAGCTCTGCCAACCTCTCTCCATGTAAACTTTCAGGTTATGCTGCCAGTGGGTGCAGCTCCTTTTATATCTTTCAATGCAGGATGAATGCTCTGTAGCTTCCTTCATCCCTTGTTGCTACATGTTTTTTACTGCACACACCCACTTTAACGGCATTTGCTAGGGTAGGTTTTTGTCCGTCTTTCCCCTTCCATGCTGCTGTTTTGCCAACTGTTAACTCACCCAACTAAGAACTCCCTTGTTGCAAAGGTTTCCTTTATTAATGCTCTCTTTCAAGCGTGTAGGGATCGGGGATGGTGGGCTGAATCTGCACTAGTGCAGAAAGCAAGCACAAGGCTTTTCCCTGCACGAGCTTTCAGGGTCTGATTAGAATGTAAATAAAACATAGCTGCTGCACATAATGCTCGGTAAGGGTGAACATTGTACTGTGCAAGTAGGCCTTGAACTTAATGGTTGTCCAGTAATTTAACAGGTAATCACTGAATAACGACCTTAATATTCAGAAGCAGTGCAGAGCACGTGCTTGGAATTTTCCTTCCGAGTGTCCCTCCTGGGAATCGGTGCTGTGATGCAGCGGTGCCGTCTGCATGCCCTCAGTGACAAGTTTAAGTTATGCTGTGCTCTAAATGTGCATATTTCTAAAATCTTGCATCCGTGCCGGCAACAGAATGGCCTTGTGACATTGCTATTCGGTCTCAGTCTCACATTTTTGTAGCAAACAGGAATACCCGATTTGCCATGCTGGGACAGGCCACTGGGTAATTGCGTCTTGGGTCTCTGCTGACGGCAGCCGGGAGATGATGCTTCAGAAAGAAAGAAACTTTTAATGACAGAGGTCAGGGCCGTGCAACCGAACCCGAGTAGCTCTTAGTCATGTTGGTGACCATGAAGTATGAACTCACCTTGTCTCCTGCTGCAGTACAAAACAGGGTTGCAAAACAAAACGAATTTGCCTTGCCAGTCGCAAAGGCGCTCAGATCTGCTAGAAATGCGTTCCCTGGTAACTGAGGTCTGCTTTCTTAGGGCTCTGAAGTCTTTAGATGACAGATGGTGTGTTTGCACTCAGTGATTGTTGTCTTTCGGTAAGCATTCACGCTCTGTTTTGCCTTCAGATGACACGGACAAGGTCCACCTTCATATCTTTTATCTTCTAGGTACTTTCTGCCGTTCCTTAGTGACACTGCGTGTTGTGATCTCCTCTATGCTTTCCCTTGGAATGACAACCCTTCCTAGGAAGGGAGGGTACCAGAAGGGTCCCTGCTCATTTCCTCGGTTCCAGCAGACCTGACTCAGTCCCGAAGAAGGGAGGCTGCTTGCTTTGTGCAGATCGCAGTTATTTCCCCACGTGCTTCCCGCTGCCACATGCGTGAGGGCTGAGGGCACCCCAGCTTGTGAAAGTCTGGCCTGCAGAGCAGTCTGTGCTGCGGAAGGTGAACATTTATAGCGAAGGCAGGAGAGTAAAAGTGGGTTGCAGCTCCACTGAAGGCATAATTGACGATGTCATTGTAACTTTTTGCGTGATATTTGTTGTAAATTCCCAATAATTGCCTGCCAATGACTCATCTTTAATGATGACCCATGGTTACTTCTAAATGTTTTCCTTGGATTCAGAGCTCCCCAGCACTGACAGGGATGGCATGTTCAGACTATTTTTACTTCCCTGAAATACCTTTTATTCAACGATGATGAATTTTCTCTCCTGTTAGACTGCCGGTTTGACTCAGTCCCCCACAGTTAGGAACCAAGAAATTTCTCACGCTGTTTGCACCTCTTCACACCGTGACAAGTTAAGCTGTTTCTCCTGCTGATGCTGTGTGACATTCATTTCTAGCGTCACTGAGTGCAGCGATCGGATGCCGCTAATTGCTGATGGTATTCAGCTCTCTTCTGAGCTGTGTGGACAGATATCAAAGAATTGCAGGCTGTTGAGGATGAAGAAGCTATTTTCTGGTATCTCTATTTTCAGTGCATTTGTAGGGCATGTGATTTGGTTTCCTCTTAGTACAGCTCTGAGAAATATCATTCCTGACTCAAAAGCGTTTAATTGTATGTTTGCTTTCTGGTGTATTTCTGGAGAAGGTAATTAAGGAGAGAAACTCAGAACTCTTATAGAGAAAGTGGTTTCTTGGTTTTTCTGATCTGAACTGTGCTGTTAACCTAAAGTTAGCACATCTGATCCACTCTGTGAAGCAACAGTGACCTCCCATGGGCAAAGATGAGCTGTCGGTGTATGTTCTTTCTGTCTTACTCACTTGACAAATCCATTATGGAATTGATCACCTAATCCCAAGCTTTCTGAATAACCAGCCAGATGCGGCTAACCCTTGTTCGTTCCTCAGTTTTCTGGCACGGATTTTCACCAACCTATATCCATCACAACTACCCAGCAAAGCTGAAAGCAGAAGTTTAAACTTAGGGGCCTACATAAATACAAACTGAAAAGAGGAAAATCTTGTTATTTGAAAAATTGTGATGGGTCTGCCTTTGGGTGCGTCTCCTTTTAAGCATTTTTTTTTCATAAGAAAACTTTTTTATTCAGACAAACTTTAGAAAACTGTTGCAAGAAAGGTTTTCCAGATGTTTCCTCAATTTTTTCTTTTCTGTTTTCTTTGCCAAGGTGAACCTTTAGGACCTGTAGAGAATGGATCTGGGCTCTGAAGCCTGTTTTAAAAAGCCTGTATTTGCTTTCTCAGCTGAAAAGTACTACCACATGCTGGTTTGGTAAGAGAAAGAGGTTGCTTTCCCTGAGGGCTTTAAATTAGGGCTAGTGAATAAAATACATCATAGTCTGTTGTTACCTGTAGCTGATGAAGAAGAACAGGCTTATGACCCAGGCAAAACCATTGCTGAGCTCTGGAGAGGAACGATCCAGCTTATGTGTTGTAGCAGGCTGACAGGAGTTAGCAAAAACTGATCCATGTTTGCAGGCATGAGCAGGTATTTTGAGCAGTGACACGCTGTGATACGAACAGATCGTGAATCTTTGTGTGGAAAAGACTTTTGATGTTCTGTTAAGGCCGCTCTGTACCTACTGAGGCCAGTGTTTATTTGCCCATTTGCTTCCAGGAATTTGGGGTTCACGTTTGTAGCCTCAAGACTTCTAGTGCGGTTAGATTTACTGTGGTTTTCACTTATTAGAACTATCCTGGCATACTGTGCAGAATCCACAAATTCAGGAAAGCATTTAGACCTGATCCAGTGAACTCCCTAAAGCGACTTCAACTTACTTGGTGCAACTAGGCAGCTAAACCAGTAAGTTATCAGCCCAGATTTCTGCTGATTCGGTGCAGCCTCCCTCATTTCTACTCACTGACTGAGAATTTATTTGTATTTTTCTCTATCCTTGTCATTTCCAAGAATTAAAACCAAGCTGAGAAAAGCAAGAGAAATACAAATTTTGTTCCTGAGATCCTAGCTTGTGTCACTAGATGGTGCTGTGAATTAGACTGAAGGAATCCCTCCCTAGCAAACAAGACGCATCAGATTGAAAAATAAATAAACAAAGCCACCTAAACAGAAGAGAGATCAGCAAGGAGCACCAATATTTCTGAAGTATAAAGGGAAATCCATAGGAGGGTTTCCGAATCCCATCTTGACACCAAACTGATGTATTTCCCTGTTTTCAACCATTTGTTTTAGAATATACATCAGTGAGGAATATGGCAGAAATAACATTTTTATTAATTTCTCTTTGTAAAATTGTTGACTTAGACTTGTCATATATTTGTGTTAGTTTCTGAACTGGCTGATGGTTTCACTGTGAACTGTAACTAGAAGTCAGGGTGAAAGGGACAGTGCTCTCTAAAATGCAGCTGATCTTAGATAGGAAATCAGAACAGCCTACATGGAAGCTCTGGTGAAATTATTAATCTCAAAAAGATTGATAAAAGATTCGTTTAATGTGAATTTTGCAGGATACAAGGGCCTGTGGTGCAGATTCTGACGTGAGCTCGACTCACATGCCTGAACTTGGCGTTGTGTCATTTTAGAGAGCCTGAGCGCCCCACAGCTCTCGGGACAGTGCAGGTCTCCTGCGGGTGCTGTGACAGACCTACCAGCCCCCTGCGGGTGTCTTGGCTAACCCAAGGCATCTCTGCATGGCAAGGCAGCTGCCTCTCACTCCGTCTCTGTAATATCCTGCTATAAATACCGTAGCTGCTCCCCAATTTTCATACCATCTCTACTTTTCTGAATCTCCAGACTGAATTATTCTGCTTCCTGGGGTTCACGCCTTTTAAAATTTTCCTTTTTGTTTCCCTGCATCTTTTAGGGATTCTTGCTGGGTATGAATCTAATTTAGACCTGTGCATCCAGACCGAAGGAGCACCTCAGGAAAACAGAGGCCTTTTGCTGGCTCTGCGGAAGATAAATTCAATTTCATGATGCACAGTCAGGGTTAATATTTTGTGTCCGTGAGCTAGAGCCACAAACACGTATTCTTTTTGACACAGGGTACATGAGCCACCTTCTCTATTTACAGTCTTCTTTTTAAAGGATCATTTACTTGCTTAGTTATTAAAATACAATGACATGGCTGGCAGCCAGTCAAAATACTCCATTTCTCCAACTCTTTCATAACGCTGCCTCTCTTGTCTTCTAAGTCCTGTCCCTGACAGACACAGCCATATGTTGCTCCTTGCACAGTTTTGCTTGCTTACATTGAGAAGTGAGTTACTGCACGTGAACAAAGGTGGAGAAATTGAGCCCCCAAATACTAACTTTTAAGATTATTTTCATACTTTTATTTGCAAATCCTTTTTCTTTATTCTTGTCCTGTCATGACTGATATGGTTATAAAATGCTTAATTTATTTATTTATTTATTTATTTATTCCTCTGCTTAAGCTCAGACTTGATGGTGATCTAGTGGAGAATGTCATTTCAGGATACAAGGTTACTCGTTGTTGTGTTTTATCTTGTAGCTGTCTTTGGTCTGCCTTTTCTGGCAGGGATTCAGTAAAGCACTTAAGTTAGGAAATTAAGTGCAAGCCTGACATTAAGCATAAACATGCGCTATTTGAATTGGGGCCCTTCCACTTTTTTTGTTTATGGTGGTTAAATATTCCATGAAGTCTCTTGGTACATCAGTTTTCACATCGAGCTAGGCTTATCCACAAGGGTATCGTGTTTGCTCTTCAGAGATGTGCGATGCGTGAATAGCCGAATGCATCTGGCTGGGCTTGACATGGACTAGGTTCTGGCACGCACAAGGATTTGATGGTTCTCATCTGGTCTGATAACAGGGCAGCAGTGAGGTGAGAAAACACTAAAATGGAAATTTTGGGTAGCTATGAGATGTTCACGTACATAACGCGCTGCACGTAAGCATGAAGGTAAGGCCTGTAATTGTCTGTGGGATGGCTGAAGATGTGCTTTCAAATGCATCTCTGCATCTAAAGAGCACGAGCTCTTTCAGGTCAGGGCTGAAGGGAGGTAAGGCTCAAAGTGCCATTTCTGTGTTAGAATACAGCTGCTCAGTTTAATGATGATTGTGAGGCAAATGCCGCTTCTGTTAGCCCACAACTATCTTCCAGCATACTTTAGTCCCTTGATTTTTGATTTCTACTGCCTTTGAAAGGACCTCCGAAACCTTTTAATGTTAACTGGAGATGTTGGTTAGAAACTTCACGCTTCCACAACCTCAGAGAACATCTCATCTCAAATAAAATCCACGTAAACAGTGTTCCTTAACATCTGCGTGTTGGGGAGGCTGTAAAGAGAGAGGCAGCCGATTTGTCACAAAAGAATTGAGATGGACCGAACAGCAAATGTTCCCCTATTAACTGCAAATTAGCTACATAACAATTTACTTATTTAAGGTTAATAATTAAAATAATACATAAGTGGAGACAAGTAAATAAAGGCCCTAAATCCACTTTTCCCTCCTGAACAAAACCAGTGAAAGTCGCGGACAACAATGGCTTGTAATCTGGGGTCAGGTTTCAGCATCCTTTTCCCATACCCTGAGATTTCATTTTGCTCCCAGTGGACTTCATCCAGGTTTTTTTCAGCACCAGGGAAATGACTCCCACTGAGGTCAGTTAGTGCAGCCCTACCATGGCTGCATAAGAAAAGAAAGGGGTGGTCTCATGCAGATCTGAAAATGCTTCTTTCTCTGTGTGGTACACAGAGAAGTGTTTCACATTCAGGTAATAATAGTAACTAAATTTATTTTTTTTTCCATCTGTAAATCTCAAGGGCTCTTACTAAAGACCTAACCAGTCACTTTACAAGTGGGGAAATCATTTCTTTTATTTATTTTTTTAACTGTAGAAATCAACATCAGAAATTTCATAAGCTTCTGGCTGAGAGGACGTAACAAACAAAACCCCTCTTATCCCAGAAAATCAAGTTCATGATATCTGAAGTTAACACTTCACTGTGAAACCCGATCCAGACATTGCTGTGCTAATCTCTGGATAATAACACAATGAATAAGAGCAGAACCTTGAAAAACAACTCTGTAAAATTTCGTGGAGAGTATTGAACTACTTTATTTGTTCAAGGTTGTGTACAGTATTGCTCTTTAGCTTCCTTTAATAATTGTGACATCTGGTATTTATCTAAAAATAAGGAAGTACACCTTATTAATCAACAAAGCTAAGAAATATATTCAGCTGCATCCAGTTCCTTTGTAGTAGAATAGCCTGATCTCTAAGAGTTTTGTGAGTGCACATCTCAGTTGTAACATAGCTTTAATAACCAAGCCTTTATTTTCTCTTAAGCTCAGGCACTAAATTTCTGGAGAAATACCACAATAAGATGGGGACGTACAAGGAATCTCACAGGGGCCGAAGAGCAGAGTTATACAAGATGGTAAAGGCAATGTTAGTCTCAGTCCAGCACTTAAGTTTAAGAGAACTCTTGTTGATCTTTGAGGTCTATTCCTGTTGTTATAGACAGCATGTGCTTGAAGCAGTAAGCATTTAAATTATTGCTTCCCCCTGATATTTTAGAATTGCATTCCCTTTATGTTGGAGGCAAGGAAAGCCTGAAGGTGGTCGGAGATGTTGGTGGTAACCCTAGCCTAAGGAAACACAGAGGGCTGAATTAAAAGCTTTTGCATGCAGCTTGCGAAGTATTTGATAGCAGAATTCCAGGAGTGGATGTGTGCTCTAGCAGTTGTATGGCTTTGAACTCTTGAATCCTCACAGCAGTTGTTGAACGACAACGCACCTACAGCTTGTCAACATCTGGCTGCAGCTGTGAAACAGGCAGAAATGTGGAGCAGTGGTCCAGAGCTGAGCAAAGCACACCCCACAGGGCAAAGGAGGTGAACACCACACGTCTCATAGCCCTTCGAGAAGTCTGTGAATAAATCTGCGTTCTGTGGAGCTGACGTCTCCTGAAAACTTGTCTAAGAGGACAAATGAGAAAATTGCTGCCCCTGAGTAGGTATATTTTACAGAGACATATTTATTAGTGGTAGGCGATATGTACATAGGATTGTTCTTGCTATAGTTCGTGTCATTTGCTTGAGCCATGAATAAATAAGTGAATGATCTGACAGCTTTTGAGGATCAGACTCTCAGCCCAAACCAGTTTAGCTCGGTGATTGTTTGGGTTGGTTTATTGCCACGTTTATTTTTTTCCTGAGCAATAAGTTCCCATGAAAGCACCAATGTCTTCCCCCTTGTTGTGAGTTAATGTTTCATTAACATAAATCATTTCACGTTTTGTGGAGTCTGACCTAATTTCTCCACGAAATGTAAACCTGCATCTAACTCTTCTTTGTCAGTTGTATTGCAAGGTAAATTCCAGTACTACTTCCTTATGCTGCAGCTAGCGCCCCTGCAATTTCTGCTTTTAAAAGATTTCATTCTTTGTGCCAGAGTTCTTACCTCTGTCAGCAACTCCTTCTGTCTAAGAATAACGCAGGCACAGGAGAAATGTAAGGAGCAAATGACTCCATAGTACAGTACACAGCTTTTTTTTATTTTTGAGGGTCATTCTGATCACTCCCTTAGAGACCAGGAACCAGCTGATGGAAATGCCCACAAGAAGTTGTTTTATCTCCAGAAAGTGAATTTGTCTCCCTTCAGACCACATTTAGCTGCTTTGAATTAGGGAAGCTCCACTGTTTCCAGCAAGGCTTTGCTAGCGGAGCCAAGGCACAGCACAGGTGCTGTATTGCTGCAGTGCACGTTCCAAAAAAACATCCATCAAGGAGCAGAGGTGGGAGATGATGCAACTTTCTGGGGTATGTAACTGACTTGGGGGTAAGTTTGTGTAGGAAAATGAGAAAATGCAAAAATACAGGTTGCTTGGAGTTTACTCCTCTTTATCCAGGGTCAAGAGGCTAATGGAAGTACAACTCAAGCAAGGAGGTCTTACCAAAAAAAAAAAAAAAGAATTAAATATTTACCTAGCGAAAGAAATGCCAATTGGCAGATTAAATATGTAGTCTCTTTGTTATCATTCCAATAATACCAGCAGAACAAAAAGTCGGAGCTAAGAGGGGGACCAAAAGCCTGGTACAAGCCTCCACCTGTGCGGAGCAAGACGAGACCTGCCACCTGCGCCTCCCTAGGGAGCAGGGCCCCTGCAAGCACTGCGGTTGTTACTCAATCTGTCTGCGTCCTTCTCCACTTCAGGTTCATTTTTGCCTCTCTTGCCTCTTGTACGTACCAAAGGAATTCATGAAAGGAACCAAAATACCTAATTTGTCAGGTAATGAAAGTATAGGGTCATTCCTCTGTTGAGAAAGACCTGGCCAACGTGGCCACGCTGATTTTGGGGGACCTGGACAGACTTGTGAGCCTGATGCTACGGTCACTAGAGCAAATGTGCAGGTGACATCTCTGATGGTTTTGCTGTTAGCTTTGGCCAGATCCAGGAAATACAGGCGGGTCCTGGTGGACATGTGCCTATGAACCACAGAAGTTTTTTCCAGCACCGAGTGTGCTTGAGCTTCAGTGAATGGTGGGTGCTCTAGGTTTTGTTTCTGAAGTTACCCTGTGGTTTCAGCCCTTTCTCACATCTGTGGCTGCTGCTTTAATCTCTGGGTAAATCTCAAAGCTCATCAGTGAAAAGAGCCTAGATGTGGCCTCAAACGTTTTTTCTGTCTAGATAAAACGTTCTGGAGACATGTGCCTCAGATGGCGCTGAGTGCTTTTCAGTCCAAATAAGAACTGCTCATTTAGCATCATTAGCTGGATGTTTGATTAATCAAAACCAAACGGAAATACTTTGTGTTCAGCAGATTAGACTAGAATCTGCTGATAAACCTTTTTGAATTCACACCAGTTTTATTGTTCCTTAATATTGTGCATTAATGAGTGATTAATATTGTGCATTAATGAGTGACTCCTCGTTTAGTGAAGTTTCTCTGGAAATCAGATGTCAGACGTGGTTCTCATTAATTGGCCTCACTTTTGGCAGGCTGGCTCTTGCTGCTTAAGCAGTGAGCACAAGGGAGAAGGAGACTGCTGAGGCTTCTCTTGCTGGGTGCCTTCGCAGTTCGAAGGGAGCTGGTTGTTACATCTCACGTTATTAAACACTTGTATTTACATAGGTAGACTGAGAGGAGCAGATTAGCAGTACTGTTTGGATATGGCTTGTGGGATGCGCAGCAAGAAACATCCTGTCCCAACCCTGATAATGCCATTCGGAAATGGGACCTGCCTAAGGTATGGGCGAGGTATGTCAAATTTCATTGCAGGACTGAATTTTAAAGAGTGACCCGGAAACAAGACTCTTGTCCCTGTTCTGTGTGGAGCTGGTGGGTGGAAAAATTGTTTCTCCCTTGAAAACAAGATAACCCGAGTCTTAGCTGCATGGGGAAAGGCCACTTGCAGGTACAAGTGGATTTCGGTTTGTGTAGCTTGTGCCCTCTCTGTTGAGGATGCAAACAGAGGGCAGATGAATGCTGGTGTGCATGGCAGGCTGTAAGAGACAGATGTTTTTCTGCTAAAACTTAAGCTGAGTGTTAGTGTCAGGCAGGGGGGTAACACTACGCCTCTCGGTAACAGGGAGCTTCATCCAGTACCCCATTGCGCTCTGTAGCTCTCTGTACATGCTGCTTTCTCCCAGGACAAATTGTTTTTGTTTTTGTTTTTACAGCAAACTGAATGGCAGCTGATTTAATCAGTAGTCCTGGGAGCAATAACTCTGCAAGGTTGTAACTTGCATTGGCTGCTGTGTTTGTTCTTCCCAGGGAGAGAAGAGTTTAACAAAGCAATGGACGATCGTGTATGTATTGCTCAATAGGATAACTTGTGCTCTCAGTTTACAGGCTTGAAAACAAAGTGGATATGATACCATCAAACTGCTTCATTCCAAGCCCTGCTGCTCCTTAAAATGTCAGAGCTGTAACCTTCAGACACTACTCTGGGTTTTGAATCTTTGCATTCCTGGGGATGCTGCTAGACCCAACTGTGCTTTAGGGCAATGGGTGAGCTGTTATCTTGGTCACCCGTGGGAGAAACCCACGAGAAGAGGAATGATGTCTATGTGGTGTTTTGCATGCTACTGAATGCTCTTACTGTTTGTGCTTGTCGTGGTTTAACCCTGGCAGGCAGCTCAGCACCATGCAGACGCTCAGTTACTGTCCCCAGGTGGGATAGGGGAGAGAATCAGAAAGGTGAATCAGAAAGGTAAAAGTGCAAGAACTCATGGGTTGAGACACAAACAGCTTTACTAGGTAAAGCAAAAGCCACGTGCACAAGCAAACTAAACCAAGGGACACGTTGGCTGCTTCCCATCAGCAGACAGGTGCTCAGCCTCTCCCAGGAAATCACACTGACAGCTCCCTGGGAAGACAAACGCCATCACTCCCCACGTCCCCCTGCCTCCATCCTCACCCCAGCTGTTCCTGCTGAGCACGGCCCCAGATGGGACGGGATGTCCCTTTGGTCAGTGTGGGTCGCTGTCCTGGCCGTGTCCCCTCCCGGCTCCGGGTGCACCCCAGCCTCCCCGCGGGCATCCCAGCTGAGCGTGCTGTGCGTGTACCTGGTCTGACCTCAGAGGGAAGGCCTGGAAATCCAGAACGCTTCTGCAGCAGATAGAGGTTGGAGTTGCTTTTGGATGTATATTGAGCCTCTGTCTGCAAGCACATACTCTGCCCCCAGCCCAGCCCTGGAACAAACTAACTAGACCCAGGCTGTGCATTTCTGGGGATGAAAGACTGGCTCCTGGAATACAGGTGAGAGGATGAGGCATGGAAGCTCCTTTGTGACCGTAAGCCTTCTGTTCCCACAACTATCTATACGCATGCATACTTGCACAGTGGTTATTTCACTGCCAGGTATTTCATGAGAATTCTAATCCAGGGAGCAGTAACACACAAAATGGGAGGAATGACAGAAAGAGTCTCAGAGCAGGCAGAGGTCTCTGTAAACCACAGACTGGGATTAGTCACTCTGCTCTCCTTTTCCATGTGCATGTCTTGGGAGTTGCACTTCTCCTCCCTGAGGCTAGCTGCCTTGTCCCCAGGGGTGACATTTGCATTGCTGTTGAATCCTTTTCCTGCTCCTGCTGCTGTGCCGTGTGCTGGATGTGGTTACAGTGCTGTTCTGTCAGCCACAGCAGCCCGCGAGGGGCAGTCTCTGGATGCTGGTGACGAGGTGCCAGGTGGTTTGATTGCCTTTGGAGGAGCGTACCCGGCTCTTGCACGTCACCGGCTGTACGTACTAAAAAAACATCCAGAATCCGATCCTCAAAACTCTAAGACTGGTTTGAGAAAAACAGGATTGAATAAACTTCAGGCTCTTCAGATTTGTAGTCTATTTTTGGATCTTAAGTATACTCAGGCTCATGTTTGCAAGTACTTCACGCCTGAAGTCCTGGGGGTGGCCTTTTTTAATTAAATGGCGATACATTCCTAGCCACTCAGTTCCAGGTGCAGGATCTTTGAGATAAATGTTGCAAATTTCAAAATAAACCAGAACACTTGGAAAGGAAAAACAATGAAAACTCTTGACACCTGTGACCTGGCACTGAAGTACCACAAGGGACATTTTGCTCGCTCATACTGTTTCGCCCACTTGTCTCAGCGAGTTGCCAGTTTGCTCCTGAGATTAAGCAAATCTTCCTCCTCCTGCAGGACAAGTGGTCATCTTCAGCATGAGTCAACAAGAGCAAGCTAGGCTACAGTAGGAGCATTATTTCTTATGCCTTGAGCCAAATCCAAAGGGTCAGAGAAATGTAATGGTCCCCATAAAACATGCCGTGTCCTGCCCCGCTGCGCTTCCCGTGCAGGCGTCCCAGCTGCTGGCTGCCATCTTCCTAGGCTGATTGCAAAAGGAGCTGTCAGGATATTCTGGGAAGTGGGTTTCCTCTCGCAGGAGACAAGCCCAGCTGATGTAAATGTGAAACCAGCATTAGAGGGTGACTGGATTTATCTTCATCGAGGCTTGAAGGCATCCGGGGTGGGGGATGTAGGTGAGGTGTTACCCACAAGTACGCTCAGATGAGGAAAGAGGAACCGTGCTGTGAAGTGAGCTGGCCCTTCCTCTGCCTTTACAGTCTGTTCTCAGCCTCTTTTCCTCCCCACCTCACTTATTTTCTGCTGTCAGCAGCTGGCTTTGCATGGGCTTTTAATGCCTGGAGATACCCAGAATACTCCGCACGCCTTGCTGCAGTGATTTGTGCTTTAGTGACTCCAGAAGCAGAAGTCTCCCAGTGGAGAGCTTTGAGACGCTTCCTGGAAAGCACAGAGCATGCAGCATGCCTCGTTAGGCTGTGTTAATTAACCAGCAAGGTTCTCATCTGCTAAGGTGATGTGTGTTATTGCAAAAGCTCTAAAATAGATGATTTTGAGCGGCCCCGGGGCGTGTGTTAATATTACTGGAGATTTAACTCTCTGTTCCCCAGCAGAACCTACATGAGACACAAAAAGTCTCCCCTTATTTAGTTGCTGATGCCTGGGATAAATTTTGTGTAGGAAGGAAGAGGCAACAGCTGGTGCAGTGGGGCTTCTGTCTGAGTCAGGGAGAATGAAACTAACCCGAACCCTCCTGGACAGGTAGATTTCCTAGGGTCCAGCCACGCTGGGTACTTTTTCTTCTCGGAAAGCTTATTTTCTTGAAATGTTCTTGTTTAAGTCTTCTCCCAAAGTAGGAAGGGCAAGATACAAACCAAAAATTGCTGTTTGTTGCAGAAGATGGAGACCAGAATAAGTTTATGGAGAGCAGGACTTCAAGTTAAGCACACGCTTAACACTACGGGCTGGGGTAGGCTTTCATCCCAGCAAGCACTGCGTGCTCAAAATAAAGCTCAAAATTAGTGCTAATGCAATAAAGCAATTGGTACTTTCATCTTTTGATCGTTCGTTTCCCATAATCATTTAGGGAGGAAGGCAGCAGTAGTGACTTTTCAAGCTTGTGAAGAATTGCAAGGGTTAAAACATGTGGTATCGCAACAAAACCTTATTGTGGTGACTGAGATTTCCTTGGACAAGGACCACATGTGACACAAGAGCACAGATTACTAAGCTAGTTTTAAAAAAGTTTAGGCAACACCTATTTTATTGCATACGATTGTCACATGAGTTAAATGATTTCCAGGGTGCCTGCTTTGTAATATCTGAAAAGGACTGATTTTCCCAAAAGGCAGAATGCCTGTCCCAGATGTACTGGGGCCTTTCTGATGATGTTAAACCAGACAATAGAAACTTGAAAAAAGGCAAGTTAAACCATTTTCAGAAGTGACTTTTGCTAAGGGTGGGAACTGAAAGGGGCCCTTCCTTCCTGACCCCAGAAGGTGATACCCTGCACCTGGGAATTCTGCCTGCATTTGTTGGGTGCGGTGTGTTTTTGTTGTTGCTGTCATTGCTTTTTGTTACGGCCAGTCAAAAAGTTCATTTAATTTCTGAATATCTGGTGATTTAATAACAGAGCAGGATTTGCTCTTGTGCTTTGGGTCTTTGTGCCTCACTTCCAGGGCCGAAATGTCCCATTTGTTAAGGCTGTTAGTCAAAACTAAAAGCCTTTTCTTACACTGAGGATTGACAAAGTTTGCAAGTGAAACTGAAAACAATGTTTTTCCTTCTATAAAAGTATTGAGCCTCTCAGTTAGTTTTATCTGAGTGTGTGTTCTTTTGTTTCAGATGTTTCTTTTAGATGTTAAGTTGGGAGAAACAAATGAGAACAATTGAGTCAAAATATTTTCACAATATTGAGATGTTTAGCTGGGAAAGTCCAAGTTAACTTCACTGCAGCAACTCATAATTGGAACAGTATGATCTGATTTGTTTCGTTTTTCTCTGATGTTATCAGATACAACAGAAAACATTAGGCAAATACAGGAGAACCCAAAGCACCTCCAGCATAATGCGTGTTTGTGTCCTGCACCGACGCTGTGACTTCAAAAGGTTGATTCCTGCTGCTGGCCGCAGAGAAAATTCATTCTTGGTAAAATGCACAAAGTTCACATTTTTGTCTTGCAGATTGCAGTGATTATATTTTTTTCCCCTTTTCCTTGGCAGGATATTTGACTATGATAAATGTGCAAAATTTGGAAGGAGAGCCAAGCATCTGCCTTCGTACCTGTAGGTTTGCACGGGGCGGCAGGGGAGCGTGTCTGCACGCAGGGCGTGAGAGGAGAAGCTGCTGGAGTCCTGTGGATGGGCAGCAGAGCCAAGATCGAGGTTTTGGCCAAGAGTGCAGAGGAAGCCAGGCGTAGAAAACGTGATCTATAGCCGAGCGTTTCCCATAGTCTTCAGGTCGGCAAAGTTCTGGATTTAGTTTTCAGGTCAGCATTGGCAACTTCTGCCTGAAAGTTGTGAATTTATTCGCCTGGCCGTGGTGTGCCTCTGTTTGGCACACTTCTGTGTGATGCACTTTAACTCCGAGACACCCAGGCTTTGTGCCATCGTTACCTGCAATTGTAAGGAAATAAATTAATATAGTAGTTTAATGTCTAATCCAAACTGTGCTGAGCTCTGCCCAGTATGAAAATCCAGCCCTTCTGTAAACATAAAAGCAACTTGAAAATATTTCTTTGGAAATCACCTGGCCTGGTCTAGTCTGAAAAGGAAACTCGATGGACTCTCTTAAAGTTTGGTGAACCTGATGTCTGGGTTTAGGTCTTCCGAATGGTTACAGGTGGGCCTGGTGCAGAAGTAGACAGGTCCTACCATAGTCCAGAGCAGTAAGAAGACAGACTCTGCATGTTTGTTGCTGTCTGATGTTTGTATCAGGTGTTGGAACTTTGCAGTGACCCAGTTCATGAACTTGCAAAGAAAAAAGCAAGAGCTTTACCGAATACAGAAGTTATTTCCATTTGTGATTGCGTGCATTGTTATTTCTTCTTGTGTTCTTGCTGTGCTGATACCCCTGTGAAGTCATTACAGGGTACAGACAGAAGCAGGAAAATCCTGCAAGTGGTATTTTTCTTCTGTAAGTGAGATTTTCTAGTTGGAAAAATTGAAGTAATTTGAATTTGGCTTGTTGCAGTCTTGTATTATTTACTCTAAAAAATACACGTAAGAGTGTAACTGCGGTAGTCAAAACACCTGAGGTTTCTAGATCTCACACAGAGTGTAACCAGTGAAGTTCATCAGACTTTGTTGGCCTTCAGTTGAATCTCCTAACAGGCATTGAAAGTTCCTCTGTGGCAGTAAGCTATAAAAGCTAGGTGGAATTGTAGTAACCAGTGTCTTACTGCAAAGCTGTTGGGTCATACAGCAACAGGTTGTGGGACCGGTGTTAGAGAAGAGAGTATGAGATGAATAAACGTTGACAACGGAGCCTCCCGTTATGGATGAGGATTCCTCAGGACTGAGTTCCTCGCATGGCAAACATTCAGAGTTAGTTTTTGCCTGGTTCAAAGCATACATAGAGGTGAAATTGTGTTAAAAATAAAGTGCAAAGATAGTGAGTGCAAAACTGCGGACAGGTAAGTGAAAGAGAAATGAAGGAGAGGCTACAGTGGAAACTTCGGTGCCGCTATTGGTATTTACACAAGAATCCTCAAGCGCAATAATTGCTGGTTTGGCACCTGCATTTAATATAATAAAAGGCCATGCAGTGAGAGTTGGAAAAAAGCGGGCAGTTTTCACAACTGAGCCCTACAGAAGGAAAGTCCCTGAATTTCCAGGAAACTGAGAATATTAATTAAATGCATTTTGTACAGCTGGAGTAAAAGAAAATGGCCTATCATTCTGCTCTGCTATCGGCGAGGGATTACTCAAAAATATGTAGCAGAGATGATTAGATGGCAGTCAGTGCTGGGTTTTAAATGAAAATGTATGGCTCGAGCATTTCTTCTTAGATGCGTTTTTTGAGTGCTGCTGGTATGTTGCTTACATGACTTATGCTGATGAAATTTCTGAACATCTGCTCTATTTTAAATCTACATTTCTATCAGGGTTAAATAAAAGGTTTATAGACAGAGATGGATACCAGAAAATTCAGGGCTGCAAATAGTTTTTCTGTTTCATAGCAGCGTGCCATAAATCTGCCCGGAGACACAGCTGTTGAGCTGACTGCTCTCAACAAAAATCAGAGCAGAACATCAAAGAAGTCTGCCCGAGAATGCTGCCGCTGCCATACCCGTGTTTGGCTAAGCCTGCTGCCGCATTGCTTCGTCTTGGAAATGGTGGCTTCAGATCCTACCACACGTACAGTACAGGATCTGGGGAGACAAAAGAGGCTATCTCTGAATTAGAATCTGAGCTTGTTCCTGGATTTCAGCGCGGGAGCCGCAGCAGTGGGCCGTATTGTTTCCCTTACCCAAGCGTTGGCAGCGGCCTGTGAGACTAATGGAAAATCTCCTGTGCCTGAGGGGTTCTGAAATGATTCAGAAATTCTCATTTGCCAAGGGTGGATTTGCTTCCTTGCCTCACATGCGGTGTCTCCAGCGCGTTCCCAGCTCATTCCCTTGTGAGAAGCCCTTTTCTTGCCGTGCCCCGGACAGAGCGGCCGTTGTTCTCAGCTGCTGGCTGGCCCTGGGGCTGTCGTTGGCTCTCGGGCTACGTGAGCTGCGAGCCGCCAGCCGTGCCGGAGGTGCGCGGCTGCCCAAACCGTACGCCTGGCGTGGCTTTGTCGCTTTTGAGCCCCTTCCCCCCTGCAGGACAGCAAGAAGCTGGCCTGTCGCACGCACTCAGCGTTCACAGTAATTCGTGAAAGCAGCTGGGCACGAGAGAGGCTTGCAGGGCGGTGTGGCCTTTTCACATCCTACAGTTTCTGTGCTATAAAATCTGGTGAGGGCCTTGCGGGAAGCCATGCCTCAAACATCGAGCTGGAAGCATTGCATTTTCCCCGAGAACTGTTATGAACACGTTTTTTTTTCCTTTTTTCTTCTCTTTCCCTAATCCAATCCGTCATGAGATGTACAGTGCTGACGGTCACAGCAGCCGTGCTGTTTTCATCGTCCTTTCCTGAACAGCAACACCTATAATGCTGTCCTGGGGCATGTAATTGCTGGTAACCTCAGTTCCTCTGCTCTGTTTCCAGACAACCTTTCTGACTTTCTTACCTGCCTTTGGGGACGCTTTTCCTGATACCAGCTGGCACCGGCAGACCGGAGGAGCCGCAGCTGGGGCAGGCCGTCAGGCAAGGTGCTCTCTTCCCTCTGGGCTGTGAACTTGAGTCCTGGCTGCGGTGAGTGCTGGGGAGCACGCTGTCGAGGCTGAGCTGCGAGATCTGGTGCCTGCGTTCACAAATCTCCTCCTTGCCCTGCCGGCCCCCTCCGAGCCGAGAGGAGGAGCGGGGCTGCCCGGCAGGTGGCAGCTTCACCCAGCGAATGGCACCGGGCAGCACCGCCGGGGGGACGGGGCCTAACCGCCGGCTGCACGAGCCGGGTTCTGCTCTTACCTAAATCCCAGCTTCTGCTTGTGCTCCACTGCCCCCTCCGATGCTGTTGATGACGGTTTCAGGCAAGGGCCACTGCCAGAAAGCGGCAGACGCAGCTCCTGCTGGAGCCAGGGGAGTGGGGCTGGACCCAAACCCAGCGGTTTGCATTCAGGGGAGGGTTGCTCGGAGCATCACAGGGATTGTTTCCCTTCAGCAAACGAGAAATGTTTGGTAGATGCCTCTGGATCTAAAGGCTAGCGTACATTTGGGCATCTCTCTGAAAGTGGAAATCTTTCCACCGAGTTGCAGAGGCAGCAGGTGACATCTGTGTCTTACTGAGTCCTGAAAGAGAGCTGCAACCGCAGCGTTCTTCCCAAAGTGATTGTTGGCTTTTTTTAACCAGAAAAAGGCAGCTTTGTTTCAGGACACGAAGCCCTTATCTCACTAACTGCATGACGGCAGAGAAAATCGTCGCTCACGCTTTCTGACATAGCCCTTCTTAATGCCAACGTTTTGCTTTTTTAATTTTGTACTGTCATAATAACACTAAAAATGAAAGGGTATATATGTGGAGAACAGCGAGCGTAGTATTAAGTGTTGCAAGGAGAATGGGGGGGGGGGGAGAGAGAGAGAGTATGAGCCTTTGGATCTTATAATTACACTCCTTTTTGAGCCTTCCATTGTGATTTGCCTGTTTAGTGACACACAGATCCAGATTCCTGGAGCATGTAATTAATAACTCTCAGCTGCCAGATAAATGTGCCTTCTCCTAGGAGTGTTTCAGTCTTCAGAATTTCTCTAGTTCGAGGTATGATGTTTTTAAACCAGTCTTTAATCTTGTTGCCACTTGGGAAATAAAATATCAGTGAAACAACGGTAGACTTGAGAAAAAGTCATGCCAGGATCCTTTTCTCAGAGTGATTGGGAGCCCCGTGTTTCCCGTGAAGGTGAGGAAACCCCACAGAGGCAGTTCTAGGGTAGCCTGCCTATAGCAGAGGCTTTGAGCTCTTGGTTGCAGAGAACCCAGGGTCAGTTCCTGTGGGCAATTCTGCACGAGGACACAGAAAGAATCCCAACAATCAATCCTAGAGTTTCTTCTCACTTTATAATAGATGCTGGTTGTTTTTCCCTTGGCACTGACCAGAAATCCCAATTTCTTCTGTTTCTGCAGACCACAGTCAACATTCATAATTGCCCTTCCAGTGCAGCGCTTTCAGCTCTACACATTTCTTTTATGGGGACAGTCATGCTTCCACTTACCAAGCTTTTATTTCTGCATTTTAGTCTGGTTGTTGGTTGTTTGTTTTGGTTGTTTTTTGTTTTCCCGTTCTCTCTAATCAGTTGTCAAATTGGCAGAAGTTCTCCTTGCAGGCCCCGTGGTGCAACTCTGCAAACTAAAAGTCAGGTTTTCTGAGTGTGGTCTGGCCAGGAACCAGAGCTGATAAGGTAAAGGGGTGGGTTTTACTTCCTTTTTCTTTAGATATAAAATCAGTTTGAACATCTTGTGCCCCCTCTTAAACAGGGGGGCCAAATGAAGATGCAACAGGTGCCCTTTTCTGAACTGGGTTCAAAGCTTTCTTTTTTTGTGTTTCCACTATCCCAGGGTCCCATTGGCAGCTCTGGAGGTAGGTCACACTGCTCCATCCCTGCTGTTGATGATGAAAAGAGACAGATAAATGCTACTTTCAGTTAAAGTCATTAAACTGAGCAGGGTTTGAATGGCCTTATACAAAATCAGTGACCAGCAGTGAAGAGGAGGAATTTTTCCAGTGGGGCAAAGGACTAAAGCAAAAGTGTCAGGGTGAAAGTATTAAAGGTCTAATTAAGTACTGACAGAAGCTGCCAAGGGAAATAGAAAAGCAAGAATCCAAATAAGATGGGAGGAAAACTGTATTCAAAAGTGTGATCTGGAAGTGAGCCAAAGAGACAATCCTGCGGGACGTTGTTGATAGGGAATTGCCCCAACCCTTTCCTAATTATTTTTCCCTAGGCTTCCTGCTGGGTTCCTTTCTCTCAGACTGGGCAGGGAATTAATGAAGAGATGAGGTGAGGTCTGCAGGTGGTAATGGAGGTGGCACAGAAAACTGTCCAGCCTCCCATGCTGCTCACGTCCCAGGCAAACATCCTGAGATTTCAGAAGCAGCTGCGCCTCGGAGGGGGTTTCCCAAATGTTTGAAGGAGACCGCGGAAAAGTAAATGCTGAATGAAGCAGTAGGAACTTTTCTGTAGATTCACAGCCTGCTTCAGTCCTATTGTTCTCTGTAACTCTCTACCCACTCCTCTGCAGCTGTACGTTGCGGGTTTCGGGGTGAGGATGCTGCCAAAGCTGCTGAGTCCTGTTTCTCTGTGAAACTCTGGGGCCACATGGGTGCTCAGAGCTCTCGGTGTGAGTGATTTTCAGAGGGGACCAGGTGATTCGACTTTCCTTGTGACACAATTTGGGCTCGAGCCTTTGCCTTGGTAACAGTGCCTGGGTTCATGTTCACAGTGAACCAGCCTGCTGGTGCGGTTCCTGGCAGATCTGATCTGCTGAGATAAGAATGTCTCGCACCCATTCAAAGCCCTTAACCTGAAGAAATGCTGGTCACTTAGGTTTTGGCAAGCCTGGGCCAAAATCTGAATGTGAAAGGAAGTTTCGAAGTCCCTGGCTTGCTCTGCTGAGTTCAGGCCCATGTTTTGGCTGAATGTGGCTTTTTTAGCCATTAATAATTCTGTTTGGGAAGGGTTCCTTCCATGGTGAGAGCTGAGCACGTCTGTGAGCAATGAGCAAGGTGCCTTTCTAGGACTTGCTTTCGTTTGCATCCAGTCAAATGAGAGACTCTCAGAAAGTGGGTTTCATCTGAAATTCACATCAACACTTACACGGATTTTGAATGAAAACAACTTTTACAAATGGTGAATATAGGTCATAAGAAGTATCACTGTTTTCGTGTTCATCCGTGGACCTTTAGTTTTGCTTCTGTGGGGTGAAAGAGAGGCTATTTAAAAATGTGCTGGTGAGAGCTCCTTAACAAAATATTTTTTCTTCAACAGACTCAGTAAAGAGGGACCAAAGTCTTTACTGCAGCATGTTACTGGCTTTTGTGCTGGACCACTGCCTAAGACTGCACTGAGACTCCAGTGGGAACATGGGACAAGCTGCATTGCTTTCGTAACTGCTGAAAGCCCCAGCTTTCTTGCTGCCTCACCTTGCCAGCTTCCAGAGCTAGTCATGCCATCTATGTGAGTAACATTCCATGGCATTCTTGATTGTATTTTCTCTTCGTGAATCATTTGAGATCTTCTTGTGATTTCTGCCAATTTTCAGGTTTATTTTGGGGGTGGTTCTGTGGGTAATTTCTCAACAGATAGATGGGACGGGTGGTTTTCCACCGTGTCGGTGCGCGCCAACCCTGGAAGCCAGCGAGTCACCAAGGTGGTGTAGCTGTAGGTGGGGGAGTTACAAGGATGCCCTTAACACCACCTGCCTTATCAGCCACTGCGACATGCGAAAGGGGAAAGGCTGTGCAACTGCTGCCAACCCTAGCTCACCTGAGATCATCTGTCAGCACCGCAGGCAGAGGCAAGCTTGCAAGATGCATGGGCGTACACAAACTCCTCCAGCACCTAACTGCAGAGAGCAGCTGCAGGGACGGGCATTTCAGTGCACATCAGCTGCACCGTGGTGGTCCCAGCAAGCACAGAAGCCCATGTTTTTAGCACTGCCACTGTTCTTGGTCATGTTGCTATCTTGGATAAGGTTGGTTCGCATCGTGCCTGCAGCCACAGTACGGTCACGGTGTGTGTTACGTGCTGTTGTTCCCCCTGCCTGACTCAGCGCTGGAAACTTCTGAACTAAACGTGACTGCTGCTCGTTCACAGACCAACCCCTGAGTGTTTGAGGAGAACGGGTAGGCTGCGAGCAGCTGGTGCTGAACGTGGCGTGTGTGAGCAGCAGGAAGGGAGAGGCAAGGACAGGAGGGCTGTAACAGTCTGTGTGTACCTGCTGCAAACAGCTCGAATATTCAGCTTCAAGGAGTCTGTTAGACAAGTATCAGCAGTCAGGAAAACTTTGGAGAGGAAACAGATCACATCTTGGAGCTCAGGAGCAGGCCAGATGATCTCTAAAGGGTATAAAGTACAAAGAAATCCTAAAAAGGTCTGTTCTAGGACTTCATGTGTGTCAGCAAATGCAAGTGCTTGTTCATGGGGAACTCACCTCTGCCTCCAAGTGCAGAGTGGTCTCAGTTGGCTCACTTTTTATATATATATATACTTTCTTTCTACCCTAGAACTCAGAACTTTCTTGAGGCTACTGGGAAAGGGGTTCCCTTAGGTGCCTGCATGCAGTTCTGAAGGCTTTCATGCTCTCCTTTGTGCCTGATGTTAGGCCTGAGCAGCACGGGGCATTTCCTAGTGAAAAAAAACTGTGTGTAGTAACCAGGGAGTGGATGTGGAATGTCCCAGGTTCAGATCCTCAGCGTCTGAGAGGTCATGAGGGTGACGGTGATTTACACTGCCCAAGAACTTAATCACTGAACATGTATGAAGGCTGCCTCATTTGTTCCTTATCAAAACTGAGGTATGAATCAGAACTTGCTTCTGAGGGCGAAGTGGGAGGTGTGAGGCTCACATTAAAAATAAAAATATTACCGAACCCTGCTTAACCTGGAGTGTATTGTGCTATAGTTGTTTTAATGTGTGTAGTATTATAAAAAAAGGTGACGTTGTCTTAAGGAAGCACATAATGACTGAGTGGTCTTGTGCATAAAGTTATCCCAAAATCTGTGCCCCGTTCCTAGTCCTGTTATTAGACTGTTATAGACTTCTTATGTGACCCTGAGCAAAGCACTGAACCTCCTCTTAGCTGCCTCAGTTTCCCCCTTCAAGAAGAAGGTCAGTTTTTCCTTTCTCCTCTCTGCCTTGTTTAGAAGGTATATTTATGGAGATAGCAGCTGTCTACTGTCTCTTGACTTTGCAGCAAGCTGTTTTCATTGGGGTCTTGGCATTACTAGAGCCGTATAGGTAGAGAAGGAAATCCTGAAATGAGACGTAGCACGGTGAGGTGTGTGTTCCTCTTCCTTCAGCTCCGTTCCTGGCCCAGCCTTGCAGTGTACCTGCCTTTAGAGGGGCAGAACTCCAAGGTAAAACATGTATATGGCTATTGCAGAAACCTTTCATCAAAATGAGTGTGTCTCTGTGTTTCTCCAAGTCTGTGACCTCCGAAGCTGATGGAACAGGCTTTGCCAGCAGGAGATGCCATCTTCTCTACCTGCATCAGACACTTCCTGAGTGTGTGTGGAATCGGAAACTTGTCTTCGTTCCTTTTAGACCTTTCCACAGTGGGGCATGTAGTAAATTCTGGCATTATCCTGAGCGTCTTTATAAGATTTATTACAGCACTCATCAAGTCTCTCTGGCCCTGCCTTGTAAACCTATCTGATCGGGTTGTTTATCATCTCCCTCCTGCTGTGACTCATGATGTCCTGGTAACCTTCGCACCAGCTTCTGCTGAAAATGGGAAACCTTTTATTTTTCTTTTTTGACTTATTTTTTTTCTTGTCGACCGAAGTAACGTTTTGCTTCAAACGTGCTTTAGCAGTGTGTGAGGATTTGCCAGTGTTCTCTGGTAAATGTACGGCAGGTACAGCATGAAAAGTCGCTTACCTGGGGACACCCTGAGACGTTCATATCCCCTGGGGGGATTCTTTGGGTGTGTTTGTGCAAGAGCGAGGCGTTTATTTTGTGGTTGTGAGGCCGGGGCAATTGGGAAGGGTGAAAGTTCCTGGTTAGGAAGGATTTTCTTCTGTGGTATAAATGCTTTGTGGAAACCAAACCAAACCAGAAACTCCAGAAGTCCTTGGTGTAATCACAGGGGGGAGTTTTGGAGTAAAGTGAAAATTTGTCCCCGTTCTTCCTCTTTCTTGGGCAGGGCCAACTCAAAAGGTTGCAGAGCCATCAGTAAGTGAGTGACACACAAGTGACACGCTGTGCAGCTGGCTGCCTGTGTCCTCTGCCCTTGTTCACCACAGCTCTGGCATCTCTCATACTTCTCAAGGCAGTCAGCTCCTTGCTGTTGGTGCAGCAACGGCATCGCTCCGCGTCCAGCGGAGCCTTGGGCTGCGGGGAAGGGCTTCAGCTGCGAGGTTAAACATCCCACTCCTCTGAAGCCTAATCAAACTACCAGAATCAGGGTGCTCGTTGTACTAGTCCTGCTCTGCGGTCTCCAAAAATGTCCCAAGTGTCTCCACAAAGTGTCTCTGGAGGCGCCCGTGCTTTTGGTTCTGCCCAGGGAGCTCAACAGAGGTAGGGGTGCTCCTACGCTGAAGGACACGACTTACATAAGCTTGCTGGAACAAATCCCAGCCTCATGCTCTGTGGGCTTTGATCCTGGATTATTTTGCTGTGTGTTCACATATAGTGTCATGCAACAAAATAAAGATGTGGGACATAGAATCTGTAGGCTGAGAAGTCTGTTCTGGCTCAGACAGATGCCAGTTGCTACTGCCTCAAATGAGGCTCAACTTCTCATTTCCTCTGTTCCCTCTCTTGGCTGCGTAGGGAAGAAGTATGAGAAAGAACCTTTTCTAAACGTGGTTGTATTTTAAGCTCATTCAGACCTCTGAGGTAGAGATCCTCATATTAATTTAGCTATTGTATCCTCAAAGACAAATGTTTGTATTTGCAGACCACAAAGCTTTCTGAAATGTCAGACTACTGCTTATTCATACTTCTTGCATTGTATGGTAGGATTAAAGTGCTAATATTGACACTTTCTTTTTTTTAATTAAAAAAAAAAAAAGGTATCTGTCACCAGCAGTAATCCAGTAATCCAGTTTTGGAAGAAAATTACCTATGATCTCAACTCCTGTCCTGGGAATAAGACAATAATAAGGAGATGAGGGGAGGAAGTGCCTAATTCATAATCTCTAAGGTAAAGCTCAGGTTCAGACTGTCAAACGCAGCATACCCTTCCGATTTTATATCGTTTGTATACTGAAAATTGTTGCAGGGCCGTGTTGCAGCCAGCCCTGCAGACAGAGTAGGTGCCGTGCTTGGTTTTATTCCCACTGCCCAGGAGCACTGGGCACTGTGGCCATGGCGCTGCTTTTCCAGACGGTGCTGCCTGGTGGGGTGCAAGCTCCCCGAGTCCTAACGGAGGGAAGATCAGTGCTGGGCACTCCTCTTCACCTCATGTCATCTTGCCTGGAACTGGGGACAAGGCACACACAGTCTGTGTCGTCCTTGCTTTGTGCTCCTTCCATCCTTGCTGAGTTTGGTTGCAGGGATCCGCTGGGATCTGCTTGCAGCTCCGGCTCTACGCTGCGTGCAGTGCGTGGGTGCTCTGTCATAGGGCTTTGCAGCTTTTGTCAGTTATCCTTGGAGCAGCTGTGTGTGGCGGTCAGACAAAATTTGCCTTTGAACCTTTTGGTCTGTGGACTCGAAGCGTGGCCACCAGGAACATGACAATTGCACCCCGACTTAGCGCAGAGATGCTCCGTGCCGAACCAAGGTTTCACTGCCTCTGAGCCGTAGCCTGACGTAGAGCTTGTTGCTTTGGTCTCGTGGTGAACTGGTCAAGGAATGACTGGGAGGCAGCTGGATTTGCATCTTGAGACAGGCTGCAGCTCATTTTCTGAGCGTTTCTTAAAGGAGCAGCTGTCCACAAGCAGCCTTCCTGCTGTCGGTGCTGTTTGATCATCTAGTAGTAGCTGAGCTCGCGCCGTGGTTATAGACTTGAATCATGGTTTGCGAACAGTTGGCCGAGGAAGAGGCAAAGGCGATACTTGCTGAGCAATCTTTTTCATCTTTTGCTCTACTTGTGTTTCTTCCTTTGGACTTTGTTAGTAAAATGGTGCTTAGCCAAATTGTTTCTCTGTGAAAGACATAAAATGAGAAGAGGGCCATATTTGACAGAGTTTGTCTTTTCCTGGTATGGTGTTGGCTCACCATATACACACGCTCCTTTATATCTTACCTTGTATACCTGTAAAGTTGTTTTGGAGAGTGTGATTCTTTGTTAATACATTGAAAGTTTTTCGAGTAACTGTGGGTAAAATATGGAAAAGGATGGTTATCTGCCACCAAAATAGTGCTGCTTGCTTTATCTGTGGAAAACATGCCCCTTTTTGCAACTTCCTCATTTTAGATATTTATTACTATATCTGCCTGCTTTCATATTTTTAAAGTATTGATATAAACTCAGAAAGAGCTTGATCCTGAGTAAGTCAACGTTACCCCCAGCTTTTCTAAATATGACTAAAGTACAGTTAAATGTGAGCTGATGGGTCTCTAAGTTAGTACGAGACTGTATATTTACTTTGATGTCGTGCAGTCTGCCTTCACATATACACACAGCCTGCTGCGTACAAGTCTCAGACTGTGCTTGTGCTGCTCTGGAGAGCACAGATGTACACAGGGTGTGTTCTCACACTTAAAAATAGAGATCTTGTTCCTGGCAGAGACCTGCTGAAGGCCTTGGTTCACCATGCTGCTTCCCAGTAGCTCTGTGATGTCAGAAATAGACATTTCCAGCAGCAAACTGCAGCAGAGCACCGTTCTGGATGCTCTCACGTTGTCTCTTGCACTGACTCGAGCCAAAGTCCTGTAGCTTCTCCCCGTGCTTCCTGATATTGCCTTGTGCCATAAGCCTTAAATGAATCTGAATATATGATTGAGCCCTGGTTTTTGCAGAACATCATTTGTCAGGAAAGCATTTCCCCTTGTTAGAAACATTTACCTGTAATTTTACAAGTTTAAGAGGCTGCAGCTTTTATTTTTATTTTTATTTTTATTTTTATTTTTATTTTTATTTTTATTTTTATTTTTATTTTTATTATTTTTATTTTTTAATGAAGTTCTGTTATGTCATTATTTTAAGGAGAAATATGATACTGTGTTTGTATCAGAGAGACGAGAGTCCACAAATTCTTCCTGCCTTGGTGTAAGTGAAATGCCACCAAAGCCAGTTTCAATATTCTTCCTCAATTCACCCGGCTACACTGGGCTGTGATTTACACTCACCTGTCCATCTGTGCAGTGTTAGCTAACAGGCTGCCTGCTATTACTAAGCACTTTAACAGCAGAGAGGATATTACAATGTGTGGCTGGTAGTGAGCATTAATGCAGATATGCAAAGCGCGGCAGAACAATGCCCTCGCGCCTGGGAACGCAGAGGGCAGCGATGGGGAGCTGCGTACGCCTCATTTCTTTTCACTCTGCTTGTTTTGGAGGTTGGGTCTTTGTGGTTTGGGGGCAAATCTTTGAACCAAAGGGAATATAATAATAAAGTTTTCATCTTTGTTTCATCAGTCTGCTTTTCTGGGTTTGGTTTTGTTTGGTTTTGCTTTCTTTCATTAAATTCAACGCCAATGTTGTGTTGCAGAATGGTTCGCAGTATGGACCCGCTCCTGAGGGGTGTTTGGCACCCTTTTGACAGACTCTTGGCCAAAAGGACTGCCCAGACCCTGGGCAAATTTATAGGAAGAGAAATTTGAGAGAGCAAACTTCAGGGCCGCAGCAATTCAGTGATTAAAAACCAGCTGGGAGTTAGGATCGTTAGAATCCTAAACCCACTGCGCAGCCCCCAACAAATATTTTTCTGAGAGTCACTGTTGCTTGTGAATAGTCACTGCGACGGTCTGAATTTTAGAGGAAACAATGGTAAGAGGTTTAAGAGGTTGTGCACGTGGAGTGGTGTGAATAGGTCAGGTATAATGATCCTGTTATGATTAACGTTAAGAACTTACTCGAGCTCCTATGCCAAGTGTCTCGGCCTCCCTTTAGCTCCACGAGCTGCTTTGGACGGGCCAGCTTTCCCTAGTAGGAAGCGTCGTATTTTGATAAAAACAAAACAGAAAAAGAAGGGGTTTCTTTTTTAAATGAAGGACGTCCTCGTTTAATGAGGCTTGAAGTGTTTACAGGTGTTTCCTCATAAGTTCAAATTTAGTGGCCCCAGGGAGTTGAGATTCTCATAAGGCAGGGGCAAACACACAAGTTTTGTATTTTAGAAGTGTTGAGCATTTAAAGGGCCATGCAGACCTGGCGTACGTAAAGGTTTGGGCTCGCGGAGGTGTCTGGAGCCTGTAGGTATGCCATCTGAAGCAGAGAGTGCAGTCCGACGTGAGACGAGGCCGTTCTTGGTGCCACAGACGGTCACGATCCTGTTAAAAGCCCCTTGTGCTTTTTCTGCTGTGCAACCCTTTGACCTGTTTTTTTAAAAATCTCCGGCAAAAACCCCGTGAGAGGCAGGTTCCAGGCTTGATTGTTTGTTTAAATAAATTTTGGTGATACCAAGTGCCGTTTTACGCATAATATCTTCCAGAGCGCCCTGGTCTTGGAGGAACTGTTCAGCGTCATGAAGAACAACACAGAGCAAGGGAAAATATAGAAGTGGTTGTGGTTGGAGGATGTGATGACATCACAGACTTCAGCGGGAACACGGGGCTTTTAAAAAGCTGAAAGAAACATCCTGACAGTCAGTTATCACATCCCCCGTAAAGGAGTCAAACACACGTTAGCCATTAGAAAGCCCAACTGTCTTCATCAAAGAGAAAAAAGACTCCGTCCCGCCACAGAATATGCACTGGCAAAAATGTAAGTGAGCTCTGATTGCCTTTGTTTTTCCTAACTGCGGTAAAAGATGAAGATTGTAGTGGATAAGCGAGCATTAGCATAGCACGGGAGACAGTACTCTTGAAGAGCTGCATGTCTCAAGAGAGGCAAATGAGAAGGCATGATGCTAATTTTCCAGCAGGGATATTAAGACAGGGCAGCATCGCTGCTTTGTTGGCATTCGTCATTATGAATCAAGTGGAAGACTATGATTCATAAAAACAATAACAGGATGCAGGTATTATATCAAAGGTTATAGTGGTTACATACCAGAGAATTTTCCTTTTTAAAAGTGAAACCTGTGAGAAATCTTATTTCTGTGTCTTTTTTGATATGTACTTTTTTTTTTTTCAACTAATAATAAAGCTAAAGACTGATGCAGTTGAAGGCAATACAGTTATGAGTTTACAGGAAATCAGTTTTCTTGTTTTCAAGATCATTTTACTCCTCTTGGCCCACCTTTGCTCAAGTAGTTTACCGATCCTGATACAGGTAGGTGTTTGCCCTGTTTGTGCAACTCTTGCTCTCACTGCATGGATCTGTAGATGTGCCTTTCTGCAGCCCTGCTGCCGTCCTTTGCACTTCACCATGCTGCTCAGTTAGCCTGGAATAATATAATATATCTGAATGGAAGAAGCTTATTTCTTAAACATTTGCCATTGACTTACGTAATATGGAACTAACATTAATATTCTTCTCCTTTATATAATAGCCTGTAATTACACAGAGGTGGGTTTACTACGCGTGTCGTTCTGAGCTTATTAACTATAAAGCCCGTTTTCTCTGCTATGTACTTCTGTTACTGTTTTCAGTTGAAAACTGGAAGCTCAAATGTATATTTGTGAAATGACATTGTACAGTCTAAGATCCTGAAATAAGCTCTGACTGCTTATTCAATCGTGTTTCAATTTGTCTGACGAGTATTAAGCAGCAAGCAGGAGCGCTATGGCAACACACCTTGTTTCCTATTATCTCGGGCTGTTTTCAGAATCGGTAGGTATACGATGTGGAACATACTGCAAGATGATTAGATACAGATGTTATCTTCTATCTGAGAGGTGTATAAGTCTTTATTTTTTTTTTCTTTATTGCAATGACAAAGCAATACTAACAAAGTGATGTCTTAGGTAGAACCAAATTGGTAACTGATACGATATTTTTCCTTTGCATTGGTTCTTTGATACATGCAGTGCTTTCAAAGGTAAGCAGAAATTACAAGCCTGCATCAGAGGAGATAAAATCCCCGTATTTTGAAGTCAGCCACCTCCCCTGTGAGAGTTTCCAGACAACAGCTGCCCATACCTGCCTGTCCCTCCGTGCCCTCTGAACTTCTCAAGGCTAGTCTGCTGTTACAGCAATGCTTTCTGCTGTTTTGACAGACTGCATGAGACATGGCAGCTGCCTTGATTTGGCGTCTGTTGCTGATGAAGCCCTTTTCACGTCAGTCAGATGAAGCAGCCAGACTTGTCCCTGACTCCTGGGCTGCTTGCTAGATCAGCCTGGCCCTGTGTTTACTACGACACAGAAGGAGCCGAGGGGAGATTTCTGTAGGTGGCTGTCTAGGTGACTCTGCTCGCTGTTGGTCTTTGCTGTCTTTGTCTGCTGTGTCATGGCATGGTTGGGCTTCCTCAATCTCATGGACCTTTAGTTTTTTTTTTTAGCTAAACCTAAAGATGGGATTACTTTTCTAGCATGAAACTATCATCCTGCTTCTTTCTTGTACCATTAGTAATGACTTACTTTGACTTCAGTTACCCACTCTACTGGAGACTCCCTGTGCAACTGCAGACAGATTGCTCAGGCCCGTGCAGGTATTCACGTGCCAGGTCTCAGTGGTTTCAGTGGAAGTCAGATTTCTCAGTAGCTCTGTGAGTCTCCATGTGGTCTCTCTGGTCCTATGGTCTCTCTTAGCGCTACCAGCTGTGGCCTCAAGTTTCCTGCGCCACCTGGCTCAAACCACCTGGGACCAGACCAAGTCCCAGTGCCCACATGCGAGCCGTTGGCTTGTCCTAGACTATCAGCTGATGCAGAGGCAGTCTGGGTGCCCAGGGAGCTTGGTCTCTGCTTGCATGAGCCCTGGGCTAATGTCATAGCGTAAAAGTGCTGCCCTGCTCTGCTCTGCTCCCCACCTAGGAAATAGGAAGAGCTTTCCTCTGCCATGGAGGGAGTTTCAGTATAATTAGACTTAAAATGAGTTATTCGTGTATTTTAGCAAAAGGGCACCAACAGATAGATGGGCAATAAGTCCGTGGGTAGCTTCTGAGGTGTGGGAGAAGCTTTCCCCATGTATTGGATGGAGCATCCCATACTCAGTATAGAAGCAGATGGCTCTGTTCCTGGCAAGAGCAACTGTTTGCAGCCCTGTGGTACCGTGTGGCTGAAGAGCCAGGTAAATGTGCCCCAGGCAGACACCTAGGTATGCATTTGGAGGCACGGATGTCAGGATCCGACAGTGCTCACCCGGCAGCTGAGTGACTTCCCTGTGCTTTAAGGTGCTGCTTTATGCAGTAACCACAGTACAGGGGTATAGGACGTAGGTATAGGACCCGCAGGTGCACAAGTAAAAGAGACCTTTATCCTGCTGGGGTTCTGAGGCAGCAGGATGCTGGATGAATTGAGCCAAAAGAAAAACAAAAGGAGGCACAAAGAGGTGTCAGTGAAAATCAACTGGAGTCGGGCATTTAATTTCCAAAGACTTCTTTGCAAATCCTGGAGTATGTCCCTGGTTTCCGGAGGAGGCTGGATTCAAAAACAGCAATTAGTAAGTCCAGCTTTACATGCTTAAACACCATATTTTAATCAACAGGATGACTAGGGAACGCGGGGATCCATGTAGGTTGTGTACTGTTATGGTGCTGGAGGGAGCAAAGGGCCTGCTGGATGCTCCTGCCTTAGCAGTGCAGAGCTGGTTACCCAGGCAGAGCTGTAATTGCAGTTCAGCTCACGGGCAGTGCCAGCTTGAATGCAAATGTAGGGGCCGAAATCTTTGCTCCATCTGTACCTGCATGAAAGGAGACTAAATAGAAGTTCTTCCGTCAGGATGCCTTGGTATGGATTAAAACTGTTCTTTGGCACAACAGCAGGTTTCAGAAGAATGCAGTCATTTCCATGTTTTTCCCCACTAGACGAAAACAAACCAACCAAAGAACAGAAACACAAACCAACTGAAAACCAGAGTGACACAAGAAGGCTAATTTAAATAGGTGTCCCCTCGGAGGGCATTTCTCGCTGGCACCTCCTGAGGGGACCCTGCTGTGGAAAGCCCTGCAGGGGCAGCAGGCCCGCTGGCCAGCCTTGCCCTCAGCTGCTGTGGCCGGAGGCCCTCGTCCTCCGGGGAGCCTCGCATGGCTGCTTCTGCGCGCTGGAAATCCTTCCCGCAGGGTCACGGCACGCTGCACTTCTCTGCAGGAGCGGGGCCCAGAGCTTCCGCTCAGCAAAACCCCAGAGAGGCTCTCGGCCCGAAAGCATCCCCTCCCACGGCAGGAGCGAAGTGACTGGTAGGGGCTTCCCGGCTTTTGGCAGGATTCTGCTGAATGGAAGCCGGCCCGCTCCGCCGCCCCGCAGAGGTGGGAAATTTCGAACGCACGGCGCCGTGGGCTTCTCTTCCCTTGTGTGTCTTTATGCAGAAAGTTACCTCGTGTTATGTTTTGGAGACAAAACGAGCATGCTTTCCATGCAAATGATTTCTGTTATGAGAGGGTAGGCAAGCAGGTTGAAATTCTCTAAGTGTTTCACATTTTGGAGGTGTTTTTGGTGAAGGCAAAACGCTCTGGACACTCAGCTCTTCGTGAGCTCCAGCGGGACTTGTGCAGATAAGGCAGATGTTCAGCCACTTAGCTGTCCCACTGGCTGCTTGGATTCCCCTGCAACTGAGATATGTCAATGTGGACCTTTGAGAACCTCTTCCCAAATGGTTTTTAAGTCCTTGAAGCCTTTTTCTGCCCGCAACAGATGTGGGGCTCTATACACCCCTTCTGAAAGTATCAGAAAATGAGACTGAGAGGTGAAACTGCAATATGTTGCATCTTGTGAGGCTTAATTTTGGTAAAGCCCCAATGGGAAAGATGGATAGTATGAAAGCTGAGTCCATCCATGCCTTACAAAGCAGGTGTCAGGCTCTATGAATGACCACATAGGCAATTAAATGGAAAGCTTGCATTACTAAAATGGAAAGAATATTATGGGCTGGGAGGAATTAGGACGTGCGGGTGAGACTTATGGTTAAGACACTTTCTGTCTATCTCAGCTTCCCCTTTGTAGCAGGGGTTCTCTTATTCTGAAACCAATCATTTTTAGTAGCCTTGCCACTACATGGCCAATGCAGCCACCTCTACTGGGCGCTTGGAAGCTCTTTATTTCACTTAGGGGAATCGAAGCAGTAGGGATTATTAACCGCCCTTTCATACTGGTTCCCAAGTGTCTTCAGATCTCCCCCATGATTTAGAGATTATCCAGGTGGAAAAAATACAAAGTTAAGCTTGTTTGCCAATCTGCAACATCTTCCTCATGTTGGAGCAGAATGCAGGTCCTGCACGGTGCTCCACTGACTTGGATCTTCTGGAGGGATGAAGGAGAGCTGCTTCAGGAGGACGCTGTGCAAACGCACGCTTTGCTTACAAGAATGACCCAGGCAGGGACAACGGCCTATGGATCTGCGAGGATCCAGGGTTAATTTTAGTCTTGGAAATCTTCCAGCTGCAGATAAACAGCTGGAAATAAAGGTACCGGGCATAATGCTGAAATACACGGCTGCCAGACGAATCTGTTTCACCAACTTTGGTAGTTACAGTGCTGTGTAACTGGGCAGAGAGGGAACTAGCCAAATGCTGTACCGAGTTGTTGGTCAGCAAGTGAAATATTTAGTCTATTGATTTAATTATGCTAAGAACCCTCCCGAGTTCATTTCCTTATGCTGAGCAATGAACCATCACTTGTCTCTTCTGCTCTTGCTCCGAGTCCTTCTGTTTAGTGTAGAGCAGATTCTCCGATCAGATGTTTGCTTAGTGCTTTGCATTTAGCTAAATCTTTTTTGAAATACCCACCCTTAGTGTGACAAAACCACTCTGGTTCAGTTCTCCTTGTCAGGGTTGTCTGAAAAATAAAATAAAACAGTAACACTTCAAAGGAGATCTGGGATGTGTCAGATGCCCAAAGTGCTGTGTGTTCAGCCCTTCGAATGCATGATGACGTGCAAGCATGGGGTCCTGAGACGTGTCATTTCAGAGGGGAAAACTATTGACAAGATAATAAAGCAAGCAATAACCGAATGCAATACAGATAAATATTATTTTTGAGTTGTTTTGTGATTTATTTGGCAATGCATGCATGGTTCTGTATCTGAGCACAGTGTGGCAGGTTATTCATTCTCAGTGCTGGCCAGAGAGCTCTGTTAGTCATTACCGCCTGGTACTAGCCTTCCAGATCTGTTAGCACCAACACAGCACCTAAAATGGGTCTTGGTAGCAATAACTCTGCGTTTTGTTTCCTTTTCAAGGTGCAAGAAAAGGCATGGGTTGCAGGTGGGTCACTTCAGGGAACTTCACCCTTGACTGATCTGATCGGTTAGGACAGGGACACGCCCCGGAGGATGCTGAGGGCTAGCGATGAAGGTGAAGTGAAGATCCTTTCATCTGAGTGACTCCTTGTCTGGCTGCCATCTGGGATCTTGGGCAGTCCAAGGGGTTTCTGTGTTTTGGTTCCCTACCCTGGACTTACCACCAAGCCAAGACAAAGAAGGGTCGCCATTTTTTTCACTTTTAGTAATATATTGTAGGAAACCATTTAATTAGTGAGCGAATGAAGATGGGTGGTCTTCTCTGGCCATAGCCAGGGAAGCCTCGTTCTCCAGTGCTCTGTAAGCCTCCCAGCTGGGTGGCCGTGCTCAAGGGAGCACGGAGACCTGAACAAATATTAGACCATTTTCTCCCTTGCATGAAGAGGTACGGGGGTTGTGCGTGGAGCTGGAGCCTTCGGGCCGTGCACTGCTCTGGATGCAGCTGGCGTACGGCTCCAGCAGTGCCAAAATACCCCTGGGGGGCCTGGCAGGGTGCTGCTACAGGAGCTGTGCGAGCCCAGGAAAACCAAAAGGGATAAGGGCTGGTTTTCTCCTGGTTGTATAGGTTTGTAACAAGCTGAGTTTTCTAGGGGAATCTGACTGCCTAAGAATTACAGACCCTCCTTTACCGGGAGTTTTAGAACCACTGGAAAGTGTTTTTACCACTTGTGTAAAGCACATCCCCTTGGGCAGCCGACCAGCTTTGGGGATCTACCTCTCAGTGACCCTGTCCTCGGCCTTGCACAGGGATCCTGGCAGAGCTAGGAACTGCACGTAGGTTTCCTTGCTTCTGCTTGCTCTGCTGCTGTGCGCGGTCAGGTAGGCTGGATGTCGGTACAAGGGGAGCTGGTTAAATAACACACGCAGGAGGGGTTGCCTGGCTAGCTGCTAGGAGCTGCGTTTTATCAAAGGAAAATACTTTTCACGGTGCTCCATGATGTACTTTGGAACATTATCAATACCATAAAAGCAGCCGTTTCAGTTCTGCTGTCGGCTCTGATCACATGATCCATTTCCAAAGCAACAGATTCAAAATAATATTATTAGATTAATGCTTTATAATACTTTTAAAAAGTATTTTTTAGGATTCTCTGTCTAAATTAAATGTGAAATGTGGACAAATACAATGCAGCTTTTAGTCCCTCACTTAAATATTGCTAAATGAGCATTGGTGTCTTATTCTGAAAAGGTTTTGATTGCAGTCAAAGCATCCAAGTAGTGTATCCAAAGCCAAGCCACTTTTTTTTCTTTTTATTATCCAAAGTTCACAGTGTACAATAAAAGTGTCAGCAGCTGCCTTATGTAATTTGCTCTTCGAGATTGAAGTCAGAAAATCACTAGTCTTTTAATTGAAATCTAATTTTTTCTTGTTATCCAGGAGTAACTGTTTGCTTTTTGATGTTACTGCAAATAAGAAAAAAGATTTCTATTGTGTTTCTTTTCAATATTTTATTATATTGGGGGTGAAAGAGGAAAAGAGAAAACTATTTGCACTGGTAACTCTGATCAATTGATAAGCTTATCACACACCAGTGTGTGAGCAAAGAAAAAGTAAATCTTCTGAGGCAGTGGCAAGTGCGTCGTTTGCTGTGGCAGGCAGGCAGTCATGCAAGCTCTGGAAGATTAGCAGTGTATTTCAAACTGAAAAGTGGCCTGAGGGGAAATGGTTCCGACTTGTTTGAAAGGTTTAAACTGATCTGCAGTTCATGAGGGTGTGAAGGCCAGCGGTGCTAATAGGTTTAGTGATCTGAAACTTGTCACGCTTCAATGTTTGTAGCCTTCCAACAGCTGCTTGCCATTATCCTCCCTCCAATTTTGGCAATGGTTAAATACAAATGTAGAGGAAGATGCGTTTTGAAGGTGCTTGGTTTAATTGTTTGGCAATGTCTTTGCATGCTTTCTCTATCTGATCTTTTACTCAGACCAACATTTCCTGGATGTTATTTAGAAGAAGACATCTTTCAAAAGACTGTGTCTGAACATAGGTACTCTCGATGCTATGGACACATCCCTGTTATGTTCTCCAACGCACAGACGACTGAAGGCCAGAGTTTGTAGAATTACTGCCCAAAGCACTAATCTGCTCAGCTTTTTGCTCCCCTTGGGCAAGTCTTGTACAGTACCTTGCCGAAGCTCTTGTCAGCCCCTGAGCTGGGGCTGGAGCTGCTCCCCAAAAGGCCAGCAGCAAGGTCCCCGTTGGCCGTGCCTGCTGCGTGCAGCACAAGCTGGCCCCATACTCAGCGGGACAAAATTCCATTTTCTCCTAGGTGCAAACGAATTGGTAAGAATATGTGGAGAGAGAAGTGTATTGACATTAATAACAACACTACTGCAGTCATCAAATCTTCAGCCAGAGCCCACTGAAAGCGGCAGCCTGCAGGCTTCTCTCTGCAGAGGCTGGATTGAGGGGCTGGGTTGCTCAGGGGTCTGTCTCCAACCATCGCCGAGGGCTTTTGCCGTTGTCACTTGGTACATAGAGCTGTGGGACTGCCGTGTTTGGGAACTTTTCATTAGCTGCTGTGTTATCCATCCACTTTGAAGGATTACTCAGAAGTCTTCAGGGTTTGTGCTAGGCTTTTGTCGATGTTCAGCAAATACAGTGAGAGATAACGCTGATGAAAGGAGCCTGGGCATGTGCACACACCGTGGATTTGTAAGGCGGCCTGACAAAAGCATTGCAATGAACTAAAACATATTTACACATAGAAACTATTGCAAAGCTTCCTACTGGCTGCATTAAATTCCCCCCCTTCTTTCTCGACTCCTGATGCTTTGTACTGCTCCAGCTTCAGAGAGCGGTTGCAAATCGAGCCCTGGTGCCTGTTACAGAGGGCATGTGGCTGTTTCGTGGTGCACAAAGTGTAAAAGAAGCCAGAGCACAGCATGCACTTGAGCACCAAAACACAATGGTGGTGTTTATTTGTCGGAATGGAACCTGGGCATGCGGATGTTGGTGCATTTGCAGCTCATAACTTAAATAACAATGTACCAGCCTGATTTTAATGAGAGTCGGTTCAAGACAGGCTTGATAGTTTATTTTATGACAACCCTGGTGTAAGAAGTTGAAGAATACTAAATCCAGGTACATTCT
This sequence comes from Anser brachyrhynchus, assembly GCF_964034855.1. Lineage (NCBI taxonomy): Eukaryota > Metazoa > Chordata > Aves > Anseriformes > Anatidae > Anser > Anser brachyrhynchus. The sequence continues at coordinate 2,663,859 of NC_137718.1, forward strand.
TTATAAGGTTGTTGTTGTAATGGTTGTTATTTCTCAAAATGCCTTCATTTTTAAAAGATCACATTTCTTTGGCTGTATGAGAAATTGTCCACTGAAGCCCAGAGTCATTTTGCTGTGGTTCTTCTGTAATACTCAGACATGGTATACACTTAACAGTGGAAAAGCAGCTGTGCTAGCATTATTTTTATTTCTGGAGGTCAGCTTGGGGGGAACCGAAATATGTTCTGCAGACTTTGGTTTTTTTCTTTTTTCTCTCTCTCTTTTTTTTTTTTTTTTGGTTACTCTGCTTACACCGGAAACTCTGAATAGGTATATTTGTCAGCTTTTACAGTAAATTTCTTCTTCCCCATCCCCCAAACCTGGAGCCAGAAACTGCCATCCCTCCCCACCCTATCTCTGCAAGGAGGCTCTCTGCAGTCAGTGCGATGACTCAGGGACAGGACGCTGCCCGAGAGGGACGCTTCTGCCTCCCGTGCAGTCTGCACTGCAGCTCCTATTTGCTTTGGCAGAGTTGATGGTTTTGCTCAGCATAAACAGCAGCAGCAACGTCTGACTCTGAAATGTTCTCAGTAAAGTACAGATAAATCATTTCCAAATGTAAATAAATCCCCTATAAGACCAGGAAAGCACCTTTGGGATGGTCTTCATTTCAGACCTCCTGAGCTCACTCTCAGAGCTATCAGTACAGCTCGTGCCACAACACTTTTTAGCACTGTCTTCATTAGCACTCAGATAAATTAATATCAATTAAAATTTAAAAAGCAAAATGTGAACTGTGTTAAAAACCCTTGTGGATTCTTGCATGCAGAATTAGTGACCTTCATTCCCATTGGTAACTGCATTTCCAAAGCCACAAGCTCTATGAGACTGCAAGTAACCCAAGGTGAAGTCCCACAAGGAATGTCCAGAGAAAGCAAACGCAGATCATGCAAGGGCTGAAAGGCCATCTCCTCCAGCTACTGCTTTAAAGCGTGGAATTTTCCCAATATGCTTAAACATATTTTAGCATACAAACAAAGAAAACAGTTTAACACATAATTGTAGGGTTATCTACCACCAAAGGTATTTATAATGGCCTTTCAAGATTTCATGATTAAGTGGTATGTAGTGAGGCAGAAAGAGCAAACGCAGTAGTACAGCACAGTTGAAGGAAAATAAGTATTTCATTTCTGGAACAAAGTAAAGCAGAAAAGTTTATTCCGTTAAATATTTTTGAGGTTCACTTAAAATATTTATATTTAGACTCAGTTTTTCTCCCTCCAGGAAGGTGTCACAGAAATACCTAAGTGTCCTTATGACTGCATGTAACTGGAGGAGCTGATCAGAATTAAAGCGATTCATCTTGTTCTGTGGTGCGAAGCATCCACATCTTAATCAAAAAATTGGAATAAATACTTCCAAGGTGGGATAATGCTTGAATTTTAAGGTTTGAGCCAGATATCCAGCTGTACTTCATAGACCAAAGGCCTGTTGCGATCCTTAGGAATGGGGACTTATCAACCAGCGTGTTTACAAATCAAAGTGCAGTTAAAAGGGGCAGGTAGCGAGTCCTGCTATCGGTGGTTTTACAAACACGGGGCCTTCCTGAGCTTTGTTATCCTCTGGCCTCCTCCTGCTGTTAACTGCCTCCAAATGCTTGATGTAAAATATGGCTCAATAATACCGGCTTATGAAGAACTGGGCTTCCTCTGCTTTCATTGCCGCAAGGCTTTGCGATAGGGCTTTTTAGCTGGCTCTGAGCTTTACTTTTCAAATCGAGGTCTGAGAGGTGCTGTCAGTACAGCTGTCCGTGAAGCTGTGTGCTGGCCCAGCTGGCCAGGCCACAAACCTGCTGGGCAGGCGATGAACAGCTCTGTGGAACAGAGGCATGACTCTGGCCCAGGACGGCACAGGTATACCCGCCTATTCCCAAAAAATAGACGTGCAGGCATCAAACTAGTGATGGGTTAAATGGCTTTTGAAATGAGGGTGCTTCTCTGATTTGGTTGTGCTTGTAGCTTGCTTCTGAGCACAGACTATAATGTATTTCTCTTGAATATCTGATCTCTACTCATTTATGCATCTACCTGGCCAGCATTTAAGTTATTTAATATGCTGGGTATCTGCTGACCGATCATTATTATGTGCCTGTCAGATAAAGTCAGTCTGAGTTGTCCTTCAAGTGGATGTAAATCACTGCGCTGCGAATCTGTGGCACTGAAGCAACGGAAAGCAGATAGACAAAAGTGAAGTCTCAGGAGGAATAAGACAAGGAAGCTATTTTTGCCAGAAGCCTGAAGAAATCAGAATATTGTGCTCAGGAGTTAAGGGGGAAAAAAATAAAGTGGAAAATCAAAATTAACACACTGCAGCCTCACTGAAGGCAGCAGAATGAAAGGTTCAGTCTAGAGACAGTTTGAGGAATAGCAGCGACTGTTCATTGCCCCTCTCCTATTTTTTTAATCTAGCTGGTTGATAACTTGTAAAGAGGGACACCCTTGTGCACGTCCCGTCAGAGTGTGTGGTTCACCACTACCACTCTCGTGTTTCACACACATAAGAAATGTGTCCGCATAGAGGTGTAGGTTTATTGATACCCATCACTTTCAGGAATGGAGCATTGTCCTCTGCAGAGCAAGTGATCCCTTTTCTGTGCACTACATCCTCCCTGGCTTTCATAAACGTCTAGAGTGATGCAGCTATTTATTATCAGAGCGTGTTCATCACACCCTGCACCTGATGGGGCCCAGCTCCTGCAGACCATGGCAACACCTGCCTGTGTGGTGGGGACACCGCGGTCTGCTTCCAGACCGTCCCCAGCTCTTCTGCTTTCTGAATGCCCTTTGGCAACAAAGGGGCTGAATCCCTCAGTATTCCTGCAGCCAATTCACAGCTGGAAAGATCTGCAAGCTTACTTAATTCAGGTTGGGTTGTCCTCATGATCCATCCGTGTGATTGCAGCATCTGAGCAGCAGAGGCAGAGAGGAGACCTCGTACTTCACCTGTTGGCAAAAAGACATCACGAGCTAAGAAATGTGCACGTACACTGCCGTGTTGAGAGCACCCTGCAGACAAGGGGCTGCCATGGGGATTTTGGCCTTTTGAGTGGCAGGAAAGGAAAATAAACGTCACCTGCATCTTTTTTTTTCAGCTTCTGCTCCAGAACAACAACCGCAGCCTCGCCCCTACCAAGGTGTCCGTGTCAAAGAGCCAGTGAAGGAGCTATTGAAAAGGAAACGGGGAAATGTTCACAACACCAGTACAACGGCAGCTACAACGGTAGGAGAAGAAACAAACTCAGGAGGGAAGTTTTTCTTTGGTAGCTAAATGATTGACCAGCCCTGGCACCAGCTGGCAACACTTCATCAATGAGAGAAATCTAGGAGGTAGTGGAGCCTCACATTACCTGGAAATATCATTAAACAGATTTTCAATTAAATATTATAAATAAATTTAATGCAAATAAAATATGTTTTCACCTGTAAGGTGCTGAGCAGCTTCAATCACCATTGACTTAGTTGAAGGGGGAAAGTGCTTTGCACTTGGCAGGTTCTAATTCCTAGGAGCAGAAGGTGGCTTGGGATGTAAGCACACACAGCCCGTCTGAGAAGGACTTGAATTTAATGTTTACGGTTTTAATCCCTGGATGTTTTTCTTCTCTTTTCTAGGTTGTTTTGCCCCATCAGACGCTCCCTTCCTATTCACCAATGGGTAATGATTTCCTGCCTTTCTAAGTGTCTGTCAGCCCTGCTGCAGGGAAAGCACTGGACTGAATTGCGATCCTCTCCTGTTTTTCAGGCCAGCCTTGCATCGATATGGACGGTGCTGCCCCCGCGTTGCCTGTGACAGATGAAGGAGCACTCTGTTCGGGCTGGCTCTCCCAGCCCTCTCCCACATCCTTGCAGCCTTTAACCCAGTGGACCCCTTACCCTGACTACGTGTCCCACGAAGCAGTCAGCTGTCCGTACACCGCCGACATGTACGTGCAGCCGATGTGTCCCAGTTACACGCTGGTTGGACCTTCCTCTGTTCTGACTTACACTTCTCAGCCGCTGATCACCAATTTTGCAGTAAGTCCAAAATCCCTAGCTATAAATGATGGCCAAGTCCCCACCTCCCAAGAAATGTCATGGAGAGTTCAGGATGTAATCTGTATAACTCAGTTGTTGTAACATCATTTGTTCTTGCATCCGTGCCACGTAGTTACAGTGTAAGCCCTTCTGTTCTGTGCTGGGTATCGGAGTGGTTTGAGGGGGACAAAAAGCTGCAGTTGTATTAAAATCAGAGACCCCACTGCCATTTCTCCAGCTCTCTGGAGTGCTCCTGCAGCACTATCCACATTATTAACACACGTTTGTGCTGTTTTCCTGGGAAATGAGTCCTCTCCCACCAAGTCAGCGGCAGGGCTGGCATTGCACTGCGTTTGTTCAGCTCTGTGAACAGTTATTTACTGTAGGGGAATATCAGACGTGTTACTTTTACTGTTGTCATCAATTCCAATTTGAGGAGGTGTTCTTCAGCTCGATTTTGCAACTGCTGAGAAAGCACTAGTTCTGGCTGGGTTTACTCAATAGCTGATAAATGCTGTCAACTGGACGAGTACTTAGGACACAATCTCTCCAGAGATCTGAGCAGTTTTCAGGCAATTTTTTGCTATTTAACTCTTAACAAAGTTAAATAGTTAACAAACTTTTTAAAAAGTAAATGGAATTCTAGGAAGCATCCTCTGGGTGGACCAGGAAAATCACTTGGTGATAAGTTTCTGAAAATTTGCTATTTAAAGATGAAAGAGCAAGGCCAAAATAGCACCTACATGTAGCAGAATAATCGGTTTCAGGTTGGACAGAATCTGTTTGGCAGACCCAAGATAATTCCTTCTTCATTAGGGGAGACAGACAATCAAACTCAAGCAGCTTTTTTTTTCCCCTTTAACGTTTCGGCTCATCTGCTGAACTAGGCACACCAAGTCAGCAAATGGCCCTGCCAGTGGCCCTCACTGTTGAGGAAGGGTTGTCTTTTCAAACCTGGCCCCGTGTTAGCTGATGGATGGGCTGTTCAGCACGGGTGCTCACGGAGGCCAGAATTAAATTCCTTCAGTCCTACGGCAGCAATGTTCTTGTGCCCATGCGTTCGCCTTGCAAGAGGTGCTGCCAGCGAAGGCCGCGTTCAGCGCAGGGTGTAGCTGTCTCATGGGCTTACCCTGAGGGTGGGAGCGGGAACAGAAAGCTAGAGGGAACTTGTCGTGAGTGTGAGCTGCTGCTTGAAAGCACCTGGGACACCCACAGCCACCGCTCTCATGGGAGCCAGCGTGGGAAAACTGTCACACTGGTGTAAAGCTTCACCCAGAGGGACAGGAAAAGGGATGTTAAGAGTGAGACCGAGCGTCCTTCACCTCATTTTGCGTCCTCCCCCTGCCCCACCTAACCAATTGTTTGATCTTGTTTAATTTCTCTCCCACTTTAACAGCCCCGAAGCGCCACCCCAGCCGTGGTGCCGCAGCTGGAGGTGTCGGATCAGCAGCCACCCCTCACGTACTTCCCGTGGGCACAGCCCCTCTCCGCGCTGCCGGCCTCCACCTTGCAGTACCAGCCGGCTTCTTCCACGCTCCCTGGGCCCCAGTTTGTGCCCTTGCCCATCTCCATCCCGGAGCCGGCCCCCCAGGAGCTGGAGGACGCCCGACGGGTCATCGGCACGCTGCCCATTGAGAAGCTGCTCCTAGAAGACGAAGACAATGATACGTATGTTTTAAACCACGCTCTCTCTGTTGAAGGGCTTTAAGTTGCACATCTGGGGCCTGATCCTCGCTTACTCAATGCTCCCCTTGGTGTCACAGTGAGTTTTGAGTACAGAGGAAAGCAGGCCGGGGGGTGGGGATGGGAACTTAGCTTGGGATTTTGTTGTCCACCTCTAGCACGCCGTGACTTGCGCATGAAGTGAAACTCGCTTTGTCCTGGGGCCTGGCACAAGATGTCTGCGCTGTCACAGCTCCTGCCACCTCTCCCAGGCAGGCTTCCAGAGCTGCGTAGTTCTTGTGCTCAGCCTCAGCACGAGGTGACTTTCATCCTCAGACACAGAGCATGGCCTAAAATCAATAACCCGTAGCGTAGCGATGGCCAGCTGTAGTGTTTGGTGAGGGTACCTTGCCTGTAAATATTGGCAAGACCTTTTTCAGAGGACCGCTTTCTAGAGCTCAGTGTAATGCCCTGTATGTGTCTTTGCCCTGTCCATGAAGGAACCTCTTCCTGATTTAGGCGACTAGAAAATAATTTGGGGGCCTGAATTGATACTTTTCTTGTCCAAGTTGAATTGTCCCTTTGAAAAACAAGAAAATATGAAGGGAACGTTTGTTGTACTGGTGCAGATAGATGCGTCAGTCTGAAGATGGAAAGCCAGTACAGTTGAACTAAGTGGCAGTGCAGGTGGACAGCCCTGTGCACAGAGCAACCCAAAGCGGGCTAGGTGAAACGTCTGATTTCACAGGAAGGTGAAACTTGAAGGTCTCACCTTGTCTGTTACTGCAAGACAGACACGTAGGTGTGGGACAGTGCTTTGGAGTCCTTGTCTTTCAGCTGCAGAATGTTTTTGGACTCTAACCTATCCACCTTCAAGACGGGGGGCTGGTTCTGTGGCAGGCTGGGAATGCTGCGTGTTCCACCAACGGACAGGTCCCGGCCCACTGAACTCACCGGGAGTTCTGCCTGAGTCAGGATTGCAAGACATGGCCCCATGTCAGGAGACGATTGAGAAGACAGGGTCTTCCAAAATCTGGCCTTCGGTCTAATAACGAATTCATGGCATTACTGTTAGCTGGCAGTACTTTCATTTCTTCTGTAGCATTTGAGCGTGAAGTTGGTGATGTGCTGAGACAGGGGACCTTAGTGACCTCTCTTGTGCCTTACTGCTACGGAAAGTTTCTCCGCTGTAGTTTCCCAGGTTCACAGGTGCACACGTTTGCTTTATGGCTTTCTGGTTTTCTTTCCTGGAGAATGAGTAGCTTTACCTTTTCCTCTGATGCAACTGTAAATATTACTGCTGATGTTCAGGAGTGCCATGCCACAAACAAACATACTTGCAGGAGATGTACCCCCTTCTAACTTTGTTTATTGTTTTCTTTAAAAATGAGGGAGTCTTGACTGATGAACACAATTTCTCTGGGTTTTTCTGCTTTCTAAAGCCCAGGATCCGTAGGTGATTTTAGTGTTTGCAAGACTATGCAAAATAATTTATTGCACTGTTTATTACCTGGTGCCCAGCACTCCGCTTCCCACCCAGGCAGTATTTCAAGTAACTTTACGGTTTATGCCTGAGTGAGGTTTGCAAGCTCACAACAAAAGTCTTGAGGACTTGTAAGCATATTTCATTGTTTAATATTAACAAATCTGGTAGACATGAGCAATAGATCATGTAAGTGATCGTAAAGTCATTTGGAAATAGCAGTAGTTGAGGCGCATTGACATTAGTGGCTTACATTTGCAGAAAAACCCAGCAAAGAAATTAATCAGAAGGAGCTTGGTTCACCACTGGTTACTCCAGTTTTATAAGCACAGAGACATTCAGTAGGTAAAGCTGGGGTAATGCAGCTGTGAACCAAGCCTGTGGTTGCTAAGATTGCTTTTAAATTTCTTTCACTTCAATGTATGTAAATTCTGTGTGTGGATATAAAACAAAGATGAACTGTTTCAGAATTTCTTTCTGGGTTGTTCTGGTTTAGAAAAAAGACAAAATCTTTTCCAATAAAGATCTACGGTAACTTTCATATGCCTAGAGTGTTTTATTTCCTGTCCAAAAGCATAACCCAGCATTGGTTCAGCAGTTAGTCAGTTCAAGAACTATGTAGAGGCTAGAGCCACAGATCAGCTGTTGGGCTTTTTGCTCATTTTGCACATCAAGGCAGACTAAAGAGGAACCCCATGGTCCCAGTGTGGCTTGGAAGCAGTATTTGCTCACGTAGTCATTACTCACACAAGCACTCCTGCTGCTCGGGTGGTAGTTTGATCCCTGTTACCCTCCATCGGTGTCCCTGGGGATGTGAGTGTGCAGTCAGAGCTGATGCTGAGCTTGACTGAAAGCTAGACCAGCCAGAAAGCTGCCTTTCTACTGCCTGAAATTGTCAGGTACGGCTCTGGGCTACAAAATCGCCTGGGGAATCACCCCAAACAATCACCCGTTGTTTTCCCCTGGACAGAGGGGAAGTGCACAGCTCCCCGTGCTGCCAGGCGTGCCTGGTGCCCTGGAAATGGGCCCTGGAGAGGTGGAAGTGGCACGTAGCTCTGTGCAGCTCTCTGCAGCTCCAGCCGTAGCGTTTCCCACATCGCCATGTCACCAGCAAGCCTGTCACTGCTATGGGACATGACAGCTCTGTGTCTTATGCACAAGGTAAGGACCTGGTCCACCCAACAGCAGTTTTAATAGAGTTTAACTGGCTCAGTTTACGAATACCCTGTTAGGAAGAGGCTGTTTGTACCTCTGGGTGGTGAGATATTGCCAGTGCATCACCCCAAACAAGTGAGAGCGTGTGATACAGCACGCTGGGCCCCAGCACAGGGCTTTGGGGAGGACTCGGGTACCTCCTGGCACAGGGGCAAATCTCACACGGAAGTGCTGAAGTGGAAAGGAGACAGCACGTCCAAGTTCAGGAGCGCTGAGGGCTCTTGAAAGCAGCACTTATTTTGAGGTAGGAAGCCCTTTCCTGGGGAGTGGGTGATTTCAGCGTCGAGCCCTTGGGGCTTATGGCATGGTTTTGGGGCACTCTGGGCATAACCCCCCCAAAGCAGCAATGATACCCTGTAAAACCGTTTGCTCCCAGGGCCAAGCAGTGATCGGTGTCTTTATTTACTGTCTTAGAATTCTACATATTTATGCAGCTAAAGGTATGAGGGCGTTTGCGTTGGCAGCTGCAGAGCGCATGAAAGAGCTGCGAAGACTCGATGCCAAGGAACACCGAGGAAAGGTAACGCGGACCGTCTTCTCCTGCAAACTGCAGTGTTTGGGATGGGCACAGACTTTGCATGCCTGAGAGCAAGTGATGCCACGAAAATCCACCTCGGCCTCTCTGGTACTGCAGAGGAAGCCTGGGGCAGTGACTTGCCTTGCTTAGGCGCCCCTGGCAGGTTCTGCAGGTTAGGTGGGATGAGGACGGGCATTATTTCTTTCCAGCCCGTGGTTCACTGAGTGATCTAAGATAACGCTGGTCCTGGAAGATGCCAGCACGTTGGCAGCAGTCTCTGAGGCTGCAGGTTTTGTGAACAACTGATTAATGCCAGCAGTGCTGCACCTGGCATAAATAATGTCTTGAAAATGCTGGGCTCGGGTTGTCAGCCAAATTAGGGCTGCAGCACACTAGAGGGAGCTCTGAGGAGCTGAGAAATGTCCCCTCTGACATGACACCGTGGGTCCTGATGCAGGGCATTCAGAATCTGCCTGTGAGCAAACTTTGGCTTGTGCACCTTTGGCCTTCTAGATACCGTTCAGCCCAGTCTGCCTCTCCCTTTCTCTCTCTCTTTCTTTTTTTTTTTTTCTTTTAATGATACATCTGCTTCTAGACTCTCACAGTTTATCTGCTGTGCTATTTTCAGACTCCTCTGCTGGTGGCTGTCACCGCCAGGCAGCCAGCCATTGTCTATGATTTGATCCAGACAGGAGCAGATGTCAGTGCTGTAGACAACAAGGGGCAGTCAGCCTTGCATCTCGCTGCAACGTACGGGTATGCCCAGGTCCTGCAGGTAGGAAAAGCTTTTATGGTTTTAATTGCTAGCAATATACGCCTACATTAAAGTCTCAATAGCGGTGTCTTTAAATAACAATCTCAGAAGGTGTCAGTAAGCAACGAAGACATACAGAAGCCTCTGCTTCCGTCGCTGTGTTAGGAATTGTCTCCCTAGGATATTCCTGTTTTAGGACTATGCTTGCAGCTAACATCAGCCTCTGTTACGGAGGGAGTAGCTGTAGTTTATTTCGGGAGGGAAATAAGATCTTTTTGCAGACCATGGCTCTCAGCCTGCTGATGCAGGCCAGGCACAGTGGGCTTGGGCTTGAGCCCTGAGCACTGTTCTGGTGCCTGTGTTGGAGCAGGGTCCCCAGGGGCTGCAGGCAGCTGTGGGCTGTGGGGAGAAGAAGCACAAACGCCAGGCCAAAACCCTCTCCGTGAGCCCAGTGTCATCCAGGGGCGAGCAACAAACCATGTCCAGGTTCAAACCAGCTGAAGGAAGAGCAGATGTGAGCCTGGAGACGGAGCCAGAGCAGGCACAAAATAAGGCACTTTGTTCACATTTAAACCAAAACCAAGAGTTGTTCTGCTCCTATACAGGCAGAATCTTCTAGAGCTTTCACAAGCTACCTGACCAGAGGGAGAGACATACATATGACCATACCTGTAGGATCATGATCATCTCGAGTAACCCTTAGTGCCCCCCAGATCTTTCCATGGACAGGGTCTAAATCTAAGCAGTGTGCCAGCCAGGCTCTGACAGCCCCCAAGAGCAAATTGGCACAGTAGAAAAGGCACTGTGGGCATTTTGGGGAGGGATTACGTAGCGCAGCTAAGCGTATTGGCGTGTGTCTCTTCATTGTGTAGCTTTTGGCCATAAAATAGAATTAAGAAAATGTACCAGCCTTGATTCGTGTCAGGGCCGCCTGTAAGCTCTGCCATTGCAGAGCTTCAGTGCAGCAGCAGGGCTGCCGAGGAGTTTACCTGCGGGCTGGGCACAGGGCACGGGGTCCTCTGAGGATGAGGAAGGTGTCGGTGGAGGTGCCGCAGGATCCCTGGCACGCTGGAGGTTTGCTCCAGCATTCATGAGCTCTGCCTTGCACACATCCTGCACTAAGTCCCGAGTAGGCAGTTAATGTGTAACGTCACGAGTTCCTTGGAAAACAGGTGTTTCGTTCAACGGGGACAAGTGTTTTACATTCAGATGATTCCACCAATGCCTCCCGGAGTGCCTTACGGTAGAAATGCATCTTTTTATTTTTTTTTTTTAATACCTGTGAAAGGGAATGAGAGGGAACAAGGAAAAATACACACAGCTTTGCTTCTCGCTGGGGTCAAAGCCATGCGGTGCTACAGGGTTTCTTTTGTTTTGTTTTGTTTTCTAATGGCTTAAGCATCTAATCTCTAATCATCAGGCAGCCCAAAGCTACTTGTCAATATTTGATCTGGATATATTATATTGTTGTTATGATAAGAGAGCACAAGCCCTAACGTTCCTGGATAATCCTCCTGCACCTTGTCCAACTTGACGAGGCTCTGGATGAGTCACGGCGCGGCATCCTCAGCCAAGATGCTGCAATGGGAGCAACTCGCTTGATTCACTCAAGAGCAAAAAGTGCTGCTCTGTAATAATTTAGACAAGGAGCGACCTGCCTGCATCACACCGGGTCTATAAGTTTCTGAAGTTAGAGATTTTAAGTTTTTCACTCTGCAAAACCCAAGCAGCCATTGTAACAAGCTACAGCTTCAGCCTGTCGCGCTGTTACACGTTAAAAAAAATAAGAATGAAAAGTAAACCCAGCCTGAGAATTTCCACTGTCAGCAAACTTTTAGGTAATAAAGTTTTACTGTACATATCAGGGAGAGATTTTCATTTATCCTTGCCAAGAATAACTCAGAAGAAATACAAATTGGTGTTACGAAGGCATACATTTGCTTAATCCAGGGTGAAAATGAGGAGACTAACACCCTTGAGCTGAGTTTTACTACTAGGGATTGAGAATCTAATAGGATCTAACAGGATCTTGTATGTAGATGGATCTTCGAGAACTAGGGAATGTGATCATCTTGTGCAACCTTGAATGTCCCTGTTAGGAAATGGGATTCACACAGCCAAAAATCCAGTGTCAAACTGCTTAACTTGCAGTTAAATCATAATTTTCTCTTTTGTTGTGTATCACACACACACAGAGCTTCTGTTAGATCTAGCTGATTTTAGCCTGGACAATGTTCTGCTGAACTAAAATTCTCCTTTTCCATTTCTCTGTCACTTCTAGGTTATACTGTCGCTAGGTTTTCCTCTTGATTTAGAAATGAAGAATTTTGAAGGTGAGACTCTTTGTACAAGTATTTTATCGTGATGGTAAAAAAAAAAAAAAATCAGGGATCAGAGAAGGATCTAGGGCCTTAAGAATACACTTACATACGTTGCCCCTGCGAGCCCTTACATCCTCTCTTTACATCATTATCTTCGCTGGGGCTGTCGTCACCTCCCTCCCTCCCTGTTTTCCAGGCCATACCCCCCTGCACTGTGCCGTCCTGGCCCACAACGCCCTGCTGCGGGAGCAGGGGCACCCAGGGGTGACGAAGGAGCAGCAGGAAGGTCTCCAGCACCAGAGCGAGGAGCTGGAGACCTGCATCCAGCTCCTGGTGCAGGCGGGAGCCTCCATCTACAGCCGGGTAGGGAATCGCTTCTGTCTGTCCCTCACTCATCCCCGTGCTGTTCGTTTGTACGAAGTCTGAGCCTCGTGCTGCATTCAAAATATCGAATTGGAGGAGGAATGAACTGCTGGCGGAAGGAGCAAGCCTGTTTCCCTCGCAAGGGACTGGTTGCAGGGTCAGCTTCTGCCTTTTGGGGTTGCTTCCCCGCAGCCTGAGCCGAAGGCTGGGCATTCAGGCAGCCCCTGCAGGGAAGGAGGTTCCTCGGTGCTGCCCGTGAGCTGCAGAGCTGGCCTGGACGCCTTTCTGCGGGGTTTACATAATGGCTTTAAGTTGTTCTGCAGGATGTTTATTGTGCTTTGTTTTGCTGTCTGTAATTAGGATGTGAAAAGCAACAAGACAGTTCTTCATTACACAGTCCAGGACGCGAACATCTCCCTGCTTAGGTACTTCCTGGAGCTGAACGCTTTCAAGTCCAGGGATTTTGTCAACAGCAAGGTGAGTCAGGAGGTGCCGGGACGGGGTCTGTGTGCCAATGTCCGGGCAGAGGAGGTGCTGTGAGCACCGAGCTGCTCACAGTGGGAGGCTGCAAGCTCATGGAGCTGTTGGGGGATCTTTGGGGTCCTGCAGAAACTAGACACTCTCTTCCCACACTCATTTTTCTGGAGGGAAAAGAGCAACAGCTTGTGATTCTGAACTTGTTTTTTGCCCTCAAACCCCATTTTCCAGTAAATGGGCACCTCACCTGGAAATGTGCTTTAATTGCCATGAGACACAGGCGCCTCTGCCAGCAGCAGAAGCTGACAGAAGGAGAGCAGCTAGGCAGGGAGGAGAGGGACGTGGGAAGTGGTTACTTGAGGAGGAACGCGAACTTTATTACGCTAGGCTGAAGATTGAGAAGACAGATCTGCAGTGATGCAATGGCTTGCTGTTGGCAGCAAAATGACAGCGAGAGACGGCTGTTGAGGGCTGCGCGTCGGTGACCTCTCCTGTCGCATGTGCCATGCGCGGCGAGGGACAGAGCTCCGGTCCAGGGAAGGGAGATGGGGACTTTTCTGCCTCGTTCTTCGCAAGTGTTCTGGCTCTGTTTGTGCCGGGACACAGACGGGTTATTGTGACGGCTCTAGGTTTGAGCAGGGAGAAGCCAAATATTTACAGGGCCCACAGAACTCTAACAGCTGTCGGGAGCAGTGAGGGAGGACAGCGAGATGCTGCTGGCAGCGAGGCGGGGGCTGACCTGGGCCAGCTGAGAAACCAGCTCCCCAGGGGGAGCCAGGACCCCTGCAGAGCAGGCAGGAGCCTGGGTGCTCTGGCAAGTGAAAGGTCTCTGGCTCTGGGAACTCAAGATGCTAAATGCTTGGCTTTAGGCACTCCATACAGCCCCACTTCCAGACCTGAAGATTTGTCCGTGTCGGTCCCTGAGCGCGGTGTCCCTGCTGAGCCATCCCCAGGTTGCAGAAATCAAGCTCGAAGCCCTCCCGGCGCTGCTGTTACCACCCGTGCTGCCCCCCGCTTCACCTCGGAGCAAACAGCAAGCGGTGACACTATCTTGTAGGTGCATCGGCTCCTCCTGAGCAGAAATCCTGACATTCCTGCGGGTGGCTGAGCCGTCGCCCTGCACCCGGGCTGAGCTGCCCCCCGCAGCAGGACCGGAGGGTGCTGCTGGCAAAAAATCCAACCTGAGCAGGGAGCACAGAGGGAGAGGAGGAGGCCGGGGCTCCCTGCGCTGAGGGGGCAGTGCATTTGCTTTGCATTTCAAGAATTTCGCGGGCTCTCAGCCTTGCATTCCCCAGAGCATCCACACGCCTGTGTCCGACAGAGAGGAATCCAACTCCATTCTGACCAGGAGGCAGAAACTGGGCAGCTTCACATTTTTTTTCCCCCTACAGATTTCTGTTGGGCTGGAGGAGAGAAAAGATGTTTTTCTTGGGGGGCGGGGGGGTAATTGCACTGGAGTTTTGCTTTTCTGCGAGGTGAAAGGCCTTACGCTGTCTTTCACTACATTCTTGCTGTATCTTTTAAGACCCTCTAGGCAGGTGCTATCTTGTCCGTGGGAGTCTGCTCTTGTCTCTTGATCACAGTCCTGTGAGAGCTCCCTGCTGCGATAGGATCGCGTGGAGTCTCCAGTCTTGTTGCTGAGATGCCTGGGACAGTGAGAAATGTAACGGCGAGGCTGGCCGGTCCCCATCCTGGCGTTTTAGCTCTTCCAAGTATGACAAGGAGAAGAAAATGGGGATGCTGTATTTTGGCTTCCCTGGCTCGCCCTCTGCTTGCTGTGGTTGTCTCATTCCAAATCCAATTCCTTGGGGATTTTACAGTGAGAAAAGCACTGAGGGCTTTAGGGTATTTTTTGCCTGAAGGGTTTCTAGAGCCCAGATGTTAGTGCTCTGAATCGTTGTCTCACGTAAGTCCCATTAAAGTCAGTGGAGAGGCTCCAAGCTCAGGCATTGCCAGATTGCCCTGGTCTCAGCCTCATGCCTGGATTTGGAAGCCATCAAATGCTTCTGCCACAAAGATGCGGTGAGAAAAAAAAAAAAAAAAAAGTAAAATAGATGTTTCCTTTTTAATAAGAAATCCTATAAAGAGTTTGTAAACTACCCCTGGACTTTATGGGATAGTAAAATCGACAAGGATCTGCTTGTTCAGGGCTTGTAAAAATACCTTGACTGAGAATAGTTGTTAAGATTTCCATCCTAATGTCCTGTTTTGTTTGGTGCTTCCATGCCCCCCCCCGTCTCTCTGGGAAGCAGACCCTGAAACCCCAGGCAGCCCTTTCAGCACTATGGGCGCAGGTTGCGCCCAGCCTTTCCAAGCGCTCGGGGAACGTGTGATCGCCTCGGAGAGGAAAAAACACGCAGCTGCCGCAGCGAGACCTGGTGCAGACTAAAAATACCTCGCCTCCTGCGTGTGCTTGCGAGCTCCTCCTTGCTTAGAGCCGTTAGGGGTCATACCCCAGTGGGCAGGGCGCGCGTTTGGGGTGCCCCAGCTGCAGCCCCCGCGGGGTGCCCCGCACCCTCTGGTGGCTCCGCAGCTGGCCTGGGGCACAGGGCCATGCAGGGACACGGCTGCTGCTCCTCGGCCTTGCTGCTCGCTTGCCTGGCACCTCTCGGAGCGGCTCTGGGTAACGTTGGGGGTCTGGGGACCTGGGGGAGCTTGCACGGTCAAAGGGGATGCCTGGGGATGCAGAGTTCAGCAGGGGCTGAGTGGGGAGGAATGCTGCTGGTACGGGGCTGCCTGTTAGCCCCGAGGTGCTGCTGTGGCCAAGCAGCTGTACCCAAGATCAAAGCTCCCCAGTCTGTGCTATTCTATCACACACAGAAATCTAAATCCCTGAATTTCCTCCGTGAGCAGCCATACGTGGGAAACACAGAACAGGGATACTCTCTCACCTTCAGTTAGGAAACGGCGTGAAGTTTCTTCATCTCTTTCACAAGTCTTCGCTCCCAGGGCAGTTGTAAGCAGGTGGTACGGCTTCTCAGAAGGTTTCTCTTACTCGTTCTTCTTCGCCCCTTGCATTAGGCTCATGGCAACACAGCTCTGCACATGGCAGCTGCACTGCACTGCGACAGGAACCAGATGGAAATCATCCAACTGCTCCTCGACCACGGGGCAGACCCGAGCATCCGAAACTTGGACAACGATCAGCCGATCCACATGGCTCCTTCTGGGAAAGCCGGGGACCAGGTACGTTCCCGACACGTCTGCTGTCTGTCCTTCCCCGGGGAAACCGAGGGCATGTCCTGGCCAAGCTGTGTGACGTGGGTCTGAGGGTATAGGCTGGGGGCTCCCCACTTCACCAAATCCCAAATCAAGGGGCCCAAAGTGGGCATTAGCGGGTACTCCTAGCACATCTGGGGAGATATCGATGTATAGTTCCTTCACAATGGCAGCAAGACTCAAATGAAGACCAAGTTTCATGCCTACAGGTCTGAAAAGGCTCCTGGAGCTCACTTTAGTCTCCAAAATGTTTATATGTGCGTACGTATTCATATACATGTATATAATTGTGTGTGTATATGCATCTGGGCGTCTGCATGCAGCCCATGCATGCACCCACCACAGTTTCACCTGGTACATTATAAACTTTTACATTTTTTGGCAGATCAGGCATTTGCTGAAGAAAGGGAAAATTGCATCTGCATTTATTTCCTGCCGCCGAAATGCCAGGTCCTAGGTTGCCTGCACTTTCTGGAATGGTTTCAACTTCAGCTTGCTGATCGCAGAAAGCCTCTTAAAAAGCCCTGTGAGGATGGTTAATCAACGTGTCTGTGCCCCTAAAATCTTTAACCCCGCGTGGGATGACAGCGTTTCTCAACCTGTGGCCTGGGGACTGTGAGTAGCACGTAAGATATCAAGAGTTGAAATTGGAAATGGTTGAGAAGTTTATTTTGTAATAACCCTGTTCCATAACTTAGCAAAGATTTGGAGTACAGCCACTCTTTGGCTTGGTGGTGGTTGAAACCCCATGGTGGTGGCAGAGCACAAGGTGGTCCTTTGGCTGTAAAAGGCTGAGAAATGCTGATCGAAGACAGGCTCACCCTGTGCCTCCTGTTAGGTCCTGTACAGAGGTACCGGGCGAAATGCTGAAGCCTTTGTGATGTGCAATTACCTCGATTATTCCTGCTACCTGGGAATGCGTGAACCTGGGGGAGGGAAAGGACTGGATGGAGGAGGTCAAGCTAGCCTGGAGAGCTTCCACGGCGTGGCACGGCCGTATTCCCCCTGAGGGAACAGGCATCTGAGCTCAAGGCCTCCAAGGGAGGGTTCCTGCAAGCTGCTGCTATCCCGTTTCTCAGCACTTTGTGGAAGAAAGCTGAATCAGCTGCCCGTTGCCACTGTCTCTCGCCCCACCCCGAGAAAGGAAAGCAGATGCTTGAAGTGTGAGCACCTGGGGCAGGGTCTGAGCAGCGCAGGTCCGCATGGCTCCGGAGAGGTTCCCGGGGCAGGGATGCCTCTGAGATGTCCAATCTGATCCCAGAATGGCAAAGAATAACGTTGTGAGAGCACCTCAGAGCAAGAAGCTCAACTCCCACCGGAGCTAAAGCCTGTCCTGGAGACGGAGTCGTCCTCTGGGATCTGCAGCAGCTTCTGGGGGGGACAGGGCAGAAAACCTTAAGCCACGTGGGGCTGTACAGAGGGTCAGGGGGCAACGTGGCCAGTGCTCTCCTGTTCCCACTCCTACCTAAGGGGGCATGTTAGTAAACTCTTATTCTTTCTGTGAAATGATTTGTAAATTGCTGTGCAATCGGCTGGCAGCAGTGTCTCTGCCGGGTCAACAGGAGTGGAGGTAAATGCCTCAAGGGAGTGAAAGCTGTGTTTCGATAACCCTTGCGCAGAGGGTGCCTCATCTCCAGTGCACGTTCTGAATTTTGCTGCTTTCCTAGTCTTGCACAAGTTATTTTTCTTCTAACAGGGCTGAACAATAAGGCGAAGGGCAAATCCCTTAAATCACTGCAGTGATTTCCTTGATCTGACTAACTCAAAGAGACAAGGTTCTTAAGCACTTGTGGGTCGTGCAAACCTGGTCTGTTCAAACAACTGCTTTTCAGGCTTGAACAAAAGCTCTTAAGAAACGCAGGTATCCTGATTAGAGATCTTCTGACTTCCCCAGCCCTCCTCCGTGCTGTTTTGCTACTGCTTCTCACTACATCACGTCGACAAACCTGCCAACATCCTCTGACAAAAGAGCAGACGTATTTGCATGTGTTTGCATAAATTTGCATGCATCTGGGCACAGGCCATCCAAAGCATGTGCTTTCTTACATTGAAGGGATGCTGTAACAAGCCCCAAATCGAGTGAGAACTACATTGGTGATTGTCCAGACAAATGGTCAATAAATTACCTCTTTCTTGATCTCGCTAGCAATGGAACTGTAAAACCGTGACTGGTACTTGGCAACTGAGGCACCCAGGAAGATGTAAAAAGCTTTTTGCCATCTAGAATTGCCTGGGAGGTGACCTGTTGTAGCAAGAAAATAAATACACGAGCTGTTTTCTAGACTGTCTTGCGTCTTTATTGTTTCACCTGCCTGCCGTTGGGTGTTTAATGCATCAGGGGCTGTGTGAGCACCACCTGCGGAACATCAGGGCAATGTCAGTCCGGGGACGGAGGGAGGGATGTGGCCTCTCCCAGAGCAGCACCCTGTGCCCCTCGGAGGTGATCGATGAGATTTGCAGAGGGAAGATCTCCTGACTGCCGCAGGAAGGATTTAGTGTCTCTGCAGACATCCAGAGACCTGCTCTGAAGCCGCCCACGATCACCAGGCCGTTCCTCTTGTCTTTGGACCGGGTCCACGAGACAGCTGGCGGCTGCTGCCTCCCCCTGCACGTAAAGCACCTTCCCCTTCCCTGCCCAGCCAGCCCCTTCCCGGCCTGCGCATCAAGAAAATCCATTTGGGGGCTCAGAACCGGCCTCCGTGTTAAGTCTGTGCTGGGGTGAATTTTGTTGATTTGAGTAGGATCTTCGTATTTCAAACGTTTTGTGACTGCTTAAGGGGAATGTACCTTGTACAAGTTTCGCAGCAGCACTGGCGGCGTGATACCGCTTTATTTCCCCAGTTTATCTCTTCCTACCTGTGGCTTTGGGTAAGCTGCTAATAACAAAGGCTCGTTATCACTAAACAAACGTGCTCAAGTGGCACCATGGAAAAGTCACCAGTGGTTGGCAAGGAAAACTTTGTGATCAAATACTCTGCGTAACTGGTTAAGGACCTGAGAATAAGAACCTTTTATTTTATTTTTTTTTTTCTGTAAGTGCAGCTTCTGGAGTGATTCCTGGCTTTTCTAAGAATGGGGTGATCCTAGCTTTTGTGTGAGTGCATGTTTATGTAGGCTGGCAGAAATTCACCTGGCAGGGACTGATGAAAGGGCAGCGTTTTGGTAGTGCGATGCCAGTTCTGTTAGAGATACGGCATGAGCTATTGTCACTTAATCTTTTTTTTTTTTTTTTTGGGGGGGGGGGAAGTGGTAGAGGGGAGGAAAGAGGGGAAAGAATACGTCCCTCATAGCCAGAAAATCCACAATCAGCCTTTGAATAGCCCTCCTCTGTTGTTTTCTTCCTTTCTGTTTGTAGTCAGTCCAGGAATTCTTGTGTCAACAGTGAGCAAGCTTTAACTTGCGCTGCACGTGTCACCTGGAGCTGTTGACACAAAGCCGGGGAACAGCGTCTAAACCGTGCTAGCAGTCCCTGGCATGGGAGGTTGCAAAACAATTGTAGAAGGAGCAGCAGAGAAATGGGAAGTGGCTGCAAGGGACGGGGGACAGCGATACAAGCTGTTGAAGTCCCAGGTGCATGAAGACATTTTGATGGAAATCTCCCTGTCGCATCGGGGCAGCTGGAAATTCGGAGCAGCTGGTCCCATGCGGCACGAGGCCAGTAATTGTTCGGTATCTGTTATCTCTACGAGCACACGGCAGGCTCCCGGCGCAGACCTCAGCCACCTGCTGCCGCAGACGCGTGGCAGCCCAGAGGCGAGCCCGGCTCGATCTTTCTGGAGGCCGCTTCCTCCCGGGGAGGCTGCTTTTTTGCCTGGTTCTGGCCTCATCTAAAGAGCCAGGGGTAAGGACGGGGGTGCCGGGGGGTTGTAGCCCTGCCATTCCCAAGTGGTTGAGCCTAAAGAGCCAGCCACAGGCTCAGTGGCACAGCCAGAGGCTTTGCACTGAGCGGTCCTCCGGGGAGATGCACGGAAACCGCTGCTGGCTGTGCACGTCTCGGCCACCGCCTGCTGATAAACGTGCGACTGCTGATAACGTATCGGGCTCAGATATCCGCCCCGCGTGCAGGTGAGGGAGATGATATCGGGCTGTAGCTCCGCTGACGTCCCTGCTGGTGTTTTTTGGCAGGTTGGGATGCTGCTGGCCTTGTCGTGAACTGTTAACGTAGGCTCTCTCCTCGTTTGATGCTCACTACCCATTTGATGCTCACCCATTTCCACAGGCTGCAGGAGAACCCCTCCTGCCGGTCCCGCTGAGCTCCGGCTACCGCTGCCAGCCCACGGGCAGGATGTGGTCGCACCATTTCCAGTAGTGGCCTCAAATATCTTGCCTCAGCCTTATCCTCTTGGGGCTGTTTGATGTTGGCGATAACGACCTTTGGTGCGCAGCTAAACCCGTGCCCACCCCACGAGCATCGGGCGGGAGCAGGAGCAAGCTGTGGAGCCAGCTGGGGGGGCACGGGGAAACCCTGCAGGCTCCTGAGACCACATTTAGGGGCTGGAGCATTTCGAGCACTGCTAAAATAACGCTGCCAGTGTCTGCACAGGGGTAATCGCACCTCTAACTGCGGCAAAGATGCAGCTGCTGACTCCTATTTATAAGCTTTCTGTGACCAAACGTGTTTAACGCTTGGGCCAGCTCTGAGATGAGCTGGGTAAAAACAGGGGAGAGGAGAAGTCAAAGCAAAATGCTTTGTGACAAAGTATTTTAAAGCAAACTTTGGAGGGAAAAAAAAATAAAATAAAAGGCTGCTACCTTACACAAGGCAAGGGACCCGGACGCTGGGAAGGTTCAGCTGGGTGCACGTAATCTCTGCATGGCAAAACTGACACCCCCTGCCAGCGACCTGTTTTCCGAGGCAGGGTGGGGGACAAGGTTGGATTAACTGGCATTACCTAAATGTTTTAAAAGTTCCATTAAGAGCTGTTGCTCTGCTCTTAGTTCCTCATAGATTTCACGGGGTGAGGAAGTACTGGTGGTTGGGTTTTTGGTAGAACGGAGGAAACTTCCCTATTTGCCAGGCAAGCTGTGCGTGTCTCGCATCCCCAGCCGCTTGGGCAACGTCAGCTCGGGGGGAGGAAAGCTTTTCAATTCCCTGTGGACGTGTCTGGGGGAGAAGATGAGCATGCAGCTAGCCAAACCGGGTCTTTGCCTTCATAGATGTAGCTGCTTTTTTTTTTTTCTGTGTGGATTTAATATGGGAAAATGCTTTTTGCTTTCCAGCCTGGGTGCTCAGCTGAGAAACCAATGGCTTGGCAACCTGCCTCACTGAGTGGTGCTGAAAGGATGTGAGAGGGAGAGGACTGGAAACGTCTGGGGTTATGCAGGAAAACAGGGAACCCTCAGTTGTGATAACTTCCTCATTATACACTTAAAAATAAATCATTTAGCTCCTGTTCAGCTGGCTGTGGTGAAAGAAGACCTGCTATCAGCAAACTCTGCTTTCCTGGGGAAGCCGGTGCTGAGCAGCAGCCGAAGGTGCCTGGTGCTGGATTGTACCCCTGCGTGGACCCAAGGGGCTTTTTCCCACACGTGGTCCATGCGCTGAGCCCGGAGCTTGCCTGGAAAACATCGGTTTTCCGGCTCTGCAAGAACCACCCGGGAATTATCGCAGCAGCTATGGGAAATCTCAGAGCTGTGTGTGGCAGCGGGCTGGGTGCCGAGGGACCCGCTGCTGGGCAGGGGCAGGAGGACTTCAATGACTTCAAGTCAAACCCTCACCTTTGTGAGGACAGGGCCGGGATCCTCCGTCATTAGCAGAGGAGAAAAGCACGCGAGTAACAAACGGGCTTCAGCGTGAGTACCAAATGATTTATTTGTACTAAAAGAGCTGGCTTAATGACATGTGTTTGGTAAGGCAGCTTGGGATCTCCTAAAAACAAAACAAGGAAAACAACATTAAAAAAGCTGCCCGTAGAAGACAGGAGGACTAATGTAGTGGCAACATCGTGTAGGAGATGTGTGAGTAGTGATGGATGAATGGGACCGTGCGAGGCAGTGCAACTTTGCAGAGTTCGTGGGCAATTAATCTGGTTCGGGCAGAGCAGAAGCGCGAGGCCCCGCTCCCATTAGCTGTAGCAGACGTCCCAGCTCCTGTCCCGTCGGAAGAAGTCGTCGGCCACGGGCGGGAGGCAGTCCAGGCAGTCCGTGCTGGGGCAGGGGAAGAACTGCGGGCCCTTGGTGTCGGCGTGCTGGGGGCCGCAGGCTGCGCAGCAGCAGGCAGGGGCGGCGTACGGGGACGGGGGGTGGCAGGGCCACTCCTCTGCCGGGTAGCCGTGGGTCGCCGTGTCCAGAGCAGAGGGTGGGCTGTGGGTCAGCGGGGTGAAGGGAGGCAGCTGGGGGGGAGAGCAGCTGTAGGTGAGAGGGCTGGGCAGGTCAGCCGAGCTCGGGGGTCCGGCAGCCTGCAGGTGGAGAGGGGAGAGAAAGGAGAAAAAAAAAAAAAAAAAAAAGAACGGGGCGGTTCAGGATGTGATCTGGGGAACCTGCGGGCACCAGGGGAACGGGCAGGACTTCTGCACTGCTGCCCTGCCCGGGAGGGGCTGGCCACCCCAGGAGCTGGCAGTTCTTTTGACACTGGTGCTAACGGGCGGCTTCCCCGCGAATTAAACAGCTAACAGGAACTGGGCTACTCCTTACAGGACATCTGTAGGATCTGGAGAAGGGACATCCCCTCTTCTGCAGCCTCTTTAGGCTCTAGTGCCCTCCCTGTCCTCTGCTCCCAGGCAGAGGACCACGCCAGCAGCCCGTGTTGCTGTGGCTGCGCCCCACGCCCCTGAAGCAGTTTGCAAATCTTCTGGGACGGGACCCCCCGGCCCCAGCCTCCCCCTGAGCACACCTGCACGCCGTGCTTACCAGGCCCTGGTTGAAGCAGAGCGGGACAGGCTGGAAGGAGTCCGAGATGTAGTGCGAGGGCGTCTGGAGAGCGCCGAGGGCTGGCTCTAAGGTTGCCTCCGTCTGAAGGTAGGAGTCGACCAGCTGCTCCAAGTAGCTCGGGCTTTCCTCGCAGGAGGGGCAGTTGGAAAACTGCCACGATGGACAGCAGTTGGGAGCAGAAGAGATGGGTTCTGCACCGAAAGGCGCTAGGAGGGAAGGTAAAGCAAGCAGTAGCAGGTTATTCGGTGCCTGTTTTCACAGAGATTTCAGGACTCTCACGCGTTCGGTAGCCCTTTGGATTTAGATACGGGTGAGATATGGCCAAAGGTCCCTCAGGTTCAGGCTGCGTTTTCTAGGGGAGCTGACACTAGGAGGAAGATACTCAAAAATATGCAAATAATTGGGAAGTTTAGTCCCCTTGGAAAGCTCCATGTCTTTAAATACTGCCAGAAACCCTCCTGCACCCAGCTGTTTCGGACAGGGATCTGGCTGGAAGCTCCTTCTAGCTCTTGCCCTCTGGCTTCACCCTGAAGGCGAGCACTTCACAGCCCCGGGCAGCGATGTGTGCCGCGGGGTTTGACAGGCACCCTGCCCTTCTGCCTCACCCAGCCCCCAGAAGCAGGGTGGCTGCGTCTGCAGGAAGAGCGGGGTAACAGACGAGTGATTTACCCTTTTAGCCTCCACTGAAGCAAACAGAGAGGAGATAAACCCCCGGGCAGGCGGAATGGAGCAAGCTGGCGATAACGCGGCTTTGCACCCAGAGGCGAGAGCACGAGTAGAGCAGAAATGACTTCAGAATGATTACCTTTTCGTGCTGTGCTCAAATGTGGGTAAAAGCAAAGCCCTGAGCACATGGAGGGGCGAGGTCTGGAGGCAGCGGGGCCGCACACGGGTAGAGTCACTCAGTCGGAACCGCATGCAGGCTCAGGGTGGGAGCGTTTAGTGGGATGGGGGGGGACAAAGTGAGAGGCACCCAAAATACGTAAACAGATGGCGATTTACCAGCCTGGAAGAGCTTTAGCGTGGCTCACGTTTCTGTATTAACATAAGCAAATTGATTCCCAACTATTGATGATTTATTCATTTCCTTGTCCACACAATGTATATATTCACACCTGCCAAACCCTTCAGGTCTCTTTGCTTTGGCTGCAAAACGATTGAAGGCTCTGAAAGCCCAACGGGCTGTTCCCCCAGCCCTTCCCCCTTTGCCTGGATGTTCACCTACAGGAGGAAGGAACTCTTTGTGTTGCTGAGAACCTGACACTCCTCTGGCTCCTGCCAAGGCTGCCAGGAGAGCAAGAAGAGCCAATGCTGCTGGGGCTCAGCACGGTGCTGCACAGCACGCCGGCCCCCCAGGAGAGCAGCGCTGCTCCCTCGGGGATGAGCATCCCTCCTGGAAGGGGCTCTCCCTTCGTGCCGTGGGAAAAATAAACTGCATAAACTGAGAGCATTTGAGCGTGCTGGTGTAGAGGGTGATGTGTACCCTGCCGGCCTCTCGGCATCCTCATCTGCATTTCATGGGCTCCGTTCAGGTGCTGATTGGCTGCACTGCTGGTTATCTGGCACTGCCTGCCTGCACCGAGGGCTGGAAGGTCTCTGGGCTCTGGGAATAGTTGGGAAGGGACATGCGGATGGGTTTTGTACCAACCTGGGTGAGGAGGAGACACAGACTCCGAAAACTGGATGCTGCTGCTGCCCCACGAGACCTGGCCAAAGAGAAGCGAAGAGGAGGGTTTGTAGATGCTGCAACACAGAGGCATTTTTCTGCGTGCGGAGGTAAGTCAGGGTTTCGCTTCAAGCTATGTATGTAAACTTTATTTACCTCGTGGCTGTGGCAGTGCAAACCTCCCTCGTATTGACAGAGCAACATTAGCCCACATAACATGATTTTTCCCCTGAGCCTATGGAGATAACGGTGCTGGAGGAGCCCAGCACCAACCTGGTGCAAAGCAGAAAACCCAAAGAACTTGTAGGGATAAATATCATTCAGAGCGAGCCACTGACAACTGTAGCCATAGTGGTCTCAAAACACAACCACGGGCAACTGCAGGTAGCCCCAGGGCTGGGCTGGCTCACGGTGGTGATGCTGATGCCCATTGGGGATCCAGCTCTGCACCCCCGCGGAAAGGGACAGGCTCATTTTTGGAGGGATATGGGAATCCGAAGGTGACAGGCCGGCATCTGTCCTAGGAGCCTGACCTGCCGGAGGGGAGAGAGCCACCCAAAAGCAACAGGAGGGTCGATGCTTGTTTGGGATCAGAATCTACTCTGCAAACGTCAATCCTTTCCCCCCCTTGTTTTAATTCACACAGATTTCCACTTCATTTCCTTTATTCAAAATGCTCTCCGGCTGATGGCTCATTTCCCTGCTAACAGCTTCCTATCCCCAGGTTGAATTCATTAAGCAGTGGCTGTTCTGGGCTCTGACAGCGCCTGCAGGGCTCCCCCTGCTCGCTGTGGCTGCAGACCTGCACCGCGGCAGAACTTTTCGAGTCCAGCTCCCCAACAGGCAGCAGCTGATCCCCCCCTGGACAACGTGGACCTTCTCAGGCCACAGAGGGAGCCTCCTGCACTGCCACCTTCTCCCTTATCCCTTTGCGGGCATCAACTTGCAGTGGGAAGCACAAACCAGATCCAGGCAGCCCCGTGGCTGCCGGTGGGGAGGAGGGACCCATTTCCAGAGCCCAGCAGCTCTGTGCTCGGATCACCCGAGCCTCTCCGTCCAGCCTGCAGGCTGATCAGCTTTCTGTGCAATCAGCTGCCGCCAGGCACAGGAGGTGGGAGATGAAATCTGAAAACCATCCAAAGCGGCGGTGTCACGAACCAGGAAGAAGTAATGATTTACCAACCTTTTTTATGCAAATCCCCAGCGTGGCTGGAGCTGGAGGGCTCTTACAAAGACTGGATGGTTTTGCGTGCATTGTGCGCCCAGGATCCGATCTCCTTCCCCTCCCAGAAGGGGCTCGGAGCTGCCCAGGTGGTGCTGGACAATGCTGGAGACCCGAATTTGGCCAAGCACTGGGATGCGCCCCTCATCCTGCACTAAGGAGCCCTTGTGGAGCAGGACAGAGCCCTGCTTAAGGGCTCTTTGTCCAGGCCTGGTTTTCTTCCTTTTTGCCAGCCAAAATTTGGGACAATTGCTAAGTCCCAATTTTTTGGCCCGTCTCCACCGCCTTTTGCTGCTTTAGCAGGGCAGAAATTTGCCCTGGGTGCTCCTCAGAGCTGCGTGGTGAGGGCTGAAGGAGTACCAGGGGCACATCCTCCACCTGGTGCAGCACACCAGCTTGCTTCAGCCCGGCCACGCCACATTTTAAACGGGGCTCATCCAGCAGTGACACCGCATTTGCTGTGAGAAGCACAAGTGGGACTGGCTTGGCCAAAAAATAAAAGGTGAAGGGGGAAGAGACAGAGCAGACATCAAAAGTTTTTCACTTACCGTCGCACCGGTGGCCGCCTGTCGTGCCCTCCTCTGCTGCAGTAACTCCTTAACTGTTATCTTTACTCGCACGCCTTGGTACACCTTGGGCTTTCCTGGAAAAATTCATGGAAAAACACTTTACGGGGTGGGAGACTTTCAGAGCACACGGCACATCCAGCGTATTTTCAGACACGCTCTACGAGAAACCAACTTAGAGCTGACAGCTATCGGTCTCTGGATGTTACTTGTAAGCAGAGTTCCCAGCCCTCTCTCACACCTGCTATTCAAGCTCGTGACAAGCAGACATTTATGAAACAGTTGGTGTTGGATTTTATGTATTAATCATACGTGTTCTATTCTTCAGTATCTCTTTATTTTTTTTTCCCCCCCTCCAGGTGTCCTAATACCCAGCTCCATCTGGTGCTACTGTTGAATCCATTTAAATTCCTGTCATATTTGCCGCTCTTAGGACCTGAAAATAGATGTGGGAACCACTTCATCTGGCAGATGAAGAGCAGGAATAAAACAATGCAAATATGTGGGTGGTTATTCAGAGGGCTAAATAAAACACAAATAAAATGACTGCTTTCATGAATCACTTTCTGCAAAGCCGAGATTATCTCTTTGTCTTGCTCGTTCTGTACAACTCCCATTTATTTCAAAAACAAACAAAAAAAAAAGCGTTTAGGATGTCTTCGATCCAGCCAAAACCAACAAAACCAGCAGCCACTATACCTATCACCATGAGGGATTTTTAGTACAGGAAACGGCAAAGAATTTATCTAGTCTGAAAAATCACTTTCACTCGCCGCGCTCATGCCGAAATACTCAAAGCCTCTGGCAGTTCGGTTTCCGTCCTGACTTTCTGCTGGTATTTTCATGCAGCGGCCGACCCTACAAAGAGTGGCGCGGCCGCTTGCGGGTCCCCTGCCCTATTGCTGCTGCCTGCAGCGAGAAGATGGGGTTGGGGGGCTGCGGGGCTGGGGTCCGGGGGGCTGTAGGGCTGGGGGATGAGAGCTGGGGGCTGCAAGGGCTGGGGTCTGTGGGGTTGGGGAGCTGAAGGGTTGGGGCGTTGGGGGGCTGCGGGGCTGGGGTCCGGGGGGCTGTAGGGCTGGGGGATGAGAGCTGGGGGCTGCAAGGGCTGTGGTCTGTGGGGTTGGGGAGCTGCGGGGTTTGGGAGCTGAAGGGTTGGGGCGTTGGGGGGCTGCGGGGCTGGGGTCCGGGGGGCTGTAGGGCTGGGGGCTGCGGGGTTGGGGAGCTGCGGGGTTTGGGAGCTGAAGGGTTGGGGCGTTGGGGGGCTGTGGGGCTGCAGGGCTGGGGTCTGTGGGGCTTTAGGGCTGGGGGCTTCAGGGCTGGGGGGCTGCTCCGCACCTCCCCGCTGCTGCCTGTCCCCGGGGAGATGCTGACGGGTCCCCAGGGGACTTTGCCCTCCTGAGCTTGCTGAGAACCCCCTTTTAGCGGACCCTACGGCCGGGGAAGGGTGGGGGGCGCCCAGCCCCTCCTTCAGCCTGCCCCAAACCCCCCGGGGGGCGGCGGGGGCCGGGGGCTCGGCGCTGCTCAGCCCCGCCGAGGGGCCGGGGTCTGGCGGCAGAGCCCCCCCTGCTGGGGGCCGGGGCCGGGACAGGATGGGGACGGGGGTGGGGGGGGTGGGGGGCGAGACCGCGACCCCCCGGCCTCCCCCCCCCTCTGCCCGTGCCCTCCGCGGAGCCTTCGCTGCCTCCTTCCTCCTCCTCCTCCTCCTCCTCCTCCTCCTCCTCTTCTCCTCCTCCCCTCCCCGCCCTCGCCGCTTCCTCCCCGCCCGGGCGCCGAGCTTCGGCCTCGCAGGCGAAATGACCCCGCGGAGCCGCCGAAACGCCCCAAAAAAAAGGGGCCACCGGGGGGTCCCCCCGGCTCTTACCGGACATGGCGAGCGGCGGCGGAGGGGCCCCCTCACGGGCGACCCCCGGCGGCGGCGGCCCCGGCCCCGGCCCCGGCCCCGCAGCGGGGCCGGGGGGCTGCGGGCGGCGGGCTCGGGGTTTGGGGGCGAAGGGCCCCGCTGGCCCCGCGGCGGTGGCAGGTGGTGGCCGGGCAAATATTATGGTTTTATACCCCCGGGTAAAAGTTTGAGTTTTTCTCTCCTAATGCCAAGTATTTAAAACCTCTAGAAACCAATGATTTGACAATCAATGATTGCGCGATACTTTCAATTTGAATATTCAAAGGCTCCACAAAATGGGCTATCTTTTTGTGAAACCGAGCACATCCCCATCTAGCAGAG
Organism: Anser brachyrhynchus; assembly: GCF_964034855.1. NCBI lineage: Eukaryota > Metazoa > Chordata > Aves > Anseriformes > Anatidae > Anser > Anser brachyrhynchus. The sequence continues at coordinate 2,692,464 of NC_137718.1, forward strand.
GGGCTGGGGGAACAGGATTCGGTGGGGCCACCCTCCCCACCCCTTGCTTTTCTGACATTTTCAGGGTTTTAGCCATCTTTCCCCAAACGAAGCAGACGCCTCGAAGCCTGCTCAGTGTTTTCCCCTCAGCCGCCCAGGCTGGGCTCCAGCCCTCTCATATTTCACTTGCTACCTGCAGAGAGGACTCTGCAAGGGACGGCGTGGCTTTTTGCACAATTTGGCACTTTTTAAGGGCAAATACGAAGGTTTTCAGACCAAAATGGCACGGGGTGGGCGTGGCGCAGCAAAGAGGCCGCCCTGGGCACCAGGGTGGTGGAAGGCACCCGAACCCCACTGCTTCCCACAGGGCCCCTTCCCCTCTGCCAGATGCTGGCCTTGTCTTGGTGTTTATATGCGTTTTTTCCCCCAATTCGGGCTCTTTGCTGGTGCTGCACAAAGTGGCCTCTCTGTCGCATGCTTCAGCTCAGGCCTGCCCCGTGTGCTGCAAGCAGTGGGGCTGCAGGCCGCCGAGACAACCCGCATTTTGGACAACCCCTCATCACCACACGGTACCCGTGTAGCTGGGGGCTTGGTTTTTCAGGTCACACTTAAACTTTTCCCTGGGCACCGCAGTCTCTGCCGTGCCTCGGGAATCGCCGGCCGATGGCAGAAAGCAGGCCAGGCTGTTAATAATCTACCAGCTGCTCAGCTTGGCTATTGTTGCAGCTGAATCTTTTCTTTCTCTTGAAGTTGGACAAATACACTCGATTTCGGGGAGGAGTGGGCACGGCGGCGATCCTTTCCCTCGTGTGGCGGGGCCAGCATTGCTCTGCCCCGGAGGGGAGCCCTCTCCCTGTCCTGTGCTGCAGCATGGGGGGGCTTAGGGGGTGTCTCAATGCAGGCCTGCCTGCACCAAGGGGTTAGGGTCCCTCAGCTCCTACCATGCTGGGGATGCTTCCCCCTGGAGCGCTGGTGGCAGGGGGCTGAGCCCCAGGAGGCCACCAGCAGCCAGTGTGGCCAGGAGCCCCCTGAAGGGACGGCGTTTGGGGTTTTCCAGCATGGACTGGGGTTGGGAGTGTTTCCAGAGCCCCTGCTTCAGTGAGGAGTCGAGTGCCAGAGTGGGTCTGACACCTCCAGCGCCTCTGCCCTGGCTGCTGGCTCCATCCCTGGGCTGGGCTTTGCTGGCCCCCTCGGGGCAAACAGAAAGGTGCAGCCCGCGGGGTGGGTGGGTGAGGGCTTGGGGCACGCAGAGCCGCGGGGGTTTGCTTTTCTGGACGGGTCTGAACAGGGCTGGGGAATCAGGAAGCGGCAGCAGGGAGCGGAGCCAAGGCAGGGCTGGAGCTGGGTGCTCCCGGCCGGCTGCGGCCGCACGCCGGGGGCTGCGGGGGGCTCGGCCCGGGGAGGGTGCTGGGGTGCAGCGGTGGGGCTGGGCTGTGCCCGGCGGTGTGGTGGCACCTGAAAGCTGCAGCACTCCCACCCCGTCCTCCGGTGCCAACAGTGCGGCCTGGGGGGGCTTGGAGGGGCTCTGAGCAGCCTGGGGGCTGTCTGGTGGGGGTGGCTGTGCGGCTGTAAGGGGGGGGCTTTGTGGAAAGGGACCAGCCAGGCCCGCTTGGCAGCCCCACGCAGTGTTGCTGATGGGGGTCCAACACCGCTGCCTGTTTGTGGGTGCATCGCCGTGTCCCCAGGTCCCCTGTGCAGGGGTGCTCGGGGCTGTAGGGCATGCAGCCTGTGACCCCAGGCTGTGCCCTGGTCCCTGGAGGGGGCCGGGGGGCTCCCAGTGCCCACCCAGCCCCAGGGTCTGAGGAGAAGGGGCGAGCAGCGCCTTCAGCCACCCCATCACCGCCCCCTCTCAGGCCCTGGGTCCCTCAGGGAGGCTTTTGGTGGTGAGGGGCAAGATGGGGGCGAAGGGGTGCAGAAGGCTGTGGTGTCTGTGCGGGACCGTGTTTGTGTGTGTGCAGAGCTACCTCTAGTGGCCGTGGCAGCCCGGCCTGGCACCGGGACTGCAGGTCGGCTGGGTCCCCATGGCAGCCCTGCGAGGTGCAGGCAGCTCCTGGAGCCCACAGAGCCTTTGGTCGCTGCTCCTGGGGCAGGCGAGGCACCATTATGCTATCGATGAGGGCTTCCCCCAGCCCCTGCCTCGCTCCCCAACCCTCTTTTGGTGACACCGCTCTGTGGGTGTAGTTTAAGGTTCGGCGAGACCTGTTTTCTCAGCATCTGAAGGCGAGTACCTGAGATGTGTCCTTGCAGTACAGGCCAGTAATGTGCAGGTATTTTTCAGGCTGTGTATTTTACTTGTAGCACAGCGGGACTGTGAGCTATGGCTTTCCTAAGGCACCAGAGCACCCCTGTAAGCTAGATGTGGTATATCCAGTGACCTCTAACCAGAGCATGAAGCATTGCGTGTTGTTAGCATCCTCTGTCTGAAGGAAACTGCTAGGAAAAAGCGTGCGAGTAGCTCATTTGCCTCAATAACAGTCAGCGCCTGCCCTTCCCTCCAGCTCTCGTCTCTCCTCAGTAAGTTCTCCGGCCTTCGTACGTGCCCCAGACGGGACTTCCATCCTCCTTCGCCCAGGCAGAGTTATCGTGAAGGGGCGGCAGCTCCGCGGGCGGCTCCGGCGAGAGGTGGCTCATCCTGGAGGCGAGCTCGCTTGCCGCGGTGACGAAGGGCGAGAAGGAGTAGGGCGAGGTGGCGGCGTAGCTGGGCGAGTAGTGGGCATCTTCAAGGGGATGCAGGGGGTAGGGCTGGGCTCCGGGGCCGGCCGGGGTCCAGCCCGAGCTCCGGTATGGGGAAGAGCCTCCGGGCTCGTGCGAGGCGAGGCACCCGGTGCCTGCGGGCAGCGCCTGCGGAGGCTCTGAGCATGCGGCATCCGACTGGCCCAGGCTGTCAGGAGAGGTCTGCTCCCACGGCTCTCTCTGCAGGGAAGCGGGGAGAGAAGGCGAGGGAGACCTGTGAGGTTTAAAGATTGTCCTGGAGGGGATGGCATACCTAGCCCGGCGTCACCATGCCACACTCCCCCCGCCCCAAGCCTGGCTGGGAACACTCACAAGGGTTTCCAGTGTTAAAACTGCTGGAAGGAAACACCCGTGGTGTGAGCGGTGGGCCAAGCTGGGCACAGGCTCCCAGTGCACTGACCAGCCCTGATCCTACAGCGCCCAGGAGCTCTGCCCTGCGGCGTGAGCCAGCTGGCTCCTGGGAAGCAGCAGGGATAGGGATAGGGACATGGATTGGGTTAGGGATGGGGATAGGGGTAGGGGTAGGAATGGGGTAAGGAAAGGGATGGCGTTGGGGTAGGGAAATAGGGAAGGGGTAGGCAGCTGTCTGGAGCCAACAAAGGATGTTTCTAGAAAATTTCAGGAGCTTAACGGAGCTGTTGTTTTGGGAGCAGGGAAGATCATGTATTTAGCAGCCACTCTCCAACAGGGAAAGGGGCCGTGAGATGGGAACAAAGAGAAAAATCATTCCCTTTCAGCCCTGCCCCATCCGCCGTGTATTCTGCTGGGGCTGCCTCGTGCAGTGGCCATTTCCTTCCCACATGGGACCCCCTGACTTAACCCCAGCTTCAATCGGGTAATTGCTCATGGGGGGGCTGAGAACCGCAGAGTCACTCACTAGTAGGAAATGCGCTGTGTCATTGGGGAAGGATGGCAGGAGAGGGGGCAGTGAAGAAGGGCTGAAGAAGGAGCTGGTACCAGGCGTGAGGGGAGCGCTACGGAAATCCCCGTATTGCTCGGGGAGATACGGGTCCAGAAGCGTTGGGTAGCCCTGGGTGGTGGAGGAATCGCACGTGAAGGGCTTGGACCCCAGCGGGGACGAATAGGCATCACTGACAAACTGCTTTGTGTTGTGGAAATCCAAGTCAGCTGTGAAGGATCTCCTGACTCCGTAGTAACCAGCCGTGGTAGGGGAACCTGTGGCGGTCAGAAAAAAAGGGATGGCTAAAGGGAAACCACACCAACAGCACCTGGGGAGCTGCAGAGCCACGGGCACCTCCATAGGTGCCAAGCAGAGCCCTGTCCTCTCCTGCACCTCCCCAGGTAGGAGTCAACCCTGATGTGAAGCAGGTGTACCTGCCCAAGGCTTTTAGCACCCTGGGCTGCCCCTGATCCAGCAGATCACCTCCACCTGCAGCAAACCAAACGTGTTTGGGGAAGCTTTAAATATGAGGTCTTTGTTTTTTCCTTGTTCTGCCACAATTGCAGGGGGGAAGAAGTGGATTAGAGGCTGTAAAACCTCCTGCCTCTGTTCCAGGTGTGCTTCCCTGTTCCTGCCCAGGAGCTCAAGAAACAGCACAGGTCAGTTCCTGCTTTTGTGCTTTCTCTCTTCAGCTCCAGTGGAAACTGGAAGGTGCAGAGATTGGCAGAAGGGGGTTCACCAAGTGGTATCTCCATCAAAAGATGTGGAGCTGCTGTAATTACCTCTGCCTCCCTTTGGGACTTTGACGCAAGACTATAGGGGCCTTCTAGCAGACCACTGCTCGTGTGTTGGCTCTTTCAAATACTTTCCTCCTAGGCTTTCTCAAAGGGGTGGCCATGTTCCTGTGCTCCTTTCTTCACCTCTCACCTCTGGAGGAGCAGTATCTTCTGTCCAACCCCCACAGAAGGTATTTATTGGTAGGGGAAAACCTCACCTGGCATTTGGACAAAAGATGACTGTGGTGTGCTGGTGCTGCCCTGCAAAACATAAAGATGCATTAAAAACAAATATTTTCAAAGTAAGGTAGTTCTCTGAGCTTGTAGTTTGGGAAGGTGCTGGCATAGCTGTGATGTACTGTTTGAGCCTTGGCGTTATCAGTACGAAGAGATTAACTTCAAGATTTCAAGCCTGGGGCCTCTGAGGTATTAGCAGATGTAGGCTAAGAAGAGATTTCAAAGGTCTTGGACAGAGCTGATAACAGTAGAAATACCAAGATAACTGACTTCTTTCTCATGTACTGCACCGTCCCTTAATGCAGCCACAATGCTGAGCGGTTACTTTGGTGTCAGAGTAAAACAGGTCCCAAAAAATTTGTGTACAGGTCCTTGGCTGGTCAAAACAGGCCGGCTCTGTGCTGCCCACATGCGAGCCTGGCTCTGCCCCGTTGTGCTTCCCTGCCATGGAGCCTCCTCAGCTGGCTCCTGGGGAGCTGTGCAGGGAAGGCAGCTGTCTCTGGCTCCTCTTTGGGTGGTACAGTAATGCTGAGAACAATAATAACAGCAGTGTCTTGGCCCCAAGGTAAGGGAGGATTAGCCCTGAGCAACCCCGGTGCTCGGCGTGGCTAATTCCTTACAGGGCACTGTGGCACAGGCACCTGCTCCTCTGGGGCAGAGCTCGTCCACGGGGCAGTGCCAAGGTCTGCCTCCAGCCCTCTGGACCCGCGGTGCCCATGGCTGCGATGGTGCCATGCTATTTCCAGTTTGCATAGTGCAAACAGGAGGTTCCTGCCATAGCAAGCAACCAAATTTAGAGGTTTAGATTTGAATTAAATTTGCCAGTGCTAAGACTTCCTTTTACTGCCAGGGGAGGCTTGCAGCTGCTCCCTGCTCCGTCATGGAAATGAGCCCTGAGCCCACAGGAGTCACTGGGGCGCAGGAGGTGGCAGGAAGGAGCCCTTGGGCTTGCGGGCAGATGAGCGCTCATCCTGCAGGGCCGGGGCTTGCACCTGCCTAAGGCTGAGCCTCTTCTGGCCGCAGACCTCAGCGAGGATCCTCGCTGGCAATGCAGTGCCCTGCGGAGCTGAGGCCACCCCATGCAAATCTGGTGTCAGCAGACACCCCTCCTGCTGCATGCGTGCCGTTTTGGTGATCCCTTCTCCTGCTCCAGGGCGTTTTCCCCACCACTTCCTCTGCCTGCCCGTGGCCACAGCATCCTGCTGCTGGCTGGCTGCGTTCACTGGAGAGGAATCTTTGCCTGAAGGTGATGGTGCAGCCCCCTGCACAAGTGTTCAGACCCCAGTCTTAGCAAGAAACATTCCCAGAACTGTCACCTGGCACCCCTAATATTGCCTTTGAGATGTAAGGGACCAGCAGCGCTGTGCCCTGCCTGCGTTTGGAGGTGCAGCTAGCAGAGAAGGGCTGCGGTGAGGAGAGCTGGGGTGTTTTGCTGCGAGAATGGGGAGGTCCCTGGGCATCCTCTGTTATGGAGCATTTCAAATCTGTGGTGCGTCTGAGTAAATCCTTGATCATGCCTGTTCAGCAGCCACTGAAACAGTGTCACAGGCATTTTTGGCACACCCCTGTGAAGGCTAGCTGCAGAGCTGGTGTTAGCTGTGAGGGCTTTACCTGCCTTAATTCAATTACAAGATCCTCCGCAGCTGCCCACCCCTGGCTTTCTCTGTAGCAAGCACCCGCAGACTTGCAGGGCCCTATGTTTCCATTGCCTCCTGGCTCCTTATCAGGTGATGAATGGCTCGGCTTAATTTAAGCCCATTAGTCCATTTCCTCCCTGCATTACTTCCTTTCAGCGCTGTGGGACTGGGCTAGCTGGGTCTTCTGCAACACGTCAGCGCGCCTGTTCAGCATCACTTGAGCCCGCAGCATGTTCAGCTGCTGATAAGCCTGGCCCCCAGCTGCATTGCTTCACCTCGGGAGCTCAGGCGTGTTCAGCTACAGGGCTGCCTTGGGGCAGTAAAAAGGGGAAAAAAAGGGGTAAAAAGGATGCAGGTCAACTTGAGAGTGTTATGGCCCTGGCCCTGCAATGGGGAGCCCAGGTGCCCTGGGTTAATAAAAGTGCTTTGCTGGCCACAAGCCTCTGAGTGCTGCTGTGCTCGTCTGTGCACTGACCAGTGTCCTTGCCTGAGACAAGAATGTGGTTTAAGTCTTTTATCATACAAAGGGTGACAGCTGGGTCATGCCTCTGTCCGCAGTGAGCCAAAGGAGAAGTGTCAGACCCTCCCCGGAGCCCAGGGCTGAGTCCTTTGGCCCTGCAGTTGATGGGAATTCAGATGCCCAGACTGCGTGGTTTTCACCATGGTACAAACTGTTTTTCTATCGTTTAATGTGTGTCACGCCTGAATGTCCGGAAATGGTTCTGCTGCCTCAGTAAACAGCCCATCAGCTGCCCTCTGATGGGCAACGACCTTTCCTCAGAAGTTTGATTCAGCTCCGCAGACCTTCCCTTGCACGGCAAGGATTTACTGATTTCAGAGCAAAGATCGTATTCAGACAAAAGATGCAGCTAAATTACACCGCATCATAAATATACAAAGGGGTGTTCAGTCATCTGCTGTTTGCTTTGATTCTGGCTTATGTTACCTGTCAGATAAAGAGCTGCTCTTACAGTTGTTCTTTTCATGATATGTTCCAGCAAATACGGATGTTTGCCCTGCACAATAATTTTTTGTCTATCACGGGGAATTAGCAATAGGGTGAATTTTGCATTAGATAGACACACAACTACCTAGCTCTGGAATATAAAGCAAAGGGCAATAAAGCAAGTAGCGTGTGTTTTACAGTCCCTAGGGCCGGCAGTTGGACACGTTGAGGTGCTAAACAAAAAAGCTGCTGCCTCCGGAAAGGGAGCAAGTGAAGCATGATAGTCCTCAACAAGGATCTGGTTGTTCAGTGAATGCAAACAGCATCAGAACTCCTAAAATCTGTTTTCTGCTGTCAGTAATTCAGGTCTCTGCTCCCACCCTTTCCTTGCAGGACCCAGTTTCAGCAGCTTGGCTACATCTCCTCTTCTGTCAGAGGCCCCGCTGCTGCCGGTCAGCCTGGAAGCGAGGTGCTGCTGCCTGATAAAGGTGAGACCTCAAGCACCCAGCGAGTGGCTTACAGTGCCTCTGGGTGCCCCGTGCTGGCACCTGCAGTATTGTGCCCCTTCTGGGGACACCATTGCTTGTATGGCTATTCCAGAAAAAAAACAACATAGCGTACTATAATTTCACTTAGGCTTCCTGTTGCCATAGAACCACTTGAAAAAGACATCACCTCTTACAAGCTGATGTTTGGCCTCTTTCCAGACCATAACATCACTGCGTTTCCCCTGGCACTTGGGTATGCCAGAGAGAGGAGCTGGAAGGAGCACAACATTCAGGGAAGATCATCTATTTCTGCGGCGCTCAGCTGTTCAAATGTAGCTGGTGAGAAAGCAAGCTGACTTGGGAAGGTGTTATATGCAGGATGTGAAAGGAATGGGAAATTCAGCGTTACTGATTTGCTAAATATACATACGCTGCAACTTCAGTTCCTCAAAGGTTCACCAATGTGGAAAAATCAAGGAACCATCTGTGATCTCTTGGGGGAAAACAGTGGTGTAAACGTTTTCACCATTCCCTCCTGATGTTGGCAGTGCCCTGCACTCAATGCAAATGCTCTTTAAACCAGAGGATTACATGGACTGACTTCTGTTTTTTTTAAAAAAAAAACAACAAACAAACAACAAACAAATAAACAAAGCTGACTTACACTGAAGCAGGAGCCACTGCTCTGCCTGGATCGCTTTTCAGCAAGAAGGTCTTTGACTGTGTGTTTCACTCGCACTCCTTGGTACACTCGCTTGCCAAAATCTGTAGTAACTAAGTGAATGAGAGAAGTGTTAGAGGAGTTCAGCAAAGGCAGAGAGTAGGCGGAAGAGGTTGTTATGGAAGAAGCAAATTCCCTGCCTCTATACCAAGTTAGGGAGGCAGCAAGTAAGACTGCTATTATTCATGCAAAACCATCCCTTAGGAACCCCGCAGTGAGGGCTGCTCGTCTGCAGAGAACAAAGACTGAGGTGCCCTGCCCTGCAGTTAGCACTGGGTGCCATGAGGTTTATGTGCAGTTCCATCAGTGCCAGGCTGGTTGATGGCTTTAGCCTTTAGCCTTTTTTTTTTTTTAGAGTGCCTGGGGGCTCCTACATTTCCCCTTTGGATCAGCAAAATTTGATTTAGTGGTACAGCCCTGCTTGCTTCCAGCAGAGATGCTGTGGTTTAGCTCCTCGGTGCCCTTCTGGAGTTGCTGGCTTTCAGCACATCGCTCTGGGGGCTGAGATAGTTTTGATCTCAGTGCAGCAAAGGCAGAAGTAGCCCAAATGGTGGGACTGACCTCTCTAATTGGTGATGTGAATTAGGTTGTGAAGATACCATGAAAGGAAAAGAAGGGTACGGTCTCAGCCATGTCACCCTGATGGCAGTCCTGCCTGTTCTCTCAAGCTGCCTGGAATCCAGCAGAACCTGTACGTAAGGTCTGTGTGACTTCTGGTGCAAAGCATCTGTCCTCTTCCCTTGCCTGGAAAAAGCTTTGAGGTCTATCTGCCTTGTGTACAGGTGTTCTGACACAAGCGAGGGCAGAGCGGTACGGGGAGCAGTTCCAGGGGAGCTCTTTTATCCCGGCCAACGGGCTGCGCCGCACAGAGCTCACACCTGCGGAGCCAGGGAGGAGTGTCCAGATGGGCTTTTATTGGAGTCTTCCAGAGAAAAACTGAAGTTTGAAGTTAATCCCTTGGAAAACACGAAGCTGTGCTCTCCCGAGGGAGCACCAACAGCCATTCTGCAGCTGATGTTTGTCTGAAATTGTGATTTATCTTTTTGCCCGCCTGCTTTTCAGGAAGTGCCATTTGGCTCCATTTATCACTTTGATTCGTGAGGCACAGTATCCCCAGGTGCACATACAGAATCACAGAATTGTCTAGGTTGGAAGAGACCTCCAAGATCATCTAGTCCAACCTCTGTCCTAGCACTAACAAGACCTCCACTAAACCATATCACTAAGATACATACAGAGAGCTTACAAAGGGAAGAGGAAGAGGGTGGAAGCAACACAATCTCAATGCTGGCTTGGGGTTACCCCAGATGTTTTCTGTTGGGCATAGCAATTGCAATTCTGGGGCAACTGCAGTTTGGTTTTGGTGTTTGAATACTGACCAGAGAGAGACTTCAGCCAAGACACGAGGCAAACACATTTCAAGGACACTGCCCCAAAAAAGCTTATGATCAAAATAGTCTAAACAGGGCTGAAGACAGTCTGAATGCTGACCAGCCAGCATCTCTGGGTAAGCCAGGACACAGCCAGCAATGGATATAATACTCTTGAGGTTGAAAGAAATTTGTCTGTATACAGAGACTGGCTCTTGTCTGTGGCCCAAAGAAGCGTCCCTCCTGTAGCCGCTTTTCTGGGCTCTTTTTTACTGAGAGGAGTTGGAAGCAGGGGTACCCGTGCTGGCAGCTGGGGTTCCGAATCTCTGGCAGAGCAGGCATTAAGTGGCAGAAACAGCTATACTTGCTGCATTGGGATCTTTGCGTGAGTTCCTTTAGAGATACAGCACTGCAATTTGATGGATGAGCCAGAACTGCAGAGCACAGCTCACTGGGCTCCACCATGGTTTGCTGCCTCCAGTAACTCGGGCAGCTGTTGCTGGCTGCGTCCTGTGGAAGACTCAGGCCTTGATTCAGCACGGAACTTTGGCAGAGGGACCCCAGCCATGAGTATGCTCATATTTAATTTTCAGAATGGAGATACCTCTAAAATAGCATTGTTAGAAAAGCCATGGCCCGCTTTCATTCCTTTGTTCATCAGCCTGCTATTGCCAAATCCTGCAACATCTTTGTTAACTGACCTTGCTTCTGTGACCATTTCCAGCTGCTGTCCGATGCTCTGCACTTCTGCAGTCCTGGTTCCCTAACATCTTTACTGCAGTCTAAAAACACTTCAAAAACACTTCCATACATCCTTTACACAAGGGTGCTGTGCTGTTGAAGTTTCTTCACTCATACACCCACAGTTATAAGAATTTGAGACAAAGAATAAGTAAGCAATATAAGGGCTCTGTCTGTCCTCAAACCCCTTTTTTAACAAAGCAGCCCAGCACATGCAAGTAAAATAACTTGGCGTGCTATTCAGCAGGATCGGATGCCGAGCTATTAGAACCCCACATAATCCTGCTCTTGGCAGCATCAGGGAAGAAAATGCTAATTTAGGCCAGAGTTGATGTAATTTTTCAAGTAAATTAGATTGTATTTCACATCGCTTTGGCATAACTGCCTCTTGGAAAAAAATATTGAAAATAAAATTGAATTTGGTTTAGGGAAGGCTGAATATTCAAATAAATATTGTTAATTTTTTGGAATAGCAAAGGTATCATATGCTGATTTTAGACAATTCTCCTTTCTGCGTTGTTTTAACTTGAGCCCAAGGATGGCACGATATATTCTTTCCCCAATACTTCCATCGTGCTGCTGCATCTTTATGCTTTTGGAAAGTCAAGGTGCCGAGACTCACCTGTTTCCATTGCGATCACTGGTGATGAGTCCCAGCTCTCAGATTCTGCAGGAGTTTGGAGAAGGGCTGTCATGAGCTTCCCAGAGCAGAGTGAAGTCAGTGCTCATTCTCCACTGATAAAGTTCCAGCTGAGCCTGATGGAAATATATTTTCTACAATTTAGTGATGTCTCCACAATACCTTGTTTGGGATTTGCTTAAATGCAAATCTCTTGATGTGTGTATCGCTCCGATTTGCATGGTCAGTGTGGATCATTCTCAGTGGGTCTCTTTCCTGTCTGAGCTGACAGTTCATGGATGAAAACTGAGCTGAGTTCATCAGTGGAAAATGTTTGGTTCAGGTGAAAGGCTGGTAAGTCTTGCAGTGATGGGCCATCCCTTCATGGGTGGGAGAACAAGCTGGAAACCAGTGTTGTCTGTAAATCTGAAATGTCCATGTGCAGGTGAAGATGCACACGAGCCATACTCAGGAAGTAGGACTGTCTGTCTGGGACCTCACAGGCCAGCCTGGGCATTACACAAATTCTCTGAGAGCCATTTTCCTGCGACGCAGCTAGCACAGCCTAGCAATGCGTTGAGGACAGGCTGCAGTGAGGCAGATGATCTCTGGAGCATTTTGTGCGCAGAGTGGGCTGGTACATGGCATTACTGTGCTCATCTTACATGAGCAGGGCAAAACTGGCGCCATTGGATTCCTCATAATTAAATATTCCTCCTTGTGGAGCCTGCTGCCAGCTTGCGGGTCTGTTAGGTAAGATCTGTCTCTCTTTATAATTCTGTGTGCTCTCCCTTGCGTTGGCCCAGAGATGAATTTGGCCTGTCACGTGAACTGACTTCCTGAGGAAGGCTGTTGTTGTTATTATTATTATTATTATTATTATTACTATTAAGTGTAATTATTCTTTTCCTTTAGAAGAAAAGTAAAATATAAAGGGCAGCAGCTGGCAAAGGCTGATCTGATCAGGTCATCAAGGAAAGTAGGGAAGGCAGAGCTGAAATAACATCACAGGTAATTCCCAATGTACAGAATTCCCAACTTTCAGAACGATTCGGGTGTTCTGCCTGCTCAGATGCAGTGCTCAGGACCAAGAGGACATTCCACAGTCTCTTGGAAAACCCTAGCTCCTGTGAACGGAGTTTTAGACCGTGTATATTCGCCCTCTCCATGGACAAGTCTTATTTTGGCCAGACTGTCCCTGGCTGCCCCCACCTGGTATGCGCGGTGCTGACAGGTGTTACAAGGGCAGGAGGCACCAGGCAGGGCAGGGAAGCGTGGGCAGATGTGAGGTCCCAACAGAAGAGTTGTCTTTGCCTTGTCAGCAATAAGCTTAGTTTGCCACCTGCTTCCTGGCAGGCTTCCCATCCAGTTTTGTCTCCTGTGCCAGATATTTATATACTTTAGGATTCACAAGTTAAAGCTAAGCCCTGTTCAAGCTAATAGCTTTGTGCTATCTAGCCAGTCCAGGTGTTTTCTGTACTGATTACAAAACAATTACACTGAAAACAACAACAGGTCCTGCAGAAAATAATTAAACAGAGATAAAATAAAAACTCAGCCTTCTTTTAGAGGGAATCCATCCCTTAACTTGCATTTTCCATTGAAAAAGCATCAGATCCAGATTTTCTATATTATTTAGTGGATTTAGGCATGTACCGTGTGTACAATAGGAGTTATGGAAGCAATTGTGTATTGACAAGGCACCTTTTTATGGCACGTTTTATACAGTCCCATTCTGTTTTAGCATGGTATTTACCTGTGCCAAAGCAAACCGTTCTAAGAATTGCGTCTCTGTTCTCTACTACAAAAGCCTGGAGCAGCAGATGCAATACTCAATGCATATTTGTTTATTTCAAACTGTCATTTCAATCTGTCTTTTCATTAATGGGTAAAGAGAATATGTCACATTGTCTCACAGCGGCAACATAATACCGATGGATAGCATGGGTTTTGTGTTTTGTGTTTGGCCAGGATGCCCAGATGTGTGTATTTAGATTGTAAGCGTGTGCACTGAGATGAATTTGTGTTTTTTTTGACAACGGCAGCGGCATTTGTCCTGGAGGCGTTGAAATGAATCTGTGGCAGCTGCAAAGCCTGTGCCAATCTTTGCCTTCTGCTGCTGCAAGAGCCAGGACCTGCACCAAAAACCCTAACATGCCAGGTATGGAGCCTAGGGTACGAGATTACCAAGCCCAGGTGTGAGCTGGTCCTGCTGCAGTCCCGAAGGACTGCACTCGTCATCCTGTGCAGGTCTGGGCTTGTGTTTGCACACTGAGGAGCACAAGTCCTGTGAGGAGCAGCTGAGGGAACTGGGGTTGTTTAGTCTGGGGAAGAGGAGGCTCAGGGGAGGCCTTATTGATCTCTGCCTGAAAGGAAGCTGTGGGGAGCTGGGGGTTGGCCTCTTCTCAAAGGTAACTAGCGATAGGACTAGAGGGAATGGCCTCAAGCTGGGGAGGTTCAGGTTGGAAATGAGGAGACATTTCTTCTCAGAAAGAGCAGTCAGGCGTTGGGATGGGTTGCTCAGGGAGGTGGTGGCGTCACCATCCCTGGGGGTGTCTGAGGAAAGGTTGGATGTGGTGCTTAGGGACGTGGCTTAGTGGGTGACATTGGTGGTAGGGGATGGTTGGACCAGGTGATCTCGGAGGGTTTTTCCAACCCTAATGATTCCACTGGGGTCTGAGCTGGGCGATGCCAACGAGCCAGCAAGGTGATGATGGGTGAACGTTGCACAGGGCCGTATCCTGCCCTATATCCATGTTATGAGGGGGGTGAGAGATGTGTGGAGGAGGGCAGACATGCATAACTTTTTGCCCACGATGACGGTGCTGAGGGGCTCCTCGGGCAGCCCTGGGCCGGTGCCGGGGGGTCGCGGCCCTGTTGGGTTTTCGGGTTTGGGGGGGGGGGGGGGGGGGGGGGCGGATTTTTGCCCGGAACCTTCGTGACCCAGCTCCGCTTCCCGCCCGCCCCCTCTCCTCGGCAGTACGCGCGGCTCCGCGCCCCGCGCTGCGATTGGCCGGCGGCTGACGGGCGGGCGGCTTCCATTGGCTGGCCGTCGGGGCGCGGTCCGTTGCGTTCCGGCGCCCCCCGTGTGGGGCCGGGCCTGGGCCGCGGTTGGCCGCCATGGCGCCCGTGAGGGAGGCGGTGGTGCTGCGCTGCGAGTGGGCCGCCTGCTCCTACGCGGCCGCCGCCATGGAGGAGTTCTGCGGGCATGTGGCCCAGCACCTGCGGCACCACCTGCCCGGGGAGCGGCGCGACGAGGTGGACCCGCTGGGTGAGGGGCCGCCCCGGGGGGGTTCTGTCCGAAAACGTCCGTATTTGGGTTTTTTTGTTAAGCTTTTATTCTGTTTTCTGGCTTTTTTTATAGAGGAGTACACGTGCCTGTGGCAGGAGTGCGGCTTCTGCTCCCCCGAGAGCCCGGCCGACCTGGTGCGCCACGTCTACTTCCACTGCTACCACACCAAGCTGAAGCAGTGGGGGCTGCGCGCCCTGCGGGCTCAGCCGGACGTCAGCCGCTGCCAGCTGGACTTCCAGAGCCGCAACATCATCCCCGAGATCCAGGAGAACTTCCTCTGCCTGTGGGAGTACTGTGAGGTGAGGGCACCGCGCGGCGGCCCAGGGAAGGGGAGCTGCCATTCCCCTGCCCCTTGGTTCTGCGCGTACCTGTGTAAGAGGGCCTGCTGCGCGCGGGCTGAGGCCAGCGTGATCATCTCACCCTCTTCTGCCTGTCCCTCCTCCACGACAGAGGTCGTTTGATAATCCCGAGTGGTTCTATCGGCACGTGGAGGACCACAGCTTCTGCTCGGAGTACAAGGCAGCCGGGAAGGAGAACCACGTGGTGCTCTGCGGCTGGAAGGGTATCGGGGGCGTGCGGGGCCGCTCCGGGGAGCTTGGCGTGGGGCTGGGCTGCAGGGGTTGTGCAGGAGGGCTCTGTGTGCCTTTCATGGTTTCAGAGAGCTCTGAAACCTAAAGGGCGCCTGTATAATCCTAATGATGCTCCTGTAAGGTTTCCTTCAGGGGATTTATCAGGGTGTTTGATATTGAACTTTTCACTTAAGGTTAATTGCTACATAAGAGTAAAGGTTCCAGTTAGATTTTTAAAATAATTTCTCGCTTCTGCGTGCGTGCAATTGCCTTAAATGTTTGTGGTGCCAGGGGGCCCGCGGCAGCTGGACACCAGCACTCCCATCCTGCTGCGTCTTCCAAGGAGCCTGCCGCTCAGCCGGGCTGTGGACGCTTACCCCGCTGAGCCCTGCTGTGGGGGACCCTCACGGCGTTCTCTCCTCTCTGTGCAGACTGCGACTGCTCTTTCAAAGGGCGCTGCAAGCTGCGGGAGCACCTGCGCAGCCACACACAGGAGAAGGTGGTGGCGTGCCCCACCTGCGGCGGGATGTTCGCCAACAACACCAAGTTCTTCGACCACATCCGCCGTCAGACTGCGCTGGACCGTAAGCTGCTGCGGGCGGGGAGCAGCCCCCTGGGCAGGCGGTTGGGTTGCCGGGGCTGCCTGGGCCCGGGGAGCAAAAGGGTCGGGCGTGGGGAGCTTTGAGACAGCCTGCCTTCTCTGTGGACCGGGAGCTAAGACACTGAAGAGCCTGAGAAGCGGCGTGCGGCAGAGGCAGGAGGGCTGGAGGCCGGCCAGAGGCTGCGCAAAAGGAAGGCGGCCTGGTCCTTGCACGTGTTTTGTCTGTTTGTTTGTTGGGTTGTCTTTGTGTCTGCTGTTCCTCGCTGGAGAGGAGGGTTCCCAGCTCGGCTGTAACGACCCCTTTGTCTCGCGTGCCGCCCTTGGGGCTGTTCCCTGTGCTTTGATCTCGTTTCTCACCGCCCCCTCCATTTCCTCCCCGGCCCTGACGCTGCAGAGCAGAGGTTTCAGTGCTCTCACTGCTCCAAGAGGTTTGCCACAGAGAGGCTGCTCCGCGACCACATGAGGAACCACGGTGAGAAGAGGGCTCCTTCTCCCAGCCGAGCTCCGAAGCGCCCGCTCTTCCCCCGCCCCGCGCTGACGTTTCCCCCCCGTCTCTCCCCGCAGTGAACCATTACAAGTGCCCGCTGTGCGACATGACGTGCCCGCTGCCCTCCTCCCTGCGCAATCACATCCGTTTTCGGCACAGCGAGGAGCGGCCGTTCAAGTGTGACTACTGCGACTACAGGTGAGGGCCGGGGCTTTGCCGTCCTCCCAGCCCGGTGCCAGAAAAGCGCCCAGAGGCCCGACTCTGCCCTGCACGGTACCCAGCCTGCTTCCTTCAATCGTTTCCTTGTAGCTGCAAGAATCTCATCGACCTGAGGAAGCACCTGGACACGCACAGCAAGGAGCCAGCCTACCGCTGCGAGTTCGAGGCGTGCAGCTTCACCGCGCGCTCCCTCTGCTCCATCAAGCTGCACTACCGCAAGGTCCACGAGGTAGGGCCCTGCTCTCCAGAAGCATGAGACAAAAACAAAAAAAACAACAAACAAAACACCCACTAAATTCACACGCAGCCCCAGCCTTCAGGAGCGTGAGGGCAGGTTGCGTTTCTTTCTAGCTGCGGTGCCGCCTCGTGTCAGCGTCGGGGAACCCGATTCCTCCCTCCCTGCTCGCTCGCGGGGCGGTTACGTCCCCCTCTCTGCCCTTCAGGGTGACTCGGAGCCCCGCTATAAGTGCCACGTCTGCGACAAGTGCTTCACGCGTGGGAACAACCTCACCGTCCACCTCAGGAAGAAACACCAGTTCAAGTGGCCCTCGGGGCACCCCCGCTTCAGGTACCGCACACCTTTAGCTCCCTTCGAGTGCAGGAGGCAGCCGGGCTGCGTCCTGGAGCCGGCAAGGTGACCCGACAGCACCTGGGTGCTGGCACCTGCCTGTGGCGTGCTCCAGCCCCGTCTCCCGGCGGTTGGGAGGCGCGGGGCGGCAAGTTTTCGGTGGGGTTCGGCACAGTGACGGAGCAGCGGGGCAGAGGTGAGCGTGGGCAGCGCGGTGCCGCCGCAGCCGCGCCTCGTGGGACTCCTCCGAGCTCGGCGGGGCCACGTGTCCCTGGAGAGAGAAATCCATCTCCTGGCTGCTACAGCCCTCGTAGCGCCGGGCTTTGGAGCCCAAAATGTGATTCTCCTTCCTTGGCTGCTGCTTCAGGCTGCTGCCCTTCTCCGGGGGGAG
The DNA here is from genome assembly GCF_964034855.1 of Anser brachyrhynchus. Lineage (NCBI taxonomy): Eukaryota > Metazoa > Chordata > Aves > Anseriformes > Anatidae > Anser > Anser brachyrhynchus. Next base: position 2,709,739 of record NC_137718.1, read on the forward strand.
GTCTGCAGCGTGGCCAGCTCGTCACCCCCCCATTCCCCATCTGCGCTCAGGTACAAGGAACACGAGGATGGCTACATGAGGCTGCAGCTGGTGCGCTACGAGAGCGTGGAGCTGACGGAGCAGCTGCTGAAGGACAGGGAGAAGCGGGGGGAGGCGCTGGATGGCTCCCCCGACTGCGTGGTGCTGTCCGAAGGCGAGGGCAACCTGCGGGGCATCGTCCTGGAGGCCCCCGCGGAGCCTTCCCCGGCGGAGAACCGCGCGGGTGAGCGGCAGGCGGCCCCGCAGCACGCCGCGGCTCGCTCTGCTGCCGGCCCCGAGGCAGCGCCGCCCGGCGCCTTCCCGGGAGCTGCTCCGTCCCCGGAGCGGGAGCCCGGCGCCCCGGCCAGCCCCGTCGTCCGCGCGGCGAGCCGGACCGACGAGCGCGGCGAGAGCGAGACGGCGTACTACGGCGCGGCCGCCGAGGAGCGGCTGGCGGAGCCCGGCGGGCTGCCCGCGGAGCTGGAGGAGAACGTCATGGACCGCCTGCAGAAGACGGCCGAGGAGCTGGGCATCCAGATCGTGTGAGCAGCTCGCCTGCCTCGCTGCCTCTGGAAGTCCCGGGCCTCCGCTGGGGTTCGGGGGGCGGTTGGGAAGTACCCGGGGGAGAAAAGTTGAAGGTGGCTTCTCCCACGTGCCGCCGGCTGGCTTCCCACCCACCCGGGCGGCGTGGCGGGGGAGAGGGACTGGTGTCCGCTGGCCGTGGGTCACAAAAATTAGCTGGAAAGAGCTCTCTCTCTATTTTGGGGACCTCTCACGCCTCCGGGTTTGGTCTCAGCCTGACCCAGGTTTGCTCGCTGGTGCCGCGGCCCCCTTGTGGGCCCGCGCTGAGCCCGGTCCTCAGCCGGGCTCTCCCCATGCAGGCGATGTGCGGCAGAATCGCTCACCCGGGGAGGCGTGAGGCCCTCTGCAGACCCGTTCTCCCCCGGCCTTGTGCTCCAGGGGCAGCGTGCTCCTCGTCTGCCCTCATCATCACTTCCCCGCGCATCGTCGTGCGCTGCTGATCCCATTACGCTGCAGCCATCTCGGTGGGGGGGGGAAGGAGAGGGCTGCAGGTGCTCTCCCTCAGAGGCTTCTGCTCCCCTGCAGCGCCGGGGGCTTGGAGCTGCCTTCGTGCTTCTGTTCTCCCCCGGGTTTCCTCCCCACGTTGGGGTTCGGGCTCCCGGTTGGGCGGTGTGATTTGGAGAGACGAATAAACGGCAGCGTGCCAGGCCAGCTGGCGTCCGGTGTCTGCTTCGGCCCTGTCCCTGCCCGCCGCAGCGCGTTGCGAGGTGAGACCGAGCTGCCCGGGGTCTGCAGCCCCGCCACGGAGCTGCCAGGACCCCTCGGCATCTTTTGGGGCCGCTGCTTGGGGCCGCCGGCCCCTGCCTTGCAGCGTGTGGTGCCCCAGGTGCCCACAGGCGGCACGGGAAGGCCGGGTTTGGCTGAGGCTCTCCTCCTCGCCGCTCTCCTGGCGTGGGTTGGGTTTTTGCTGCCTCCTTCGGGGTGTGACTGCCGGCTGCCTGCAAGGCCGTCGTTTGAATCTGAAGAGCGGCCTGGGCCCCTCAGCAGAGCCCCGTGCCTTCTGGTGAGCGGTTCGGGTGAGGACGGGGCCAAGCTGGGCTCCCTGGCAGGGGGCTGGCGGGGCTGCTGCTGACTTTTCCCTCTTCCTTTCTCAAGCAGTTGAGCCCAGGCTGCCGGAACCCGAGGTTAACGGAGGGGATCAGGCTGAACCCCCGGCCGTCCGCTCGCTTTCTAATTCCGAGCTCCGCGGGTGTGATCCCGGGCTGAGCCCTGGGGCTGGGGCGACGCGAGCGGCCCCTCGGCCATGCCCTGCCCGCGGGGCTGCGAGCTCTGCACCCGCTGCACGGGGGCTGGACGGGAAGCGGGGATGAAGCAGGGAGCGCTGCGTGTCCCGGGCTGTGTGGGGAAGGTTTCCTGGGGCTGGATCCGAGGGTGGGGGGCACCCCCGCTTCCCAGCAGCTCCGACCGCACGCTGCTGCAGGACGCTCGCCCTGGGGAGAGCGTCCCCGGGCTGCAGGCGCGCAGCGTGCCCGGGGTCTTGCCCAGCCCTCCCCGCCGGGCGTCTTCTCGCTGGCGCTCGGCAGAGCCGCGAGGACACCTCCAGGAGCGGGGCCTCCTGCCAGGTTTGCATTCCCAGCGCTGCTTCTTGGCTCTCCTTCCCCACCCTGCGGGCCTCGGGGCTCTGCTGCCCGGACTGCAGCATCCCTGCACCGCCCGACTTGTCCCTTTAAACTCCGGGGCCCAGGGAGGGTAATCTGCTGGGGATTATCCGATGGGGAGAGGATTGGCGTCCCGGGGAGCTCTGCTCCCTGCCCCCACGCCCCAGCATCCCGCCCCGGGTATGGAAACCAAGCTCACTTTCCCCTGGGCCGTGCTCGGGGGCGAGGGGAGGAGGGCAGGGACTGCCATGGGACTGGGGCTCCTCTTCCTCACCGTGCTGGCCACGCTGGGCTCCTGCGAGTACCCGGGAGGTAACAACGGGGTGTTCGGGATAAAAGCGGGGCTCTCGGGGTGTCCCGGGGATGCTGGCACCAGCAAGGAGCGAGACCCTCGCCACGGCCCCGGGCTGAAATTCGGCACTGGGGAAGGGAGAGCTGGCAGGAAGGAGAGTTGGGGCGAGCGGGTGCTCACGGGTGGGCTGAGGGGAGCCTTTGGGCTCGTACCTCCCACCCGCAGGTCTCTGAGGGCTGGGGAGCTGGCGGGCAGGGTGGTCCTCAGCCCCCCCAGCCCTGCTCTGCCCTTCTCCCCGCGCCTCGGGCAGACCAGGACACCTACTGGTCCGGCACAGCGCCCATCTGCCTGGGGGGCTGCAAGGGGAAGCACAAGGAGCTGAAGAGGAGCCAGTGCGGGACTGGCAGCTGCTGCTGGCTGGGCTACAAGTCCTTCTGCCGAGGTACAGCAGCGCGGGGGGACAGGATCGGGGCCGTGCGTGGGTGCCGAGCCCCTCTGGCAGCCCGGACCCCACCCACGGGACCCTCCCCGTCCCCAGTGAACTGCGGGCGGCCCGAGGCCGACTTCAACTCGGTGGTGTACGGCAACGACTGGTGGGTGGGCTCGGTGGTGCGCTACAGCTGCCGGCCTGGGTTCCTGCTGCTGGGGGACCCGGCCAGCGCCTGCCAGTCTGACGGCCGCTGGACGCCCAAGCCCACCTGCCTCCGTGAGTACCGCGGGGGTCTCACTTGTCCCCAACCCGCCGTGGGAGGGGGGGGGAAAGGGGTTGGTGGGCACCCGAGGGATGTGCTCCGGTCCTGCCCTCGCGCAGGGCTCTGCCTGCGAGGCCGGATTGAGATCAGCGAGCGGGACGTCGCCGGGAGGTGCTCCTCGTCCTGCAGCACCCTGAGCCACCTGGGACCCCCCCTCGCTCGTGGCTGCGTCAAGATCTCCGCCTGCGTCCCCAAGCGCTCGGGCTGGGCGCGCTGGTTCCTGCGCTGCGACCTCTGCGAGTGCGACTGCCACGTCCCCTGCGGGGAGTCCCGGTAGCGGCCGCCCGCCCCCGGTAAGGGTCTGGTGCTGGTTTTTGGGGAGGGGCGGTGGTCCTGAGGGCTGGGGGCTGCTGAGCGGCTCAGGACCTGCTGCTCCTGCTCTCCGGACCCCTTCCTCTGGGTAGGGCTGAGGCTTCCGCGCCTGGCGTCTGCCGTTCCCTTGGCCGCGTGTCTCCGTCACTGGGCTCTCTCCGTAAGCTCAATCCACGCCGAGGCTTCACCTGGGCGGAGAGGAGAGGTTTGGGACTTGCAGCCACCGTGGGTGGCCGTCTCTCCTCCTGGGGTTCTGGCCGGGCTCCCTTCCCTGAGCCCTTCTTTCTCCCCTCGCGCCCCGCCGGGGCGATGCTCCCTGCGTGCACCCCCGGGAATGGCCGCGCGCTCCCTCCGAAGCAGCAGAGGAAGAGCAGGTATTTTAACTCCCCGGGGAAGAAGTAGGGACGTGCGATGGGATTGCCAGGGGTGCCGGAGGCCCAGCGCCACCACCACGGATAGCTAAAAAACCCATTAGCGGCACTTACATGGGTTTTCCAGCTGTGCGGGGAGATCCTGCTGCCCGCTCTGTCCCCGGAGGGACAGGACCTGTCCTGGGCGCGCGCCCCGGGGCCAGGCCAGGCTCCCTCTGCCACGGGTCCCGTCCTGGACCTGTGAGCGCCCTGGGGATGGTGCCGGGCGTGCTGAAAGGGGAGCGAGCTGGGGGAGCACAGGGAGCCCTCGGCTCCGTGAGGAAATGGCAGAAGCCCCCCGTTTGGAGCTGGCTCCGGGACTGCCACCTCCTGGAGCTGCCCCTGCTCTCTCCGCTCGCTGCCCCCCGGCTCTGTCCCAGCTGCGGGAGGGGGAAGGCTTTCCTCAGCTCAACAGATTTTTTAATTTTTTTTTAATTAACACCCTCGTCAGTGCCACCCGTTTCCGTACGTCTCTCTCACGTTTTGGTGCGAGGTGCTGGTGGGGAGCCAGGTGAGGCTCTGGGGACGTGGGGACGGTGGGGAGGGGGGGGGCGCGTGCTGGGGGCAAAGCCGTGATATGGGGGGGGGACCACGCAATTTGGGGCCAGCTGTGCCCCCAGCAGCCCTGACCCTTGGTGGGTGCTGTGAGCTTCCTGAGCAGTGCTCTGCCTCGCTGTCCCCCCGGGGTCCTGGGCGTGGATTTTGGGGTGAGTGGGGGGGGGGGTGACCCAGGGGTGCACCGGGGGGGGGGGGCTGGCAAACTGCGGGCTCGGCGAGCTGGGGGAAGGATGCTGGGGCCTTTGGGGCGTGCGGGAAGAGAGGGAGGAAGGGAGGAAGCGGGGCCGGTGCCTTTAAGAGGGTTTTTTTTTTTTTTTTTCGCCGTCCCCCCCCCCCCCCGGCCGCCCATCGCGGCAGGCAGCGGGGGCAGCGCTGGCGGCGGGGGGCTCGGCGGGGCCGGGGGCTGCGGCACGGCCACGGGCGGGGTGACACGGCCACGGGAGACGCGGGCACAGGTGACACGGCCGCGGGTGGCGCTGCCACGACCCCCCCTGTCCCCCCGACCCCCCCCCCCCCACCTCCCGCCGCCTCCCATCCGTGCGCATCGCAGCCCCGCGGACGGATGGGGAGGGGACCCCGGCTGGGGACCCGCAGGGGCAGGGCTCGGCCCGGGGCCGGGTGCTGAGCACCGGCAGCCCCCCCCCAACCCCCCCGCAGCCCCCCCACCCCCCCCTGGGCTCCGGGCAGCGCCCCTTTGTCCGCAGGGGAGGGAGGGAGAGGCGGCGGCGGCGGCGCTGCGGCAGCGGGGAGCGGCGGAGCCGCTGGGAACGGAGCCCCCAGCCCGGCAGGTGAGACCCCGGGGTGGGGGGGGGGGGGGGGTCCCCCAAAGGCTCGGGGCTACCGGGGAGGGAAGGGGCCGGGAGGGAGGAGGAAGGTCCTCGGCCGAGCTGCCGCCCCCATCCGCCTTGTGCCTGCGCGGAGCTTCCCGGAGGGGATTTGGGGGATCGAGGAGCGCTGCGGGAGGAGGAGGCAAGGTGAGCCCGAGGGCGCTTCGTGGCCCCCCCATCCCTGAGACCCCCGGCACGGACCCCCCCTAAGCACGGGGGGCACAAAGCTTGAGGCTGCAGGGGGTGGGCGGGGGGATCGTGCAGCCCTCGCACCCACCTTTCCTCCCCCAGGGCTGGGGCTGGTATTTTTTTTATTATTTTTTTTTCCCACCCCCCCACCCCAGCCCTGCAAGGGATCTGCCTGCAGCGGGGAGATCTCGGCGCAGCTCCTCGCGAGGCCGTCCTCGCCTTCCAGGGGCTGCGTGTGTGCACTGCAGCTGCGGCCGGGAGCCGCCTGCAGCCTGCGGCTCAGCAAAATGTAGGTTAGCAAAGCCTCGGGGTCCCAGCCCCGTGGGTGGGGGGGTGCTGAGCGCGGCCCGCTCGGGCGGGGGGGACCCGGCATCCCGGCCCGTGATGCTGCAGAGAGGGACGGGAGCACCGCAGAGCCCTGGAGCCGAGCGGGGATGGAGCCGGTGACACCGTGGTGATGGAGCCGGTGACACCGTGGTGACGCCGGTTTGGTGCTGGCCTGGCGTCTGGGGTTGTGCCGGCAAAAGACGGGGAGGTGAAACGGGTCCCCGGTCCCAAAAAAAAGGGGCCCACGGCGATCCCGTCCCCGTGCGCCTCCCCCCAGAGCGCCACGATGGCAGAGAAGGGCATGGATCCCGCCTGCGTCTCCATCGCCCTGGAGGACACGGTGTGCCACGCCAGCCCCCCGGACGCCCCGCTGCTCACCACCCACCTGAAGAAGGTGGAGAACCACATCACGGAGGCCCAGAGGTTCTCCCACCTCCCGAAGCGCTCGGCCGTCAACATCGAGTTCATCGACCTGTCCTACTCCGTGCGCGAGGGCTCCTGGTGGAGGAAGAGAGGTAGGGGCTGCGGCCGGGCAGGGGACCCAGGGCTGTCACACCTCTGTCCCGCTCCCTGACCTCTCCCAGGTCCCCAGCATCATCGTCTGTGCTGGATCCGGCCCTTTTTTGCCCCAAAGGAGCGCCTCAGCTCTGCGGGAGGTTGTGCTCGGCAGCGGGAGATGCCGGAGCCGCTCACCCTGCTGTCCCCTGTGGCTGCCTGGCCCCAAAACCAGACCCCATCCTGGGGGCTGTATGGGGCACGCGGGGCGCTTTCCCGGCACGGGGGCAGCCAGGATGGCTGAGTCTCCCCAGCGCAGCGGTTCAGGGTGTGGTGGCTGCTGTGCCAACTGCAGGAGACCCCGAGGGGCGCCCCGGTTTGGCGAGGGGGTGCGTGGTGTGCGGGGGGGGTCCTCTCCGGCAGCCCCCTGCGCAGCCGGGGCCGTGCTCCCATTCCCCGTGTGTGACCCCGGCCGAGAGCTCAGGGAGGGGAAAGGGGAGGCAGATGGCAGCTGGTGGGTGGTAGTCCGCTTTAATTAGCGCTCTCACTTAATGGGATGCCAATCGGGCAGCCCCGCGAGACAGGGGGGAGCTGATCTGGGGAAGGTGAAGGAAGGCAGGGCTGAGCAGGGTCCTGGGGTGCGCAGACCAAGGGTGCAAGGTCCCTGCTCAGCCCCGAGGGTTTGCGGGTAGGGAAACTGAGGCAGTGCCCGGCAGCGGGACCAGCCCCAGGGCCAGCTCTGCCTCTTGGATGCTGGGGAAGCACAAGATGGAGGCTGAACCGAGGTGCTGAGGGTGCCTGGGGCAGAGCAGGACGCAGCACCCAGAGGTCCTGGGGGGCGCACACCGGCGGGGCTGGGGCGGCGAGGAGCACGCCGAGGGGTGCTGGGGTCCTGGGGCGGCAGGAGGAGGATGCTCCTCGCCCCTGGAGCGCGCAGAGGAGCGCGGTGCCGTCGGCCAGGATCCGGCCCCGGGTGCTGAAGCTGGAGGTTACTGGCAGTCAATGAACGCGAGTAACCGCTGCGCAAGCTGCAGTGGCGCCGACGTGAGCAGCATGCGCGCCGCCGGGGCCGCTCGCTCGCCCCGCTGCCGTCACGCACGGCACCCTGCCCGCGCCCCTCTGCGCCTCTCCCCGGGGTGCTGCTGGGCGCAGGCGGCCCGGACCCCAGGGGTGCGTTTAGGGGCTCGGGGGGGGGGGCTGGCGGTGCCGGATCCCTGCTCCAGGAGAGGGGCTGCCCCCTTATTGTGGGGTAAGGACCGTGCGCAGGGCTGGCCCCAAGGCTTGCCCCGGTCTGCGGGCAGGGATGGATGTGTTGGCATCACCCAAAGCCAGCTGCAGCCACGGGGCGTGGGGTGGGTGTTTTTTCCAACGGGGAGGTGCCCGGACCTGGTCCGTGGTTCCTCGTAGCCCCGGCACCCGCAGACCACAGCTCCCCTGCTGGGGCTGCATTTAGGGGCATTTCCTTAGAGCCTGGGGCTGTGCTCGTTCCCTGCTCCCGACACTGTTGTTGCGTTCCTGCTGCCACAAAATGCTAATCAGCCGCCTTAAAGCAGAGATAATTCCAGGTCTGATTAGCGGTGGCTGCTGCCGGGCGCCACGGCATGAATGCCAATGAAGGCAGCAGCCGGCAGGCCTGGGGGCTCCGCCTGCCCCGTGGCACCCCCTCCTCCGGGATGGGGCAACGTGTCACCGTGTCACAGCCTGGTGGCCTTCCTCAGCAGGCTGCACTCCCTGACCCGGGGGTTTCCTGGTCTGTGGTATCGTCTAGGGCACGTGTCTTTCAAGTGCTGGAAAGGACCGGCCAAAAACCGGGGGCAGAGAGCCCCCTAGAAGTGATGTTAGCTGTTCCACAGCACGTGGAGGTCTTGGGGTCCCCCCGGTGCCGGGATGCTCTCGCAGTCCCCTTGCGCTGATCCCAAAAGCTGGACCTGCTCTGCTCTCTCCCCCCAGGGTACAAAACTCTCCTCAAATGCCTGTCAGGGAAGTTCTGCCAGCGGGAGCTCATCGGGATCATGGGGCCCTCGGGCGCCGGCAAGTCCACGCTGATGAACATCCTGGCTGGCTACAGGTGAGGCTGGGGGGGACGCAGCGGGGCTGGGGGCCGGGGGTCCTGTGCTGCATCCGTCCCCGGGCGCCTCCGTCCCGCAGGGAGACGGGCATGAAGGGGCAGATCCTGGTGAACGGCCGGCCGCGGGACCTGCGCACCTTCCGCAAGATGTCCTGCTACATCATGCAGGACGACATGCTGCTGCCGCACCTCACCGTGCTGGAGGCCATGATGGTGAGCGCCGGGGGGGGCTGCGGGGCCTCCACGCTGGCAGTGGGACGTGGGGACCCGGTCCTGCTCGCCTTCGCTTCCTCACCGTGAGCTGTGGCCCCCCGACATCGATCGGGGGCGCCCCTGGGCCTGATGTTGATCTCGCCCTGCCCGTCCTCCCCCCGCAGGTCTCCGCTAACCTGAAGCTGAGCGAGAAGCAGGAGGTGAAGAAGGAGCTGGTGAGCGCGGAGGGAGGTGGGCTCGGGGCCTCTCGTCTCGCCCCAGTGCAGGGCAGTGGGGATGGGGGAGCCCTGAGGGCACCGGGGGGGGCAGAGGGACCCCCAGGTGGCGGGGACAGGGCGAGGGTCCCCGGGACACCGCGGTGAAGGAGGCTGTGCCCCCAGGTCAACGAGATCCTGACGGCGCTGGGGCTGCTGGAGTGCTCCTACACCCGCACCATCTCGCTCTCGGGGGGGCAGCGCAAGCGCCTGGCCATCGCCCTGGAGCTGGTGAACAACCCCCCGGTCATGTTCTTCGATGAGCCCACCAGGTGAGACCACAGGGACCGGGGCTCCCAGCGCTGCTTGGCCCCACCGGGGGACACCGGGGACCCCTCGGGATCCGAGCGGGGCTGTGGGACCCCCAGGGGGGCTGCAGCGGGGTGCTCTCCTCCATGGGCCTGAAAGAAAGGGGTGCCTGCGGGGGGGGGTGTCTTTGGGACATCCTTCTCCCCCGCTCACCTCTCCCCTTCTCTCTTTCTCCTCTGCCTCACCCTTCGTGGCCGCAGCGGCCTGGACAGCGCCTCCTGCTTCCAGGTGGTGTCCCTGATGCGCTCCCTGGCGCAGGGCGGCCGCACCATCATCTGCACCATCCACCAGCCCAGCGCCAAGCTCTTCGAGATGTTCGACAAGGTTTGGGACGGGGCACGGGGCCCCCCCCAGGGCTGTGGGGCCCCTGTGGCCAGGGAGGGAAGCCATGGGAGGGGGGGGGGACTGCAGGTTTTTACCCTGGCGGTGTGTGGTATCTGGTGGGGGTCTGGCCAAGGTGTCCCATGGGTGGGGAGGAGCAGGAGAGGTGCCCCCGCTGCTCCGTGCTTGCCAGATTTGCTTTTTTTTTTCTCGCAGCTGTACATCCTGAGCCAGGGCCAGTGCATCTTCAAAGGCGTCGTGACCAACCTCATCCCCTACCTGAAGGGCCTCGGCCTCCACTGCCCCACGTACCACAACCCCGCCGACTTCAGTGAGTGCCCCCCCCCCCCCGCCCAGCCTGGGCCGTGTTTTTTTTGGGGTGGCGAGGTCCAAACCCCAAGGGGACAGGGCTGCCCGCGTCCCCCCGCTGGGTGCTGGGCTGCCGGGTGGCACAGCACCACGGGGAGGGGGCTCCCACCTTCTGCCCTGGGGGGTTGTGGTGGAGGAGAGGGGACGTGGAGGGCTGGCTCAGCACCACTCAGGGGTCCTGTCCTCCTCTGCAGTTATCGAGGTGGCCTCGGGAGAGTACGGGGACCTCAACCCGGTCCTGTTCCGCGCCGTGCAGAACGGCATGTGCACCATGGCCGAGAAGAAGAGCAGCCCCGAGAAGGCCGACCCGTCGTGCCCGGCGCACTGCGTGGCGGTGAGCGGGGAGCACAGCAGGCTCCTGGAGCCGTGGGGGGGGGCGCAGGTCCCGGGGTGCCCGGCTGGGGACACCTCCGTCCTGCCTGCCCCACGGGCATCGGGTCCCCCTGTTGGGAGACGACCCCTGTCCCTGAGCCACGTCTGTGACCTGCCCGTGGTCTCGCAGGACGTGGACCACATCGAGAGCCACACGTTCGCCACCAGCACCTCCACCCAGTTCTGCATCCTCTTCAAGAGAACCTTCATCTGCATCCTGCGGGACACGGTGAGGGCAGGGGGGCTGCCGGGGGGCGGGCGGGGAGAGTCCAGCCAGGGCTCTCCCTGGAGGAAGGGGCAGGCTGTCCTCTGCCTCCCCGGGGTGCTGCGGGGCCGGGGCCCTGCCTCGCTGAGCCCCCGCGCCCCCCGTGCCCGCAGGTGCTGACCCACCTGCGGTTCATGTCCCACATCTGCATCGGGGTGCTGATCGGGCTGCTCTACCTGCACATCGGCAACGACGCGGGCAAAGTCTTCAACAACACCGGCTTCCTCTTCTTCTCCATGCTCTTCCTCATGTTCGCCGCGCTGATGCCCACCATCCTCACCTGTAAGGAGCTCCCGGCCCTGGGGGCGGGGGTGCTGAATGATGGGGAGGGCTGAGCTGGATAAAAGGGGGGAAATTGGGCAGGAGAGGGGAAAAAAAATCCAAGAAAAGGGGAAAACTTCCCTCGGGATCGCCCAGGGTGTATTGCAGTGTTGCCATTTGTTTGCTGTCTGGCCCAAAGCAGACTTGAGGACTTTTTCTTCCTGCTGAGAGAAGGTCCGTGGAGCTGTGCTCCCCGCTGCTGCATCTCCCTCTCACTTCCTCAAAAAGCCTGGCTGAAACCCCCCAGCTCAGCTGACTTTTCCACGCACCAAGTTCCCCACTCGGCCTCCTTTTTTTCCCCCGGTGAAGCCGCTCAGGTTCCTGCCCGCAGGCAGGCGGCTGCTGGGGGTGGGGGGTGGCGTTCGCCCCCACCGGGGTGGGCAGAGGGGCTGCAGCAGCCCGGGCCGGGGCTCTGCCGACCCCTTCCCTCCCCGCAGTTCCCCAGGAGATGTCGGTGTTCCTGCGGGAGCACCTCAACTACTGGTACAGCCTGAAAGCCTACTACCTGGCCAAGACCATGGCCGACGTGCCCTTCCAGGTGAGCACCGAAACGCGGCCCCGACGCCCCGGGCTGGGGGGTCCCTGTGCTCTGCGTCCCCCGGGGAGGGTCCGTGGCTCCAGCAGGGCTCTCTCCCCGCCGCAGGTGATCTGCCCCATCGCCTACTGCAGCATCGTCTACTGGATGACGGGCCAGCCCCCCGAAGCCACGCGCTTCCTCCTCTTCTCCGCCCTGGCCACCGCCACGGCCCTGGTGGCTCAGTCCCTCGGGCTCCTCATCGGAGCTGCCTCCACCTCGCTGCAGGTCAGGCGGGGGGTTTGGCTTTACCTGGGGTGTGGGGGGAAGGTCGCAGGGGGTCCCACGAGCAGGTTTGGGGACCCTTAGGTGGGCGGCGTGGCCGTGGGCACCCAGCGTGCTGTGCTCCCCAGGTGGCCACCTTCGTGGGCCCCGTCACCGCCATCCCCGTCCTGCTCTTCTCGGGCTTCTTCGTCAGCTTCAAGACCATCCCCACCTACCTGCAGTGGAGCTCCTACGTCTCCTACGTCAGGTGGGACCCAGCGCTGGGGCCAGGAGCTGCCCCCCCGTGGGGCTGGGGGGGGGGAACAGGGGCACGTGGTGACACGAGGTGACGTGGGGTGTGCTCTGCCCCAGGTACGGCTTCGAGGGCGTCATCCTCACCATCTACGCCATGGAGCGCGAGGACCTGGAGTGCCTCGAGGACTTCTGCCCTTTCCAAAAGCCCATCAAGATCCTGCAGGAGCTGGACGTGGAGGAGGCCAAGCTCTACCTGGACTTCCTCATCCTGGGCATCTTCTTCGTCATCCTGCGGCTCCTGGCTTACCTGGTGCTCAGGTACAAGGTCAAGTCGGAGAGATAAAGGGGCCACAGGGCCCCGGTGCCGCTCCCGGGCCTGGCCTGGGGACAGACACAGCTGGACCCGGCGCCCCGGGCCGCGTCGGTGGGTGCCAGCCAGGCCTGGCTCAGTCGAGAAGGGTTTTGAGACATCTCGGAACTGTTTTAACCTTTCCACGCACTCTTCATCGCAAAAGTTTTGTACAGCCCTGGCGCCTGCCACCCTCATTCCCCCGGGGACTGCCGGACCCCACGGAGCTTGGGGCCCCTCCGGCCACCCTGCATCTCTCCGAGGGGCACCAGGGACGGTCCCACGGGGCCAAGGGGGGGCTGCTCCGTGCCAGGAGGGGACACCCGCAGAGCCATCACGAGCCCCCGGAGCACCAGGCCAGCAGCACGTGCATCAGCATGGAGAGGAGCCCGAATATTCAACAGGCCCGGTTGCACAAGGCTTTCGTGTTTCCTGCCGCCGTAGCCACAGAGATTGCTGCATCCCCTTTTCCTTTCGGCCTAGATCCCCCTCTTTTTATTTTTTTCCTATTTTTATTTTTGTTTTAACCCTCCCTGCTTCCAGCCTGCATGGAGGGGAAGGAGGGGAGTCAGCAGGCAGAGAAGCTGGGGCTCTCTCGTGCTGCTGCTTGGATCCATCCTCAGAGGGGATCTGCAGACCTGGGGACCTGGTGTAGGGTCTGTGGGATTGGGACAGGGCTCTCAGACCTCAGACAGCCTCGTGTTTGGTCCCTGTTGTCTCTGGGATCCGAGCCAAGAGGATAAAAGCAACCAACGTGGAGAGAAGTGACCGGTCCCACCACACCCCGCACGGAGGATTTGGGTCCCCACCGTGCCGTCGCTGGAGCTCTGCTGCTGGAGCTGGCCCCGAGCCCTTCCCTTGTGCCTCCCTCCTCTCCTTCCCTGGCCCCACTGCGGCCGTCTCGGTAGGACGGGGAGGACAGCACCGCTCAGCACCGCCTGCGTGCTGCCCGCGAGGAGGCGATGGGACACGGCCCCGTCGCAGCGGGACCCTCCTGGGGTAGGAGCGCACAGAAACGGGTCCCAGCAGCGCCGGGGCTGGAAAGCAGGTGAGGTCTTGGAGCGGTTTGTGCGCGTCGGGTGAGCCTGGTGCTGGGAACAGCTTTGCACTTGGGCACTGGTGTCCGGATAAGGTTCATTTTGGATGAGGTCCCTTTTGGCAAGGGTCCCTGGCGGCTCCTCCGAAGTCACCCCTTGCGGAGGGAAGGCATTTGGGCACCTCACTGGCTCGCCGAAGGAACGGAGCTGAGGCTGGGGCGCACACACTGCTGTGCTGGCACCAGGACACGGGGCTGCGCTGATGCCACCAGAAACCCGCTGCTTTCTGGTGAGCACAGACACGGGAGGGCACAGCTCGGCCCTGGCTCCAAGCGCAGGCTGTGCCAGGCTGCTGCCGGCACGCTCCGAGCAGCAGGGCACCGCCGAGCGAAGGACGGACTTCAGCAATATCCTCGAGCCTCTCCTGCGCTTTTCTTGGCTCGTGCTGGGACTGCTCCGCGCCGCGGGGGCCAGCTGGCAGCGGGCGGGTGGATGGCAGATGCAGACGGGCACGCGGCAGGGCTGGGTTTCCCCTGCCTGGACAGCACAGACACGAGGAGCTGGTAGCCACGGGGCTCTCCTGCACCGAGGGGTGCTGGCAGCAGGACCTGCCCCGGTGCCCTTCCCCTGCTGAGCATTGGGGCTTTCCCCAGGGGCTCTCGGCTGACTTATCGCTGTCCCTCCTGAAATTCCCCTCGGTTCCTGGATCCTCCTTCACCCCTGACCCGTGTCGTGTCCTGCGGTGACGCTGCACAGGCTTGGAGCGCTGCTGCCTCCTGGACACGATGCTGCTAACTGGGGGCACGGGGAGAGGGGGCCCGTCCCCACGTCTCCTCCGTCACCAGGGGGTGGCGGAGCTGCAGGGCTGTCACCCATCTCCATTTCACTCTCTGGGGGGCTCTTGGACTGCTGCCCCGCTTCGGCCCTGCTTTTTGGGGCTCGTTCAGCCTTGCCCAGCACGGGGTGCGTGCTGCTGGGCTGGGGCTTCTCCCCTGGGTGCGGGTACCAAGGCGGCAGGAGGTGCTGATGGAGCAGCTTCACGTGGGCCCTGCCTCCTGCTGCTCGCAGCACGGGGACCAGGGCGACCAGGACAAGGGCTGGTGTGAGCTCTGCAGCTGGAGAACGGCTCTGCCGGGGGGTTTGGGGTGTGGGGATGGGGTCCCTGAGCTGGGTCTTGGCTTGTCCTGAGCGGTGTGGGGGGCACGCAGCAGCAAGGATGCACTTTATGAGAGCAGGGACACGGCACCGGGGGTGCTTCTGCCTGCGGGCACCCCCGCAGGGAATGCGGCTGGATAATCGCGAGGAGCGCGATGGAGAAGAGCAGGCTTCTTCCCCCACGCCTCCTCTCCCCTCCTGCACCCTCCCTGCCCCTGCCATGCACTTTGAAGGGACGAGGACGCGGATCCGGCTGTGGCTCTGGCTCCTGGGGAGCGCCGGTTGCACTCCAACCCCTCTAAACCTGCTTCAGCTCCTTCCCCTGGCTCCGCCAGCCCCAAGGCAGGGGCGCAGGGATCTGGCCCCTCGCCTCCACGCATGGCCAGGCCCCTTCGGCACGCTCACAGGGGCAGCAGCAGCCCCCTCATCCCTTTGGGTTTGCTGGAGGGGGCAGCGGGGAGCGCGGAGAGGGTCTCGCCCCCACCCCGATCAGGCAATAAACGCGTTTCATTCTCGCCGTGCGTGCCCACCTTCCCTCCCAGCCCTCCACCACCGAGCACCCCGCTGCTTTTCCAGCCTTTGCTGTGCCGTGTTGGTAAGGGGGGGGGGGGCAGCTTTAATCCGTGCTCCCTGGGGCCATTTGCCAAAAAAGCGTGGAGACAGCAGCGCGGAGGCCAAGGGAGGTGGGCGCAGGGGGTGTTTGCCCAGCTCCTGCTGCCTCGCCGGGGGGAGGCTGCGCAGCGGGGCCGGGGCATTGCTACCCCTACAGCGGCCTGGCCGGACCCAGGCGAGGTGGGAGCGAGCCCCCGGGCTCTGGGGGGAGTTGGGGGGGCTGCCTGCAGGTGAGTGTCCCATGGGGACAGCTTGTGGGGGGGTCCCAGCGGTGCTCAGCGGTGTCCGGAGGGCCGTGGAGCGGGCGGAGGCGTCGCGGCGTGTGTCGGTGTTCGGGGGCTGCCAGCTGTACTCGTGGGGTTTCGCACATCAATAAAACCTATATTTATAGTGTGTTTACGGTGTATTTGTAGGGCTGCCTCCCCTTTCTGCGTACGGGGCGGGGACGGGTGGCCCATGGGTGCTGGGGGGGGGGGGGGCACCCACACACCTGTAGGCTCTGGGGGGGACATTTGGGAGGCGAGTACAGCCACGGGAGGGGGGAAGGGGGGGCAGGCTGGGATTTTCTGGGTGTTTTCTGGGATCTTGCAGCACGTTGTGGGGTGCTGGAGCAGCTCCGCGCCCTGCGGGACCGCGTCAGGCTGCGTGCCCGTACACGCGTGCATTGCACAACCCCGCACAAGCGCGTCCTGCAGCCGCCCCCGGACCCCCCCCAGCACCCTCTGAACCCCCCCAGCACCCTCCGGACCCCCCAAATCCCCTCCAAACCCCCCCGGTCCCCGCGGGGAGCCCCGTCCCCGACGCATCCCGGCTCCCGGCGGGGGCGCGCTCCCCCCGGCGCTGCTCCCGGCGGCCGGGCGGGGACAGGGGCGGGCCGGGGGGGGGGACACGGGGCGGAACGGGGCGGGCCGGGGGGGGGCCGGGCCGCAGGAAGTCCCCGACGCCCTCCGCCGAGCCTTTCCCGAGCCGGGGCAGCCGTCGGGGGGGGGTCCCGGGGGGAGCCCCGAGGGAGGTGACAGCGGGTGCGGGGTCCTTGGGGTGCTGCGGGAGCGAGGGGGGGGGGTCCCGGGGTTGGATTTGGGGTTTCGGGGGGGCTGCCGAGCCTCTTGTCCGCGGCTGGGGACGGGCAGCGGGAGCGGGGCTTTTTGGGGTTTTAATGGGAAAGCTCTAAAAAGCCCAGCGGGGGGGTCCGGCAGGAGGAAGCCCCCCCCCCCCCTCTCCTTTCCCCTTTTTTCCAACATTTTTGCCATCCCCCCCCCCGGGTGTTGCCACGCTGCTAGGGCTGAGCCCGGGCGAGTGACTGCCGGCTGCAGGGCCGGGAGGTGGCAGGAGGGGGCCCGGGGGGGGGCTGCCGTGCCCAGCACCCACCTCACCTCGCTGCCTGACCCTTCTCTTCCCGCAGAGGATGTCCCGGGCCGTGCAGGGACGGGGCTGCCTGCCCTGGGCCCGGCTGGGGCCGTACCTGCGAGCTGCTTCGCTGCCAGGTGAGCCCGTGCTGCGCCTCTGGGGCTGGGACCCCGAATCCGTCCCGCTCCTGGGGTCACCTCGTTCCCCCCCCCCCGGACGCCCACCCCGGCCACACAGCGGGGTGTCCGTGGGGCACCGCCGCGGGGTGCCAAGGCAGTGAGCGGGGTGCCGCGAGCCCCGTGGGGCTGGGGGACGCTGTCCGTGACCCCCCAAGCATGTTGTGTCCCCGCAGGTGCTGCCGGCGGCTCCTTCCACGGGAAGATCCTCAGCGGGGACAGCGGCTCCCTGCCCAGGTACAGCAGCACGCAGCTGGGTGCCCCCAGAGGATCGGGGCTCCCCAGGCGCACGCTGCTTTGCCCCCACCTGGAAACCGCCCCCCTGCCCCCTTCCCAGTTCAGCCCAGCCTCTCCGCCTCGCCCCAGCCCCGTGGGGTCCCTGGGTTCCTCGTCCCTCCCTCGTCACCTGCCCGCGCTGCCCCTCGGGGCTGCCAGCCCCTGCCCTCCTCCCGACGCTCTCCTCCTGCCCCAGGAGCTGTGTTCGCCACCAAGGAGGCTCCCAGGGGCCGCCAGCCCAGCGCGGCTCCTCCCGCCACGGCCTGGACCACCTGAGGACCGTGGCCTCTTCTGGTGAGCGTGCGGCCTCGTGGAGAAGGACGGGGGGGTCCTGCAGAGCTGCTGCCCTCCAGGGCTGTGCGTGGCCCCTGCTAGCGAGAAGCCCTCCTCTTGCCAACGCCTTTCTCTCCCCAGATGCCATCAAGAAGCACCAGAAGAGCCTGGCTGCGTGGTTCAGCAACCAGCCCAACGAGGAGAGGCAGTTCGGCCCTTCCTTCTCGCTGGACGCGGTCCACGTGGACCCGGTGATCCGGGAGAGCTCCCTGGAGCAGATCCTGAAGCCCTCTCCCGAGCTGACCGTCCAGCACCAGCTCCAGCGGTCCTCCAGGCAGGTCATCAGCCTCCAGAACCTCTTCGACGTGGATGCCTGCGGGCGGCAGGTGAAGAACGTGGTGCTGTACGGCACCGTGGGCACGGGGAAGAGCACCCTCATCAAGAAGATGGTGGTGGACTGGTGCCACGGTCTCCTGCCCCGCTTCGAGCTGGTCATCCCCTTCTCCTGCGAGGACCTGTCCCACAGCCGCGTCCCCATCTCCCTGCGGCGCCTCGTCACCAAGAAGTACCAGCACCTCCGGGACGTGGCGCCCATTCTGGGCACTTCCAACCTCAAGGTGCTTTTCATCCTCAACGGCCTGGAGCGCCTCAACTTGGATTTTCGGCTGGCTGGCACGGAGCTGTGCTGCGACCCCGGCGAGCCCATAGCTCCCTCTGCCATCGTGGTCAACCTGCTGCGAAAGTACCTCCTGCCAGAGGTCAGTGTCCCCCTCCAGCTCCTCCGTGCTGCAGGAAGGCTGGGGGAGAGCCCGGGGATGCTTCAGGCTTGGCTCTCGTGTGCATTGCTCCTTGTTCAGCTTGGCTGTGAGTCAACGGGCAGCCTCCGTCCCTGGAGGGACTCCCTGAGGTGGCTTCATGCTGATTTGTCTCTGGGGGGTCTTTGGGGAGGCCTGGTGAGACGAAGAAGGCGGCAGCTGGGAGCCCGCCTGCTGGGCTGTGCCCTTCCAGATTTAATTTATGTCTAGCAGGGGATGGGGAAAGCTCTTCTGTGCGCTTTGCCTGGGCAAGCTTTGAACTTAGGGTGGCAGCTTCTCGAACCCTTGGGTGAAGGCTTGGGGTCCTGCTGAGCTTGGCTAAGAGGGAACACCTCCCAGCTCACCCGGCCCTCCGCTTCCAGGCCAGCATCATCGTCACCACGCGCCCGTCCGCCGTGCGCCGCATCCCTGGCAAGTACGTGGGGCGCTACGCCGAGATCTGCGGCTTCTCCGACACCAACCTGCAGAAGCTCTACTTCCAGATGCGCCTCAGCCAGCCCGGCTGCGGCGGAGGGGACGGCGAGGGCTCGGGCGAGCAGGATAACCTGGTGGAGATGCTCTCCAGGAACCTGGAGCGCCAGAACCAGATCGCCGCCGCCTGCTTCTTGCCCTCGTACTGCTGGCTGGTGTGCACCACGCTGCATTTCCTCTACTTCACCCGGACGGTGCCGCCCAGCCAGACCCTGACCGGCATCTACACCAGCTTCCTGCGGCTCAACTTCAGCGGGGAGGTGCTGGACAGCACCGACCCCACCGACATCTCCATGATGAAGTACGTGGCCAAGACGGTGGGCAAGCTGGCCCACGAGGGGGTGATGTCCCGCAAGACCTGCTTCTCGGAGGAGGACCTGCGGCAGTGCTTCGAGGTGGAGATGAAGACCGAAAGCGAGCTCAACCTCCTGGAGGTCTTCCGCAGCGACGTCTTCCGCTTCTTCCTCACGCCGTGCGTGCAGCCGGGCAAGGAGCACACCTTCGTCTTCACCATCCCCGCCATGCAGGAGTACCTGGCCGCCCTCTACGTGGTGCTGGGCGAGAAGAAGACCCTGGCGCAGAAGGTGGGCAAGGAGCTGTCGGAGCTCATCGGGAAGGTGAGCGAGGACGCCGCCGTGGTTCTGGGCATCGTCTCCAAGGTGCTCCCCCTGCGCTTCCTGCCCGTGCTCTTCAACCTGCTCAAAATCTTCCCCCGCTTCTTCTCGCGGCTGAGCGGCAAGGACCGGGACACGATCGCTCGCACCATGGCGGAGGAGCTCTTCAAAGAGGAGGACTACTACAACGACGACGTCTTGGACCAGATCAACTCCAGCATCCTGGGCGTGGAGGGCCCCATGCGGCACCCCGACGAGGCCCCCGACGACGAGGTCTTCGAGCTCTTCCCCATCTTCATGGGGGGGCTGCTGTCCCGCCGCAACCGCGCCATCCTGGAGCAGCTGGGCTGCTCCATCAAGAACCTGGCGGCCTTCGAGATCGCCGAGGCCATGAAGAAGACCGTCATCAGGAACAGCCGCAAGGGGCTGCCCCCCTCGGAGCTGATGGACTACCTCTTCTTCCTGCACGAGTTCCAGAACGAGCGCTTCACGGCCGAGGCCGTCCGATCCCTCCGGACCGTCAACCTCTCGTCCGTCAAGCTGACCCCCCTCAAGTGCTCCGTGCTGGCGTCCGTCATGGGCACGGCGTGCCACGAGGTGGACGAGCTCAACCTCACCTCCTGCAACCTGGACGCCGGCAGCTTGAGGACCCTCTTCCCCGTCCTGCTGCGGTGCAAAGTCCTCCAGTGAGTACCTCTTCTGCTTCCCCTGGGCAGCGCTCAAGGGCTGGGCTCCCCTCGCCTCTGCCGGGGCACGGAGCGGGCAGGGAAGGGCAGGAACGCTTTGTCTGTCCTCAGAGCGGTCCCCGAGGACTACAGCGCCCGTCGTGCACCGCTCCTGTGTGCAGCCTGGCTCGGGCGCTGCATGCCGGGACCCGCAGTCCCTCCGCAGCCTCCCGTGGGGCCGCGATCAGCGCCCGGTGCCCGCGGGCTCCATCCCGTTGCTCGGTGCCACCCGGCGTCGCCCCGCAGCTCGCCCCGCTGGGTCCAGGCGGGGGATGCGGAGCCCCGGGGGGGGGCCCCGGGGTCCGTCGCAGTCCGTTTGTGGCACTGCAGTCTTCCCGTCGCCCAGGGGGTGGCGAGCAGCGCTCGCAGAGATGGACGCGGCTGTGCAGCGGGGCTGGGCGCCGCTTCCTGCCTCTGGAGCTTGGGGAGGGCTTGGTGGGGTCCTGCTCCCCCCTGAGACCCTCAGCCCCCCCCGGCAGGGCTTGGGTCCCCCTCCCCTCCCCTCGCTCCTGCCGGCGCTGGCTCTGTCGGCTGACACTGCCCCTGCGCTGGGGGGGCTGCCATGTGCTCCTTTTTGGGGAGGAAACCTCAAGGGTCCTCGGCTGGGGAGCCCAGGTGGGGTGGTGATGGGGAGGACGGGGTGAACGCCCCCCCCCCCCCCCCCCAGGCGGCGTTTCGGCCCTGCCACCCGCCGCGTTTTGCTCTGCACCAGCCTGCAGCTCAACAGCCTGGGCCCCGACGCCTGCGAGGAGCTGCGCGCCCTGCTGCTGCACGACCAGTGCGCGGTGAGCGACCTGCGGTGAGTGCTGCCCCCGTCCCCGCCCCAAACCCTCCCGGCTGCCCACCCCGCTCCGGGACCCCCTTCCCAGCCTCGGCAGCTCCCTGACCCCGTGTCCTCCCAGGCTGTCCAACAACCCGGTGGGCGAGCGGGGGGCACGGCACCTGGCCGAGGCGCTGGCGGGGAACCGCTCGCTGAGCCGCCTGTCCCTGCTGCACGCCGCGCTGGGGGACCGGGGCGTGGAGGAGATCGCCGGGCGCCTGGCCGACAACCAGCAGCTGCAGGAGCTCAACCTGGGCTACAACGCCCTGACGGACGCGGCCGCCCTGCGCGTGGTGGAGGTGGCCAAGAAGCACGCCACGCTGGACAAAGTGCAGTGAGTTCAGCCCGCCCGCTCGCGGGCGATGCTCCCCACCCGATGTCCCTCCCGGTGGCGGCAAGCAGGGGCTGGAACCCCTCTCTGCCCGCGTATCCTGGCCCCCAACGTCTCCTTGTCTCCTCCCGACCCGCAGTTTGTACTTCAACGACATCAGCGAGGAGGGCAAGCGGGCGCTGCACAGCCTGCGCATGGACCGGGACGGCGTCAGGGCGCTCGTCTTCCTCACGGCGGGCACCGACGTCTCCGACTACTGGTCCAGCATCCTCAACACCGTGCACAGGAACCTGCCCTTCTGGGACCGCGAGCGGGTTCGCCAGCACCTCGCCCTCCTCCTGCAGGACCTGGAGAGCAGCCGGAGACAGACGGCCAACCCCTGGAGGAAAGCCAAGTTCCTGCGGGTGGAGAGCGAGGTCAAAAGGATGCTGGGGAAGCTCCAGCAGGGGACCCTGTGAGCTGCTGTCCAGGCAGGGAGGAGACGCTGCAGGGGTGCCCGTGCCCCTATCCGGGGGGAGATGCCCAGCGGTCGGGTGCTGCTGAGGCTGTCCAAGGCGCTGGGTACGTGGGGCTCAGCCCTGATCCGCGGGCGAGGCTGAAAATGTGGGAGAACCGCCTGGAGCCCAGGAACAAACGGGACTTCTTCTTCTGGGCTTGGAGAGTCCCAGCCCCTGCCGGCCTGGAGACGAGCCGCGGCAGGGGCAGGACTCCGGCTTGCTTGTGAAATCCTCGGTGGCATTAAAGCGCTCCGCTTTGTTTCCTGGTCTCGCTCTTCCCCGCCGTGGGCTGCCCCAGGGGGCGGCTGGAAGCTGGGACGCCCGGGGGCTGTCGCCGAGCCCCTCGGGGTGCTGGTCCCGGCTCCCAGCCCTGCTGGGCGAGGGCCAGCGGTGCCCCGGGGCTGGGAGGGCAGGGGAGACGTCGGGGCTGTTTAACCATTAAACCTGGGGCGTCTTGGGAGAGGCGGGGACGCTGGCCTCGCTGCCACTTCACCCTGTACCTTGATCCCCCTCGCATTCGCTGCAGCCATGAAGCAAATGAAAGGTACGTGCCGGGGCAGCGGGGCTTCGTCCCGCGCAGCCCCTGCCGCACGTGCACGTCCCAGGCTCTGCAGGGCAGCGTCGGAGCCCGGGGAGGCGCCGGGAAGGAGCTGCAGGCAGCCAGGAAAACGCAGCTGGGCTTTTTTGGGGGGGGGGGGCTTGGCAGGAATCCCCTCTCCAGGGGTTTGTGGGGGGTCCTTGTGCTGGAAGAGGTGGGGAGGTTTTCATTTGGGGAGGCGTGCGGGGGGGAGGTTTCCATCAATTCTGGGCACCTCGTTGCCCTCCTCACCCCCACCCAAAAGTCCCGGGGGGGGCTGCACAGACTCTGCAAGCCCGCTTGCCCCGGCGCGGCACGCTCGGCCCCTGCACGGACAAGCCCCGAGTGCTGCGGGTCTGCCCCCAGCTCGCTGCCTCCTGCGCTCACCTCTCCTCTCCCCCTGCAGGGCTCGAGGGCGACAGGACGTCCATCATGTAAGTGCTGAGCTCCCCCCGGCCGGGGGGCTCGTGGCCCCGTAACGGGGCCGTGCTGAGGCGGTGTGGGACGTGGGTCCTGGTCCTAGGAGGGTTTTTCCCTGAGCTGTCAGCTTGGGAGAGATAGGGGCAGCCCCACGGTGCTGGAGCTGTGGTCCCGGCAGGCTCCCGTGGTGGCAGGGCTGGGGAGGGCAGGGGAAGGCGATGGGGCTGCGCTAACGTGGCCTCTCCCGCCCTTTGTCATTTCAGAAAATTTGAATTTAACCCCAAAGATGGGATTGACAACCCCGCCTTGTCGCTGGCTGAGGACACGGGTAAACACCCCCCCCTCTCCTGCGGGTTCCCCCATCAGCGTTGGGGCCGGGCACCTGGGGGCACCCCGGGGCGCGTGTGGCAGAGGGGAATGGAGACCCCCCTGTGGCTATGGGGAGGGGGTCCCCGTCCCACAGAGCATCCCTGCGGCCCCCGCTCACGGTCCGTGCCCCCCTCGCAGATGGCGAGGCCGCGGGGGAGCCCCGCTTCTACCTCCTGAGCAAAGGCAGCGCGGAGACCTTCGGCTTCTGCCTCCACGAGGAGCTGGGCAGCCACGGCCACGTCGTGCGGCAGGTGGAGCTGGGGGGGCTGGCCCAGCGCAGGGGGCTGCAGGACGGGGACCGGCTCCTGCAGGTCAACGGGCACTTCGTGGACCACCTGGACCACCAGCGGGTAAGCCCCGAGCGTCCCGGGGGGGGCGCAGAGGGTGCGGGACCCCGCTGCCCCCTGACCCTGCCGGAGAGGTCCCGTTCTCCGGGGTCAAATCCTGGCCCTGTCCAGGTGGTGCAGAAGATCAAGGCCAGCGGGAACCAGGTGCTGCTGGCGGTGCTGGACGGCGACTCCTACGAAGCGGCCAAAGCCCTGGGCCGGGACCTGGCCCAGCTGCTGCCCGCTGACGTCCGCCCGCGCCTCTGCCACGTCAAGAGGGACAAAAGCGGCTTCGGCTTCAGCGTGTCGGGGCCGGAAGGTAGGGGACGGGGACGGGGACGGGGATGGAAACCCGCCCGTGGCATCGCCCCGCTCGCCCCATCCCGCTCCTTCCCCTCGCGCAGGCACCAAGGGCATGTTCCAGCTCTCGGTGCGGCAGGACGGCCCGGCGGACCGAGCGGGGGTCCCGACGGGCTCCTGGCTCCTGGAGCTGAACGGGGCCAGCGTGAGGAGCTGCTCGCGCTCCCAGCTCGCCCGAAAGGTGCGTGCTGCCCTCCCACGATGGGTGCAGGACCGGGGCCGGGGCCGGCCGTGGTGCCGAGCGTCCCGTGGTGCCGAGCACCCCGTGGTTCTCCTCCAGCTGAAGCAGAGCGGCAGCAAGATGACGCTGCTGGTGGCATCCAGCGCCGTGGAGGAGTTTTACCGCCTGCGGGGGCTGCAGGCCCCAGCCGCCTCGGCAGACACCTCCTGGCTGCCCTACAGAGCTCGCGAGCTGCGCATGGCGAAGGGCCCCGGCGGCTAC
The DNA here is from genome assembly GCF_964034855.1 of Anser brachyrhynchus. NCBI lineage: Eukaryota > Metazoa > Chordata > Aves > Anseriformes > Anatidae > Anser > Anser brachyrhynchus. The sequence continues at coordinate 2,733,616 of NC_137718.1, forward strand.
GGGTTCCTGCTCAAGGAGGACGACTACGGTGCGGGGGCTATAGGTGAGGGGAGATCTGGGGATAGCGGCGAGCCCCGTGCCCATTCTGGGGGCTGCTCCCAGCTGCATTTGGGGGTCCGGCAGCGTCGGGCTCCGTGAGCATCTTCCCTGCCCTGTCCCCGCCGCGGCAGGCCAGTTCCTGTGGGAGGTGGATGCCGGGCTGCCGGCCGAGCAGGCGGGGATGAAGGAAGGGGACCGCGTGCTGGCGGTGAACGGCGAGAGCATCGAGGGGCTGGACCACCAGGAGACGGTGCTCAGGATCCGTGCCCACGAGGACCGGGTGACGCTGCTGGTCATCGACCCCGCTAGCGACGAGTTCTACCGCTCGGTACGGTTCGGGGACCCCTGGGGTGCTGCGGGGCTGGGTGACGGGGTGGATTTCAGCCCCAGACCTGCGTGGTGAGGGCCCTGCAGGGCTCCTGGCTTGCCGTGGAGCTCCACGAGCCGCACAACTAACCTGTGGGGCTCTTCCAGGTGGGGCTGTCCCCTCTGCTGTTCCTCGAGGACGGCGACCCTGCCTCGGGCTCCTGCACGCCCTCCCTGCCCTCTCCCCACGGCTCCCCTGGGCTCTGCCACGTTGACGTGGGACCAAAGGGACCCGGCTCCTGGCTGGTGGCTGCTGCCAACAGCATAACCATCACGCAGGTAACCCGCCTCGCCGCGCTGCTCCCAGGCTGGCATCCTCCTGCCCCGCTTCTCCTGGCCCTTCCCTGGCACCGCGGGGCTGGTGGGAAGGGGCTGCACGGCCCCTTGGCCACGGGGGCCGAGCAGAAAGATCCCCCCGAACCCACCCGCGGAGTGTGGCGGGGTGGGTGGACGTGTGCTGCCCTCTTGTCCCCGCCGTGTCCCCGCAGAGCCCGCGCAAGGAGGAGCAGAGGCGGCTGCGCGAGGCGTTTTAGTGGCCCGGGAGCACCCAGCCTCTGTGGCCCCACCAGGTCCAGGCTGCTGCTGCCCCCGGAGAGCAGAGGAGCTGCTCGGGATGGCCAACGCTACGCCTCTGCGCCAGGGACGGGGCTGCCAGCACCGCACCTCGCACGGACTCGCCTCCGCTGCCCGAGGCTGGCCCCGGGCTTTTATTAGTGGCAACCTGAAGGCAGAGCTGCGCCTTTGCCGGCCCCGATGCCTCCGGGAGTGTTTAGGGACGCGGCACTCGAGCCCTCGCCCAGCTCCAGGCTCTGGATTGCCCCCAGGAGAGCCGAGGCACTGCCCTTCACGCCATGACCCGGGGCGATGGGGAGCCTGGAGCTCGGCTCAGCCCAGGGCTGGCCCTCGGGCGAAGGGGAGAAGGAGCAGCGGAGGCCACGGGGCACTGGAGGAACCCCCCCAGCTCTGAGCCGGGCTGGGGTCTGCCCCCGCACGGACATCTCCTTGTGCTCCTGCCCTCTGCGAACTCCGGGTGGGATCTGCCCCCAGCAGGGCACCGTTCCCGCGTCACCCTTTTGGGGTGGGATTAAAGGACGCGAATCCACTCCGCCGTTCACGTGGGTGGTGTAACGGAGGCTCTGGCGCTGAGGATCCGTCACCCAGCCGGTGCGGCGGTGGAGGTGGAGCTGGGGGGGCCTCCACGTGCTGATGACCCCCTCCTGGGGGTGCCCAGGGCGCTACATCTCCAGGGGGTTGAGGCCGAACTCCTGCAGGCGCTGCTTGTGCTGCAGTGCGATGGCCGTGCCCTGCTCCTCCCAGTGCTGCCTGGCCCCTGCCAGCTTGGCCAGCACCAGGTCCAGGCTGGCCTGGTGGGAGAAAGGACGGTGAGGGGGGGAGGAACGGTGCTGCCAGGGGGAGCCACCCCGAAAATGTCCCCGCTCACGTGGAGGATCTGCTCGTACTCCCTCTCCATGGCGCTCATCCTGCCCTGCAGCTGGGCGATGGTCCTGTCCCGCTCTGCCAGGGCCTTGGTGGCAGCCTCGTGGCTCTGCTGGCTCTCCTGGAGCCTGGTGGCTGCGGGGTTGGGGACAGGGGACACTGAGCACGTGGGTGCAGGAGGCTGGCACTGCACGAATGGTGTGGGACGGAGCGGGCAGTGTGGCACAGCCCCTGCCCGAGCTGCCCCTGCTCCTGGGCTGGCACAGGGGTTGGGGATGGGGCGGCACAGGGTTTGGGGTCGGGGTGGGATCGCAGCATCCCCTCTGCAGTCAGCACCTCCCAAGCTCGGGGATGTGCTGGGAGCAGGGTCAGGCTTTGCCTTCAGCTCCTGCTGGGCAGACAGCACAGGGCGAGTGGCTCCCATCTCCCGCTTCTCCCCCCAAAATGTGCTTCGGTGCCCTGGAATTAACCCGTCCCCATCCCAGCAGCAAGGGGGGAGCGTGCCGGGGCTGTACCGAGCTGCTCCTGCAGGCTGTTCACCTTCGCCTCCAGGCGCTGGCTGTGGGCTGCCGTCTGCCTCTGCAGCTCCCGGTACTGCCGGCTCATTTCTGGGAGCCACGGAGAGGAGAAGGGGACGATAGGAGGGACAGGCAGGAGGTCCCCGAGCTGGGAACCCAGCCCCTGCGGCCGGGGGGGCTCCGGCAAGGTGGGATTTGAGGATTTCCCTTGCAGGCTGGTGCACCCGCAGTGGCCGTGCCCCCTCTCCGTGTCCGGCCGGGGAGGAGGGAGCCCTGTCGGGGGAACGCTCAGCCTCTCCGCCCAGCGTGGGAGAGCGAAAACGAGCACGGAGTTTTGCATGTGGCGAAGACCGCAAACCTCTGGCTGAGGTTTTTCACCTCTGCTCAGCTCAGCTCCTGCTCGAGCACTGAAGGAAGCGGCACGGCCATGGCTGCTGCAGCCCGGGGAGTCTCCCCTGTGCTCTGCTCTGCAGCTGGGTGCGCGGCCGCAGCCTCCGCACGCTGGCGGTAGGGGTGGGAGCGGGGCTGGCCAGCACCAGGGTGGCGTGGGGCCGAGCAGAACGGGCCAAAGGGAGAGGCGGGGTAAGCTCGGTGGCATCCCAAGGTGTGGGTCCCTGTGTCTGCCCCCTCCCGCCTCTCCCTCACCTTCGTGCATGTCTCTCTTGTCGTCCCGTGCCTGCTCCAGCGCCCGCTCCAGCTCCCGCAGCCTCCGCCGGAGCCCCTCGCTGTCCGCCCTCGCCCACCGGGCCGTGTCCCTCCAGGGAGCTGCGGGGCAGAGGCACGGGGCTGCCGTGGGGTCTGTGTGCCCGCCGGGGGGTGACCCATGGGGATCCGACCCCTGGAGCAGCTACGGAGCAACGTGCAAGCACGGGGAGCCGCGGGGCTCTATCCACTGGGTGCCCTGCTCGGTGCCATGTCCAGCACCCAGTTTTTCCAACCCTTTTTCTGCTCCCAAGCTTGCCCCAGCCCCTGGCTCCTCCAGCCCTTACCCCGGTGCTCTCCCAGGCTGTCAGCCTCTGGTGCCGCTCTCCTGGACGTCGCTTCAGCTTGGCTTTCTGCAGCCAGAGGGGAGAAAGAAGAGAGGGAGTCAGGAGCAGCCCGCCGGTGGGGCTCGGCCCAGGGACACCGAGGGCTCGCGCGTGGCTCAGGTGGCCCAGGGGCAGCCTGCCTCGGGATGCTCGCCCCCGGGAAAGCTTGGCTGGGGCACACCCCCAGCTGAAAGGCTGGCGCCCGGGCTGCGTTCGTGCAGACACGGAGTCAGGGTGCAGCCGGTTTTACTTGAAGCGGCTTCCCTGGAGAGATGCACGCTCATGCAGGACCGAGGGCTGACATTTCACGGTGGAGCCGGGGCAGCAGCCAGGGTCCTTGGCGCACAGAGGTTTGGGGACCCTTCCCAAACCCCGCTCCACGTGTTCTTCCGCTCTCAGAGGTCTGTAGAAGCTGGGGCCTGGCAGTTTGAACCTCCCAAACCAGGTCCCGCTGGGCCGGAGGGTGCAGCGGGGCGCAGGATGCTGCGCACTGCCCTGGGGACCCTGCTGCCTCCTCTTTCTCATCAGCATATCGGGAGCAGCAGAGGCGGGACTGGAGGGTTACATCCCTGGTGACTTGAGGCAGGCAAGACCCCAGACTCACCCGCTGCGCTGCTCTTTTTCTGCTGCTTCACTCCTCTTTTCCCCTTCCCTTTGCTCTTCGGAGGCATCCTCCGGCAGCGCCGCTAGCACGGACCTGGGTCCCCGAAGGCGCAGCGGCCGCCTTGAAGCCAGCCCCTGCTGTTGTAGCAACTGTGTCCGCAGCCAGGGCAGGTTGTCGCCTGGCCCCGCGCCTGCCTCCGCCTCGCAGCAGCCGAGCGTTTCTCCCCCGTGACACAGGCGTGGGCCACACGCACCCAGAGCAGCGCCGGGGTGGTCCGAGGCCGTCCCCGCTCCCGGCACCGAGCCGGTTGGGTTTGGCCGCGGCTCCCAGCGGCTCGGCTGGCCCCCGTCCCAAATGCATCCCACAGCCCTGGTCCCACGGCAGCCTGGTGGCTCCGTGGGGATGGGGCAGGGAGGGCGACGCTCCCAGGTCGCAGCCCGAGGCGAGCCCAGCGCCTTCCTCCCTTCCTGCCCCGGCTCTCCCCTCCGGCACACCCTGCTGCTCGCTGCCGCGAGCTCTGCCCTGGGGACCGCGGCTGGATTTTGACCCTCTTTATAAAAAAGAGGAGAGGAAGGAAGGGAGGGGATTTCAGGCCGCCGTTTCTGCTCGGGACGCGATTAACCCCAAATAGCTAGGAGTGTGTAGGTGCTTTCTTCCGCAGGATGCAGACCCCGCTGCGTGGGCAGGGCGGCGGGAGCTGGCGGCTCTGGGCGAGGACACCGCATCCCCTGCTGCCGCCAGGGCAGTCCCAAAGGGTGCCCAGCTCCTCCTTCCGCAGGGAGGAGACAGTCCCCAAGGAAAGCAACCTTTGCTTGAGGTCCCGCACGTAAATACAGCCGCGGCTTGGCGTGAATCACGCCCAGAGAAGCCGATGATAGGCAGGAGCGCAATTGCTCAAGCACGCTCCCTGATCTCTTTGGATTGGGGCCACGGTGATTTTTATGCTTGGCTCCACTAAGCTGGTGTAACCCTCCCCAGCCCTCTCCCCGGGTACTTGTGGTATCCTGGAGCTGGCCAGGGCACCCTCCGGTGGTCAATCCGGCTTGACTATTAGCCAGAAGCCATTAGCATCTAATGGGAAAAGCCTCAGGAACACGGCCTCAATAAACGTTGACATATTTGAGGTCAATATAATCCTTAGGAAAATTTGCCCAGGTAATTAAAGCCAGACAAGGAGCTGCCTGTCCCAGAAATATTTACCAAGTTCTACCAAAGGCTGTAAAATCAAGACGGGGAGTTTTATAAGCGATTTATACGGGGTTACTTCGCTGCGTCTGGTGCTGGATGCCGCCGTCCTGCTCATCCGATGCCGCAGCTCCATGCAGGAGCTCATCACGAGCCAGCAGCGGACGGACAGCCCTGGTCCGGGGCAGAACTGGGGTGGAAAGAAGCTGCTGAAGCCAGGGCGGCGCAGAGCAGCCCGGTGGCACAAGGAGGATGGGGTACGGCGTGTGTGGGCAGCTGGGGCTGGGGTGGGAGGCGAGGGACAGCACAGCCTGAGCACAGAGCCCTGCGGCCACGGCAGGGGCTGAGCAGCACCGGCAGAGCGTGGCTCGTCCCTGCTGCGGCAGGGGGTGTGCCAGGACAGTGTTTTTTTTTTCTTTTTTGGGGGGTTTGCACACCCGGAGCCCCCGGGGGATCCCTGTGCCTGGGTGCAGCAGGGGGTGCAGACAGCGAGCTCCGCTGTGGGGTTTGCCTCCAGCCTGCAGCCGCTGTCCCTGGGTGCTTGTGCTCGACACATGACGTTGGCCACACCGCAGCATTTGCTGTTTTTGTGTTTTCTTTCCCCCTTTCTTTCCCCTGTTTGTCCCAGCCCCGGTTGGTTTCCGCAAAAGCCGCGTTCTGCCTGGGCAAGGGCGGCCAAAAAGCGGATCCCAAGGCGGCGCGGCGACAGCTTCCGAGGGGCTGCTGCCAGCTCAGGGGCGGTCTCACGGCCTCCCTGCCCCGCTCCCACCCCGGGACACCCCCTGAGGCGAGGAGCAGGCTGCGGGAAGAGCTTTTATTGTTGGAATTAGAACAGGAGCACAACACGGCTGGGTGGGAGGGGGTGACTGTGGGGCGAGGAGCAGGGTCTGTTGCAGCTCCTGCCGCAACGCGGCCGCCCGCTTCCCGATTTCTGCGCGTCTTCATGTGGAGAAAAGGGAAGCTGGCCCTCAGAAAGGGGAAATAATTCTGTTTTGCAAGACACGGAAACCAGCGCGGCCTGGCCCCAGCAGGCCCGCAGGCCGGCCCGCTGTCAGCGAGAACCGTTGCCATGGCGACGCCGCCCCGCCCGGCCCGCGCCCCCCTCCCGCCCTCACTAAACATGGCCGCCGCGCCTCCCTCCGCTCCCCGCGCGCCTGCGCGCAGCCGGCGGGAGGGGGCAACAGTGCGCGGGCGCTGACCAATAGCCGCCGTCTCCTCCCCGGCCGAGTGGGCGGGGCGAGGCGGGCGGGGGGGTGTAACGACCAATGGGCGCTCGGCGGAGGGCGTGGCCGAGGGGTCGAGGGCGTGGCTCGCGCGGAGGGCGGCACTTGGGCGGAGGGCGGGGCAGGGGCCGGAGCCGGGCGCCCCCCGCTGCCGCCGCCGCCGCCTCCGCCACCGCCCGCGGCTCCGCGGCTCCCGCTGCCGCCGCCCGTCCGGCCCGGCCCGGCCCGGCCCGGCCCGGGGCAGCGCCCCCTTCCCCGGCCGCTTTCCCCGCAGGGCCTGAGGCCCGGAGCCGCCCCCGCGCCGCGCTCATGTCGGCTCCGCTGAAGAAGGGCCCCGGGGGGCTGATCGGGCTGATGAAGGACGCCTTCCAGCCGCACCACCACCACCTCGGCCCCCACCAGCCCGGCGCCGTGGACAAGAAGATGGTGGAGAAGTGCTGGAAGCTCATGGACAAGGTGGGGCCGGGGATGGGGCTGGGGGGGGGCTGGGGAGGGTTTGGGAGGGGGCTTGGGGGGGTTTGGGGGGTATTTTGGGGAGGGTTTGGGGGGGGTATGGGGGATTGGGGGGTGTTTAGGGGGAGAATTTGGGGGGTATTTTGGGGATGGGGGGGGGGAATGGGGTCCCTGGGGCCGTGGGCAGCAATGGTGGGGGGATTGGGGAGGTTTTGGGGTGTGGGGGGGTGGGTTTTTGGGGTGATGGGGTAAAGAGGAAGCAGGTTTTGGGGTCGTGGGGGGAAGGAAGGGAGAGGTTTTAGGGCCGGGTCTGGAGGGAGCAGGGAGGTTTTGGGGGGGGGGGGAGGGGGGAGGTTTGGGGGTGGTGGTTAAGGAGGGTTTTTTTTTTTGGGGGGGGGGGGAGGAGGGAGGTGATTTGGGGTGGGGGGGTCACCCTATGATGATCCTATGGGCAGAGGCTGGCTGTCGGCCAGCCCTGGGGGGCTGCAGGTGAATTTTGGGGTGCCCCGGGGGGTCTCGGCCTGTGCTGGGTGGGCAGGCTGGGAGCCTGCTTTGGGGCAGCGCAGAGCTTTGTCCCCTGAGCCCCCAGGGACGTGTGGCTGGGGCCGGGCTCAGCACAGCTCCTGCTCCTTAATAAACCCCAAAAGTCTCGGTGGAAGCCCCCTGGTGTAGCCGTGCGAGGAGAAGGAGCCGTGGAGCTGGGGGCCATCTGCCTGCCCTCCCCTCCCCTCCTCCGCTTTAAAATGCCAGGAAATGGCTGTTCCGGGGGCAGGACGGTGAAACTCGGGGCCTGGTGGTGGGGAGAGATGGCCCTTGGCTTAGTGGCCTGGTGAAGGGTTTTGTTTTAGGAAATCCCGGCGAGCGGTTGGTTTGTCCGGGTCCCGACGTTATTTATGGAATGACCCGGTGATATGAGCAGAGGTATCCAGAAAGGAGCAGAAATTTAAAAGCCTTCTGACGTGTTTTCCCTAGGATTTTGCCTGATCTTCCAGTGCTGTCACTGCTCAGCCCCGAGATCCGAGGCTGGGCTTGATGTGCCGGGGAGCGCGGTGCGGTTTGTGATGCTGGGCTGGGGGCAGCACGGCCCCTAAGGGCTTAGCCCAAAAGCGACGCCCGAGTTGCAGGCGGTCCCTGGGGAGCGTCGCCTCCCCTCCTTCCCCTCTGGGAGCACGGCAAGCAGGGCTGGTGGGCATTCCTCATCCCGTTACCCCCCAGGCTCAGGCATCTCAACTTTTTCTCTCTTTTCCCCGCATTGTTTATGCACGCAGCGTCTGAACCTCCTGCAGCAAACGCTGAGGAAGGCAGCGTAGGTTTTCCTTCAAGATGTTTCTTCGAGACGTATTAAATTACGTCCGTGCCAAGAAATCACTTTGTGTTGGCTGGCTCAACAAAAGGCATGGCTTGTAGTTGCGCCCTGCCGTGCTCGTGATGAGCTTTGGTCACCTTTCGCAGGGAGAGGTGGGGACAAAGCACGAGGTGTTTTGGGAAGCGCCGGTGGCTGCCCCTTATACGCACGGAGGGCAAGCAGGGGTGCTAACGTGGGACGGGTGGCTTGGAGATGAGCTCAGGAACGCGCCTGTCTTGGAAACGAACTCCCAGATGCAACTTGTAGGAACGCAGATCTTTGTTCTTGCGTGGACGTGATGGATGTGGATGTCAACCCCTATTTGACTCCGTCAGCTGGGCCGTCCGGAGCAGACGGCCTGCAGAAAGCTCTGATTCCCTTGGCGTGGTTGGGGGATGCATTCACATCGCGTCTGCGTAGCCGGGCCTTGGCTGTCCGCCCTCTGCACCATGAAATCACCAGCAGAAAAGCCGAGCCAGGGCTACCGTTGTGTCTGCCACGGGTCAAAGTAACCTCATCCGAACGTGCGCACGCTTCCCGGCTCTGCTCCTCTGACAGGTCCAGCTCTAGGCTTAATCCTTCCCGTCCTAGAGAGGTTGTCCAGTGTGATTTGTACGGGAGGAAAGGTGTGACTGTGAGAAGCCCCCCTGATTTCGGTTAATTTTAGTTGTATTATGCACGCTTAGAACACGTCTGGATCCGAAATCCGTTTAATAGCGGAGCAAATTGCCAGGCTTCTAGACAGTGGTTGTGGAAGTAGCGATGAGAAAGGATAAATGAGTGGAAGCAGCCGGAATTGGGCTAGCTTTCTGGGCCAATTAAATGAAATTACAGGTGCAAACTGAAAAAACAACAAACAAACAATAACCAAGTGTGTGTGTTTGACGGGTGATGCATGCCTCGCAGACCCGCGTGCCGTATCTGTGTGCGTACGGTGCGTTCGCGACCTGGTTCGTTAGTCTGCGCAATTAGCCCGTGTTGTCAAAGCGCTCGTGCCTCTCCGCTTTAGGATGTGCCTGCTGAATTTCCCATGCGAGCTGATTCTCGCGCAGATCCTCCTCAGGATCTTCTCCTTAAGCTGCCTGACGCATTCCTGTCCTTCGGCCCCCCGAAGCTCAGCTTTTTGGTGGTGCCGAGCGCCGCTCTTGCCGTGGCGCGTGGTAGGGTAGTGCAGGTAGCCCTCCCTCACTGCAGGAGGCTGCTCACCTTCCTCTCAGCTGGGTGGAGGTGATGGATTTAGCTCTGACACGGCAGTCCAGATGTTTTCTGAGCCGGCGAACTCGCAGCGGAGAGCGGCACTCGCTTCCTTCTGGGCTGGAACCTGGTAGCGCACGGCTTGGTTCAGCTGCTCTTGGTTTGCTTTTATCGTGCTCGCTCATCTTATCGCTGTCTTCAGCAAATAAAGCGGTGCCTGGTGTCAGAAAACTGGTGGTGTATCGGCTGTTGAAACCAATTTGTGTTTTTTTTTTAAGGGAAGGGCTGAAGCTGTGAATCAGTTCTTGCAAACGGGATCCGGGCGGCGGGCGCTGCAGGCCGCCGGAGCTCGGGGTGGTGTTTGAGGCAGGGGTGGTGGTCACGAAACGCCCAGGGTGAGGTACGGGGGGTGTCAGGGGCTGGTGGAGCGTGTGTAGGGAGACGTGGAGGAGGAAGAGGAGCTGATAGGGAGCTGAGCCTCTCTGAGCACAGCCTGGTGTTGCTCCGTTTCTGGGACGGATGCAGGCAAGTGCCACTGTAGGTCACTTGGGCTGCGGCAGAAGGAGGTGAAACACAAGTTCAGCAGGAGATGGGGAAGTTTGGGCGGCTTCCCTTCCCCTGGCGGCTCGAGATGAGATGGGATTTCCAGAGAACTTGGTTATTGAGCTGTTCAGGGAAGAAATGTAGCTTGTCCGAACTGTGGGGAAAATGGGGACAATAACGAACCGAAGCTGATTTTATTATTTTCTCTTCTTCACTTTGAAAAATGAAAAACTGTTGAAGTCAAGTTTAGGATTCTTGCCAGGTCTCCTTCTTAGAGTCTTCTTGCTAAACTTGAGGAGCTTTGGAAGCACTTTTGGTGTCTCTGAAAACCCCAAAGCCTCCGTAGAAGCCTTGCTCCTGAGAGCACGAAGCAGAACCCAGGGCAACTTGGATGAGCTGAGACAGCTTAAAACCACGGGTTGCTTGTGCTTGCTGCCGTCACACCTAACGAAACATGTGCTGCTTGCTCTATTTCCTTCCCCATTGCTGCTCCTGGGGCTGGGGACATCTCCTTGGGCACTATCACCCTGCTGCCAGCCCCTGGAGGGACGCACACAAGGCCCCGGGGCCGCTGCCGCTGGGGGAACAAGCGGCCGGGCTCACGAGGCAGCGGTTCCTGTGAAGTAGCTCTGTTTAAACCCTTATCTGAGCTGGTTTGGGGCGACTTGGTAAATCGAGAAGCTTGTTTGATAATAAAATCAAAGCTGCTCTGGCCCTGCTGCGAGCTATTTTAGGTATCCTTGCAAGTCACGGCTTGTGAAACGTTCGGTCGAGGCTTTGAGTGGCTTGCAGGACGTGCTTCTGCTGCGAGGAAACCTCGGATTGCTCCCGAGGTTGGGCCCGTCGCTGACTTTCGGGGTCTGCCTCCGCAGCTGGGGGCTTGGGGGCAGCAGCCAACCCCATTTCTGTCACGGAGCCCGGGAGCAGGACTTGCACGCTTGTTTTATGTGGCTTCCTCGTACCGCCTGTTTCGAAGCCTTTAAACCCACCGGGCAGTAAACGGCCTCGGTGGGAGAAGTGATTTCGCCCTCCAGCACGCAGCGCGGCTGGGTCTGAGGGGCGCGGTTGGGATCTGTCTGCCCTGTGCAGGGGAACTGGCTTCGTGCAGGGGACAGACGTGTTCATGTGGTCGGCTCTACAGTGTTCACAGGCTCCGAGGAAGCAGCGATCGAGGCACCAAAATCCATCGGATAAGTCATGGCGTGACCACCCGTCTCCTGGTCGGGACTTCGAACGCACGTCCGCCTCCTCCAAGGGCAGGGGCTCGTTGGTAGATGTGCTTCCGTCTATTTTTGGGGAGGCTTCTTCAGCAAGGACTTTCCTAAAGGGCAGGCAGATTTTCTGCTTGATTTTTTAGCAGCCCGGTGCCCTTCCCTTCTCCCCCAGCTCTCAATACGGGCACTGCTTGGAGTCAGCCACCACTTAACCCCACGAGGTTGCTTTTTGCATGTACCCCGAGTGACAGAGTGAAATGCTGAAGTTCTCTTTTTGGAATAAATTACTTCACTTTCCAACGCCCCTTGGGTTTTTAAGGGAAGTGGGCATTTAAGCGTGCCTTGTAGGGAACCAGCTGACTGCTCCTGCAGGCCTCGCAGGACTTGGTGGCCATGGCGCGCTGCGCAAGGACCGCCTTGTTCGATACCCGCGATGCCCTTGTGCCTGCAAGCCTCATTAGTTGAGACCTCGTTTGTGTGCTTTGGTATTAAGCTGCCAGATAACATGAACCTGAGGGAGCAATATGGGTATTTTGTACTGGCCTTCCTCTCGAGCCTGATGGAGATGGCAGAAGAGTTTCAGTACTTCTTACAACCGACGGTGCACCAGTGATGTTATTAACTGCCGTTGTGCCATCATTTCTCCCTGTCTTTTGTGGTAGGTAATAGAAAATTTTGGCAATGCAGGATGGTGAAGAGGCTTCTTCTACCCTCCCCAATCAGAAACTTATTATCCTGAGCTGTTGGTGTGTCCATTAAGGACCTGTGCTAAGTTCGGCTTGGATCTCGATTTGCTTGTGAGGTCTGAACAGCAGTATTCTCCTTGTTACTTACACCTGAAGTGCAGGATGCAGAAGTGCCTAAAAATGCAGTTATTCTGTCAGTCAACCTAAAAATTCTCTTTAGATGGCAAAACTCTGGGCTGACGTATTCAGGTTCTTTGAGAATGTGATCTGACTGCGTTAAAAAAGGAGAACTTGGGGCTGGGAAGGAAGAGGAGTTAGATATTTAGCTGTGGGCCAAGCAGCAGACAGGGTATGGTCATCTAATGGCCCTTTAACCTAATTATTCGTACCAGAAGAGCTGTGAATATGCTGTGCTTTTTTAAAAAAAGGCACAAATTACTATGAAGAATTCCGTTTTTCTATGAGACTTGTCTACTTGAAGTTGTTGGCTTGTCTACTTGAAGCCAGGCTGATGCGTAAGTGGGAATAGAAATCCTCATGAGCTAAATTTTTACCAAGCTTTCCCCTACATCACGTCCATCGTGCTACAGCTTCCTTCTCATTCTTGCACAGAAGATTTCCTTTGCCTTCATCCTTCCTTGATGGCCATAATTATCCCTGAAAAGCTGCTGTTCCCCATAGTCCTTGCACTATTGAAGGGCAAGGAGAGGAGATTCCTCGAGCGCTGCTGCCTTCAAGAAACTTTTGGCGTGCTGCTCTACCTGTAGCAGTGGGACCTCGCTGTGTGGGTGTGTTCCTCCTGAAATAAGGGTCAGGGTGAGAGGTTGCTTTGGTAGCCAAAGTTAGGGCAGCTGGCGAGGTGAAATTCGGCCTGTGGACGTGCTCAGAGCCCGTGGCAGCAAGTCATAGGCACGCCGGTGGTCAGCTACGTCCTTGCCACTGCAAACCCAATATACTGAATCTTCTTGAATTTGTTTTTTAAGATGAATGTGGGGTGAAAAGCAACCTCATAAAACATAGCCATCTGTCTGCTGGGGGTTTTGCTCTGTGGATATGATGGTGGCTGGGTTCCCTGCCTGGACTCGAGCACCAAACGCGGCTTGTTGGGAGCGAAGGTTTCGGTGTATTGCGTTCGTCAGTAACCCTGAGCTGTCTTTAAGTGACTGATCACTGCTTGATTTTTTTTTAAGTATTAAAAATGAGTGTTCTCCATTAACCGTAGGTGGTGCGTTTGTGCCAGAACCCGAAGCTGGCGCTGAAGAACAGCCCGCCCTACATCCTCGACCTGCTGCCTGATACCTACCAGCACCTCCGGACCATCCTGTCGCGCTACGAGGGGAAGATGGAGACCTTGGGAGAAAACGAGTATTTCCGGGTGTTCATGGAGAACCTGATGAAGAAAACCAAGCAGACCATCAGCCTCTTCAAGGAAGGGAAGGAGCGGATGTACGAGGAGAACTCTCAACCTAGGTAACGGGGAAATGGTTTCAAATACCCGTGATGTGAATTTGCTTTAGGGAGCAAGGGCTTGAACAGATGTGTGCAGGATGGCATGTTGTCTGCACGTCAGAGCAGGCTTGGCATAAATTTAAGGCTAAGTGTGGAGTCTTAAGTAAAATATACGTAACTGCATTGGAATCAGAGTGCAGAGTAAGCGTTCAGAGCCTGCGTAGCCTTAGCTGTTGTCTGGTTCAGGTGTGCTCCGTTGATAAATAAAATAAATAAAGCACAATATAAATAAGCACAATAAAGTGTGCTGTGGAAAGGTTTTGCACTGCTGTGGAAAGGTTTTGCACTCCTTTGCCTTCTCCCATAGGGAATACCTTATAAGAGAGGATGATAAGGTTCAGAATAACCTTTGTGGCCATTTTAGGAAACAGAAGAATATTTTATGTTATATGTAGCAAAGGAATCATCTTTAGGCTTTGTTGGAATTTTTCCTTTTTCTAGAAACTGTTTCCAAGGGAGGGGGAGGAAGTAAAATAACCTCAATTTGTGCGAATAAGGCATTGTACTAAAACCCCTAAACCTTCATACATTGAAAACTTGCTATTTAAGGTAGATCAGGGCGCGAGCAGTCTTGTGAATGTGTTTTTTTTGTTGTTGTTCAGAAGTCATATCTTAAAGGCGAAATGCTTACTGAAAAGGACAGGTGGAGAAGGAGACTGCAACTGTATTTGGAAATAAGCTTTGCTTGATTCAAAATAGCGTGAATTGGATGAGCACTACACTGTACTTGAAAAGCTGGCGCTTCCCTTCCTTTAAGTTTAAGGAAAGGCAAGCTCGGGTGGCTTAGGAGAAGGGTAAGGCTCTGGGAAACGCCGATCCAACGTGTTTGTCTAACTGTTGGCAGCCGGGTGTAATGGACAGAGATACAAAGCATGCGCTTGTAATTTTAAACTCATTTCAGGATTTTGCAGTAGGCATCGAATTAAAAAACAGTAGAAGAAAGTGAAAACAACCCAGTAGCTGAGCATAATTGCCCTGGGGAGAATATGTGGTTAACGCCCTGGCAACTACTTGCTTGAATTATTTCGGGGGGGAAGAAAAAAGAAGTGCTGGCACATGTTTCTGGTATAGCATTGAACTCCCTGTAGCTTGTTCTATAATGCTGAACTCCAACAGCCTGCGATAGTGGGTATGGAAGTCATTGTTAATGCTGCCTTGTTTCTCACTGCCACTGTTCAAGAACGAATCAAGAAATATATATATATATAAATATAAATATATATATCTGCATTGTTGCTTAGCGTCGCTTTGTGAGATTAGACTTCCTCTTAGTTTGTTTGAGGCAGGGTTTGGGAGTGTAAATACAGCACTTCGTGCGGTATCTTTGTTTCTTTTAAAAGAAGTTTAGTTCTCTGTATGAGGCCTTCAGGAACTAGGTTTGGCGTAATGTGCAGACCCAAGAGTTAGATGTGTGGGGCGGGTGTTTCTTTTTCCCCTTTTGGGGAGAATGTGGTTTCTGTAGACACAACTGGCTCCTCACGCATTTCTTGCAAGTTTGGGTGAGTTTGGGGGCGATGGTGCTAGGTGGAATTCTCATCGAGTATTATAGAAGATCACATGGGTGTAACAAGTATGGGGGAAGACTTCATTAACCTGCTATGTTTTGGGGATGAGGCAATATTTAGTGGAAAATTGTGGAGGGGTTTTGTGCCTTCGCTCAGGTCCAAGTGAGCTACAGTATGAAAAGCACTTTTTACTGTGAATGAATTGATTAAACCAATTAAAATTGATCTCTGCGTCTTCTGCTGGAACTGGTCATTCTATGGGATTGTCCTTTGAGATAGTGACAGCACAGATTGTCACTGAAGGCAATAATTTTACAGTGCAACAGGTTGTTCCTGAAATAGTTTAAGGAGCATTTATCACTCATGATTTCTACATTGCTCCCGTATAATACAGGTGATGTTATTTTCTGGAACGTTGACTATTGCCTCCAGAAATAGGCTAAGAGGGTATATGAAACCCTTGCCTGTGAGCTTTGTTCTGGTTAGCTGTGTGTGTGTTGTGATCATAAACAAGGAACATCTGATGAGCAAATGGTAGATAGCCGTGTCAGTAAGTTCAACATCTCACCTCGTCTCCCTTGTTATTTCAGAGCGGAGCAAGGAGCAATATTTCCGGAGAGTTAAATCACCCTGGA
This sequence comes from Anser brachyrhynchus, assembly GCF_964034855.1. Lineage (NCBI taxonomy): Eukaryota > Metazoa > Chordata > Aves > Anseriformes > Anatidae > Anser > Anser brachyrhynchus. The sequence continues at coordinate 2,749,100 of NC_137718.1, forward strand.
AAAACTCCTTATTCAGTTTGCAGTCAAACTGAGTGAAAAGAGGAGGGTGGGGATCCAAATCAATAAGCTTAAAGAGGATTCCAGTAGAGGATGCTTGCTGACAGGGGTGACGGGGCTTTGGAGAATTTCTAATTGTACTGTTTATGAATAAACAGCTTACCAGGGAAGCAACTGTGGTGAGACTTATAAACGTAAGCGTGAAATCAGAATCACATCCCAGCTAGTCTTGTTCCATCTTCCTTTGCTTTTCGCTCAGCCCAGGAATTAGCAGTTACTGTTTTGGCACCAAGGGCGAGACGCCCCGTTCCCGGTGCTGGTAATGACTATGGTAACTTTCTCAATTCTCTAATTTTGTTGTAGAAAAGGAAGAGGTTAGGGTAGGCTGTGCGTATGAATCATATGCTGATTCAAGAGAGACCTCTGCACCAAGGATGACACTTCTGCTTCAGCTGGGAATCCGATAATTACAGCACGTCCAGCATCAGGCTGCTTGCTTGTGTGGGCTTTTGGCACCTGATGACTTGAGATGCTACTTGTTTCTTTCTTCGTAAACTTAGTTAAAAGAAATTTTGCTATAAATGCACCTTTAGATTTAAAATGTTTATAAAGAAGTGAATAAGCTTGACAGATTTTCTCACCTTGTTAGGAGTTGAAGGAAAACTTTTTTTTGCTTTGTAAGAATGAATGAGTTCAAATATCCAAAGCGTGGGAGAAACTTTCTGGAAGATTGTCAGCAGCCTGTAGAGCAAACAAATATAACTTGAATCTGGTATTCATTGGAAATATACTCATGGCAGCGTGTGTGCGCTTATGTATATATAAAAAATCTGTTTTGCTCTTGATCTTATGCAAGCTTACTGCTAATGTTAGTCTGCAGTGTTTTGAAAACATGCCTTTAAAAATCTAATTTGGTGTACTGAATAATCGTTTTTTTCTTGACTTTCTGACATTTTTCCCGTTGTCCTTGAAGTTTCTTTCTTCCTGTCTTCCAGATTTAGCATTCAGTTTGTTTCCTGTTGTGTGTGCTGTTGTTTTCCTCCCCCAAAGGTCTCTTGCTGTAAAGAAAAGTCACTATTTTGATGTTTGCATAACTAGTGTGCAAGCTATGCAGGTGTTTGCTGCTAGCAAACACACCAGCAATTAAAAATGATTGAAGTCTCCTTAGATTGTAGGATCAGGTTTGTCCCGATCTCTTGAGCATCAAGCTTTTATTTTTATTATTTTTAAATCTCTGTGTGCATTTCCTCTTAAACTTCTCAGCGATTCTCCAGCATGCACCTCCGTGGTGGACGAAGGCAGAACTGGAGCACGGCTGCAGAGCACCATGTCCCGTAGCTGCTTGTGCTGCCCTAAGAGCTTGTAATAGCTGCAAGATGTGTGTCAGTGTCGAGTGTTTCGGTACACTGTGTTGTGTGTGTTCAGGGTAGGCTGTGTGGGAGCGTAATATGGATGCTGTTTGGTGTTTGCTTAAGGCAGGCTTAGTTTAAAACCCAGAAGTACAAATAAGATTGCGTTTGCGTATTGAAAGTTTAAGGGTGTATTTGCAAGGAGCAGAACAGAAGGCTGGATGTACGACCCTCTGATGTTGAAACTAGAGCAGAGAAGCAGGGGTGCTGAGAGCAGGGCTAGGAGAGGCTCGTGCGAACGCTCGCGGATGTGGGTGAGTCTTTGTTCCTTCAATTTGAGTCTCGTTGCAATCATAGGGCTGTTAGAAGTGAATTCAGCTCTCCTGTGTAATACCTTAACTGTCACTGTGCTGAAAGCGTCCTCCTGTTGTGGCTAACATCACAGTTAGCACGACTTCCAACGCCGTCAGCACTCGATGGCTTGCTTTCTTTTCCTGGGACTGTAACGGCCGCGCTGGCTCTGTAGCAGTGCGGTTTTGATGTGCAGGCCTTCACCTGAAATTGCTATGAGCTTGCACAAACTCACACTGCAGTTTTGGTGAAGGGAACCTGCCTGCTTATTGTATCAGGAGAGCTTTGCAGATGCTATTCAAATTCTGCTTTAGCTCACTTGCATTTCTATTTAAAAATTAACACTGTTGAGGGTGCTTCTAAAGCCATGCATGCGTTTCCTGACTAATTAAGTACATGTGGTAACTTCTGGTTTCTGTTTATAGACCGAGTAGGCAAGCAGATATGATTCAACTTGGTGACTTCCGAGTAGAGCTTTTGTTTGGTGGGGGTACTGTGTTATTCTTCCGAGCACTGACGGTTTGGGAGCTTGTTTTGGTTGCCCTTGCTGATGGCGGTGTGCGCTCTAAAAACCAGACTGTAGATTTGGGCATCTGGTAGGCCATCTGCAGGGCTTGGTATTGGAAGCAAGTGGTATTTCAAGAGTTAAGCATTCTTAATATTCTGTCGTATATTTGCAATGAGCCAAAGGTAAGTCATTCAGTAAATAGCAGGTTTTCTCGAGGAGCACAAACATTTCGGAAACCGTTGGCTCGTATTCTTTACTGCTGCCTAATGCAGGAGGCATATAAGACTTGTCACTTTAAAATAAATAAAATGCCACCCAGAGGTGACGTTTGTAGCCTGTGTAGCTGGAGCAGTGCAATAAAAGGAATTCTGTAGAGGACAGTTAACAGGTCTGTATCCAAAGGAGAAAGGTGCCCAAGCTTAGCTCTGAGTAGCTTGCTGGGCTGCCTACAGTGGTAAATGTGACTTCTGTGACCCTGTAAATACCGTGAATTTCCTGAGTTTACTTTTTAAATAATGGTAGCAAAAACTGGTCGAACATGTGTATCTTTTTTCCTGCAGTGTGATGGTTCCATTGACTGACAGTGCTGTGGCACTACTCTGACCATGCTGAACTTGCCTAAACTCTTGATTGCAGTTTAATTTAGAGACTCGGTGGTTGTCCTTTTTTTGTGTCTGCTACAGAAAGCTGTTATTTCTCCAGATCTCTTACTTGCAGAGAAGAGCTGCCATTTGTCAGTTTGCCCCCCTACATAAATTACTCATAGCAGCAGCTTTTTACAAAACTGCAAGATAGATTATTTATACTTCACGCGGCAGGGCAGGGAAATAACTTGCTTTAAGTAGACTGGGAGAGGAATCCTCTGTTCCTTGGGAGAGGATGAATTAGGGGGGAGAACCTCGTTTTCACCACGGAATCAACTATACTGAGGATGTTAACGCAGCCTGTTATGAGGGAAAATTCAGAAGTTATTTTCTAAATAAGGTCAGCCCGTTGCAAATGTTTCCACGTGAGAATGCAGTTATGTAAGCGGGAGGGTGGGGGTAGGTGAAAGGCTGAGAAGAAGTAATTACTCAGGATGTAGACTGGATGTTTAGGAAATAGCACAAGTTATTTTGCTCGTTCAGCTTGCATACTTTGGAAAACAAACTGTTAACAAAATTAATGTATCCGCGGAGGAGAAAATGGGGTTAGGCAGGGAATGTCATAAGCCCTCTCCATGTAACGTGGAAGTGCAGACGGTTTTGGGAAGCTAGTCTGCATTTAGCTGTTGTCTTTCTGACAACAGTCTTAAAAGGATGCTGGCTCAGCAGGATTTCGTATCCTTCTCTAGCTCTAGTATGAAGACTTACTAATTTACACAGGAAAAAGCTACCAATATTTAATGCCTACTGGAAATGACCGTGCATATCCCTGAAGGGGAAGGAAATGCATGAAGAATGACTTGGAAAAAAAATACTGGAATTTAAAGAGAAAAAGTTGGAAAACACTTGCATTATGGCGTGAACTAGGGATGCCCTCTGGGGGAGGTTGGTGCTCTGATTGTGTATTTTGGAGAGCTCACACACACGCACTTCTGCCCAGCGAAAAAGATGTGACAGAATATGAAACTGAAGTTGTGCATGCGAGTCCTCCTTCTGTCACTTCCTTCTAATGCAGCTAGGACTTTTTTATTAACAAAACCCATTAGTGTGAAGTCTGCATCTGCATTTAAATTAGAACATCTTAAAGAAAAGAACAAGCTCCAAAGCTGCCCACAAGAAAGGTTTCCTTGCCAGGCTCCAGCATATGAACACTAACTGCTTATTACCCAAGAAGAAATTCATTATCATTTAAATGTTGTTGGAGAGAGGAATGTAAATTATTTCTCTTTAATTTGGCTTTCAATTGCTGGTTTAGGTGATAATTATGGAACTCAGATAAGATTTAACATAATTGGCTTAAATTCATATTCATTTTAGTTGCCTTTGCATCCAATTGGACCACTATCTTGAAAATCAGTTTATGGACAAAGGTAACCTTCCAGATCACTTCCTTATTGTGCAGTAAACTTTTTATTCCTGTCAGCTTCTTTGCTTTCAGACCTTATAGAATTGTAGAGTTGTACAGAGGGCTAACTCTGCGGACTTGCTTTTGTGGATGAAAGTACAAGTGCATTGTTTAGCTGGTAGTAATTATTTTTTAAAGCGTGGATAGATTTCTCGAAGCTGGCAACAATCTGATTCTGCTTCTTGGCAACTGTGCCGTGTTTCTTGGGTGCCTGGCCTGTGTGCCAAGGGCCAAGATGCCACGTTTTGGGTTTCTGTCGATGGGAAGGGGACGGTAGTCACGGCCCTCAGTGTGTTGTGGTGGGGCCTGGTGCGAGCTGCTGGCAGTGCCTGGTCCCGTCTAGCAGCAGGGTTGGGCTGCCCCCCCCGGTACATGTCACCCACATGCTGGGACAATGTCACTCGCTGCCACCCATGGAGGGGACACCGGGGTTACGAGGGGGGAGCTGGCTGCAGCTCTCGGTTGTCTCCAGGCCAGCGCTGCCGTCTGCTGCGGGCCTGGTGGCTGCAGCTTGGAGAGCAGGCCTGCTCTGGGGTTGGCTGTTTGTACTGGGGTATTTGTGTCATGAAATATCTTGGGTTTGGTGTTTCGACAGGATGTTGGTTGGGGGTGAAATGGTGGAGCTCACAGGCTGCCTCCAAGGAGTCCCAGGCTGCTCTGTGATAACTGAGGCCGGAGACCGAATGCGAAGTATGGAGTCTCCCCTGGGCTGGAGATGAGGGTTTTGTGCCTCCTTCTTCCCTTTGATTGTAGCACATAGCTGCAGAAATATGCACTTTTAACTCCAGTGTGAAGAGCCCAGGTACAGATATATGGCCAGGAAGTCTTGCTGTGTAGCCCCCATAATCAGGTCAGCAGATGACGCTGGTACGTGGGTGCGAGGCTGTCCTTTGTCTTGTCAATCCTCAGGGCGCTTTCAAGACCCCACTAATCAGATGTGTTGAGCTCTTTAAAAACCACTAATCAGGTCAAAGTAAGTATTTTCTTTTAAGTACTTTCTGTAATACATAAATCCAGGAAAACATGGGTGGTTTTTACCCTCCCAATGCTGACAGACATCTAGTTTGTTAAAAATGTCCAAGTAGCATTTGTGCCTGGAGTAAGAAGTGCAGACCCTTTAAAGGCCGGCAGGTTGGTGCTCCTGGGCAGTCTGCTGTAGTGTGGTGGTCACTGCTCCAGATCAATCGCAGCCATGTGTGACTCTGCCAAGGTTTTCTGGTCACTTGCGGCATGCTGTGCGTGACATCTGAAGGTGACCGTCACGCTCTGCTTGCAGAATTTGGTGTATTTAACTGTCTCTGTATGTTGGTTGGCAGGTGTCAGGATTCAGAAGACTGTAAGGAAGCATTTTTCATGTAATAGTTTTTTGACCTGTAAAATCTAGTGCACTGAAAAAGGAATTAGCCTCTAGAATTTCTTGCTGCTTTATAGGTGCAACCGGTTCTGATGGGAAGGAAAGAGAGACTGGAAAGACATACTACATGCAGAGGTGCAGAGACCGCCTTTCAGTAGTCAACTATTGCATTTTTGGCAGTGAATATAAGACTTAATTGTGTTTTAAAAAAAAGGGAGAGTCTTCCCAGCAGCAGCAGCATGGGCTTGGAGCAGATGCTGAGCAGGTGAGGATCTGAGATGGTGTTTGCAGGCTCTCCTGACGAGGCTGTGCTGCCATCGTGCCTCCCGATGCCTCGAGCCGGGTGCTCTTGTGGGGTACATAGGGCTGAGGATACCTCGTCCCACAGCCCCTGTGTTCCTCCTGTCCCTGCTGTGCAAATTCAGGCGGTGAGGAGCCGTTCTGCGAGCAGCGGCCCCGCGCCGCTCTGTGGGGCGGCTTCTGTTGAGCTAGCAATAGTTAAATGGAATTTCATTCGCTTCCTGTCTTGCACGTTTTGTTGAAAGTAGTTCCGTTGTTGCTATTTTTAAAGCTGATTACTGTGCATAGAGGACTCTGAAGCTGTCTGCGTTATAAAAGTCAGCTTGGGATCACCTCAAGCATTTCGACTCGCTGCTGATGTGAGCAGGCTGGAGTTTCGTGTTAACATGAAGAGCACACGGCAAACTTCTTGCTGGTGTGGTTGTAGGATATCAGATCCAGTTGTTCTTTCTGGAGCCAGGTGCAGCCACCTATCTGCTCAAATTGAGGCTAACTGCTAATGTCTGGTGCATAGCTGGTAACATCTGAAGAGCATGTGTTATGTGATAACCTCCTGCCTTTGTGGTTTCTGAAACGTGCATTTTACTTGTTGGGGGCTTGTTAAAAAAGCTGACTTTTTTTGAACTCAAATATGGAAAGTGGTTGCAGGAAAAAATACTGGCTGTTTGCAGAACCCAAAAGCTGAGGGTTTTTTTGTTTGTTTCAAATTATTAAGTACTGGGAGCATATGCTTCCAGTTACCTGTATGGATACTGAGCCTGTCTCCTAAATGTCATCTGGTAACTGTATAATTACACAGTAACCCTAGAAGTGAGAGGGTAGGAAACTTATATTTCCTTACTTCTGATGTCTTGCAGTAGTACTTAGCGAATGGCATTCTGCAATGATGAGCACACGATAGGAGATTAGAAATTCCCTGGCTGTAATTCTGCTTTCCAGCACTGCCTGTCCATGCTTCAGCTGCCTCACCTGTAAAATAAAGTAAATAACCTACTGTTTTTTTTGCCTCTAGGAGACTTAATATGATCTCATATTGAGAAGAATGTCCAGGTCCTGAAGGAAGTTGTATCCATCAATAGGGTTGTTGATGTGGGATTTACAGAGAAGCAAGCATTAATTGCTCTGCTATTGAAATAATTATGGTGTGCTCGCAGCTCGGCGTGGGGTGCCACAGGGGCATAAGGCTGCGGTGCTGCAAGAACTGTTTTGGGTCCTGATTTGTTGGAAAAAACACAAATTTTCAACAATAGCAAGGAATAGTACAGCATTGGGGTGGTTTACCTCAGTCTGAGTAATCGTCTCAATTCCAAGGCAGTCATCTGTCCTTCTTTTACCATATAAATGTAGCATTTCTGAGGAAAGGAAGTGGTGTATCGGCGTTGTCCGAGGTGCATGTGTTAATTCTGTGAAAACAAAAACAATTAGAAAGTGCGTCATCGCTTTTAGAAGCCCTGACTTTGAGTCAATGAGTTAGTGTTAAGTTGTCAGATCCTCCCACATCCTCTCTAATGCTTTTTTTTCCTTAATTTTCCATGAGACTGAATGAGCGTGCTTTGCATTTTTTTAAAAAATGCTCGTAGTCGTTTTTCCACGTACTGAGATTGCATTTCTTGCTGCGAGATGAACTTTGGGTCGTGCCCTTTAAAGCAGCCAAGTTTACATATAGAGAGCCTTCACTTAAGTTTCGGGTAGGATGGTTTTACAGTAACTCAGGTGTCCTGATTTGAGTTTTTTACCCTCTTAGTCTTCATAACTGACTTGTAATTTAACTCTGTGTGCTGCTGTTTGTATGGAATGTGGCATTTGTGTTTTAACCAGGGCAGCTGAGTGATGTTGTTTGTTTCAGGGCCATGGTGGAGGTGTGGCTGTGTTCAAGTCCTAGCTTCCCTTGAAGAATCTTTGCTGACAGCAGCCTATCCCTAGGGGTGCTGAATGTTATTAGTGCAGACCCCGCGTTCACAGGTTTTACCGAAGCCAGCAGGAGCGCAAATACAAAATCAATTTGAAAACCTGGTCTTGAATAAGGAGTGTGCACCGCAACTTCAAAAAAGTGAAGCATTTCGTAGTTGGTTGTCTTGTTGCAGCTCCTCATTCCTTCCGTACAGCGGTGTTTGTAGCATGCTTTCAGTAAAACAGTTTCACAGCCGTGGGGTGCGTCTCGAATCGTGGCACATGACATGGTGCTGTGCCCATCAATCTCCCGGTTGTTCTCCTCCTCGCTATATGTGAAGAGCAGGACTGCCCTGGGGATGAGTTGAGGGATGCTGGAAGAAAACAAAAGCTGTGGCTGGCGGTGGCACAAGTGGCAGCGCTGTCTTCCCATGGCCTCGAGGTAAGGATGGTGTTGGAGTCCTGCTCCAGTCCCGTTGGGTGCTGTCTGACTTGGTTGCTTGAAGCCATTTAACTAATGGCATCGCTGCAGCTGGAGGAGCCAGTGCCGCGATTCAAGCCGTCCTCTGCCGGTAACGGCTTTGCAACACTGAGCCCGTACATAGAAAAAAAGCTTTTGTCCAGCAAACAGGAAATGGGAAAAGAAAAATCAGCTCGGGGTCCGGGGGAGGGAGGAGCAGAGCAGCGAGGAGCCTGGGGGCAAGTGGAAGCGCCCGGCTGGCTCCTGCCTTCACCAGGACGCGTGGAGCACGGCCCACGGCCGGCCAGGAGCGAAGCACCACGACCACAGCAGCAGAGGGAGGACGGAGGGACGTGTCCACGCACCCTGGGGAGCTGACAACGAAGCGCTGGGTACCCAAAGACACAGCCCTGCTGGATCGCCTTCCCTGGGGCAGCTCCTTGAGACCCGTGTCAAGGCAGCACGGTGTTGGGGGCTGCTGTCACTGCAGCTGGAGGTGTTTCTGCTGAAGAAATGGCTCCGTTACATCGCCTGTGCGGACGGAATCGTGCCTCCGTGCTAGGGCTGCAGATGTTTCTTAGTAAAGTATTTGGTTACTGTATGGAGTGGAAAAACGGTTGGCTTTCTGAGCTTTCCCTCATTGTGTGTGGTTGGTTCGGTATCTGCCAAGGTGCCGAGTGCTTAGCATGTGCGTGTGAAGCGCTCGGGGGAACGGAGGAAATCCCACCCAAACCGTAGCCGCTGCTCCATCTGCGGACTGAAGCACGACACAGAAGCATGCCACCGGTCCGCCTTTGAAGCTGCTGCAGGTGCCGCCTTCGGCTCGGTCGCGAGCAGCGAGGGGAGCAACTGATGTGGCTTGTGGTCCCTGGGTAACGTTACCAAAAACGCTCGTGTGATGGGTGTCTGAGTCCTGACTGCCAGGGGGATTCAGGCGCCCAGGTCAGCGATTCCCAGCCTGTGGTTCAGCTCTCGGTGCCGGTGTTTGTGTTATTTGTGTTCTTGCTTGTTCAAGTTTGCCAAGGGGGCAAACTGCAGTCTGTAAGAAACAGGGAAGGCTGCTGGTGGCTCAAAACATTTGGGAATCTCTGGTCATTTAGCCATTCTTTGGAAATATTACCATTTTTTCTGGAAAACGCTTGCTTCTGTATGGCTGAAGCAATGGGGATGAGGACGGTTGATGTTACTGAACATAAAATAGCATCATAATAACCGAACTGATGTGCCAATAAAAAATGGTGTCTGTAACTGCAGGCTGTAAATGTCACTGTAACTGGAAGCGTTTATTTGGTCTGTGTTCATTAACAAATGTGTAACTTGGCTCATTAAAATAAAGGAGCGCACTTGTTAAAATATTCTTTTAGCCCAGGCTTGGCAACTGGATGCTTTATGAGGAAGCCAGCTCCTATCGCACGGCGTTGTGCAACGTGCTCTTCTGCGTGGACACCCCCTGCTTTCCTGTTTTTATTTACGTAGATGCAGCTCAGTATTTGCACAAAGTGACGGCGACTTTTCAAGCGAAGAACCGAAACGGGTTGGGCACTGGGAGCCTTTTTGGCAGCACCCCGTCCCGCGGCGTGTGTGCGTCGAGGCGTTTGTTTATCCCCGGTGAGGCTGCGGAAGTCGGCGCTTCTCTCACCGTGTGTGGGGCTGTGCTCAGCTCCCTGCAGGCGCTTCCTGAGCCACGGCGCAGGCAGGAGGAGGGCTCCGAGGCAGAATTGATGTGCAGCCGAACCCAGGAATCTCCTTTTGGCTTCTGCAGAGCTCACGGTTGCTGTGTTCCCTTAGCTCGGCGCTCCTCAGTGCGTGTCCCCATCCCACCCGGGGCCTCGCGCTGTGCTGGGCAGCAGCAGGGGGGTCACTACCTGCTCTGGCTCTCCTTCCTTCTGCCGGATATTGCACGCACTTGTTTCGAGGAAATAAGCCACTTTTCACCTCCTGGAGTACTGTGTCAGTGCTGGCCTGCCTAACTGAAAGGATGCCAGGCGGGCTGGTGCTGTGGAAGCCGCTGGGCATCCCCCAGCGCTGCGTTACTGCCCCTTTCCTTGCTGAGGCTGCACACAGACGTTGCCCGCTAGCCCTTCAAGGAGGTTGTTCAGAGTTTAATTCTTGCGAAGTGCTTCAGTGTTAGTGCGGAAAAGTCATTTGCGATGTTAGCTCCATGTTTATAAACTGAGTACATCCAACTCCCATCTCTCTCTCGCTGCCTGAGCTGCGAATGCATTAAATGACTCCAACCAGCCTGCTGTTTGCTTTTCCTCCTCGCGTGGCCACGCACTGTCCTCTCCTCTGTCATTTTATTGAAGTGAGAACTTTCAGAAGAGGGCTGGGGGAGCGAGCTGTGCAGCTGGGACCTCCGATTTGCAATTTTTCTGGTGTTTGTCAGCCAAATGTGTTGTGGGGACAAGAAGGGGAACCCAATGACTGGGACAACAACATGCGGGCTTCCAAGTGGGGCAGCTGGGCTGCGAGCTTACCACTAAATCATCAAGTCCGAGGGATGAGCTGGGGCTGTGCCTCCTCAGCTGAGCCTTCGTGGTGAATGCAGAGCTGCTTGCTGCTACTGGGAAGAGGAATAGGAAACTTTGAGTTGCTCGGCCTTGCAGCAGTGTGGGGTAATGCGGGGCCGGGTTCCCCGGTAAGGGAACGGCTCGGGTCCGTGCCGCCGCTCGGGTGCGGTCGTGTTCACGTGGGGAGCTGGCATCTCGCTGTCCTCATTGCAGTTCCTTGACTTGCGTAGCGTTTCCTCCACGCAGGTCCCTGTCTGGTGTTTTGATTTGTATTTAAATAAACTTCCCTGAAGCAGCAGGTGAGGAATTACGCTGGCAATCCGTAGGTCAGGCTGACGAAGCGGTAGGACTGGAGCTGTGGTGCACCGGGGCTTCCTAACAGCCCCTCTCCTGTTAACTCACGCAGACCGGTGAACAACAAAGAAAGCTTTTTGGCGGTGTTTGAGCCAAAGGACCAAATCTTGTGGCTGCTTTACAACACGTACAACACGTCGTGTGTCCACAGGAGAGCTGCCGAATGGAGCAGCCTCCAGAAGGGCGTCCGGGTGGTTTCACTTGGGTTCGTTTTCAGCATCTGTTGGTGTTGGACACGTGGGAGATAACACAAACCAGGATCCCTCGCTGCGTGGCTGGCACCTCCTGCGAGCACTGAGCAGCTCTCGGTGCTGAGCCACAAAACAACACGCTCTTGAATAAGCGAGGGTGAGAGAGGGAAGCTACTGCTGGAGGTGATTTATACCTTCGAATCCCGTGTGCCTTTTGTAGGGTACGAAAAGTCTGTTCTAGTTACCCAGGCTGGGTTACAGCGTGCAGAAAGGGCTGGCGGTGGATGGTCACATATCACAGTGAGCAAAGTCACCTCCAGGTGGGTTTAGGCTCTGTGGAAGCGTGGCAGGGAGCTAGGGGGCCTGAGCCCAGGAAATAGCTGCAGAAAGGCTGGGAGCAGGTTATCGGATAGGTATTTCAGCTAGGAATGGCGCGTGTGGCACGAGGGGGATTGAAACATGCCCAAGATGAAGCAAGCTGGGACCGACCAAGCAGGGTGCTAGAAACTGGTGAAGGAGCGGGGCTGGGGGAGCTGCGTTTGCTGCCAGCTTTCCCTGTCCTCGGGGAGGTGGAGGGCTTGGGAAGCGAGGTGTTGGGAAACTGCTCTGTCACGGGGTGGGCTTCCGACCCCTCTCTCAGCAGCTCAGTGTTTTGCAGCCTGCAAACGTAACCTGTCGCGTTGCTCGGTGTCTTGACAGTCCTCTGGCCAGATCGGGGCTTTGGATGTACTGGAGAAGCAGCTCTGCTTTCCCCGAGGTACCGGTTCCTTCTGCGGTGTAGGGAAGGACCTGTCCCGATGGGGCAGAGCCCTCCTGGTACATGGATCTCATCGGGCAGAGGGACCTGCCAGCGCCATTCGGTTCAGCACCCTGACCCTCAAGCTTTTGTGGGAGGGTCACTACCCATTTAGAAGGAAACCGCGGGTGTTCTGGGAGGAAACCGCAGGGGTTTTGACCTTCCCTTGGGAGCTGGGCCCTCTGTGACTGGGAGACTTTCTCTGAGCAAAGGTACTGCTGGGACACGGGGGGGCTTGGGAGGATGCTCAGCTTGTGTGGTTCCAGGTGTGATTGTATTAGTTGTGTGTGCTCTCACAACGAATTTTCAGACCTGACGTCAAATATATTAGTCGTGTGTGCTCTCAGAACGAACGTTCAGACCTGAGATCAAAGGTGCCTTGGTGAGCGTTAGGCTCTGATTCTGCTCTTCCTTAACGGGCAGGGTCTGAGTGATGTTTCTCAATGTTTTCTCTGAGTTTGTTTCCTTTTGACGGGGGGAATTTGCCTTGGAAATAACCTGGCTGCCTCAAAGAGGTTCTGCAAGGCAGTCGTAGTGGAAAATGCCCTAACAAACGCCGACCTTGCTGATAAGCTCCGTGTGCTGGATGTGTCCTGGATGCTGGGTGACCACTTGAAAAGTGGATAGGAGGGGATTTTTAGGCTGGGCTGCTTCTGCCCGGCTTGTTCACGGTGCAAAAGCACGTCTTTTCTAAAAGAAACTTCTCTTTCTGTGATCCTTTGCAGGCGTAACCTGACCAAGTTATCCCTGATATTCAGCCACATGCTGGCAGAACTCAAAGGTATTTTCCCGAGCGGCCTCTTCCAAGGAGACACGTTCCGGATCACCAAGGCAGACGCTGCAGAGTTTTGGAGAAAAGCTTTTGGGGAGAAGTAAGTCTCTAGCTGTGCTCGACGTTACGGATGTAACACCACTAGAAGTGCTGTTTTGTGACTCAGAAGAATCATTATTGAGGTTAATCAGAGAAATTAATGCTGGGAGAGACCCATTAGGTCATTTGGTCCACTCTCTCCGGTGGGGTACAGGATTGTTCCTACTTTCTGTTTTCCAGTTCTTTGTCCTGTCTTGTTTTAAATGTGCGAAGCGATCGGTCCTTCTCCACTTTCCCTAGGAGACTGTGGTACTGCCACAAGGTTCCCTGGATTATTAAGCCTAAATGTTCCTCTCCTTAATTTAATTCCTTAACTTCTAAGTGAGCTCCACGAGCTCTGCAAAATAATCTGCTTTCTTCTTCCGAAGGTTACCATGCCCCCAGTATTAGCTGTCCTTTAGCTAAGCCGTTCGATTAAATTCTTTCATCTTCCCTCCAATTAGTCTTTCCAATCACTTAGTCACCTTTCTTCTGGTTTCTCTGAACTTTTGTCAGTTTGCATAATGGCTTTGGTAAGATAGAATGAAGGAGAAGGCTGAGTGCAACGTATATGTAGGTGCAAACTGTTGAAATGTCACTTTCAATTTTTTGTATCTAATAAAACGCTGACTAAATGAACTTCAGAGGTGTCCCCAGCAGTGTTGGGGGATGAAAGTTAATGGAATTGGGCACTGCTTTCTAGCTAAGGCATTTCACATGCAGAGTTTAATTAGGAGCTGTCAGAACAAAAAGCAGTGATATATTTACTCACGGGTACTATAGTTATCTGTAGCTAGGTGTGTTCATAACAGGTTTCTACTCCACTTGATGTTTTAAAAGAAGGAAATTACTCCTTTAAACAGGAGCCTCTGTTTCGGTTTCTGGTTATCTTACTTCTGCAGTTAATCCCTGTTTAGAGAATTGCTTGCAGCTTTTTTATTTTATGTTCTAACTGTCTAGGGCTCTACTTACTGCTAACTCCTTCTCTACTTAATGGAACGTTATGAAACTCTTATCAAGTGATAGTGCCGTATACAGCCCGTGGTTTATGTAAACACTGACGTGATAGCACTGCAGAAAAAGGGGAAGGAGAAAGCAGAGATGGACATCAGCTCCCAGAATTGTGTGTATGCAGAGAAAATTGGCTAAAGTGTGCTGGGCTGTTAATTTCCTTCAGTGCCAAGAAGCGTTTTGCTCACGTAACGTGAGTAAACCTCTTGCGGCTAATTCTGATTTTCCTCTCCTCTGTTATCATGAGGTGTATACTCACAAATAAAACGCACAAGGTGGGTACGTGACGGTGCTCTTCAGACACACCGCATTTACAGGTGGCTCGGTTTTCCCCAGGACTATCGTTCCCTGGAAGAGCTTCCGTCAAGCCCTGCATGAGGTGCACCCGATCAGCTCGGGGCTGGAAGCCATGGCCCTGAAGTCCACGATTGACTTGACGTGCAATGACTACATTTCAGTGTTTGAATTTGATATCTTCACACGACTGTTTCAGGTAAGAACTGAGGAATGCGAATCACTTGGAATGGATCTTAGTGCCTCAGGTCAGACTCTTTTCCCAGGCTGAACCGTATTTTTCACATTAAAATGACATTATTTATGTTGTACAGGACTTGGTCTTCTTGCCCCTCATCCTCTGGCCAGTTTTGGTAATAGTTAGAACCCTATTTTGCAGTAAGGGCGTTTGATACTTCTGGTTGAAGAAGAAAACGTTGTCTAAATATAAATTGCAACTGCATGTAAGGCACATCCAGCATCCTCCCATGAATCAGTTTTTCCTTTTCAAAGGTCACTTTTAGACTGAAGTCCTGACACAACTTCTGTAAGCCAGGAAATGCGAAGCTGAGTTTATCAGTCTGCCTTTCCTTGCGTCCAATTCTTTCGTGTTAGATTTATTTTCCGTGGGGGGATGTTCAGGATGGAGCACGAGGAGCATGGAAATTTGTGCTTCCTAGCTTTTGAACTGACACAGCCAGGATGTCGCAGACGCATTCTGTGTTCCGTGTGCAAGAAATGTTTGTGTTACTGCGGGGATATTAATAGTAGGTAAAATTGTAACCCACGGTCTTTAATAGTTCTGAGCTCTAAAACACATCTTTTGATGGTGCAACTGGGTATTTACAAGAACGAACACTTACTTCTTTGGCTCTGACTTGCCTTTTCCCTTGTGATAGGGTGGGTTGTAATTAAGATACGGCTAGATGAAAAATTCCCATGTTTGGTGTTGCAATGCATCTGATCTCATTCAGCACTTTTTCCAGCTATAGTACACAAAGAGCGAGTTAAGAGCCGCTGTGATTTCCAAGAGATACAGACTTCCTGGGGAGAGCTAGTACCTTAGGCAAGTTGAGAAATTTGGAAAAATTGAATGAAATTTAGACACCCAAGCACTTCTCAGAACTGAAAGCTTTCAAACTGTTGTTACGACTTTTCAGGCATTGTTTTTGGGAATATTTAACTTGTATATGCTGGTTTATTTATTCAAACCTCAGCCTAAGCAGCAATCCTTGCCACACCCAAGTGAGGTTAGGTGGCTCAGGAATAGTCACAAGCATCTTACACACGGTGAGACTGAGACAGAGAGGGGAGATCACTTTCCTGAGGCCACGTAGGAAGTTTTTGTTAGGCAGCCGACTAGTCATGGTTTCTGGTCCTGTGCATAATCTTAGACAATTCCTGTCTCCATCACCGTCTCAGCAGTGAGTAATTTTCTCTGCAGAAGCAGCACATATTGGTAGCTTTTCTTGAGCCGTCCTTTTGTGACCTCAGTGACCTCTCCCTTGGCGTTTTTTAAAGGGATTTTGATTAACTTCTGTCTTCGGTGATATTTTTATCACTGACGAGAGAATTTCAAATGTTAAGGCCACTGCAGGAAAATACAGGTTCTAGTTCCTCTACAGGATTTAGGGTGGGATAAGGAACGTGACGCTTTAACTAAAAAACCGACCCCTTTTCTTAAGGAACATTGTGTGTGTTGATGCCTCTTAGAAGCGTGTGGTGTTATTAATATACTTCTTTGTTCTTTCTATAGCCATGGTCCTCTTTGCTCAGGAACTGGAATAGCCTCGCGGTGACTCACCCTGGTTATATGGCATTCCTAACCTATGATGAGGTGAAAGCCCGGCTTCAGAAATTCATTCACAAACCTGGCAGGTTGGTGCTTGGCAGCAGTGGCCCTTTTGATGGCTCTCGATAACATCGGGGATTACTCACTGACGGAGGAGACTGGGTTTGGGTTTGTCTTTGTCCTCCTTCCTCAGAAATTTTAAACTGAGAAAAACTCTAGCTTGTCCTGCGCTCAGACATTCTTCTCCACATCACAACTTACCTCCAGCCCACCGCACAAACGTCCCGGCTGCCGCCTCGGGCTTGAGCAGGAGGCAGAGGCAGACGCTGCCGGATCAAGCCTAACCTGGGGGCTGGCCAGGACCCTGAACAAGGCGTGCACCAGAGTGCACCTCTAGTTCTGTGCTGCTTTTAAAAATTAAATCCTTGTGTGGTCTGTTTTTTTTTATTTTCCTTAAGATAATTTGAAACAAATGATTATGAGGATGCTGAGTTCTCTTGCTGTGGACCCTGGGTTTCATTTCACATGGAGCCCGGTGCTTGGAAGCTTTTCTCACTTTGTATCAGATTGCAAAGTTCTCCTTTGATCTGCCTGGGGGTAAAGTGAGAAAAGCTGGTATAAATCATCCAGCTCTTCCTACTAGTTTTTATTTGATGTCCTAAGATATCCGGACAAAGGCTGCCTGCTTGACATTTAGTCTTTTCTGCCCGTTCCAGTCTGAACCGAAATTTCTTCTCCTCTGTGTTTTCAGTTACATTTTCCGGCTGAGCTGCACACGACTCGGTCAGTGGGCCATTGGCTACGTCACTGCAGATGGGAACATCCTTCAGACAATCCCCCACAACAAACCCCTTTTTCAAGCACTGATCGATGGCTTCAGGGAAGGCTTGTAAGTAGCTTATCAATAGCAAGGTTTTTGTCCTTTCGCCGTTTTTTCCTGTGAATTATCCATCTTAATCCTGTGGTAAGGCCTGAAAGTCACTTGAATGGTAAAATACACCCGCTGGGCTCATCACACGTTGTCTCCTCCTCAGGAGAGGCAGCGTGTTGCAGAGGTCAAGCAATCGCTGTTGACATCACCGAGCCCCCTTTTGGACATCTCTCGGCTCTTCCTTTTTATTTAGACCTTGATTCAGCAAAACACTTGAAGCAAGTGAATAGCCCCATTGATGTCAGTGGAATAATTCATATGCTTAACTGTTCTGGCACTCAAGAGTACTCAGCTATCATTTGCACTGGAGATCTGCATTGTGCTTTGCAGCAGCAGACGATGAGTGTATGCCTGCGTTTCCCTTGTCATACATTCTTCTGCAGTCGGATCCTTAACCTGTGCTAGCACAACTACTATTACAGGCTCAGTTTTCTTACTCTGGACATGGCAATTTCACTGCAGGATGATTTTAGAATAGTAAACTAGGACGATAACCTCATGTTTAAAACAATAATTACTCCCAGGAAGGAAAACGAGCTTCTTTTTATTTTAAAGAATGGCATGTTTGTTTTTTGCCTGATAGGAATATTCTTCCAAAACTTACTTGGAACTCAGAGTACCTTGAATTCCCTCCTCTTGGTTCTCACCCTCATTCTTTATTTCCTTTCTCCCCCACCCCCAAAAGAAACCTTATATGCACGTTTATTTGTGTGTGTATATGTGTACATATATAGAGAGAGATCTTTTTTTCCCCCGACTGCTTACAGTTATTTATTTCCCGATGGCCGGAATCAGAATCCTGACTTGACTGGCTTGTGTGAGCCCACACCTCAGGACCACATTAAAGTTACGCAGGTGAGCAAAGTCTTCTGTCCTATCCTGTCACGCTCATTGGCTTCGAGGCTTGTTTTTAGCGCTGTTGTACAATGGTCTGCAAAATATTCATTCTCCTGTGCTCTCCACCATGGCTGTGCCCTTGAACCCTGCGTTCCCAGGCTGTTCTTGGGAAACCTAAATAAAAATCTGGGATAACTTGAAGCCCACTTATTTTTCAGAGCTTGGTGGATGTATCTAGCACTTAAAATCACGAAGTTTTTGCAGATTTCTGTTCTCTTTTGTACTGTGTTCTAGTGTTTGGAATTTATTTTGTCCTGCATGTCTTGCGTTGGATTTCCTGTTGCTGTGATAAATCTTGCGTATTGTTTTACAGTATCAACAATGTCTGTCTGTCTTTCTCCAAGGAACAATATGAATTGTATTGTGAGATGGGCTCCACGTTCCAGCTGTGTAAAATATGTGCTGAAAACGACAAGGATGTGAAGATTGAACCGTGCGGCCACCTGATGTGCACGTCCTGTCTCACTGCGTGGCAGGTGAGGCGTTGGCTCTTGTTTATCTGAGTGAGGCTAGTTGCTTTTTTACAGAAGCAGTATATCCTCTTCCCAAAACTGTTTAGTTTCCTTCAGGTATGGAGGTGAGGGAGTGTGACCGAGGACATAAGCCTGTAGTTCAGAAATACAAATGCTGGTTTCTCCTGCCCAGGGAGAAGGTGGTCAGATGCCTGATCTCAGTACAGGAACAGGCAAGAAGTGCAAGGACTTGCTAAAAAGCTGTTCCTCTGCTCCAGACAGAAAATCTTCCATATTTATAGCACAGTTTGTCTTTCTCTTCCCCTCATTTGAAAGGTACCTGCCTATAAGCAGGCCTAAACCTCTCTGTATATTACCCGTGTATTTAACCTCTGCATCTCAGGGGTGGTTGTAACAGATCTCTCCTCTTCCCTGAAGGAATCAGAAGGCCAGGGCTGCCCTTTTTGCCGCTGTGAAATCAAAGGCACGGAACCGATTGTAGTAGACCCGTTTGACCCCAGAGGAGGAGGAGGATTATCACGGCAAGGGGCAGAAGGAACTCCCTCACCCAACTATGATGATGACGACGACGACAGAGCCGATGATTCCCTCTTCATGATGAAAGAACTCGCTGGTACCAAAGTAAGGGCGCCTGATTGTGTGCTAGGAGATGCGGCAGTGTGTACAAAGACCGCGTGTTCTCCCTCACAGGGGATGTGGTCTTAGTGCTTTGTGCACGCGAGGGTTGGCAGACCTTATAACGGGGGATTTTGATCAATATGGAGAGGGTGAAGTAAATAGGGATTCAGGTTCAGTGCTGTCAGTGCACTTCACGCTGTTCTGTTAAGCAGCAGCGAGCACGCTTTGATCGTTTGTACGTTGCCTTGAGAGACTGGGTGTTTGTCGGCCTTTAGAAGGGTGAAAAGGCTGCCTTGATCTATTGAAATGTAAGGTCTGGGTCTGGAACACTTCTCTGCATGCTTAGCAATGCTGCTTTTCACTTATTAGCCATACTTCACTCGTATTGGCAAAAGCTCATCCATTTTCCCCAGCGGTGAATGCAGCCAACCAGGTACGGTCTTCCCAAGGTCCTGATGAGTAACTGGGTAGAGGGCAGGGTATTTTGCTGAGCAAGTCAGTTTGTCTGTCATCTTTTTATATGGTGTCTGATAAACAGAGGTCTGATAACTCTCTGCCATTAGTGACAGGCATTCTTTGTGCATCCCTGCACATTTTTTTCTAAATGCTCATTGCTTCTCTTGCGCATCTACAGTTAGCATTGTTTTACAGCATGGGAAAGTGGTTTTGAATTTGACTAATTTTTAATAGTTGAATCCACTAAAATAGGCTGCTTTGTCTGGTCACAAGGAATGCTCTGCGCTGGTTAACCTATGGTCAGATTTCTCTTTAGCTTCCACCCTGTGAAATACTGTAAACTGTAGTCCTGGGGATTGTTTTTGTATACATAACTTGGGGAAGCAAAGCACAGTTTCCTTGCTGTGACATCCTGTTGTGGTTTGCAGTGGGCTAGCATGCCGTATTTGCTGGCAATCAGTGAGTTCAGACGTGTGTAAAGGTTTTCAAAGTTACGTAGTGCTAACCTTTCTCGTGAAATAAGCTTTATAAGAAAGAGAAGAGGCACAGTTCTGTCAGGTAGAAAAAGAGGGACAAAAATGGAGGTTTTGCTGCACGCTAATGATTGCTGCAACAGCCATGACACCAGTCAAGGTACTTTGCACAGCGGTGCCTGCAGTGATGAGTAGGATTTGCAGCAGATCACGCCCTCTCGTGTCGAAAAGAAAGGCAGCTTGCTGCTGCTCAGGGCGGGTTTGTTACTCCAGCAAAACGGCTTGTCCTTTATTGTGCCCCTAAGTGTGCAATTGTGGTTTTGTGCCACAGTTAAGCCAGTTAGTGATGCTCAAGGCTTGCTGCAAGACAAATGCAGTTGTGCTGTGAAATTACCTTAAATTACTGCTGTGTGGTTGGCATTAATACAGTCATTTGTTACCAGCAGTGATACTGGAGCCAGCACAAGTCACTGAACCTGAAAGCCTCTCCAAGGAAGAGGAGCTCTGCTGGATTTTGTCATTTGTTGATTTTCCTGGTCTTTTTCAGGTTGAACGTCCTCCTTCTCCTTTCTCGGTAGCTCCACAGGCCACCCTCCCTCCCGTGCCACCACGACTGGATCTTCTGCAGCAGCGAGTGTCCAACCCTCCTGGGGCTTCCAGCCCTGGGACCTCTTCAAAGGTAAAACACACGCCTTGCCCTTTCGGGTGGGATTTTGGTGGGGCAGTTAGAAAGGAGAGTGCTTTGGTAAATCCTTTATGTTCTCTGTGACATCCCTGATGGCAAAATAGCCATTCCTATGACTTATTGACTTGTGTAAATAATGCACAGTTGAAGTTTTTTGAAACACTTAGTATCCTTTATTTGGAATCCAATCCAATGATGCCCTGAGTTGTTCTTTTTTTTTTTTTTAATTCAAGAAAGATAATCTGGGGTGTTTAGTGCCTAGCTGTAGCTGCGTGTAATTACTGTGTTCTCTCCACAAGCTTGTAGGGAAGGTGTCCCTGGAGAGCTAGCTTGGCATCACTCCACATCCGTTGAGATAATTTCTCGTAAAAAACAGATGAAACAAAAACAGACCTCACCCTTCTGCCACCCACCTCCCACCTTTCTGTGTTCTGTGGCTGGACTCCCTTTGTTAAGCCATGTTTTTGCGTTCTTCTGCTTCCCAGGCTGCTCCTGGCACCCTTCACAAGGACAAGCCTCTGCCGATCCCACCCACGCTCCGTGACCTGCCGCCGCCGCCGCCTCCGGACAGACCCCACTCCATCGGGACCGAGGGTCGGCCTCAGAGACGGCCCCTGCCCTGCACGCCGGGGGACTGTCCTTCCAGAGACAAGCCGCCCCCCGTGCCCTCCACCCGCCAGGGAGATCCGTGGCCCTCCCGGCCGATTCCGAAAGCCCCCTCCGCAGCTCTCAGCCCCGGTGACCACTGGACAGGGAGGGAGCTGTCGAACAGGCACTCGCTTCCCTTCTCCTTGCCCTCTCAGATGGATTCCAGGGCTGAGAGCCATCGGCTTGGGAGCACGCTCAGCCTGGACAACCAAGTGGTGAGTAGACCTGATGGGGGTGAAGGTTGGTTTTAAGGAATTAGGTCTTCCAAGGTGCCCTGTTCTCATTTGCATCTGAATAGGGCATTCCTGTGCCAAGGGAGAGATGGAGAGGAACTGGTGAATGCCAGGCAAGGGAGAATAATGGGAGGACTTCATAGGGCTGTACTTTCCTGCCTCTTGGGAGCAAGGCTGAAATCTCGGTTTATCTGCCAGTTACCTTTGAGCAGTCAGGAGCCACAATTTCATGATCATAATTCACCTTTGAATTTTGAAAAACCAAGAATGTTTTGCATTAGGAGCCGGTGTGCTGAAAAAGTATAATTTCCTCCTCTCAGGATTCAGTCCTGTGAAACGTGCACACAGAAACAATGATTACTTTAACGTGGTAAAATCTGAGTTAGATTTGGGTCTGTTATTATTAATAATATCATGATGTGTAACTTAGTAGCCCAACATATTGTTCTCTAAGAGAAATCACAGGCAGTTTTGCTTTCCTTGATCCCTTTTGCCTATCTTTTCCTTTTAAAACCCCCAGCTTTCTTGAAAAATTGAAAGCAAGTACATTTTTAGCCAGATCGTCTAAGGAATTGACAGTTGCACAGTTGTCATTCAGTCTCTGTATATACGCTTGTCTGCATCCTTTTCCTCTTTTCCCTATTAACATTTTGGCCTCTTGGCCAATTTCAGCTGAGTTTAGCAAAGTCATTAGAGTCTCAAAGATAAGAGTTCCTGTAGTTCTTGTGTAAACAGGCAATAAGCAACAGGAGAAAAACTGTGCCTGTGCTGTCAGTGAGGGAAAAGCATCAGAACTTCTGGATTTCTAAGGTGTCAGTAAATGCTTTTGAATAAATGAAGATGCTTCGTCCCCAAGAACTGGCTGACTGGCTGACATCCATCCCCAGCTGGATGACCAGCAAACAGTTTTGTAACTACACGGGCAGACCTGGTGCCTCTAATTCCTCTTGTGGACTTCTTTCTTTCAGAGCTTGAACAGTGGTCCACCAGCAACCTCAGAGTGTGAGCACCCCAAAATTAAACCCTCCTCCTCTGCCAACGCTATCTACTCCTTAGCTGCCAGGTATGTTGTTCCCTAGGCGGGTCATTGTAGGTCTCTGTGCATGCTGGTGCCGGGGACAGAATTTGGTGTAACTCTGTCAAGCCTTAGTTTCAGTCTCGGATGGATTATTTATTCAAAGCACACAGTCTAGATGAAAGTAGATGAAATCAGCATCCCGAAGATCTGTGGATGGTGGTGACAGTTACCTTTGGCTGTGGCGATAGGAATCAGGCTATAGTTACCTTTAGCTCTTCTATAACTTTAATTCTGAGTTGGTCTTTCTAAAGGTACATTGTGAAGCAGGTGATGCGTATGATACTGTTAACTGCCTCTTCATAGTGACCTTATGCCAGCTTGACCTTGCAGCTGGGCTGCTGCAAGTACTGAAGCCAGGTTATTTCTCTAGGCAGTATCAATTTAGCACTGTTACCTCGGCTGTGGGTTTGAAAGGCCACTTTGATATTAATTAGATTTAGAGTAAATGCTTTTCTGGTGTTTATATCTTGTTTCTCCTGCCTCCAGACCACTGCCTGTACCAAAACTGCCTCCTGGGGAACAGTCTGAAAGCGACGAAGACACTGAATACATGTCACCTTCCTCTCTGCCAGTGGTGCCTCCAGGTCCTGCTGTACAAAAACCAGAGATCAAAATGCCTGTGGAAATGACTCAGAGTTTGCGGTGAGACGCTGTTTGCATGTACTGTTCTTCCTCCTCGCAGCTCTGGGGAAGCATATTTGTTTACCAGGGTGGAGATTTTGCTTGCTCTGTTGGCTGAATTCCCCCAGTGATGCTCACCAGATCTAGACTAACGTAGCGAACTGCAAATGAGATGTGGCTACTGCTCTTTTGCAGAATCCTTACGCAGTATTAAAAGGGCTAGATAACCGCTTCCACCTCTTTCTGCTGATAACGGCAGCAGCCCCTGAAGCGCAAAATTCTGTGAAAAGGTTTTTTTCTGGTGGTATCAGCTAAACTCTTCTATGCCGATCTGCTGTCTTGCAACAGACATCACTAGAGCGCTTAGAGAAACAAATGCTCTTTCTCAGAACAGCGGTGGTTTCATTTTGAAGCAGGTGTCTGTGGATAATCTCAGTGACAGAAGCTGGGCGATGGTTGACCACTGTCACCTGTGTGAAGGGAGATGTGTGTTCTCTCCCGCAGAGTTCTGGAGTGCGACCAGCAGACGGATGGCTGCATGTACGAAGCGATGTACAACATTCACTCCCAAGCAGTGTCCTCTGCTTTTGAGACTGTCAGCGCTTCTGGTGAGTGGGTGTGCTGATAAAAAAGACACAAAAACATCAACAAATAAACCTGGGACACAATGCATTGGTCCCAGTGCCAGTTGGAATAGCATTTTAGGCTAAATTAAATGTTGCTTTTGTTGTCGAAATAGCTAGGGTGTATGTGGAAGCATTTGTGTCTGTGTACTGCAGGCTGCATGTGGGGATGTTGGTGAGCAGCCGGGCTGGAATGCACTGTAAAAATACTCAACAGTTGTTTAAAAAATGGCTGTTTTGAAGATTTTGTTTTCTGGGCTTTGCTGCTGTAAGCAGCTGCAGCAGCTGTCAGCCCACATCTATGGTAAGAAATTTTTATCTAGCGCTGCCTTCTGGAAAGAGCTTCCATTGAACCTTTGGCAGCAAGGGCCAGCAGTTCTGTGTCCTGTCAGTGCTTTTATGGACTGCAGAGCAGAGTCTGCCTGGAGAGACGGGGCTCTGTTCACTCCCAGAGCTCGGACTGTGTCTCTTCTTCCAGATGAAGGGGATCTGGCTGCAGCCACTGCCAGCAATGGCCCCGAAGAATCAGAAAATGAAGAAGATGGCTACGATATCCCCAAACCACCACTACCAGTTGCTACTGCTCGTCGCACACTGTCTGATATCTCCAACGCCACGCCTGCCTTCAGCCGAATGTCTTTGGAGAACGACCCTGTAACAGGTTAGAGAACAGCTGTACTCCGGATGCTATAGCACGCACTGATGGCTTGAAACTTGTGTCTCTGACTCAGGGTTTTGTGGGGAGGCTGTAAAATCAGATTTGCAAGGCGGAATTACACTGGTCCTCATTTGCTCAGTTTGGTTTGCGACTTGTACTACATTTCCTTACTGACTTAAATCACTGAGCTAGTAAATCACACTTAAATCACAGTTAGCCAAACCTTTTCTCAGCTTTAAGGATGTTCCCTAGGCCATCGTGTCATACAGGGCATAGCCCGGAGTTTGTGCCAGGGCATGGAACAGAGCTTGGCGATATTACCGCTCATCGCTGCTCAAGCTGAAGGCGGGATGGCTGGCCGTGCGCTCTTTCTGTCTCGGGTGCGGTTGTTGCCAGCAGATGGCACAAGTGTCCCGTTTGGTGCTTTGGGCTTCCTTGAGCAAGGACACGGCGGCTCGGCAAGGTCAGCTTTTTGTCCCCGGGGAGCAGGGGACATCTTGTCCTTCTGGCTGCGAGACACACTCTCCAGGGGACAACCAAAGCCTCGTCTCTCCGAAAGCCTTTCCAAATAACGCTTGACTTCTTCCCTACAACCGCTCAGGGGCACCAGAGGAAGCTCTGAAACTTCCTGTTGGGGGGCTTTAGGATTCAGCACGTCTCAACGTCCGGCCGTTTGCCAAGTGAGAGGAGCGAGTTTCTCGTTCCTTCTGGAGGCTGGCAGGAGGCAGAGCCTCCTGTACCCAGGCCTGCTCGTCCCACGGAGTCTTCTGCTCACCTGCTTCACCGATTCCCGTTTCCAAAGTTTCCTCTTCTTCAGCTCAGAGAAGAATTTATCAGTTCAAAGAGATTTGTTAGCTTTTGCCACTCCTCCCTGCCTCACTCTGTGAGTGTGTCTGTAGAATATGGGATAAGGAGGGCAGAGGGAGCTCACATCCTGCTCCCAGATGAACTACGGAGCTTAATCATTGACCCTTCTTTGTTTATACAACCCTGAAATTATAGTGCTTTTGTCCTGCTTTGTAGGGTCTGGAGATCTGCTAACGAAAAATGCTGAGGAAATGCTGATTGTTACTGCCCTGGGAAGCTTCTGCAGTTTTCTGAAACTTTGGGTATTGGCCACTGTCGAAGCCTGGCTAGTGAGGGATGCCTTTTGGCAGATTTATGTTCTCACGCATGGTGCCCTACAATTTAGTTTCTTAATCATTTACCAAAAAAGCTGAGCTGGTAGTTGCCCTTTCAAATTGACCTGTGGTCTCTGAAATTTGAGCCGGTTCAGGCTGAAACAGCTATTTCGAAAGACACTTTGGGGGAGAGGAGTGGGTAGTCCTTTTTCTCAAACGTACAAAAAGCTTTTTATGTGTCAGGAGCTTGTTCTGGGACGGTCGGGGAGATGAGCTGCCTTGTGGCTGGTGAGGAAGCCTCAATGAATTTGTTTTCTGAGGAGCCTTCTCCAGCTTAGCGCTCTTGGTGAGGTTTTTCAGGAAGGCCCCACGATGACTGCTGCTGTTCTGAACGGGGCTGCGGTGCCAGTCTTAAAGGGCGATTGTTTGGACATTCCCAGGCTTAAGGATTTGCGTGTTGTACACCAGTTCAGCTGTTAGAAAATCTATCCTGAGTACCTCGAAGAGGTTTTTCCAGCAGACAAACACAGCTTGCTTTAAGGTGATGTCAAATACTCACGCAGAAGGGTTTCTTGTCATGTGCAAAGTAGGAAAAAATGTTTTCTGCAGTGGTATGGGAGGTCAGGACTCAAAATTATCAGACGTCGGATTAACACAGTAAATAATGCATTTTCTCTGCCAGGCACTAGTTAAATCCCTGCGATGTTTGGTGTCCCGCTTGGTTTGTTGGCTGCTCTTTTTGTTCCCCAGGAGGCTAGGGTGGGCTTCAGCAGGAGCTCGTGTGGGTGGCCCTGGCCGAGGGGCTGGCAGAGGAAGAGGAGCGTTCCCTTCTGAGACAGAACTCGGTTTTTGGAGAGCTTGTGGCGGGGGAGCTGTGACTAATAAACTCCATTTTGTGCGTGTGCTGATCGGTGCCATGGTGCGGGAGGATGGGGCTGAGTCGAGATAGCGGCGCGTGTCCGAGTGCCATTTATCAGTCTGATGTCAGTCCTGCTCTCTTCCGAAAAAAAAAGAGTCCCTGCCCTTCCTTGAAGCGACGCGTTTATTTCTCCTTCCAGGTTTTTCGGATGGCTCTCAAGTTCCAGAAAGGCCGCCCAAGCCTCTGCCGCGGAGAATAAATTCAGAGCGAAAAGCCGGGAGCTGCCAGCCAGGTGGGGCCGGCAGCGGGACCAGCGCGTCGCTGCAGCTCTCCAGCGAGATCGAGAACCTCATGAACCAAGGCTACTCATATCAGGACATTCAGAAAGCGCTGCTCATTGCACATAACAATATTGAAATGGCCAAGAATATTCTCCGGGAGTTTGTTTCCGTCTCCTCCCCGGCGCACGTGGCCACATAGCACATCACCTCCGACGCCTGCAACTTCTGCGGACCAGCTGCCCGGGCGGCCGCAGCCCGGCTGCGCACCGAAGGGGAAGGGGGTTCCTTTAGAGACTGCGTGCGGAGGTCAGCCCTGCCTCTTCCCGAATCAGTTATCAGGTTTTTGTGGTTCCAGATTTCAAAGCAGTGGGATGAAACGCAGCGGAGCGGTGTTTTATACAGTGTGTGTCTTGGAGTCCTTTCCCCCCGACCTCTTGGCTGAGAGAACGGATTTGTTTCCGGGGTGCTGGTAGAGAGAGGTGTTGCAACGAGGGATCCCAGAACCGATGCCCTGGAGGCTGGGGGGAGTGTTTTGTGCTGTGAATTCGAAGTGAATGCTCTGAGAAACCGAGTCTCCGGGTCAGTGTGGTGTGTCCTGTGGTTCATGGTACTAGGTTTGGACCTGCTGGCTGCTGGCTGTCTGGCTCAGGCTTTTCGGAGCAGCCGAGCGGTCGCGTTCTGCTGGGAATAAACAGGAGACCTTGGAAGAAATCTTCTGATTGCTTCCCGTTAGCTGTGGCGTTGCCCTCTTACCTGTAATAATAGCGTTTGTTGCTCACGATTTATGTCATCCCTTTTCGCCTGGAGCTAGCGTGCCCAGCTTCTGCAGGGCGCTTTGCTCGCGGCAGCGCTGGGAGTTGGATTTCTGTCGCACGTGTCCTCTCCCCGGCAGCGTCGGATTCCAGGGCGCTGGATGTGCTGCGAGTCCCGCGTGTCTTTGAGGGGTGGGAGAGGGCGGGAAGAATTCGAGGGAGAGCAAAGAACTGGCTGCTGCTTCTCTTTTTTTTTTTTTAGCCTCGAGCGTTTTGTGCTGCGGTGCTCAGGCTCGAGTGCAGCCCTGCCGGGCTCGAGCAGCCGCCGCCGGCCACTCCCATGCTCTCTTTCTCTAGGAATGTTGCACCTGGTAAGCGCGGTGTTTTATTTATCTTAACTGCATGGTGGCTGTCGCAGCCTAGTGGCCTTCACGCACATTCCGTCGTCTCCTCCAGAGAGCTTTCGTGGGAGCCAGTTGTCTTTTGTGCCAGGCTGTCCCGTGGAGCCGGTGCGTGCAGCTGATGTCGTCGTCGGTATCGTGCCTGCTTTGCAGCAAAATAAACGCAGCGGTTCTCTGCATGGCTGTCGCAACAACACGGGGGGGCTCTTCTTTCCGTTTCCATTTCTCCGAGGAGTCGCCAGAGCTTGTGTTAGAGCGGATCTGGGACGCTTCTGTAGCCGTAAAGCAATCACACTGGGCTTTGAGAGTCAGGACTCAGCTGTTCCTCGGACAAAACCTGACCAGCATACTCAGCTACTTAACTCTGTTCGTAATATGCTTGTGTGTGAGCAGCGTGGTGCCTTTGGAGGGGCTTTCGATCGAGCAGGGACACGCAGATCCCAGCCTGACAGACGGACGGCCCTCTGGGTACGCCGCGAGGCTGCCAGCCTTTCAAAGCGTGTCCTGCATTATTTGCATCACTCCCAGGGCAGCAGCAGTCACTAGGCGAAGGGTTGCAGCTTGAAACGCTGCCGGCGTGCTCGGGGCAGCTGGATGCAGTTTAGCCCTTTTAAAGAATCCAGGAGCTGGGCCCAGATTTCGGGGAAACAGCTCGCGGTTGGCGGGGGGGGACTTAGAATATTAGCAAGGAAATTAAGCCTAAAACGTTTGTTTGATGCGCAGCGTGGGTCTCTCTCTAAACCTGCAGCTTTGTAAATGGATGCGGGGGGGTCCGGGCAGTTTAAAAGCACGAGCTGGCTCCTCGCTCCCCTCCTTTCTGTAATAAAACGGTCTCTGAAACTGTAAGGAGATCCCTTAAGTGCAGCTCTTACTGTTGCTATTTTAGGGCCAGGGCTGAAACGTGCAACTGCAGCGCGCTGGTGAGGTTTCTGCCCATCAACACGGGGCTCGGCAGCGGTGCAGAGCTGCCGGAAGCAGGATCCGGCCTTTTGGAGGTGCTGAGCTGCAGACGAGGTGATGTCCCCGCATCCTGCGCTCGGGGAGGAAGGGTTTTCCTTTCTCCTGCCCCCGACAGCCGGCAGTAATCACGCACCAGCCCTGCTCTTGCTGTCCAAGTGCCCTGGCAGCCTCGGCCCCTGGTGTGTCCAGCACCGGGGGTGCTGTGCGGGGACGGGGGCAGCTCAGGGCAGCTCTGGGCAGCTCTGCGCGTTGCAGGCTGTCCGGCCGCCCCGAGCGTATCCGAGTTAGCTCCCGGCTTTGTCGTTTTGGGAGGGAGCCCTGCTGTTCCTTCCCCTCTCCTCCGCGTTCTCCCCAAGCTCCGCGTTGCTTTCGGAGCCGCTTCGGCGCCGTCTTTGCCGCGTAAGCTCAGCCCGAGCGAGTTCAAGTGTGGCGTGAGGCTGGGTCGTGCAGAAGAGCCAAGTCCGGCCAGCTAGCAAGCCCCAGCTCGTGGTCTGCACAGCGCCTGCGCCCGCAGCAGCGGCGCCCTGTCCCATGCGAGCCCCGGGGTGCCCGGTTCAGCCGGGCCTCGCAGAGCTGTCGCGGGACCGCCCTCAGGGTTCGTCCGCCTCTCTGGGGCGTCCCCGCGGGTGTTTGTCCAGGTCTTGGCAATTAGGGAGAGCAACCTTCGTGGCGTGTGTCGCTAACTTCCCTGCATGTGTCCTGTCTGTGCACCATTTGGTCCTCGAACTAATTTAAGAAGCTTAAGCCTTGGCTTTTCTTAGGCCTGGGAGCGTTTTGCTTGCACCGCTGGCGTGCAGCGGGGTCTGCCCGTGTTTTCCGGCTCTGCCCAGGCACTGCGCAGCGTATTTTTCTTCTTGTTTTTCTTTCAGAAAGGTGAGCCTGATGTGATTTTCTCTCTTTTTTTTTTTTTTTCCCCTTCACCTCCTTGCTCTTTATTCTGAAGAAGCTAAACTGATCGTGCTTCTTTCAAAAAGCCGAAGCCAAATGTCTCGTGCCTTTCCGAGGGGAATGCCGCGCCGCCGGGCTGCGCCTGGGCACCCCCTGCGAAAGGGAAGAGCCCGAGCAGGCAGCTGCAAGCGTGCCTCCGAAAGGTGCGAAAGGAAGGGGCGGGAGAGACGGGCAGCTGTCACTCCTGCTGGGTTTTGCAGCATTGTGGCTGCGGAGCTTTCCTTCTCGGCCTGGTGCCGGCAGTGAGTTGCCGGGGCTGGTGCGGAGGACAGGAGAGCCGTGGGACGGGAGTGGTTTGGCTCGTAACAAAATACGAGTTCTGCTCTTAAAAAAAAAAAAAAGCTGGTTTTCCACCCCCTCACCTGCCAAGCCAGGACGCAAAGCAAGCAGCAAACCCCTTGGTCCGGGAGGAGCTGGGGCACAAAACGCGGGCACCGCTCCGCGTCCCTGCGCCCGGCGGCCGCCTCGCTCGAGGTTTCGGTGTCTCGGGGCGCCCGGAGCCGCCGCGGCCGAGCGGGATCCACAGCGAGACGTATCCCGAGGGGGAGGCTGGGTGGCTGGGCAGCGAGCAGCGGATTTGCTTTCCCCATAACCCGCTTTCCTGCATGCCCCTGGCTGAGCCTTGCCTCGGGGCGCAGCATGTCGCCTCCGGAGTTCGTTACTGTAGCCAAACCTTGAGGCAGGGCCATTACTGTAAATGTTTTTTTTTTTATTATTATTATTATTATTTTATTATTTTTTTTTTTCAGTTGAGCAAGAAAAAATGCAACTCCCAGGGCGCCTTCCCGAAGGCGCCACGTTAAAAAATGAGTTGGGGAATAAGGACGCGTGTTTTTAAAGTTCCTGCTGGAAATCTTTTTTTTTTTTTGGAATTTCTGGTGGGGGAGGAGCAGTCGTTCCGTCTCTTGAGTGACAAACACCGATTTGTATAATGTCAGTGTTAAAAATGTTGAGATTTTCACAAAATATTTTAAAAAAAATATAATAGTGTCATTAATATAAAGTATAATAGCAGTATTTAATCCTTTCAGATCTGTAAAGAATAAGGAAAAACAGAAGGTAAATATTCTTACAGAGAGTAGCTGAGCTTTAAGGTTCACTTGGTTTAAAGTCCTCATTTTGTTTGCAAATGCATTGTTAATGTTTAGAGGTTATACTAATGTTATTTATTAATTGTTTCCATCCTTGTATGCTGCCCACTAAGAGCTTCTTTGGGATTTCATTCACCTGTGTCAGTACAAAGAAAACAAAACAAAGTTTTATTTTTAAATAAAATTTCCTTTGTCGTAGCAGAGCGGCTGGGTTGTGGTGGTTCTGTGAGCCCTGGAGGAGCAGCGTCGCGCTCGTCACCTCGCTCAGAGTGCCCAAGTTGGGACGTTCGGTCCATCCCCCGCGTCCCTTACACATGTCACTGACCTAGGACCTGCTTCCGCACCATTACCTAATCCTAATTAACGTCAGGGATGCTCACAAAATGAGAGCAGGAAAGGTTTACATGACGGTTGTGCTCGGAAGTCTACTGCTAGAGTGCAACATGCTCTGCTGGAGCCAACCGAGGGCTGACGTAATCCAAAAGAAATAATTAAAGGCCGAGGTTCAGGTGAAGAGGGTTGTTACCAAACCTTAACAGAGCCTGACAGGGGCCCGAGGCGTCTTCTGCTGGGTTCTGCAGGGCCCGTACGGTGCCGAGTGGCTCCTGAAACCCAAATCCTGCTCTGCGAGGGGCCGTTAGCCTCCGTCTGCCCGGCAGAAAATCAGCTCCAAAAGGCTAACAATTACTGCCTGTCATTTATGGACGTATATAGAATATAATTCATAAAATATAATCCATCACGTTATAGAATTAACAATACATGCCCTTATAGATATTGGAGCTATAACGAATTCAAGGTTACTGACACATCCATAACGAAACACACCCCCGGTACTCCGTTAGCGGCTGCACGACCCCGTCAGACCCTGTTGGGGCCCGATGACCCCTGCTGGAGCTGTGAGCCTTGGGGATGGGGTTCGGGGCCCCCGCTGGCCCTGACCGCGGGCCCTGGGGCTGGCAGAGGCTGTGGGGTCCGGCAGGGGCTGCCTGGGAGGGGGAGGCGGACGCTGCAGTAATGGGGCACGTACAGGGCCCGTGGGCATGTGGTGGGCTATGGGGGGGGGGGGCCCGTGGGGTTGAGCGAGGCCAAGAGGACTCAAACCAAGGTGGTGCTAGAGGTCAAGTGAGGTTAATTGGGGGTCAAACGAGGACACGGGGTCAAATGAGGACACCGGGGGTCAAATGAGGACACAGGGACTCAAAAGAAAACGGCTTGAGAGGTCAAATGAGGTTAATTGGGGTCAAACGAGGACACGGGGGTCAAATGAGGACACCGGGGTCATCTGAGGACAAGGAGACTCAAAAGAAAATAGCTCGAGAGGTCAAATGAGGTTAATTGGGGTCAAATGAGGACACCGGGGTCAAATGAGGACACGGGGGTCACCTGAGGTCAAGGGGACTCAAAAGAAAATGGCTCGCGAGGTCAAATGAGGTTAATTGGGGTCAAATGAGGACACCGGGGTCAAATGAGGACACCGGGGTCACCTGAGGTCAAGGGGACTCAAAAGAAAATGGCTTGAGAGGTCAAATGAGGTTAATTGGGGGTCAAATGAGGACACGGGGGTCAAATGAGGACACCGGGGTCAATTGAGGTCATGGGGGTCAACCGAGGTCAAGTGGACTCTGGTGGCGTGCCGCCCGAAGCCGAGCGAGGTTCGTTGGGGTTGGCTGTACTGGTTCCCAGTTGGGGCTGGCTGTACTGGGGTTGTACTGGAGGCACTTGAGGCCGGCGGTCTCCGGTGGCTCCAGGTGCATGAAATGGTCCCAAAGGCCTCAGCGGGGTCCCGTGGGGGCTGCGGCATGGTCTGAGCTGGGCCCCCCCTCCAGCCCTTATGGCCGCAGGAGCCCCATCGGGGGGCTCCATCCCCCACCCGCTGCCCCCCTCCAGTGGCCTCCCCCCGCTCAGCACGGGGGCAGCGCTGTGCCGTCAGTGCCCAGCGCCTCCGAGGCGCTGCAAAGGTCTCCCCCCGTCCCCCTTCCCCCATCCTCACCCCCCCGTTGTCCTCCCTGAGCACGTCCCCAGGTGGGGTGGGGATGTCCTGGGTGGGGGCACCTGTCCTGGCCGGGTCCCCTCCCCGCTCTGGGTGCACCCCAAGCACCCCCGGGGCAGGGCAGTGCCAGGGGCAGGGCAGTCGGGGCGCTGTGGGGGTGCTGCTGTGACAGCTGTGACACCCCGTGCTGCCCCCACCTCCATCAGAAATCCCAGAGCCTGCATCACATGCGAGCCTGTGACAAAAATTAACTCCACCCCATTAAAATTCCCTCTATCTTTCACTAGGTTTACCCATTAATAGCTGTTACTATTACTGCAGTTAGCTATTAAAAGCTGTTACTGCGAAACCTAACACATTACTCTAGTTTAGTATTATTACTATCAGTAGTTAGCTATTAAAGTGTATCAGACCCTATCCCCAGGAATTATCAGCTACTACCTGAAGAAGCTGAGATATGACCACCAGTTATAATCCCTTAGGATCCTTTAGGAGAAATATCTATTAATAGCTTTATTCTTATATATAACTTTATATATACTTTTATGTCTAACTTTATATACAGATATATATATATATATATATATATAACTTTATTTTATATATTATTACTTTATTATATATTATTACTTTAATTAGCTATTACATAAATAGTTAATTAATACTGGCTATCAATACAGGGAGCTATTTTAATTTCTTACCCCTTAGAGCCTACTGCCGAGTTACCTCTGAGCAGGAATTAGCAGCTATTAATACAATTACCTAACAGCTTCTATTATTGGGGTCTATTAAATTCTATTAACAGGTTGGCTTTTAGTATCTGCAGCCCCCACTAACATAATTATGTATTGCAATCTAATATTAGGATTATCTATCGGAATCCTTATTAATAGAGTTATCTGTTATCAATTATTAGCTCTTAACACCATTTGTAATTAGAATCTCTGTACAGAATTACCTGTTACTATCCACATTGATCCATCATCTATTAGGATCTTAACAGAATTTCCCGTTAATTCCTATCAGTACCTCCCATTAGCTGCCACTAATTGCCTATTAACACTTATTAGCAGCAGCTACACGGGCAGAGGGGGAAGGGGAGGGAGCGAAGCGCCGCCAACAAACTCACGCCCAGCCTTTGACCTCGGTACTTTATTTTCACATATATATATATATATAAAAAAACAAACTGGCAAATATCAGACAAAACTCCCGGAAATGTACACACAACCCAACAAAAATATATATAAACCAAAGCTTCTGCTTCGACGACACTTGCAGCTCACGAGCGGGGCCCGGTGCCGAGCGGGAAGGGGCTGGGGGCGGCGGGGGGAGGCTGGGGACGGGGTTTTTTTTTTTCCCCTCCCCGAGGGGGCAGGAGGGCGAGCTGCCTCCTCCTGGGGGGGGTGGGCAGAGGTGTCACTGAAGCAAGAAAGAAACCAGTTTTCCCTGGGGCTGATAAATGTTTAGCAAAAAAAAAAAAAGAAAAAAGATCCAACCCTGAGACATCGCCGGCTGGCCCTGACCTGACATTCCTCGGGTTTACGGCTAAACACGACCCAGCGGTGCCAGCAGCTGCGCAGCCTCCCTAAAAGCAACTCAGTTCGTCCTCCCCCTCGGCAGCAAGCCTTCAACCGGGAGGATTTAAGAACCTGCATCCCCCAGGGGCCTGAGAGCCCCGTCCCTGCCCTCGCGGCCCCTCGGGGGGGTCCCTGCCTGCAGCACCCCGGGGACAGGCAGGGCTCAGCAACAAGGCCCGGGGGGGGGGGGGGGCTCAGAGGGAAACCCCCAAAGCCCCAGCGCCCCCCTTCTCCGCTCTGCCCCCCCCACGCCCTACCCCCGAGGTGCCCGCGCCGCCCCGCTGCGAAAAAGCAAAAATTCCGCCAGCTTTTCTGAGCAAATTTGGGGGAGAAAAAAAAAAAACCAAAAAAAACGCGTCGAAACCTTCCCGCACGCGACGGATTTCCTGAAAAAGCCTCGGCTCCTTCCCTCGGGCAGCTGAGGGGGGGATTTCTTTCGAGTATTGCTGTTGGCTTCCCCGTAGCAGAAAGCAAGTCCAGCTTCGCTGCTGCCAAGCCGACAACCCGCGGTTGAGGTAACGGAGGTGGGGGGGGGGTCCCGGGGGCGCCCCCGCGGGGTTTCGCCTCCGGCCGCGCTCCCCGGGGGCTGGAGCAGGGGTGGGAGAAGGCAATCCAAGAGCAGGGAAGGGTCGAGGGGAGAAAGCACTTAGGAGATCCCCTGGCTAGTTCCTCAGATCGATGTATTTCTCGCTCTTAAATAGAAAAGAGGGGGGGGGGAATAAAGTTAGGGGGGAGCATATGGATAAAAGACGGCTCCTCGGCAGGTGGGACAGGCGGCGGCGGTGCGGGGCAGCAGGACCGGGGCCGGGGCTGTCCCCTGGGGGGAATAAATCTGCTCGGCAGGGCGGGTATGAGCAGAAACCGCAGCCCTGGACGCCGGGAACAGCTTCTGCAGCCCCCCCGGTGGCTCTCGACCCTGTGAGCCCCATCTCATCCTGCGCCGGGAGCTTGGGCTCGGCGATGCTCGGCCCCCGCCTCCTTCCCCCTGAGCCTCCCCTCGTCGCCTCCCCGTCCCCCCCCCCCAGCCCCAAGCGATGCCGATGGATGAACGGTGCCCATGCAGGGTGCGGAGCGCTGGGCGAGGAGCAAAGCGTTACCTCGGGCACCCCCTGGGCTCCTCAGCTCCGCTCCCAGCCCTGCCCTGGCAGCGCCCGACGCCCCCGTGGCCACCAGGGCCACCAGGTCCTACCTGGTCAGCGGCAGGTCTCCTCTCGCCGTTGGCGCCCTGCAGGAGGCCGGCCTCTTCGGCGAGTTTATCTGACTTAACTTCAACTACATTCTTGTCTTTACGTGCCTCTGGCTTTGTGCTAGGGGAGGGAGGTGACAACTTTGAGACGTGCTCGCGCTACCGAAGAGGGCGCGTGGCTGGGGGAGCGGGGCCGGCCGAGCCCCCGAGGCTCCGTCCCGGGGGATGCTCGGGGGCAGAGGGTGCCCAGGGGCTGAGGATTTGGCTCTGGGAAGCTCCGGGCTGCCCGGCCCTCCCTGCCAGGGCTCCCTCGGCTGCTCTACGGGGCTGCTCTTCTCCTCCCTGCGCGGACGGGCTGAGCCGTGCGGACCCCGGGGCTGCGGGGAAGCTGGAAGCCAGGCCCCAGCGCCGTGCCCCCGGCTGCCTCCCGCCAGTGCCGTGGGATGGGAAGCAGGAGCGGGGGGAAGCAGGAGCAATGGGAAGCAG
The DNA here is from genome assembly GCF_964034855.1 of Anser brachyrhynchus. NCBI lineage: Eukaryota > Metazoa > Chordata > Aves > Anseriformes > Anatidae > Anser > Anser brachyrhynchus. The sequence continues at coordinate 2,785,187 of NC_137718.1, forward strand.
GAGAAACGGGCAGCAGGAGAAAGAAATGGGCAGCAGGAGAAAGAAATGGGCAGCAGGAGAAAGAAACGGGCAGCCCCTCGGGGCGGCAGCGCTTACATGTCCTGCTTGCCGGCGCGGCCACAGGGGATCTTGCCCTTCTTGTGCAGGAAGTAGATGACGGAGCCCAGCACGGCCACCAGGAGGATGCAGACGATGATGGCCACGATGATCACGCCTTTGCTCTCCGAGGTCTTTTCATCTGGGCGAGACAAGGGGAGGTCACTGCGCGTCCCGCCCCGGTGCTCTCCAGCCTCTCCTCCCGTTTCTATTTCGGAAAGCCCTTCCCCAGGGAGGCACCGTGGGGACTCCCCTTCCCGCTGCCTCCCCGGCTCCCCGCGGGGCTGGGCACGGGGCTGAGCCAAGCAGGAGGCTTCCACGGCCCTGCAGAAGCAGGTGGAGACGGGGCCTGCCGGCTTGGCAGGGAGAGCGGAGCAGCCGCGGGAGCCAGGAGCACGGCTCCGCCGGCGGCAGGCTCCCAAAACGCCGAGCGGTCCCGCGGGGGGGGGGCTCACCCAGCAGCTGGATGTGCTTCTCGCTGACCCCCAGCGCGTTGGAGACCCTGCACATGGCCCCGGCCCGCAGCAGGTCGTGGCTCACGCGCACCGTCAGGTTGCTGGCGACGTGCTGGTTCTCCACGTACTCGTGGGCCTGCGGGGAGGGCGAGCGGCGCGGGGCTCAGCACCCCGGGGCCGTGCGCAGCACCCCGGAGACGCCGCGGCCCGGATCCGGCCCCCCCCCCCAGCCCCCCGCCCGGCTCTCACCGTCCCGTTGATGCTCCAGCGGACAGAGGGCCGGGGGAAGGCGATGGCCTTGCAGGTGAGGTTCACCACCTCGTCCTGCCGCACGTACAGCGGGGAGCTGATGGCCACGATGCGCGGCTTCCCTGCGGGGACGGCACAGCGAGCCCCTTTGGCTCCCGGGGCGGGGGGGGGGAAAACACGGGGCTGACGCTGGCGGCACGGGGCTCGCCCCGGGCTATTTCTTACCCTGAACGGCCACGGCCACCTGCTTGCTCTGCTCCAGCCCCGGCACGCTGCGAGCGACCACCCGGCAGCTGAAGTTGCTGGAGGTTTCGAAGGTGAGGTTCCTCAGGAAGAGCTGGTTCCCCTCCGCCACCTTCCTGCCCTGTTGGGGAGGGACGCCCCGCGGCGCTGAGCCCCCAAAACCCCCGAACCCCCCCGGCGGGACCCCCCCGCAGCGAGGCGAGGAGGCAGAAGCAGACACCCCGGGGGGAAACCCTCCCCCCGGAGGAGCCCCTGGCTCTGCCCAGCCCGAGCCCTGCTCACCCTCTCGTCCCTCCACTGGAAGTCCAGGTCCACGGGGCTGTGGGCGCTGCAGCTCAGCCTCACGCTGTCCCCTTCGTGCAGGGGCGAGGAGGGCTCCATCTGCACGCGGACCCCTTCGATGTCTGGGGGGGGGGGGGGACGGAGAGCAGGGCAGCGGGAGCAGGGGGGGACGGGGGACCCGCCGCCACGGGTCCGTCCGCCCACCCCGGGGGCCTTACAGTTCACGACGAGCTCCACGTCCTTCTCCATCTGCGTCATGTCATCCAGGTCCAGGATCTGGCACCTGTACAGGCCGCTGCTGCTCTTGTTGACGCCGTGCAGGCTCAGCACCCCGCTGCTGGTGTCGGCCAGGGACGTCACGTCCTGCCACTCCTCCGGCTGCGGGCAGGGCAGCGCGCAGCCCTCAGCCCCATGCGGGCACCCCGAAACGAGGGACGGGCAGGCCAGGAGCTGCCCGCCGAGGGGGGGGGAGAGGGAACCCGGACCCAACCCCCCCCCCCCAGGTGCCTCACCACTTTCTTGTAGAAGCTGAAGACGGGCGCCGGGTTGCCGTCAGCCTCGCACACCAGCTTCACGTCGTCCCCCTCCTTCACCAGCGCCGCGGCGGGCACGATGTGCAGCTCCACGTGCTGCGTGGGGTCTGGGGCAGGAGGGAGCGGGCAGGGTGGCTGCGGGTGTCATCCCCAACCCCCCCCCAGCCCCAAGCCCACCTCCCGGCCCCCCACTCACAGAAGACGGTGATGTTGACCCGCCGGGAATCCTTGGAGCGCCTCTGGCCCCGCAGCCAGTAGTGCACGGCGCAGTGGAACAAGGAGCTGCGGTCCTCCCGCGTGACCGTGGCGAAGAGGCTGCTGCTCACCGTGTACAGCCCGCTCGACTTGCGGGTCAGCGTGGCCAGGATCTTCACCTCTGCAGGGGACGCAGCCGCTGTTCCCAGCCTGCGGGGATGCTGCGGCACGCGGGGAGGGCGCCTTCGGGCAGCCCCGGTCCCTCCCTGATGGGGAGGACGACGTCCCCGGCCCCGGCCCCGACTCACTGTTCTCCTCGGGCTGCAGCTGCTTCCCGTTCTTGTACCAGGTGATGTTGGCCGGTGGGAAGCTGTTCTCGCTCACGCACTGGGCGATCTGCGGCGGCACACAGCGCCTTGGGCACGGCACGGCCCCCGGGGGGCCCCCGTGGGGAGCGGGGAGAGGGGAGAGCCCGGCACGGCCGGGGACCCTCGGGGGGGCACCTCCTCACCTGCGGGGTGGTGCTGCTGTGCACGGGGATGCCGGCCGAGCTGGCCTCGATCTCAGGGGTCTCGGGGACCTCTGGAAGAAGCCCCCCCCGCAACGTGTCAGGAGCGACGGGGCCGGGATGCGCCCCCCCGTCCCCGCGCGGCGGAGGCACGGCCACGCTGCCCGCCACTCACTGTAGACGTGGAGCTCGGTGCTGTTCTCGCCCACGCCCTGGCTGCCCGCCCCGACCTGGCACACGAAGGTCCTGGCGTCCTGCAGCGTCACCTTGCTGATGGACAGGGCCTTGTCCTCGCCCACCGACAGCCGCCCCTTGTAGCCCGTCTCCTCCTCCAGCACCTCGCCGCCCGCGACGACGCGCAACAGCTTCACCCGGCTGCTGCGGTCCACCTGCGGGGCCAGGGGACGAGGGCGGGCTGACGGAGGGCCCCGGGGACGGCCACCACCACCCCGACCCTCGGCACCGTGCCGGCACTCACGTAGAACCAGTCGATGAAGGCGTAGGAGCCGTTCCCAGGGACGGAGAAGCTGCACTCGATCCTGGCCGTGGACTCGCTCTCCGCTTCGACCACCTCCGGCATGGAGACCTGCAGCCCGCTGGCTGCACCTGGGGGCGGGCACGTCACGCTGGCACCGCCGCATCCCCGAGACCACCCTGGGACCCCCGGCTCCGTCCCCAGCCCAGCAGCAGGACGCCCAGCTCCCTCCCGAGGGCAGCCCCTCGCCGCCTCTCTGCCCAGCGAGCCGCGCGGGCGCTGCCTGCCCGCAGCACGGGTGGCACCGGGACCCGCAGCCCCGTAATGGAGCGCCTGGCCACGCTCCAGGGGAGGTAATGGCTATCGATCCCCGGCGGGGAGCAGGCTCAGCAGCTGCCCTGCGCTGGGGCTGGGGGCTGAGCACCATCGGCCGGGCACGGTGCAGGGAAGGGCTGCGTCATGGCACGGCCGGGAGCGCCGCCGCCTCCACGCTGGCACCGCGGGTGCTAAGTTAAGGGGGTCTGCACGCCCCACACAGAGCCCCCCCAGGAGGGGACGGTGACACGGGGGGGGTCCGGCAGATCAGCACCCGCAGCCCAGCCCAGGTATGGGAGCTGGGGACGAGAGGGCTGCAGGAAGGCAGCTGTGTCAACAGCTCCCTGATAGCGCCGCCGCTATCGGCTGCTCAGCCTCGCCAGGGAGGGAACTTCAAAGGGCAGTGCCCTGCCTGCGAAATGCTCTTTATCTGAAGTGGGTACGCGGTGGCACAGCCCCGACACGCAGCCGGGAGCCCTTCTGCCACAGCAAAGGGGCTGGCTCACGCAGCCAGCCCCGCCAGGGCACCCCAACAGCCGGCTCCTGGCCCTCACCTCTGCGTGCGCCCAGCACAGTTGGCACCAAGCAAAGAGGGACAATAAAACAAAGCAGCGCAGGAAAGGAGGAGGCAGAAAAACAGGTGAAAGCCCCAGAGATAAGCAGGCGGCGGGGTCAGGAAACTGGACCAGGCACACACGGGAAAGAACAACTTAGCACCGGAGGCACCTGGGCACGACGCCGGGCACCCGCAGCCCCGCGCACGCCTGGGGCGCCCCCCGGCTGCTGCCCCTGCTGCCCGCCATTCCCAGACCCCCAGCACAGTCCCGGGCAGAGCCACCCCCAGGAGATGAGAGCTGCCGGCCCGCAGAGCTGACCCGCTCGGAGCGGGAGCCCTCGAGCCCTCGTCCTGGCGGCAAAGCAGCAAAACCATGAGCTCAGAGCTGGGGAATGGCTGGCATCCGCGGCTGGCACAAGGCACCCTCCTACCCGGCCGCTGCCCTTGAGGAGGCGGACACGGGGGCTGCAGCCCCCTCCCTGCTCCCCCAGGGCAGGCTGGCTACCAGGGAGAAGGGCTCACCAGCCCCGCCGAGAGCACCCAGTGACACCCCCAAAGTGCTGCTGGAAGCTGGCGGGGGGGGGGACACAGCCCTGGGGACACAAGCGCCCCTCGTGCAGCCCCCGGGCAAGACCCGCAGCTGACGGCGTGCGTGGGCGAGCTGGAGAGGCGCCGGGCGCCCCGCGATAACCGGCTCGGCTCTGGGGACACGGCGACGCACCCTCACGCCCCGCTGCAGTCCCGTGGGGGGCACCGGGGCAGGGCTGGGAGCCGCTGGCCCCGCGCGGAGCAGCCCGAGTGCGGCGCCGAGCGCCTGGCACAGCTCCAGCGGGGGACCCGCGGGGAGATCCGGAGCGGGCGCCTGCAGGCAGCGAGCGGGGAAGGGAGGAGAGCCCCCTGCGCCTTTCCATCTGGCTGGCGGACAGCCGGCCGGCAGCCAGGGCTCCGCGAGAACAAAGCTTTGCTTTTAGAGCCGGGGAAAGGGGTGGGGAGCAGTGCGCCCCCCCCCCCCCTCCGCCAGCCTCCCGCGGAGCCGAGGTGTGCGAGAAGCTGGCAAGGAGAAGTGTGGCTGTGGTGTGGGGTCGTGTCATGTCCCCCCACCCCACCCCGCCCCGGCACGGAGCAGCCACAGAAGGGGGGCACCGCAGGGGGCTGGAGCCGCACGCGGGATGCCTGAGGTTTCCCAGCTTTTTCTGGGTGCCTCTCGGGGAAAGCAGCTGCAGGCAGATCCTCGCCGTGCTGGGGATGGGGCCAAGGCTCTGCTGCGGCACCCCACGCCCCCCAACAGCCCCCCCCCCCCCCCCCGAACCGTGCGCAGGTAAAGAAGCAAACCCCACAGCCCCCAGCCCCGCAGCCAGGTGGAAACACCCGCAGAGCCCCCTCCACGAGCCGTGCACGAGGGGCATGGGGTTGCACCGGCGGCCCCGGTCCGAGCTCCCAGCCCCGCTGCCTGCACCCCCTGCCCTGGGGGGCGCGCGGCGAGCCCCCCAGCCTGCCCGGGGAGGGCTCGGCCGCAGCCCCTCGTGCTTCTGGAAAGCGTCGAGCCCTTCGCCGTGGCCAAGCTTGCAAGCAGTGCGCCGCCGGCAGCCGCCAGGCGCCTGGCTCCGCACGCGTGCGGCGAGGAGGGGATCCCAGCTCCGGCCGGGGGTGGGAGCAGCCGGCGCTCAGCTCCCCCGTGGCGCTGAGCCTTCGGCCGGAGCGGGCTTCCCCGGCACCGGGGGCCACCTCCGCAGGGCAGGGACGAGGCGGGAGGGAGGCAGGGAGCTGTCGGAGCACCGGGACCCCTCCCTGGAGCTCGGCGAGGGGCAGGAAGCGCACCCCCCCCCCCACTTACCCGGCGGGGAGGGGGGGGGGGGAAACGGGCTGGAAAAAGGATAAAAAAAGAAAGAGCGTGAAAAGCCAAGAGAAACACAGCGCCCGGGGGAAAAACTCCTTAGAAGGCAAGGGGTGGATGCTTCCCAATAACCTGACCACCGCACCCCGAGCGCACGTGGGGGCACCCCGGCACCCTGCCCCACGGAGCGTGGCCACGGCAGCCTGGCTAGTGCCGGCCGCCTGCTGCTAGCCACCGGGCCGGCATCCCCGGGGGGCCAGCAGGGAGCACCCCTCGCCCTGTGCCGCTTTTTTTTTGGGTGGCGGGGGGGGGAGGCTGCAAAGGGACCCCCAGGGTGGCACCAGCTCCACGCCCGGAGGCTGAAGCGGAGCCTGGGGGCATGCAGGGCTGGGGAAGGGGGTGTCTGGGTGGGGGGGGGGGGGTTATTGGGGGGGCTGCTCCCCCCCAAGGCCGCCCCCCCCCCCATGATTTGGGCACTCCTGGCCCCCACCGGGCGGTGCCCCAAGGGCGTCAGCTCCGCTCTGCGCCCGGGGACGGGACGGGGACGGGGGGGACACGGGGAAAGGGGTCGTGGGGAGACCGGGAGGGGGTCGGGGGGGGGGTCGTGGGCTCAGCAGGGAGCGCCCCCAAAGTGCCTTCAGCCCCCCCCCGGGCGCTGAACGAGGCTGGGCACGGGGCGCAGCAGCTCCACGGGTGCAGCCGCCGCATGGACACACGAGGGGAAGGGTCCCCGTGTGCCCCCCCCCCCTTATCTACCCCCCTCCAGCTACTCCTGGGGGTCCAGCAGCACCCCCCCAGCACCCCCCAACCCCAACCCCCCCCCCCCAAAACCTCCCTCGGCCCCGCAGCGGCTGCGCACCCCCGGGTGCCGCAGGTGCTCCGCTCCCCCCCCAGCCCGGGGCGGCCCCAAAACGTCCCCCCTCTCCCCAAAAAACCTCCCCCCACCCCCCCCAGACTCACCGCAGCAGCAGAGCAGGAGGCAGCACCCCCAGCCCCAGCCCCAGGCGGGGCCCCCCCGGCGCCCCCCAGCCATCGCCCTCCGCCGCCGCCGCCGCCCGCCCGCGACTGACCGGGACCCGCGGGCTGACGTCAGGAGGAGGAGGAGGAGCGGGGGAGGAGGAAGGCTCCGGACCTGCCTCCCCCCCCCCCCCCACCTCAACCCCTTATCCCCCCCCAGCGGCTGCCGCCCACCCCGCAGGGCGCTGCCCAGACCCCGCTCCCTGTGTCCCCCCCCCCCCCCCTCTCCAGTATCCCGGTGCCGGTCCCGGTAGGGGGGGGTGGGCAGGGGTCGGTCCGGGGGGGGACACACGACACCCACCGGGGGCCGGGGGGGCCGGTCCCGGTGCATTCCTGCCCGGCCCCGCCTGCCCGGGCTTGCTGCGGTGGCTGCGAGCCGCCAGCCAGGCGCTGGAGGTGGAAACAGCCCCGGGGGCAGAGGTGCGGGGGGGGGTTGGGGAATGCTGGGGGGGGGGGGGGCAGGGCAGCCCCCCGGGGGCACCATGCGGGAGCAGCCCCCCCCCCCCCATTCACCCCGCTCCGCCCCAAAGCCCCCCCGCCATCCCCAAACCCACAAACTTTTTTTTTGGGGGGGGGTGGGTTTCACCCGGCTTTGAGCAGTGCTGGGACCCCCCCCCCCAAGCAGCCCCCCCCACCCCACCCCCCCCGTGAGCAATGTGGGGGTCGCGCCCCCCCCCCCAAGGGATGCCCCGCACCCACCTGCAGCCCCCTCCCCGCCGCAGGGCCCCCCGCCACGCTGCAGCCCGAGCCCCCCCAGCTGCTGCTGCGTGGGGCGGCCGTGGAAAAAAGGATGGTGGGGGCTGCCCTGGGGGGGGGGTCCGGGGGGGTCCCAGGGCTGCACAAGGCTGCTGTTACCCCGGGGAAGTCGCCCAGCCCGGCCTCCCCTGCTGGGATCAGCCCCCGGCGTGGTCCTGGGGGAGCAGCACAACCCCAGGTGCCGCGGGGTGCCCCCCCCCCCCAGGCACTCAGGACCCCCCCCCGTCCCGTCCCCCCATCCCCTGCTGCAGCCTGGCCGTGCCTCGGTTTCCCTTTTGTCCACCCAAGTCGGGGGGGGGCTGCTCCTCCCTTGGCTTCTCCTGCAGCTCGGGGCCCCCCCAAGCAGGGGCTGCGCCTCTCAGGCCACCCCAAACCCCCGTGGGGTCAGGCTGGGGGTGTCCCCAGGGCAGGGGCATCGTTTTGGGGACCCCCAGCCCCTCTCCATGCCACCACCCCCCCCGGCATCCCCGTTCCGGTTCCCTTGGTGCCATGCCCTGACCCTTCCCGTGCCCCCCTCCAGCCTTGGCTCCGTGCCGGACCAACCCCCCACCCCCCACCCCACCCCACCACTTTCCGAGCCAAATGGACCTGATGATTCATCGGAAATGATTAAATTTTATTTATTTATTTATTTATTCCCCCCCCCCCGGCGAGATGGGTTGCTTAAAATGGCAACGCTGGGCAGCGATAAGGGAACAAGTGCACGGCGCTGGCGAGACGCTGCCCGGCCTCACGGCTGCACCGGGGGGGGGGATTTTGGCAGCCGGGGACCCCCGGCCCTGGGCACAATCACGTTTTCCTCCCCCCTTACAGGCAGGATGCTCTCCTGGGAGCAGGGGTTGGGATATCCATCACCCAAACCCCATAAGTGCCCCCCCCCCCCCCCCCCCGAGGGCACAGGGGTGCCGCTTTCCCGCAAGGAAGCGCCCAGCCAGGCAAACAGACGGGCTGGAGAGCCCGGGTGGCACGCTGCTGCTGCATTTCGTTCCGCCGCCGGCGTTTCATCCCCGTTAAAAAGAAAGGGAAACGTCGCTAAGAAAACCTCCGCAGAAAATTCCCAGCCCTCGGGCAGGGCGACGCTGCTCCTCGGAGAAAACAGCCCCGTGACCGGAACGGGCCTCGGGCTGGGGAGCTTCTGTTTTTTGGAGCTCTTTGCTTTGAAAAAAAAAGTTTTTTTATTTTATTTTATTTTTTTTTTTCTCCCACCGAACTCATGGTTCTGAGGAAAACGGGCAGGGCTTGAAAGGTTTGCCCGGCCGGCCTCACAGCGGGCGTGAAATCACCCGGCACCTGGTGGGCTCGGGCTCTCGGTGGGGAGCGCGGGAGGCTGGATGCTGTCGCCTGCCCCCTCTTCTGCCTCATCTCGCGCCTGATGATTATTTATTTTCTTGCCGAGAGGCCTCCGCTCCAGCCCCTCTCACTGCTGTGCAAACAAACAGCGCCGAGCAGGCAGCGCCGCCGGGGCGGGGAGGTCGGGGCGCGCGGGGCGCGCGGGGCGCGCGGGTCCCTTCCCCTGCTGCGAGCCGTGGGGGGCAACCCCGGGGGGGCAGCTCGGTGTTATCTGAGCACCCCGGGCTGCAGGGACAACCCGGCGGGGTGAAATTTGGTTTGCTTTCCTCCTCCGGCCCCCGCTGGAGCGATGGCCAGCGGGTAGGGCCAGGCGTGGGGCCGAGGGTAGTGCCTGCACCGACCCGGCGGCCTTCCGTGGTGCTGGGGGGGGGGGGGCTCAGAGCAGCCCAGGGGGCTCGGGAGGGGTTTGGGGGTGCGTGGGGTGCTCCGGGTGCTGGCTGCCCCCCCGTGAGCCTCGCACCGGGGGAGCGATGGGCGACGAAGGGCGACGAAGGGCGATGAAGGGCGATTAGGGTGCATGGCGCACCGGGCGATGCGCTGCCGGCTGGCACAGCTCGGGGCAGATAAAAGGAAGCTAAAAAGAGGGATGGAAACCGGCTGCCGCGTGTGCCCGGGGCTGTTCCTCCTCACACAACACCGCCAGGGCCGAGAGGGGTCCCCGCTCCCTGGGGAATGGCCGGGATGTGGCCCAGCACCATGAGGACCGGCGCGGGGCCGGGAGGTTGGGCCGTGGGGGGCTCGCTGCCTGCGGGGAGAAGCCCGGGGGCAGGGGGCAGGGTTTGGGCACATTTCGGGCACCTGCCTGGGTGGAAGATGAGGGAGGGACGAGCATCAGCTGTGCCGGGAGACCAGAGCTGCCCCGGGGGGACCTGCACCTTGTCTTGGCCCCCCCCAGGAGCCCTACTCCATGTCCCCGTCCCAGGAAAATGTCGCCTCCGTTCCCGGGCTGGGCTCCCAGCGGCTCCTTTGTGTCTCCCCTCTCCTTCCTCCTTCCCGTGGGGATTACTAACCATGGCTACGGGGCTTTCCGTAGGGGGGGCAGGAGCGGGCGAGGGGCCGGGCGGCCGGAGGAAGGAAGGACGTGAGCAGAAGGGGGGCAGGAAGGTGACATCTGGATTTGTGTGCCGGGGGCTCGGCGGATGCCGAGCGGCGGTGAAGCCCCAAAAAGGAGAGCCGGGCAGCCCCGGGGATGGCTGCGGGGCACGGAGCAATCCCCTTACACCCTGCTCCGGGGGCCTGACCCCTGCCACAAGCAGGACAGACGGACAAGGACAGCTGGGACAGGCTGGGGGGGAAACCTTACCCGGCCGGGGGGCCACCTCCGAGGCGTGGGGCGGGGGCCCCCGGTGTCCCGGGGGCAGGTGCAGCCCGGCGGGGCGTGCGGACAGCCACGTCCTGCCCTCTCGCTCGCTCACACTTGTGCAAAAACCAGCCCGGGGGCCGGGCCCGGCGGTGCCCGAGGCTCCTTTCCCAACCCTCCCAACCCCAAACGCACGCACGGCGGCGAGGGGAAGGCTTTGGGGCCACCAGCTCGGGGCGGCTATTTTTATAAACTGGCCTTTTCCTTCGGAAGATGCTGAGTTCATCTTCCCCCCCTCGTCGTCGTCGTCGTCCTCGCCGGACGGAAAAAGGCCCCATTGTCTCGGAGCCAGATGGGCCGGGGCCGGGCACCCGCCCCAACAATGGGGTGGATTATAGGGCCGGCAGCCGGGGCACGGCCACGCTGAGTCCTCACCCCCTGCTAACACCGCAGACCCCGGAGGAACGGGGCCCCGGGGCGCTCATCCTGCCCCTTGTCCCACGTCAGCGTGGCGAGGATGGGGGGAAATGTCCCTGGGGGGGGGGGACCTCGAGAGATTTAGGGGGGCCCTTCCGCGAGGGTTTTGTGCTGCTCGGGGGTCCCCGTGGCACCCCCCTGCCCGTCCCCGAGGCACTGGGGAGGCGCCAGGCCGGCAGCACCCTGGGGAGCCGCGGGGCCGGGCAGGGATTTCTCCTCGCAGGACTTTCCCATGGACGGGGACTTGCTTTTCCCAGGGCCGCCTGGCCGGGCTCCAGCGGGCCGGAGACATCCCAGCTCCCTCCGTGGGGAGCCCCGAGCCCTCTGCGAGCACCGCGGGCAGCCCCCGGGCTCCCAAATCCCCCCCGCCATGGGCTGCGGGGCTGGCAGGGAAAGGGGACACCTTGGGGACATCACCTGGGGACATCACCGTCGGAGGGGGCGTTATTTAGGGTGGCCGAGCTAAACCTGGGGGCAGCACGCCGTGGGACCGTGCGGGATTGGGGTCAGCACCCTGCGGAGGTGCCCGGCCGGGGCTGGGATTGGGGGCACGGTGCCAGCAGCACCCACGCCCCAGCTACACCCTTCCTGCATCCCGGCAGCGCCCGGGGAAGGGGCCAGGTCCCGCTGCGGAGGTGGGGGCCCCCCCCCCGGCACCATTTCCCCCCTCCGCAGCTGCAGGCTTGGCTGCCAAACCCTTTGTCTCCCTGTTTTCCCGGTCCTCCTCCACCCCCGCAGCCCCTTCCAGCCAGGGCTCCGCACGGCCCCCCGGCACGGGGTCCTGCGCCCCCCGGGGTGCTGAGCCCCCCCCCCCCCGGGCACGGTGACAACGGTGACAAGCGTCCCCGGGACGCTCCGTCCCTCCGCTTCCAGATAACAGCAGCCACCAGCGCTGACGCCGGCTGCTGCGATTCCCGAAACGCGGGGCTCAGCTGCCCGCAGCGGTGAGCTCAGCACCGTCATGCAGCTCAGCACCGTCATGCAGCGGCGGCCCTGGGGCAGGGCTGGGCGCCAGCAGCACCCGTGTGGGGGGGAGCGCCCAAAGCCCCCGATCCCGCACCCTGAGGGTGCGAATATCGGGTGCCACAGCCGAAAAAAAAAAAAAAAAAAGGTGTTTCTGACCCCCTGCACCCTCCCCAGGGGGCTGCTTTGGGACCAGACGTCCCCAAGCAAAGGGGGGCAAGGATGGGGGCACCCGAGGGTGGGAACACCCAAGGATGGGGGCACCCAAGGGTGGGGGCACCCGGCTGCGGAGCTGCCCCCAGGGGAAATGGGGAGGGGGCCGCAGGTGCATGGGGCTCGCAGGGTCCGTCCCGCAGCGGGGAATGAATGGAGCCCGCCCGGCCCCTCCGCTCTGCCCTTTTTCTTTTCTATTTTTTTTTTTTTTTTTTTGGCCGGGCAATAAGAAGCCCAAACATTACCATAAATGCTCAAAGCAGCTTGGCTCCGTCACGTGGGGCACCGCGCACACCCCGCTGGGGGGTGCAGGGTGTTTTTTGGGGCCGGAACCCCAAAAACAACCAGGCTGGGAGGGGACAGACCCCCCTGGGGACGGACAGACGGACAGGGCTCTGCCACCCCAGCCCGCTCCGGGGCCTCGGGGTGCGGATGGCTTTGGGGTCATGGGGTCCCCTTCCCTAAAAAGCCCCAGGGCTGCGGGCTGGGCTCGTTGTCACCACCAGGGACAGGGACACGGCGGGTGCCCAGCCCGGGGGCTGGCGGTGAGGGCACGATCCGCTCCGTGCTGCACAAAGCAGACCCTTGGGCCCAGCCCCATGGCCTTGAGGTTACTCTGGGAGCCCTGCAGGGGACCCTTGGGTGCGGAGGGAGCGGTGCTGCCATGCCCGGCCCCGTCCCGGGCACCGCCACCAGGTGCCAGGGCTGAGACCGCCGCGCTCATCACACCAATGGGTGGCCCCACGGCCTGCCCGCTTTAACCGCCGGTGCCCCTTTAAATCCCCCCCAATGGGAGGTGCCCAACCGCCGCCGCCATCCAATCGTAGCCGCCTCCCCCTCTCCGCGTCCCACGAACCGCCCAATGGGAGGCGAGCCGAGCCCCCTCCCTCCCCTCCCATTGGCCGGCAGCGCGAGAAGATGGCGGCGCCCAGCACCGGGGGGCCCGGCGGCGGTGCGGGCGACAAGATGGCGGCGCCCATAGGCGAGAGACCCCGCGGCGGCGCCGGCAACAAGATGGCGGCGCCCAGCACCGGGGGGCCCGGCGGCGGTTCCTACAACAAGATGGCGGCGCCCCCGTCCCGCTGAGGCGCGGCCCTTAGCAACCATGGCGCTGCTGCTGCTGCTGCGCGGCCTGCGCCTGGCCGTCGACGTGCTGCTGCTGCTGCTCGACCTCAACTTCTTCCTCGTCTCCTCGCTGCTCGCCGCGCTGCTCTGGCTACTGGCCGCCATCGCCAACTTGCCCGCAGCCTGCTGGCACGGGCTGCTGCTGGCGGCGGGCGGCTTGGCCCAGGCGGCCGCGGGGGTGCTGAGGGGGTGCTGGGCAGCCGTGGAGGGGGCGAAGGCGCTGGGGCAGCTGCTGGCGCTGCGGGGCAGGGAGGCGCTGAGGCAGGGCGTCGTGGGGCTGCTGGGCTCGGGGCAGGCGGCGCTGAGGCAGGCGTGCGAGGGGGCGGCCATCGCGGGGAGCCTGCTGGCCTACCTGGTCAACAGCGCGGTGAACATGGGGCTGCTGGGCGCGCAGAGCCTCGTCGCCCTGCTGCTGGCCCTCTGGGACGCCGTCGTCAGCCCCGCGCTGCGCCTCGCCGAGCTGCTGGCCGCCTGCCTGGCGCACGTCTCCAGCAGCGCCATCGCGCTCTCCATCCTCCTCTGGTCGCCCTGCCAGCTGGCCTGCGAGATGCTGGCCTCCTTCGCCGAGCTGCTGGTCGGCGTGTTTTTCGTCAACGTTTACGGCTTGGGGCTGCTCCTCGCTATCATCGGCGTCGGCGCCGTCGTCTTCAACCCCGGCGTGCTGTGGGTGCTGACGGGCCACTTCCACGCGCTGCCCGCCTACCGCCGCCTGCAGCGGGAGGCGTGGAGGCTCTACCAGGTGGCGGTGCTGATGCTGGGCATGGCCCTCACCTCCCAGGCCTGGCGCAGGATGGTGGACTGGAGCCTGCAGGTCACCAACTGGAGCCGAGGAGGGAGAACGACGAACCGGGACAGCGAGCGGCGAGGGGCGGCCGTGCCCCCACCGAGACCGGCGGCGCTGGGCAGGTTGATGCTGGCCGTGGCCGGGCAGGAGGAGCAGCCGGACGTGGAGCAGGTCCCACAAGCGCGCCCGGCTTTGGGTCGAAGCTCTGCGGCGGGGCAACGTCTCCAGCCACCCAGAGAGGAGCCCAGCACCTCCCGGGGGAAAGCTCCGAGGAGAGAGCAGCTGAACGTGGCAGCTGGGGACGGCGCTCCGGACGACGACCCCTGGATGCTCCTGAAAGAACAAGAGGAACGTAAGAAATGCGTCATCTGTCAAGACCAAACAAAGACGGTGCTGCTCCTGCCCTGCAGGCACCTGTGCCTGTGCCAGGAGTGCACAGAAGTCCTCCTGCAGCAGGCCATCTACCAGCGCAACTGCCCGCTGTGCCGCCAGATGATCCTCCAGACACTCAACGTGTACTTGTGAACGCCAGGGGAGGGTGGTGTGGGTTGTTTTCCCAGGAGGTCAAGGGCACCCCTGGCTCTGCCTCTTGGCCAGATGCAGGAGGGCTCTTCCCAGGGCTGCCCCGAGCGGTTTCCAAAGAACTAAGGGGGTGTTGAAAAGCAGGAGGCTGTCAGGGGCGTCTGTCACCCACGTTTAGTACGTGACTAGGTTGTAGTTGTGCTAGCAAGCGCACTAGGTGATCTCTGCAGCAAACTAAGAGCGGGGTTTTTTTTGTCGTTGACAACTTTTGCTGTTTCAGGGCCCGTTGCCTGAGCCTGCAGCGGTCCAAGATCCAAAGCAGAGCACAAAAAGATGCTCTGGTCCCTCCTAGCCAAAACTGATGGAAAGGGTAAAGGCTCAGCCCTCCTGGGAATCACTGGGACTAGTGCAAGGCAAGGGAATTTTTTTGTTGTTGTTGTTGTTCTTTTTTTCTATTGAGATTTGGCCAAAAAACTACCTGGCAGACTGCATTTACAGCTGTTTCTTCCTTCTGCCACTAAAGCGTGGCAGCTCCCAGTGCAGGGAACAACGTGCCCCTTGTGCAAGGCTCTAGGCAAGCACGCTCCAGCTTTCCTGGCTAGATAACACAGATAACACACCTTCCTCCAGGCTCCCAGTGCCCAGAGCTGGGTGCGCTTGCCTCTTCCCAGGGGGTGACTTTGGGAGGGAAGGGGGCTCCCAAATCCTCTGTAAGCCCCCTGAGACATTCCAGCACCAGGCACAAGCGCTGCGGACCTACAGCCACGTGCGCGGAGCGGTACCAGGACCACAGCTAGATCTGATTAGGGCGGGTTACGCTTCTGTTTTGTCTTGCTGCCTGTCTGAAATGTGAAACGCAGCTTGTTTTGTTACAAAGGGGCCCGCGAAGTCTCACAGGGCCATCCACACCTCGCTGGGGAGGGCTGAGGTGCCTCATCCCAGCTCAGCCAGCCAGCACCATTCCAAGGAATTGCTGGGCTGCAAGAGAGCCTCGCGCCGAAAAGCTTTTCCTTTTCCAGCTGCTTGCCTGGGGTCAGCCGCGCGCCAGAGCCAATTTTGGCAGGAGCCAGATTGGAAGGAGCCTCGACTCCTCGACTGCGAGCCAGGAGCCTGAGGGCGGCTGGCGTGGTCTGCTCCATCCTCCTGCTAACAAATAATCGATCGGCGATTTTAGCCAAAACAGAGGCAGCGGAGGGGCCGGGCTGGGAGACGCCTCTGCGCTGCAAACCTGAGCTGTGGCGGGATGCAGTCGTGCCTGAGAGCAGCTCCGGGAGGCACTGCGGGGCTGTTTGGGTTTGCTGGGGGCTCCCTGGACACATCCACCTCGTTTTGGGGGGCTGCAGAGCTCCCTGCCCGAGCCCTCCCCAGACACACAGCGCCCTGCAGGCGTTCACCACCCCCAGCAGCTCCCAGCCCCTTCCCTGCGCAGCTCCGGACAGGAGCGCTGGCCACGCTCCCAGCAGCAGCAGAACTTTGGGGCCAGCCGCTGGATCTTGGGGTGCAACGTTTCCTACAATGTTCAGGGAAGGAAGGGCGCCTTCCCAGGACTGCAGTTCCTCCCTGCAAACTTTATTTTTTATTATTATTATAGCAGTCACGCTTGTTATTTTCGGGCCTGTTTGTTTGCTGCCTGTTTATAAGAAGAGAGAAAGCTTTGCCTTAAGTTTAACTGTTTGCACTACAAGCTAGATACTGAGCGGATTAAAGTCTCCTTTAGCAAGAGCTGCCTGCTGCCTCGTCCTTGGGAAGGGTTTCCCTGGGGGGCTCTGCATTCACCCTGGGGTCAGGGGAAGCCTGTCCCTGACCCCAGCAGGCTCAGGGGTACTTGCCTGCGCCCAGAAAAGCAGGAGCTGAATCCACAGCTGAAGACACAGCACACGTGGGGTTTTGGGGAGTCACCAGGAGCTGTTGAGCGAGGAGGAGAGAAGCCAGGGCTGCTCGCAGAGGCTCCTGCTCTCAGCTTTTCTTTCCAGGAGCAGTTCCTCTCCCTGCCGGGCCGCAGGGACGCATGCTCGGCTTCTCCAGAGCTGGAGCAGCAGGGCTGAGCCCTCCCAGCCTGGCAGGACCACTCCTCAGGATGATGAGGATGTATAATCCCTGGCAGGACCGCTTATCGGGATGTATAATCCCTGCTCCGCCGTGCCCTTGGCACATCCACGTCCCGCTGCTCGCGACGGAGGCTGCCGTGGAGCGCGGCTCCCCCGGGACGGATGCAGCAGGCGGCGCAGGGGCAGCCTTGCCTCGCAGGAAGGCTGTGGCAGGCTCAGCCGCGGCGGGCTCCTGGTGAGCAGATGGATTTGCTGCGTAACGAGCTGTTCCCTGGCCACGAGCTGAGCTCTTGGCAGGCCGTTGTCTGCTCTTAAGCACCCTCGGCTTCTCCAGGATCCTCGCAAATTGCTTGGGAAGCGTTTCAGGGCCCCGATGGGCAGAGACCCTGGGAGTTCTGGCTCGCCTCGCCTTGAACTCACCTGCCTTGGCAGGGCCACGCTGGCAGGCGAGCCGATTTTAATCGTGAGGCTCTCATGTCCTGGCTCAAAGTCACGGAGGGGGACTGCGGGGAGGCTGCAGGAGCGCAGCCCAGCCAGGCTCAGCACCAGCACGGGGCTGCCGAGCCCTGCAGGGGTCTGGCCGCGGGTGGATGGCACCAGGGGAAACTGAGGCACCCTCAGCCTGCCCCAGAGATGCTGGGGACCAGGATGGGACCTGGCAGGAGATGCCCCCAGCAAGGACAGGCTGTCCCAGCCCACCCGAAACAGGGGACTCAGAGGCTCTGCGGCCACCCCAGCCCGCTGCGGCCGTGCTGCCGAGCGAGGACAGGACATGAAGGACACAGCCTTCCCCCGGGAGCCGTCCCGCACGCACTTGGCTCGCTCTCAGGCCGAGCGGTGAGCAATTACCGGAGGGAAATGCAACCACCTCCCGGCCACGGGCAGCCGCAGCGTCCGGAGACTGCCGTGACACCAGGGAGCTGGCACCGGGCCTGGCTGCCCGGCAGCTGCCATGCTCACAGACCCGTCCAGGGCACAAAATTTGGGGTTTCTGGGGACGTTCCCTGCTCCGGAGCCTCGCACCTGGAGGGAGGGATGGTTTCAGCCCGTCACAGCACACAGACCCTGAGGCAGGAGGAGCTGCTGGGTTACATTCATGAGCACTGGGTGTGTGTGTGTGGGGGGGGAGGCTGACAGCTTGCTGGAAATGAAGCCCCCCAGGCTTTGGGGAAAATCCCCGGCATCCCTTTGTCAGCGCAGCTGCGGCGCCCCGGCCCTAATGAGCTGCCAGCCCAGGGACAGCGGCCGCAGCCCGTGTGACAGCGGGGAGCTGGCACGGCAGGCAGGCACAGATAAAGACCCCGGGCCGGCGGGGAGGGAGCAGGTGAGGATCAGCAGCAGAACCACAGGGGGGCTTTGGGCTGCTCCCCGGCACCAGCTTTGCTCCCTCGTCAGGGGCTCGGCGCGGGGAAGCAGAGCAGAGCAGGCTGCGCAGCACCGCGTCCAGCTGGGTCGGGGATGTGGCCGCGGGTGGAGGCCTCCTGCCGCCCCTTTGGGTTTCCATCTCCTCAGGGTGGGCCACCTGAGCCTGGAGGAGGTGGTTTCAGTCCTCTCGGACCTCTCTTCTCCCCAGGACATTGGGGTTCTCCCAATGGGATCACTGAAGAGCCCTGTGTCTGCTCTTCTGAGGTCCGTGCTTGGGGTCCTGCTTTGGTCTTGTGCCATTCTCTTGGGATCCTGAGCTCCTCTGACCCATCCATCAGGGTCTGCGAGGCGTCAGAGCGCCGCTCCTCAGCTGGCAGCACCCAGCTGGTGCTCCCCAGCACCCACACATCGAGGCGGCTCCAGTTCCCAAAAGCACCAGAGCCCGGACACATGAGGAAGGCGGGTGGCCCTGGCCAGGCAACTCCTGGCTGCCCCATCCCAACACGACTGCAGCCCCTTGGAGGGGCACAGAGCCCCCAGATTCCCCCCAGTTGGCCCCACACCGCTGCGCAGGGGCTCCTGATGCCCCCACGTGTGCCCATTTCCCAGCACAGCCACAAGAGCTCACCCACGACCCCGGTGCAGGAAGCCCCTTACCTACGTGCTGCAGGCCCCCCCCTCAGCCCTGCTTTGTCCCTACGGTCCCAAATCCCCCCAAAAAGCTTTGTTGGCCCACCCCACCCCACCCGATTGAGGTTTATCCCCCCATTTTCCCAGCTTGAAGCTCTCCTTACCCGGTCCCAGGAGGCACCGGCGCAGCCTTTGCCATCGGGGGCATTTCCACTCTCCGCAGGTGAGGATTTGGGATCTGGTCACTGCGGGGTCTCAGAGGTGATCCTCTTGGCCTCTTCCTCGCACACCCCTCTCAGGCTGAGATTTGGGGGGCTCCTGCTAGCTCTGAGCCCCCCCAGCACCGCAGGAAGAGCTGCTCCAGCACCTGCTGGGGACCCTGACCTTGGCGTGCCACCGCCACAGCTGAGGAGCCGCTCCGGGAAGAGCTGCCAGCACTTTTTTTTTTTTTTCCTTATTTATTTTTAAATAAACATTTCTGCACAAACCGCTGCCTCTGCCAGCTGCACTGCAGGACCTGTGTGCTCAGCCCGGCTCTTATATAGGGTTTACCCTCGCCCTGGCCAAAGGGGTGGTGGTCCCTCCCCAGCCCGGGCTCAGCTGGGACCGGGGCTCCGACCGCTCCTTGCTCGGGGGCAGCTGGGGGTGCTCGTTAGGAGCTGCCAGAAATCAGGGCCTCCTGTGTCTCCCCTCCCCTAATCCCAATCCTTCCCTTATCCTCCTCCCCGCCACCCTTGTGTTCCTCGGGGGGGGGGGTTTCTAGGGGTCCCCCCCGACCCCACAAAGCTCCCAGCGGATCGAGAGCATCTCCAGGGGAGCAGAGCCCAGCAGCTGCCGTGCTCAGCGTGGTGCTCAGCGCTCCCCCCATCACGATGGGGCCCAGAGGATGCTCCCAGCCCCCCCCTCCCCCCCAACCTCCCCTGGCCTGGTCCCAAGGAAAAAATCATCTTCCTCCTCCCAGAATAGGCAGTTCCGACCAGCGAGCCGCCCTGTTTATCCCCGAGCGGCTCCGCTTACAGAAAAGGCCAACTTCAACCCAAACAGACGCTTCCGCCGCAACCCAGTCCTGCTCCGGGGCCGGACGGGGAGCTGCAGGGCGGCCATGGAGCCTTCAGCCCCGGCCCCAGTGCCTCCGCGAGCCCTCGTGGGGTGGGGACACCCCGGGCACCACCGGGGGTGCGACCCCCAGGTGGGACGCGGGGCGAGGTGCCCCCGACCCCGTACCCCTGCGTGCCCCCCAGGTCTGTAGGGCCGTGGGTTTGCTCGTCCCGCTGGGTGAAGGAGTCGGCCCCCCCGCTCCAGAAGCCCCCTCCCTGGCTCGCCCCCATCCCCGCGGGACCGATTTCGGGCAGGAATGAGGAAGCCCTTGGCTCCCCGGCTAAAAATAGGGTCCCCTCCCGGCGCCGGGTCACCGCGCTCCCACTGCATCCCGGCTTGGAGGGGGGGACGGGGGGGTGTCCACAACGCGCCCCCCGACCTCCACCCCCCCCGAGGCACCGGGGGCAGGGTGGGCTTCTCCTCCGACCCACGGGCAGCCGGGACCCGGGGGGGGGCTGCCTGGGAAATGCGCCCCCCCCACCCCGGTCCCCTCCCCACGACCAGGGCAAGGGCGCACGGAGGGAGCGCAGGGCGCAAAGCGGCGCCGATGCCTCCACCTAGCGGCTCCCCGCCGGCTCTGCGCCCCTCCTGGGCCCCTGCGAGGGGCTCAGCACCACCCGCAGCCCCCTGCAGCCCCCCCCCGGAGGGGTCCCAAGCCCCCCCCCCAAGGCAGCCCCCGAGGCAGGGATGCAGCAGGCACAGGCAGGGACGAGGAGCCTTTTATTGCGGGGGAAGGAGGAGAGGGGCGGCCGGAGAAGGGCAGGGGACCTGGGGTGACGGGCAGGGGACCGGGGTGACGGGCAGGGGACCGGGGTGACGGGCAGGGTGCTGCCACCCCTGGGGCAAGGCAGGGCCGTGGCAGGATGGGCCCCTCGCCGTGCCAGCGGCCAGGCAGCCCAGGCTCGCCCTGCACGCAGGGAGAAGCTGGCAGCAGGGGGCCGGGGTGCTGAGCCCAGCCCCGGGGGGGTGCTGCGTGCCGAGGGGGCGATGGTAGGAAACGCAGGGCACGCTTTTTTTTTTCTTTTTTTGCAGCTCGTGCGTCGTGCCCTGGAGCTGGGTGCCCGGGAAAATGCTTAAATCCTGCACGGCGCTACCAGGGGCCGCATCCTGACCAATTCAAGGCGATGCAGCGGAGCAGGGTGAGGATGCTGAGCGTCCCAGCTCCCCTTTGGCCGGACCCTGCCACCTCCCCCCCGGGGGTGCCCACGGCAGGGGAAGGGGCGCGCACCCCCTGTCCCCATCCCCGTCCCCGAGCTCAGGCGAAGACGGCGGAGTTGTGCCAGTAGGAGTAGACGAGGAAGCCGGTGAAGGTGCTGTCCGTCTTGACGCTGGCGTAGAAGCCGATGTAGTCCCCGACGCCCACCTGCACCCACACCTCGTCCTCGGGCTCCAGGCGGACCAGGGCGCCCCCCGAGAGCGAGGTGGGCTTGGGCCAGTTCCCGTAGTACTGGAAGAAGGAGGCGACGGACTGCCCGTTCTTCATGAGGTCGAACTGCAGGCTGGCGCGGTACACGGTGGCGTGGACGGCGAAGTAGTAGAGGCCGGGCACCTCGCAGGTGAACTTGCCCGTGGCCGGGTCGTAGTGGCCTTGCTCGTTGACCAGCACCACGTCGAAGCGGATGGGCTGGTCGGCCAGCGGCGGGCTGCGCGCCTCCGAGCGCTTGGCGCTGAACGCCGAGCGGGGGGCCACCGCGCACTCGCCCTGCGCCCCCTTCTCGCCGTGCACGCCGTCCACGCCGGGGCTGCCTGCCTCCCCGCGGGGACCCGGAGCTCCTGGGACAGGGGATGGGGACAGTGTCAGCTCCGGGGCGCCGTCACAGCTCCCCCAGCCCAGCCCCAGCCCACCGGGGTTTCGGCGTCGCGTGGGTATGGGGTGGTGGGTGCGCGCCGTGGGCAGGGCTTTGCGTGGGGATACGGGGTGTGGGCTAAATGGGGAGCTGAAGAGACCCCCCGAGAGGGTGGGAGAAACCCCCCCCCAGGAGCCAGAGAACGGATGAGGCACCCGCATTTGGGTTCCTGAAGAGGGAGGAGGAAGGGAGGGATGGGGACGGGGGAAATGCGGCAGTGCCAGCAGTGGGGAGCTGCTGACTCCTGCCGGAGCACCGGGTCCTGCAGGCAGGACCAGAGCGGGGGTGGTGGTGGCAAAAAAGGGGCTCTTTTAGGGGATTTGCTCCCCGTTTGGCAACGTAGAGAGGGTCCCCCCTGGTGGGATGTCTCCTTCCTTACCAGGTGGGCCCATCTCGCCCTTCTCCCCCGGCATCCCCATGGCCCCGTCCCGGCCGTCTCGTCCATCTCTGCCTGGCAGACCCTGGCCCCCGTGCAAACCCGGGGTCCCCGGGATGCCCGGCTGCCCCGAGCACAGCCTGGGGATCTTGTTGTCTTCGATCTGCACGGAGCTGCCGAGGAGCCCGAGGAGGAAGAGGAGGAGGAGCAGCTTCATCTCGTCTGCCGTGCGGGGGCTGGAAGGGGGCAGAGAGGCGTAAAGGCTCCGCGGACCCCGGTGCGCAGGGCTCGAAACCGGGCAGGCAACCACCACCCTGCAGCTCCCCCCCTTTTTTCCCCCCCCTCACCATTTCGGCAAGTGCTCAGGGCTGGCTGCACCTGCCGCAGCATCCCCGTTGCCCACCCGCAAGCCAAAACTCCCGGGGGTGCTGTGGCCAGCGGGTGGCACAGGGCGGGGGGGTGGACCCGGGGGACACCCGCAGGAGGCGCCAGCTCCGTGCGTGGGCACTGAGTGGCCGTGCCAGCTTCGTGCCCAGATTTGGGGTGCCGGCGGGGTGCTGCAGCAGGAGGACGACGGCTCTGGCCGTGCGTGGCGGGTGCGGCAGCTCGGGGAGCTCGGGGAGCTCGGGGCTGCGTCGCGGCCCTGCCCTTGGCAGCATCCCCGCGGCCGGCGGCTCCGCTCCGCTCCCGGCTGGCTCCCCGCGGCACGGCCGGCTGGGGCTGCAGCATCCCCGGCTTTACGGGGCCGTGTCGGGACCACCCTGCTGCTGGGACCACCCTGGGGCCGGGACCACCCTGCTGCCCCCAGCCCTTTTTTTTTTGGCTACCGGCACAGCCCCGCGGCCAGCGTTGGCCCTCTCTCCCCGTGGCCTTGCCCTGGCAGAGCCGCTTCTCTTCCCCCTGTTGAACGCGACGGCTGCAACGAGGAGGAAAAAAGGAGGAGGAAAGTGGCTCTCCTCCGTCCCGGTGCCGGAGCTGGGACCCCCGAGGGTCCCCACTCACCGCGGTGCCGCGGCTCCTGCGCTGCGGCTCGGACGGGCTGCGGCTCTTCCTGAGCTCTTCGCTCTGACGAAGGCCCTAGGAGAGGCAGCCTCTCCCCCCCCCCCCCCCCTCCTCCCCACGTCTCTCCTCCCAAACTCCAAAGGAAATCACGGGCCCCGGGAGCCAAAAGCTACAAGACAAGGGGAAAAAAAGAAAAAAGAATCCCCACGGTGTCGGAAGCGCGGTGAGCAGGGGGAAGGGAGAGGCGAGACAAACGGCCGGGCAGGGGGAGGAGAGGCGCGGGGCGAAAACCACCTCTGCTGGAGGCACCCGGGCAGCGGGATGGAGGGAGGGAGACGGGAGAAAGCGGCCGAGGGAAAGCGGAACAGGAGAAAGGGCAGGCGAGGGGAGCCCGGCGAAGGCGGGCAGGCTTGGAGGAGGGAGGTGGAGCCCTCGGTGCCCCGGCTGGCAGCAAGGACAAGGCGAAGTGGGGCATCAGGGCGCACACAAGTAGGCAGTGCCACCCCAGGAGCACCCATGGGTGCTGTAGGAGCCGTCTGGGGGGCGCAGGGCAGCGAGGGGCTGAGCGGGCAGGGATGCGCCGGGCAGGTGCAGGCGGTGGCCGTGCCAGCAGGCAGGGATCCCCAGGGGACCGCGGGCACGCAGCGGTGCTGGGACCATGCCAGGCTTTTTGGGGAGCCCCCCGGCTGCCTTTAACCTGCTCCAGCACCGGGATCACCCAGGGGACACCAGCGGGCACAGCAGGGTGGGTAACACTGCGGGCTGACCCCTCCTGGCCCCGGTGCCCAGGGCTGGGTGCTGGCAGGGGGCCGCCTGGCACCTTGCCCCCCCCCCCAGGTGTGACGGGGCTGTTGTTTTTGGCTAGCTGGCAGCTGGTTTGTGGCCACGGGGCGGTGCCGGGCCTGTGGCCAGCGGGGTGGCCTGGGGCCAGCACGGCCAGCAGGGCCACAGCCCTGGCTGGAGCAGGAGCTCCCTGCCGCACCGCGGGGCTGCCAGCACGAGACCCCCTCCGAGACCCACCCATCGCCTCTCCCCCCATAAACCCCCAGCCCACGGAGGGCACACGAGCAGCCCCTGTCCCCCTGCAGCAGGGGCAGCCTCCCCTGCACCCCGCTATTCCTGCCTGGACCCCCTCCTGCCCTGGCTGCCCTCCCGTGGCCCACGCCTCGGTTTCCCCAGGGGGATCTGGCAGGACCTCTCCAAACGCCCCCCCGCTCCATCGGGTTCCTCAGCAGCTCACACTGTTTATTCTGCTGGCTCTGGGGGCTGGGGGACACGGGGACCCTCCGTTTGGGGGGCATTAACCCATCCACTGCTGGGCTAGCAGCTGCCTGAGGGCTGCAGGAGAGGCTGGGCAGAGCCTGGAGATGCTGAGACACCCACGGGCGCAGCCCCAACCCATGGGCACAGACCCCCCCCCAACAAATCTTCCCCCGTAGCAAGGCTGGGAAGGGGCAGCCCCTCTCCAGGGACTCAGTCCTGCGGGAAATCCCACGGCATTGGGGCACTGAGCGCCAAGAGGATGCCCTGGCCCCAGAGAAAGACACCTTGCGGCTGGGCATTTGCAACGACAGGAGGGTGGGAGGGAGGTTTGGGGCAGGAGGGGGCTCTGGGCGTGCTGCCGCTCCTCTGGCGGTGCGGGCTCAGGGCTGGAAGCACTCCACGGGGTCGTTGGAGTCGGGCAGGATGTTGCAGTTGATGGGCCAGAGGATGCCGAGGAGCCCGAGGGACTGCTGGCAGCGCAGCTCGGCGGCCAGGCAGACGGCACGGCAGGGCTGCAGGACGCCCCCGTCCGGGGTGCATTTGGGCACGAAGAGGCTGCAGATGAGGAGCCGGAGGTGCTGGTAGCAGGCCAGCTCCATCAGCGTCTGCGGGACGGCGGCGGTGAGCGTGGCGCGGGGCAGGGCACCCGTCCCCAGCCCCTTCAGCTCACCTGGTAGTCCTGCAGCACCTCGGCGGCTCCCTCCTGGTCCGGGATGGCCAGCCAGATGTTGGGGAAGGAGGTGGCGTTGTAGCCCAGCCCCAGGCACATCTCCACCTCCACGGGCTCGCAGACAGAGCCTGCCACGGGGAGAGGTGCTGCGCTGCTTGCGGCGGCACCGGTGGGGGGGACTGCTACCAGGGGGTCCCCTGGCCGTGGGTTTAGGGGGAGCGGGGTGAAATCCCCGTGGACGGCACTCACCGAAGGCTGGGTAGGACACCCCAGTGCAGTTGAGCTCGTCGGTGCCGTCGGGGCAGTCGTGCCAGCCGTCACACACCGACTCCAGCGCCCGGCACTCGCCGTTGCCGCAGGAGAACTCGGCGGGGCTGCAGGTCTCTGCGGGGCAGGGGGACAGGGGGACAGGGCGTGGGCACGATTCTGGCTGCCACCCCTGCTGGGAGTCGGCCAGGTCCCGTGCCTGCTGCTGTCTCTGCCCTCGGTCACCGGCGGGGGACGTGCAGATGAGTGGCTGCCCCCTGGTAGCCGTGGGCTGAGGGTGGCCACCTCTGGGCCAGCTTAGGGGGATCCCGAATTCCCCGGGTTATCTGGGGGCAGCCCGCGGGTGACGGGTCCTGCCTGTCTGCAGCCCCTCCAGGCCCCTCCCTGTGATCAGGATCAATATTTTTTTGGGGGTAATTCAGGTGGGAAAGGGCCCCGGGGGACCTGCAGCCCAAGCTCTGCCCCGAGCAGGGCCAGCTGTGGGGCGAAAGCCCTGGCTTTGTTCAGCCTTGGCCTTGAAACCCCGCCGAGGACAGAGCGCCCAGCCTGCCCCCTGCCGTGCCACCTACTCTCCGTGGCATTGCGGGCCTGGTAGGTGGCGAAGAACCCGTCGTCTGCTACTCCCTCGTCCGCCACGAAGAGCACGGTCATGACGTGGCGCGAGGAGGTCAGGGCAGGTGGCAGCTGGTGGCCGCAGAACCTGCAGGGCCACGGGGCAAAGGATGGGGTCAGAGGGGCGGCGGGGCCAGCCAGCACATCCCCAAATCCTGTTCGCTATCAGCCCGTCTTCGCCAGCCCTCCCCGTGCCTCGGTTTCCCCGGCTGAGCCGCGGGAGGTGGATCCGTCGGGGTACCTGCCCATGAGGCTGGCGGCCCCGGTGCCGGCGCTGTCGTGCACCTCCACGAAGTCGAAGCTGCAGTCCTCGTGCGGCTCCAGGCTGAAGTTGTGGAAGCGCAGGTCGACGACGTGGCCCACGGGCACCGAGATCTGCCAGAGGCACAGCTACCGGGGCAGCCGTGGACACCGTGAAGCCGGGCAGGGGCACCCGCTCTCCCCGACGGGAGGAAGCCTTCCTCCCCGCCTGCCCTCCTCCTGCTCCTCCTCCCACCACCACCCGTCCTCTCACCTGCTGGTGTGGGTAGGGCTGGGGATGGCTCGGGGTGGAGAAATGCCCCTCCAGGGCTGTCAGCGGGCCCCCGCACTCTGGGGACACACACACCGTGTGGCTGTACCCCCGTCCCCTCTCCCTCCACCCCATCTCAAACCCCCCCGGTGCTGCGGAGGGGGCTGCATGCTGCCGGCCCACCTTTGTGCTTCAGGCTGCAGTTGGCCTCGTCGCTGCGGTCCTCGCAGTCGTGGAAGCCGTCGCAGACGAAGCCCAGGTGGATGCAGAGCCCCCGGTCGCACAAGTGCTCGTCCCAGGCGCAGCTCTCTGCGGCACGGGAGGCGGGTGTCTGGTGGCGGTGCCCTGCGCACCCCCTGCCCCAGCCCCCCCGGGGGTTTTGGGGGGCGATCCCACACTGGGGGGGTGCTCACTCTCATCGGGGGCCACGGCACGGTAGCGGGCGCTGAAGCCCGGGGCGCCCACGCTGCCGTCGGAGACGAAGGTGACGCGCAGGAGGTTGGAGTTGGTGTTGAAGGTCGGGGGCACCACGTTGCCGCAGAACCTGGGGGCAGCAGCTGGCGGTGGCACCGCTCGCCCCCCCCCCCCCCCCCGGGGGGATGCCGAACCCCTTCCCGCGTCCTACCTGGTGGTGCCCCCCCGGGCCGGGGCAGGATCCGTGCCGCCGGCCCCTTGCTCCTCATAGAGCTCCAGGCGGTCGAAGAGGCAGGACGCGGTGCCCTCCACGCTGAACGCCTCCATCCGCAGCTGGATGGCGAGGCCGGCAGCCACCTCGATGCGCCAGACGCAGAGCGCGTGGGGCGGGTAGGGGCCGGGGTGGTTGGGGGAGCTGAAGGAGCCCTCGGGGCCCCGCAGGGTCCCACCGCAGGCTGCGCGGGGACAAACGGCACGGCGGTGAGCCGGCGCCACGGGACATCGCCGTGCCGGCGTGCACGGGACTTACCCGGTGGCGGCGTGCTGGCTGTAGGCAGCTGGCTCCGGGTTGGGGTGGCGGCTGTTTGGGGGGCCGGGGGGGGTCTTGGGGTGGGTGCTGCGGTGGTGGCGGCGGTGCCACGGGCGGGCAGGGCTGCGGCGGGGGAGCTGGGTGGCCGTGGGGACCTGAGCTCTGCGCCCAGGGGAAGAATTGCTGCAGGATGGGGAGGGGGCTTGGGAAGCCCACCTAGCCCCATGTATCGGGTCCCACACTGCTTTCACTGTGTCCTGGTGAGACCCTCCCCGGTCCTGCACGTGGGGACCCCCCTTCCCGGGGAGGTGCAGAGCAGGACGGGTGTCCTCACCGTGCCCCGAGCCCCCTCGGAGCCAGCTCCGTGTCCCCAGCCCCACGGACACGGCACGCCCTCCCCCCGGCCCGGCACTCACGGTGGATGACGATGGCCAGCAGGAGGGCGATGAGGAAGAGGAGGACGGCGCTCATCAGGGCCACGCAGAGCCAGGTGAACCTGCAGTCGGCCCGGTACCGCCAGCCCGCCTGGCCCCACAGCTGCCGGCCTGCGGGAGGGCGAGGAGAGCGGGCAGAGCAGGGTGCTGCCGTGCCCCCACCCTGCCACCCCCCTGCCCGGCTGGCCGAGCCCAGCCTCTTGTCCCCCTTGGGACCCTCTTGTCCCCCCTCGGACCCTCTTGTCCCCCCTGGGACCCCCAAGCAGCCCCACACCCCGGTGATGAGCTCCCCACGGGTGCTCCCGGTGGCCCCATGGACACGGGCGCGCGTACAAACCCCAGGCAGGTACCGAGGACATCCCGGGGCGACGCGGGGCTGATCCTGTCCTTGTCTGGGGACGTTTCCGGGGGCTCCTCGCCCTCGAAGACGGGGTTGCAGAACTCGGTCTGCACAAAAGGCGGGCGGCACCGCAGGGGTGGCGTTGTGGGGACACGCAGGTGGCCGTGGGGGACCCATCGGGCAGCTCCCCGACCCCGGCCCTACCTTGCTGTGGTCCAGAGCCTCGGGGCAAAGCGTGATTTCGGTGAAGTCCTTCATGGCAGCAGGCGGTTCCCAGCACGGTTAAAATCCTCCCTGCTGTGCCATGTCCCCAGGCACGGCCACCCGTTGTGCCACCCGCGCCTCCCCGCCTGTCCCCATGGCACACACCGGGCAGCCTGCACCAGCTGCGCCCCGTGGAGACCCCAAAACCGTGTGCGGGGAGCCCTGGGCGGCCCCGTCCCCTCCGCCGGCCCCTTCCCCCTGCCCCGTTAATCCAGCTCAGCTGAGGATGCCGAGGTCAGGCCCTGGCACGGAGATCCAGCATCTTAAAGGGGAAAGTGTGCTCGCTCCGGAGCTGGGAGCCCGTCCCACAGCCTTTAGGGAGCCTGTTTTGGGGTGCACGGAGGCGCTGCTTGGTTTTCCTGGTGCCCCCAGCTGTCCCCAAAGGGGCTGTGATGGGGAGCCCGGGCTGAGCACCTCCCTCCTGCCCCCACGTCTCCTTGTGCTGGATGTCTGAGCCCCAGCACCCCTGTTCCCGCTGCCCCTTAATGCCCGGGTGCCGGCCCCGTGCCTGAGCCGGGCAGAAAGGGGCCTTTGTTCAGCGGCTTTGGGGGCAGAGCGCGGGTGCTGGACGACTGGAGGAGAAGGAAAGGCTCCCCCTGCCCCAGGAACCGGGGGCCACCACCTCCCCATGTGTCCCCGTGGGGTGCTGGCTCATGGTTGCTCCTCATCCTGCCTCAGTTTCCCTGCTGCTCCCGTCCCTCTCCTGGTGGCGCAGAGCCAAGCACACGCACACGACGCTCCGTTCCAGCTGCAATTTATTCCTGCACGAGTCTCCCTTGTACGAGACACATCCTGCCCATCTTGCTTACACAGTAAACGAGCCACCTGCCCAGCAGCAGCGCTGCCCCAGCCTGGGACCTCGGGCAGGGCGGGATGGGGGGGGGAGAATAAATTAGAGAAAAGGCTAAAAAAGGCCACTGGCGTTCGCTAGCCGGAGGACGGAGCAGCGGGGCCAGAGCGGGGGGACGAGCATCCCCGGGGGGGCTCCTGGTTTCGGGGGGAAGAAAGCCCCGGTTGCAGACGGTCCTGGGGAGCTGCTGTCCCGTCCCCCCCCCCGCAGGACGGATGCCCCCGTGCCACCCCGGCGCCCCCCGAATGGTTTAAGGCACCGTCGTATGAGGAGGCAGGTGAACACCCACCCGCAGCATCCCCGGCTGCAAAAAGTCCCGACCGCTCCGGACAAATTCCTCCCTCGGGGTCCATCGGTTGGGGCCTGAACTCGGGCTGCTCGTGGAGCACAGGAGGAGGCCACCGGAGGGCTGGAGTCCTTGGCTGGGAGGTTTGGAGCAGCTCACGGATCCTCCGGGGCGGACGAGCAGTGCCAAGAGGGGTGCTGGAGGCACCGCGGGTCCCCGGCGCCGGGTGCTCCCCGTGGGAGCGCAGCTCCTGGCCCCACGCCCACCGAGTCCCTCGCTCGGTGCTTTTTATTACACAGCAAAAAAAGACCAAAAAAAAAAAAAGAAAAAAAAAAAGAAAAAAAACCTACCCCAAGGTAAAAACCAACCGCCGGGAGGGTGCCGGAGCTGCCTGGGTCCTGCCCTCAGCCCGCAGCTGGGGGGGTTTGCTCCTGGCTGCCTCCTGCTGCAGCCCCTCCGAGACTCCAAGCTGCACCCAGGGGGGGGCGAAAAGCCAAAATCCTGGGGGGTGTCCAGCTCCGGGGGGGATGCCCGGGGAGGCTACATGTGGGAGGACGGGCTGGCCAGCTCGTAGAACAGCAGGTAGGCGTCGCTGCTGCGGACGTGGCTGGAGGACATCGGGGTGACGCTGCAGGGACGGGAGACGTGCCATGAGCGGCGGGGGGTCCCATGCAGTGCTCCCCCCCGTTGTCCCCCCCCAAGGGCCTCACCGGGAGTCGTTGAAGCTGTGCCACTCGCCGGAGACGGGGCTCTTGCAGTAGGCGGTGTAGTGTCCCCCCATGGTGGTGCCCGAGTGGTTGGAGACGGCGTAGAGGTTGTAAACGGCGTGGTCTGCGGGCGGCGAGGGCGGTGCTCAGCGGGATTGCCCCCCCCCCCCCCCCCGAGGGTCTGCGGCCCCCACCCCAAACCTCTGCCCCCTCCCAAGGACCCCTCCGGGCACGGCCCCGGCACTCACTGCAGCTCTGCGAGGCGAATTCCCGCAGGTCCAGGTCCTTCAGCTGGAAGTTGACGAAGGTGGTGAGCTTGCTCGCTCGTATCCTGGCCTCCGAGAAGCGCTTTAGGTCTTGGGGGGGGGCAGGTTAAGGAGGTGGGGAGCCAAAGGGGAGCCCCCCCAAAAAGCCCCCTCCCTCCACCAGCATCCCCCCACCCCGGGCCTGCGGCGCAAAGGATACGAAGCACCAGGATCTTGGGGAACTTCTGGATGCTGAATTTCTTCGTGCACCTCGTCCTGGCTTTGCAGCGACAGCACGTCTGCGGGCAGCAAACAACACGAGCAGCGGGGTGAGGGCTCAGCCTGCCCCCCGTAAGCCCCCCCGTGCCCCCACCCCACGCCCCCGTACCGGTTTCTCGTCCCCATCCAGCACGTCCTCTTTGGTGAAGAGCCGGAGGCAGTCCATGAGCGTCACCTCGCCGTAGCCTTTCTGCAGGAGCAGGGGGCGGTCAGGGGCAGGGAATGCAGGGCGGGGGGCTTGGGGGGGCAGCGGGGACCCCTCACCTTGGGGATGGGCAGGGAGAGGTCCCAGAAGGGGTCGAAGGCTGTGGAGCAGTAGCCGCACTCGCTGCAGGTCAGGGAACTCTTCAGCTGCCCGACGAAGAGGTCTGGGGGCGAAGGGATGAAAAAGGGTGGGATGAAGAGGGGTGGGATGAAGAGGGATGAAGAGGGATGGGATGAAGAGGAATGGGACGAAGAGGGATGGGATGAAGAGGGGTGGGATGAAGAGGGGTGGGATGAAGGATGGGACGAAGAAGGATGGGACGAAGAAGGATGGGACAAAGAAGGATGGGACGAAGAAGGATGAGAAGAAGAAGGATGGGATGAAGAAGGACGGGATGAAGAAGGACGGGATGAAGAAGGACGGGATGAAGAAGGACGGGATGAAGAAGGATGAGAAGAAGAAGGATGGGATGAAGAAGGATGAGACCCCCAGCCCCCAACCCATCCCTGCCCGCCTCTCCCCAGCGCCCTGCTCACCGCTAACCCGGCTGTCCTCCCGCTCCTGGTACCTCCTCCACATCTGGCGGCTCTTCTCGTCGTCGCTGCGAGGTGGAGAGGCAGAGTGGTGCTGAGCGCTGCTGCTGGCACCCGCGGGCAGCCCCCGGCCCCCTGCCCCAGCGCTCACTTACGGGAGGTGGTCCAGGGTGTCGGCGCTGGCCCGCGGCCGCACCAGCACGCGGTTCACCTCGCCGTGCAGCCCATCGAGGAGGAACCTCAGGAACTCCTGCGCGTCCTGCTGGCTGCGAGACGGGGGGTCACGGGCGGTGAGGGGCTGGGCAGGGGGCTCGGCACCCTCTCCCCGCCGCCCACAGCCCCTACTTGTAGCCGACGAAGCGGGGGGCGTATCGCTGGATCTGCGTCTTGAACTCGGAGGGGCTCACGCTGTCGTTGGGGGACGAGGTCCAGAGCAGCTGGATCAGCTTGGCGAATTCTGCGTGCGGAGACGGGGCTCAGCGCCACGGGGACGGGGATGGGTGTCCCGTGGATGTCCCCGTCCCCTGTGTCCCCCCAAACCTGGGGGTGCACGGCCGGCGGGGGGGGTGCCGTTACCTGCCATGAGCGCGGTGCGCATGCGGCTGTTGTTGTTGAGGTCCCGCAGGTACTGGTTCTGCAGGCAGTAATCCCGCAGCTCCCTGGTGTTGCTCAGGCACTGCAGGATGGAGTTCATGAAGCACTGGGGGAGGCAAAGGGAAAAAGAAAAAACCATGGCAACGGGAGGCGGAGGGAGGCGGATGGCGATGGGGGGGACACCCGGGGAGGGTGGGCAGAGGATGGGGACAAAGCAGGACGGAGAGCGGGGACCCCCCCGTCCTCCAGCACTATTGGGAGTGGGGTGTGGAGCTCCTGGAGCGAGAACGTGGGTCTGGGGGCGAGGGAAGGGACGGGGTGCCCGACACCCCCCAGCTGTGCCCGCTGAAGGACACGGTGCGAGCCAGGAGCCCCGCGAGCACTCACCGTGTTGCCCAGGTTCCGCAGGCCGGTCAGCCCCTGCACCGCCTTGGAGCTCTGCGGAGAGAGGGAGCAGGGCTGAGACGGGCTGGCCATGAGGGCCACCAGCCCGTGGGGTGACCAGCACCCGCGTGGGGCAGCCCCCAGGTGGGCACAGAGCAGGGCCGGCACCGCGGCTGCTCCCGGCGCCGGCTGAGTGCAGGACGGTGGCCGAGGACCCGTCCTGGTGCTCAGCTCCCTGTCCCGGGATGACACCCGGGGCTCAAAGTCCCCCTCGCTACCCCGTGCCCTGGGCTGCGGGCCAGGCTGGCCGTCCCCTGCCTCCTTTGTGCCCCGGGAAGCTGGGGGTGGCATCGCCCCACGGTGCCCCACGGTTGCTCATCCCCTCCAGGACACCCCATACCAGCACCACGCGGATTTGTGCACGGCTCCTTTGTGGGATTAAATCCAGCGAGGGTGCTGCAGGGTGCACCCCCGGGTCGGTGCCGGGGCAGCCCTGCTGACGGTGCCCCCCACCCAGCTCCCGCCGGTTGCTGCGGGTCCTCCCGCGGGTGCCCGCCCGGGCTGCCTGCTCCGGGCGTGAGGAGGGGGAGGAGGAGGAGAGGAGGGGGCCCAGCAGCTCTGAAATAGCAGCAGCTGGTGCGTGTGTGGGAGGTGCTGAGCACCCAGCCCTGACAGCAGCCCAAAATAACCCAGATACAGTTACACGTGCGCCTTAGCGATGGTGCAGGCATCACCCACCGCAGGGCCACCGGCACCGGCGGGCACCCAGGTGCCTTGTGTGGGCACACGCGGCTCTGCAGGGCAGCCCCGTGCCCCGGCGGGGTGCTGGCCCCGTGTCCCAGCACCCTAAATCCCTGCGGAGGTGCCTGTGCACCTCCTGTCCCCGCTCTGGGAAGGGCACGGTGGCAGGCAGGGTGGCAGCAGCTCGTGGTGGCTACCCTGGTTGTACCCCCCAGGACGCTGCCCACCCGCTGCTCCATGCCCCAGGAGGGACCAGGGTGCGGGTGTGGGCGCAGACCCCATGCCCCTGCCCGCTGCCTGGCCCCGCAGGGCACGGAGCAGCCCCAGGAGCTGGACCCCCCCACGCCGTGGCACCAGCCCGCCTGCACCCGGCTCTGATTCCAGCCCCTGCTCAGTTTTTTCCCTCCCCTGGGTGACTCAACTCCAGCTAATCCCCCTCGCCCGGCCTGGGTGTTATCTAGGACACGGCGCTGCTCGGAGGCGGCGGAGGAGAGCTGGCTCACGCGGCGGCGGCGGCTGGGGACTCCCCGAGGCTGCACTGCGGGAGGGGGACGGGGGACAGGGCGCAGGGGATGGGGACGGGGGACAGGGGCCGGGCTGTCGCGCTCCATCCACTTGCCAAGCACCCGCCGGGGCAGCGGGACGGCCGGGGCAGCTGTACTTACATAAATGCCCAGATCCTGCCCCCCTGCCCCATGACGTCTCCAAGGAGGGGGACCCACCGTGGGCTGCGTGGCTCTGGGGACAGCCAGGCTCGCCCCGGTGGCACCGCCACGGCACTGGTGTGGCCACCAGCAGCCTCCTCGCACCGGCCAGCCTGGGGCACGGGACTTGGCCAAGGTCACCGCAGGGGCAGGGCTGGCACAGGGACCCCGGACACGTGCTGCCGCCTCCCCTCCTGCCCCCTGCTTGGGGCAGCGCCGGGGG
This sequence comes from Anser brachyrhynchus, assembly GCF_964034855.1. NCBI lineage: Eukaryota > Metazoa > Chordata > Aves > Anseriformes > Anatidae > Anser > Anser brachyrhynchus. The sequence goes on from NC_137718.1 coordinate 2,818,856, forward strand.
CTGCCGGGCTCCCCAGTTCTGCTGCCAGCACCCGGTGGCACCCATGGGTGCCAGCCCCGCGCCCCCCGTCCTGCAGCAAGGGGCACCCCGAGGGGCAGCCGAGGGGGACCCGAGCTCCCCGGGGAGCGCAGGGGTCACCCCCTCCCGGCACCCCCTCCTCTGCCCCCCAGGCTCCGAGCTCGTACCTTGGTCTTGTTGAGGACGAGCCCGACGAAGGTGGAGACCAGCAGGGACCCCGGCATGGAGGCGCGGGGGCGCAGCTCCTTGTGAAGGTCGGGGAGCGCGGGGGGCTCCTCGGGCAGCGTCACCGTGTACGAGTCCCTCATGGCTCCCCTCCCGGGTGATCCGAGACGGCGAGGGGCGGCTGCGGCCGGGGGGGGCCGCGGGGACCCCCTCTCCTTGGGCCGGCCAAGGTCGGGGGCACGGGGTCAGGCGGCCGGCCTTGCCGGGGCACCGCCGTGGCCGCGCGGTTGCGGTGCCGGAGCCGGTGCCGGCTCTCGGGGCTGACGGCACCTGAGCAGAGCTCTGACATCAAATGGGTGGAGAGGCGGCAGCAGCAGCAGGGCTCCGTGACGGCCAGCCCCCGCCGCACCGCGTGGTACAGCGAGCCGGAGAGCCAAGGGGGCCCGCGAGGGGCGGCCGTGCCCGCCGGCCACGCTCTCGCCACGCCGAGACCACCGGGGAGGACGCGGGGAGCAGCCCCCTGCCCCCTGCCCTACAGCTCCCTGCGCTCTGGGGATCCGTCCTGCCACCGCTGCGGGGCTGGAGGGGGTCTGTATCACACGGCAGACCCCCCTCCTGTGCCTCCCCAAGCTGATGGGGAGCAGCCCCCAGCCCCAGAGTGCCCGGAACGGGGCTGCAGCCGAGTGGGATTTGGGATCGGGATTTGGGATCGCGGGCACACGCGCTCCCCGCAGGGACAGCAATAGGCTCCCCGCGGTGCTGCTTCGGGGAGAACAGCAGGCAGTGCGTAGCCCCCCGCTTTGGGGGGCTGCTTTAGGGCCGGGCTCGGAGGTATTTCACCGTCTGCTTCCCTCCACCGAGGCAAAACCCCCGCAAAGCCTGCGTGGGGCGAAGACCCCCCCCCGCTGTGATCGGAGCGCAGGGGAAACTGAGGCACGGTGCGGGCAGGGCTCCAGCTCTGCCCCTGCAGCAAGGGCAGGTGCGGAGGCTGGCAGGGAGCCCGGCTCTCCTGCGGCCTCGTCCTGCGCCTGCCTCCGCTTCACCCCGCTGACCGCAGCCGGGCGAGCGCCCGCTGCGTGTGCCCGGGCGTCCTGGGGGGAAATTTCCACGGGCAGGGAGCGCAGCAGGGCTGCTCCGGGGCTGGATGGAGCCCTCCAGCCTCGCCGGGACGGAGGCGCCGAGCGGGGGCTGCTTTATCCCGTGCCACCCCCGTGCCGCCCGCAGCCAGCGGTGCTCTGTGCGCCGCGGCGCGCATTCGGCACAGCCGGTGGAGGGGCTGGAGGGGGGGGGGGGGAGGAGGGAAGGAGACTATTTTTGGCACCAGCAGAAATATCTGAGGAGGCATCTTGCAGCGTTATTCATCTGCAGGGCCAGGGCTTTTTGCATCACAACAGGATGCTTGTCGTAATCCTCGCTTGCGGGTAGATGTATATATATATATATGTACCCCCCCCCCGTGGTGTGTACGCTGTACACACGCAGGGACGCAGCGTGCGCACCCCACGGGGCTCACGCTGGTGGCGTGGGTGCCCCACAACTTGTGGGTCCCTGCCAGGGCCCTGGGACCGTGGCACAGCACCCCAGGGTGCTGTGCACGCCAGGCTCCGCTCTGGCCCTGCAGCCCAGCGCACTGCTTGGGGGCAGGATTGGGCCTGCTGCACGCCCCGGGCGCTGTGTGGGTGCTGGTGCAGAGCTCCCCGGGGATGGGATGTGCCGGCTGAGCCGGCTCCACGACAAGAGGGGTGGCATTTGGCCGTGTCCCGTGCCGAAAATCATGCCCTGGTGACTTCAAGTGCCCTGGGAGCACGGTGCCCTCCAGCTGGAGCAGCGTGTGGGCTCCTGGGGCAAGCTGGAGCTGGAGAGCAAAGGAGCCGGCGACCTGTCCTCAGCTCTCCCCTCCCCAGCAGTGACCTTCTGCCACGGGCAGAGGTTGACACGGGCCCGGCTGGCACCACGAAGGCAGGGACAGGGCTGGCCACAAGCCAGCACCGTCAGCAGCCCGGGATGGGGCTGCGGAGAGCTGCCGGTGTTCCTGTGGGTGGCTCTGGCCTCCCGACCCCGCATCCACGCAGGGCGGTTAATGGGGCGGCACAGCTCCGGTCCCACCCTTCCCGGCACCACGGCCGCTGGCTGCAGCCTCCCTGTGCCCTGTGGAGTGGTAAACTGAGGCACGAGGCCATGGGGGGGGCACAGCTGGCCGTGGGCACCCTCATGTCCCAGCTGCAGGCTCCTCTGCTTCGCTTCCCGCAGTGCCAAGGCAGGAGGTGGCTGGGAGCAGGCACGGGGCCAGCCCCTGCCATGCCCTGGCTCCAGCAGGATCGGGTGCTGCCGGCGCTGCCCCCGGGGCCGGGTAATGGGGCAGAACTGATGGCAGTGCCGGGGCTGCAACGCGCCCTCGTTTCCGGCACCTGGCATGCCCGCGGGCACCTGCAGCCCGTTTTACGACCGGTACGTTCGCTTCCCAGCTTGGGAACGGGGGGGAAAAATGCACAGGAATGGAAAATAGCAGGTGTATGCATTAAAGCACCGGGGAAACCTAAGCCAGTGTCACCGATCGGGCCTTTCCTCCTGCCCTGCCCCTACCCAGCACCCTGTGCCAGCTGCCGAGCCCCGCTCGCCTTTGGCACCCCTTGGGTGGCAGGGGCAGGGTGGGCAGGGGTGCAGGGGCAGGGTGGGCACGAGGAGGGGGTACCCAAAACGGGGCACTGACAGATGCTGGCGGGGGGCTGCAGCAGCAGAGAGGGGTTAAGGCAAGGGAGAGCACTGCCAGGAGGCGGCACAGCACCAGCTGCAGCTCCCGGTGGCCTCTCCTCCCTGCCCCACACCTCGCTGTGCCTCCCCAGCCCCACCAGTGCTTCTGGCTGCTCATGGCAACCCTGCCCAGCACCCTGCTCGCTCCTCAACTTCTCCATCCCATGGCAGGGGCCAGGCCTTGAGGATGCTCCACAGCCTTTTTCCCAGCCCCTCGGGCATGTGGGGGCTTGGGTGGGAAGGGACAGAGCCCCTCGTCCTGCTCTTGGGGAGCGGAAGGGAACCCCCAGCCCTTATCCTCCCTGCTCGGTGGGATGGAGCCGCGGGGAAGCACCGGGCAGGTCAGACCCTGCTCGGGGGGAGACCGACCTTCAGCGTGGGGTGGAAAGAGAGCGGGAGGCAGCACGGGCACAGCCTGATGGCTTCTTGGAAGGGAAGCCAAGTGGAAAATTACCAGGCTGCTGCTGTGCACGCCTGAGCAGGGCTGCGTGCGTGGTGCCTGCTCCCGGCCCGGGCCGAGGCTCTGGGGATGGTGCAGCACCGATTTGGACCTGGGGCCCCGAGCGCCACCACCGAGTGTGATGGAGCAGCCACTGCTGCCAATGGTGGCCCTTGGAGCCGCTGGGGACAGGGAGCAGACAGAACCGGGCCTGCTCAGCCCTGGGCACAGCCAGCTGCTTGGGGACACGGCTCCAGCACGGCGCATGCACGTGGCGGTGCATGGGGCACGCACCCAGGCGGGTTTGCATACAGACGGCACAAAACCAGCAGCACAGACGGAGACCCCAAAGGGGAGCGCACGATTTCCTTCAGCCCCCTGGCTCAGCACGAACCCGCACGGCCCACGCACCCCACCAGCCCTGTCCCCCCCCCCATGGCGCACCACGTACCGGGGTGTCGGGGCCAGAGGTGCCGCCGTAGCCGTCACTCCTCTCGCAGGGCTGGCTGGCACCACGGGTGCCGGCAGAGGACAGGGCAGAGCCGAGGGCAGCCTGGGGGGGTCCGGGGGGGCTGCAGGGGAAGCTGCAGTGGCTGCTCTTCCTCCCGCAGCTCTCCAGGTAGTCGCGGACATAGTCGGAGTGTGCGGCGGCCTGGTACAGACCCTGCAGGGCGCCGAACTCCTGGCGGCCCCGGGCACCGGCGCTGGACACGTAGGCGTTATCCGAGGCGCGCAGCCCCGAAAATTCCTGTGCCAGGTCCGAGTGGCTGATGGATTTGCGACGGCTGAGGGGCGCTGCGGTGGACAGGTAGCCTGGGGGGCTGCTGGGGGTCCCCGTGAAGGTGTAGCATGAGCCCCCGCTCAGCCCCCCACCGGGCGGCCGGGGCTGGGTGCGGATGTAAGCAGGGCTCAGGCGGATGCCGGAGTCGGGGTACAGGGGCAGGCGGCCGCTGTCGTAGCCGCTGGTGGGGGACAGCCCGGCGTGGTGGTACCGGGGGGAGGGCAGGTAGCTGGCTTTGAAGCCGATTTTGTCACTGTCGGCGTAGGCCGTGGTCAGGGTGGAGCCGTAGGAGGTGTAGGAGCTGTAGCCGCCGGGCACCTTGCCGTAGGTGGTCTCGGCATAGCGCGACGAGTCGACGTACCGCTTCAGCGTGGAGGAGAGCTGGGACATGCTGGAGGCTGGGGCTCAGCGGGCTCGGCTGGAGGCATCGGCTGCAAGAGAAGAGCCTGGGCTTAGTTTTGGGGGGCTACAATGGGGTGTCCGCCACCGGCACCCACTGGAGAGACCCTGAGGGGGGGCAAGCAGGGAACAACGGGGACCCAGGGGACAGAGAGTGAGGGGTGGCCGCGGCTCCTGCCACCCGCCAGCCCTCCTGGAGAGCTTGGGGCAGCAGGGCACTGCCGGCAGTGCCACCTGGGTGCCTGTGGGCACCTGGCACCACAGGAGGGAGCCCTGGGGCTCTGCTGGGCATGGACGGAGGCGATGGGCACCCATGGGCAGGGGACTGCAGCCGTCACCTCTGCCCTAGCCTTGGCATCCCGGCCACGCTGCCCCATAGCTGTCAGCGCAGAAGTCCTAGCTCTCCATCCCTGCTCCCCATGTGCTGCCTGGTGTCAGGGAGCCACCGAAGTCCTTGCAGCAGCCACAACCCACCCAGGGGCTCTGGGGGCTGTGGGGACAGCCAGGGGTCCCCCCACTGCAGGAGCCTGCCCGTCTCCCCGCCACGCCTGCGCCCAGCCGGCCTGCCATCAATAATTCAGGCCAACCCAGCCCTCGTGGCCCCTGTCACCGAGCACAGCCAGCCCAAAGGGTTGGGTGACAGCACAGCACCGGGTCCCCGTGGGGACTGGTGGCTTCTGCCATGTGTGGAGCAGGAGAGGGGCGTGGGGGGACAAGGACGGAGGCACCTGGAGAAAAAGGGGAGCCAGCCCGGAGCCGGGACAGGGCGGCCAGCCACCCGCACCAGCTTAAGCAGGGGATATTCGAGTTGGAAAAAAGCTTGCTCACGGGCTGAGGGCCGGTCCCCTACCTGTCCTGGGGCCGTGCTCACTCCCCGGGTGCCTCGCGTCCCTTCCCTGTCCGGCCAGCAGCTCATGCGGCTCCGAGAGTCCCCAGTCACCCAGGAGATGACCCCAGCTCCGAGGCTTTTCCCAGCCCCGCCAGGGCGGGCTCTGGCCCCGCTCCAAGCCAGCGCAGAGGTGCCGGGGACGGAGACGGAGCCCGGACCTCAAAATGTGGGGTGCAGCTGGGCTCGGGGATGGGGACCAGAGCCCGGCCACCACGGGATCCTCCCTGCCTGGCCCTGGGCTGCTGCTGCTGCCATTGCCGGGGAGCAGCCGTCCCACAGCGCGGAGGAAACTATTTACAAGCAAGAGCAAGCCGGAGCGCACAGACCTGTTTGGGAACCAAGGCTGAGGGGTGAATAATGTGCTCGCAGGCAAATGCGCCACCGAACACCCGGCTCTCCCCGACCTGGCCGCAGCCGCCCGCCCGCTCCAGCACCGGGAGGACCCCAGAGCTGCTCAGCCAGGCAGGACCCGATACACACCGAGGGGGGTTTGCTATGGGATGTGGGGCCCAGCCAAGGGCTGGCATCCCCATGGGAATTGGGGTGAGGGTGCTGGAGCCCTGGGGCTCCAACGGGTGCCTTCTGGCAGCGGGACCGGTCCCCGCAGGGCACAGCGTGCCCTGGGGATGTGGGGAGCTGGTGGAGGGATGTGGGGTTCGGGAGGGGGAACCTGCCCTGGGCACAGCAGGGAACCCGCTGGCATCACAGGAGGAGAAATCTTACCATGTAGGGCCGCTGTGTCTGCTAGGAGTGCCCGTGCGGTGCCGTCCCCATGTCACATCACAGCGGACCCCAGGGCTGTAGGAGAACAGAGCGTGCCATGAGCCCGGGGAGCCGAGGAGGTGTGAGAAATCCCCGGTTCCTCCCATCGCTTCCTGGGCCCCTCCCTGCCCGTAATAACGCTGAGCTTTCCTGCTGCCTGGCAAAGCCCTGGGGCCGGCACGGCTGAGTCAGGCCTCCTGCACCCTCATCATCCTCCCCGGGGAAGCTGAGGCACAGGAATGTCCGGTCCGCGGCCGCGTGCCCGGGCGCCAGGAGCCAACCCCAAGGGGACCCGGGAGCCCGCTCCTTGGGAGCACATCCCAACCTCCTGCTCCCAACGGGAGCCTCGATTTGGGACGGTGACAGGTCTGCTGGAGAGGCAAACCTTCACCCCGGAGGCTGAGGCAGGCGGGGAAGGCTGTCGTCCTCTCCTGAAGGCCCGGTGCCGGTGGCCCCGGTGGCCGCTGTCCCCCTGGGTGGCCGCGGAGCCCCAGGGCAGGCTCAGCTTACACGGCCCTGGCTCCATGCAGGGAGCTGCGGCACAGCTGCTTCTCGCTTACGCACGCTTGGAGCTGTGTCCCCGTGCCCTGAGACACAATGTCCCAGCCCGGGGGTTACTCGCGAGCTCCCGGCCCTCTGAGGCAGCCGGAGGCACCCTGGGGCCGAGGGGCTGCGGGTCCTGAGCCCCCCGGGATGTCCCTGGCTGGGGGTTTCCCCAACCTGAGAACCCTCCCAGCTCAGTGCACGTGTGCTGGCCGGGCGTCACCGCCGCTGACACATCCCCGCCCGGCTGCAGAACCTGCTGCTCGCCGCTCTCGGGCCGCCCCCCGGGCAGCAAAACCCCAACCCCACGGGGGAACCCTGACGTAGGACCCAACGCCTGTTATTGCTCTGAGGTCTGCGGGTGGAAAAAAAAAAGAAAAAAAGAAGGGACCCGGGGGAAGTGAGCGGGACGTGGCTCTGCCCACCCCAGGGACCGGGAGGTGCCGGGCATGCTGCGGGTTTCCCATAGGATCCCGCTCCCCGGGGACAGCAAGAGCACAAATGTTTCCCCTATAGCTTCACCCAGCTGAAGAGAGAATGGGGGGGATCTTAGGGGTTCTCGCTGTCATCTCACAGCCCTCTCCCCATGGCATTTTCCCCTAATGGGCCCTCTACTCACCGGTGTGCTCAGCGGGGCGTGCGCTCAGGGGCGCGAGGCCGGCGTGGTGCTCATGGGGCGACGCCGAGCTGGGGGAGCCGCTGCTGACTCCTCGGGGCGCTCCCCTGGGGCCGGAGCAGAGCGAGGGGTTTTTGGGGTGCCGACGGCAGGGTCAGGCCACCCTGGGGCTCGGCTCCTCCACCCGGCTGGGAGCGGGCGCAGTGGCTGGAGGGGCCGTGCCGGAGGGCTGCGGGGCCGCGTTAAAACGCCACGGCAGAAATTCAGGGCTCAGGTTACCGGCTAGATAAATATAGTGCCTTTATCTGACCTCGCAGGGCACACGAATGCTCCTCTCGCATTCCAGCCGCACCGAGGCTTAAAGGGGACGTGAGCCTCAGGGTGGCCCACGGCAAGGGGAGCCTAGGAGGGGAGGCCGGAGAGGCACGGGGCGCTCTGGGAAGCACAGAGGATGCCTGAGGGTAAGCGCGGGGAGAGGGGCTTTTGGGAAGGAGGTGGAGGTCCAGGAGGAGAAGGTGGGCAGGGGGAGGAAGGAGGGGATGTAGTCTGCGTTTTGCTCCCTGCTGGGAAAAGCCGCGGGGATAAGAGGCCCCCCTGGCCTGCAGCAGAGCAGGAGTGGGCCAGGACCACCCTCTGCCCCCCATGGCTCCATGGGGACACTGGGGGACACCGGGGGACATCAGGGCACAGCCCCCAGCACCGCTCCCTGACGCCTGACCCACCCAGGGCGGCTCGGCCTCGCGGTGAGCCGGCACCTCGGTGGCTGTGACTCAGCCAGCACCTGCTGACGATAATTAGGCGGGATGCAATTAGGCTGGCATTTTCCTCCTGCCCGGCTCCAGCCCCGAAACAGGGAGGGCCACGTGAGGCTGGCGTCTGCACCTGGGTGTGACTCCTGGAGGCTGCTGTGGGGTCATCAGCGGCGTGAGGGGTGGTGGCACGACCCTAATCCCAAACCTGGGGGTGAGCGCATCCCACAGTCCATGGTTCTTGGGGCAGCCTCTGGATCCCGTGCAGGGAGCAGCGCGTGGCTGCTCCCGGCTGCTTTAGGAGCTGCCGGAGCCCTTGGCATCCCCAGGGGCATCACACGGGCGCACGCAACACACACGTCAGCAGGCACGCGGGAAGGACCCTGGCACGGCACGCTCACCGCCCCGGGGCCGGGAGCTCCGGGTCGCGCCCGCACGCCTGGCCCCGCTCACACGCGGTCCCTGCCCGCGGGATGCTGGGGCCAGGGCTGCCTCCATGGGCACGGCTCCACCACAGCGGGCAAGGCAGGATGGAGACGGGGTCAGGATGGAGATGGGGTCAGGATGGAGATGGGGTGCCAGAGGAGCCCATGTGCGTGGCGTGGGGATGCGGACACAGGGTGCATGGTGGTACCTACCCCGCTTCGCCCCTCTCCCGGCACCGCAGGCGGCCCCAGCCCTGAGCTCACAATAGGGTTGGTGGGATGGAATGGGGTGGGATGGGGACACGGGGCTGTGTCACCCCCCCCCTACAGGCAAGCCTTCCTTCTTCCTGCTTCTCCACGCAGGGCTGGGGCTGCCGAGGAGGTGCTGAGCCCCCCGTAGCCCCCCGCCCCACCCCACACACACGGGAGCCACGGCTCCAACACACGACCTAGGCTTTTATTGTGCAGACGGAGGAAAACTCCCGGAGGACAGGTGTTTTTGTTGTTGTTGTTGCTTTTCGTAGGGTTGGCTTTTCGTTTTCTCCTTTTAACAGAATCTCTTTTACGACAAGCTGTGGAAACAACTACAAATGTTCACCAAAAAAATGAGACCGGAGACGCTTCCGTGCGGTCGGCCGGGCTCTGCCCTGCCCCGGTGCTCCCCGGGGAACTCCAGCCAGCCCGGGGAGCGGGGCGAGCCGAGCCTCCGCCGCGCACGGCCTCGGCAGCACTAGACAGCAAGCAAGCAGGCAGCGAGGGGCAGGGACGGGCAGGAAGGGGCAGCGGGGTGGGAGGCAGCTCGCGGCGTCCGGAGGAAAGCAAGGAGCAGGGAGCAGCTGCTGGGAAGGGCTCTCAGCCATCGCGGCACAGCCTGGGGAGCTCGGCAGGGCTCCGGTTCGCCCCACAGAGCCAGGTGGTCCCGTCAGTGCCTTCCCCAGCCCCCTGCCCGCTCCTGGGCTGGGGTGTGCAGGGCCAGCCCCGTGGTGTCTCCTGGTCCAAAGGCTCCTGGGGTCCTGTAGGGCATGGGGACAGGCTGGAGCTGTGCTCAGGGTCCCTCTCTCCACTCTTGCTGACCCCTGGGGACATTCTGTGATTCTCATTGAGGTGGTGTCCAAGAGCTGGGCTTGACTTAGCCCCACTTTTCTGCACTTAAATAGAAAGAGGGGGATGCTGGAAGGGAGTGGGGAGGCGGGGGGACACATGGGCTCCTCCCAGCAGCAAGGTGGAGCCAGAGAAAGAGGGGGGCACGTGTCATGGGGAAGGACGGGGTCCCCATGGAGCAGACGGGGAGCTGGGACGGAGGAGTGGCGGTCCCCTGGGGGAGCCCCCTCCCCACCTGGGGGCACGGGGCGCTGGCCGGGCTGCGGCTAGCTCGGAGAGGCTCTGCGGGCCTCCGCTGCGGGCGCTGGCGGCACTTCTCTCGTCACAGCTAAGGACTGGTCCCTGGGGAGGGCCAGGGGGGCCCCGGGCTTGGGCAGCCCCAGGGCACGAGGCGTTGTCTGGGGGCCTCGCTTCCAGCCCGGCTGCAACAAAGAGAAACCACCAAGTCACCCCGCTGGCACCTGGTCTCCTCCCCGTCTCCTCCCAGCACCGGGACCCATCCCCGCGCTCTCCCGTCCCCTCCCTTACCTGCTCGTCCGGCTGTCTTTCCCCAGTTGAGAACAGGGCAAAGAAAAATATTTATAAAAAAAAAAAGAAAAAAAAAAGAAAAGGGGCGGGAGAAGCGGGCTGTGCGGGGCTGAGGCTCCGGTGCCCCCAGCACCAGCAAAACCAGCGCGCGGGGAGGGCGCGATGGGAGAAGCGACGCTGCCTAGCGGAGCCACCATGCTTCGGAGCGGGGCGTGCGCGCGCGTGCCGGCGGGTCTCAGCACAGGACGGTGGTTAGCGTTAGATATACGGCTACATAGAGATAACATAGAGAGAGGTTTCGTTTCTTCCAAATCTTCTCTTTCCGAGGGCTGCGCTCTGGCGGGGGAGGCGGGTTGGCTGGGGTGCTCCGTGGGGGCGCGGGTTTTTTTTTTTTTCCTTTCACAGGGACACGAAGTCCACGGCTTGCAGGAGAGGCAGGGAAAGGAGGAGCAGGAGGAGCCACGAAGTGTTCTGGATCAAGAGGCTGAAGCCGGCGCATTTCTCCAGTTTGTCTGCGAGGATGGGGAACGGGGAGAGAGGAGATGAAATCCCGCGGGAGCAGGGATCATGGTGGCTGGGAGCCAGGCACAGAAATGCAGCGAGCCCAGCCTGCCCCAGTGCCCATTCCCACCTTGTGCCCATGGAGCAGGGAGGCTTTTGGGGATGTAGAGACCCTGGGGAACACCAAAACCTGCCCGCAACTGAGAGCAGGGACAAGGGGGTGGGCAGCAGGAAGGGTTCTGCAGCTAGAGGGGTGGTCCCAGGGGATGCAAGTGTGCAAAATCCCACTGCACCCCTGCTCTGGACCACACATCCCTTGTGTGCTTCACCAGCAGCCCCCTCTGCTGGGATTGGCTGGGAGGAAGGGCTCAGGAAACATCGATGGGGCTCAGGGAGGCTTTGGGGACATCACAGGGACTGGGGCTTTCCTTGCTGGCCCTGCCAAACCGAGGGGCGGGGGGGGAGGAGGGGCTGAAGAGGAGCTGGAGGCCGGGCGCCGCTGCCCCTCTCACCTTTGATGACAGTGATGTTCTTTATCTGGTTGCCGGTGTAGTCGTTGGTGGCCTTCAGCTCGCACATGTAGACCCCCTCATCGCTGGTGGTGAAGCTCTGCAGGTAGAGGCACACCAGGTTCTTGTGCATGGTGACGTTGGCGCGGCTCCGGTAGACGTTCTCGGAGACGCTGATGGTGCTGTGGATGACGTGCTTCCTGTTGTCCTTGGTGATGCTGAACTCGTAGGTCAGCGGGTTGCTGGTTTTGTTCTCGTAGCGGCAGTCCACCCGCAGGCTCTGGCCCAGCAGGCAGGCACTCAGGTCCTTGATCATCTGGCACTGGGCGGCCTGGAGCACTGGGACGGGCGGGCAGGGGTGGGACAGGGGACGGTGAGCACCGGGGACACCCGAGGGGCCTCCCGGCCCCATGGGTGCTGCATCCCACCCGAACTAAGAGCCCTACCTGTCAGGATGACAGCGATGCCGACGGTGGGGTTCATCTTTCCGCTGATGAGGTGCCCGGGGGAGGCTGCCGGCGAGAGATGAGCCTGGGCAGGGGGAGAGAAGCAGTCAGCGAGGTCCCCACCCTGGCACAGGGCTGCGCTGTGCGGCACGCGCCTCCCGCACAGATGATGCTCTGCAGCTGGCAGCACAGGGAAGAGCTGGAGATTGAGCGCTGCGTGACCGCCAGCGTCACCTTCCCGTGTCCTTAGGCGGTGCCCGCCACGCTCTTTTCCCTGCCTGGAGCCCCCTCGTGCCCAGCCCCTCATGTTCTGCCCCCCCCGTGCCCCCGCCAGGCTGGCTGCCCGGCCAAGGCGGGCGGCAGAAAGCAGGATGCGCCCCGGTGCCTGCCCGGCGCGGTGCCAGGTGAGGGACCCTTCGTGCGTGCGCCAGCCTGGCCCCCCCGCGGGTGAGCTCAGCAGAGATGACTCACTGCGATGCAGTGAGGGAAAGGGGCCAAGAGCTGCGAGAAGGAGCCCAGGCTGCCAAAGGATGGCACCGAGTCTCCAGGGGCCGAGCGGAACCCGCCTGGGCACTGGGTTGGAAAGGTTTTGGGGTGGGAGCATCCAGCCTCTGGGTCCCTGCCCCCTCGCCCATCCTCCTGAGGGCTGCTTGCGGGCGAGGGGCTCGTGGACGTGCCGTCCAAACCACAGCCCCGCCGGTGGTCTGATCCGGCCGAAAGGAATCAATTAAAGGTTTGCAGCCCAGCCAAGCAATTGCATGGGGAATCCAGCCACAGACATGCGGAGGGGATGGAGGAGGGGGGAGAAGCAGAGCAGAACCCGGGGCTGAAGGACACGCCGAGCGCCCTGCAGTCGGTCCTCCCGGGTGGGGACTGCGGCCAGGACCGAGAGGGGGAGCTCAGCTGCCACCCCTTTGGGTCCCCAGGCTGGGGGGGGGGGGGGGGAGAGCAGACCCGCCCCAGTCTGCCCCATCGGAGCCTGGCTCGGCATCCAGGGAAGAGCTGGGAAGTGCCTGTACCACAGCCAGCTGGATTTTTCTTTTTTAGCATTTTTTCGGGTCTTTCACATAACATTCAAGGGGGAAATGCCAAAATCATGTGCTCATTCCATAGCTGTGAAAGACCTTTATATCTACAACCCCAAACCCTGGCCAAGCAGAAAAATTCCCTTCTATATGGTCTCGATACCCAAGGGGTTGCAAAGGGGGGACAAAGGCGTGACAGAGGAGACTGCGGCTCCTCCAGGACCCTCCAAGCTGGCCCTCACCCCTCAATTTACCATTTCCCAGCTCAGATTTGCTCCTCCTAGAGCATCCTGGGACTCTGCCCAGGTCGCAGCCGCAAAACCAGCGCAGATGAGCTCCCCAAGAGGAGGGCTGCCTCCCATCCATGTGCAAAAGCACGCAGATCTTCCAGTTTTAGGGTCTGACAGCCTTTTGCCCCCCTGTGGCCCCCTCTCCCCCCGGCAGGAGCAAAGCCAGATGGGCAAGGTTCGCTCCTACGAGACCCCAGGGGCTGTGCACGGGGATGGGACTCACAAGGGCGGTGGCACCGGAGGGACTCCAGCCCTCGCAGCACAACGGGGGCCACGCCGTGGGGACACCTCCGTGGGGTCGCAGAGGGGGCTCTGGGAATGGCGAGGGTGGGGACACCGGGGGAAAAGACGGGACGCGGGAAACCCCGAGCCCCAAAAACCTGACAGAGAAAGCGGGGTGCACGGGGGGCTGCGAGGAGGAGCGAGGAGGGTCGGTGTGGGTGCCGAGGCCCCGCGTGGGGTGCGGGTTGGTGCAGGAGCTGCCGCCCTTGCAGGGGTGCGGGTGGGTGCGTGGGTGCGCGCAGGCGTGCCCGCGGAGGGATGCCGCAATCCCGACGGCTGGGGGAAAAGGAGAAGGAGGATGGGGGGGTGGGGGCACGAGCATCGCTGCGAAAAACCGAGAGCATCCCCCTGCATCGCCCCCCAACCCCCTGAATCTCCCCACACCCCCCTGCATCGCCCCCCCAGCCCCCCAAAACCCCTGCAGCGCAGCGCCCAAGGCGCGCCCGGGGGACCAGCGGTGGGTACCCCCCCGGCGGGGGCTGCATCTCTGCCGCTTGCTGGGGATGCTGGCGGTACTGGTGGGGATGCTGGCGGTACCGGTGATGCTGGGGATGCCGATGCCTACCTGGGGGGGGGGGGGGGGGGGGGCTGCCCGCTGCCGCCTCCCGGCGCTGCCGCCCGCTGCTCCCGGCGCTGCCGCCCGCTGCTGCCCGCGGCTCCCGGCGGGGCTGGGGGCGGTGCGGAGCTCCCGCAGTTTGGGAAGGGCCGGCCGGGCGGCCCCAGCAAATCAGGGCCGGGCGGCGTCACCAAGGCTCGGCCCCCGGCCCTGCGGTGCTTTTTGAGGGGGGTGCAGGGGGTGGGGAGGGGTCCCTGATTCTGGCAGCCCGGCCTCAAACCCGCCCCCCCCCCCCCCCGACCCCAGCATCCCGGCGCCGCGTTGGGGTGCTGGGGGTGAGGGCAGCCCCCCGGGCAGCCCCCCCTTGGTGGGTGATTCTGCAGGCTGGGAATGGGGGGGGCACACCCCCATCGCCATGGGAACTGCGTTTTGCAGAAGAGCTGCCGCCCCCCTGCAATGTGGGGGTGCTCTGCTGGGTGCTCAGCCTGGGCTGGGGAAGAGCAGAGATCCCCCACCCCTAATGTGTAGAAGTCAGGGTCCCTGCACCAGGTCTCCACAGCCCCCTGGCACAGCTCTCCTCCCTGCAGGGGGTGAGGATGGGGCTCTCTGTGATGCCCCTGGCCATCCACACACCTTGTGTTTTAGCCCCACAGCTGGTGGGGCAAACAAAGACTCGTCCCACGCAGCCTCCCACCACCACACGGATGGGAAGGGGCTAAACACATCTGCTTCTGCACATGCAAAATGTCTTTGGACCCAGAAAGCAGCCTGGCAAAATGCTTCTTCCCTGCTCTTGGGCAATGTGGAGGTGACAGCAGCACAAGGAGCTGCTCGCCCTGGGTGTTTGGGGTCCAAGGCACCCCAGGAATGAGAAGGGGATGCAGGGCAGCCTGCCCCATCCTCACCTCCTCCCACTCCCCCTGGCCAGGCTCTGCAAAAAGGGCTGGCCCAGTGAAAGTTGAGATGAAAAGTCATATTCTGCCCCAGCAGAACCTGATCCCAGGTGACATTCAAGTGCTGAGGTTTTGCAAGCTGGCTGTGCTGGGGGGTTTTGCTAATCCCACAAAATCTTGCCTCCGGCTGCTTGATCACAAAGCAGGCTGCAGGCACGCTGCCCCAAATGGGTCCCAGCCTTCCCCCTGTGCTGCCAGCAGCAGAGTGAAGACCTGGCCCTGGCTGCTGGGGCAGGCAGGTATTGAACAGGCCCAGACCACGGGTCCGCACCCAGCTGTATGCGCACATCAACACGGTGACACTGGTGAGGTGGGACGGTACAGACTGATGGAGGAGGATCAGGAGCATGGCAAAGTGGTGCAGGAAGCCACCATTAAGGGCTGGGAACAGATCAATGCAGACACACAAACGCTACCTGCACCTCTCTGTGCTGTCAGCACAAAAAATGCAAGCACAAGGTCTGCAGCCAGACCCGGCTGTGATGTGGGGCGCACACAGCAGCGTGCACACACATGCATCCCTTCTACATTCAGCCCCACATCTCCCCAAGCTGTCTCCTCCACTGGTGAGCACAGGAACCCAGGGAACTCAGGCTCAAAGGGCTGCTTTTGGAGTCAGGCAGTTGCTCAAGCACCATTGCAAGAGAAGTCAGCTCCCTTGAAATCTCTGGCTGGCGGTGCTGTGGAGGCAGGCGTGATTGTGCAGTTTCTGGGCAGCGCGCTGGCAGGAAGCATCCTGCCGAGGTGTCTGCAGAAGGCTCCTTGCAGAGGTTCTCCAGCTGGATGGTCCCTTTGCTGCAGAGAGCAGCCTGGACGCCATCCACAAAGCAGAGAAAACGAGTCCCCAAGTCACACCTAATGCAGGGGTGCCCTATAGATTAAAGCCAAAGGAAAGAAGGGGGTGAGGAGGAAAAAATTTAATAACTACAGACAGAGAGGGGGCAGGAAGAGAGACAGACAGGCACAGGCAGCCCAGCAGTGCAGGCAGACACCAGCAGGCATGGAGCAGAGGCACCGAGGAGCACCATGACTCGGGTGTCCGGCGCTGCTGCAGCAATTAAAAGCTGGCCTTGCCCCAAAGACAGCCTGCTGCAGGAGGTGCCCTTCCCGCAGGAAGGTGGGTGCTCAGCCTTCCCAAGGGGAATATCTCTGCCCTGTCCTCATCCTTCCCCCAGACATGGGAGGCAGAAACCCTCTCTCCGTCTCCCTCCTGCTGATGAATCACGGCCCAGCAGCACTCCATGGGGCTGGTGCACACCCTGCCAGCAGGATGCCCACACCACAGCCTGTCCCAAGCAGCAGCCCCCAGCTGCAGGAGGCCCTAGCATCCTCTCCTCCACAGGGTAATTAGAACTGGGGAGTGGAGGGATGGAAGAGTGAGAGGGGGCATCTGAGAACCAGCACCAACAAATCTGGCAGCACAGATGGAAAAAGTGACCTCCATGGCAGCAGAGCTGGCGAAGGCAGTGAAGGATGTGTGGTTCTTCCTGCAAAACCCAGGCCCTGCCCTCCCCGTCTTTGAGGGACAAAGACAGGGAGGCTGCAGAAGAGCTTTTTGCCCTTGATTGTAGAGACAGCAGAGCCCCCGGGAGCCCGGTGAAGCCCCGCAGATGCTATATGGAGCATGGCCCAGATACGAAGCCCCTGGGCTTCGCGGCACCGCTGCACAGAGCAGGGGTGGAGGAGACTGCGCTCCCCCCCTCCCTGCGTGCAGCACAGCCACAGAAAACAGGGCGGGCATGGCTCCTGCGGCAGCAGGGCCTGGGGACACCGTGCTTGGTGTCACCCAGCCACACACAATGCCCCAGCACGGGGATGCTGCACCCCTGCTGCTCATCATGGTGACACCAGCACCCCCTGCTCCTGCCCCCTGCCAGCGTGGTTAACCACCACTGCCATTTTATAAGGCAAAGAGCTGCTATAAGGAAGCTGGCTAATCACATACTACCCCCTTCTCCTCCATTTTCAGCACTGCAATAGGAGCACTCACCCACCAGCTTTGTCACCAGAACGTGGTGACCCCTGTGGGGGAAGAGGAAAGCCTCCTGCCAGCATCCCCACAGGCATTTCCCCATCAGAGCTGTCAAAGGCCAGGCACCGGGGGTCCAGGATGTGGGGACACCTGCACATGAAATATTGTCTATAAAAATCTAGCAGCTGCAAGTCTGACTTCAACCAGAACTGCTGCAGGAGACCTGCAGTCCCCTGCGGGTCACGGACAGCATCACCACCAGCATCCATCTGAGGACACGGTGACTCGTGCTCTTTTCACCCAATTCTGTACATAGCTAATGATTTTTGTATAGAGTGCTGATTATTAATAATTTGACCTGATCTGCAGAGGGTCGAGGTGACTAAAAACTCTAGATAATAGTAAAACCATGCCGATTACTAGAATTTCTGTATAATAAGCTATGCTGATGGCTAGAAATTGTATAACTGTAAGCTATACTGACTGCTAAAGATAGTGGATAATTTAAGATTTAAGATGTGATTTAAGATGTGATACTAAAGCTCTGGTTTTAAAGGCTGGTTCTCCCCACACAGCAGCTGGATGGGAGAGCTGCTCTCTGCAGGGCTTACTGGAAGACCTGGCCCCGGGGGAAGGAGGAACATCTCCGTCAGACAAAGCCTTTAGGCTTGGCAGACAGCTCCTAGCTCCGTTAGCAGATTTGGGTCCCTTACCTGCAGGGTGAGCAGCCAGAGGGCTGGTGTTCAACCTCCTGGCAAGGCTTCCACATCCCATGGTCTCTTCATATCTGACAACGTGGAGAGAGAACTTGGAGTGGGAAAAGCTACTGCTTCAGAGGGTGAAGCTCCCTTCCTCCACCTGCTGAACCCCTCGCCCAGTGACACCTCCCCACAATTAGGGCTGCAGTCAAGGGGAGCACCCTCGGGGTGATGCCACAGTGTGCAATCTCATCAGGCCTGGACCAGCAGCTTCTGCCTGGAACAGCTTTAGGCCCCTTTGTCTGGGGGGAATTGAGCTGTTAGGGAATGAGGAGGCTCCTCAGGACCTGCAGGGAAGGTGCCAGGCAGGGAAAGGGGCTCAGAGCTTCTGCCCCCCCATCCCCAGCCTAGATTTCTCCTCTCTGTCCCAAAAGAGATGAATAATGCAAGCTACAGAACACAGAAATGGCTTCCCTGCACTTTCTCCTCCTACCTGCGGGGCCTTCAGGAGTGGAAACTGCTTACGAGCATTGCTTATTTATGAAGAACCCATCAGCCAGGAGGTTAACTCTCACCATGCAGAGAGGCGCAGCCGCTGGAAGCAGTTCCCTGCAGGAATTTGGGTCCCCCGAGCTCCAGGCCAGCCGGGAAGCTCCTCACCCTGGAAGGAGAAGGATTAAATAAAGGCAGGAGGGTTTGTCCAGCTCGGGGGCAGAGCTCGGTTTCTCCCCAAGGCTGGGGGCTGGCAGGACAGGGGGGAACACGCACAGTGCTTCCCTTTAGCTGCCAGCCAGCTGCTCCCTGAGCTTGGGGTTGTGTCATCAGCTGCGGCGCTTGCTCAGCTCCCCCATTGTTGTCGGGGACAATGGGAGCATGTGTCCAGGCTGAGCCAGGAGATCCCCCTGCTCCCTGTCTTGGGCTGCCCTCCCCAGCCTCCCAGCCCCGGGGACACTGCAGTGACAGGGGACATCACAGCCTGCCCAGCGCCCCGCGGGCTCTCCTCCAAGGCACACAGCAAGCCCGGCTCTGCCTTCGTCCCTGCAGCCACATCTGGCCCCACAGCCAGACTCCTGCTGCACTTCGTCACTCAGCAATCCCTCCCCGTCCATAAGAACAAATTATTGGGAGCAGAGGGAGATTTTCAAGCGCTTCCCAGGGAGCTTTTACCCATTGTTGTCTGCGTCTGGGGCTGGAAAGCCTTGTGTTGGTAGGCTTGAGGCAGAGCTAGGAGGCCTGGTCTCCTTTCCCCATCCCTTCTTCTGTCTCCTCCAGGGGCAGGAACTGGGTCACTTCATGTCTCTGTGCACAGGCATCACCACAGAAAAACATCCTGAAGAAATTGCCCTTTTTTTTTTTGTCCAGGCCAACCCTGATTTGAAATACAGGCCTAGGAGATGGATTACTGCTAAAGTCAGTGCAGTGAAAGAGTCACTGAGCTATTGTAAACAAGAACCCAAGGCCACAGGTAAAAAAAAAAAATCAAAAAAACTTGTAGGTAGCAGTGGAGGAGTTACCAGGTGCCCGCAGAGAAGTGATGCTGGTGCAGGTGGCCAAGGTGAGGGCTTGCTGCACATCTAGGTGGTAAAGCAGAATAAATGGGTCTATGTGTAAAGGACCTGCTTTCGTACCAGAGGGATGATACTAGGGAAAGTGCTGCAATTCCCAGGATGTGATAAAACTGTCCTCAGCAATCCTCAAGAACCATCACTTGAACATTTTCTGTACCGAAGGAACTCAAGTCTCTGGAGCCATATTGCCAACAGCAAGCAGCTTTGGGGAAAGCTCAGAGATTTAGAACAAACCCATTCATACAAAGCCATTACTAACCCTAAACTTAGAAAACTAACTCCAAGATGAACTTGGATTTCTTCACAAAAACATCAGTAAACCATATTTTCTGTCGTCAAATCTGAGCAAGCGTTGAGCATACTTGGTCATGGACAAGCAAAATCTTAACTTGAAGAGTCACTTGCCTAGGAAGACAAACCTTAAAGGCAGTTCTCCCTTGCCTGTTGGAAAGATTAGCTCCCTACCACGATCTCATTGCCTTTCTGAGCTGTTGCTGCTTTACGTGACACATTGGTAGTTGCAGAAGCTGAGGCACTCATTCCTAGCACTTTTATAAATTTTGGCCAAGCAGCACAACACCCAAGGAGAAACAGACCAGCTCCCTTCTTGCTCCGAGGGCTTCATCTGGGGCAGCAGCACAGCTGGCAGTCACTGCCTGCTCAGTAACCACAAGCACCAAAACAGCTGGAGATGAGGACATCCAAGGCAGGACCCCATGGAGAAGGGAACCAGAGACTGAACTAGATGCAACTAGAACTGAACTAGACCCACGGGCAGGGCAGGCAGTGCTGTCCTCACTGCAGGAGCTGCTCTTGGCACAATCCCACCTCAGCATCACATGAGATGTCAGTTTACTCACTTAACTGACAGCAAAACACTTTGCCAGGAGTTTCCCATCAGAGCTGTCATTCTCACAAAACACTAGTTTTTTTTCCCCAACCCTTCCTGTTTTCCTGGGCTAGGCAGGGATGACAGATGCTGGGGCAAACTTTGCTGCTCTTTTCAGAGGCCATTTTCTCTGGTACTGACAGCTGACAAACAGAGCATCCACTCGCTGTACAGCTCTGTGCCATTACTGGAAATAAACAAGTAAAGGTAATACACGAAGATTAAATCTCCGCAATTTCTTAAAAGCCTTTATTGGAAGAATTAAATGCTCCCAAATATTTGTTTACCAGAAGAAATCTCTCCATGGAGCTTCAGCTACTTAGCTCATCATGTTCAGAGTCAGAAGCTCCTTGCCACTTGGCACAGCATTTATTCCTAATGGAGTTTGGGATACTGCCAGTTAGCACTTGATTACAATTAACTTACTCCACTCTTTTAAGATAATTTAATTGGTTTATTAATCTGTGTATTGCTCCTAACAGCTTAACAATTTACTCCATGCTATATGCACAGCTTCGTATTTGTCTGTAACCAAACCTCCTGGGAAGGGGCTGTGGCACTGCCATTGCTGCTGTCCCTCACCCACATGCCTAAGGTTCATCCAAGCTCTTCTCAAGTAGAAGCTTCAGCCCCCAGAAATTCTGCTGTGCCACCCAAGGATGCACAGCCCCACAGACAGCCCATCACTTCACTGCCTGCTGACCTGTGCCAGTATTTCGGCAGGTAGAGGCTCTTAGAGCCATTTACAAATTAGCCTAGGATCAAACACAAGCTCCCAAGTCTAACACTGCATCATCCATGGGGCACTTTAAAGTAAAGCGTCCCATTTTCTGTGCAAATGCCCTGCTACAGCTGGTGCAGGAACTCCCTCTCCTCCCACTTCCAGGCCAGGAAGGGAGCAGAGGACACCAGGACACCTGCTGGCTGTCACAAAGCTCCACCCCACAGTGACAATGCAACACCAAATCATGCCATAAAACATATTTTTTTTCTCTTAATGAACTCAGCTTTTAGAGTTGAATCCACCCCCAAATGTCACCTCTGTTCCCTCTAAGTTACCTCAGCTTTTCCTACCAAGAATGGAACCTCTCCCCCTCTAGGTTACCTCTATTTTTCCCCATTTTAAAAAAGTTTGTCCCTTCTAAATTACCTCAGCCCTTCCCTAAAACATCACCTCTGCCCCTCTGAGTTACCTCAGAGCTCCCCTCCATGCAGTTCACTCTGTACCCTATATATTACCCCACATTCCACCCCCCAGACACAAATTCCATCTTTGTTCCCTCTAAATTTGCCGCCTTTCACCTCTACCAACCTCACCTTGCCTCGTCTAATTTACCTCACCCTTTCCCTCAAAACCCCCCAAAACACCATAATCTCCCCCAAATTAACAGCTGGTGTTCTCCCAATCCTCCCCTCTGCCATGGCCCACACTGCACCCAAGGGTGACCGAGCCCCCCCCAGTACCCCACAGCTGCAGGTGCCCACGGGGTGGCAGTGCCACTGTTTCACCCACCCTCAGGGGATGGAGGCACCCCATCCCATCCTACTGGGAGCCCTGTGGGGCAAAGTGACACCCCACGGTCCTCATGGGCACCCCAGGGCCTCCCATGCACCCCCAGGGCCTGGCTGACCCAGGGCCCGGCTTGAGACCAGAGGTCCAGGCCTTTCCTTTAATTTCCCTCCCAGCTGAAAAATAAGCATTATCTGCTCCGAAGCGATTTCCCCAAGTTTTAAACCGCACGCAACCACTTCAGATGATTTTGACGTAAAAGCCTCCGCTTTAATCTTTTCCACATTTGTGCCGCTGCTTTCCCAGAACAAACACTTCCACAGCGCGATCTCCCTGCCAGGAACAGCTCCAAAGGGAGCGTGCTGCTTCATGCAGGAATGAGTGGCTGGAAATAACCATAAAAGTTAAGGAAATAAGACTGTTCCCTATACATTTTTGAGCTTTTTTTCTTTTAGGCATACATATTCTCTCTCTCTCTGATCCTTCCACCTGTACAGAGGTTCTCATTTAAAGGTAAACACCCATTTTCCTGCTAATGGGAAGCCCTGGGTTGGATTACAACCCTATAAGTAACACCCCCAGGGATGTGACCTGCTACCACAATCATTTTAAGGGCAGAGAGATGCCACCAGAGCTGAACCCCAGCAACCTCCAGCCCATACAGGCACCAGAACTTCAGTGACCGCTACATGCAACACCCCAGGCTCATTCAGACAGAAGAAAAATGTGTGCAATGAGAGCATACCTTGAACATTGAGGTGGCATTTTGGTTCCTGCTATTCCATCACATCCTTTTGGGTACAGAAGGGAGAAAAAAGGATTACACTGAGGCTTTGAAAAGTGGAGGGTCAATGGTAGGGAGAGGGCAGGATTACTATGTAGATGCATGGGGAGGTGCTCAAATGCCTGGAGATCTCAGCTACAGTGGGCTGAACACTCAGGTTTCCACTGCCAAAGAGCTTAAAGATCAACCCCAGCAAGGCTAATCAGGACCCCCCGAGCTGACTCAGGAATCTGCCCCCACTAAGCCATAGCATTTTGAATTGAGCTGAAGTTGGTGGGGCTGGAAGCACACACCCAGACCTTGGTGCCTGCTACCTGGCTGGAGATGCTGTGCCAGCATGAGGTGCTGAACCCATACCAGGCCATTCTGCTGATTCAGGTGCACTCCAGTGTTTTAGCTTAAAAGGAAGAGGCTTCATCCCAGCAGGTTACACCAGTTTGGCTATCATCTCTTCTGCAGAAGACACAGCCAGCACAAACAGCATCACGCTTGCCAGCAGACGGGAGGAACATCTCATGGTGTGCTGCTCTGTGCCGCCAGCACCACTCAGCAGTGCTCTTTCCAGGCTTTTATTACATTATTACATTGCTATTGC
This sequence comes from Anser brachyrhynchus, assembly GCF_964034855.1. Taxonomy (NCBI): domain Eukaryota; kingdom Metazoa; phylum Chordata; class Aves; order Anseriformes; family Anatidae; genus Anser; species Anser brachyrhynchus. The sequence continues at coordinate 2,841,600 of NC_137718.1, forward strand.
ATTACGTTTTATTACATTACTTGCCGGACACACCATGTCTGCATCTCCCCAGCCTTCACCAGCTCCCCCACAGGTCTCTGTAGACAGGAAGAAGGCAGGGGACTCTGCAGAGGACCTGCAGGACCACCCAACCCCACCAGCACTGCAGCTAGTAGCTAAGAGCTAAAGAACTTGAACAAACAGCCTTCCTACCTTGCATCACTACAGAATTAAAATACAGCCTTATTTATAAACTCATAGTCCCCAAATACACTTCAAGACTCTCACTACTTAAAATATTTAACCCCAGCCAAATACCTGCTGCTCTCTGAAGCTGTAATCCTGAAGGCAGCAGAGACCCCTGCAGCACCTCTCCCCTCCCTGCACCAGGCTGCAGCACAAGCAGAAACTTCCCCAAGGCTCCTTGGAAGCTTCTTATAGGGACCCAGCTGCTTTCCTGGGGCCAGGAACAATCATGGGCAGCATCTGGGGGCAACTAACAGAGCACAGGTGCAGCCCAGCCTGGTTTCTTGAGCAAATCCGTTAACATTTTTCCTGTTCTGGAGCTGCATTCCTAACAAAGTATTTTAGACCCTTTACATGGAAAAGCCTTGTTACTGTAAAGTGCATAAACAGAAAGTTGTTGCTGTTTTGTAGTGGTCTCCCTGGTGCTTTTTGAAAAGATGACTTAGAAAGAAAGCCCACTTCTCTGCCCTTCCTGTGCAAAGGAAAACATGGGGAGAAAAAATAAAAAATGCATACCCTTTCTTCGCCTTACGCCAGGATTTGTACTTTTCATTGCTTTGAAATTCCTGGATACAAAGTACTGGCCATTCTGATTACCAAAATATTCTCCTTCATCACTAAAACTGAGTCTTCTGAAATATCCCATGTCCTGAAATAATCTTATAAATCACGAGACTATATGAAAAATCCAAGAAATTGCTATTTAAGTTCATATGCTGGCTTAGAAACCTTTTAAACAAGCATATTTCTCAGATTTTTGTTGCAAGGATCAAATCAATCATGACAGGTTCTTTACTATGCAAGCAGCTGAGGGTGTTCGTAATGAGCCAGTCAAAACATAACGTGCCATTTTTCCACAGAATAGGTTTTTTCAATGTTATGAATCTCTGTTTTGAATAGAGTCAGATTTCAGTCAAAAAGAGTGTTGGGCAAGATATTCTGACAGTGATGTTTAGCAGCATGACCCAGGCTAGGGGAAGTAGCAGAGAAAACATATTCCTTAAAACACACGTCAGTGGAATCTGTGGCTGTCACCCAGGGGAAATATGTTTGGTATTTTATTCCTAAGGTTCCTTTTCTTGCTTGCTGTTTCTTAACTTGAAGTACTTCTAGGTATTTCAGCAAGTTACTGGCATCCGAAGGGAGAAGGGAAGGTTCTGTTGGTGGAAATTGGAGGCAGAGACAGGTGAAATGATGAAGGTAGGGCAGGAACTGGATGAAAAATACACACTGTCAGAAGAAAGCATTGCAGCTATAATCATGCACAACACAGGCACAGGTGAAAGCTCTGCTTACAAACATACACTTAACAAAAAGGGGATTTGTTAAGCGTCACAGAGTAATTGGTTGTTTACAACAACGGTAGTAAATAAATGCTAGGAACCAAGCCGCATCCTCTTTTAATGCATCAATTCCTGTCTGTGCTGGGAGACCAGGGCCACATTGCTGAAAATATGTTATAAATAATCACAAAAAGTTCCATTCACATGAAGCAAAGTGGTGTAAATATAAATTAATTAAGTGTGAAGTCCCCATTTGTTCTTCTGCAAAGCACCGACTTGGATGCAGCTACTTTTTTCCCCTCCCTTCCCCTTATACCACATTAATTGTTGTTGCAGTGGAGAAACCTGAGGAAATTCACAGTGAAACAAGCTGAAAGCAGTCAGTAAGAGTTTTAATAGGGGAAGGGGAAGAGAAGAGCTCCTTGACCTGTGCAGGTGTGTGTGGGCTCAGCCTCTCTGCATGTATTTCATGGCTTTCCAGGGGAGGGTGACCTGTGATAGTAGGAGAGGAGTAGGGCTGCTGGGCATCTTTCCCTAGAGCTTTTTAGGGAGGCCGAGGTGCTACAGCTCTCACGGTAGTGAAGTTGTATGGTACAAGGTCAGCTTGTGTGGGAAGCAGCCCCCTGTAGCATCATTATTTGCAGCTCTGTGCGGTGAGCAGCAGGCAGCAGCCATCCCGCCTGGCAGCACCAGAGGGTAGCATTGCCCTTCGCTTGGGGATCCGGCACAGTGCTTCTCTTCCTGCACTGCTGTGAGCCTTGCTGGGCTTGGAACAGGCTGGGTCCTAAGGTCCTGTGGTGGTCTGGTTTCCTGTGAGAAGAAATGCATTGTAGAAAGCAGCATTCCTATGTTCTTCCTAGGGATGCAGTTTGTTTTGTTTGATTTCCCTAGCAAGGCTGCCGGCATACGACTGGGAGCTCTCCTGGATTGTCTTTGCAAATCTAACATGTCCTTTTCCTGCAGGTATGGACCTGGCTCGGAAGGAGCAGGAACCTGCCCTGGGTGTAGCCCTCAGAGCTGCGTGGTGTGCCCTGCCTGGCTGCAGTTCAAGCCACCTAGTCCCGTAAAAGCATTTCAAGCGTCTTGTTAAACACGGCCACCTCTGTTCTTTGATTGCTTAAAGGTGTTTTCCTGTCTCCCTTCTAGCCCAGCTCCTTGGCACTGTTTACAACTCAGAAATAAAGTTCAAGCAGTGGAAAGTTTCCCTGTTTGCAAAATAAAGAAAATAGCACTTCTCTGCTTGGGGTGCATGGGGACCTTGCCTGCCTTGTTTCATCCTGGAGTTTTTCTGGGCAGGTTATAAACCCTTGCACTGCAAGCTCTGTGATGTTGACAGACCTTTCGGTGCAGCTGCTGTAATACCAATACTCTGACAGATGAAACACCATGGATCTCCTGGGATGGGATCAGGAGCAGGGATGCCAATTTTCAGCTATTGGCAGGCTTGCGTGTACTTCACAGAAACCTTTATCTTGCTAAGGATGCCAAGACCTTTCCGTATCTCTTTGCTGGGAGGGGTGAGACTTAAACATGAGTAAGCAAACCAGTTCCAGTCTTTCCAAAGCTGCTGTGCTGCTCCCAGCCTCCGGTTACCCACAACAAGCACTGCTCTGCTATGGGATAGTGACAGCGACCTGCTGCATGACTTTCTACCCAAGCAGAGCTTGGGGTCCTGCTGTGAGCAGCGTTAGTGGAAGGGAGGGCAGAGCTCGGCAAGCGTCGGGCACACCATTTCCCATGCAGTTTGGGATGCAGTTTTCCACCTGCAGCTCCCTGTCTGGAGTGGGGTCGAGGCAATGTGGGAATATCACAGGTTTTGGAGGTCGCAGAGCAACATTGGCCAGTGACTTAGGGGCCAAATCCTGCAGGGTCTGCAGTGTCAGCTCAGCTCTAGGTCAGGGCAAAGGCCTAAAACTCCTTTGTGGGGTGGGGCAAGCAGGAGCTGACTTTTCTCTAGAGGGTTGTTTTGGGATAGTGAGAGCTTCAGTATGCCTTGAAACTTGGGACAGCATCTAAGGTTCACCCTGTGGCTGCTTTTACCTTGTTCCAGAGCTGCCATGCCACCGGTGTCACAGCACTGGGGACCGCCAGCACCACTCTCTGTTCCCCGTGCCCCCTGTCTGGCATGCTTTCTTCTGCAGCCTTTGGTTCTTCCTTATCGTAAATCCTGTAGGATTTAACTTCTAGCTACTGATCCTTTTGACAGTAATGGACCATTAACTAACTAGACATAAAATTGAAAGTGTAAATCCCTCTCCCTTGGGGAATTAGAAAGCAGGTTTAGGATGCAGGCCATGAAATACAAGAGTTCATTGTAATCACAAACGAGGCCAGATTAACTCTGCCTGCCCAGCATCCCCAGATCTGTGCCAGCTGATGAAGAAGAAAGCAAAAGCTGAGGCTAGTGTTGCAGAATCATTTGCATCTGCCAGGGAAAATCCTCCAGTCTTAATGTTCGTGCTTATTTATCCCATTGTCAGGGTCTTCCCTGTGAGACAGCGAGGGGCGTCTGGATGCTAAGGAATTTTCTCCAGAGCCTGGAGCAGCCTCTGATCCCAGGCTTGGTGCATCTCCCTTTTTGGGACAGAGAGGGAAGGGAAGAGCTGATGAGCCTTCCTCATGTCGGGGGGGGGGGGGGGGGGGGGGGGGGAAGCACAAAGTGCCTTTGCCCCAGGGGAATGGCCCAGCTTGCTCCCACCCGGCTAAGGATGAGAGGCCCCACTGCCAGCACTTCCCCTGGGGTCCCCGTAACGTGCCAGCGCTCCGCTGTGCCTCTGTGCCAGGGAGTTTGCTGCTGACTCTTCTCTAGACCTTGAGAGCAGTGCCCACTGATTAAAAAAAATTAATTACCTTCCTCTTGCAGGACTGACTTTCAAGGTCTCGCAGGCCCTTAATCAAGCGTCTTCCTTAAAAGAGGTTTTGATTGAATTGCTGTAAGCCTTCATTAGAGCCCGGATAGCCAGGTCAGAGGGGGAAGAGTCCAGAGACCTCGCCGGGCTCTTCTTGTGCTGAATGGAGTGGTTCCAAACTTACCTCGGGAATAAGTGACTGAGTCAGAGAAAAGAGGGGGAAACAGGTTAAGAAGTGGTCTAGCTACCCAGAAATTAAATGTCTTCAGCTGGTGCTCGCAGGTTGGTTGCATAGGCTGGAAGCTGGGACTTGACAGTAGGCACACAGAGGGCTGTTCCTGAGGATTTACCACCTCCTGCAAAGCACCACGAAGCACCTCTGGTGATGGCTGCGCACTGTGTGTGTCCCCCAAAAGTGAAGTAACTGGTGGCTGCTGGTCCCTGCACGCTCTGCTCCCCTGCAGCCCCTGGCCGTGCTCCTGCAGCCGAGCTGCGTGCTGCTGTCCGTGCCATTCCTCGTGCCAGCAGCACAAGAGCAACTGGGAAAAGTGTCTGGAATTTATCACCCGTGGCAGGAGTTTTTGTCTGCAATGAAAAACATTTCCCCCCTCCTCTCTTTCAGTGCTTTCCCCTTTCTCTCCTCTCATTGTTATTATTATTATTAAGAAGCTTAATGCCATATGTCTTGCTGTTTCATAAATAACCCCTGTAATCAAGCAGTGCTGGGTAAATGGGCAGTCCAGCTTGTGCAATTTGTTTGACAAAATGAATCCAGAAGAATATGAGTCTGTGGAGGAAAGACAAATAGAGCAGCTTGGATAAATGTGTTAACCAAGAGAAAAATGGCTTGGCAGAGTGGTTGATGCTATATTTATCCATGCAAATGGAGTTCGGGGCTAATTTATTAAAAATAGAGCATGGAGCTCACCAGAACGGTCGGTGTCTCCTGGGAGGGATGGTGAGAAACGTGGTGCAAACGGGGCTGGGGCTGGCGAGGTCTGTCTGCACCCCAGGAAGGTGGGCAGTGGGGGGTTTTGGGGACTGATGGACACAGCAGGGCTGGTCTGCAGGGTTCTGCTGCCTGTTGGCAGTGCACGTAGCCATGGATTGCTCTAGTGTACCTGGAGACAGTGCTGCGAGGAGCCGACAAAGAAAAAAAAAGAAAAAATTAAAAAATCACAAAATCAATGCGTTCAGCAGGTGCTTGTTGACTCTTTGATCTTCTGGCGGTTCTTTTTTTCATGCCTTTCCTCTGAATCTCTGAAAGTGGATATTAGATTTTTGTTCAGCATCAGGCCTTTCCTGGCCTTGCTGGTGCATTTTAATTCCTTTCTGGGAAAACAGGGCTCCCAACACCCCGTGCTGGGATTCTTGAGACGTACGAAGGTCCGAGGGGACCCTCACTCCCTCCAGTTGTGACGTGTGGATGTTTCCTGCTGGAGCAAGGTGCTGGGGCCAGGAGGGGCATGCTGGTGGCAGCCTGGGCTGAGCAAATATCTCCAGGCCTGCAGGATGCTCGGAGGGCTGCAGCAGGGGGGATGCAGCAGGCTCAGCCCTCGAGCACCCTGAGAGCACGTGGGGAGGTTTTGCCTGGTTTTCTCTGGGGCTTGGCGTGATCTCTTCCTCTGTCTGCTCCATGGGAAGCGTGACCAAGCTTTTCTCTTTTATTCCCCATTTCCAGCTAGAGAGGGAGCACGGTGAGGCCAGGCTGAAGCGTGCTTAAGCTGCAGGCTCCTGGGGCCCTCTGACAAGCCCCCAGCTGCCATCTACTGCAACGAGGAGCACCCTGGGCTGCTCTTTGCTTCCTTCCCAGGCAATCTTTCCACGTCCCCTGGGCAGGATGAGTCCCCCGGGCAGGATGAGTCCCCCGGGCGCACCCTGGGTCTCCTGCACGCTGCGGTGCTGCTGCCGCACGGCGATGGCCGCTGCAAAAACCAGCAGGGGCAGGAGAAGCCGGGGTCCTGCCCCTTCTGCGGTGCTGCCTGCCCTCTCCCCGGCCTGCAATCCTCAGCCTGGGAGGTGCTGCAGGAGGAGAGAAATCCCAGCCCAAACCCTTCCCTCCGCCACCAGGCGGCACCGCGGCTCTGTAGCTCCCTGCAGCTCCCTCTCGCAGGCTTCTCCCTCGGCCGTGTCACCTGGAAAGCAGATTTTTAATAATAAAAAAAAACCCACTGTGCTTTTAGGTGGGGTGTGCTTGCAGATCTGTTCCTGCCTCCTTTCCTCCTTTCTGCCCTCCGAGCACCAGCACTGCCTTCGCTCCGACACAGCCAACTCGAAGGGGAGCCACTGGGATAACGTGTGCCCAGGGATGCTGGGCAGAAAAAGCAGAGGATCTGGCTCCTGCAAGCTTTTATAAGGTGTGCCAGAGGGAGAAGAGGCATTGCTGCAGTGTGGGCAGCTCGGTGGCAGGCTGCGTGCCCACTGGTGTGATAGCAGAGGAATCGCCTCTTGCTCCTGCCTCCCTCCGAGGTTGGCTCCCCACCCTCCAGGTCCTTCTCCCCAGCCCTGGTGTGTACGAGTATTCTTTTTTTTAAGTGGCGAGCTGAATATTTTAAACAAACACTGCTTAACATCTATAATTTATGGGCAAGGCTTCAGAGGAGGAGATCAGTCACTGCGTGGTGCCGAGGTTGGCTCTCCGTCTGCAGCAGCCTCCCTCCGCTGCTGTTTGCAGTCACCTGGCGAGGCAGAAGGGATGAGCCTCGGGCAGCACCCAGAAAATTCCCAGCTTGGAAGGAAGAGAAACCTCCTGTCTGTCTCCTCTGGCTGGCAGGAGCATCTCTGAGCCCTCTCCCGAGCACCTGCCCCAGGGAGCTGCTCCAGGACCAGAATTTGAGCTCAGAGGCACTGCTGGCCAGGGGAGACACAGCTCACCCCGAGAAGTCCCTGCGGGTGCTGTCCCTGTCCCCTCTGAGCCCCAGCTTGTTCCCCAAGCTGCATGTGGGAGGGCAGTGGGCTTGTTCTTTAATGGGAGTGGAGAGAGGTTTGCTTCAATTAATTAATTTGCTGCTCTTCCCCATTTTCAGGACCATCTTTTATTCATGGCCAAGTGGCGCAGACGCCGCTGCTTCTGCCTTCTCAGGATGCTGGCATTAATATTTCATCCTGGAGCCTGCTCGTGCTGAAGAGAGCTCATGTCCCACGTACCTGCCTCTTCCCGTTGATCTCGTGCTCCCCTCCTCCAGCCCCGTGCTGTCTGTCCCTGTCTCTTCACCACCTTACGGCCTCTCCCCAGCTCGTGTTCCCAATTAAATGCGGTGCGTTGAGGCTGGGGGCTGCAGCGTTGCTCTCGGGGCAGAGGGTGCCCTGGCTGCTGCTGCAATGAGGGGTCCTGGGAGCAACTTGTGTCAATATAAATCAGTGGGGAAGGGGGGCGACCCTTATTCCCCTGCCCCCTCCTGTTAGAGCAGGGAAAACCAGACCTGTATTTCAGCTTCTCAGTGTTTTGGCTGCGACCCAGAAGGAGAGCAGGCTGCTGAGGGGGAAAACCCTGGCTGTACCTGTCAGGGGAGCAGCAGAAGCGATGAAAAGAAGCTCTCCTCCTGCTTCTCCACCTCTCTCCTGGCTCCCGTGCACGCACCTCAGGCATTACACAGCTCCGCAGGGCCCCCAGGCCAGCAGCAGCCCGTGCCTGCAGCAAGGCTCTTGCCCTGAACACAGGCAGGTTGTGGTGCAGCCACTTGGTGTGGCCCTTCGTTTGCTGAACGGCAGCTCCAGAAAGCTCTTTGGATAAAAATACTGCAAATTTCCTGAACGGGGAGCAGGCAGAAGCCTTTGCATTCAGGCAGGGAGCACAAAGAATTAACTCCTTGCTGGGTGTAGGGGGTCCTGGTTCTTGCTTGGGCTTCGTTATTGGATTGTTTTCTTCTTCACTGGGAGTTTTAAGGATTATGCTGACTTCAGAGGGCCCGACAGCTCGTTCCTTGGTTGCCCTCTTCAGGACCAATCTATCCAATGCACATCGCGTTCGGGGCTCTCAGCGGCGCACTGATCTCAGGCTGTTGCACTCGAGGAGGCAGATTAATTATAGTTCAATTTGTTCCAGTTCAGCTCGAGCTTCCAGGGGTGCCTCTCAAGTCAGAGCGAGCTGGGGATGGGGGAGGACGTGCTTCTTCTCCTTCCCACCTTGCAGAGGAGGGCAGGGTGGCAGAGGAGGTCTCCAGGGATGCCCAAGCTGCCTTTGCGCAGGGGGGAGGCTGTTTTGGAGCTGTTCAGGCTCGTGAGGAGTTGATTTTGCTGCCAAGTGGAAAGGGATTGGGATGGAGAGAGCTGGGCAGGTGCAGCAAGGTGTTGTTGGCACTGGGGTTGGGGACGTGTGGTGTGGGAGGTGGGTTAAATCCTCCCTGCCCAGTGCTGGTGGCTTGGAGCACTTGTCCTGGCAGGGGGATGCTTTGCAGCTCCCATGGGATGGGAAGAGGAATAAATGGAGAGGGGAGCTGGGAACAACTGGTCTGTGAGGGCGGGTTGTGTCAGGGAGCGTGTGCCCGTGAGCGTGTGTTCGTCCGTGTGCATGGGGCTGTGCTCAATTAAGGGAACGCGGCGGCAGGTTGCAGGATGTGGAGGCTGCGAGTGGCAGAATCTCCACAGCCTCATTAAACCCTCATGTCCAAATTAAATGTCAGATTTGCATATCGGTCCTGTGTTTTCAGGCCCATTATGCAGCAGCCGGGAGGGGTGGGAGTGCTCCCGTGTCTGCCTGGTGCAAGGACACGCCGAGCACAGCGCCCAGTGGCAGCAGGAGGAGCTGGGGCAGTCCTTCGCAGGGGCAGCAGCCTGCCCTCCTCTCTGGTGTGCTTAAAGCAATTTACTAATTTACTAAGAGGGCAGGGACCCAGGGCTGTTGGCCCGATCGATGCTTTATTTTATAGCTGGGGAAACTGAGGCACGGGGAGAGGAGGTGGTGGGTTCACCCAGCGCCTTCCTGGGGGCACAGAAGGGGCAGTGCGCTGCCTGGGCTCCGGCTGCGGAGCTTCACTACCTCCAGGAAGCCCTTTACAACTCCCCCCAGGCTGGATTCCAGGAAAATCTTCTTTTAATCCAGATTTAATTACCTTTAAAGACAAACAAAGCTCTTCCTTGCCCCTGGGGAAGCTCAGCCAGCAGGGTAGCTTCAGGTATTGGTCTGAAGCCAGGCTGCAGGCCAGGTTGGTGAGCCCTGAAGTGCAGAGGAATTTCCCTTGTCGATGGGGACAGGAAAACGTGTCAAGGGAAGGAAATCAGCAGCACTCGGAGCCGGTGAGAGGCACCCGGGAGAGAGGTTTATGGAGATAGCAGGGCGGACTGCAGGGCTTGTGTCCTGCCAGGCAGCAGGAGCAGGGAGTGATTGGAGAGCATCATTTTGAAGGGGAAGGTGAGACAAGGCTTCTTCCTCCAGAAAAAAGAGTCACAGCCACCTGGGTCCGTGTTGTGTGCTGCCACGGAGTCCTGCTGGGCCCTGCAGGAGTCCCACAGGCTGTGAGGGGTCAGTGCCTGGGAGGAGATGGCGAGCAAGAAGGGGAAACGATGTCCCCATTGCTCTGCAGTCCTGTGCCTGCTGCCCTGCACATCTGTGGAGCATGTCACATCCTTAACAGGCCAGATGCTGAAAGATGCTGAACATCCTCAGAAGGTCAAACTCGGATGGCAGAAACCCCTTCTGGCTGACTCTGAGACGCGGGAGCGACAGCGCCTGCACGACAGGAGACGCCTGGGAGGCAGAGAAGCTTCCGAGTCAGTCTTCTCCAGAGAAGGGTTCGGTGATGGAGGGACGAGTTTTCACCAGCTCTGCAGCTGGTGGCAGTTTCTGCACTGCACGCAAGAAGCATCTTGTGTGTCTGGCACATCAGTCCCTGCAGGACAGCACAGGGAACCAGGGCTCTGCTTCCTTGCCGGGGCTTGGTGCCTGCGGACTTTATCCGAGCACTCTCTGCACCATTTCCCACCAAGGAAAGAGGCCCAGCACCAGGAGGGCTCAGGGCTGGGGGACCTGAAGCATCCCCTCTGGGCACCTTCCCACCTCATACCTACCTATAAGCACGGGTGAGGACTGCAGCCCCCCGGCCCCCTGCCTCCCAGCAGGCTGCCAGGCAGGCACGGACATCGTGCCGCCGGGGGAACTGCTCCTGATTTACCCTGTTGTAAAACGAAAGGACGCGGCTTTATTAAACCCCGTTGTGAGTCCTGTGAGGGGTGAAGTGATGGAGGATGGGGATAAAACTCTGCGGTCTGCCACAGGCTCCCTGTAGGACTGTAAAGCAGTTGCATGATTCCTCCTGGTCCCAGTTCTCCTATCCATAAAAGCCAGGGAGCCTCCTGCCTGGGCTATGAGGAACGGAAACCTTCTGAGGCTGAGGCAGACCATCACAACATCAGGAGAGCAGAGGAGTTCACCATGGGTTTGTTCTGCCACTGTCCCTCTGCCCTGTACCCATGGGCAAATCCTCAGGATCTGCTTTACCTCTGCACCAGCTGCCCTTCTGTAACACACGGTGCCGCATCCCTCTCCCCATAGATGGTGAAGCATCCTCCCTCCCGTTTAAGGCTCTGAGCTCCTTGGCTACCTAAAAATAAGCAGAGAGGTCGGGCGAAAAGGACACGGCAGCAGAGAGCTTGCTCAGCCTCTGCTTTCTGTCATTGCAGGGGTGGTGCAGGCAAATCCTTGGCTCCTCGGGCAGGGTTCCCTGGGGGCAGCTCTTAGCGCTGCTCGCCCAGCTCCGCTCCGCCTGCTGCGCTATAATCCAGAGCCCTAAAACTGCTGACAAGTCCATAGAGCAGAATGGGCATGATATGCAACATTAACGTTAAAAATGGGCCAAACTTACCTAGCTGTCTTCATTAGGCAGCTGTTTTATTTGTGCGTTTTACTGCCTAATAAATAATCCTACAGGTGAGTTAGTTAAGCTGCCCCCAGGAGCAGGAGAAGAGGCGGTTACGCACGGCCACGGGGGGATTCTGCCACAAATCAGCATCTGGAAACAGCAGAATCGGTGCAAAATCGGGACAGAAAACTTATAAAAGCCACCGGCACTGAACCTCAGCACAAAACTCACAGAGCAGTCCCAGTCTGAGCCGGCGCAGAGCAACAGGATTTGGCAACGGGAGCAAATTCAGAGCTGGGAGGCCCTGCCTCCCTCGCAGGCCTTCCTGCTCGTGTTCTGCATTTTGCTGCTCCTAGGGTTTGTTTCTGCTCCTGGAAGGGGCCTGGGAAAGCTCCTTGCCTGCCTGGCGTGCCTGCTGCAGGACCACGGGTACTGCAGCAACCCAGCCCTTCGGCTTCTGCAGCTGGCAGGCAGTGCCAGGAAAGCTCCTCGGTGCTAACGAGGGAAAACAAAGTATAACTCGTAAGGTCAGGTATTCTTGGATTGTCTGCTTCCTTATTAAAAAAATCCCTCTGCTTTAATGAAACTGGAATTGTTTGCAGAAAACCCTTTGATAAATAAGTTGATTTTTTACAAGAAGCCTGATAAGAAATTTATTTGTGGGAAAGAATGAAAGACGCGGGTGAATCATCCCATTTCAGCATTTCCAAAATGGAAAAAAAAAAAAAGTGCCACTTTACATTAAACGGCACCATTTTGCTCTGAAATAGTAGCTAACCGCAATTACCAAAAAGATCAGACAGGCTGAGCTTCTATGGGTCTGGGTAGCGAAGGAGCCCTTGTCCTCCTCCCGTTCCAGGAGCTCAGACCGAGCTCAGCCAAATGAACCTCATCCTTTTAATACAAAGCAGGTCTTTTTCCAATCCACCCTCAGACTTTTAAATACTGTTTACTGCAAGCCCGGCGCTGCGAGCAGGCACATTACGCATTTTGCGCATTACACCAGATAATGGGTTGAAAAATAAACAGGATGGAAATGGGGCCCCCGGCTGTCAGACACCCAGGGATGTGGTCTCCAGTGGGGTGGGGACCTCTCCTGTTGTGGGGGACACTGCTCTGCTCGGGGGTGATTTTGGGTAGGGGCAGAGCATCCCTGCGGGATGCCAGAGCAGCCGGGTTGGGGGCACGGGCAGGGGACGGCCAGGGAGCACCAGCCCTGGATGCAGATGTTGGCAGCGATGCAGATTTTCTTTCTGGCTGTAGGTTTGCCGTTCAGATCCCTCTGTGCTTCTCATCTCCCTGGGGAGGAGGGAGAAAAGCAGCCCCTGTGCCGCATCGAGGGGTACTGCAGGCAGGGTGGGAGCCCACAGCTCGAGTCCTCCTGGGGATGCAGCGGGGAGCACCCACGCTGTTCCGTGTGTGTTCCACTTTACCCTAGCCTAAAAAAAAAATTAAAAATCCTTTCTTGGCTGGTTTTGGGTCTCAGGGCACGAGGGAGCTCCTGCTTTGCTGCATGGCCTTGCCATGAAAGTCGTGCCACCCCACGACTCCGGAGGGGCACAGCGCGAACAACTGCGCTCGTCCCCAGCTGTGCTTGTAAGGGGGCGGCACTCGCTTGTATAATGTCCTATTCTTCTGGGATTTAATTAGCTGTGGTTTATTCACTCGGCAGACGCAAACGAGGTTTTAATTTTTTTTTGTCTACGGTTGCGAGGTGGTTTTTGTTCATCACATCAGGAGCTCTCGGAGGCCTCCCACATCAGAAGCTGCCTCCAAAAGGATGGAAAGGGCTGGAGCAAATGGGGCTGATAGCCCAGAGGTGGCTTTAATACGAGCTGGGGTTATTTTTCCCAAACACATGGCACTGGAATGTGCTCCTCTTAGCTCCTGGGAAATGTCCTGGGTGCAGAACAGTGGCTGTGGGTGACTTAGCGACTTGTCCTTGGCAATGGTGCCAAAAAGATGCAAGGTTTCCAGGCTCGCACATCCTGGTGGGAGCCCACGGAGACCCCTCAGAGCTCAGCAGAGGTGCTGAAAGCAGGGAGGGAGATGCTCAGCATGGGAGAAATTCTGGAAATTGGGCACTTGGCTTCATCCAGCCTGGAAAGCAGGCAGCCCTGGTGGAAGAAGCTTGGAAAAGCTGATCCAGCCACCGGGCTCGGCGAAGGGGAAGTGCCTGGGCTCCAGGATCCCTGCATGTGCAGCCAGAAGTGCTGGAAACACAGGCGCTAGGTGCAGAAGTTAAAAGCCCCACGGTCCCTTCAGTGCAAGAGGGCTCGGGGATCCCAGGGGTGCTGGGGCTCCTGCAACATCGCAGCCAGAGGGCTCCGTGCTTGTGGAACCGTGCTTTATGTGAGCGCTCCCAGGCTGGGTTCTGGCTGGAAAAAAATGATTTGTTTTGTAAGAATTGCCACTGAACATTGGAGAAAAAGTCATGAGAAATGACCAGGATATAAACTCCTGAGACTGCTGAAGGAAATTTTTTGTTTATTTGTTTGCTTTAGGAAAAAGAAAAATCAAAGATAAAAGCATTAAGAAAGCTAAGGGTCTGAGAGGAGAGAAAAAAATGCAATTTTCCCTTTAAAGCTCTTTCTGATTTTAAAGTGACACAAGGAAAAATATAAGCGGTTCTAGAAAACTTCACCAAAAAGAGAGGAATGAGAAAATAACTCCAGTGAAGGGCAGTATATTGAGGATCATATCTGCCTTCACCCCTTGTAAAACAATATTTGCTGCAACAAAGGCATGGCGATTCTAGTTATTTATTGTCATGTCAGCTACATAATATTAAGAAAATAAAAAATTATAATTTACCCTGGGATAGACTAGTGGCTGAGGGAACGAGACCACCCTTGGGCAGCAAACCTGAATGCACAAGTGATGAGAAGAGCAGGAGGCTGGGAAACCCAGCAGGTGGATGGAGACGTGGAGGGAAGAAGGCTGTGACACGACGGGAGAGAGCAAGAGAGTAAGTGCAGGGTGATGGAGAGGGTCTCGGGATAGGAAAAACAGGGCTGGTCCCTTCCCTCCACCGGGAGCTTGTCCAGGGAGAAAAGAAAGGTGCTGGGGCCAAACGGGGAAACCCATCCCTTTAGAAAAGGAAAATAAAATTGCTCCAATTTACCCCAGCTCTTTGCTAATCAGCTCGTTTTCCCCACTCGTTCGGAAGCAGGGCGCCGTGTGGCTTATTTCTGCCTTTTGTTCCGGGGCACCATGCGTCTGGTGGCGGGGCTGTGGGATGAAGAGCCCTGTGCAGCGCTTCCTTTATCGGCCCCATGGCTGTGCCACAGAGAAAGCTCCAACCTGCGGGGTCCCTGCTGGTGATGCTCTCCCGAGGGTCACAATCCTGCTCCCCCCAGTGAGGTTTGGGGGCAGCTGGAGGTGGCAGGGGCGTGAGGAAGAAGAGCAATTGCACAACAGGCGATGGGGAAAGGGGAACCTGATGGAAGAGGGCTGGGATCCTTCAGACAGCCCCACCACTTACAGGCACTGATGAGCGAGAGTGAGAAGTGCTGGAAAGCCACCACCTCTCTGCAGTGAGCGTGTTGTCAGCTCTTCCTCGTCCCAGCCCGTGGACTGAGCGTTCAGTCTCATCCAATCCAGCCCACAAATCATCTTGTCCCTGTTTTTTGTCTCCTCTTCACGCAGTTGGTATTTGTCATTAACACATTTTATTAGTCTTTGTTCCCCTCCCCCAGTAAAAAAAAAAAAAAAAAGGCTTAATAAAATGCCAGAACACACACCGAGCAGGAGAACAAATTGTGAACGCGTTCATTAAACAAATACACTTCTCCTCCAGTCTTTGGATGGAAATTAATTACCCTCCTGGAACTGCAACCCGGAGGTGCTGATGGCTGGGTCTGGGTCCTTTTGGAGGGGCTGGAGCTATTTCCATCCAGCTGGGGCATCTCCATCCCCAGGTCGGGTGGTGGCAGAGCCCCGCAGGGGTTTGGGAAGGGCCAGAAAAGAGCTGATGGGGGCGGCTTCATGGGCAGCTGCCAAGCACAGGGGCAAGGAGCTTGTGGCTTGTGGCTAGCTCATGTTCCTTTCCTCTTCATGCCTCCCACTGCTGGGGATGTAGGAGGATGGGGTTCCTCTTTACCCTATAAATAAATGGTGAGGCCCCGTGCAGGAGGTTTGCATCCCTTCTGTGCCGTGCCAGTGCCTGCAGAGCTGGAGGGAGCGGCTCCAGCGGTGCCTGCAGGACACGGACGTGCTCTCCCCTGTGCCGGGGGTGCATTACTAGTCCACAGGCATGCAATAATGAACCTTTTAGCTGGGAGTAGGGAGAGGGAGAAAGAGAGAGAATGAACGAGCGAGGAAAGGGAGAATGACTGCGGGTTCAGTTAGTTAATAAAGGAATCGCAGAAAGCAAGGTGAAGAGACAGTGGTAATTTTATGCACTGCCAGTCAGGCCCATTTGTCCTGGGAGCAGCTCCAATTTCTCTCTGAGCTGTTCCTTTTCTTTAGAAATGGAGCTCTGAAAGGGGAAAAAGGAAAAAAAACTGATTAAAATCAGCACCCAAACTGACAAGGAAAAAAAAAGCCATTTTAATCTCTGCATCCATAGATACCTCTTCTTCTGAATAAGCGAAACAAAGGGGAATTTAGAATATTTGCCAGGCAAACAGAACAAAGGCTGCAACGCCCTGACTTTGGTGGTAGGCTTGTCGTATCCCAGTCCTAACCCCAACGCAAGGCCAAATTTCCTCTGTGCAGCTATTAATTCCCACCCATCTACACCTCTATCTGCTCTGCTCGCTCACTCCCCATTCATTCCCAGCCATTTAAGCCTCCCTAAAAGCACCTAATTAGCACCGTAATCTTTGTGCCTCGCGTCTACACCCCACTCAAGCCTTCTCCCTGCTGGATATTGGTAATGTGGGGCTGGCCCGGGCTGAGCCCTGAGCAGGATCAGCTCCTTCCCTGCCCGCCGTGCCTCTGCCGCTTCCCAAAAAATCTCCGAGCAGGCACGTGAGCATCGAGGGCTGAGTCGTTTGTGGTGGTGTTGCGTGGAGCTTTAATTTCTGATTGAGGGTTTGCGTTTCTGATTGAGGGGAAGAGAAAGTCTTTGGGGACGGCAGCTCGGGAGGGCGTTCCCCTGTTTAAAAGCAGGCGTGGATTCTTCTGCGGTGAAAATAGTGGTTATATTGCAAGATCCCAGGTGGGGACACAAACAGGGAAGTGCACATATTAAATTCTGACTGAATGTTGCTTGGAAGGGGACGAGACAGTTTTGCAGCAGCCCCGGGTGGGTGGATGTGTTTGCCTATAAATTCTACTTTGCTAGGAACCGTTCCCTGTGAGCAGCCAGTGCTGGGTCCTGAGCAGTTGGTGCACACCCAGGTCACCCTTTGGCCTGGGCGGAGATGCTCTGCTCAGCTGTGGCTGTGGCTTGGTGCAAGGATGAGTGGGATCGAGTGCAAGAAGCACCATTTATCATGTGCATGCAGACACAGACTGCACATGTAGGGGCATTTCTGCTGCAGGAATGCTCTGCTTTACCCCATCGCTCTGCTTTACCCCATCCTCTCCATCCACAGCCTGGGCAAGGGAAGGCGAAGGCACGGTCAGAGCAGACGTCAGCTGAGGCAGCACGTGCGAGCTCTCAGGGCTGCTAGAGGAGCTTTCAGGGCTTGTCTCCAAGGGAACACTCTGAAAGGTTCAGGAGCAAAGCAGCGCATTGCTTAACGAGGATTAAATCTGGTGGGGCTGCCCCTGAGCGCGGGGTCTTGCACAGAAGGCTGAGAGCGCTCCTGTGTCCATTTAACCTCTTTTAGCTTTCCTGCTTTTACCCCTTTCACTGAATAAGCACAATCCCCCACGTCTTGATGACTCGAGGGTAAAAAGTTGTGTGTTTTTTGTTTGCTTGTTTTTTTAAAAGGAGACACTGATAGCATGTGCCCTTCCCGAAGGTGCACAGGGGATATAAACCTCCCATGAGGAAGCTGAGGGTTTTTTGGGTGGACGGGCTTCGGAAATGAAGGAAGCAGCCTAGCTGGGTGCTGTTACACAGGGGGATGCTGTGGCTGTTAATGTTAGGAGCAGCGTTGGGCTCACAGAGATAAATAAGGTTTGTGGGATGCAGTTCAAGCTTGAGAGGACTCCAGTTCCCCCTGCCCTGCTTTTCTGCTGGTGGTGGTCTTCTGGAGCCGGGGCTGCGGGTCAGCTCCGTTCGGCCCTGCCCCAGCTGATGTGATAACATTACAGGGAATTATCGAGCGGCTGCACCTGGCTTAGAGAGCTCCACGAAGGCATGCTAGTGCAACAAGGGAAGGCAGAGCACTGGTGGCTTATGAAATTAAAAAGTTCATGGGTGCCAAATCCATGTGCTAGAGAGGAACCGAGAGATGGAAGAAGTCTCAGCAACATTTTATCAGGAGGTAGGGCGAGGAGATTGGAGTTGAAAGCGCTGTAGTGCCTGATTTGCTATCTCTCCTCTGCACCTTGGCTGCTATTCCTGCCTTTAGGGGTTTGTTAGCCACCTTGGGTGAGAAATTTTTTTATATGTATTCAGTGGTTTCTGCTTGCAGAGACCTTAGTATGCGCAAGGCAGAAAAGCTGTCTGCGGAGATCAGATCAAGTGTCCCTTGTTCCCTGCTACAGACGAAAACAGGGAGAAGAGGAAAAAAGACAAAACACTGTAACGGGGGCTTCAGGCTGGCGTAGGAGAAGCTTGAAAGCTGAAGGTTAAGCTGCTCGTGGGTGCCCTTAAGGCTGGGAGAGCCTGGCCCAGCAGCGTTGCCAGAGGAGGAAGATGCAGAGCGATGCGCGGAGCCACCTGCAGCGCGCGTTGGTGCCCGGCCGTGGTGGTGGGGAGCTGGCCCCGCGCAGACAGCGGGGGCAGGTCAGCCCTGGAAGAGCTGTCACAGCTCCTCTGCTCTCCTTGCACTGCCCAAACAGTGGCTGCCCATGAAAAAAACATTTTTTTAAAGAGCAGAAGCGGTTCCTAGGGAGATCTGCTTCTGTGTGAACGCCATGGAGGGGAGCAGAGCCTCTTACCTCCCCAAATACCTTTTTGGAGGTGGATGCTGAAGTCCTGCATGGATCAGCTGCAGCCAGGTCCCATTGCTTCCCCCTAAGCCTGCTACTCTTACAAACAGAGCTGGCATTTGCATTGTAAATGTTACCGGGTTGAACAATTGCTGTTTGGAGGAGGCTGAGGTCGGTGCCCTTCTGAAATACAGGACCTTGCTGTTGCTGAAAGGAGAGAAAATGCTTGGAGAGACCCCTTCTTGCAAGGCTGGTGTTTAGGAGGCTCTTTGGGGTGAAGGAGGGCTTCCTTGGGCAGCTCTGCAGGTAATGGAGAAGGAAGGCAGTGAGCCAAGCAGGTCCAGGCAGTGTGGTGCCCGTGGTTAGTCCGGGTGTGCCAGCAGGTCAGAGAGCTGGCCCAGAGCTCAGCCAGCATCAGTGCAGAAATGGCTGAGGAGGTCAAAGGCCTTAAATGATGCTGCAGAGAGACTGAGGTTTCACCTTCTGCATTCTAAGGACAGGGCAGCATGCTGGTTTTACCCTGGGGAGTTTCAGAGTCTGCCTCCTCTCCACGTACCCTTGAAGGAAAAGTCTCCACATACCACTGAAGGCTGGAAACCCTGCTGCAGTGGGCACTGGGGTGTTGCTGGTGCTGGCTGGGAGAGGGATGTGGGTCTGGTCCTGTGGATGCTGGTGCTGCCTGGAGATGCTTAGCAATAGCATCACGACTCGCTGGCAGTGGCACAACAGGAAATTGGAGTAGTAAAATATTTCCCTCCTCGCTGCGTCCCATTTACATGTTTATAATGGAGGTTTTTAAGCCCCTAATGAGAAGGAATGCTCATTGCTGGGAGATGATTAAAGCAGAGACAGCCGTGATTGCAGACAATAACAAAGGGATGTTAATTACATCAGAGGAAGCAGGAGGGCAGTGCAGCCGGAGCGGTGCTGTTCCCTGCCCTGTGACAGGGGCTGACCTTGTCCCCTGGCCGTGCACAGATGTGCTCACCCACGGACTCCAGACCTCAGCAAAAAGCACTGAGCTGCAGCTCTGGGCAGATAGGAACAAAGCAAAGGAAAAAAGCCCCAAATAAACAAAAATAAATCTCCTCCCAGCTGGAGCCTGCAGTAGGAGGGAGCTGGCCTCTGCCTGCCCGTGCAGGAATTATTCAGAGCAAGAGCAAAGATGCTCAGGGGAGGCACGGAGAGGGGAAGGTCCCAGCTCGCCTAGCGGGCTGAGCTCCCAGCCACGTCTCCAGGGCCAGGTAGAAGGGGTGCGGGTTAACAAGCTGCTGCTGGGTGCATCTAAATCAGAGCCAGCCTCTGAAGCTGTGCAGGGGATGCTGTGGTTGTGTCTTCCCTGCCAGCCAAGTTCTCTCCAGATGCTGATTTCTGCTGCCTTGTTGGTGGAGCGACGCCCAAGGGAGCCCTCTCCTCGGATGGAAGTCTCCATCCGCCTTCCCATGGGATTATAGGGCACAGTGCTGTTTCAGAAGAGGTGTTTGAGATGTGCGCTTGGTGACAGAAGAGAGACGGAGAGAAAAGGATAAAGGAAGGAGCATGCTCATATTTCAGTATAGCCAAAAATAGCAGGGAAGAGAGTGCGTTTTTGGAAAGATGCATGAATGAGTGAGAGAACCAATGAAAGAGGTCTTTAGCAATTGCAGAGCCTAATTTAAGCAGAATAATCCAGATATTTTTCTCTTTAAATAAATAAATCAGCAGAGCCCAAAGTGTTTGAGTTAGTCCCAGTCAAAGCCTCGGCATCAAACTTTCATCTAGTCTTGACGGAGCAATTAAAGGGAGGGATGCAGGCTCTGAAATGCAGCCCAAAGGAGCAGGCTGAATATTTAATACTGTTCCAGGCTTTGAAAGTCTCAACAAACCAGCGGAATGGGAAAGCCGATGACAGCTTTATCTTGATAAGGAAAGGGAGGGAAAAGCCCAGGCAGCACGTGTTGTGCAGAGAGGGGAAGCCTCATTAGGAGGAAGGGGAAGGCTGGGGGTGTGAGCGAGCGAGGGACGAGGGGGATGCACAAGGCAGTCCTTGCTGAGCAAAAGGGAACCAGGTAGGTTGGAAAGGACAGGCCTGTAGCCAGCTTGGACTAGTGTCCTTGTGCTGGAGCAAGGGCTCCTTCCTTAAAACTGGAGGGGGAGAAGCGAAACATCAGCCCTGGTGAGGCAGGCTCGCTGCTCACAGCCGCCACCGCAGGGCAACGGCCAGAGCAGGGGGAAATTTAATCAGTGTGGCTGCTTGCACGCCTCGGTTCTCAGCTTTCCAGCCTGGTTTGGCCTGGTCCCTGTGAAAGCAATTAAACCTGCCAACGTGGGGCAGTCAGAGGCTCCTGCAGCAGTAATCCTCCCTCATTCATGCCTGATTTACGCTGTTCCTTTGCATCAGCGCAAATTGTAGCACCAGTGCAAAATAATGAAGAACCAGCCACGAAGGCTGGACGAGGCCGCTGTAATGCTGTCTGCAGCACATTAGCCATGCAGAGGAACTTCCCCTCGAGACCGAGGGGAGAAATGTAGCCCCTCATCCTTGCTGTCAGGGAAAGAAGCTGGGTGGGAAACAGGCGGCACCTTTCCAGGCTGTCTCAGATGCTGCAGCAGCATTTCCCAAACTTCACTTCTTTGGAGAGGGAAAGTGATTTTCCTGCCCCAAGGGAGGAGAAGAGATGGCTTTTCTGCTATTTTTTTTTTCCTGCCTCCTATTCGGGCAGTGCTGAGTGACTCTGAGTGGTGACTAATTGGGTTAATGAGGGCTCTGCCCCCAGCTGACAGCACCCCTTTGGGAACATGCCCACCTTGCCAGGGGTGCCGTGGGGCTGCGGTGCCCTGACACCAGCCCAAGCCCTTCCAGCTGGTGCTGTTGTAGGGAGCCAGGTGTCACCATCTTGCTGAGCCTTGAATAAACCTGAATCAATGAGACACTGTTGCACAAACCCTAATTTAGGGAGAGCAGTCCCGTGTAAGGTATATGGACCCCCCGGGTCTGTTCTGTCCCTTTTCTGTTGGCTGCAGGGAAGGTTTTGGCTTGCTGTGGCCACCGAGGTCGCCTTTCCTGCAGGAGCACGGTGCAAGCAGCATGGCTCTGTGCAGGAGGGGGCTCTGGGACCGGCTGTGTCCTGTGCTTTGGTGCCTGCTCCCATCCCGGCGAGGGTTTTATTTTACGAGCATCACCCTGTCCTGCTGGTGGGATGCCTTCCTGCCCTGCTCCAGCTGCATCCCCTCCATGGGATGGGTGGCTGCTGGTCTCTGACCTACCATGGGCTGGCAGGGACATCACCAGCCACTTGCAGCTCGCCCAGGGCTCTCTGAGCCTGCTCCCCTAGTGCCAAAGGGATCACAGGACGGCTCAGGGCTTCTTCCCACTTCTGAGAGCAATCTCTCGGGCTGCAGCCTTTGCTCAGCAGCGTCTGTCTGGGAGGAGAAGGGGAGAGCTGGTGAGTTAGCATGCAGGCTAGCTCAGCTGCCAGAGCTACAGCAACTCATTAAAGGGATTAGCCACCATCCCTGACTGGATTTAGGATGGTGGCTGTTGTTATCATTGAGTAATCCTGTCTTCAATCCTCTCTAGTGGCTTGGGGAAGACAGAAGAGGAAGGGTGGGAGGGAAGGAGGGGCAGGAAGGAGCGATGTGGGTGAGTTGAGGGAATTGTTGGCGGCAAGGAAGGAGCCCTCCCTGAGAGGGGATGGCTTGTTGGGTGCTAAGGGGCAGGCTGGGATCTGGAGGGGAGCTGGGAGAGGATCAGGCTGCCCAGCTCCTGCTCAGGATGACGAAGCTGGTGCAGGACCCGCTCTGACACAGGGACAGGGCTCACAGCCACCCCAGTTAGGCTGCTGGCCGGGAATCGTGCTGTGATGGGGAGACTGAATGCTGATCAGCTCTGACACAGTCACTTATAACCTTTTCATTAGGAAATTATGTTTAATAGAAATTGTTCTGACACCTCTCAGCAGCGTTTTCTCCTAGCTCATTACAGGCTGGCGTGGTGGGGAGGGAGGGAAGGTATCTGCTCAGACAGTCCCTGTTTGGTGGCAATATTTACACTAATCAGGCTGCGGTGTGAAGTGACTGGGGAACAGGAGGTGGCGGCGGGGCTGGAAGGAGCAGGAGCACAAAAGAGGAATGCTGGGGAGAGGCTGCCTGCAGGAGATGAGGCGACATCAGCCCCGCGTGAGCAGCTGCTGGGTGCGAGCAGGGGGACAGGGGCTGCTGCTGCACCTTGCTCACGGCTGCTGAGTGCCGCCCTGAGCAGCCCCGACCCCAGCTCACCCCTGCTTCTTCCATCCACATTTCTCTCCGCTCATCCACCTACAACACCCACCCGCCTCTTGCTAACCTGCTCACTTGTCTTCCGACTTGTCTTCCCATTCCTCTGTCTCAATAACCGTCCGCCCATGCATACGGGGGATGCCTATTTGGTTCTGAATTACAACCCCATGTTCCTCTTTCCCCTGAAATAGGACTCTTTGGAAGAAACAGTGTTTTGGGCTAGCTGCAATATTTCTTTTCAATTGTTTCTTGAAAAGAAAATAGTATAAAAGTCATATGCTGGCCGGGCAGGTCTAGAATGAAAAATAAAGTTGTTCCTTTCTAGGTGCCAAAGCTGTTTCTGCTTTCCCAAAAGGTTTCTCCTGACTGTTTAAATCAAAATTTCTTCCCAGTGGATGCAAAAAGCACCAGAGAAAAAACAACGGAGCAAGCATGGAAAATGTCTCCGTGTCCTCATCTGCATAAGGCAGCCTGGTATCAAAGAGCAAAGGCAAAGTTTGGCGTGAAGGACGTGTGTGGGGATTGTCCACCCTGAGGGCCACACAGGACAGCAAACGGCATGTCTGCACGTTGGGGTTTCATAGGGGTAAGAGTTCGTGTTGGTGGCAGCAGTGACCCTGCATCGGCAGAACCTGTACCACAAGGAGCTGCTGGGTGGTATTTGCAATGATATTTGCAAATCTATTTCATGCAACTTAATTTTATACGTTATATATTTGAAAATATATATTTTCATTGATATTTGCAAGAAGTTCGAATTGGCTAAGCTTACTCCTCACCCCGTGATGGTAATATCTCCCCCAGCCCCACCACGTTTTCTGGGGGCTGCCTTGAGCATCTCAGCCGGCAGCAGCTGAGTTGGTTCCTGGTTTGTTCCTCCTGGTGTGGCCATGCAATCTGGTGAAGAGCACGGCTGGCTGAGCCTCCCGCCCTCAAATCCCTGCCGCAATATATGGCACAGAGCAGAGCACGTCATCTCTTCTGTCTCCACGTCTGCAGGATGGAAGGGAATACCACGTGTGGGAGCACAAGGAATAACAGTTATTTGCACAGCTCTTTGAGATCCTTACTGGAAAACCCCGGAGAGATGTAAAGTATTATTATAAGGGCTGTAAGTTCTCTTCAGGCAGTTAAAGGGATAATAAATTAATTGCCCAGGAGACCTGGTAGTTTAAGTTCTGAGCAGAATATGGTGAAAATATAGGACTGCTGGAGACCGGGAGCTTAGAGGCTGATATGGAGCAGGAGGGCGATACAGCCTGGGTTGTCTGGTCCTGGGTTAAAGCCAGGGGGATGGAAGGAGAGTCCGTGAAGGGCCGGGGTGTGTGCTTTTGGGACCCGCTGGGCAGTGTGCCACCCCGGGGGCTGGCTCTGTTCCCTCCCGAAGGAAGGGGAAAGGCGCACGGAGAGCCAGGAGCAGCAGCACAGGACGTGGCTGAGAACAGGGCAATGTTCAGCAATTTTTCCCTAGGCAGGGAGCACCAGGAGAAGCCTTTTCTGATCTTCTGTTCCCTTTCTATCCAAAGGGGACAAACAGGAGCTCTTTGACTTTTTGGTGGTTAACGCACCACTTTGACAAAAGCACAAGGTGATTCTGGAGCTTGAGAAAGTGCTGTTCTCCTGGAAATCTGTTAACATTTAATCGCTTTGTAGAGAAATAGTCGGGCCTAACTTCTTATCTGAGTTCCTCTGGCTTCCCCTTGCAATCACCGGGCCATTCTTATGCCTCTTTTAGCACATTAACGAGGCTTTTAGTACCTGCTATTGTCTCCCCATGAAGGTTTTGATCCCTTCTAGTCAAGCTACTTCTCAATCTCCACTTGATAAACTAAACGGATTGAGCTCTTGGGGTCTCTCCCCAAGGAGGGATGGATCAGTGCTCTCAGCTCCTCACCCACCTTTGATTCTGGCCAGGGAAGGCAGCTCTGGTCCCCAGTCCTGCTGTGGTTCCTCGTACTCGTACATGAAGCTGGAGCAAGCTGAGCTTCCTGAGCAATCCAGGTCTTCCTGAGCGATCTGCCCCTCTTGATTGCCGCATATCTCTGCTTAGATCTTCGGGCTTCCTGCAAGTTTCATCAGTATTAATTTAATTTTTCATATCAAGATTATTGAGGAAAATTGAGTCCAAGCCTGGAAATGTGTTAGAAGCACTGCTTGTGCCTCCCTCCCTCATGCTGTGATTCTCTGTCGACAGCCCATTTCCTAGGAGCTGCCAGAGAGCTGATTCTTAATCCATTTACCACGTGCTCCGCTGATATCGCATAGTGCTAATTTTTTAATCAGAACGTTGTGAGATACAAAGTCAAACCTCTTACAACAGCCTAAATATATTACGTCTTTGCTGTTACCCTTATCAACCAAACTCGTAATCTCATCAAAGAACGAAATCAGATTTGTCTGACAAGCCCTATTTTCCATAAAACCGTGTTGACTGATGTTAATTATATTTCTCTCCTTTAATTCTTTATCTATTGGATCGTATATCAACTTCTGACTACTTTGCCAGGGACAGATGTTGACTGGCCTAGATTCTCACTCAGTTTTGTGACAGTTGTGAAAGACAGGTACCACGTCTATGCTTTTCCCACCCGTCTGTGACTTCTACTTTCACGTTGCCGGATAGGAGGAGCTCTGGTGTGCAGGAGAGCAGGGCTGGGGGAGAAGAACAGCCGCTGCTTTGTACAAGTGCAGGAGGTGGGAGGCATATCCCTGCTTTGGCTGTTTGCTGTTGACTTCTCTTTGCCTTTTTCGTGCTGTAACTGGTGTTTTATCCACGAGCTTGCAATGGAGTGCAACTGCAGCGCTGATCTGGCAAGGTCCAGCCCCAGAAGCAATGAAAGGCAAGCTCAGGGAACTGCCTGAGGTGGGAGCTGATGCAGGACCACGTTTAGCTGCAGCTTCTGTGGGGTGGGGTGGCCCTGCCTGTCCCCATCCAGCAGCAGAAGGCAGTGGGGCAGGCAATCAGACGAGGAATTTGGTGTTTGGGATTTTGCTTTTGACTCTGGAACTGAACAAAGTGTTTTTCTCTTCTGTGCTGCAGCTTGCTTTTCCTATTCTCACATAGACGGATGTTTCTGGATATCTCCAGGCTTTGTACCAGCCCCAGAGATGCTTGTTCATGCTCTGAGACCAGATTGATCAGCTACCAGGCTCCTTCCCCCTGAATGCACACCAGAAAAGTCCTTCAGGAAGGGTCTTTTTGTTTCAGGACATGGCCAAGTGCTGTTGAACTGGCCCGGAGCAGTGTCTACAACCACCCCACAGCACAACAGGCACGTAGGTGTGCTCAGCCCTTGGAGCTCGCTGCCTCAAGATACCAAGCGAGGAGCAGGGCTGCCCGCTTCTGGAGGTGCTGAGCCCTTTCACCGGTGCTGGATCTTCCTGTGTCACCCCCTGCCCAGCCACCCCCCTCCTACGTTTACATGAGGATGATCCGGGGGCTACACGAGGGTGCTGGTACCATGCCCTGGCTGCTAGGATCCAGCACCAGCCCCTGCTCCTGAGAGCCTTCAGGCATCGCAAGCCATCAGCTGCCTCCTCCTGCCAGGCAGAGGTGGATTTTTTTTTTTTTTAACCTCTCCTGATAAGAACTAACCCAGCGTTTTACAACTGTATATCTGAAATTAGTAGCAGCTTAATCTCCCTCTGCTGGATCACTCAGAGGTGTAATTGTGCAGGAAAAAAAAAGGGTATTAAAATGCACAACACTCTCCTGTACTTTTTCATGTTAAATCCCTTCTTCCTTCTATTCTTCTTTTAATTTTACAAGAGGGTTTTTACTTTTTTTTCCCTTCTCCCCCCCATGCATGTGTCTGTGTGTTTTTCATAAAGAGAATGAGCTGGGCACACAGAGAGAATAATTTCAATTTCTACATAAATCTCAGAAATGAATACTTAAATTCAAGCAAAAAATACATTCTTACACCTTTAATTTCCTCTCTATGAAGTATAATGAAAAAGCCTGATTATTTTTAATTCTTCCCTTTAATAATTCAGCAGCAGAGTGATTTAAAGCTGGGGACGATAATTACCTTTTCACTTCCCTGGTAAATGGAGTTTTAATAGAAATGGAAGCTCAAATGCTGGAATTAATTCAAACAGGTCAGCATCAGGTCATCCATAGCATCTTCTGTATAAATCATTTATCTGTAAAATGGCCTGCTTCTCAGTTTCACAGGAATCCCTACCCAGAGGCTACATTTAAAAAGAAGACGCAATGTTTATATCTTGTAAAGCATGGGGGGAGGAGGGAAGGGGGTGCAATCCACATCATCTTGGAAGGATTTTTTTTAATGCAAATTAAACTGCTAGTTGAAGGAGAGGAGAGCAGAGGCTTGTCTAGATTAGGGAAATTCGGTTGTAGCTACAATGATCATTTACTGCGGAAGCTTACGCAGATCCCATTATCGAGCAGTTTGTGCTCCTCACTCTATTTATCTCCACGTTACACCTGCTGCTCCCGGTTTAGGGGTGAGGGTGGGAGGCGAGCAGCAGCACCCAGAGGGAGATCTACACATGAGACCAGGCCCCAAATGGGGAGCAGGCTCTGATCACTGCCCCACGCAGCCACCGAGGCTTGGAAGGGAAAAAAAACCAAAACAAACATCCCTTCGGCTCAGCCTCACGTGGAGGTGTGTGGTGCAGCCAGAAAAAATATGAGGTTTAGGCAAAGCCCATCCTGCCCTGGGGATGGCGACCACCTGTGGGTGCACCACCTTTTCTGGCATGGGGGGGAAAGGGGAAGGCTCTGAGGGGTGCTCCAAGCCTCCTGGAGACCACACCGAGGTCTTATCCTGAACTGCCCCCAGTGCCTGCAGGGGTCCCTGGGCAGGGGAGGCAAGCTGAGCGCCCCTGAAGTGGAAGGGGGTGGGCCAGAAGCTGCATTTTGGCTGGAATCGGGCAAAGCAACCGGGGGTTAAATTTTTCATGAGAGCAAAACATAAACCGCCTGGTCTCTAATTAAGCGCTGGGACGGCGGAACTTTAAAGCACTCCAGCTCTGATTCGCCACGAGTGCGTGGTAATGATTTCTTTGCAAATGTCAAGCAGTTTTGTTTCTATTTCCTTTCATAAATAATTGGTGCCGAGCTGGTGGCAACACCAGCATCCAGCTGGCAGCAGCAGAACTCGTGATCCGCTCCCAGCACCCGGGCACACTCCGGGGCTGGTGCAGCATCCCCGAGGTGGGACAGGAGGGCACAGCCAGGGGTGCTGCTCCACCCTAAAGACCAGAACTGGGGAGAAAGCCCTTCTCTGCTGGCTGGAAGCGTGCTTTATTGCCAATAATTTAGGGTGCAAGAAGTCACTGCATTTTTTTTTGAAGTTTCTTATTTTTGTCAGGTTTGTTTCTGTTTTCCCCATCATCCCATCCAGCCGGTTGTGTCCATGGCAAGGAGCTGGCTGCGAGGACAGAGGATGGCAAAGGGCGTGGGCTCCCAAATGGGTGTGGGTAAATATGCACGTGCCCGGCCGTGCTGCTCTGCCTCCTCTTCTGCCTCCTGCTCTTCCTCCTCCTCTTCCTCTGCAGGTAAGCACGCATTGCCTGGATGCTCTGCCCTTCCTGGAGCTCCAGCACTTGCTGCCCGCTCTCTCTGCCAGTTAGCCTCACGCTAACACCTCTCTATCCATTACCACTCACAGCTGCCTATCGTACGCCATTGCCTGGGGAACTCAAGCAAATGATTGCATTGCTGGAATCTCGAGCGCTGTCGGTAACTACAAATACAACTCCCAGACTTAGGCAATGACCCAGTCAGTCATCAAGTCAACGAGTTTAAACTGATGTCTTTTTTTTGGGGGGGTCCTGCTTAAAATGCTGCAGAAATGCTTATAAAAACGTTCAATGCAACTTGCAGCTCCCTGTTTGGACTGGTAGACCCTCTAACCAGACGCGAACTAATGCCCTTTTCCTTTCCCTCCTCCCTGCAGCCTTCAGGTGTGGCAGTGCTACGGATGAGAAGGGCATTCCATTAAATGAATAAATAAATAAAAAGTTTCAGAAATGTAAAAGAGCCTAGGAAATCAGATCTCCTGGCAGATAGGAATCACACCCTTATGGCAAGGGTGAAATTAGCCTGTTGTCTTTCAAAGGAATGCCTGGAGTTTTTCAGATTCCTCAGACCTATCTGGCCTGGCAAGGCAGATGCTCAAACCCTGCATTTTCTTGCTTTTTGCTGTATTCCCTTTTTAGCCCCAGAAATATCTGAAATGACCGTGCTGCCTGCCTGAAGAGGGAAGGAAGAAAATAAGTCCGACAAAACGGGAGCTGGGCTGTTTGCTTAAGGCATGTTAGAGCAGCGTGTGCGTGGCCTCCTGCCCCAGCTGCAGGGCAGTGCCACGGCTGATATCTGCACCCTGCTCCCGCCTGTCAAATCCCTCGCTGGGGCCACTGGGGACAGAAACTTGCATCGTGCATCTCAAGGACCCGCTGCCTGGCTCATGCACAGCAGTCGATGCACGCCCTGGTCTGTGCCGGCGTGCAGCACACGAGCTCTGTGCACACAGAGCTGTCTCTCCCCGTGCACTTGTGGCTGTCCTGTGTAATTCAGTTTGATGGGAACGAGCTGAAGCAGTGCATGGGGACACTTCAGGCAGCCAGGGACATTTCCCAGAGCCTTTCTCCTTGTTCCTGGGCATCGCTGCTCTCTGAAACCCCGCTGGTCACCTTGTTCCAGCAGGGCAGCCTGAGGGCCCCTGCACAAGCAGCCCCTTCCCCTCTCCTGCTGCAGTAATGATGTTTACCATGTCCACACTCCTGCATTTTTCAGGACCCTGCTCTCTGGAGGCAGCGCAGCCTGCTAATCACACAGCACCAAACCAAGCGATGGCTTCTGTTGGTAATTACCCTCCTTCCCCTGCAGCAAGCTCTGGCAACTGCCCTGCCTTTAATTGGCAGGCGCTCTGATTACGTGCTGGAAGGTGATGGCGGCCTGGCATCTGAGCAGTGGAGGGGAGGAAACGGGTCTGTGGTTTGTGGCTGGACCCGGCCAGCAGTGGTGCTATCCATCCCCTGAAAATAAATCCCATTTTTCCCCCCTCCTGTCTGCCTACAGCAGCTGAGCAGGGGGTGGTGGCCACGATTTAAAGCAGAGCCCTCATCTGACCACCATGAGGCCCCGCAGCCCCAGGCTTCCCCTGTAGTGGCAGACGTTCATCAGGAACCTTAAGGCCAACCAAAACCACTTCTCCCAGTGCTTGCCTTGTGCCAAGCACCAGCTGGCACGGAGCATCCTGTGGCCCCAGGGTGCCAGAGCACTGCTCTGGTTATGGGTAGGACAAGGGGATGCTGTGTCCTTGGGGTATTGCAGGGGAAGCCTGGGGCTGTGGGACTTCATGGTGTGAAGGAAGAGGTGAGGAAATTTAGCTTAGTTGGAAAGCTCCAGGGAGAGCAGCCAGGACTGCTCTGGCTGTGCCAAAATCTGTAGACATGCGGGGAGTGGAGGATGAAGGAACGTGTGGAGCTCAGAGAGAAACACGTCAGCTTTCCCTACGCTTTGCTAGAGAGCCACTCTTCACCTTTCACTTCTGTGGTGGTTTGTGGCTATTTGGGAACTCTAGATAAGAAGAAATAGGTGTTACGCGGTGGAAACATGGTGAAACCCCCAAAGCTACAGTCTTGGTTCTCTCCCCCAGTGCTCAGCATCCCATCCCTGCTCTGCACAGTGTGTGCTGTCATGGGGATCCTACACCATCCCTTCACCTCTCCCGTCCTCCCCTGCAATGAACACATGCCCTCCAGACAAAGAAGTTGCAGAGAGCGGTAATTTATAAGAACTGAATAATTCAAGGGGCTTCCATACCCTGCTCCTTCTCTGTTGGTGTCCCCTGGGAAAATCCACCAGCCTACCCACACACACTGGGGACAGGAGAGTGGGAGACCCTCCTGGGAGACGCAGCCCTTACACATGCTCCTTCTTCATTGCATATCCATCCCTCTAGGTCTCTCTTCATCTTTATATGCACAGCCGTCTCCCTGCGACTCCCTTTCCATACTTTCTCTTACTGCTCTGCGCACACCCCTCAGCCATCCTCTGCTCCGCCACCACAATATCCCCGGGTCTCCCTCAAGAGCACTCCATTTCTGCAGGAGAAGGGACCTGGGAATTTGGCTTTAATATTTCATAAGCTTCCTTCTAAAATGTAAAGCATATTTACGTTATTTGCATCAACTAGCAGGAAAACAAATGGCTTTGCCTTGCAAGCAGATCTTAACCTGCTGTCCATTTTTTTTCCAGGGCTGAGCATAAATAACACAGTTTATTCAAAAGAACCCTTTCTCCTATTTACATTTATATTGAATAATTTAAAACACCTTTCTCCGTTTCCATAAATTCCTTCTTCTAGGATGGGGGAACCAGTCCACGTCTAAGGAACGTGCTTCTAAGCAGAACCTCTAATTGCACAAGCACACAGATATTCACAACTCTGACTGTGTTCATCCTCTGTGATGTGCTGGCCATCATGGCTAAAGGAGTAGGGGACAATGGGGGTCCTGCAGGTAAGGGATGGTGAGCCCAGGAACAAGGGATGGAGGTTGGATCATTCTGGGGCTGAGATTTGATCTGGGATGCTGAATGTCAGGGTGAGGCAAACTGAGCACTTGGGTTTTGCAGTACTGAGGTCGTACCCTGCGTGTCCCCTAGGGAAGGAGGGAACAGTCTGGTCCTGGGCGTAAAGGGGCACAGCACACTGTGGGCTAGGAGATCACAGCACCAAAACTCACCTGATTCTTTCTGCTCCTTCGTCTTCTGCCTGCATCTGAAGAAGGGGTGCAAAGGGCTGCATCGCAGCCCCCCACGCTGATGTAAGAGCACAGCAGAACAAAGTCAGGCTCTGCAGTCCTGGTGCTGGCGAAAGCTTGAAGGTTTCAGCCTGCAGAGCATGAGGGCTGAGCTCCCCCCAGCAGCATCCAGGGAGGCAGATCTTCAGCTGGTGTCAATCTCTGATAATCAGTGAGTTGATTTAAACCCACTGAATACCACTTTCCCACTTTCATTTCCTCTCTCCCTGGACAGGTTTAGACTCTTTGTCTCTTATCTCTTTCTAATCATTTATATTTTCATCACTGTCTCTTCCTCAGGGTTTCTTTGGCAGCATTCTCTTAAGTTTAGTCTGTTTGCTAGACACAGAGTTAATGTTATTATTCTATACTGGCTTCCAGACACATTGTCCATCACTTAGGCATGACGGGGAAGTGAGCCAAAAATGAATCAAGCTATCACACCCCGATGGATCTCTTGGAAACACGAGCAGGAGCAGTCAGAGAGGAAATTCTATGGTAAATCTCAGTACAGGAGTGGGATTCCAGATTAATTAGTGGTAGAGAGGGGCTGGAAGTTTGCATAACATCTAGTGGCCTCATCTAGCATCTGTCCCTATCACTCTCTAGAGACTCCAGGTCCTCTTTCTAGTAGAGAGCATGATTCAATCCTTACCCCGGGCCTTGGCCAGCTAATGAATTTTTTCACTTTTTTTTTTTTTCTTTTCAGGAGATTAGGTTTGATTTTTGGTTTTCTCTAATCTCTGCTAATCTCAGCCTGTTGGACCTCTCTATGCAGCAGATGCCGGGTTGATTGCAGTGTGTAGCTCATCCACTGCTGTAGTGTAGGAGATGCATCTCCTGTGGCTGGAAAATCTCCTGAGTTTACCTTTGCTAACTGGTAATTGCTAATTTGTTGAGGGGAAGCCAGGGAAGTGGAGGAGGGCTCTTGAAGCAGACAAAAGGGGTGTGATAATCAGCCCTGCAGGAGCCACAGCTCCTTTGTGGCAGGAACCTGCAGGTTTTAGACTTGCAAATTGTTTTACAGTAGGTTAGGAGATGGGATCTGGGTGCTGGAGAGTGCCAGCTTGTAGACTCCCCAGCACAAGTGAGAGGAAGAAAAGTTGCAGAAGAAAGAGAAACTGTAAGCAATTTGCTTGTCTTGTGGGTATAACTTCTGAAAATGCTAACAAGAACCACAGATAATTTATGGAGAGGCCCAGGGAACTCTGCTGGGAGGAAGGAAGAGCCTGACAGAGCACTGGAGAGGAGAAAGCGGACCCCAGATCAGAGTCCTTGACTCATCACAAGGAGAAATTAGGCTCAGGGCCCTAGGCTGGTTTGTACATAAATCCACTGGACCAGACCACAGAGAGATGGGAGCTGGTTGTGTTGGGCTGTCCCGAGGGAGAATCCAAACAAACTGCAGGGATGCTGTCCTCAAATTGGTGTAAATCAGGAGCCATTCAGCTGAAGCCCAAGGCGCTCATCAACTATTTGGGTAAATCTACTTTTAATCTGGTGTTCACTCTGTTAGAAACAGAGGAACCTAATTTCAGCTTCCAATAAAACTAGAGAAAGCTGCTGGCAAATCAAAGCTGATAGAGTAACAAAAGTGTTCGTCTTTTAATTGAAAGCGGAATAAATCCACCTGCATATAATACTTCCCCAGAACATTCCTTCTTAAAGATAGCTTCCTTTTCTTTTCTCAGTCATTACTAAAATTTCAAGGTTAGAGATTAATTGTAATGGTAATATTGCCGTTTATTTTAGTGCTAGCTGTACAGGGAGAATAAATCCAGCTTGAAAATAAATTGTGATTACTGTGTCCACACTTAAAAGCTGGTGATACTGCCCCTGTATTAATGAAATATTATTGACTAATTCTATTGAAATTGGCAAAAACCTTCCTTTGCAGCTTCCACTTCACTAAAGCACAGATCTGGGAAATTAAACAAGAGTTCAACTCCTGGCACCTACTGAACTGTTACAACAGAAAAGAAAATGATGAGTACCCTTTCCTTTCTCCCCTTTAACCTAGAATGGCTTGTTCCCATTTTCCTTTCTTTTGTCTCACTGATTTCTCTGAAATCCAAGAGCCAGCAGGTGCCTCCTGGTAGTGTTTTATGTTTAAGGGCAGAGATACCCATTTAATTAACTCCATAATTGTATGGTAACTGCTGGCCTTCTGATTGCACAGTAAGCAGCCGATAGATTAAGACAGTAATTTCATGGTTATTTCTGCCTTTCCCAAATGCTGGTCTCCTGGGAACAAATTCAGATGTCCCTTATGAAGGTTATAATTAGGCAAAGCCTCTCACTTGGGCTGGGGACAGATCGGAGCCCCCTGGGGCAGCACCTCTGCACACAACTATTGACCCAGTGCTGATGGCATGGCAAAGGGAGCTGGAGCTTCCCACTCGGGGCTCGGCGGTGACACACTCAGCAGAGAGGATCCCTGCCTCTTATAGCTAGAGGTGTGAGCAGCTGGGCTAGGGAAACAGATGCAGATGGTGAGGAAGGGGCTGATTCATTCACGAGGTGCTATGTGTTAGGAGTGGTGTCCCCTGACTACTTCTGTGATGCACAGGAAAGGACAAAGACCTCCCCAGGACCACCCAGCCCACCTGCGAGCCTCGACAGTCTTTGCAGGAGACAGGGATGCTGCGTGGAGCGCATGGGGCACGAGGGTGCCTGGTGCTCATGCAAAGAGTAGAGTTGGAGGGAAGCTGGGATAAAACCCCTAC
Organism: Anser brachyrhynchus; assembly: GCF_964034855.1. Taxonomy (NCBI): domain Eukaryota; kingdom Metazoa; phylum Chordata; class Aves; order Anseriformes; family Anatidae; genus Anser; species Anser brachyrhynchus. Next base: position 2,875,508 of record NC_137718.1, read on the forward strand.
AGCACATCTGAACCAAGGGGAAAGAAAACATCACCTCTTTACTCCCCTTCTGAGTGCCTCTCTTGCAGCTTGTATAAGTGCCCGGCCACTGTGCCCTTGGATGGAACAATTTCCATTTGAAGCCATTCTCGTAACTGCACAGACATTTCCCATGAGCTGCTGGCACCTGAAGTGAGGCTGCAGCTCCGTGATGCAATGAACAAACCCCGCACGGCTGCAGAGCATCAAACTCTTGGCTCCGTTAACTCGGCTTCTCAGTACTGTCATTAGACTTGTGATGTCCACCCAACAGGCTGCCCGTTAGGCCAGGTAAATTGTGGTAGTAAACGACAATAAGTTATTCCCTTTCCCTTCCTCCTCTCCCGGGTCTCCCAGTCCAGGTGTTTCAGAGCTGAGAGGTGAGCCAGGAATGACAAAATCACAGGGAATTCCCAATCTCTCTTGACTTCGAGGCTGGACCATGGTCCTTCGATGCCAACATGAGCCCTCCCTCCATTTGACGAGACATTGTGTCAGAGCTTAAAAAGGAATATTACAGAAGATGCCGTGTAGGAGCAGACTGAGAAATCAGAAACACAGCTCTCAGAGAGCGTTGGCTGAACGTAGAGCAAACCCAGTGCAAGAACCAGGGCTGAGATCCTCTTGTAGTTTCCACTGGATCTTCATCTTCAGTCGTGAGAACATCTGGGAACAATATGGTACCAATGGCACTTGCTACAGAGCTTGATGTGTTGGAAATCCTGCTTGGGAACCAAAATCAAATCTTCATTCTGGGTACATTTCCCAAAGACCAAAATTGTGATATCCCTGAAAGCACCAAACAGGGGCCCATTAGAGTGCTTGTGTTTGAACATTTGAAGCAATTATTCATGTTCACCCAGCTCCGAAGAGCTACCAAACGCCATGTGTTTTTCCTCAGTGTTAATAAAAACCTAAATGATTCTTCATTAAGAAGCCCATTAAGATGACTGCGGTTTCCTCGAAGCTCATTAGAGGATATTCTCCCCGCTAAATTATCGCACTGGAGTTTTATAGAAATCTGAGGAAAGATGCCCTATTGTGATTAATTCATGATAAATTTTCGCTCCCTTGCTCGCGGTCTGCTCTCCGGGCTCCGTTTTGGGTTGCAGGGAGGATGAAAGTGATGCTTCAGTGTGGGAGCGATGTCCCGGAGGTGTTCCTGCCATCTGTCTGTGCATGGCTTCCCCTCCTCTTCCACCAGGAGCCTCCACCAGGACCTCTGCACAAATAATTCCTGCTCTCCTGACCTTCAAAGCCCCGTGGATGCCTGGTGGTGGGGATGGCCAGAAGGAACCTGCGTTGTCCCAAACAGTTCCTCCATCCCTGGAGGTCACTGATCCACCTCTCACCCACGGGCAAACCCATGCAAGGAGCTTGTGGGGCTGAAGCAATGGTTTTAAGCTCTGCCTGTGCTGCTAAATCCACGCAGGGTCCGCGTGTGTCCTCCCCATTTCATTTTCTCCTCAACCTGGTGGCAAGCTGGAGGAGCTGGGGACCGCTGGAGTGTGGGAACGTGGGCTGCTTTAAGAGAACGGAGCTGCTCTAATCTCCCACCAAGTATTAAAATCTCATTTTATGGTACATTATACACTTGGCCTTTAGAACAATCGGTGACCATAAATGGTGTTTGCGTCCCGAAGCCAAATCTGGGGAAAGAACAAGAGATAATCCGTCTGGCTGGAGAGGATGGAGTGGGGAGGGCTAGGGCTGCACAATTATTTATGTCCATTCAGAGACAGAGGGAAATTAAGTGCATTAACTGGGCTGCCAGGCCCTCCTCAGAATGGGGCTTTAAATGATATTGATGTGGTGCTAATAGGAGCACAGTTTGTCTTTTGTGCATTACAGCTCAGGGCTCCGAACTGGCACTTGGAGAGCAGCGTCAGGCGTGCTCCGGCTCTTCAGGGGGATTTGTTTCTAGGGATTTGGGGTTTTTAAAAAGCTGCAGAACCACTCTGCCCCAACAAGACTCTGAGAGGTATTGGGGGTACCCAGAGGAGGCTCCCACCCAGCCGAACCCTACAGGGCATCCCCTTCAGCGTGCCACCGTCTGCAGCTTTCACTCAGGCTTCATTCACCAGCCTGGGATCAAGCTTCTTAAATCAGGATTTTGCCTGAAGAAAGGACCTGAATACATCCCCCGTATGAGGATGTCCTTTTGCAATCCATGAATTGATGAAGCAGAACTTCTCATTTTTAAGGAAAAGTCCAGCTTCAGGACCAGCTCGAAGCACCTGTGATAATTCCTGGGGTTATTAAAGCAGGGCAGACTATTTCAGAAATCTGGGTGGCGCCTGGATTGCTCTCTCCTCTGGCCAGAGAACAGTTCCCCACACCCCAGGGCGCTGTCAGGGTGTTGTCAGCCCATGGGGATGTGCAGGCCCAGTGCTGACCCCATGGCAGGGACTCTGCACAGGCTGTTCCCAGTTATGGGGCCAGCTCGGGGAGGTCCATCCCTCCCTGGACAGCCCTGTGCTTTCACTTCTGTGCCTGACTTGCTGCTCGCAATTGCCAACAGGTGCTGCTGGAATTCATCCCTGAGTATAACAGCGATAATGAAAGTCTGTGCAGGGTATTTGAGGGAAGTCTACGGGCAGCATACAAATGAAGGTGGCCCGTGCCCAGCCAGGTACTAGGGGAAAGTTTTTGAGGGAGCTGTGCAAAGAACCCATGGTTCCTTCCCGGCTGCTGGGATGCTATTGGCAATTCCATCTATCCCACCCAATTTCATTTTTTCTAAGGTTTCAATTGCTTCTTGTCCTTACGGAGGGCAGTATTTCTTCCTCAAGTGCTGAGATATCACCCCACTGACTTTTAAGGGACGCTGCTACCTGAGTCCAGGTTGTATTTCATCCTTAAGTGCATCCTTAACTGCTTCTTTTTGTACGGAGCTCTGCCTTGAACCTTTGGAGAAGGCTGCCGGGGTCATTAAAAGTAACTGGGCAGTGACCAGGAGCAAGTAAATGCTGCACAAGTGGGAATGGCAGGGGAATTCAGATTGAGGAGGAGGAGAGCACAGTGCTCGAGTTGGGTTTCTGTGGCAGAAAGCTGCTCCCTGGCACGGGTTGTGCACCACTTGCACATTCCTGATCTCTCCGTCTGCTCTCTCTGACTGTGTGCGTGCCCTTGTAAGGCTGCCTAGGAAATCCCTCCCACCCATGGCTAAAAGTTCCTCATACGTTGCCTCTTCCTTTTGGCTTTAATCTCCTCCAGAATCAGCTATTAAATCAATAGCCTGTGCGATTATCTGCTGTCATCTTAGGAGGAAAATGCGCAGGGTTTGAAGGCAAACGCTGTTTGTTCATGCCGTTTCTCCTGCAGCTCCGGCAGGAGCGCCGAGCTTGGCACGGAGCGAGTGGAGGGAGGGGAGCGCTGCGATTTGCTGGCGTGATGTGACAGGCAATTTTCAGATCTGGATCAGAAAGTTGCACGGAAAGTTTTAGAGGTGGCTGCGTTCGGGTTTAGCTTTGGGGGAAAAGAGCGTTATTTTTACTTTCAGAGAAAAGCCGTGAGTTTTCAATATGCCATGTCAGGTCTTAATGATTTGGTTCTGCTATTGTAGCATCAGCTGAAGCTGGCTGAGCCCAGAGCCCTCCCCAAAGGATGTGCTGATGAACATGCCGAGGAAGCGGGGCAATTAACCAGTAAGGAACCAATCAAGGTGATGGATGTATGCAATACCTTTATTTTCTAGTTCACTTCCTTCTGATCTAAGGGCGCAGGTACACCACTCAGGCCAGCTGAGTGATGCTGGACCAGTTTCAAAGGAGTTACTGGTCCACATCTGGGCTGTGGGCACATCAGTGCAGCGAGCTTGTGCATGGGGCAGTTCTCAGCAGCTGTTCCTTCAGGGAAAAGCTTCTCCTGATGTTTTGGGGAAAGCACAAATGGCCAAGATGATCCGATGGCAACCCATAAAGCCAGGCAGGAGCCAGGCAGACCAGCTGGGCATGTGCTGCACATGCTTTTTCTCTTTCTCCCTCTTCATGAGCTGAGATAATTATTTCTGTGCGTTGTGGTTCTAAAGCGAGCATCCCTGATCCTGGCTGTGCCTCTTATCATGAGGCAGCTGCAAAATTGCTTTCAAATTGTTTTACAATTGGGTTTTGCTTGTGAACCTCTCGATTGAGCGAGGCGAAGCTGACACGAGAAAAGGGTTTGGGAAGATGGGAGCAGACAGAAAGCCGAGCGGCCGAGGCCAGGGAGGCTGAAGAGATGGAAAGAAGGATGAAAGATGCTGCTTGCAGCAGGAGCCCATGGGTCGGAGCAGAAGGGATGGGGTCCTGCACTTCTCGGAGCCAGAAGCAGCCTGCGTGCCCCGAGCACCGCTGCTGCTGCCCTGCGTTTGCGCAGAGCACACGCAGGGCCTGGCATGCAGTTAGAGGGGCTGTGAGGCAGCACAGGAAGGCCAATATCTAACACCTGCACACACACCATGGTTAAAATAACCACTGGGACTGACCCAGCGCTCATTCAGCCTGCTGTCTTGTCTCCAGCAGTGATAGGAAAAGGGGAGCCGCAGCCCCCGTGCGAGCCGGCGAGGTGCCCGGTGAGAAATGGAAGCCTCCAGGTGAAACCCAGGCCTCTGAGAAGGGAAAAGCAATTTTTCTCCTCACTGCACCTGACCACATCTGCCTCCCCCATCAGATGCCGGGCCAAAGTTAGCACTGCTGCCAAGGTATTTCCTTGCAGGGCCATAAAAATAAAATACTATCGGATCCAGCGGTCCCGATAGCAGCGACTTTGTTTAAGTAACTTTATAATGAGTCCCAGTTCTTCTCCCAACAGATGCCTTTGGTATAATATCCTGGAGTAGTAACAGAATAAAATAAATCAGCTTTTACAAACTCATAGACACATAGAAGGGAACGTAAACCAATTTCTGATCTAGTCGAGGTGCGCTGAGACTTCACAGAGTGGCACAAAGCTTGAGTGGAGGCTGAAATTGCTCTTGAGCCGGTGAGTCCCTCTCTCCTCTCTCTCTGCCAAGAGAGATGCTTCTCTTAACCCTTTGAAGGCTGTTCATGTAATTTTTGGGGGGGTTTCTCTCTGTGCATACATGCACTGTGATGTTGCTGTGCTGCAGGAGAGGTGGGAGAGATGTGCCTGGGAGTGCCCAGGTCTGATTTTGGGGATGCAGCCCCTGGGGACCCACTCTGGTCACTGTGCTCTGCTCCTGAGCGCCACCAAGACACGTTCTCATCAGCAGCCTGTCTTCGCAGGCAACAAATGCCCGTCCACCGTGTAATTAACCCAGTTAACAGAGACATTGATGCATGCTAACTCCAAGAAACCAGCTTATTATAATCACTGCTAATTAGCCATGGGAAAACAGACATGGGTTGCGTGTATATCTGTTTAAGAAGGAGGGGAAGAAGAAGTGGAAACCTTTCGAAACTGATTTTCCCCATTCTTTTTTTTTTTTCCTTTTAAAAGAGAAGTGAAAGCAGAAGCAAGCAGGGCTGGCACCCCTCACCTGCCCACATCTGGCCACTGCAGAGGAGAACAGGGGAAGAAGTTTGCCACCCTGGCTCCGAGCCTCTCCTGGCAGTGTTTTACCTAGCAAGCACCACGAGAACCTGTGCTGGAGGTGGTGCACACAGTGCTAGCAGCAGAGCTGGGCTCTCCTCCAGCATCGGGCACCCTCCCCCTGCCTGCTCCATGGGTGAAAAAGTGCAGATTTTGGTGCCTGTCCCTTCCAGAGCTTGCTGCACCGCACGTGCTGCCCGACCCAACAGCCCCACGTCCAGCACGCATCCAGCTCGCACAGCACAGCCCGTTGCTCTCCAAGGAAGCTCGCTCTGGAGTTTGCTGCCGCATTTAGTATTCGGAGAGGAGCCCAACTCGCTGATTGTGCTGATGGGATATGAAAGGCAGGATAGAGTTTTACTGCAGAGCAGTTGACCTTGCTCCAGAGATATTACCGATACACAGCTGCTATTCAACATTTCAAAACACTGTAGTCATTATGTGAATCTGTCTGCTAAGAGAAGCAATTAGACTTCACAGCATTACGATCCAGCATTTGAAACAAAAGCTGCACACACAGGTGGGCGGCTGGGGCAGCTCCCTCCCCATCCCAGCTGCTGGGGGCACGCGGGTGCTGCCGTGGAGGACCCAGTAAGGCAGGGGAAAAAGACCCTGCCCTGCTTCAGAGTGGGTAAGGGTGAGGTGGCAGCGTGCTCAGCTGGCTGGGATGGAGGATGTCCTCTGTGGAGACAGATGAGGGGCTGCTTGGCTGCACGGTTGGGATGGCAGGGTGCAGACGGATGCTTAGTGATGGAACCTGGCTCATGCTGAGCTTTTTCCTGGCCGTTTATCCCTTTAAACTCTTCTAACGCCATTAAGCAAACTCACTGCTTGAACCAGGGGCGCAGGGTGGAAACCCTGGGGCCCTCCCCAGGTTTAACAGATTTCTGCCCAATGTCGTTCATTCCAAGCTCCCCCTTTCAAACTCTGCTGCCAGAACCCAGCCAGAGCCTGCTGGTGTGCGTGCAGGCAGGGTGACCGACTGGGGCCAGCGGTGCATGAAGATGAGGAAGATGAAGAAGACCCGGCTAGAGGAACCACAGACAGGGAACCTATTTCACACGGACCCAGCACACACCAGAGCACACAGACGTGTTGGGGCTGCTGCCAGAGGCTCGCTCGCACTCATCCTGCGGGGAGGAACCGGGCACTAACCACGTCTGCAGCTGGGATGTGGTCACCTGAAGCAGGGGGCAGAGGAGGAGGCACCCCCTGAGACCAGAGGCTCCCCTAGGGCTGCTGCAGTGCAGGATACCCAAGGCAAAGCAGAGACGACAGGGAAGGTTTCATGTTTACTAGTGAGCCCTAATTATGCTGAAGGCCTGTATCACCGATTACACTTGTTCTGCTTGTACAGCACAGGGCTGGTGGCTTGTTTAACAATGCACGGCGCATTGTTCTCGCTCCAGCCCTTAAAGCCACAAAATTGATATTGCTTTTCCATGGGCAGAGAGATAAGGCGCGTTTAGTACACTGTCAGGGCCACGATACCATCGCCACATGGGGAAATTAAAAATCTTGACATGGCAACAAAGCTTCTCACCCCTCCGCAGCACATCGCGGGGCAGCGCTGTGTTCCCAGCAGGAATAGCAAAGAGGAGAGCGAGCGAGAAGACATCCCTAGGCGGTGAGAGAAAACAGCAGCAGCTCATGCTGGGGAAGCTGGCCTTGCACCTGAGTCTGTCCCCAGAACTTTAAGCTCAGCCTTTAATGCAAAAAATGTTTTTTTTTTTTTTTTTTTTTTTCCCCTTGCTGTGCCAGCTCTCCGCAGCACTCTCTGGGCACACAGCAAAAAGGCCGTGTTTGCATGGCAGCGGGTGCTGCAGTCAGGAGCGAGGGGTGGTTAAGAAGGAATGAGAGACCTGGAAGGAGAATGGTGAGCATGAGATTGCCTCTGACAGGCAGAGGCAGTGGCAATTTTTTTCACTGAGATACATTTTGGTCCTTCAGTGAAAAGCGCTGATTTGTCGCAACAGAACTATTTGGGTTTGGAGGCATTCATGATGAATTTCCTGGGGTGGAAAAACACAGTTTGAAAATTATCACGGCACCCCAGTCTCGGGTTATGCAGACACAAAGTCTGGCTGGGAGAGTCTCAGCTGAAATGTACCATTCCACTTGAAGGTTAAACTTGCGTGCTTTAAAGAATAACCCGAAGCTCGAAATTGAAATGGAACAATCTAAAGCTATCGGAGTAAAGTGTGGAGTGACCCGATCTAAACTGCACCTCAATTGGTCATCTGGGGAAAATTGGCACTACTTTGGCTTCCTATCTCAATTTCTGATGGATTTCTGTCTGTAAGAAAAATTTTCCCCCTGCTTTTCTCCCCGAAGGACCTGGTGGCTCCGGGGGTGGCTGTGCCAGGCTGGGCATCGTCTCCACGTGCTGCCTTCCCCTCTGCCCCGAGCAAAACCCATCCTTGCAGCACAGTGGTGCTGGCTGCTGCTGGGAGCAGCAGGAGCCCCACACCACGCACGTGGTTTTGTCGGAGCCAGGTGGCTCCGGGAGACTCAATACGAGGCTCGATATGAGGTGAATTAATGCAGTTTTAATTAAACTTACTTTTCTGCCTATGCGGGCCTGGGGGAGAGAAAGTGTTCAGGATCAAAATCGAAGTTTTTTTAGGACCTGTGGGTTTTTCTCCTGCTCTCTCACTTCTCTCCCCGCTCTCTGTTGCTTCCTCATGTCTTTCTGCTGCAACAACCCCCGTGCTCCCGAGCAGGACATCTCAGCAGAGGTGTGCGGAGCCAGGCAGGAGACTCCTGGAGGGCAGCAGGGAGCTGCTGGTTGCATGAGGGAAGAGCAAAAAGGGGAGCCATGGGGTGAGGGTATGGGCACATGGGGTGTGGGACCACCGCCAGCTCGACCTGAAGCAGGGCCACAGGGTGAAGGATGATCTGAGGGTGGAACAAAATCACAGAGTCACAGAATCACAGAATGGTTCAGGTTGGAAGGGACCTCGAAGATCGTCTAATCCCAACCCGCCACCTCCCACCAGACCAGGTTGCTCAACAGAAATAGAGGAGCAGGAGCAGAAGACATTAGCAGAGCCCAAAAGAAGCTAGCATGGGCTTCATCCAAATGTTTCCATCCTAAAACAAATAAAATTTGTTGTCTGAGACTCCTGGCGCCCCTCCTCGAAGGCTTTCCCCTCCCTGTCGCTATCCTGTTAATGAAGTTGATAATGAGCCGAGCAAATCCTGCTGGATAAGGAGCTAATCAGGAGGCTGGAGCAGTGGAGCAGCATTCATTTTTGCAAATCCAGAGATCTCTTTGCTGAGAAACCCCACAGCACGGGGGCTGGGGGGGGCAGTGTAAAGTTCGGGTGCTGCAGCGCTTTGGGGGCACAAGTCAAAAAGGAGGGGGTGCTGCAAAGGGAAATAAGCACAAGGAGAAACTGGTGCACAGAGGCATCAAATCCAGCTGCTGGGAGTTTTGGGACATGTTGTCCTGCTCTGGGAAAGTCCCGCTGTGGTCTGGCTGGGACCCACGGGGCTCGAGAGAGGGTTTGTGCCCCCGTGAGCCCCCCGCCCGCTCTGCAGCCAGAGGGGGGATGAGGCTGAGCCCGGCCCTGGCCAAGCCAAGAGGGCTCGGAGAGGGACAAGCTGGGAAACAGCCTGCAGGGGAATGTGATCTCCCAGCAGATGTGTTCTTCTTTTTTAGTGGAAATAGCAAATGAATGCCTACAATGAAGGTCTGAGGGATAATGAGACCGTGTGGCTTGTCTACATATACAAACATTAAATTCTTGCTTTTGTAAAGGGCAGAAATGGCATTCACTTGAGTCTGACCAAACCTCACCAACTCTCATCTTAAAAACACATTTTGTCATCTAATGATAGCCTTCACCCCAAAGCAAACAGCAAAGCAAAAGGGTGGATCAGCCACAGGGTAATCCCCAGAGCCAACCTAAATACTCTGCCTCGAACAGAAGGAAGTTTCATGTTGACCCAAAGGGGAAATAAACAATTTTCCTGTCTCATCACCAGAATATATGTTTTCTTGGGTTCTTCTACTGAACCAAACCAAGCTAGTGCTGATGTCCTCCAGCTGGTACGGTCTGGGTGTGCAGGGGGAGGCTGAAGCAGGGACCCCTGCTCCTGGTTCTGGGGCTGTGCCATGCCCCATCGGTGGCTCTCCCTTCCCCTCCCCAGCCCTCCCCTTCCTCCTCCAGATGAGGAGCAAATTCCAGAGCCTCTGCTTTATCCTAGTAACGACTCTCTGGAGCATTCCCATTTTCATAGATTTACTGGCTTAATGCTTTGTTAGGATGATAAAAGCTAGTTAATTACCCCGTATGAGAGCCTGCCTCCCCACCTGCCTTCCTCACCCCCCCACCCCCAGCCTCCCCATGGCTATATATTTATCTTTTGTTGGTTCATTTGATTTGGAGCTGAATAAATTGGAAAAGCTGGAGTGATTCATGTACTGTGGATTGCATATTGATCTGGCACACTTCCCTCCTTCCAGTCCCCATCCGTCACGCCGATCAATGGCTCCTTCTGGCCAGGCATCTGCGCTCGCGGTGCCAGGCGAGGAGGGGAGGACCGGGGGGGGTTTCTGTCTGCTGCACAGCCCCAGCACAACCCCTGCTCTTTTGCCCCCGTTTTGCCATAAATTTGGATGCTGAAGACTTCGTGGAGGAGGGATGGTTCTGCTATATTCACCTCTCCTGGGTGGCTGGCCCACCTCGTCTTGAAGAGCTGCACCAGAGGCACCATCACGCAGCTTCGGTCGTGGTTTGGGGCATGGGTCAAGCGGTGTTGCAGACGCTCTAGGGTTTGTGCAGTGTGTAACCCCATTTCTGCAGCACTTTTAGGGATTCCTTGGCTGATAACGGAGCGTTCAATGCCTCTGTCTCCATAGTGATGTCTTAACCTTTACCTTAATCTCCTGATTTCTCTCTTGAGCTAGCCATGCCTGAAAACATTCACCCGAGCAGCTTAACAATACAAGTTTCTTACTGCACCAGGTACAACTAAATAAAATTTCCCCTTGCTTGTTGCAGAGATGGGAAGGCACATCCTCCTGACTCGGTGAGTAGCTGTATCTCTAGGCTCAAAAGGGGAATGTGTAATCGAAACAAAGGCTCAGTCCCAACCCCGTGCACTCAGTTTAGCATTTCCATCGCCAGGCTGTGCTTCAGCTGCTTTAGGGCCAAGGATCTGGAGAAGTGGAGGAGGAGGAGAGGTGCTGAGACCCGCTGGGGCCTGCACTTGCCCAGCAGAGCAGGGAGCTCTCCTGCAGCTGCAGTTGTTATTCCGGGGGTACAGGGGGTGCTGGTACAGGCGGGATGCAAGCTGCCTTTGATGCAAAGGGTTCAGGCTTTCCTGGCAGGAGGTAGGTGAACACAGGGAGATTTGCAGACTGAAAATGAGGAGGCTCAAACACAGCAGAGGCAAGGGGAGGATCAGGAGCTACAAAAGGGGCAGGGACCCCTCAGAGCAAAGGGAAAAAATATGGGGCAGAGACAAAGCAGCAAAAGCTTCCACGTGTCAGAAGTTGGGGGGTGAAGTAATGTGTTGTCTTGTGGGCTACTAGAGAAATATTTCCTCCTACGTGGAAGAGCACAAGGTTTTCCACCGAGACGGGGTACTATCAAAGCAATATTGCTTTGCACTAGCCCAGCATCTTCCAGCAGAGCTCATAAAGCGTTGCTCCGAGGTACAGCAGCATCATCTTCCTCAGCCACAGGGTCAGCCAGCATCTCCACGGCGAATTGGGGCCACTAGGACAGTCACCATGGCCCACCAGCACCATCCAGCCCAGTGCTCAGTCTCCCCACTCCTGGCTTCAGTCTGAACCACTTTCCTTCAGGGCTGGGTGATGCCATATAGAAACCTGGGTCCGCAGCACATTTTTCAGTCCCCTGGTGTTGGGAAGCAGTTTTCAGCTTGGTGCTGAGGTGGCAGACACCAAAATGCTGCAGGTCAGTGATTTTCAACCTGCAGTCTGAAGATTGTTGGGGGTCGACAGATTATATCTGAGGCGCTGCAAAAAGGAAGGAAGAAAAGCCAACTTGTTGTCAGCAGGCTTAACTGAGGTCTTCAGGGGTCAGAAAAATGATTCCTCAATAGGAAATTTAACAGGATCAGAAATAATAAAAAAAAAAGACTGAAAGCTTGGTATGTGACTGAGGCTAAGTGCTCAAACACAAGGGCAATGCAGGAGAGCCTTTCAGTCCATTTAATTTTAATTTCCTTCTTTTTCTTCCAGGCTGGGCTCTCCTCAGCAGGCCCAGGCTCTGTGTTGGGTCCCACGCCAGACCTCCTGAGACAGACGAACCAGCCCTGAGCTCCCACAGTAACAAAACAAATTCAGTGTATTAGGGTCAGGAAACCATCCTCTGCCACTGGCTCTATCTCGGACTGAAATTACATCCCCGTTTCCTCTCCAGGACCAGTCCCAGGCTGTCTGTGCCAGGAGCAGCATCACCGGGAGCAGCAAGGAGCATCCATCCCGTGCTCTGCCTCCCACCACAGCCCCAGAGGACCCTCTTCATCTCCGCCTTTCCACGCAACTCCAACCTCACCTGAGGGCGCAGGGGGCTGATGTCCTGAAGCTACTCGTGGTCCCGGCCGTGTCCATCCCACAGGGTCCCCCTCATTGTGTCTGTACTAGGTACCCAGCAGAAGGGGAGACGGGGATGTCAGGCTGATAAAATCCTCCAGCAGCTTCAGATGTGCTAACACGTTCTGCCTGCCAGGCTCGGGGTGATGGGAGCATCTGACAGACAGCAGCTTCCCCGTGTGTTAAACATTAATAGCTTTCCAGCTTTGCCTCTGGATTTTCTGTTGCTGAGACCCGAGCTGCCTCTCTGGAGGTGTCAGCCCGCGACAGAGCAATTACTGCCCAGGCTCGGCGCTTCTGAAGGGGCCCGACGGCTGCAGCACGGAGAGGGGATGGATCGCCCCAGAGTAATTAAAGGAAATATTGGGGCATGAAGGGACTGAAGTGAGGTTGTGTCATGCAGCAGGGGCAGAGGACGGCTGCTGGGGTGGTGAATCAGTCTCACGAGGAAGGTGGGTGATCTGACTTTGGAGAGGTGCTATCTCCAGGATCAGATGGCTCAGGGGACCTTGGACACAAGCTGGTGCCAAGTCCAACTCAGCCACCTTCCTCACCTTCCTCCCGCTCTTCCCATTCTGCATCACCTCCCAGGAACCCATCCTCACCCTCACCTGATGCATTTCTGCAGACCTCAGTTCTTCCCCCCGACGGCTGCTTCCCGGGGAAGCTGCTCAGAGTGTAAACACAGCAACGTTGTAAAAAGTCTTAGCAGCTTTTTTTTTTTTTCTTATTTCCTTCTTCTTCTTCCTCTTTTGTATATGATTCACAATTTTGTCTTTTGGGATAACTCATGCCAGTGAAATATGTCTTTTCTGTGAAAGTTCGCCAAGCTGAGGGTTTTCCCTGCTGCAAATATCTGAAGCTGCAAATGTTAGAGGTTTTGGTACAAATCTGCCTTCATGATTTTCACCATTTGGAACCCATTCAAGATTTTCTTCTTGGCCACGTGATCTTTCACATAGGCTAGATCTGAAAACAAACTCATTTTCTCTGCCAAAAAAGGAGGAATCCTTTCATGAAAACAGGATAAGTTCCAATTCAGCAACGATCCATGTAAACACCAAAATACAGGGTGCCATCTTTCATAAATCTAGGCATTAAAAGATCAGCTAGCAGAAAATGGCACGATTGCTTTGAAACCTACATCATCTGCACTGTTGCGTGGAGAAACACGGATGCATGAAACGAAACCAGCAGGACACCAGTGCTAATTACTGCAGAAGCAATCCCTCCCGACGCAGTGCACCTGTAGGTCTCTCTCTGCCTCTCCTGCTCACTTCTGGCTTTGAGCAGCACCGACGTTCCTGCTGGTGGACAATTTTTGCTCCCTGTTGCAAACCCTTTCCTCCCAGGGGAGAACATCCTCCCCCACTCTGCTGCTCACGGATGAGCACGGACCCTTCCCCATGCCCATCTCCCCTCGGTCCCACTCTGGTTATCCATCGCCTGCATGCACCTGGGAGCCCTGCCCAGAAATTCTCACTTCTTAAGGCCAAGGCCACGCTCTGGGGGATTACGTGGCCTAACGGCTGCATCCCTCTGCTCTTCCAGTAGTCACATTAGTAATATCGTGAGAGCTCGGAGTCCCAGAAAAATCCTATAGAATCACCTGTGTATTTCCTGCCACACAGCCCTTTTACTCCCCTTGCTCCATGGGCACAAAGCTCTCGTCTAGCTCGAGGCACGTATCACCACCCTCCAAAGACCTGCCCAAATTCATCAGAGACAAGGCCTGTTGCTTTAATCTTTCGACGAAGTTTGCCCCCGCTGTTCCTCCCCCAAATACACTCTTTATTATAGTGCAAATGAAAGTGTCTATTAATTTCTCTCTTGGTTGTTTATCTGGTGAAATTATTGAAAAGGGAGAGAGCAGATAGATGCTCTCCTGAATTAAAAGGGAGAGGGGAAAAAAAAAAAAGAAAAAAGAAAGATAAACCTGGTGGTATTTCTCTTTCCTGCAGCAAGGGACTGCAGGAAAGGCGATGCTTTGAGCTGGGGAGGACACCAGGAGCTGTGTATGTGGTCCCTGCTCTTTGTACAGCTCCAGGCACCAGGTGGGATGCACAGGGCAGGGTGCTGAGCACTGCTGTGGGCACCGAGCCTGGATGAAGCCCTTCCCTTCTGCAGAGGTGTGCCGTGCTCTCCTTTACCATGACCACACCAGCTACTTAACATCCCCTGCTGAGAATGACTTGGAGGAGTGGAGGGCAGAGGGAAAAAGAAATGGGGTTACATATTTGCCAGCCTGTTAATATTTATGAGGACTATGAACCAGATTAATTTCCATGCACCATTTCACCTGCGATGCTTTCCTTCCATATTTATGTAAGGGGAAAATAAATAAATAAACAAAAAGAAATCCAAATATCTAGTTTCTTTTAGACGGTGCATGAACTACCTGTCATTTAAATCAGAATGCAAAGAGACTTTCTCTGCGCCTTTCTGGCCAGCAGGAATCCTTTTCTTTATCATCATCTGGTCTTTAGGATCCAGAGACCAATTTTCTGGGATTTTTTGGGAGAGCCAACAGCAGTGCTTGCAGGATGAGTTTTCTTACAGTGTATGAAATCCCACACCAGGCATTAAATCAGAGAGAAAAAGAGTTTGCTAAGGCTGCAGCATCAAAGGGCTGAGGGTATCATTTTAGGGGCAAGTGCTGCCACCACTGCAGCTCTTCAGCCTCATCCCAGGTGGCTGCAGATCTGTTACTGAGAAATACACTGCTGCTATTTGGGTACCCCAGTCCCACAGGGAAACATTTTCTCATTGTCTCTAGGAGAAACATAGTCAAGTCTGTTTCTAAAACTTGTTATCGGCATAAATTATCATTTAAAACCCTCTACAGTTTACATTTCCACTTATAAAATCTCCTGTTAGGATTATTTGATAATGCAAATTCTCATCTACTGTCTTAATAGACCCTTCAGTGCTGGGGTGGGTTTTGATTTCAATTGCTTTTTTTTATTCCTCTTCTAGTGATAGGATCTGCTATACGTATGACAGATTTGTCAGTGAAATTTTAACAAATAATATTAAATGAACTTTAAATGCCATTTGTATTGTCAGTTTTTAATTTCAAAAGTGTCACCCTATTGCATTTGGGGAATATGTAAATTAACAGTTTACCTCGTAAGTTTTATAGCAGCCCAACGTGTCTAGAATACTTTCTGCCGATATTTCTGTTTATTTAATCCTTGCAATATAAGGGAAAGATTAGCTGTTCATATTTTGTATATTTGTTTTATAATGGCTTTTTTTTTTCATTAATGAAATGATTTAGAGTTAT
This sequence comes from Anser brachyrhynchus, assembly GCF_964034855.1. Taxonomy (NCBI): domain Eukaryota; kingdom Metazoa; phylum Chordata; class Aves; order Anseriformes; family Anatidae; genus Anser; species Anser brachyrhynchus. Next base: position 2,890,915 of record NC_137718.1, read on the forward strand.
GCAAAGCAAGGTACAAACTGTGTTGGAAGTTGGCTATGAAACACACAGCTTGGGGGAAAAAAACACAGGCTAGAGGAATGGAAAGATATTACTGTGCAACAGCATGTAATAAGTCTTTAAAACCCTGCATTCATCTGGCTTTACAACGAGAGACATAAAAAGAGGCACTGACCATGCATGCTGCAGCTGAAGTACAAGCAGGAGGGATGGGTAATTTGGACATCCAGGCTCTGGTCCCATTAGGGAGATTTATGTTGTGGTAAACCACTGCTCCTCTTTGGGAAAGAACAGTTTGCACGTGGTTAATGCTTTCCCTGGTTTTTACAAGTGTTTAAGGAACCTAGGAAGATGCTGCAGAGGGTGAAACTTCATTCTGGGGGAAGCTTGCATAGAAATGTCAATAACACCTAAAGGGAAAAGGGAAAAGGATGGCCTTAGGCAGTGTGGAGCGGGCTGAAAACTCATGTCTGGGCATCGCTTAGAAGAACAGCACCGTGGTGGGGACTTTGTCAAACAGGAGGCCCTGTGGGCAAAGCCTGGGTTCAGAAGCCCTGGGGACTTGCCAGAAGACTTTCAGGTGCGTCTCCATTAATTACCATAAGCTGGTTAACCACAGGGTAATGATAAATACCCCTCATTTGTTACCAGCCAGCTATTGCAGCAGCAGCAGGAGAGGTGGAGGCGAAGGGAGCAGCGGCGCATCGATTCCCACCACGGGAAGGTGGCAGGAGATCGCACAGAGCCTGCAGCTGCGCGGTGCTCGTGTGCCTGGGTGTGCAGGGCTCTGTGCATGCAATGACCGGGGCACGCGTTGTTTTGCTCAGGCAGAGGCCAGGCATTTCTGCAAAAGGTGGATTTCCTGGCTTTTCCAGGCCAGGACAGTGCTGGCAGGCGTCAGGACGTTCTTCAGGCTGGGGAACCTGCGTACGGGGTTGTTAGCAGCTGCTATGGGGATGCACAGGGTGAATGTGTCCCCTCGGTGCCACGCTGGGGGAGGACAGCGACCACTGCCACCTGCAGCAGCTGTCTCATGCTGGAGGTTGAGTTTCGGCAGGAGCACAGCCCCTTTACAGCCAAAGAAATAACTCCCCTCGGATCATTTCGTTACACCGGCTTCATGACCCATGCCAGCGTGCTCGAACACAAGAAGGGATCGTCGTGTTAATTGCAATCCTCTTGTTATGCGAAGTCATCAGCAGCCTAATGTCCCATGTTATTACCGGGAGCTGCAGACACCTCGAGTCGAACAGGAGCCAGGATGTGTGCAAAGAGCCCCGGTGGGTGGCAGCTAGAGACGGTGACAGCACCGGGGAGCACAAGGCTCTCCTGCAAAAGCTCCTCTCTTGCTCTGCCACATGCTCCTGAGGCTCAGCATCCTCCTCTTCCACCGGTGCCTGCTAAGTCCTTGAATCACCCGCTGCCATCGCCGCCAGCATCTGTGCAGCCTTGCAAATTTTCAGGGCTGAACAGGACCAAGTCCTGGGGGCCCTGCTCTGACCCCACCAGAGGCCCTGCTTTGAGCCCCCTTTTTCTGCTTGGGCTAGGGTCCTCCTTGGGCCCCTTCCCACCTGAATCCTGCTATGGGCAGGGTCCTCAGCCCTTGGCCAAGGGCTGCTCATGGGTGCCACGCCACGGCTGCTGAGACCTCTGCAGATGGAGAGTGGCAAAAATCCACGTTTTGGGGTCATTGCTTATTTTCTGGTGTTGTTTATTTCAAAAGCACTGGAGGAGTTATTAGAACAGAAGCATGTTGGTGGGTGGGTTACACTTGTCTGGGGGGTTTTCCTGCTTTTTCACCTCTTCGGGTTAAGATGTCTTTGCTGGGACTGAGAGCAAAGAGACAAATTGTCCCAGTGTCGCTGGTGGGCAGGGAAGAGCACGGGCACCTTTCTGCTGATGCCATCAGGTGCATTCGTGGTGGCAACCAAATGGCTCACACTGCTTTCAGATCGGAGAAGAGGTTTTACAATGAACTGCTCCTCGCCCTCTGCAGCCGGTGCTTTCCTCCTGTGGGCATATCCCAAGCTGGTGGAGTTTCTTCTTCTGACACCGAACTAAAGATACGCAAACCGTCACCTCCATGCTCTGCTGTCTGCACAATTCCCCAGATTTAAAGGGCTATTAGGGAGCCCTTCATCAGCATCCAAAAAATTGCCTCCCTCTCATCCTCCAGAGCCATCTATCTGGCACTCAGCTGCTCTTGTGTCACATAATCGTGATCAAGCACGGGTCAGAGGTGAGATCAGAGGGTGAAAAGGGAGTGCACAGAGGCACTGTGGAGAGCAAAACCGAGTAGAAGTCGGAGGTGCCCTTTGTCTGCTGAATAGATTTAGCTACAGCCAGAATCCACGCAGAGGGATGAATTGCAGCTTCCCTTGGTCCCTCTATGCACAGGAGAAAGAAAAGAACATCTGTCCCAGAAAACGTGGGGTCTCAATCGCCCGTAATCAGCACCATCTTCCTGCTGATGGAGTGGGCTGAAGGGAGAAGGCGGGGTAGGGATGCTCCTGTGATGGATGTAGTGAGCATCCAGGTGGATAAGTCACCACGGTGACAAAGGTGGCAAAGGACACCCACTCCTGCATCCTCACCCTCCTTTATTCTGAGTCCTTTTAGGGAACTAACCCCACAAAGCAGCAAGGTGCAGAGGGACCCAGATGTTCTGAAGGATGCAGCCTGCCTATAGGGACAAAGGGCCCACGGAGAACAGAACAGCCCCTTGAGATGATGCTCGACATCAGGAGCCTTGGACAGACAGAGCCCAGCAGATGGAGTTACCCACGAGGAGGACGCAGGGAGGGCTTTCCCTGCGAGAACCACATGAAGAGAGAGATTTTTTAGGCAGAAAATCTCTCAACACAAAATAACCTCGTTCAGCCCCTTGTCCCCAGGTGACTCTGCGGGGTGGCTGAGCCCTCCCTGGTACCTGCTGTCACCTGTCGCGAGGAAGCGCTGCTGGAAGAGCTCTCTGGGATGCAATAATTCAGATTATTTGTACAAAGGGAGCCCCTGCCCTTGCAAGGCAAGCAGAACGGGTCTCAGAAGAGTCCTTTGAGTTTCAGGCAGAAGCTCTGGATAAAACATTGCTTGTGGTACAGTGTCAAGTGTGCCGTGGCAGAATTGCTGGCGAAGAGGAAGGGCCAGCTTACAGGGCTCGTATTTCTCTCACTGCTCTCTTCAGCTCACATCCCTCCGAAACTGGTGGCCTCCCAGGCAGTGGGAGAGAGACAATTACCTTCCCATTTTGGCCCTCTTCTCCCCTCCCTGGCCCCTGCTCACACATCCTGACACCTTCCCATTTATCTGCTTTTTTTTTTTTTTTCCTCTCCTTTCCCCTGAACCTCCCTTGCCTTTTCTCTTTAAGCTGCAGTGGCAGCAGTCGGGTTGTGGGAGCCTTCAATTTCCTATTCAGCGCATCATGGAGCAGTAATTTTCTGCACTTCCATAATTAGGGGAATTTTAAGCAAACTACCCTGCGGATGATTACAGCCGGATTCAATTTCTGTTGCTTTGATCACCAAAGGACGAAGACGTTCCTTGAATATTTGGTGATGTGCTCAGCCTCGAGAAGAGCTTCGCACCAGCTGCCTCCTTCCCCCTTCCCTCCCCACCTTGCTCCCTTCGCCCCCCCCGCCTCAGGGTCTGTCCTGCTGCTGCTTCTGGAACTCAAGTGGCAGCAAATGCCCCTTTCAGACAGATGAAGCTCTATTAAAATCAGGATGTTTTCCCCGCTAAGAGGCAGCATGGTCTGATTGGCAGAGCACAGCTTCAGGAGAGCGCAGTCAGGGAGTTTAATTTCCAGGCGCGTGCCTCGGGTTCCTCATCTGTAAAACAACAGGGCCGAGGGATGGGGCAGTTACTTGGTGCCTGGCTCTGCAGAGGCTCCAGCCTGCACTGTCCCGAGGGCAACGTGCAAGCCGGGTTTGTCGGGTCTGCAAGTTGCTTGGGAAACCCTACGAGATCAAGGTGGCTTTGAAGCGATAATTGCTTCTTCCCGTTTTTGTCAGGTTTAACACCCAGGAACAACCACGAGGCCTTTTTCCATCACCTTTTTGCTTTAGCCACGCTCCAGCTATCTCTGTGATCACCTCCTCCGCGCTGCAGGGCTGGGAATTCACCCACCAGAGGAGGGTCCTGTGCAGCGTGGAATCGGCTCTGGTTGCAGGGAAACTCCAGAGCAGGGTGGATTGTGTCCTAGGACAACTTTTGTGCTTCCTGAGCCTCCCTGAGTGTCTAGGGAGAGCTGCAGAGGGGGCAGGAGATGAGCAGATTCACGGCAGGGTTGAAGAAGAGGACAGAGCAGGGGAAAGGAGATGGGATGATCAGACAGGGGTCGGATCTCAGCATCTCATGGCCAGGCAGAATGGCAGAACAACATGCCAGAGCCGCCACCATCCCTCCCAGGGCAGGCCAAGGTCCCGTGGCAGCTCCCACGGGTAGCCGTGCCCTGTGGGACATCGCTTTTCCTCCTGCCTTCCTGCTCCCCAACGTGAGCGCGATGGGCTGTCAGCTCCGGTGTATTAATAGACTATTAACGCTTCCAAGTTTCCTGAGCCGCGTGTATGGGTTTTCCATAGGTTAATTAGGCCATATTTCAGGATAATTACAGCTGTATATTTCTACAGTAATTAAGTGGCTTTAAAACATACCCACAATGTGGCTCACTGAATCATAATTAAACTTCCTCTGCCTCCTGCTATACACTATGGAACTAATACCCATAAAAGACCCAACGCTGCTCCTTGCCAGCAGCAAATTAGAGCTCACAAAAATAATCTTATGGAATGTATCTTTTTTATAGAATCATGTACAAATTAATTCAAAATGAATATTACATGAGTCATCAAAATGCTCCAGCTTCCTTCTCTTTATTTATATTTATCCTCCCACGTGAACTGTCACCTGGGGGGGGACGGCGGGGATCCAGGGCGAGGGGAAAGTGACTCACACAAGCGATGTCTGCCAGCGGTGGGGTGCTTTCCTCTTCCCTCCCATCACGCTGGAGAAGGCTTCAGGTCCACGAGAAAAAGGATGGGGACACCTGTACCAGGAGCTGAGGTCTGTGGAAGCAGCCCTGGTGGCACCGAGCAACGCCTGGTGGCATCTCCTTCTTTGTCACTGTTTAGCTCGAGGACTGAATTCCCTTCTTCTGTCCCCTGCTGTTTTTAGACACGGGCATCAGGTGCCTTTTCAGACTCCGATTCTGTCGGACAAGGACGCCAGCCCCTTCTCTGCGAGGTTTGCCATTCCCTAAACGAGCCAACAGATGAACAAATTTCATTTCCCATCTATTATCCCCCACCCCTTTCTGGAATTGTGAAAGTTCAGCAGTTGAAAAAAAAAACACCTATAAAAGGGTTTCCAGGCCCTATAGGGTTAGATAAAGGGAAATGTCTTGGCCAGCAGGCTTCAGACAATATCTGTTTGCATTTTTCAGCAGATTGACTCTGGTTGTATCTACATGCCTTTGATGTGAGCTTGCAGCAAACATTCTAGCGGATGAATTAATAATTAGATGGAGCGGTGATGGGTACTCTAGAAACAAAATTATATAGATAGGCAGATAGATGGATGGATCCGTCTCCCTGAGAGAAGTGAATTTTAAGCAATGTTACAGCACATTAGTGGAAATCAAATGTGATATTCTTATTCACCCTGGAAACTCATTCCAGGGGTTGAGTTCAGCCGCTCGGGAGGCAAACACGGTGCCATGTGAGCAGCATGGCCAATCCACAGCCGCTCTCGCTCCGAGCCCTGAATGTTTGCAATGAATTCCTGCTGCAAAGCAAAGCAAATTCAAGCCTTCCACCAGGGCCAGGGTTTCACACCCAGAGTCCCCCTGCCATTCTCCCGAGTAACCTCACCTAATGAATAGACTCTGGGAGAGACATCTCCGTGCAGAGAGCTTGCCGACAGGAGCGGAAGCCAAATTGCAGGATTATTGATGAATTATTCAGCCAGCTCTGCCTGTAACACTGACATGTGAGTCAGGAGCTTAATGCCCTGAGGCACCACATTCATTGTGGGAGTACAAATCCTGGAGTGCTGGTTTATAATCAACATACTGCATAAACGCCTCTTGCTTGTGCAAATCAATTTTTGCTAGGTCTCAGGCCTTAATCTAAAGTGCCTCCTGCTTGGGAACAAAAAAAATGAAGTTTTGGGTGGGGCTCATCCCCCATGGCTCACATCAGAAGTTCATCTTGAGCAAGGAGGGCAAGAGAACTGCTCGGCTCATTACTTATTTATTTGTAATGAGTGAGAGAGGAAAAAATGCAACAAGACAACTCAGGTGAGGTGTAAGGAAAAGCTTTCTAATTGTATGAGGAGCGAGGCATGGGAACAAGTCATCCAGGAGTCACTGAACCTCCTCCCTCAGAGGCGTGCGAAGGTGGGCTTAGCCAGCACCTGACAAGGACGTTTGGACGTGTTTCATTCTGCTCCAGTGAAGGAGGGAGGGATGCGATGTTCTCCCGAGGTTCCTCCCAGCTGTGCACGTCTAAGAGAGAAAGGAGGAAAATTAAATTACGGGTCAGCTGAGACAGGCCTCGGTTTTGATGAAGATATTTCAGAAACATCACTGAGAGCGGGAGACATCAGCCTTGGCAACAGGCAGATTCCCTAGGACGGATGAAACCAGGAGCTACGGCAGCATCCTCAGAAATGACCGGAACGGGGTCGTTGTTGGGTGTGCAAGTGAAGATTTTTGAAGCTGCTTGGAAAATCTGGGTGCTGTGCCCCCGACAGCAGGCAGGGAGCCGACCTCTCCTCCTGCCCGGGTTCCCGGCCTGTGCCTGCCACGTGCCCCCAACCCAGCTGTGGTCTTGTGCTTGTCCCTGGGACGGTTTTCTGGCTCCGGTGGAAACACGGGGCCCTATCTCGACGCAACCTGCAGTGCTGAGATTGGGAAGTGCTGTGTAAAGTGTCAGCCGTTATCATTAATCGCTCCTCGGTGTTGCTGCTGACTTTTATGTGGCAGGCAGCGCAATCTGTAACAAGCTACTGTCACTGTAAAAATGTTCCTGCGCATTTGTGGCTGAGCCAGAGGGCAGATCAGGAACAGAAAAAGCATTTGCAGCTGCTGGGTGAAGGGGGCTGAGGCTTTGCAGGTGCTGGCAGAGGTGTGGACAGGAGACGGGGCTGGCTCCCCGCACGCAGATGGACTTCGCTGCTGTTCGGAGGGCCTGAGAGAGCCGCTCACATTTTTTCCTGCAGGTGGACAGCAGTAGTGGGCATGTGGTGGCTTCCAGCAAACTTGTGGGTCGGGGCATGAAGCCAGGTCTTTGGGTTTTGATTTTGAGGGCCGAAAAGCACAACAGCCTTTCTGGTGCAGGAGAAAGGTCCCTGAGGTTCGGGCTGCAACAAGCGCATCCTTGGGGAGCCGGTGCCCGCTGCACAACAGCTCTACAGGGTGTGGGTGAGCTCCCCAAATATAAATCGAGCTGAGAGAGGAGAGAAGGGAGAGAAAAGGAGAGAAGCTGACCAGGGACACCTTTGCAGCCAGCAGCTCTTCCATGCCCAAAGGCAGCCCTGCTCCCATCTGCTGCTGCCTCCCTCGGCCCGACCCAGGGGGCACAGACCCCAAGTGTGCCGTTGGCTTGCTGGTAGAGCTGGTGATGATTAAAGGAGAGAGCGGAGGGTAGAGGATAGAAAAACTGTCAGAAATGCTACCACCTTCGGCAGTTTTAATAAACCGATAATCAAATAAAGAGCAGAGTACAGTAAATTAGCATCTTTTACCAGGAGCCAAGCCAGGTAGTTCTTCTGAAGCCGTCACCGGTGGTGTAACCGGTGCGAAGGAGGGTGGGCAGAGGAAGGAGCAGTGGAGGGGAGAAGCAGGAGGGGAAAAAAAAATAATAAAGTGTTTAACCCCGCTTGTTAGACATGCGAATCCTGCATCTGTTTTCCGACGGCCATACACCATGTGCGAGTGCTGATAAGGCCCCGTGTGAAATTGGCAGCGCGGCGTCTCTCCGCCACAAAGCGCCTCGCTACGGCACAGATAAAGGAGCGGGGCCGGCTGAGCGGGGCGGCGCGATTAAACAAGGCGGGAGAGGTGAAGAAAGCAGCACGTTCCCATTAGGGCCGCTATTAGTTAATGAGCACATGTGTGATGGGACGCATGGTGTTTGCAAGCACGCCAGATCCCTGGGGGTGGACGTCCTGGTGCATCCAGCTCAGAGCTCTGCTGAGGGCGAGTGGGAAGAGGAGAGATGTGCAGCCCTCAGGGTCTCCCAGCAAGAGGTTTCAGCTCTTGGAGAAGCCAGCTTTTGGTTTCTCTTTCTCCTCTCCCCAGCTGGGGGACCCCAGAGCAGCGCCTGCTCAGCCCAGCCCTGCGCTGAAGGGTTTCGAAGCACTTGGCCCCGGGCAGGCCCATTAAACCCGAGCAGATGGCCACATTACCCCCTGCAAAAGAGCAGCAGCCCTCCCAGTGCATCACCAGCCCCCGTCCAGCCTCAGCCTTCCAATTTTCTCTGCAAGCCTTTGACAGCTGCTCCCGGTGAAATTACGCCCGCGTGGCGAGCCGGGGTTAGAGAAACATAGCCCTCACCTCCTTTTCATTACCAATAAACACGCGCTGCCTTTGTCTTCTGAAGCAATTTCATAGCCGGTGCACAAACACGGAGCCATCAAAGGAGCCTTTCACTGGGCTGGCACCAGAGACAATGGGAAGCAGATACACCTTCATCAACAAAGAGACGCATTTCCATTTTGATAACAAATGTCTCTGGCTCCCCATTGAACACCCGCATCTTGTTTTGCCTCTGTTTTCTCTCGCCTTCCCCGAGCCAGCGAGAGGAGCCCGCCAAGCAGAGGGGCTGCACAATAGCATCTCCCCCTTGCTCCTGCTGCCAATTGCTGTGCCGACAGATCTGATGGGCCTGCCCGCCACGGTTTGCATTTCATCCTAAACAGGAGAGAGAGAGGGGGGAGAAAAAAGGCCTTATTTTCCTCCCTTCAGTGTTATCTTCCTCTTTCATGTTCTCATTACAATGCCACCATGGTGATAGGAACGGAGAGATCCAGGAGCTGCCAGCAGAGCCGCTTTCTGCACGTGTGCCTGCCCAGCTGCGGGCACGCAGGGCGAAGCGTGGCTCCCGCTGGCCCTAAGCTCTGCCAGCTCACACCGTGGCCACGCACAGCTCCCCGGGCTGCTATCTAAGGGCTGCCTTGGTGCACGAGGGGCACGAGCACGGGGCTGTGGGCACGGGGCTGCCAGCCACTGACACACGTGGGTACCGACAGCATCCCTTTGGGAACAGTGGATGTGGCTCCAGCTGCACGAAGACGAGCAGGTGGTTATTGCAATTAGGGGCCTCCACCCATTTCTACATCATATTCCTGCTTTGCCTCCTCCACTAAGCATCTCCAGCACCTCCTCAGTGGATCTCAGGCCTCCTGCTCCGTGGGGGCACGAGCTGAGCCTGCTCCCTCCAGACCCTGCTGCGAGAGGGTCCTGCAATGCGCTTGGAGCGATGTGGTGGACTGAGCTCCTGCCTTTGCTGCCAGCGAGTGGCAATCCGGAGTGGGGCTCCAGCGCCAGGAACTGGCCAGAAAGCTGCTTGGTCCTTCTTTATATCGATCTCCAGTAGGAAAATGCAAAGGAGCACTAGCAACTCCCTCTTGTGATGGCGAAGAGCACATGCACACACCTGCTGCTGTCCTCAGGAGATGGACGGGCTGCGCTCCTCAGAGCTCGTTTTCATGGCCACTATCTCATCTACTGGCTCTGCCAAAATTTTCATCCGTAGCAGCAGAGCGTTTTCCTTATCAGCCTGATCCTGGGAGGATGCACGGGTGTCTTCCTTCACTGCAGCACCTATGACTGACATGATACAGCATGGAGAGAGAAGCAGAGTTGGATGGGGAGGCTGATTTGGAAGGAAGAGAGAGGGAAAGAGACAAGGAAAGAATGGGTGAAACCCTCTCTAACCTGAGAAGCACCTAAGGGAGAGTGGGCTGTGAAGAGAGTAAAGAAAGCCACGGGAGAGCTTTTTTAAAGGTAGGAAAGAATGAAGAAAGAGTGGTGAAGTGATGAAAAGAGAAAGGGAGAGGAGCATTGCATATGATGGATTGTACACCAGGAATCCAAGACCAAAATGCCAACTAAATTAGGGTATTATAGGTCACTGAACAGAAACGGCACAATGGCTGAGTCTCTAACAAAGGTTAAAACACGGAACAAAGACAAAGAATGGCACAATCCGGAGTCAGTGACCATAAACTCCAACAAAAGGGAGGGCGTCGCGGAGATGATGGGAAAGCAGAAGAAATCGTTGCTTGCAATCAGTGTTCAGCGGGTCAGATTGGAAATAAATGTGCCTTTCAGAGCAGGCATTGTAGATGCAAACACAGAGATGCAGTTTTGACAACGTCTTCCAACAACGTTATTACACTTAAAACACTTGGTAGGGATGAGAAACCAATGTCAGCTTAAAAACAGACAGAAATATGCTTAAAATATACAGAATTGCATATGAACATGGAATGAAACATCATAAAGAAGCCCTGGTTTCTCTGAGCTGCTGAATACAGCTGTCTGGGAATTTTTCAGTAAAATCAGACTTTGGTTGGAAAATAACAATTTAGCTAAATTGAAGCCCTTTGCACTGGAAAGGGCAGTTTTGCTAAACTTCTGGGTTTGTAAACGTTCACAGAAAAGCTTTGAAATGCTTGAAGCATACCCATGTTAGCCTGGTTTCCTAAGGCCAGGGAGCTTATGAGATCACCCCACGTAGAGGTAAGGAAGGTCCTTTTGCTGGGCCTAGACATTCCTGGGGTCACCGCGTCTCACCCTTGTTTTGAGACACCCTGGTCACTGCAAACTGCTGGCAGAAGCAGACACCAGCCCTCTCTTGACCAAAAGCCCAGACAAAAAGACGGTGATGGGCTCCTGCTGCTTGTCCTACAGGACTTAATAAAGGTTGACATTTTTACAGGGAGAGCTGTCCACGTATTTTATTGGCGTTAATATGATCTACGCAGGATTAATGGGATACCCAAATCGTTCACCATGCAAGTAGAGGCAAATTTGCTCTTGCCTCTTATTTTGACCACAAGCCCCCTTCCCTGGGGTGCTGTGGTGATGGAGCAGGAGGGTGCAGCCCCCTGCAGCCCCCTGCAGCCCCCCAGCCCCTTGCCAGCCGCGCTGCCCAGCCCCGCTCACTTTCCCTTTTGACCTGCCTTATTTTTAGCTGCCTCTCGCCGCTCTCCGAGCTGCATATTTCTGCAGCTTTGATCGCAGCGGCTGAGGTAGCAATAGCAAGTGCAATTTCCAAGCTATGTTTCACAAGTGGTATGGAATAAAAAGCTCTGCTTCAGCCTGAGCAGGCTCCGTAGCATTCACTGCTCCTCACACACACATCGCTGCCCTCTGCCCACCACGACCCTGCCTGCTCCCATCCCCCCTGGACCCAACCATGCAGGGGCCATCACCTTCCTCTCCTTTAATCCCATGGGAGCCTCCATGAATTCCTCCACAGCCCCAGCACGGGTAAATCTCCCTCGCCCACAGCTGTTTATTCCCCGTTGGAGCAGCTGGGATTGCAGCTCTATAAAAGCCTCGTAGCAGCACTGGGGCCCCAGGCACCTTCGTGAGTAACATTACTCAGTATGGAAAGGATGTGTCTGGGGAGGACACCACTCAGAGCCCCCGGGCTGCCATGGTTTGAGGTCACATCGTCTGTCTGGTGGCCCTGCTGGAGAAGCCAGCCTCAGCCTGTCACCTTCCTGGTGGTTTTGTACCTAAAGCATCAACTACCATGCAGTTTATTTTTTTTTCCCCCAGCCTTCTGCCTTCCTTGTGAGCCCTGCAGCCCCCTGCCTCCTCCTGCCCCCCATTACCCAGCACCAGGGGAGATGCCCTGGGAGGGCAGGACCCAGCCACTGCACCCGGCTGAGCTCAGCGCCACGGATGCTCAGGTGGGCGAGCAGGGAAGGGCTTAGCCAAGACCCTACTGAAGCTGCAGCCAGAGAGACAGAGAGGTCTGCACCTCATTAAGGGGATTTAGGAAGGGTGACGGTGTGGGCAGACGTGTTCTGCAGGAGAGTTTGAAGTCTTGAAAGCAGGAGAGGGGAGAAGAGTGCTCTTTGAGGAGGAGCAGAAACAAAGCACAGATAAACAGCCAGGCCAGCTCTGTGCACTGCCTCTGGAGGGTCTCCGTGCAGCTCGGACTGCTGGAGACTCACGGATCTTGCTGTTTTTACGCAGGACGGCACTGCCACAAACAAATGCCTGGCATTTGGGTGTGCAGGGGGGAGCCCAGCAGCTGGCGAGGGGCTTGGGCCAGATGGCGGGCAGAATTAGAGGCGTTTGATTCTGCAGAATGCATCAGGAACTTCGATGATCTAATATCGCTCCAGATGTGACATGCCTAAATCCACGGGGAGGAGCTGTTTCTGGGGAAGGGAAGGTCCCTGCCAGCTCCCTCCCTGGGAAGGAATTCCCTTGCCTCGCAGGGGGCAGGGGTCTGGGAGTGCAGCGAAGGAATTACAGCATCGAGCTGGCTCTTCCCTGGCAAACCACACAGAGAGCCTTCCCGCTCTGCAGCTCCCGTGCCCCTCCACGCAGCCATTCGGGCTATGAGATTTTTTAAAAAATGCCTTTATTACAGGGATTATTATCGTAAGTAGGTTAAACCATCAGTGACAAAGCCAGCTACCCCGAGGAGAAAAAAATCAGTGACTCGGAGACTAGCGATTTGAACCAGCTGCCCACCTCCCCTTTCGCAGCCCCGCTCTGCCTAATTCAGACCTCAGGCAGATGCCTCTTGGCTATGATCTGCCATGCACAAAAAAAGCCTTATAAATAACCACAATTGTTCCAAGATTGCCATCTTGCTCGCTCGCTCTCCGAGGCAGATTCCGAGGCCTCTGCTCGTGCCGGGGAGAAGCAGAGGATGCCGCTTGAATCCTTTCTGCCCTGTGCTCCCCCAGCTTCCAAAGTGTCCCCTGCCTGCACGTGCCCTGCAGCCCTCGGGAGCTCTGCATCCCCTTTCTGGTGCATTTGGGGTTTCACCCAAAACTGACTATTTGATTGTGAGAGATGAGGCTGGGGAAACATCCCCGGCTGTGGATGGCTCCCACTCATGGATGACGCTCCCAGCCAGCCCTCCTTCCCAATTAACTTCATCCCCTCCAGCTCAGCACAGACGGAGACCCTGATTTCCCATTTCCCCGTCCCATCACGTAAGGGCAGGAGGCACGGAGCACCCCGGCACCCCCGGGAGGACAGGCTGCTTCCTCCATGTGTCGGCACGGCACCGGCCCCCAGCAATTCCTCCCCATCTGGTTTCTGTGATGGGGAAACTTCAGAGGCAGGGAGTGTTTTCCAAGAAGGATTTCGAGAGGAGGGAAGCAGACAATCCCCTGGAGCTGGTTTATGGTAGTTTTACACTTACCAGCTGTTTGCACATGAAATTGTTTCATGCGATTAGGCAGGTAACAGCACCTTTAAGCCCTGTGTCAAATATTATTACGCAATAAAATAAAACCCTGAAGGAAATCGCCTTGACACACACCCTGATTTACACCCCGCACCGTGAAGATAATTACATTTCAGTTTGATATATAAGAGGCAGCAGAGGAAGCCTGCAAAGGAGCCGCTTCCTGCGGTACCTGCTCACTCTTGCTAATCGCTGTCGTACAGGAATCAGACAAACGCTGGCCTGCAGAGAGACCAGGATTACCAGGGAAGGACAGCTCTTGCTCAGCAGATGTCAGGGAGGGCGAGCAGCGTGACCTTTCCCTGCTTCTCCATTCCCTAAACGAGCCTGCAGCCCTCGTTATCCCCCCCGCCACCCTTGCAATTTTTTCGTCACCTCTTTAAAGAACAAAAGCAAGCAAAAGTGGCTGAGGGTGCAGCTGTGAGTGTGTTCGGAGATTTATCTTGTTGGCCCAGGAAATATGAGTTTTTCTGGGAGGGAACTCACTGTCTAAGAGAAGGGAAAGTATTCCTGTTCCCAGAATAAGGGAATGAGGCTGTGCTTAGGTCTTATTCTGCCTCTGACGTAGCTCAGGGGAAGAAGCATTGAGCTCAGTTGTCACTGGAGCTTATCTCTAGTCCACCTTCACCTTGCCTTAGTGCTGAAAGAGTTCTCCGCCTCCTCAGTTATAAGGAAATGGGAAATCCCAGGGAGGAGTGAGATCTAACCCCGCCTCATTGCAAAAAACTTGTGCCACAAGCTCAAGACTTGCACTGTTGTTTTATCTTTATTTATTTTTTGTTCCTTTTTTTTTTCTTCCTCTCTTTGTTGGAGGCTGATGAACCTAATCCTTCCAGGGTGTGCAAAAGGCAAAAAAAGCCTGAGACAACTGACAGTTCCATTCCTATCTCCTGCCCTGTAGGGAAGTTGTGGCCTGAAAGTGCAGCTCTGTGGTCTGTGAACAGAGCAAGGGCTGGAGATGAGGAGTGTGTGATGTTGACCATCACCGACTGAAGTGAGCCATGGAGGATACGGAGCACTTCATTTCTCAGTGGTTCATAACCCTTCAGCCTTGGCAGCCCCTGCAATTCATCACTTAATACAAAGGAATATGTATTAGAAATGACAGGCAGATTACACTCCGGGTAGAGCCAAACCTTCTCCATTTGGGACTGGAAATGGTTTTGGGCTGCAGGGGACGTTGACAGTGATAAATGGTCGGCGTGGCGGCCACTGCCGCCTGCGATCACAGCTCATCGAGTGGAGTAGGTGTTTCATTAACATTATTTTATTAACTTCCCAGTGGTGAGAGGCATCATGCTGTGTTTTGACTCGAGAGGGCACAGGGCAAGACAGAGGCACCTCTGGAGGTTCACAAGGAGGCTCCTCCTGGGACTGCAGGACAGCAAGACCGAGTCGGTTTGGAAGGGACATCAGTGCTGAAGAGGGGATGTGGGAGAAGCTGGGCCTCCTGTGGTCCACAGCAGGCCCTTGAACTTTGCCAGTAAAGCCTGGGCTGGGGGCAGACAGGGTGGGAAGGGTGGGACTGAGATTCTGCTGATGGTGGCTGGTGAGAGCCGAGGGCAGCAGGTGGAGAACTAGGGTTAACGGGGCATTGCAGCATCAATTTTTGCTCTGTCCCACGCTCACTTCTTTGCCTTCTTGCTTGTATGAGCATGGATGAAATAGGCAGTGTGATTAGAAAAAGAAGAGAAGAGAAATAAATTAATTACTCATAAGAAACTTTTAAGATCATGGGTTAGGCACTGCCTTCTTAAAAGTCTCCAAATCCCCATGAAGAGCCAGGTCCATGCAATGCACTTTACATACTAACAGAGTCTAATTCCCTGTCTGATAAAAGCAGAAGGAAAGATAAAAAAGCCTGAAGGCAAATAGGATTAATTGTGTGTCAGAGGTGCCTAATTAGAAAGAATGATGGACTGGAAGGCAACACACAGGAGGCAGGAGCCAGCCCGAGTTGCTCTTAACGGCCTCCTCTGTGCCTCCAGGAGCAGCAGCTGCATGCAGCACAAGTGCTCCAACATCACAAATCCCCCTTTTCTGGTCTGCCCCATCCCTCCAGGGGCTGGGAAGCCCCTTGCTGCTAGCCCCCGTGTGTCGGTATGACCCCAAGGAGACTTCATCCAGCCCCACGCTCACTTATTCCATTTACCTTTCTCCTGAAAAAAATCAATGCGTTAATGGAACTCCTGTCCCTTAATCCCTCCCCATCTCCTTCGAGTGCCTGCCCTTCCTAGCCTCTTCTCCTGCAGGTGTATTGAGCATCTCGAATTTCTGAGGCCAATATTTCTCCTGGCCTCCTGCGAGGGCACAGAGCTGGCTTCACGAGGCTTGCCCCAGGCTGGTAGCAAAGCTGAGCTCTCCAAGGGAACGTGCAGTCCATCGGCAGGCAGTCGAGATGGGGAGAAGAGCTTTTTGGCCCTGGGATGTCGACCGTCTCGACCAGAGATGCTCTTGGCAGGGTCCCATGACCCCTTAGGAGAGACAATGCCCAGAGAGCCTCGTGTGTGAGGACACAAATGGAGTTTTTCATACGGGAGATCTGGTTGTTACATGGGATGGACGGGCTTCTGCCTCTTCTCCTGCTCGAGAGCTCAGAGAGCATGAGTGGGACTAGTTTTGTTTCACCTAAAGCATTCAGTGAATCCTTTTCACCATGTAAAATCCATTGCAGTTTTCTCATTAATCCTCCAAAGCACAGACACTTACTCCAGGCCTAATCCCACTCTGCTATTGTGTTTCTCTACTGCAGCCTTCCCTCATCAGCTTAACAAATTCCCTCTATTTCAATAGAATACCCAAAGCCGAACATGCTGGGCATTAAACTGAAACCATCTCCCAAGGGCTGCTGCACCTTCTTCACGGGGAGTCTCATTTCCCAGCCTGGGCAGGGAGGAATCCTATAAGCGGGCAGGAGAGGCGGAGGTCATGAGCTGTGACATTAAAAAATTGCTTCTCTCTGAGCCTGTGTCAAGTGAGACAAAAAATGTATCATGTCCCAGACAAATTAGAATTGATCGCAGCTTGGTTTGGGGTTGGGATTTTTTTTTTTCCCTTTGTCTCTCATCTGGGGCGGACTCTAACTCAGGTGGGGAAATATCTCGAGACCCACGCTGGCAATAAGGCACTGTACCTAATTAAAGACTTTGTCGAAGGCATTAATTAAAGGCTTTGTTTCAGAGGCTCGGCTCCAACTGCCAGCAGACCCCCATCCATCAATTTTAAGCAGGCCCTTTCCATGCAGAGCTCGTGCAGCCCCAAGTGCCCAGGACTCCCAGCCCTGCTGCTGTCACCCATCTCAGCAAAGAGCTGCTCTTGGGGGAGTTCCCCAAGGGCTGCCGTTTCTCCTTCCTTGGGTGCCTGGCTTTCTCCGTGCTCATTTTGCTTTCCCTTCCTCCTTCCCAGGCAGGACCATGGGTTCCTCCTTTGCTTTGGCTACTGGTTTGTGAGCACAATATTCATCATCTGCAACCCAGAGGGTGTCTGACTTCCATTTGCTTACAGGTCCTGGTGTAAGGGCTGGAGGACAGCTATATTAATAATTTCATCTCCACCTGCTTCTGCTTTGTTCACCCATGTAATCTGAACAGCTGCTTCCTTACCTTGCCCCATGAAATCACACTGCTGGTCTCTCGGTGCAGGCTGCTCCCCCAGCAGCTCCCCCCAGGTCTGCTCATCGCACCAAGGATTTCAAGCCGGGGAGAGCTACAAATCTCTCTGACCCAGGTATTTATCAAGCTGTAGTCCATTAAAAGCCTTCTCACCTAAACGCTAATTAAACTACTAATTACTGACTCTATTCCAGTTGCAAGCTGCCACTTCCCAACAATTTAGTTACTTGAGGCCACATTCAAAATTCTCTGGGGACCTGACCTGACCTAGCAGTTCCTTCTTCCTATTTCACCTGGCCCTGCTTTGGCTCTCGGGATGCACCTACCGCACAACTAAGTTTTGGAGACATCCCTAGCCTTATGCTAGGTATATTTATCCTTGTAAATAATACGGGCTAATGTCATTTGCTGTGTTTCCGTTTGCAAGGCATGCTTCCCATGTAAATGTTTCATTTGCTTCTGAAATTACTTTGATCTCTTCTGAATTTTTTATCGCTTTTTATTGCATTCTGGGATCATAATCCTGCTTTATGTCCTGGTATCTCTTGGATAGGCCAAACGCCTGCATGCATTTGTTTTTCAGTCTGGCATTTCCACCGTGCAATTGCTACATGAGCACACTTCTGAGGGAAAGATTCACAGTGGAAATTAAGCACAAAAGACTCGATGCTCCTGTTGAGTGATGAGCTGCTCTGTTGTTTTGTTAAATTTTTAAGACTATTTGGATGGAAATAGTCCCTTTTTTTTTGTTGTTTAGTTTTTACAAATCTCCTCTGAGGAACCATAGCAGCCTTCTGGAAGATGCAAGAAAGACTTGTCTTTTTTAATAAAAGTGAGAAGGGGGGAACAAAATAAACCCAGAAATGGCTGCACATCCCCTGAAAATAGCAACGCTGTGAGCATCCCACTGCAAGAAAACTGCGGGTGGTAGGGTGACGTGCACAGAAAGGGGAGAGGATTTGATCTCAGCAGACATGCTCCGAGGACAGCGCTGGGTAGAAAGGCAGTGATCTTACTCTGCTCAGACACAGTCCTGGTGTGATCTCTGTTACAGCTCCACCAGCACTGATGTTCAGCTGATGTGCTGAATTCATGCCATGGAGGGAAATGGGCATCTCCCAGCATGAGGATCTACACCAGAGAAGAAATATAAGGAGCAAAAGGGATGGGGAGGAAGTGTGGGTGAAAAGTAGGCTTAGAGGAGACGCATGCTGTGCACAGGGGAGAATGTGTAGCTGGTGCATGACTTGTGCCTGTGCTGTGAGAGGTTCTTGGTTTCTGTCTTTACCATGCTCTGATCTAAAAGTGAGCTCACCCAGCCCAGGGGCTAACCTGACTCCAGAGAAAAAAAGACAAAAAACAAGAGCTGTCGATAAAGGAGCAGTCTGAAATTCCCAGCATTAACCTGGTGATGCCTCATGTTTCCATGCAGAACTTCCAGTGCTTTATTTTCTTGCGTTAACGTGCCCATTCTGCCCCCTCGGAGCCAGGAGGGGATTTGACCTGTGGGACCAGCCGAGGCGCCTGCTCTGCCCACTGCACACACATACGGTCTTTTATACATTTTTATACATTTGAATTTATACATTCAGCCTCTGATCCTAAGCCTTTAGTAAAACATAAAGCACAGGACAGGCCTGGGGAATCCTAAAAGCACTGGCTCAGCATGATCAGACCTGTCTGTCCATGTTACATTTCAATCCCGTCTGCCTGCATATCCAGGAGCCAAGTACGGCCAACGAGACGCTCATGTCCTGAGACAGACAGAGCAAAGCCTCGGATGCTGGTTGCATCATTTCAAGAGAAACCAGCCTGCCCCAGCCCCAGCTCGGTCCCCGGATCTCACGGCTGGCAGGGGAGGCTCGGTGTCAGCCTCCTCTTCTGCCTCCGCCTCCCTCGCCATCCTCGCGGCAAGTGGAAGCTTTCCGCCGAGCATTTGTCTGAGTTACAGAGTTATGGGAGTTATTAAGTTTGGATATTTTTATAGACTTCCCCGCTTACAATATACAGGCGTGTGTACGCACACGCGACCCTTTTGCTTTAATTTAGTTCTCGCCTTCCCCACACCCCATCAAGTGACTTCTAATAAATGACCAAATAAATGCATTCAGATAGTGTTGTAATGGAGAGAAATTCAGTGTCTAATGAAGGGATTGTTCGTACCCTGAGACTGTAAAGATGAATGATGGTGACTACAGTTTGAAAACTCCTTTTAGTTTAAAATATTGCTCCACGGTAAGGAAAAAAGAAAGCAACAAGAAAAAAAAAACAATCCTGTATAGTTTTGACCAGGAAAGAGCTGCATGCACACAGAACAGAACTGTCGCAGCCAAAATTGCTTCATATATCATAGACCAACACCAGGCAGATAATGGCAAACAAGTTCTGATCAGGGAGTGATTATTGCTCCTTGCTCCAAGCACTGATGTGCAGAGAGAACTGACTACAGCTTGATTTTCTTTAACTGAACTGACCTTTTGAGGCTGAAATTAAGAATGTGATCACACTGGCCGCTAAAATGAGGTGTCAACCTGAAGGAAAATTCATAAAAAAATCAGTGCTTCCTCTCACATGCCTCCTTTTTTCTGTTTGAAATGGCATTTTCTCTTTCCGCATTGTTGCTGTATGTGCTTGTGCTTAAAGAAGAACAAAAAAAGACGCTGTGATGTGGGAGCAGAGGGGCTTGCCATGGGATGTGTTGCAGGCAGGGCATGGGGTGCCACGTCTGCTGGCCAGGAATGTGCAAGGAGTGCTTTTCCTGGCTGGTCTGCTCACCCACATGGATCCTTGCACCTTTAAGACATATATTTGTGGATATATACATATCTGGTATTGCATAGGCGTCATCCCAGGAAGGATAGTGAGCTGGATGAACCACAGAGCGGATCGAATTTGGCAATTCCTGTGTGCCTATTATTAACATCCCACTACTGAAGAACACGCTCCCTGATGAGAAAGGCACCCAGTGGTTAAATGAGCATCGTGGGGGCACAGCTCGGCAGGATGAGACACAAGCACGTTACGGGGACCTGCAGGTCTCCAGACCAGGAGCAGCCAGCAAAGGGGGAAGCTTGGATTTCATCCTTGTCTCAAGCCTGTATGCTCTGTGCCATGTCGTGTGCATCAGCCTGAATATTGCAGAGAAACAGCCAAGCTTGCTGCGTCTTCCTTCGGTGTAAATGTAAATCATTCCCTAGAAGCCAAGGAGCAGGAGCAAGCAGAGTGAGACCCAGGGTGCTCAGTGCTGATGGCTTTGAGATGGAAGGTGGCTGGGGGCAGTAGGACAGGCTCAGCAATGGGACCCTGCCCTCTGCTCATCGCATCCTGGTATCGACAGAGCTGCAGCCTCTTTCGTTGGTCTGCACATCAGTACTGAAAGGGAAGGAACCGCGTTGATGGAGGATTTGCAGAGGCTCAGGGGCCTCTGGCAAGTCCCTGCACGGGGCTGAGATCTTACCCAGGAGAAGTCCTGAGCTGGGAGATTAAAGCAGCGAAGAATACAGCAAGAAAAGTCATACACAGGTGAATCCTCTGCCACCAAGACAACAAGAAGTCAACTTTCACCTTTCCTGACTAAAAGAGCACATTAAAATTAATTGAACGAGCCCCAGCACTCATGAAAGGGATGTTCTTCCACAGCTGTTCATCTGCATCCTTGCTTCCCTCAAAGACACTTGTCATTAATCCAGACTCGCTCAGCACATACTACGTCTTGTAAAGCAGAATAAAGCACACAAGACTCAGGATCTGCCACAGTTTTTTACTGAGTTTGTAATATGCAATTGTGGGAATGATTATATCACCAACTGGATTTCATCTGTCCCTGCTCATTCAAACAGGCAAGCTGAAATGAACGGTGACAGGAAAATGTTCTTGTTTGCACACAAACAGTTTAATAACTAGCAATTTCAGGAAGAGAAAAGTAGGGGGAAAATAAGTTGAAGGACAGAGAAACTCACGTATTAAATTCTGCAGAGAAGTTAACTCTCAAGAACAACATCATTAAGGTTTGCCGTGTGCCCTGAAGAGTGGTAAAAGCAACTAAAAAGGTTAATTTTTCCCCCTAAATCTCTCACCCAGCGACCACTACTTTGCACGCTTTTTAAAGCAGCCGGGAAATTATATTAATTTCTCTAATGTGCGCAATGCCATAAGTTCCTTTTTTAATTATTATGATCAAAATATTGCTTAAAATTAAAGGCAGCTGCATTTGTTTCTGACGGATATCATAATTGCAATTGTAAATTGGGAAATGTAATGTTTCCTGGTGCTGCTGTGAGTAATGGTTCTGAAATCATTATAGATAGGTAGATATAAATAAACCAAGAGATCTGTGAAAACAGAGCAAAAGCAAGCTAAAAAGGATAATTAGCAAACTGAATAGGAAGAGAAGAATTCAGCGCTCAGAAAAAAAAAAGTCTAAAAATTCTGTGGAGTTCTGTGACTGCATTTTGAAAAATAAAAAATAAAAATAAATCAGTCCAGAGGAATGCATTCTGCATCAGCTCAAGCCATGGGGTAAAAACCACGCAGAAGAGAAACAGTTGGAAGAAGCGTGGCAGGTATTTGCTCTAGCAACACCCATCTATTTCGACTGCAGAGGAAAGAAAGGAAAAGGTAAAACTAACATTAATGTTGAAGTCTAGGGCTGCTTTATTATTATTATTATCATTATTATTATTATTGTTATTAGGGAAAAGAAAAATAAAGGATTTCTGGTGCTGAGGGCCCGACGACAGGAAAATGGCCAGCCTACCGGTGACATTTATCAGCACACCCTGAGACATAACAAGCAATCACACTCCAGCTGGTTGATCGTCAATACGCAGGGATGGGATACGGTTAACGGTGCTGCAGGCTTTGGGAAGGGAAGAGCTGCAAAAGGAGCAGCTGCAAATTGGAGCCCTCAGCCTGGGGGTCCTGCCCTGCGAAAAGTCGCTGGCTCGGCAGCTGCAGGTGGTGCCACGTAACTGCAGCACGAGAGGAGCTCTGGGAGCTGTGGGCTGAGCCCGTGACTCACCGAGAAGGCAAACAGGCAGAAACGGGAAAGCTGTCGGCAGCTGTGCAAGACCCTGGAAGGTCTCCAGGTGGAAAAGCAACCATCGCTGGACGCGCCGACCACGGGGCTGGAGTTGTTCCTGGCACAGGCAGAGTGAGTGGGATGTGGAGGCTGAGCAGTGGTTTGAAGATGTTTGCTAGGGATACAACAAGAGGCACGGGGAACTGCAGGGAACTGCGGAGCTCTGATGCTCTGGGACAGATGAAACTTGGCTTCTACGGCTTCGCCCACAAAATCTGCTAGCACAAACAGAGCTGAAGTCATTTAACATCTGCTGAAGGGATGCACGTTCCTGTATGTGTAAGAAGACACTTTGACCTTATAACTGGAGCAAAACCAAGGCCCAGAATTTGACTAGCCAGGCAAAATTCCAAGGCAGGCCAGTCCATCTCATAGAGCTGATTACCAAGAAACGCTTTCCATCCACTGGGGGCAGAAGCTTAGAGTCTTCTCATGGCTCATTAGAGAAATGGGACCGTCCTTTTTCCTCTTCAGCTCACAGAACTACCTCCTGGAAGGATCTCCTGGCAGCCAGAAGTGAATCTAACAAGGACACTGACCGATAGGAGAGTCTTTGTGCATTCTGCAAACAGTATTGATTTTCACGTTCACGGAGAAATGAATTAGATGCCAATTGTATACGAACTGAGCCATGGTCTCTTGTACGCAGCGTGTCTCGCTGCCTGTGTGAATAGAAGGACATCTGCAAAACCCTGGGTGCCCTTAAGGGGAGAAAGAGGTTGAGGAGGGTGGGATGCGGCTGTGGGACTAAATGGCTGTCTCCAGTCCTCTGCTATTGTCAGCCAGCGCCTCAGGGAAGGCCACTCCTAAACTAATCAGGCTGCTGTATAAAACCATAGAGAAAGAGACTCAAACTCCGTGATCACCATGGTATTGACGTACGTGGTTATAGACTAACCTCAGACCCCCTAGCTCAAGGGAGCCAGAAGATAAATGGTGGACACCGAGTGAATAATGTAAGCTGGACTCCCCTCTGCTTCGCAGGACTCCTTCACTTGCACAAATCCAGCTGCATTTTTATTCATGTGCTTGACAAATGACAAAATAGACTTGCCAGGCTACGAGAAGCTCTGTGCTAGTCACAATGACCTGCCCCTTCCAGAGCTTCACAACTACCACGCAGGGCAGTTGTCTGTCTCCAGGAGGATGCAGAGAATGGGCAGGGTACCGGGGCTGTCCCCCCTCCTGCTCTGGCCACAAGTGACAGGGGCAGACCCCCGAGCCGTGACAAATGCCATGACCCCATGTCATGGAGCTCTATCTCCAGCTCCCATCATCAGCAGCTCCCATCTTCATCATCGCCATCACCGAGGAGAGCTCCGACGCTGAAGCCAGGACTGGTTTAATCTTCTGCAGACCTGTAACGACTCTGAACCCTCTGTCTAACATCACTCAGCATGACTGCTTAATTACAGTAATTAGGAAGCGTGATAGGAACCTGCGCAGCGCGAAGGAGGTACCGCTCGCAGGAAATGGATTCTCTGTCAGTCGGGTCCATTAGGAGGTCAGCCTCCCCGTCATTTCCATCTCCCGGGGCAGCCCGTGCTCAGCCGGGGGAGGCCAGTCGGGGACAAGCTGGACCAGACCCTGAGCCCTAGGCAGGGATGTGCGATCTCTCCTCTTCCTTCCCTCCCTCCCTCCCATCCCCAGGACTGCTTTTACACTCCAGGACCAGGACCCTCTTCCAGAAGACAAGGACAGAGCTGGATGGAGGGGGATGGTGGCAGCCAGGTGTCCTCTCCCACCATCACCCCGTGGGACAGGGGGTGCTCATCACAGAGCACAGGGGTCCCCGCAGCAGGCAGGTTGGGCTCGGCAGCTTCTCCACCACCAGGAAGGGCTGACGTGGAACTGCCACGGAGGAGAGCCCACCGGGGTACAACCCCTGATGGAGAGGCCAGGGTGGATGTTCTGCACTAGCACAACCCTCTCCCCATGCCACCTCACCCATCCTTTTCAGTCCTGACCCACCCTGGCACGTAGCCCACCTGCAGGTGTTCCCTTGGCTGCTCTCACTCACAAGCCACATCTCCCTGGGCCAGCACCAGGGCTTGTGGGGACATTTCCATTCCTCCCGTGCCTCAGAAACCCCTTCCCTGCCTGCTTTGTGGCTGAGGGACCCGGATCAGAGCCTGCCCCGAGCCAGGACAGAAATAATCCTGGCCCCACACCACCGCACCGAGGAAGGAGCTAGCGCTCCGGCTCTGAGTTAATGAACCATAAATTCCAGCTTAATGAGTTTTATACTGAGGAGAATAATTAATGTAATTAGTACTGATATGAAAATGATGGTACTCGAGCCCGGATTATGAGGGGGAGGGGGGCCTGGGGGTGGGAGGGAGCTTGGAGAAAGCTGGTTCAGCCTGTGGTGCTGCTCACCCAGAGGAACGGGGCTGGATGCGTTCTTGGCAGGTTTTAAAACCTCACCTCCCCTCCGCCATAAAGAGAAAGAAAATAGAGCATGACAGTAGAGTAGGAAAGAGATCAGCCGTCCCCGTTTGCAGCAGAGATGTGGAATCTTTAATGCAGCTCTTCCCCGCGCTGTCCTTTAATTTGCAGCTCCCCCATTCCACTCCATGCTCTCGGAGCATTGTCTGCCCTCCACGGTGCCTATTTTTTGCTTCTATATGAAAAGCTCTTTATAAAGCTGCCTAGCTCCAAGGATAAGACAACAGCTCTTTAGCTGCAGAAGTATTTTGGTATGTTTTATATATTTTATGCAGTCCGAGAGGCAGTAACAACAATATTTTAATTTTAAACATATATATTTATACCTAAATGTCTGTATACACATTAAGTGGCCAAGTAGGAGGTGCTCTATTATGGGAGAAGCACTGATCATAGCACGTTTGACAGCAGAGAAAGGCACCAAAAACCTCATCTGCAGTGCTGGCCCTGCACCACATCCAGGAGCGGTGGGGAAATAAAAAGAGAAAGCAGGGATGGGTGTGTTTGGGAGCAGCTTTGTTGAAGCAGGTGTTGTTCCCACTGAACAAAAAAAGCACCCCGGCTATCAGCCTGGCTGTTGGTGCGCTCCGCAGGGCAGTGGTGGGAGCCTCTGTGCAAAAGGCACCGGGCAGAGGTGATCCCGAATTCCTTTCTCCTGTTCTGAAAACAACGATAGTCCCAGGGGGAGATGCCAGGTTCCAGAAATACAGGATAAACCTGCCTGACTTTGTGCAGAGCAAGGAGAGCCTTGCCAGAAGTCTGCTTTCCCCACCCTGTGCCATTGCTCGGATCTGCCTGTTGTCCTGGCTGTGCTGTCCCAAGGGTGGGCTGGGGCTCCTTGAGCCTCTCCAAGAAACCACCAAGAGAAGCTCTGGAGTTGGGAGCAATGTGTGCTGTGGGCCTGACAGCTTATCTTATCTTTTCTTATCTCAGGCAAGCCAGCAGATACCCACCCGACAGTGATCGCCTCTGGCTGCTGCTAACCCAGGCTGTATTCAGGCCATGGACTGCAGGGCAGAGACCCTTCTCCTCTCCTTTATGGCCCCCCACCAGCCCCCTGCCATTTTCCTGCCCAGATCTACGGCAGTCTTGTTCCAGAAGATCTTTACCCAGAGGCAGAGGCACTATCCTTAGGCAGTGGAGCGTTTCTATTAAAAAATATCCTGTGGATTTCTCATTCTCGGAGTTAGTGGTTTGGGCTAAAAATTCTCTAATTGCGTATCGATCAAACCTGGCTGATTGGGCACCTCCTGAGGAAGCACGAGGTTCGTGTTCAGCTGGATTTACTCGCCGTTCCCCGTGAGCTGTGCCTCCAAGGCTGTCGCTGCTGGTGCTGCTTCCAGGGCAGGATGCAAGATGAGAGGCGGCTCGGTGTGCTCCGGAGGGCACCGGGGCGAGCAGGCAGCCCGTGCCTGTGCAAGGACAGAAATGGGTGTGCAAGCGTGTACATTTTGGGATATGAGTGCACAGGGGGTGATATATGTAGTGAACATCTCAGTAATAAGTCTGCATCAGCAGAAAGGAAGAGGTCAAGCCCCTCACCCGGGTTTCACAGCCACGACAGAAGGAGTTATAACTCTTCAGTTCACCTTTATTTAAGGTCTGTGATCAGTCTTTTCCATCTGCAAGAGCTATTTTGTCAATGCCACCAAGACGTGGAACAGAAATCCCAACATTTCACCCCAGCAGCAGGAAGAATGGTTTTATGGGAGCAACACACCAACTCCTCCCGCACCCTGCCAGCCCACGGATCCACCACCAGGCTCAGCCAGTCCCCTGCTCAACTCGCTCAGCCATCCAGCCCCAGCAGCCTTACTGGATGTCCCTTTTCCCAGAAAAGGTGTCTTTCCAGATCACTTTACACCACGGCAGGAGGGGAACGCCTCTCATTAGCGCTGCTGCAGCAGGATTTGTGCGCCCACGAGGTCAGCTCCACGTGGGCAGCCTCGGGACGCAGCAAAGCTCGCGTCCAGCCCTTGGCATCGGGTCCAGCAAGGTTTGGGACCAGCCACTGGGCAAATGTCATGCAACTGTGTGGAAGCGAGGGAGGAATCAGAGCCCGAATTGGAACATTTCTAAATGCAGATTGTAAAATGGAGACGACCGTCCTGAATCACACCCTGTCCCTTTCTTCAGGTATGAATTTTTCCCTTTCCCTAAGGTACAAAGGACTTTAGTGGTATGCAGAGGCTCTCTTTTCCCTTTTTTTTCTTTTTTTTTTGAGACCAACCCATTTCTTAAGGAGAAGAGAGAATGTTAAGAGGCAACAAGAACCAAGACATCCCTCAGCTTAATGTATGTGCTGTCAAACGACCTCTTTGAATTTAGGCTTTTCTTGCGTTTTCCCTTTCTGAGGAGGATTGAAATCCTTTCACTTTGCTGAAAAGCACAGCAAAACCCTTTGTGGCAGTCATCTGTGGGCAGCTCAAACTCAAAGCTGCACAAGGCGAGCGGAGTCCCTCTAATGCTGCAGTCTGTGCCTCTGCTTTCCCCCTCCCCATCAAAGCGCCGGCCCCAGCCGCTGGCAGCAGAGGAAACCACCTGCAAGATGTTCCCTTCCTCCTCTGCCAACAGCCATTTTACCTGCCTGGTTTTCTATTGCACCTGAAGACCTGATCGTATTCCACTTTTCATTTAAACTTTTAGATCCGGCTGAAGCTGCATTGGATGAAGATTCCCAATCAAATCTACTTTAATTGCTGCCGTGCAGGCGGCATCCTGTTATTACAGGCACGCAGGAAGGGAAATGTGTAAGCTTTTCCTCAATGGTCAGTGGTGCTGGGTTGGCCCCAGGATGTCAGAGAGCCCTGGGTTTTCCCGTGCTGCATCACCTTTCTCACCGGGGTGACCAAAGGCAGATTTGGCAGAGTCCAAAGCACGGTTCCCTTGCTGGGGTGAATGTCCTGGCCATGGTTTCAGCTCCGAGCACACCCAATTTGTAGCTCTGTGGTAACCAGAAAGTGCCCCAAGGTGTGTTGAGGAGAAAACAGGAGAGAAACACATTATCTGGAACAGAACACGTAGCACCCGAGTCCGTCGGTGTAGGGACATTCCTGGCTGAATCCTATGGAGACTGGCAGGGAAACGTGAATCCAGGTGACTCCAAAAAGGCTCCAGTCAGTCAAAACCACATGGATGGTAAGGGAAAAGTGGCACCTAATGCTATAAGGCTGTGTCTGTACAGTCTCTGACATCTCGGGGATGGGAGCACCAGCACACGTGGAGGCTGCTGTGCCTGCAGGAGGCAGTGGCCTGCTGGTGCTGTGAGCGTGGCTTCATCCTCCCTCAGCGCTATATTGCCTAGCTGAGTTATAAACCTCTCCCTTACGTACAGATCTATGTGGTAGCCTGCAGGGAACCCACGAGGTAGTGCGAACACACGTGTGCTTCTCGGTGGAGGGAGAGGGGCAAGCAGGGCGAGACTTGAGGCTGCTGAAGGCGATGGGAACAAAGAAAGTGCATAGAACAACGATAGCTGCTTAGATTCAGATATACAAAAATAAAAGGGTGCCTCAGTCCGTGCGGCACGGCAGGAGCTGGGCTGGAAGCGACCAGCACAGTGCTCACACCTCCTCCCGGGGGAGGCTTTAGCTCGGCGCCAGGCTCACTTCTTGCATGCAGAAGTGGCACTGGAACGTGGTTTGGGGTCTGGGCAGCAGGGTGATGCTGTGGTCCCCTTCTCTCCCTCCCACACACACTCTGCTCTGACATGCTCGTGGTCTCAGCGTGATGCTAAGCGTGCAGTGTCCGCAGAATGCCAAATACCCAACCCAAGAGAGAGGAAAGCAAACCCCCATTCAGCAGGCGGGCACATCCCCTTGTTCACAACTCTCCCAGCCCCCACCTGACATATGCCATACCTGGGTGAAACAGATGAAATTCATCCTCGAGGCCAAGCTCTTCTACAGGATTTTCATTCCTTTTTCTCCACTTCCTCTTCTTTGCTCTTATATACATATAAGTGTGTATCTATATTTATTTTTTCTCTAATACACGTGAACACAAATGTGATGTGGAGATAAATTCCCTTCTCTAAAACACTTTGTGGTCACAGTAATGTACACATTTGGATTTACATAGCCACACACATTCCAAATATCAAAAAAAAAATGTAGTCCCAAAACTAAGATGCTTTAAAAAAAAAAAAAAATTTAAAAGGCCAGATTCCTCTATTGGCTTTTATCCTTCATTAAGAGTGCGAAGATTACCTGAAATCATGATTTTTTTCTTCGTGTTCTGCCTGAGTTCATTTTGAAATTCCAATCAACAGATGCAAGAAGGAGAGGGGGAAAAGCTAGTGGGGGGTCACACTAGGCTTTGAAAAGGAAAATTAGAGAGAATGTTTTTCTTTCTAATTTTTTTTTTCCTCTCTGGGTTGCAGGTTATAAGAAGGTTTTTTAAAGGATGCCTTCTCCAAAGCGTTGGCTTCAAATTATGTCCCCATGCCATCTGGATTAAAGAGAGTCAATCAGAAAAATTTGGAGTGGGAGTAGGAGGGAGAAAAGACAGAAACAAAAGCCCTAAACCAAGCCCTTCTTTCTATTCTTGGTTGGTTCTGAGCATCTTTCAGTGTAAGCATCTTATTATTTGGTTCAGCAACCTTGGCTGCTTAGTTGTTTGCAACAGGGATTTCCTATCCCCACTGCCAAGAGGGAGAATGGTTTTCTCCAAAGGAGGAAAAAAAAAAAACAACCTCCAGCCTCAGCTTTGGGCACTGGCTGGGCTTTGAAACTTCACACGAGCTGGAAGAAGGGTTGTGGAGAATCCACACCTGGCTACTCTGGTGCAAGCAGTGCAGAGAGGGACACAAGGGGACCTACGGACGTTTAATCGGGTCGGGCACATCCCATCCAACGCTGGGCAGCTGCCACCCGCCTATGCATGCATGCACATAGCCAGCTTGGTACAGGAGTGCCAGCACGAGAGAAGAAAGATGCACGAACTGGATGAGATGTGGGCGAAGGCAGTGCTCCCTCAAGCATTAGCAAGCCAGGCAGATACTTAACCTAATCACGTCGCTTACAATTGCACCGAAATTCAGAAATCAATAAATAAAATAAGCAACGGCAAAGTGTGTGGGGGGTTAAAAGGCCTTGGCTGTTGAGCGACAGGGTCGGGAGATGTGAAAAACATTAGCTTCGTCTTTTTGCTGTGCTGACACTTTAAACGTACTGTTCCTTAGGACAGATGTAAGGAGCCCGGGAGCCGGGAGGCGGGCAGCAGAAGGAGACGTCGGGGTGCTGAGGGTAGGGGTCTCGCGGGAGGTCTGACAGGGGGGCGTAGACATGGGGGATCTTCTCCAGATATCGACCTTCACGTGAGTAGCAGCGGGTCAGGTAATCACTCGCATTCGGTATCTCTGAGTGACACTTTCCAAAGTCCTGGAAGCAGAGACAAAAAGCAGCGGGTGAGGACTCCGGGACCGCCGGCCAGAAAACGCAGCTCAGTTCCTTGCTGAGACTCCCGTGTAACAAGTAGGGTGGGAAATTAAATAGTCCTGCTTACTGCTTCAGCAAAATAGAAACCCGGGTGATAAATCCTCGCATTTTGGACATTGTGCCTCACTTCCTGAAAAGCACATTTTGCTAAAGAATAAAGAATTTTGCATTCTCTGCCCCTTGCCTGTAAGGGCTCTGCCTCTCTCAGTAAAATAAGAGTCAGGGCAAGAAAGGGCGGTTTATTTTCAGTCTTCCCAACTCTTCCACACCTGAGTTTTGAAAAAGCACTGCTTGTACGCACCGCTGATCCAACACAGCCTCGTGCTCTTTTATACAAAGGTCACATTGCTCTGACCGCAGGCTCTGGAGGCACAATGGGTTATTGTGCCCGGTGTTTGCCCAGCAGCTCCGAGTGCCTGTGCTCAGCTTTACCTGGGTGAGCAGCTCCTTTGTCAGCCACGTTTGTGAGTCAAAGGGACTGTGGAAAACATAAAGCACTCGCAAGACGGAGGTGGTCCCAGCACCTTCCTGGGGTGCATGGAGCGTTCTTAGGGACGCTTTGCGAAATGTGATTCTTCCTCCCCAAGTGCCACATGAAATGAAAAGCTCCTGGAGTCCAAAGTGCTTTGATTCCCACCGAGGTAATTTTGCGGAGGTGCAGCAAGCAATGCTGAACAAACGCTGCTTGTTTGAGTGCAAAAATCACAGAGACACCTTTTTCCCAAAAAAAGCTCTGGGCAAACAGCACGGGCGCTGGGATGCCAGCGTGAGCTCCCAGTAGTGCAGAGCAATCCCACAGCCCTGGGCCCTGCTCCCCAGGGGTGGCAGCGGGTGGGAAGGGTTCCTCCTGCTCAAACTCCCTTTCCTCCCTGTTGAAGCCCTGCAAAATGACCCAAGCAGGAGGGACGTGTAGCACTCACCAAGGTCTTGGTCTCAACAAGGGGTAATCTCATTTCTAAGAGGCAGCAAATCCACTGACAATCATCTTTTATGCCTGTGGATTGATTTGGGGCTGGCTGGAGCAAGTAACTTGCCCTCGAGTCCTTCCTTGTTCTCTTTCAAAGTACCAGAAACAGTCAGTTTAGTGAAGAGGACAAGGATTTGACCCTCGGGAGAAAAAGCCTGAAGGAACAGAACAATCTACTCAGCTCCTCTGCTGCCAGTGCCTGGATAAATATTTCACCAGGACACTTAAAAAATCACATAGAAAACAAAGTGTCGACAATAATTTATTGATGGTTCAGAGTGCTACAAGAGGCAACAAGCAAGTCGAAGTGCTGCACAGTCTTAAGGCAGCAGCAGCCTCACGAAGAGCCGTGGAGGCCACTGGAGGATGGGAAGTTGGAGCTCCAGGAAAGGAGCTGCAGTGCTAAGGTCAATCTGACTTTCATTTCTCTTTACTTGGCAAAACTCTGCGCCCACTGCTCAAGCTTTTCAAAGTCAGTGATCTTGACCTGGGCAGACAGCAAAGGGCCGCGTATTCAGCTCTAGATCCCTTCTATTTGGAGCTGCTGCGTTGGTATCTCTGAAATTCAAGTGAGCAAATCCCACACCTATCTCCTGAGGTTTTCATCCACTTCTGGCTTCTAAGTACAAAGTGAAAAAGAGAAGAGAAGCTGGGCAGCATTACAGCTGTCTAACAGGAGCAATCCAAGCCGGGGGCACGAGGAAGCTGCTCTGAGGTACAGCTTGGTCCCTTACTGATAAGGCACGGCAGCACTGAACCTTAACCCCTATAAGCTCTTCCCAGCAGGTTTAGGCAGCCCTGACGTACAGCTCTCCCATTCTCAGGTGGGAGCTATATTTAAACAGCAAGTTGAGGCCTCTAAAGGATTGAAGGCTGAACCGTGCACAGCCCTGTGGCTGGAAAACTGGGCAGGCTGTGGCAACACACGCATAGAAAAGGAGGCAGTTATCTCCCTACAAATCCCATAGCAGGCATAGGGATCTGTACCACCATGGGAGAAGGGAACAAAGAACAGCTGACTGTTATTCTTCTGATTGTAGCAGCTGATAAAAATGGATGGAGAAGGGTTGGCAGTCAAGGAGAGTGTTAGCCAGCACAGAATGTGCAGAGATGCTCTCCCAGCATAATCTGCTCTCAGGAAATGTTAGATGCAGCAGAAAATTCCTTTCCATACCTGTGGGGAGGGGGAAAGGTATTAACTCTGCTCTCCTGCCTTAAGTGGTAAGTTGATAATGGGTAACTGAACCTTTGGGGTAAAGCTAACCTGAAAGGGAAGTGGTCTCAGTGACTGGAGTCCAGTGAGACAAAGCAGGAGAGAGGAGCTCTTAGCCAGCAATCGATTCTCAGTTAAGTGGGAGGGTGGGTTTATATGTGTTTGGGGCACACAGTGGAAAACCATAGGGCTTCATACAAAAATGAGTGCTCAAAAGGTCTGGTAGGAAAGAGGTTCTCAGTTAACACAAATAGACATCTTGTGTAAACTGAGCTCGTGGGTAGCATCCAGAGCTGCAAGAAGCGCATCATGAGATGCTACTTTGTGGGATGCCCATTAGCAATGTGCTGGTTCAGCAAAAATGTCTTTCCTTTTTTTCTGTCTAATGATTAATGTGGCCATGAAACAAACATCCATGAAGCAAGGCTAGAGAGAATCAGTGCAGTTCTGTCAGGTCTTCTGGGCAGGTGAGTACAAGCATGCTTTCGTTTTCTTTCTTGCCATTTTGTGCTCACTTTTTGTGGGTCAGTGGGGCCAGGGCTGGGCAGCTGGAGAATGCAAGCAGTGGGGCAGAGGAAGGGAGTTCCCTGTCTCTTTTCACCTTCCTTTAGCCTGTGAAGCCAGGAGTCAATTGCTCCTGTTTTGTTCCCTTATCTCATTTCTAAGTAACAAAAAGGAAGAGAAGAGAATCAGCCTGATGTTTATTAACATCTAGCAGCCGGTGCCCTTTGACTTCCTTCCCCAGTCCCACTGTGACTTTTTCCAAATCTAATTTATCTTTAACAAAGTTTGAAATTAAATTAGGGATAATGAACTAATTAAATTGAACTGCCACTTTCCCCCACCTGACTTCTCCTACTTGTCTTTGTTTCCAGTATGGCTGCATACAATTCCTCATTATCTGGGTTACATCCTCCCCCCTCAGTTTTATTTTCAAGAGCTTGATTAAAGGGGATGTCAGCAATCTATCCATTTCAGACAGCCCGGCAGATTACCTTTAAACGGTCTTTATTTGATTGAATTAGAGAGCTTTCATTTCTGCTATGACTTATTCTCATCCCTTCTCCATCTCCTATGCACTTGTGATCACCTCCTTGGTAGGACTAGATGTGCCACAGCTTTCCCTCCAATGTGACCATGTGCAATGCTTTTTACCATCCCTAAATAATCAATTCTTACTGATCTAAAAGAGGAAAATTCCTTGTCAGTGTCCCAAGGATTTACCTGCTCTAGTCTCTGGAAAATCCCAGAGCTGAAATTCCCCCAAATTAGGGAAGGAGCTATGATGAAGGATGCACCCACAGATATATGCAAGTATTATTTATGCAGTAAGCTCACTCATAAGGTTGCATTCCTCCTTACAGCATGCTTTTAGGTCTTCAGCTATAGCTACTTACCTGTTCTCTCTTCCTACAGCATCTTAGGCCATCAATAACCTCAAACCTTTGCCCCCATGCTGTTTCCCTTGTGAGCTGTCCCCTCTAAAATTTCACATTCAGGACAGGGTTGGTGCCCTCATCCCACAGCTGGGCAACTAATGGGGAGCCACCTCAGCACTTTGCTTTATTCCTCCCACAAATTGGAAATGCGTTATTGAACAGGGGCGTATTCAGGCAACTTTTGTGTTGGTAGGAAGGAGAAGTGGTAAATGGGAGCTGAGCCAGTGTTTGGTGGTTCTTCAGTATCCCCAGCTCAGACTGTGCCAAATCTGCGATGGGTGCAGATTTAGTGGTTTTATAGTGGTTTTTACAGGGAAAGCAGAGCTGGGAATCTGATCCCTGCTCTCTGATTTACTGGGATCTTGATGCAAGTCTCAAGGTTTGAGCTATTCTTGCTCTAACAGGGACAAGAAATTCCCAAACAAAAGTGAGAACAGGAGTGTGGGGAGGTGAAGGGGGAGGAAATAATTTAAAAAGCGTATACAAAAAAAAAATCACCCTGATCTGTGGTGTGTCATAGCAGGGAGATTTCGTGGCGGTGAGATTACACCTTCAAAGCACCATATGACTGGCTTTATTTTTGCTTCAGAGAAGCCGGGAGGATTTCCAAATTTGGATTTAGAGGATTACTGTCCTTTTGCTGACAGTAAAATCCCCCACCCTGGGGAGGACGAGGTGAGACCTCCCAGGATGGATTAGGCAGCGCCTGCCTTGTTCCTACCAAGGCGAGCGGTCCTCTGGTGCAGCCCGAGGAGCTGCTGGGGTGTGGAGGTGAAGGCGTAAAGAAAAGTGGCTGCTTCCAACCACAGCCCCCTCCAGGCTGCTGCCTGTTGGAGCTGGGCAGGCTGGTGCCTGAACACCAGCTCAGACAGAACCCAGAACTTGAACGGAGAAAAAAAGCAACCCCAAAGCGACCCAGAACTTACTGTCCGCTCTCGCTCGTTACGTCTACGAAGACCTTGATCCTCATTCTGGGAGCAGGGGTGGGCAAGACACCGCAAGAGAGAGAGGTTACCGCTCCGCTCCGGGGCCGGCCCCGCTGCAGACACTTACCTAGGGAGGCTTTGCTACAGCAAGGGAACTACAGGGCTCCTTCCAGCATGGGAAAGCCAGGGGGCACGGGGGTAGAGGCAAACTGAACCAGCCCACCACGCGCCTTCCTCTCAGGCTGCTCTGCCCCACTGTCACCCACCTGGTGGCACTGATGTTCCTGGTCTGCAGTGAGGCTCTGTGCCCACAGGACATCCACTGGGGCTTTTATTTTTTAAAGCCATTTTCCTCCCACTCATCCCCCTGCATAGAGCTATTTCCTTCTAAGGGAATTCCCAAGGATTCAATTCCCTTACCCCTTATTCTCTCCTCCAACCCAGCCCTCTCCATTCCCAAGCTCCTGTTTCCATGCACCTCCTCTGATACCCTCTGGTGACCCAGAAGTGACTCAGGGTGCTGCAGAGCACCCCAACACTTCCTTTGCTTCCTCACTTGTCTCCCCACCCTCTTCTGCACCTCTTCATTGATGCCACTGTGGGGCTGCAGCCCCGTTAAGCCCTCAGCCCGTTCCTCCCATTTGAAAGGCAGTAAAATAAAGGGAGAGGAGCAGGGTAGAAGCTGCAATCACCACGACTTGGGAAACACATGTGGACAAGAAGCAAGGGAGAGTCATAGCCAAGGAGGGAGCTGCCCGTGGCTTTTTCTTGGTCAAAAACCTTTGGCATCACACAGCAAATCTCCTGGGGAGGTAGGAGAGTTGTCTCTACTTTGGATAGGGAACTGGTGGTTTTAATACCTGGGAAATGGGTACGATTATAGGGTAAGGGAGTGGGAGAAGACCTTGAGGATACCATTTTCCTTTTCAGTGCCATTCTGCTTCACAGTGTCACCGGTAGCTAGAGAGGCCCCAGAACCACCACTGGTGGGTTTAAATGCGAACTGAGCCCTAAGCAGTCCCTGCTGTGGGACCCGAGCTCAAAGGGCCTCGGTGACACTGCAAGTGGAACGAACAGGGAAATGAGCTGGTCGGATCTCTGGTTTTGAGAAGGAGAGCACCAAAGGAAAACCTCCTTCCCTCTCTCAAGCACTCAAGCATGCCATCTGCATCAGCCCCATGCAACGCAAGCTCTTTATTTTGCATACGCAGTCCCTCCCTGGCTGCCTCGTATTCACTTTCAGATGCAAGAACCTTTCCGTGTTCCCATGTTCTCTCACATACTCTCCCACCTTGTTCTTTCACACATGCACATATGCTCCCTCTTATCTATAGTCTCTTCCACGCACACAAACCCTTTTTTCTCCCCCCTTCTTTCAGTCCCCTTCTCTCTCCCTCCCCTTCTTGTACTGGGTAGCTCGGGAGGGCCTGCTTAACATCTTCCCAAAGTTTTGTCCTCAGCTTCTGCATGTCCTAGTATTGCTGCTTTGCTTTGCAAAAAAAAGCCCCCAAACAAGCTGTGCCTTTCAAACCCACCTCTTTTCTCCCTGTGCCTCCAGCCCCGCTGGCTGCAGAGGGGCTGCCCAGGTCAGAAACCACCCCGTTAACACTTCCCCCACCCCATGCCTCTCATCGCTGCAGAAAGCAAAGGAAAACGCTGCAGAGAGCATGCACGGAAGGCAAGGCAAGGAGATCCCTGCCAGCCCCCGCGGCACGAGGGTAGCAGAGGAGCAGCATCACGTGCAGGGGTACGGGGCGGGCAGGATGGGGCCGAGGGGCTGCTGAACGAGAAGGGCAGGGGGTGCAGGGGAAGCACTGGCTGCAGAGGAGCAGGGGGAGGAAGGCAGAGTGCGATCGTGTACCTTGAGGCCAGAATCTGAGGGGAAAGGGCCTAGAGTGACATGCGCTAGCGTAAGTTGGGCTGGATGGTTGCGTACTCGACTAGGTCTCCGCCAGCATGGATGGAGCTCCGAGGGCTGGGTGACGAGGCCAGAGCGGACGTGTCCAGCTCTGCATAGTGGACATCACAGTCCTTGTTGCCAGAGTTCTGGAGAGAAGAGAGCAGCAAGGCGGTGGGGACACAGGAGGAGGGATTTTGGGGTCGGGGAGGGTGAGGATACGGGAGCCGAGCCAAAGGGAGTGAATGAATGAGGTGGGGGGGGGGGGGTGTGATGGGACGGGGAGAAAGAAGAGAAGGGTGAAGGGGGGAGGAAGAAAAAAGAGTTAAAAAGAGGGAGGGAGGGACGTAATGAACAACCAGTCAGGTAAAATCCCAAATCAAACCATGGGCCCTCCTGGCATTGCTCCCCAAAGCTGCCGGTGAGCTGAGCTGAGAGCCCCGCTGCCCTGCGCCTGCCCCCAGCAGCACCTCGCTGCTCCAATCTCCTCCTCGCCCCCCTCTGGGACCAGCACCTTCCTCACCCGGGGCTGGTTCAGTGATTTCCGGCCTTACAGGGTACCTGAGCTGGCACTTGTGACCCAGGGATTTGGGGTGGTGATGATGGGGAAGGATTGAGTGTGGGTGTCAGGAGGGAGATGCCTGCAGGGAGTGGGTCCGTAGCACCAAGGGCAGGGGGAGGCTGCAGGCACGTTACTGTTGGGAAATGCCACGGCTTAGCCTGTGCTGCTGTTTTTGTTTTTTTTTTTGCCCAAGTGTGGGGGCTGTAATGGTCTTTTTTACATGCCGCGTTTTTGCACAAGGCTTTACTGCACATTATGCTGCTGCGGATTAACTCTGCAGCATGATTTTGTCATTGTGATAATGTAATAGATGCTAAAAGCATCCTTCTTTTGGCATGAAAATATTTATGGACTTTTCCTTTCTAAGCAGGCTTATCAGCAAGAGCTGCATGAATGGAATATTACCCAATTTGTCTGATCACTCCTATCCAGACATCCTTCATGCTTTGCAAACAGCAATGGTCAGAGGACCTCGGGAAGCAGGAGGGCCTGGAGCCCTCAGTGCTCCGTGGGGGAAATGAGCCACCAGCAAGATGAAAGGTGCATTTTTGGGACAGCCCTGGTGTCAGTAGCCAAGGTGTGAGGGGTGCCCTGGCTCCTTCCCCTGTGGAGTTGCTTTAATTTCTGTGCCAGCATCCACCGAACATCTGCTGAGCCTCTCTGAGAGGAGAGAGCTTGCTCTTCCAAATGAAACAGCTTTCCCATTTCCCCATCCTTTTTCCAAAATGGCCACATTGCACAGAAAGCATGCAAAAGGTGTTTAGTCTGAAAATGTTTCTCTTCCTTTGGTTTGGAGCTGTCCTCAGCCACGCAGCAGCTGTGGCAGAGCCATTCTCAGGAGTTTGTGGCCCTGTAATGATGTGGCTTAATGCCTGTTGCTGGAAGGGGCTGTTTGGGGATGATCAGCTCCGGCCATTGCAGATTAACTGTCCGTGGACGTTGAAGAGGATTAGTAGTGCCAACTCCAGTCTCAAGCCTAAATCTATGCCCTGCAGAACTGTCCCCTTGGTCTTTGTGTCTCAGCACCCTCTCCAGTCTCAGAGGAGGGCAAACCAAGCCTTGATCTCCTCCTTCTCCAAACTGGTGCTGCCTTCCTCCGGCGGTGATTTCTCTGTGGAGTTCTCCTGCTCTCTGCCACTCCTGGGCTTGCTCCTGCTCCCTGCTGCTTGTTTGGAGCAAAATTTATTACAATATCAATAATGTGACTTGTATACAAGGTCTAGCACTGCTACATGCAAGCGCTCTGTGTAAATCTTCAGCATCGGCACCCTGGTAATTGCCCTGTAAACTGAGAGGAATTATTTTGCTGTCTGCAGCAATGAAACTTTCCTTTCTGCTCCGCAAATGGGTATCGCTGACACTTACACTAATCACACCACAGCTCCCACATGCGCTCGTGCTTCCACCCCTCATGCTCCTCCTTGCTGCCAAGCACGCAGCATTTGCATGGCACAGACACTGCTGGGCACGCAGGGCACGCCTCTGCTTTTGCACGCCCACCTTGCTGTTCACACTGATGTGCACGGCCACCACCACTCACAGACACGCATACTGCTTGTAGGTGTCACCTGAAGCACACGCTTCCATCCCATTCACTCCTGCTTGGATGCCCTCACATCAACCGAAGCTTTTGCCCCACGAGTGCTCGGAGACAAGTGCTGCAGGCAACACCACCACCTCTTGCACACTTTGGTACCCTTAATTTTCCACTGCACTGTCCTTGAGTGTCTGTGCCCTCGGCTTTGTGTTCATGGCATCTTTCCCACAGCTTGTGACGCCCAAGCATCCGTACTCACTTGTAGCCTCCGAACCTTCAGGTCCCCTGTCCCTGCAGACTTGCCCCAGCC
Source organism: Anser brachyrhynchus (assembly GCF_964034855.1). Taxonomy (NCBI): domain Eukaryota; kingdom Metazoa; phylum Chordata; class Aves; order Anseriformes; family Anatidae; genus Anser; species Anser brachyrhynchus. The sequence goes on from NC_137718.1 coordinate 2,929,788, forward strand.
TTTCCCTGCTGGCATGTCCCTGCTCGCGGGGCTGCTCCCCCCCTGCCTCTCCAATGTTCTCTCCTCCTGGCACCTCTCCCACATCCCCCACCCTCACTCTTTGCCATCTCTAATCATTTCCCGACTCCCATTCTCATGCCATGAAGTTGTTGACGCCAGGCACTGGCTCTCACGCAACCTGGCGATGAAGCCAGTTTATCCCAAATGATGAGGTTCCCCCAATTCATTCAAAGCCAAATGTGTCCGTCCTGTTTTCCTGCAGAATCACTTCCCTTCAAAAAGGGAAATGGGATGCCTGTGAGTGGTCCTGCAGGGAGAGGGGCAGGAGCTGGCTCTTCTGCAAGGCATGGCTGGGGAATGTGCTGCAAACCTGGCCTTGGCTGCGTTATCTGAGCAGGATCCAGCACATCCAGCCCTCGTTGGGAGCAAAGGGACACCCTCCTTCCCCTTGCCAGCCACGAACCCGCGCAGCCTGCTGCCTGCCCAAAGGATACGGCGATTTAGCAAGAAGCAGGAGCAAGCTTTGTCTCGTTCCCACGGCACGAAGCCACAGCACAGTGCGCACGTGTGATGGGAGCCCGAGGGCAACAGCACGGCCAGCAGCCAAGCTGACCAGCAGACAGGGGACATGTCCAACCCACAGCTGTGCCAGACCGGTGCCAAGGGCGGTCACAGCTGCAGCAGCAATGGCCGAGACACCCGGACCTTGCATCCCCAGCGCAGAGGGACTTTTATCATGGGCCAGAGGAAGCCAGAGCTGCGCAGCTCATCATTGCTTGGCTCGAAGCATGGCGAAGGAGCAGCGAGTGCCAAGCACGGGATGTGGAGATGCATCTTCTCAGACCAGGATTGAGAGCAGCAAACTCTGTTCCCATGGTTACTGAGCAGCTACCCATCAGGCCACATCTCACATCACTAACTCTGCCACTTAATTAACTGACTGCTCGTTATTTCCCGAAATGAGCTCCTCCATCCTCCTGCTTGCCTGAAATTCAGCTCTCAGATGCTCTCCACAGAGCAGCCCGTCTGGCTTTAGTGCCCTGCTTCATTTAAACCTCATCTGCCACTCAGCAAGGGTTGGAAAGGGCTGGAAACCAGCCCCGGGACCGCGGGAGGGCTCCAAGGGGAAGTTTTTCTTTGGGGACACCAGCCACTTCCAGCTAGGATGAAGTAAATAGGATCACATCGGCACAGAGCCGTGTCTGAGCCCTTTTATCACTGAGCCCTCGGCGCCTGCCTTGCTGCAGACTTCTGCTAGCGAAAGGTCACTGGGCCCCATCCTTCCATTATCTGCACAGGAATGCGCATTGAGGGGTCATTCCGGGATGAGCTGGAGGGAAGGGAATAATTAGCTGCGTTCATAAAATATTACTCAGTATTGGCTGGTATTTCTGCTGCCCCCTCAGACAAACGGGCTCACACTGCACCCGGCTCATGCGCAGCACCCTGAGCCCTCCCTCATTGTCCCAGGCCTGGTGGGAGGAAAGTTTTCGGTTTCCTCCTCAGGGAAGGACTCCAGAGCTACCTGTGCTCTGTTTCCTATGCCTTTGCCCTTCTGTACCCAACCTTTTCTCCAGCAGCCTCCCTCCTGGACGAGCAGCCCTTCCCGTGCAGCTGCTAGCAGCTCTCCCTGACCCTTAATCTCCCTGCTGCTGCTGCCTCACATTAGCATCCCTCTCTCTGTGAGGCTGAACAAATCCACACAAAACAAGGGGGTTTAAAGAACTTGTCGATTGAGTCAAACACTGGCACGCTCTGCCCGGCAGATAATTGCTTTGAGGAGCTGCTGCTTTCAGCTGCAGGCACTCGCGGGGCTCGGCTGCAGGAGGTGACCGGGGTGGGACAAGGGGTTTAACTCTCATAGGTAGCTACAGAGGAGGTCCTCTGATGGAGATTTGGAAGAAGCAGGGTGTTTCGGGGGGAGTGACCCCTAAAGCCCCAGCTGGAGGACCTATGGAAGCCAAGGGGCAGGTGCTGAAGCAGGGCGACCAGTCTGTGCTCTGGGTGTGGGGGTTGCCTCCCTCTGGGTTGGGGTGCTCCTGGCCTCTGAAGGCTGGCGGTGCACCAGCTGGCTTTTGGGGTCTTTGGTTTCGTGGGGTGAGGGATCCTGGGGGAGAGCAGCGAGGATGAGGACAGCAGCACTCTCAGCACCCCGTCTCCTTACCAGCTTGTCGGTGTAGGGAGAGGGCTCGCTGGCTGCCATGTCGTAGTACTGAGGCTGCAGAGGGAGCTTCTGGATTTCCTCCTCGTGCTTCATGTTGTCCAGGTGAACAACCTGTAACAGGAGGGAGGAGAGGGGTGAGGGGAGTAAGGACAATCCTGCCACAGCCTGGGACACCACAAGGTGCTGCCGTGAAGGGCAGTGCCTCTCACCTTCTCCCTGGCCATATTATTTGCCTCCTGTTCTCTTTATTTCATTCTCACATTCCTCTTCTCATCACGACCACTCGTGCCATACAAAAAAATGAGGATGCTCAAAAGCCCTCACACCTAAGAGCCCGTCTGAACACCAGCTCGTTCAGAATTCAATCCCTCCTGAAGGGAGTAAACAGGATCCAAATTACAGCTTTCAATTAGTGCCAGTTTTTGGGGATTGTGGGCAGACAAGTCCTTCCCTGCTGCCCCTCAAACTCAGGCCATGGGCTCCTTTGCTCTTACAGACCCCATGCCCCAAAATTTAGGCACTTTGGGCTCAAGTTTTCCTTGTCGGGGGAAGGGGCTCGCCGCGAGGCTGGGGAGCCGTACCTGGATGTCTTCTGCAGTCAGGTGGCTTTTCAGCTCCTGTTTCCTCTTCGGCGGAGGGGCAGGCTTGTGGGACGGAGGCAAGTCAATTCTGCAGGTAAAGAAGCGGCTGCTGGTTAGAGGGCAGGAGAAAGGGGTCTCATATGCTGGGACAGGCTGGTGTCTGCGTGCACTAAGGGTCTGATCGTGTTTGTCACCAAACTGCCAATGCAATCATTGGCTCCTCTCCTGGGGCACCACAGAGCACCCAGCAGTGGTAACGGGTAATTAGCAGGAGGTAATATCACACCCATGGCAAGCTCAGGAGCTGCTCTGGAGCCCTAGCCCCTGCCCCAGGCTTTCCATTAGGGGATTGAATCTTTCTCCTCCGTGCCACATAGTGGTTTTGTCCCTGACACCCCGATCAGGGGATCAGCTTCTGTCCCAGGGCACAGGGCTTGGCAGCCGTTGTAATCCCAGCCCAGAGCCTGTCTCTCTGCATTCTGTTCGTGCGCGCAGATGTGTCTAATCCTGTTACAAAACTTATTAAAACTCCGATCCACTAATTAGCCGGCTCCCCCTCTCCAAAATTCACCAGATCTTCTGATAGGGGTGGGCGGCTTTCCTGGGCAGCCTAACGGCTTGCAGCATGGGACCCGAATTTATGGGTGAGAGAAAGTGCAAAATGGGTCCCAGAGGCTCTGCAAAACATGGGCTTTATGGCTCTAAAGAAAAGAAAGGCTATTAACTTTCCGAGGCTTTGGAGCAGACCCCTCAATAGAGGCAGCACCTCTGCAGTCCAGGGCACCGTTGTGTTTCTATTCTCAGCTAAAGTGGCTGTTCCCTGTTCCTTCCTGGAGGGCCATTGTGGGAAGTGGATTGTCTGAATGCGTCTCTGTCATGGGGCTGATGCTGTTGATGCAATTTCACCTTGTGGTGCTATTTTTTTTTTTGTTCGTGTGCCTTTCTGTCTCTCCTCCCGCTTTCCGCGGTTCCCTTCCCTCCCTCCCTCGCTATCCTCCGCTGCCCTCTCTCAAATGGGATTAAATGGAGCACAAAATGTGGCCACATGTAAAAAACAGTGCGGTGGGGAGTGTGGAAGATGAAAGCAACTTGTGGCCTTCGGGCTGTCAGTGCCTCGCTGCAAGGTGGGAAGGGAGGGGGTGCTGCGGCGGCACGGCAGCGACGAGGCAGAGCTGTGCAGGGAGAGGACAGGGAGAACATCTCTGCAGAGGGCTCTGTCCGTGCTGCACACTTGGTGCTGAGCTCCACGCCACAGCGTGGCAAATCCAGGAGAAATGTTTGCCTCCTGGCTTTTCTTGTGTGCAGGCAGGGAAAGGGCCGGCAGTGCTCCGTGTCTGCTGCCCCATCCCGCAGCACCCGCAGGCAGCACAGCACTACTCACAGGTCGTGGTCCGCCTCCGTGCGGTTCTTCTGTTGCCTCCTGTAGACGACAAACACCGTGACAGCCACGCCGATGATGAGCACCGCGGCGATGACGCCTCCCATGATCCCAATGATGCCTCCCGGGGCGCCCTGAGGTAGCGGCTTGTCTGCAAGACACAGGGAAGCACAGGGCAGAGGGTTAGAGCCCCTGACCACATGATGGGGTTGTGTTCACAGCCCACCGTGCCTCCTAGGGCTAACAGCTTCCTAATTCTGCTATTTCCCCTTAAATTGGGTGGTTATTCCTGGAGGCACCCTTGTTCTGTCCTGGAAGAATGAAGGGTCAGGGAATAAAGGTGCCCCAAAGCAGCCTCCCATGTCATTCACCCCTGTGGGACTCATGCGGACCTGCCACTCGATATTATTTAATTATCTCAAAAGTGTTCTGCAGGACTTGGTCACAGCCTCTTCACTGAGTTCCTGGCACTGCTGAGACGAAGAAGAGCTTTGCTTTTCATGTGGAGCTTAGAACAGCTGAGGACCAATGCTCAATTTATTGAGGTGGAGCAAAGGGATGTGCATCAGAGCTCGGCACCCCTAAACCTCACAAAACGGGTGTCCTGAGTGTAGGATTTGGGGATGAGGGAGAGAGGGATCACATCTCATGCTCCGTCTCCTGTCTGGCCCATTGCTCTGTGGCATGGGCCGGCTCCTCGGTGACTACCATGGACCTCATTCAAAGGAAGCCAATCCCACGGGCCTGATGGGAAACCGCTTTGAAACGTACGATAAAAGGATTTAATTTGCTCTACCTTCCAACCTAATTAAACTTGAAAACTAGCTAATTGGTACTTTGTACTTACAGCGCTGGCAGTGATGAAAGAAGGAGATAATTGGAATGGAGGAGGAAGAAGGAGGAGGAGGAGAAGGAAGAGAAATCCAGGGGAAGGGAGCAAGACAGGGAAGAAGGAAAAGAGTGCTTTGTAGAACTTGTCTGTCACACCAAGTTTTTGTACTTTTCTTGCTGCCCTGGCTGCTGGCTGCTCTCAGAGAGTAGATATTGGACTATATGGACTGCACTCTGCAACATTTATGGCTTTGGTTGTCAGTGGTGGGTGGCCGGTGTCTCCACTATGTTGCCCATCCCCAAGGTCTCAAAGTGATGCCCAATCTGCACAGCTATAAAATGTATAAGCACGCATTCCCAAACCATCAAGAACCACTTATACAGGACTTTCCCCCCAAGGCAGGGGCTCAGCCTTTGCCCAGCCCTGAGGCTGGATCCATCGTGCCCCCACCAGCCTGGTGCAGAGCCGGCTGTGCTGACCCTTTGCCAGCAGCCCTGTTCCCAACGCCCACCTCACCGCCAGCCTTCCTCATCCATCTTCCCTGCTGTCATCCAGGAGCGAACTGAGGTATATGAACTTTTCCCAGGGAAATCCCCTCTCCAGCAAATTGCAGCCCAGAGACCCGGAGCATTTACTGTACCAGTGCCAAACACAGGAATTTCCAACACCACACCAAGACACTGCAACCGATGAGGAATTTGCCCTGAGAACCGCCTTGACACTGATCCCGCACCCATTTCCCGATGACTTCCATACAAACCTGCTTTTCCCTTGCTTCACAAGGACGCCCCAGAGCCTGCAGCAGCCGGCAGCCCCCTCCCTGCCTTCCCACACCCCCGCTCCCCAATTAAGAGCTCTGAGCTGGATGTCTTCAAGTGGCAGGATGCCGGAGTCATCAAGACGCGAGGTTCCACTCCCCAGCGTCCTCGGCACCGGCAGCCACTTTTCTCTCTCTTCCCTTCTCCACATTATCTTGTAAATAATATTTCTGCCTTGAGACAGCTTGCTTACAGCAGTGCTCGGGCAGACAGCTGACACGTCGCAATCCAAGCCCCCGGACGGCATTCGAGATTGTGGCAGGGATGGTGACGGTGAAGAATCTCCCAGTCACTTTGGCTGGGGCATTTCCATGATGGATCAGCCCCTAATGGCTCTGTGGCTGGCAGGTAACGAGCAGGGAACATCAGCCTCCCGCTCTCGCTGTAAATCAGCAGGTGTGTGTGTGTGAGTTGGGGACGGGGGCGGGAGGAGAAGGAGGGATGGGGAAGCAGATGAATAAAGCTGAAACGAGTCTGCAGGAGCTGGAACGGGGCTGTGCAACAGCAGAAAGGGGGCACGGAGATTTGGAGAAATGGAAATGCAGCCAACAGGTTGCAGATGTAAACACAGGACACTGGGTAAAGAGTAAGGGGATGAGGAGAGGGAAAAATGGGGGAACACAAGGAGAAATGCAGGTGTTTTGGCGGGTCTATCACAGTGCTTCCTTCTCGCCAAGCTCTCACGGCTGTGGTGTGAGCATCCTGCAGTTGTTACCCCCTCCAGCTGCCTAAGACAAGGCTGCACAGCAATGCAGCTCTTCCAGAGAGATGGCTGAGCTATGACAAATTCCTGCCACAAGTCCTGCCCCTGCACGTGCAGGTCTTCTCCCCCAGGGCTGAGCCAGCCTGCAGAAGTGCTGGGCTCATCTCTGCAGGACTCCAGCTAGGAGGAAAGGAGAAAGAGGCAGAGAGAGACCTTCCCTTCTGCTTTCTCTTCCCCCCCCCCTTTTTTTTTTTTTTTAAATTCTTCTCTCATGTGCATCCCCAGCTGTTTATTTCCTCACTCTCCCCTTCCTGGGGCAGGGCTGCAGCTGGTACGTTTTGGAGGGCTGCTTCCCCGGGTGCCTCTGGCCACCTCCTGCCAGACCCTGCTGTCCTGGAGGGCAGGGGGCTGTGGGAAGGCTGCTGGGGTCCGTCAGGGGAAACCACAAGAGCAGATTGTACAAAGCAGTGGATGAGGATTCGGTTACGCTGACAGGGCTTTTGGGCAGCCCCGGGAAGATGTTTGCAAGGCTCGAGAATCGGGATCAGAATAAATTGGCAGGACAGCTCAAGGGCCTCCAGAGTGGAGTGGGAAAAGGCTTTGCCAATTAAGAATGCAAAACCCCTTGCTCTGTGTCACGCTCAAATAATTTAAAACTCTCCAAAAAGTTTGTGTGAGGCACTTGGCAGGGAGGCAGGTACCAGAGAACCCAAAGGGGCTGAATGAACAGCTCAGCCTTATCTGGATGTCTGAGGGCTGCTGGGAACTCCTCGTTCCTGCTGGAAACTGAATTAATTCAAAGTATTACAATTAAGGAGAAAACAAGGACACCCCGCCCCCAGCCTCCTTCGGAGCAGTTTGGTTCGTTGCTTTGTTCTCCCACGGCTCTTCTGGAGATGGAAGCAGACACAGGAAAGGAAGAAATGCGGTTATCTGTCCATAAAGCCTCCTTCCAGCCACCTGGTAGCGTGTCTGGGTTTCCAAGAGGAACCAGCGATAGATGAGGATCTTTCTAGCAAGAAGACCGATTGAACCATTTTCCTGAGATGCTGCCACTGTAATCCACCAGCACGGATCCTCAGTTAAATCACATCCAGCAGCCCAAAGGTGCTGGCTGTCCCCATCTCCCAAACAAATGAAGGATGCCCACCAACAGGAGAGCCGCACCAGGCACAATCGCAGCGCGCAGCCCATGCAGAGCTTCCTAGCTCTGGCTGTGAACCCCCCCTTGTCCAAACAACCTCAGGGCTGATGGCTCCACTTGCTGGGATGGAGCCGTGGCTGTGATTTACTGCCCAGGCCCTGCAAACAGCCGTGGTAGCGTTTCAAACCAGCGAGACAAAGGGACGGAGCTGTCCACGCGCCGTGCCTGCGGGGTGAAATAGTGCAGCTGCAGAGCGCACCAGTAAATAAAAACAGGGGAACAATGAAGGCTTTGGAGAACCAGCTCGCAGGAGAGAGGGAGATGTTCCCAAAGGGAACTCGAAGTGAGGCGAAGACGGGTGAACTGGAAAGCTTCCAGAGGAGGGCATGCCGGAGCAGAGGAAATGACTCACATGCTCTCGGCGCGGGGGGAGCGATGTGCAGGGCTTCACGGGAGGAGCAGAAAGGAGAGACAGCGTCTGCCACGCTTTTGGGGGTAGTCTCCTCTTAAAGCTGCTTCTGTGGCTGGGATGTTCGCGTCGTGAAGCACCTGGATGGCCTTGGGATCCTGAGAGCAGGACCCAGCGCATCCCCACCGAGGGTCTGTGCTGCCCTGGGGCTGACTTGTAAAGCTGCGCACAGCACGTGCACAGGGGTGCTCCAGCAGCACAGAGTGGGTCCTGCATGCCCTGCTGGCATGAACGGGGTGGGATGGAGGTGCTGCTGGGCAGGAAGGGAAGGCTTCATTTATGAGAATTCTGTCCTGGCCATCTCCCGTGGGGCCAGCTCAGAGAGAGCCCGAGCCCCACCGAGCTGCTGGTGCTCAGCCTGCATCCCCCAGGAAATCTGAGGCTGGGTCTGTCCCCAGCCCCAGCTCACTGCAGCTCACACTCGTCTGCTTTTGCCAGCTTCTAACTTCAGCCTGATCCTTCAGTGCTTCACAGAGAAGCAGCATAACGACTCCCAGCACTTCTAATAAAACATTTGCCGAAAGGTCTGCCCGCATCTGTAACCAGCTGCGAAGAAGGGTTCCGTTTCTGCTTATCCCCTCCCCACACAAAACAAATCCCCGTCTATTTCATGGCTGGCTAGCCAAGGCACTCAGCAACGTGCAGCTTTGCTCGCAGACACATTGCAAATCAATGGGAAGGAGTCGTGATTCTTCTCCTTTCATTAGGCTGGCAGCTAGCAGAGCTTCAAAGCTGCCAGCCTTGCTAGAGTTAAAGCAGCCTCGGCACTAAATTGCACCCCTGTTCGGGCACATAGAGCCCGTGTGGCTAAAGCAGGCTGTCCCAGTACAGCGCCAGCTCCCAGTAAGCCTGTCTGTGACCTGGATTGCCGTCCTGATCCAGTGGAAGGGGTTAGCCCTTTTGCTGGACTCCTCCTGCCCGCTGAACCTCCGAGTAACACGATGAGATCAGACGATGCATATTTATAATGCACCCCACCTGACACATTCCAGGGAGCCTGAGACACAGCGAGTTTGCAGAGCTAAATTAAACCGAGCTGAAAAGCTTGGCAGAGCAAATACATCCCCGGTTAGGTTTTAAAGACGAGCAGGATTGTCTAATTTGAGACGCGCTGCAATAGCGCGCACACCCCCGGGCACAAGCTGGTTGGGAGCCTCGTGGCACCTCGTGTCTGCAATGGGTTAAAGAAAGGCTGCTCCCAGGGGAGGTGAGCACAGAGCTGGTGGCCAAAGGGTGGGATAAGCAGCAGTCCCTGGAGATTTTAAAGGGATTTTAAGTATGAGGGAGGTGGGTTTCTCAGGGGCAGCCCCGCTCACTGTGTATCTTAAGTGAAGCCCTTGCAGGGACAGCTAAGTGTCCAGAGGATAAAAGGGATTAAGAAGGGGAAGACTGCTTGGAAAGCTGAGCCAGTGGCACAGGAGCATTGGGGTGTGAGGCCGGAGTCTCTTGTCCAGCAGCAGCAGCGTTTCCTCCGACTGCTCGGAGCTGAGCCCAGAATCTTGGTGCCCCTTTTGCTGCTGAATGGCCACAAGCAGAGCAGAGAAGAGGAACGTGCCACCTCGAGACCCTTGCACCAAAGCCCTGCTCAGACCCTGCTCCATCCCAGACCCTCGCCCAGGTGCAGGTGGAGGTGGCCAGGCTGCAAGGAATGGCTGAGAAAACATCTCACAGTGAAGTGCAGGGCGGCGAGCACACATCAATGCTTGGCAGGCAGTTTGGGGATTGCAGTGCCTCTTAATTCCTGCAGGATCCAGAAGCAGCTCTGTTACCGGGTGCTCATCTGGTGACCTAAGCTGGGAGAAACTGGGGGAGGCAGACCTCAGCCTGGGGAAAAGAGGAGCAGTTTGGTTAGCTAAGGTTGCTGGCAGGGATTTCGGAGCAGGAAGAGTCTCACGGCTTCGCCTGGTGACAAAGGCATAGCAAGAGCAGAGCGGATCCAGCAGCCCTCCCCAGAGACTCAACCAGCCACAGAAGGAGCCCAGGACCTCTCCGGCCACAGGAGAAGATTTTTCTGGTTTTATATCCCCTGAGGACCTGGAGGTGCACCCAGACCCCTCTGCGAGTGACCTGGTGCATCCCCCTCCAATTGCTCTGCTGGGAACCGAGGGGCTGGGTGTCCTGAGAGCATGCAGGGACACGGGTACCCCGCTGTCTGGGCACTAATCGTGACATCCCTTTGAGATCCCTGCCCGTTTTGTTCCCCTTTGTAATTTTTACTAGCCCGACCAGTAATTAAAACCTCTGCAAACCACTCGTCCATCTCAGATGTGGTTTGGGGAAGACCCTGGCAGAGCGGCGGCCGAGCCAGCCCTCCGCGGGGTGCCGCTTTGAGCTGCGTGCCCAGCTGCAAGCAGACACATGGACGAGCTGGGTTTTATCAGGGATTTCACACACATTCCTGCACAGGCAATCTCTTTGCCATTCACCACGGGTGGGGGCAGCTCAGCCCTGTCCCATAACCACCAGCTCCCTCCCTTTCCTCTCCCGCATGGGAAGCGCAGAGCCACCCCTGGTTAAGTAGCTGCTGGCAGCAAAAGCACGTCTGGAATGCGGCTTTAACCCCTGCTGACCTTCCCTCGCATGCCTCCCGAGCCTCCTCCTAGCCACTAATGGGGAGGATGTTGGATTAGAGCAGGAGGAGCAGCCCGTTAACCCCATGGGATCCAGCAGAGGTGGGGCGAGTTGTGGTGGGAGACGCCCCGCAGGTTCCTCTCACTGCGCTGGCTTTTCTCCTGCTTCTGGAGCAAAGCGTGGCAGCTGTCAAACAGCACCTGGAAACGCGCTCTGACAGCTCAGGAAGGAAGCTCTTTGCTTTGTGGAAGGACAGAGCTCAGCAGGAAGAGCCACGAGTCCGGAGGATGCGACAGCAGCCGCTTATTTGCAGCAGTGGCAGCGCCCCTCTGCACGCACATGCCGCATCCCAGCCAGGATCTGCCCGTGTTACCTCCAGACTCTGTGATGTCCCTCTCTCTCGGTGGCGCTTGGTGGCTCTAGCAAAGAGGGGGACCTTGTTTCTGCTGTCTCCAACTCTGCCCTCTCTGCAGCCAACACCAGAGACCGCCCGGCTTCCCAGGGCATTGCGTCTCGGTGCAGTTACACGGAGAGTGCCCAGCCCGGTCTGGGAGCCGATGAGCCCCAGGTTATCTGATGTTTCCTCTGCCTCCCAACCCTTAATTTTAGTTCTGCTTCATTTCCTTGCAGCTCAGAAGAGTAATGAACAATCAAATCCCTTTTGTAATTTATTTCTTCTGCTGTACAGTCTCGAGGAGGTGATGACACTTGAAATTGCCTCTCCTGGAGGAAGGAAGGGGCCGGATCCCAATTCCCCTTACACCACAGTGTGTCTCCCTTGATTCGGCAGCTAGCTCTAGCTGCCCAGAGAGCAGCAGGTCTCAAGTCCATGTTTAGCCAGAGATACAGCCTCGCTTCCTTGATGAGCCCATTAAGGTCATGTTATTACAAGCAGCCACCAGATGAATTGTGTCGGATAGACGGCACAGGGACTGCAGCTCGGGCTCTGTGTTAATAGAGTTAATTTGCTCAGCAATCTTCAGCATCGCTCCTGAGAACATCTCACTCTGCTCGGCCACAGGTCCTGGGCCACTTTTACCTGGTTTTGCCCGCAGGGTGCTTGCACCCCAGGACTGCTGCATCCTGGATGTCCCCAAGGGATGAGCTCAGCTCCCTGCTGGCATCAGCTCGAGGCTGCTTGGGGCTGGGTGCGGGCACAAGGTGTGCGTGACACGAGGGGGAACTGCTCTGCTTCTCTGTCACAAGGCCAAAAGCAAAGAGTTGTGCAAATGGGAAAGAGGAACAGGGCCACAGCTCTCACAAAAGGCAGCCCAGGCATTGTTTTCCTGGCCCTTTTCTTGCTCTTCTGTCTCCTGCTCATGGGAAGGAAAAGGCTCCTAACAAAGGTTGCCTTCCAGCTTCCCAGACATCTCACAAGCCCTGCAGGACAGCCTCTGCCTTAGCGTGCAACCACCAATATTTATCCACGTAACCTTATCCAGCTGGGTATGTGTTAGCTTCCACATGGGGAGCTGCCCCCACCTCCAATGCAGATCAAACAGAAAAGCTGGAAAAAGAGAGACCAGTGAGTACGAACGAGAAGCTGTGAAGCTGTTGATACAAAAGCTAAGGTCACCCTGGGGAATGCAACAGGGGGAAAAAAAGTTTGCAATGCTATATAGGCACTTTACCAGATGGAGATGGTCAAGAGGGCAGTGATCATTCAGAAAAGGCAGAAGATTTGAATAACTGTTCGTGATCTGTCTCGGGAGAGAAACAGAAATTTGTTCGTGGCTTTTGAGATGACAAAACAATTTCTGCATGTTAGGAGATGGCAGAACCAAGCAATTGTTGGACAGCATCTCTTAGGATACTCCACTTATTATAAGCAAATATGTTGGAAACTTAGCCAAAGAGCCCCCTATCTCACCTCTGTTAGTTCGTTCTGTTTTTAAATACATTGGACCAGTTAAATTCTAGAAGGTTAATTCTGGCAGACTGGAAGAGGGCACAGAGAATGACCTGAAACCTGTAGGCTGATTTGCTGGCATCAAAGAAAAAGCTAACACGGGCTCCAGTTAATAAAGTATTAAAAGGCAGGAATATAATCAATGCCAGTCTACACGGTTCATGGAAACAGGTCTTGTCAGTCAAATACAATGTCATTTTTTTGCCCACTAAACCAGTCATCTCATCAAAGTAAGCATAGAGATGGAACAGAAAACAGATTAAGAGTGACTAACTGACAGGTCTCAGGAGGAGCTGCCAGGAGGGAATCGCCGTCGGTGGACACGTTTCTGCCCGGGGTAACGTGGGGAGGAGTGGTGGGCCTGATCCAGCTCGGTGCTTTCAGCAGGTGTGGGCAGATAATCACCACCTGGGTGCCTCAGCAGTGCTGGGTGAGGCAGAGGTTGGTACATAAAGGCCGTAATGGATGCAGGATGCTGTAATACAATCACAATTATAATTGTACAGCTACAGTACCCTGCATCTGCATCCTTATGCTTATTTTTAAAAGGAAGAGCACACAGAAGAGAAGAAATGAGAAAATAATTGAGTCTAGCTTCCCTGTAAGTCTACTACGAATAGACCTTAAGGGGTGTTCCTTAACACCTCCCTGCAAGAAATAAACTGGTGGCAACGTGCAGCAGGCAGCGGGCGAGGGCTGGGAGCTGCACACAGAGCCCCAGGGGCTGCCAGAGCACAGCCCCAGGGTCACGCCGTAACCACCCGACGAGCCTTCCCCATCCCAAAATCTCCTTCTCCCCACCCTAATCCCTTGCCGTGTGTCAGCCTTTTCGGCTCGGCAGTCAGCTGAATGCTGAGAGCGAGGACGTGACCTCCTCTCCGACACAGGGAAGGTGGCGAGCCTCAAGGAAAAACCATCCTGGGGAGGGGAGAGGGGTCCTGAGGCTGTCGCGGAGGGTGCAGAGCTGCTCCGTGCCTGCTCCTCTCCTGTTGCTCAGGTAACACTTGCAAGGCAGGTCCTCCAAGCAAATTTTTAGGTCAGTTATAATTGGGAAACCTCGCGTGGAGCTATAAAACATCAGTTAATATGCTGGAACTATCTAGTTAAATGCCAATTATAAAACCCCATAAGTTCCTCAACTCAAATATATTAATAACATAATTAAACATTTATTGCTTATGCAAATTAAAAGTTAAGTTAATCGGACATCAACGAAACCCCAGGAAGTGACCATTTAAGTAACTAATTTCTATTTAATTATGATTCCTTCCTATTATAAAGCCCCCATGCCATTATTTCTGGACTGCTCGGCGGTGTTTACTCGAGCCGTTCAGACTCGGCATTCCCACTCCGGCATCCATCGGTAATCCCAGACAGCTGCAGCATTCATCCAGCAGCCGGGGCCCTCGCACAGCTGGCAGCAGCTGGGCCGGGTGCCCCTGCTCCCTGCTCCTTCTCCCACCTCCTCCTTGGCTAAGCTGCTAGGGAGGCGCAGCCGGGATTAAATCTCCTCCGTTCTGGAGTGGAAAAGGGAAGGGAGACGCACCAGACCCATGGCAAGGCACCTGCTGGGGATGGCAATAATGTGTATTTGTGTAGATCCGACGGGCAGAAGGTAAGGATTTAGCCCTTCTGAGCTCCTCCCCGAGCCTTGTCCCTGGTTCCCTCCACACTTTTGCCGAAATCATATCACTTCTCCGCATCGCCGCCGGGCAAGGGCACTTTTTGCACAGTGGGGAGATCGCGGACCTCGCAGGATGTGTTCCAGCTCCTCGGGTGGACAAAGCTGCGTGCCAGCGGAAAGCTCCTGCTCATTATTGTTGTAAAGCGGTAATTGAAAGGGCTGGGAGCTACAGCAGGACAATGAAATGAGGCCGGGAGATGGGAAATGAAGCATTTTGTTCCTCGAGGGATGGAGATGTTTCCCCTGGCGAGCCGAGCCTGTGAGGCCAGGGCCATACGGATGGGCTCCCTCCCTCCAAGCGACAGGCAATCAGTTAAACCTGACAGGTGTGAAGTTGGCAATTTTCTTTTCAAAACTGTGAGATAAACAGGCTGGCAGGAGTTTGAGAGGAGCCGAGAGATAAGGGAGAAATAGAAACGTTCAGGCACCTCTCTCCGTGGGGCTCGCGATGGATGGAGAAAAAATCTGCTTTGCATAGCCCCAGATGTAGCCAGCACTCAGGTGCTAGGCTAGAAAAAGGCTTGGTGAACATGCGTGAATGATCGAGAGAAAGCCTTTACCCTCCCAGATGCTCAGGGGGTCCTGCCCTCAATCCACTAGGATTTGGTCCATGTTCATTTCCAGGGATTTCGCCAGCACAGAATTGCTCCTCCTGAGCCCCCCCAGCAAGCCACAGGGCAGGGTTTTCTGCAAAGGGGAAGACCAGTATCCCTAAATTAGGACCTTTCAGTCCCCCCTGGGGCCGATGCAACCTTTTCCATGCACATTTAAATCACGTACACATTCACAATGCAGTGCCCCTGCTTTGCTTGCGCAGCCACGCCTGGTTCTCCTCTTTCTGCGAGCTAGTATGTAAAATTTTAGGAGTGCAACACCCGTTGATATTTTACAGGCTGATCCTTGTTCTGCAAACACTATATAAGAGGGAGCCTGCATCCAAACACGTCCGGGAAGGCTGTGAAATGCCTTGTTCGGAGGAGGAGTGAGCCAGCCCCTCTTCGCCTTCTGCCAGGCACCACGGAGGGCATCTGAGGCTCAACAGCACTTCTCGGTGTCACAGGTCCCCCAGCTGGAATACATTTGCATAAAGCAATTTCCTCCAACAAATACGTTCATACAAATCAAACTCAAGTTCGCAAATAATCTGAAAACACGGTGAAAAAAAAATTAATCAGACATATTTGTTACTACAAGTAATTCACCCAGCTCTGCTCTGAAGCAGCGAGGTTCTCTCGGTTCGACTTTTTGGGCACCAGCTGTAGGGGACTCGGAGGGTTGTGTGACCTTGGGTGCTCTGCCTTGAACCTCTCACCTCGCGGGGAATTGGGAACCTCTGGCCCTTGCAGCCACAGAAGCGGATCCCTGGGAGATCCACCTGGTTGTAAGCGGTGTGCAAGGCTTCAGTCCCAGCAAGAAGGGACACTCCCAGGTGCCGGTGCCCAGGGGTGTCGGGGAGGTTGCCTGGTGGTTCCCTGATTACGCGGGGCTGTGTCTCACTCTCACTCGCTACAAATCCTGCTTAGGCTACGTTAATCTGCGTGGGTGGAAATGAGCATAACTCCGTCGTAGTCAGAAAAGTTGGGTGTGCTTACACCAACAGGGAGCCTGGCTCTGTACCTTCATCATGGATATTTGTGCCCTGCACCCCGTGCACAACCAGCTCCAGGCAGGTACATTTCCTGCTGCTTCCTCGGAGCTCTCTGCTGGGGTGAACACGATCCCCTTGTTCATCCCCCGCCACCCTGACCTCACTCCTCCACTGCCTCCCTGTTTCTCTGCTCATTGACCGGCCTCTGAAGTTGCTTTCGTGGCCAGCAGCGCTCGCCTGCAGAGCTGTGGCTGTGAGAAGAGATCCGAGCCACGCTGCCACCTTTGCTGCACGCATTGCTGGCGTTCCTGCCCCCAACGTGGTTCTGTTTTGTTCCAGAGAAACACGAGACCTGGGGGTGCTCCAGGGGAGTCAGCTCCCGCCGCGCTCAGCGCTCTGCAACCGGAGCTGCCCAGAAGAGGCCCCCCGCCATGGGTTTTATCCATCATCGCTTAACTGTAAGGCACGGCCTGGGAAATCAGCGCGGCATTTCCCAGGGGCTCATCCCAGCAGGACCACGGGCACAGGCAGCCTTTTTACCATCCTCGACCCCCAGCTCCCCAGTGCTCCTTTCCTTCCTCCCCTTTTACCCCCACCCCAGACTTGGCTGATGGGGCTGGGCCAGCTGCGGGGGCTCCAGCCCTGCGGGATGCTCCGCTCCTGGGGCTCCTGACCCAAGCGGCTGCAGCTGAAGCAAAGCTACGCTTCCAACGTCTGTCCTTGCTGGGAGGGGCTGGCAGAAAGGGGAAAACAAAGGCAGTAATTACAGGAACACACAGATCCAGCCTGGACAGCGGTCACAACCCCCTCGGCCATGGCACAGCCTGATGACAAGTCTTCCTGGCTTTTCCCCCTTCACATTTGGGGGCGATGCTCAAGGGCAGGGCTCCGGGGAGCTGCCTGCCAGGCACACACAGAGCCTCCACCCATCCGTCTGTCCGTCCATCCATCCATCCATCCATCCATCCATCCATCCATCCATCCATCCATCCATCCATCCACCAGTGACCCAAGCTGCTGTGCCTGCAGACAGGGAGCCCACGGGCTGCACCAAACCTCTCCTTAGTGCCTAACCCCAACCCTTCCCTCTCCGTCCAGCTCATCCCTTCCCGGAGGAGACCAGGTCAGGCTCAGGCGTGGCTCAGGATCCCCCGTCCTCTCCCCCAGTGGCAGGGAGTGCTGGGTTTTGGTTCGTGCCTCCAGCAGCGAGCCACGTGCTGCAGTCGGGCACAAGGATGCTTTCCCAGGGAGCCTTCTCCAGGCCAGAGGCATGGCAAAGCTCCTGCTGGTATCAGCGCAAGGAAGAACGTGGGCATTTTCTCTGATCTCTTGCTTCCTTTGTCTCTCACTCCCTTGCAAAACCCCGGCACTCGCAGGGCTGTCTGCCTTGATCTCTGGGAACGAGGCTGCCTTTGCAGCGTGCGCTCACGGCGACGAAGCTGGCCGAAAAGAGAAAGGCAAACCAGCGACCTGACTGATCTTTCCTCCCGAAGGACCCCGGGCATCCCTACAGCTTTTGCTCGGTTTTGGTGCCCGATCACCACGGTAGCCAAGCGCTGTGCTGCAGGAGCATCCTACAACCTCAGCCCAAATGTCCCAGGCCGGTGTCCTGGCCCTGCCAGCGGCTCGTTGCACGTGCCTGGAGAAGGCGCAGGAGAGCCCCGGGGTGCCCTGACACTTCTGCCACAGCCCGCCCATCCGCCAGGGCTAGCAGCAGCTTAACAACTTCCCAAGCTAGCGACTGTCACCAGTTTAATAGCCTTTGATGGATTTTTCTTCCATTGGCTTTTCTCGTCACTTTTCCAGCTCAGGCTAAGTTTCAGCCTCAGCAGCATCCTTTGACGAGGAATTTCACTGTTTACACTGTAAACAGGAAAAAAAAAAAACAAAACTTTTATTTTTTACACTATAAACAGGGAAAAAATCCCTCTCCTTTTATTTATTTTGAATCCATTGCCCAAGAATTTCTCATAATACCACCCACTTCAACGGCAAAGGCCATCGTTCCGTGTCCACCTTCTCGGGTGTTGTTTTTGGGAGGCTTGCAAGATCTCCAAACTTGTTTCGGAGCTCTCCTAAGCCTCTGCCTTCATCCGCAAGGAATTCCCAATTCCCACTGCGAAGTGCTGCAGAGCACGGGAGCAGCCCCGGGATGCTGGGGAGCAGATGCCATTCCTGCCCCCACCACTCCTGACAGCTACGAGCCACGGGATGCAGAACGACGCGGTCAGAGATGCACAAAAAGAGGAGAGGGTTTCTTTTTTTAAAATTCTTTATTTATAAAAAAGTACATTTTTTTTTTCCACAGCTGAGCCACTATTGTTTTTTGTACAAGTAAAAGGAAGGGTGATGCAACACCCCGCCCACACAAATTATAACCATGAAAATGTCCCCCTGGACCCCAAACAAACAAATTATTACAAAGGATGGAAAACAAAAAACAAAAATAATCATAAAAGTCCATTACATTATTATTATTTTTATTTTTTATTTTTTACAAAAGCACTTACAACACAGATTAAAAAAAAAAAAAAAAAGAAAAAGAAGTGGGGCTGGGGCTGTTTGTCTGTCTGCAGTCTTTATTCCACACTGATAATTACAGCAAGAGGAGGAAGAAAACGAGATAAAATCACCGGAGTTAAGGAATCGCGTTTTAAAAAAAATAAAATAAAAAAGGCAAAAGGAAAGACAAAGCAGATCCTCAGCGAGAACACCTCGGCCAGCACCGGGGTGTGCCAGCGAGGATCCGGCTCCACATGCCTGCTGCCTTCACCCCAAGCACATTTCGTGGCTCCGCAGCACCGGGTGCCACCGCGAGCCCCTCACCGCCAGCATCCCCCCTGCTCCTCCTCTTCCTGGGACCCCCGACCCATTTGGGACCCCCCCCCCCCAGCTTCGTGCAGCTGCCGGCACGATGCCCTCACCCATCTCCCCTCCTCTCGGCCACGGGGGCTTTCCCTCTGAGCTTTGAGCCTGAAAGTGCCCAAATCCGCGTGTTGTGTGCTTGTGTTTGGGAAAGGCAAACAGCGAAGGAGATCTGCAGCCCCCTTTCTAATTGCATTCCCTCCTCTAATTGCTTGAAGATCAATCTTTTGAGTCTCTCTCTCTCTCTCTCTCCCCCCCTCAACCCCT
The DNA here is from genome assembly GCF_964034855.1 of Anser brachyrhynchus. Taxonomy (NCBI): domain Eukaryota; kingdom Metazoa; phylum Chordata; class Aves; order Anseriformes; family Anatidae; genus Anser; species Anser brachyrhynchus. The sequence continues at coordinate 2,948,761 of NC_137718.1, forward strand.
CGGTGATTTCTGCTGAACAGTTGTGTTTCTTTTTTTTTTTGACTCAACACCAGGAAAATGGCTCCCTTTGTCCCTCGTGTCTTTGCAATCAATTTGGTGCTACCATTTGAGTTTGATTTTTTTTTTTTTACTAAAGAAATCTTCAGGTTTTATTTTTTTTTCCCCCTGGACTGAATGAAAATGATTTAACAACCATGGGGGAAAAAAAAAAAGTAATTAAATAAGGGAAAATAACATCACTAGGGTGAATTGCAATGAATAATCCTAGACGTAAGCCCCAGCAGGAAAACAGCTGGGGTGTCTGTACATAAACTATAGGATTTTTTTGGGGTTGTGACACCGATGTGCCTGCTCTTGGGCACACAGAGGGAAGGAGCTGGGGCTCGGCCCTTGTCCCGCTGGGTGAGATCCACCAGGATGCCCGGGGGGCTCGGGGCAGCCCCCAGCTCCCTGCCCGCCTCTCCTGCCCACCCGGCTGACTCCGGAGGTGCTGCGGTGTTGCCCCAAATTGCCCCCCCAGGGTCGAGGTTTGGGGAGGGAGAAGCGCCACGCTGCGTTGTCTTTTCACAGGGAAGAACCCGGGGGAAGGATCTGCACGGGGATCAATCCCTTCGAGCGGAGGTAAGGCAACTGTCCCTGCCTCCGAGGCGCTCTGCCAGCAGCCGGTCCCCGAGCAGGGCGCTGGTGCTCTCTGGGGACCCCTTCCAAGCCCAAAGCCAGCTCAACTAACGAGCTGCAGCATCAGTCGGGGCATTTCCAGCAGCTCCTGGCACCCAGGCACGGCAGGGCAATGCCATGCCCGCAGCAGGTGATGGGTGGGCGAGGACAGGGACGTGCTCGGAGGGGGGTCCCAGCCTCCTGCCTGCCCTCGGCCGGGCCCAGCGGGGCCGTTTTACACCTCCTCGGCACTTTGTGGTGGCACGGGAGGGGAGAGGCAGGGGGCTTGGGCTTGGGTCAGCTGAGACCCTCCTGGGAAGCCGGAGGGGCTCCTGGTGGGACCCCTGGTGCACACAGCCTCGTGTGAGGTGGGGACAGGGACGGTTTTTATCCTGCAGCTGGAGCAAGCCCTGCTCTAATCACCTGCAAGGGCCCCCTCCGAGCAATTTAACCCAGAGGAGGGAGTGAGGCTGTTACCGGATCAAAACAGCTCTCAGATGAAACATCAATCTGCAGCGCTTCCCCCCCACACACACTTCTTTCTTCTACCTTGCTACAGATTAATGGCTAATCACTTGGTAATTACCACCCCAAGAGTCCTTTTGGCCAGTTAGCCGACCTTGAAAGGGACGGCAAGAAGCAAATCAGTGCCCTGAGGTGGCATTTGGGGACAAGTGCACCAAGGGAGGGATGCCAAAGGGCCCAGGGACGAGGAGGAGAGGAAAGGACCAGGGAACCTTGGCGATGCACCACCTGCTGTCTCCTCTTCTTCCTCCGAGCCCCCTGTTCTTCCGAGCCCCCAGATGGGCAATGGGCGAGCCAAGGAGGCTACATCCCCCAAAACAACACCTCAAAGTGAGGGTAATAACTACGGCATCAGCAAACTGGGAACAGTTTGGGGCTCTGAAACACTGGGGAGCCAGCGCAAGGCAAGTTTGCCAGATCAGCCCTCCCGGGAGCACTGCAGGAGGTGGAAGAATCGCTGCTGGCCCCCGCAGCGTGCAACAGCCCCGAGCAATCCGTGACGGAGGGACGGCAGAGATTTCATCCCCTGTGGGGGCTGCTTGGTTGTGGGGTGCTCCTGCTGGCGGTGGGGGGACAGGGGAAGGTCCGGCCGTGTTTTTGGTAAGGGTCAGCCTTAAGGTTGAGGCGGACGCAGCGCTTCCTGCGGCGCGGGGCTGTTCTGCCAGCAGCCAGGAAGCAGGCAGGGCTGGCAGGAACAGCAGCACGATTCCGGGGCAGCAATCGGATTTCCCACTCCCGTGCACCGCTAATGCAATAAAAGCGAGCTGCAAACCGCGGGTGGCTCGGGCTGAGCTCGATGCTGCCTGGCCCGAGAGCCGCACGCCCGAGGAAAGCACCGGAGGCCGCCTGGATCAGAGAGCTGACCTTGACTCATCTGCGTGGGTCTGGCTCTGCAGCCGCCCTCCTGCAGCAGGATAACCGCTGGATGCTAGGGAACAAAACCCAGCGGGTAGGGCAGGGGGAGAATTAGTCCTGCTATTTTTAGATGCGCGTGATAACACGGCTCGGAGAACTGGGGGTTTCTTTTCAAACAAAAGATTTATTTATACATCAAATTTAAAAAAAAAACAAAACAAAAAAAACAAATAAAATAAAAATTAAAAAAAAAAAAAGAAGAAGAAGAGCGATAATCCCCAACCCAGTGAATCTGATTTGGATAAGGTCAGTGTCAGAGGGCCCGGGAGCCTGGAGTCCCATTTACCCGCGGAGCAGAGATAGCAGCAGTCCGAGCCCCCATCCCAACGCAGGGGCCCGGGGGAAGGAGGACGAGATCAATACCCCAGGCTCACTCCCTCCTGCCCTATCTACCAAGGCTTTGCTTATCAGAGGGAGAGGATATCGGAAAAGTGGCGATCAATGCAGGCGAAGCAACGTATCTACGGGCTCGGGCTGCTGCTAGAAGAGTTATGAGCCGCCCGCATGCTCTGACCGAAAGAAAGAGAGAAAAAAAAAAACACAAAAAAAATCAAGTGTAAACACATGACAATTAAGTCTTAGTGGTATAATAAAAGCACGGGGCCTGTCCCGAGCCCCTGCAGCACCGTGGGCAGGGTGGGAGCGCTGCCCCCCCGGGGGCGGCCCGGGGCTGGAGGCTGCAGGATGCGCGCCCGCAGCCAGGGCAGCAGCGGCTGCGAGAAGGGGCCAGCGCTGCTTCGAGCCATCGCGGGGGGGGGAAAAAAAAAATCTCAGCAATAAATACTCCTCGTCTTTCTTTTAAAAAGAACGCTCCAACAAAGACGGAAAATGAAAAGGCAGGAGGTGATAAATGGGAGGAGGAAAATGGCAGCTCCGGTTCCCTGCCCTGCTATCAGCCCGCGCACCCGGGGCTTGTTTCGGGGCTTTCCTCCCCCCTTCTCTCCTCATTTTCCTTTTATTGAGTCATTAAAACCTGGGAGCGGGTCCCCCAGGCGCGCAGCGGGCGATGGGAACAGCACCCAGACCCCGCTGGGAACAACGTGCTCAGGAAGAAAAGTCCTTCCACCCGACAATGGCACCTCCGTTTCCTTCGCCGCGAGCTTCTCTGGCCTCTGTCCTGCGGACAGCCCGGCTGGCCCCCTCCCCGGGTTAAAACAAAGAAGAAGACGACAACATACAAACAAATTCCAGTGTTTCAGGGGCGTGGGAGTGGGAGGAGGAACCTCGGGGAGGGACGCGGGGCCGAAGGGCCCCCTGAGCTATGAAGACACGAACAGAGTGTAATATACAGGCTGGGCACCAGTCGTTAAAGCAAATAGTAACACCTACGCCACCGACCAATACAAACACCACAGAAGGGGACGAAAAAGTCGTCGAGAGAAATTAAAAAGGCAAAACCAAAACCGAGAAAATAATTACCCGACCTCCCACCTCCCGGCCCGTCCCCCCGTCCCCCCCCCCCCCCAAAAAAAAAATAACAAAACAAAAAACGATCCGTAAGCAAAGCTTTCCCCCGCGCCCCCCCTCCCCCCATGTCCACCCCCCCCCAGCCACCCGCTCGCCAGCGCCGGAGCCTCCGAAGTCCGTGGGGGGCGTGCGGGGGGCGCGTGCGGGGGGCGCGGGGGCCCCGCTGCTGGGCTCGGCGGCGACGCGGGGGGGAGCTGGCGGGCGCGTGTCTGCGTGCGGGCGCGTGGCTGGAGCCAGGAGGCGAGCTACACGTACCACTCCTTTTTGGAAATGAAGGATCCGTCGTTCTGCGACACCATGTTCTCGGCGATGTCGAGCTGCTCGGGGTCGTACTGGAAGCCGAGTGTCCTCTCGTCGTAGGGCTCGGGGTGCGCCTCGCCCTCGTCCACCGTGAAGTAAGGCCGCTTGGCGTCCTCCTCGTACTTGTTGGGGCCGCCCAGCTTGCGCTCGCCTCCCGCGTCCTCGTCCTCGTCTTCGTAGGTGCTGCCGCCCAGCGGGCCCGGCTTCTTCTCGTCGTCCGAGTCGTCGGGGTACTGCAGGTTTTGGGCCATGGGGGGGTGATGCTGCGGGATGCCGGCCTTGCTGTAGCCGTTGCCGTACACGTGCTTCTTTGTGCTGTAGTCACCCTTGAAGGTGTGACGCCGGCGCCGGAGTACCACAAAGAGCACCACGGCCACCACCAGGACCAGCGAGACGCCTCCCACTATGCCCCCGATCACGGGGGTGGGGATGTTCGGCTGCACCATGGATTTGCGATCATCGATTGGAGACGGGGTGTAGGGAAATTCTGGGTAGGAAAAGACAGATGGAAGGGGGAACAGTGTCAAACCATGCGGAAACGCGCCCTCCCTCCATGCTCTCATTGCCATTTTTTTTTTGGGTGGGGTGGGTGGGGTGGGGGTGGGAAGATGAGGGTAAGGAACAGGGAAGGGAAAAAGCAGGGAAAGGGGAGAAGGGTGCGTCAGAGCAGGGGTCAGAGCAGGAGCTCTGCCCCAGCAAGGGGATGCGGCCATGCCGTGCCAAGCTCGCCAAGCTGCATGCAGGAGCCCAGCAGGTTGGAAGCGGCGTTTCCCTCCCCACCCCCTCCCAGTTCCTCCAGGCGTGCTCGGATCCCACACCCCCGACGCCATCGGTCCGGGCGCTTTCCGTTTTACGGGGAGGTTTCACGCGTGCCGACAGCCCTACGATGCTCCGGCGCGGGGAGCAGGACCCCAAACCCACCCAGCGGCGGGCACCGAGCGGCTGCGGTGCTCCGCGTCCCCCTCCTCGGCGTCCCAGCCCACCCTGAGCCCAACCCCGAGGGCAGCAGCACCTCGTCGCCCCCCACCCACACCCCACGGCCGTGCGGTGATGCTCGGGGTGGGGGCTGGCTGCCCGGCGGCGCAGGGACACCAACCTCCCCCCCCTTCTGCTCCTGCGGCCGGCACGGTGCCACGGCTCAAGCTAATCTTGTTCCGACAGACACCCTGACCCGCTCGTAAACAAACAGTGCTAGAAAGAGAAGGAGAGGGACGGGAAAGCGGCTCCCTCATCTTTCACGCAGTTTGAGCCGTGCTTTTTGGCACAGATAAAAGTCTGACCCGGGACGTAAGTCACCCTTCCCAGCCCTCCCTCGGCGCAGTCACAGCCCCTGGCCAAACTCTGCTTGCTTTCTCCAGCTGCCCGTCAAGCAGCGGTGTCCGGGAGGCTTCAAGCACCAGGTGGCTGTCTCTGTCCTTCACCTGCCTCCGAATTTCAGCAGCAGATGCCAGGTTAACACCCCCTGGCACCCCTAGGTATTGTGAAGGGGGGTCCCCAGGGCCCATCCTGCATGATGCCGGTCACTTTTGGGTTCTGCTGTGCCCGGACCCTCCACCCCTGACCCCCATCCACATGGGCAGTGGGAGAGGAGAGGGAGAGGAAACACTGACAGCATGAACAGACTGCGGGACCGGCACCCAGCAGCATCCCAGGACCAGCAGCACGGCACCTGGGCTGCTCCGACCACCAGCCCTGCCCTCGCACGCCGAGCTCGGCCCCCCTCACGCCGCTCCCTCCACACCCCAGCCCTGTCTCCCAGCCCTGCTCGGAGCCACAAGCCCTTAATGCTGCTCAGGACCCTCCCGGCCCTCACTTTTTACCCGGCAGGCACAGAAGGACTAGCGACCTCAGCACGTCCTCCTACGAGAGCAGCCAGGATGGGCGATGGGCTGGGAGGGGTTGAAAGAAAGCGGATACGAGGCTGAATCTGCCTTCTGTCCCCTCGTCACGGGCCCATGGGAGTCTGCTGCTGGCAGCCAAGTTTCTGCGTTAGGGCAGGAAATCCTGAACAAGGGAGAGCAGTGCAGGGAGCGGGGCTGCCCTGCAGCACAAGTTAGCCCAGCCACAACGGGAGAGGGGAGAAAAGCGTTTGCTTCCTCTCCGCAGAGGCAGTTGCAGAAAACAGCTGCACGTTTTGGACAAGGGTTCTGAACCCGAGCAATCGCTGGCCTGATCTTTTTGGCGCAAGCGTTTTGCTCGTGCCTGAGAGCTGTTTCACTCCTGCCTTTCCTGAGACATCGTCCCAGCAACAGCATCGTGGTTTCTGCAGCGCTGACTTGCCTCGAGCGAAGCCTCACGAGCCTGAAAGCAGGCGCAGAGCAGCACAGTGGGCAGAACGGGCTGGGGGGCAGGCAGATGGAAGGCTCCCTGCTGCAGCCAGAACAAGGAGAAAGATGCCGCGCAGGCAGGAGTCAGCATCTCTTTCCAAAGACAGCCCCCGGAGCAGGAGTGAGGGCATGCATTTCAGCACAGGGAGCTGAGGCTGGGCTCTGGGAAGCCAAAACCACATGTTGCTTCAACAGAAGGCTTGTCATAGCCAGCTGCTTAATGCAAAGCCTCTCTGCCGAGCCAGCAAGAAATGTCACGTCCATCCCCTGCTAGTCCTGGCTGCTGAGGGCTCCGCTTCTACCACGCGAGCATCCGCGCAGCATCCAGCCCTGCCCGTGCCAGCTCCCGCCCCAGCCCTGCAGTCCCGTGGAGCCCAGACCCCAAAGCCTGGAGCTGGAGGGGTGCAGGGAAAGGCCAGCGAGCCGCCCCACACCCCGGGGGCGATGTCGGTGATGTTTTCCCCCACCTACAAAACTCGGATCTGAAGCTCTGCGCACTCCTTCCAAAGGCGCTTGGCCCACTTTTCCATGACGAGCCTCGTTATCAGCCCGGGCTGGAGGCACGAAACGGAAGGGCGAATGTTTTCCTACCTCTCCCGTAGATATTTATTTTCTCCTGCCCTTTGCGCTGCCCGCCCCTGAGATAACGCTCGCCTACCTGCCACCCCCGTGCCAGGGCCACCGCCGCGGACACGGCGGCCAACGCGCCGCTCTTGGGCTTTCACACCTTCTTCGGCTGAACCTATTTTCTGCTCAGCTCCCATCCCCGTCCTCCTCGCAGTGGCCCACTTCCCATGCCAGAGAAAACCAAAACCAAACCGTGGGAAGAGAGGGATTAGAAAGACGGGAAGCCCGCAGCCAAAATCACCCCCTTCCTCCCCAAACCGGTCCCCCTCCGTTGCCCACCCGCACTCCGAGCCTGCGGGACCGAGGGGCTCAGGGGGCACAGAGGGGGAACGGGGCCAAGCCTGGTGTGTGTGTGTGTGGGAGGGGGGGCGTTAAAAATGGGTAAAAAAAAGAGGAAAGAGTGATCCAGGGCGGGCCGAGGCGTGCCACCGCCGCTGGATGGCGGTGCAGACCACCGCTGCCTCCCTGCGCCCCTCTCCGTGGCCTCTGGGCGCTGGGCACCCTCCTGCGGGCTGCAAGGCTCGGATGAGCCGGGACGGGAGAGGGACCCTTGGGTGCCCCTGTGCTGCGACAAGGACACCGAGGACACCGCCAGGCTCCCTCGTGGCTCGGGACGGGGCTGGTTCTCGGCACGCAGCCACCGTCGCCAGCCGCAGGAAGGGGAGGCAGGGTGCTGCCCACCCGCTTTCGCGCACGGGGTGTAAAGGAGGGCGCAGGCGCGGGCCGGGGAGAGAGGGGGAAAGTGTGGGAAAAGGATCCCCTTTTTGTGTCCGAGGGGCGCGTGAAATTTTCGGAGACCGGTGCGATGCCTGAGCGTGCTGGGGGCCCCCATGTGCGAAATCCATTAGGAAGAGTCTGGAGAGAATTGAAGCCGCTGTGAAAAGCGGAGCGGGGAAACAGGAGACGGCAGGGCGCAGGGAGGGGGAACAAGCCCGGCTTTAATGCCAGCATAAAGAGCCTCCCCTCCTCCTGCTCAACCCCCCCCAGCCCTCATAAAAACAGGGAGCGCTGTGTGAATAGGAATTAGAGCAGCAACACTATCTGCCCGCTGCCCGGCTCTGCCAGCTGTTGCTTTCAGCCCAGCTCCCTGTCCCCGTGCCAGCTCCCGCACGGCTCGGGGCGGCAGCTGGGAGCTGGAGGGCTGGGGACGGCCCCGGGGCTTCGCTCCGGTTCCCTTTGATCCCACCAGCATCGCCCTGTCCTGCTCCTGCCTCCCCCGGGAGGGGGCTCGGGGGCTTCTCCGGCTGCTGGGAACCGGGAGCTGGCAGCGCCCAGGGGCGTAGCAGCGCGGACGAAGCCGACCGTCCCCATCACGAGGGTGGCTTCAGGAAATGCACGTGGTAAAATCGCTCCTTTCTGTTAACGGCTGGTTTCCAGCACAAAAAGGGACCTATGCAGATCACGCCGCCCGCCCATCCGTCCCTCAGCTACGGCTTTTTGAACCTGCTGGCCAATTTCTGTACTATCTGATGGAGAAGGAGCCAGGATTATCCCAATTGCACAGCTCTCGGAGAGATCCCAGGTGGGATCCCCGGCAGAGGTGGCACCTAAACCTCATTAGACATCAGAGAACCCACAGGGACAAGAGCCTGCTCCCAAGGGCAGGAAGGGCCCTGATCAGAAAAAAATAAATGTATTTTTAGCCACCAGATTATTCTTCTATGATATACAGGAAAGCCCTTTCGAAAGCCCTCCTGCTCATCGCACTGCTTGGATATTTTAAAAGGTGCTGCTTCCTGCGGACACGTCTCTTCGTGAAGTCACAATCCCATCCTCTTCCCTTCAATCAAGGGCCAAGGAGAAGCTCAGCACCAGCTGAGGTTCTCACTGGAGCCGGAGGCATCGAGGCAAATGTCAAACTCCATGAGAAATCACCTTTCGGATATGTGTCAGCCCAAGCTGCTCCCTGCAGGGAGCTCCTCCAGAGGAAGGCTCTGGATTTCCTCCTGCCTCGCAGAGCCCCCCCCGCAGCAGCAGCAGCTGGCAGGGGCGAGCAGCAGCTCTGGGGAGGAGCAGGAGCCCTAAAACCGAGAGGTTCCCAGCTCCCGGGTGGCACCAAGCAAACGCAGTGGTTTCATTTTATTATTTTTAGGAGACAGATTGCTGGCGGCAACCCGTCCCGTGCAAGCAGTGTCCACGCCAAATTATCCCGGGACTTTGACCCGTTCTGCTCATGAGTCACGACAGGAAGAAACCTCTGTGCCTGCCCCAGCCCGGGCAGGGCTGGTTGGAGAACCTGGCGGCGTTGCTGCTCTTTTCCTCCTCATCACCCCACCTCCTGCTGCGGGGGGGTCCTGCCTTCCCGTCCCCGAGCAGGGCACTCCCCCTCTCCTTGTGCCGCAGCGGCGCAGGGAGGAGAGGAGGCAGAGGGGGGGGAGAACAAACCACTGGCGACTAATTCAGCAGCGCAGCAGCTGCCGCTGGCGTGTCAGAGTGTGACGGCTTTCAGGCCAGATGCCGAGCGAGCCTGAGGTTTTAATCTCCCCGCCAGGTCACCTACCGCTTGTCGATCAGGCGCCGCTCCCGCGGGGGCCTTTGGCACGGGTGCCAGCAGATGGGGTGCAGCAGACGCCGTCTGGAGGGTCAGCATCAGGCAGAGCCCCCCCGGCCGGCTGCCCTTAGCCCCCTGCCCTGCGTCCTCTTAGCTGGAGCAGCCCTGGGTGCTGGGTGCTGGCGGGGCTGGGGTGCACCTGCCGGGGGACGGGCTGTGATGCTGCCCAGAGAGCGCTTTTTCTCGTGCTCAGAGCCCGTCACAACCCCACGGGCTGTTTGCTGCGACCTTGCTGCGCTGGGCTGGCTGGCGGTGCGTAAATAACTCCCTGCTGCGAGCTCCTGCAGCTCTCCCCCCCCCGCAGGCAGGGCTCCAGAGCTGCCCACGGGCACAGCGAGGCTGGCGCTGCCCGCACGGGCCAGCATGGAGCCTCCCGTCCTTGCACCGCTCTTGCAGGGCGCACACACGTGGAGCCCTGTCCCCTGCCGACCCGGGGGGCACCCACCAGCTCCAGCCCTGCGATTCTCTCTCAGCTTTGAAGCCTGCCTGCTGGAGAGGCGAAGCGCTGAGAGCATCCTCCTCCTCCTGAAGCCACGGCACGAGCGCACGGATGCCCCCAACCCGCGCACACCCCCCGCTGGGTATGCCCGAGGGCCAGGGCGTACAATAATCGTACCGCAGGGCAATGAACGCTGCCGCACACCAGCAGGCCCGCCCCGGCACATCCCCACCAACACGTGCGTGCTCCCACGTGCCCGTGCACCGACGCTCACGCGCGGCCGAGCAGCAGGGCAGCCTCACAAAAGGCGCGCAGCTTTTGGGGGTCGCACGCAGCCGTGCACACGGATGGGACCTCCCCTCCGTGCAGGGCTGCCACACGCGTGTGCAAGCACGCAGGGCACGCGGGCAGCCCCGGGCAGTCTGTACCCCCAGCTTTTTATTCTGTCACCCGCCCGCCCGTAATAAATAGCTACATGTCACACTACATGGCTTGGCTGTGACTGACAAAGGTCCTGCAAGGCAGGAGAAGCTATTACAGGAACAGATTGCAGGAATAAAATATTAAATTTCCACTTATCAAGCCCTTTAATACGCTCGAACTGGAACAGAAGCGTGCAGCCGCCTCCCCCCGAAACGAATCGGGGCTGACCCAGCCCTGCTCCTCCTCCCGGGGGCTGGGATGGAGGATGCTGGGCGGCTGCTGCAGGTTTTTCTCTGCACCAACCTTCTGTGGTTTTTTGTGTTTTTCTTTTTTTTTTTTCCTCCCCAGGCTGGCTGCTCACTAGATTGAACTCCGTTTATGGCATGCATCTCTTGAAAGATGTTTCGTGGTCTGCTGACAATCCCTAAATTGTCTGCAAGACCCAAACAAATATACCTGTAATAGCTGAGAGAGGGCGGCTGAGCCCTCCCCAGCACTGGCCTAATCGGTCCTGAGGGAGAGCTGGATAAACATATTCAGATCCAATGAATTATTAAAAGCGTGGTGGTTTTTATTTTTTTTAACACGGTGGAGCCCTGGCTTAGCGTGCTGGCTGCTCCCTGCTCCTAGCGGGGGCTGCTGGTGTGTCCTTCCGTCCCTCTTGCTTAATCTCAGCACCACAATTTGGATTTTTGGGAATAAACTGGGAATACGGGCAGACCTCCACCCAAAGTTGTTCCCTAGGAACCCCACCAGTGCCCACTCCACTTGCCAGTGCTGCTCCAGTCGAGCATGAGAACGATGCGCTGCCTCTCCTCTGAAAACCACCAGGACGGGGGCATCCACCGAAGCCCGGGGGGGAACCAAAACCCCATGTCCCCAGAGGAGCCCGTGGCCATACAGGTGCCCGAGGTGCGCTGCTGCTGTGGGGCCGGCAGTTTGCAGAGCCCCGGGAACACGGCGCTCTGGTGGGCACCTCCAGCAGCTGGACGGGTTTTGGCCACGACCTTGCCCTTGTTTTGGGGGTTTTGGGCTGGGATGGGGCAGGGCGGGTGCTGCCCCACGTCCGTGCTCAGCAAAGAGCTCTGTCAGCCTGGTTCCTTCCCCCGGCAAACAAAAAATCCCCCAGAGAAAAGCATGTACCGGGAACAACTCAGCAGGCACGGATCCAGGACAGGAGGTGTGAATTAAAGGCCTGCCACAGTGATAATGATCATAAATAAATACTTCATAATTAGCATCTAATTAGCACATCCCATCCATTGACCTCCGAGTGCTCGGATAGAGGAAGATTAGCCCGCTTTCCCCACGTCACAGCGAGGGGAAGGCAGCGGCGAGGGTGCCGGGTGCGGTGTCACGGCTGGTTGCAGGAGGCCAGCCGCCCAGTTCCCCCAGTTTCACCGGCTCAGTGCTCACCACTGCTGCCCCCCAGCCCTCCTGTGCACCCACAGCCCCGGGGGGCACAGCTCTGGAGCCCCGGCACCCCCGTGCACCCAGCGTGAGCCCCGCTAGCTTGTGCTGCCTGGATGTTGTCCCCTGGGGACAGGGGGCACCCGGAGGAGCCCACCATGGAGCCCAAGCGCATCACCCCAGCTACCAGGCAGGTGCCCCGGGCAGCTGTGGCAGGTCTTTGATCCCTCCTGTGCCTCTCTGAGAGCTCCTTTACCCACAGCAAGCCTCCCTGGTGCAACAACTTAGGGTCACTGCCCAGCTGCCACCTCCTGACCCAGTGCATCCATCGCTCCTACCCCGAAGGAGCGGGGCGAGCTTCCCTGTCCATTTCTGGGCATCACCTTCTCCACCCAACATATCCGTGTGCCTTTTTTTTTTTCCCTTCCTGTGGCCACGTTGATTTGCAGCTTGTCAAATCCTTTCCCCTGTCCCTCAGGGCCCCGCTCAGCACCACATCCCGCTGCCTGCACCCGGGGGTGCTGCTCCTGGCACGGACAGAGGAGGAGCACAATTAAGAACTGACCCGAGCTCTCTGCCGTCAGAAACGCCGCACACCCGAACAAATGACTCGCCCATCTCACGCTTTACTGCTTCGGTGGCAGCCTCTGTCCTCATCCCACTCCTTCCACCTTCCAGCAAACACTTCCCTGACACGTCTTAGCTCTTAACACGTCCAATGAGCCATCCGAGCCCAAAGCAGAGAAGAAGACGAGGGGAACGAGACCGAGCGCGTCTTGGTGTAAAAAGGAAAAGACGACGAGAGGAAAGGAGAAAAAATCCAAACAAACCCAGGAGAAAGCAGAGACCCCCTGCTGCCTTTGCACCGCGACTCTCCCCCCCCTGGGGACACCAGGGGTTCAGACAGACACAAAGAAGCCATCGCTGGCTGGTAGAGGTCAGCAGCTCGCACCCACCTCCTCTCCCCACCTCCTCCTCCTCTTTCAGAGCACGCCGAGTGCTTTCCTACCTGTGACATTGACTTCCACCAAGCCCGACCGGGTCCCGATGGCGTTGGAGGCCTCGCAGATGTAGGTGCCAGCCACGCTGTAGGAGACGGGCCCTTTGAAGTAGATGGTGTTGTTCTGGATTTCCACGCTCCCGGGCAGCGTCCCGTTTGGCCTAGGGGAGAGAAAGAGCGTGGCAGAGCCCGGAGGTGGTGCTCGGGAGGGCGAAGAAGCCCTGCAGGGGTGATGCTGACATGCTGCTTCTGCTCCTGCCCTTGGGCAGGTCCAGATCCTGGTGGTGCTGGCTGGAAAACACCCGTCCATGGCCACGTAGTCAGGCTTGAAACCAAACCCTCGGGCTGAAGCGTTACGGGGAAAAGCCTGGGGTGTCTCTGGCTAAATCCTTTGCGTGATGAGGATTGCCTCTTTGCACGGATCTTTTGTTCTCGGTGATTTCAAGGGAGACTGGCAATATTTGGGTCACATCTAGCCCCTTGGGTTTGGCTAATGGGATGTGGAGCGCTTTTAGTCCGTGTTCTCCCTGTCCAGAACACAGGCTGGGAGCCTTAAAGTGCTTCATTTCCCAGCACAATCCCCGTGCAGGTGCAAGCATGGTGTAAAACAGCCAGCTGATGGGTTTGTTCCAGCTAGCTCACCCCTACCAGCCTCATCTTCAGGGTGTTTCTCCAGCCTTAACTTTCCGTTTGATGGAAAATACGGGAATGGGACACCAACCTAACCCTGCTTTACTCCAATTTCCTGCCCGTGTAACTCCTGGCTGATCAGCCGGTGTTAATTGTAACTGCAGCTCGAGTAAAGTGGTGCTAATTTACAGCCCTGCCATCTCTGGCCTGCCCGTGTCAGCAGAGTCAGAGAAGTGTGAAGCTGGAATCATGCAAAGCTAAGTCTAGAGGTACACAGAATAAATGAACAAAGGCAGATAAAAATAAAAAAGCCTGTGTGTTAGGAACCGACACACATGGCCTGGTTATTCTTAATTACTGAAGCAAAGTAAAGTAATTACTTCTCTTAGGCAATTAAAAATTACTCAAGTAATTCTTTCCCCTCCTCCCAACAAAAATGTGCACATATTGTCAGCAATTTGTAAGAAACAAAAGCCAATAATGGGGTATAATTATATTTGCAAAGAAGTGCCTAAATGCACACGGGCAAATTTTGCATGTCTATATATACACCCGGGCACATACGTAGAGCAAACATCTGAGTCAGAAAAAGGGGCATTCCTCCCCAGCCGCATCGAGCCAGGGATGCTGATGGAGGAGCAGAGCAGCCTAATGTTGGTCCTCCGCCTGGAGGTGAATTACAGTTCTGAATTTACAAAGACAAGGCACACCTGGAAGCTGCTGTGGGGTGCTAAGGGAGGCTGGGGCTGCTTCTGTCAGCTCCTCACCGGGAAACTAGAGGAGAGGAAGCAGGGCCAGCCTTGCTCGCTCTCACCCTCTACTTTCCTTGTCTCCTGCCTCCCCACTCCTTACCTTCAGCTGCACTCCACCTTTCCTTTGCAGCCTCTTTCAGGTCAATAATCCTATTTTCCGTCCTAACTGACCCAACAAGTGTGCCGAAGGGAGCGGCTGGGAAATTGGATCGAAGTGCCGTTGGGCTTAGAAACCTGTACTCTTTAATTCCGTGCTCTCCCTCTCTCCCTTCTTCTCCCCACAGGTCCTCCTCAAAGCCGAGTATCGATGCTCCCTCTGCCTCTTAGCTGTACATCAAGAAACCCTCACCAGGACAGCAGGTTAAAGACAGACAAATGGACACACGCACAGCTCACGGAGAATTCACCGGAAAACCTTTCTTTCCAGTGTTAAAAAAAATAAATCATCAACCCCACAAGCACAGAGGAACCAACTCAGTGCTTGGCTCGGAAATGCGAAGTTGCCAAGAATTATTTCTGCCAGAGCTGAATTTATTCCCCCCAGCGTGCCAACCAGGTGTGGAAACGAAGCGCCAGCGCCGGTGATGCTGTGCCGTGCTCAGCCCTGACACCTGCATCCCCTGTTGTGCTTGAGCCCAGTCGGTAGCTAACCCTTTTTCCTGCCCTGGGCTACGTGAACATCACCTGGCTGAGAAATCTGGCAGCGGGTTGCCCCGTGCTTCTGCTCTCAGCCTGCCCTCAGCATGGCTGCGGGGCAGGAGCTGGAGATGCTCGTGCCACTGGCTGTGAGCTCCTGCCGCGGAGAGCCTGGTGCTCAGGAGCCCAGCAAGAGCTCAGCCTTGCATGGAAGAGCAGAACAAAGGGATGACTTGCCCAAAAGCTGAGAGAAAACCTGCCTCCTGTCCCCGGCTCCATCCCGCAGGGCTCGCTTCAGCTCAGTTCTCCAGCCCCGCTGCACACAGAGCCGGAGCCGGCATCTCCTCTGCCCCGGGTGCCACAAGGGGCATCTCTGCCTCCAACGCCTGCCTGGCAATGCTGAGAGGAACCCGGAGAGACCCCTTGGAGTTTAAATCAAGCTAGAAGAACCACCAGAGAGAGCTGGGGATGAGAAGTAGAAAAAAAGGCAAGAAAAACAATCCTCTTCAGACTTGCATTGTGAGCAGTTTGATCTGGAAGCAAAATGAGAGAGAATATGCCTAGCTCCTTGCAAAGCCATTTTGAGAGCCTCTTTCCTGATGACAAATGCCAGATGAAAAGAAGAAAGGATCCATTTTATCTTTCTTTTTTTTTTTAAAGCTACATAAGTGCTTATAGAAAAGGAAGAGAGGGAGGGAGAACCACCTCAGGTTCCATCAATTCCCACCCGGCTCCCCGGGCATCCCCCGCTCGCTGCTCAGTCCCTTCGGTGTGTTCAGCCAAGAGCTGGAGCCCCGGAGGACGAGGAATTACTTCTGTTTAATGTCAGATGCGTGGGGATGAGCGCTCCAAAGGGGAGCTCCTGCTCACAGCCAGGGCTGGTTCCAGGGAAAGTTTTTTTTTTTTCACATGCAGACGAACTTTGTGCTATTTGTGCCCCTTTAAGGAAGGGAAATCCCTTTTTTTTTTTTTTTCACTGCTACTGAAGCACTCAGTGGTGCTGTGCCCCATCTCAGACGCCTCACATGTCACCGGTGCAGAATATTATTGCAGTGGAGCAAAAATATATGCAGGGGCACTGGGAGGTTATGGTAGTAGGAGGTTATGCTGGGTGCTGAGCAACCTCCAGCCCAGCCCAGAGGCAGGGGGTCAGGATCCTCACCACTGCCCTTCCTCCCACCTCTGAACTGGAAGATGCTGGGGAAGACCCGGCTGGAAGGCAGGGGACGAGGTCTGCCTGTCCCACGGGGGTGGCTCAGCTAAAACCCAGTCCCTGCTGGCAGAAATACGCCAGGAAACCAGAACCAGCTCCCGGCTTTCTGCAGGGGCGCAGCCCCAGCGACTGCAAGCATCCATCCCTCCTCTCCCTGGGGTGCATTTCACCTCGGAGTGGCACCGTGACAGCAAGGGGACAGGGAGCTGGCGGAGCAGGGGTGGCTGAGCCCCCTGCAGAGACTCCTTGTCCCTGTTGGAAGGTGACATCTGGGGAGGGCAGGAGCGCTGCGGGTACTTACAGCTTCCACTCATAGGTGTGAGTGGGGGGGTTGGCGTCAGACTTGCAGATCAGCTTTACATCCTTCCGATTGAGAAACCAGTTGCCATCGAACCCCTCGATAGTGACTTCTGGCTCATCTGCAGCGGGGCAGAAAAGGTGGGGAAAGCAGGACGGGAAAGCAGAGGGAAGAGTTACGGAGAGGGAAGGGGAGGAAGCAGGAAAAGGGGGCAAGCAGAGGGAGGGGGAATGAAGGAGAGAGAAAAAGGGAGGAACAAAGGGACATGGCAGAGGCAGTGAGGGAAAGAAGGTAGGAGAAAGGGAAAACATCATTATTCCAAGGGATCACTTCAATCTTCACCCTCCAGAACAAGAAGGCAGCCCCCACTCCCGCCCCTCCACCAGCCCAGCACCATCCCTTCAGAAAACCCCTCTTTGGCCAGGTTTTATCACCCACCCCATGCACCAATGCTGGGTAGCTGCTCCCCGGCCCTGCCCCTGCTCACTTACACTGCACGTTGAGGGTCATGCTGTCGGTGAAGCGCTCCAGCTGGTAGTTGACCACGCACATGAGCTGCTGCCGGTGGGCTTCCCGGCTCGGCACCAGGCGGTACCGGCTGATCACCGTGATGGTGCCGTTGCTGTTCCGGATCTCCTGGAACTCCGCTTCCCCTTTGAGCTTGGTGTCCCAGGTGACGGTGCTGGGGGGCTTCCCGTTCGAGGAGGTGCAAGTGGCTACCAGGATCTTCTCTGTCCTGCCAGCCTTGGCGATGAGGGGCCGCGTGGTGCCCTCCATCCGATTCGTGGGCTTGGCTGCAAGGAAGTGCAAAGGAGGAGGAGGAGGAGGAGGAGATAAGGGTACGAAAGGATGGTTAGAAAAGCAACACTACCTTCTCTGCTACAACCCAAGAGACATCTAGCACCACTGAGCCTGTGACAGACCCTGTCGGGAATCCAGAACTGCTGCAAACTGCTAGCAGGGAAAGACTGGTGGAGGTGCCCTAGATGCACAGGTACATGATGGAGGTTGGTCCTTTCCTGCCATAGGTTTTCAGCCCCGTGTTTGTACAAGAAACCCAAATTGGAGAGCAAATGAATCATGTAGACCTTGGGTGGGGTCTCTTCACTCATAACTCTGAGCTCTGCTTGTGCTCAGGGCCTCTCTGTTGTCTTTTCTCCCTGTTCCTTTGACAGGCACAGGTGCGTTAACTCGCCACTCCCCTGGGGAACAGGTCACTCGTATTGTGCCTGCGGTAAGTGACAGGGGAGCTGAGGCCTGGAAGGAGGAGTCGTTCCCGAGACAGCTCAGTGAACCACCTGCCCTGCGTTCCCAGCCCTTCACCTTTTCACAGTCACCTTGACAGAGCACCATAGGTAACACTGACACCCAGGATTCGCCTTCTCCCCGAGTCCCCAGGAAGGGAGCCTCAGGTCCCCCTAGGCATGTTTGACTGGAGAAAACAGTTCACACCCCAAAGCCTGTCCGGTCTCTTACCCAGCACAGTGAGGTTCAGCTGACTTTCCCGGTTGCCTGTGGGGAAGGTGGCGAACTCGCAGATGTACACCCCCTCATCCTCCAGCTCCAGCCGGGAGAGCTGAATGGTGCCGTCTTTGAAGGACGGGTTGCGGAAAGTCACCCGCTCTTTGTAGGGTGAGAGGATGGAGACCCCCATGGCCGGGTTGTAGATGGCCACATTCTGCTTGGTGCCGTTGGTGGCTTTCTGCCAAGTGACCTGCGTGATCTTCACATTGGGGAGCGGGTTGGTGAAGCTGCAGTGCAGGACCACGTCCGTCCCGATAAACCCCGAGACTGTGTCATTGACTAAGACAGTCTGAGCTTGCAGCCCTGCAACGACACGGAAAGACGTGAATATACACGTGCTTCTCGGGCAATGAGAACAAAAGAACAGCTCGTGGACACTGGGCCCGTGAACTCCTTTATTTATTCGCTCGCTTCTTCTTGTCACGGCCGATCCAAGAGCAGGCTATGGCTACAGGCTGTCAGTAACAACCTGCCTCCACCTGCAGCTCCTGCAGCTCCGTTCCCGTTCGTAAGCACCTCCTGCCCCACCACTGGTGCTCTGCCTCCACCACAACCAGCCCCAGCGCTCTGCAGCCTCCCTGGGGTTCGGGATCACCAAAAGGCATGAGGTTGGATCAGGAATAACTTCCCTTCCTTTTGTCTTCAACCTTGGAAGGCTCTGCATCAGTTATTGCAAGTTACACAGAACTTGTGTGTCTGTAGGCATACGAAGGCGCAGATATTTATCAGCACAGCATGTACTAACATATGCTAACACACACTCAGGCATCCATTTAATCCTATTGGAAGTGCACCAGTAATTAAATGAGCTGCAAAGACCGAGGCCTGGATTTCAGAGTAGCAACAGCTCCCGGAGAAGAGCAGATTTACGGCGGCGCCCATACACCTTGCATGATCTATCTGCACGATCCGGATATTTTCTGTGGCCTTTTTTTTTTTAACCCCAGAAATGACTGCGTTTAGGAGTCTTCCATCTTAATTCTGCAGAGGGGAGATGAAAGGTGCTTGGGAGAAGTGGTGGCTGGTGCTCACAACTGCTTTTCTGTCTCATTCGATTCCTCTCCTGCCAGATGGAGAAAAATGTCTCCCACCAGACTGACCCCGAAATTCATCTTTGGCTGCCACCGTGTCTTTCCCTAATCTGTATGTTTAGAGATAATGTGCTGGTAATTATACAGCCGGTATTTATATGAGAAATACAATGGAGAAGTGAGGTGGTGAGAACAAGAAAAGCGGGTTCTGCTCACTCCTGGCACAATCTGGAATGGGATGTATTCTGGGAGACAGAGGGGAAAGGGAAGAAAGGGGTAAGAAGAAAAGAGAGATGTACAAAGAGGGAGGAACATGAAAGGGTAATGAAAGAAAGACTGGGGAAAGGGGAAAAACGGATAGCAGGAGAAACAGGACAGCATCTTCCAGCTGAGGGGACGGAGCATTTCTGGAGTCACCCCAACAATGTTCTTGCAGGGGACCAGAGGGCTCCCCGAGTGCTAGGGCAGCGTGAACTCCCCCGGTCCCAGCCCCCAGCACTGCTCCCCGTGCCGTCCCCACGCAAACGTGGCCTCGAGTGGCTCCTTCCTGCGGCTTCCCACGCAGCCAGACGCACCTCATCTCGCCCACAAACACCACTTTTACCTCCCTCCCCGCCGTGCCGCCCCCTCCACGCCTGCTCGGCCCGATCTCAGCCCCCACCTCCCACCTCGGCCTCTCCTCTCTCCCCTTCTCCTTCACGCCGAGCCCGTGACCCCGAGGACAAGCCTCAACAACCCAGCCCGGCCATGAGACGCCAGCAGCTGACCACAGTCAGCAGCAATTAAGCCCGAAACTCAGTCTCTGGAGCTTTGTGTGAACTTGCCCCCTTCCTGAGTCAAGCGCCAGTTGGCCCCACACCCTACCACGCCGGCTGGGTGCTGAGGAATGTTTTTTTTCGGCGCGGCGTACAGCCACAGCAAAGCACTGGTGCCCTCATGTGCCTGCATGAGTGAAGCCAGTGAGTCCTCGGAGATGTCAGGGGAGCTGCCAGGGCTGTACGATCCCCTGCCAGCACAGCCGGGGCCATTTTGTGATGTGTGTCCCACCAGAAACCAGAGGGAAGGGATGTTCCTGCTCCAATGGAGTCACAGCTGGACCAGCTATCTCCGTGCCATCTTAGGGTCAGGCCTCCAGGAGGATGTCCAAGCATTAAGACACCATAAAACCTTTCTGACACCAGCCCAACCTGCACCCCATGGGACACTCGGCCCGCAACGGCCTCCCGATGAAATGGGGGCAGCGGGTGCAGAGCAGGCCTGGGTTTGGGTACGCTGTGCTGGGATCCGGGGAAAGAACAGCTAAAAGTCTCCGCCTGGCTTTGCGGCATAAGCTGCTCCTTCTCCCCCCGGAGGTGAGAGGGCCTCTCGCCGAGTTGCCCACACCTGCGGAGCTGAGCCGCAGCTCTGCCAAGCGGCCCGGCTCTGAAGCCCTCCGCGCCTGGCGAGGCGTGTGGGAGCTTGCCGCAGAGCAAAAGCAATCACGTAGCACAGGCCCTGGGAACAACCTGCGCCCGGCGCTGCGGTGCGCTCAGCACGCCCTCCTCCTCCCAGCGCTGGAGCGGAGCGGATTCATCAGCGCCGGTCCCCACCTCTTTTAGGGCCGGGGCCCCCGAGCGGGGCCTGCCTGGGGCTGGGGCGCTGGTGCTGCTGGCCCCACTCCCACACAAGCTCCCTGACCCCCCACAGGCCCCAGCTGCTCGCTCTGAGCCACGTTTTCGAAACCCCACTCCAAGAGGCCGTGTCGGTGGTGGCCTCGCGGTGCCACAAACACCGGAGCCCGGCTGGACGCCGCAGAAGGATGGGGAAGCCACCGGGCCCTGCTCGGAGGTGCTTTGCAGGGCCGTGTGGGCTCCCTGAAGTGGACAAGGGACACGGCATGCAGGAGGCTGTGCCAGGCTTGAGGCCAAGGGGATGGCCACCAGCGGTGTGCCCCTTAACATATACTGTCAGCCAGGCTGGCAGAGGTGAGTGTGTAGCACAAGAGGGGTCAACCCAACCCCTCGCTCATCGTTACCGCGCTCTCGTTTGT
The DNA here is from genome assembly GCF_964034855.1 of Anser brachyrhynchus. NCBI lineage: Eukaryota > Metazoa > Chordata > Aves > Anseriformes > Anatidae > Anser > Anser brachyrhynchus. The sequence continues at coordinate 2,969,515 of NC_137718.1, forward strand.
GCCATGATTTCTCTGCTAATTAACCAAGGGCCTTTTCACAAAGCCAGCGGTTCTCCTTGACCTTGGGTGAGGAGCTCCCGGTTCTGACCTCCCCCTTTCGCCCTGCTCCTGCCATGGGATCCACACGTCGGCACAGACTGTACTGGGACACAAACTGGGGAAAAAGCAAACTTTAGGGCTGACGACCCTCAGCCAGAACGGTGCTGCTGAACCCTCCGCGTCCCAGGTGCAAAGTGTCAGACTTTCGGCCGGGGAAAAAGCCGGTGCCAGCTGCAGACTGCCTGCCAAGGGCGCAGCGCTGCCAACGCCACGATTCAGGCCCCTACACGCAGCAGCTTTAACAAAAACACATTCCAAACTTTCTAGAGGCTTCAGGGGAAAAGGGAAAAAAAAAAAGCAGCGAAGAAATAACAAACAAAAAAAAAAAAGAACACAAACACCGTGCGGAAATCGCGTTTCCTTTCCAGGTGACTGAATAACTCACGGCTCTTTTGCAAGACGGGGTAAACTCCTCGTGTGCTGCTCCTCCAAACCTCCCGTCAGGGGAAATAAGGCACCCATTGCTCTGCTCCGCACCGCAGCAATAACACCCACACCCCAACAGGGACGGTGAGGAACGGGAACAGACGGAGGAAAGGGGTTTTGCAAGGTGCTGGAGCCGCTTCCCATGCTCCCCATCCTAAATCAGAAGCCAGAGGGCAAACCGGGCGCTGTCATGCTCCTGGGAGCATTCGTTTGCAAGGTGACTGAGCCGGGACGGCGGGTCCTCGCCCCGTTACGCACTCAATAATTCATCAGGGTGAACGCATAGATTATTGATGGCACCGAGTGTGCGAGCCAGGGAGAGGAGGAGAAACTAAAATCCCTAATCAGCCCCTGGAGAGGCCCAAGCATATTAAGCAGGATGTGTGTGTGCATGTGCAGTGCTGGGGTTCTTCGCCTTGCTTCTCTGCTGAATGATGTGTGTGGTCGACGTGGCAGAGAAAAGGCTTGGGATACATCCTGCCATTCCTATGCCAGATCTCCTGGTGCCCACCGATCCACTCCGACACCTCCCAGGGGCAGCCGGCACACAAGGAAGGATGAGCTGTATAGGTTGAAGCTTGCCGAGCTGCAATTTACTCATTAGTTTTTTGGTGGTGTGTTGATTTTTTTTTTGTTTCATTTTGTTTTGTTTTTAAGGGCCAAAAGCAGTAAAAAAGGCCCAGCTGAGCGCCAAAGACATGTTGGTGCCAAGACCTCATTAGTGGGGACCTCTGGGATCCTACTCCTCCACCCTGGCTTCTGAAGTGGTTTGCGTTGCTGCCTTTCCCCACGATCCCAAGCCCAGATATTCACTGGGTCATGCAAGGCCTTGGGGGCTCTGTGCAGAGCTCGGGTGCCCTCCGGCACAGGCAAGGGGCTGGGAGCGAAGGTCTGGGCACCCTGCGTGAGGTGGTGGTGTTCCCTTCGGTGGTTGGATCCTGAGAAAGAAACAAGGAACCTGCTGACCCTTGGGGCTTTGCAGAATTCAGCAGTGCCTTTCAGCGCCGAGAGGGGACCAGCGCCCAGCTGCTGCCTGGTACTAAGTGCGATGCAAAGGCCAAGAGGCAGAGAGAGGAGAAAAGCGGGAGAAAAGCCATGTGAAAGGTGCCAGTGGAGTCCTGCCATGATCAATAAGCACTCAGCCTGCCCAGGACACAAAGGTTTCGAGGCCACTAGCTGCCATCGGGGCATTATCCATCTCCTCCTCCCCTCCGCCCAGCTGCACGTAACGCCACCATGCAGCAGGGGCGGCTGACTCAGCCAAGGCAGCTGGTGGCTCCTGAACCTTGAAACCTTTCTCCGAAGAGCCCAGGAGGTGCTGTTACGTGGATGCTCCCACACTTGCAAGACCTGGTTCTTGCTCCCTCGTATAGAAAGCTCTGGAACTGATCTCCAGGCATTAGTGAGCTCTGTCACAACAGCCAGCCTCCAATCAATGCCTCTTTGTTAAGCACCATGTGAACTCCACTCTGCTTTGCACAACCTTGCCTCCGCTGAGCCTCTCGCTGATTTCTCGCTCTCCTGTTCCCTGATACTCATCTCACCCCGAGGGCACTGAAACTGCCCTTGGCAGCGGTGTGATGAGCCGCCCTTTGGTGTGGCAATATCACGGCTGATGCAAATGTCAGAGGATCAGTCCTAATAGGCTTTGCGTCACTTAGAACTGAAGGGGATGTGGAGAAGGTCACAGCGGCTGGACCTCCCAGAAGGACAAGACGATGCCTCATGCTGCCACCTACAAAAGACCCTGCAGCAAGCACCTGGCTTCGAGCTGGCCCCTTGCCCTGCACCTTGGTGTGAGGGATGCTGCCCTAAACAGGGGCTCGCACACCTCAGAGACACTTCAAGGAGATGTCCACAAGCTCCTCATGATGGTACAAGTGGGATGAAACAGGAACTCAGAACTTTCCAGCTGTTGGTAATGATTTATTTATTTTTTTCTCCTGATATTTCTGAATTCCTATTTCAAGTCCTCCCTGTTTTTAAGCGGAGATCAAGGTCTGAGATGCAGCATACAGGGCAGCATACACCCAGCACCCAACAGCCCAAAGGAACGCCACAGGTGCGTTAGGCAGGGTGGGAAATGGGAAAGAAAGATCCTAAACCCCAGCAGGGGAATTTCAGGTGGCAGGAAGCAAAGGCTTGAGCTGGCGCTGGGCCAGGATGTTGGGGTTAAAAACCTTCCTTCTTGCCAGGGAGACCTGGTATGGATTGCCAGGTGTACTCAGTACCCTGCTGCTCTTCCAGAAGAGGACAGAGCTCGCCTTGCCCGCTTTGTCGATGGCTTGCAGCTCATTGCAAAGCACGAGAGGTCTCCCTGCTGCACTTCCCGCAGCAGCACACCTCCCCTGCAGGTCTCCAGCCCACACCGATCCAGCTCAGCCCCCTCTTACGTGCGGATCCCAGACACCAAAGGGGCTAGGAGGGGAAGGCTGCCTGCCCAGCACAACGGCACGGGGCCTCGGAAAGGAGATGTGGGAAGATTGCAGCTCCGGGTGGGCTGGCTGCAGGTGAAAGGCCTGAAATAAGGGTGACCGGGTAGGGGCACACCGAGAGGAACTGCAAACCCGAGCGTCCCTGCCCCCAGCCGTGAGCCGGGAGCTTTATGGGAGCTGACAGGAGATGGCAGCGTGCACAATGGCCCATCTGGCTCTCACCCAAGTACCTCGCGAAAATAAAAATAAAAATAAAAATAAAAAAGAAGGAAAAAAAAAAAGGAACAGGCTCGGTGCTGGCTTGCAAATGAGAGATGCGGGGCCTTGCACTCTGGGTCACTGGTTCACGTCCAGAGCCAGCGCACAGCAGCGACAGCAGCGGTGTTTGAGGCCAGTCGGTGGCTCACACTGGGTGAGCTCTCATCAGCCCTTCACCGACTGTCTGCTGGGACGGGACAGTGGAGATGCCTTTGGGATAAAGCAGGGTTGCCTTCTGCTGCCCATGCAGCATTTCCTCTTTGGATAACGAGAGCACGAAGCAGCCTCGGGATCCCCTTGAATGAAAGATCTTTCCCAGGGGGTCTGATCCGCTGATGCTCCCCGCGTTCTCCGTTACGGTTTGGGAAGCCTAGTCATCGAGCCTTCACAAAGGCCCCAACCAAGACCAAAGCCACGCTTGTCCTGGGTGTTCTCCACACAGAGAGATGAAAGAAAAGCAGGCGCCGGGGTGAGACCAAACAGATCAAACAGCGGCGAGGAGCGGGGATGCACCCCAGCCTCGGCTCCCAGTTCCTGCTGCCTGTGCTTCCCCCTTGCAAACAGCCCCAGCTGCAGCCGGCCTCCCACTTCTCCACCAGGGCTGCAACCCGGAGGAGTGGGAAGGCAACAACCATGCCTGCTTTGCTCCCGGCTTTCGCTCCTTGCCGTACCTTCCCCGACTTTCACACAGCTGCTTTGCTTCGCCCCCGAGACCAGGGGAGGGGAACATGCCCCGTGGCAGCAGCAGGGAGGCTGGCAGAGCAGGGCTCTGGCTGGAAGTGCTGACGCAGCGCTGGGAAAGGCCTTCCTGCAATAAAGCCGCCAAATCCCATGCTCAGCAACAAAGCACAAAGGCTCCTCAGTCACGATGGAGGAGCCAGCCCCTGCCGCCCGCCCCGCCTCGCCAGCACGTCAGCTAATCCCTCGGCGGAGCCGCCGGTTCCCACACACCTGAGCAGCGCAGAGCCGCTGCCCCTCGCCGCTGCCTGGCGTGCACCAGCTCCCGGCCGCGCAGCCCGTCCCTCCGGGCTTTTCGGGGCTGGACTCCGCTCCAGCTCCTTCCTCAGCTCTTTTCCCACCGTGCGCTCTTGCTCATACCTGTCTGGTCCTTCTTCTCCCCTCGCGGCCTCGTGGGACACCTCCCAGCTAAGGCGCATCTCCCTTCTGCCCCCGACCTGTCCCCATTACCGAGGAGCCTCTCAAGCTGGTCCACAAGGCTCATTTCCTTGACTTGTCCTCTCTCTGTTTGAGCCTTACGAATTTTCCCACCCCTCCTGTGTCTCTCCACCATCATCACCTCACTTTCCTCTTCCCACCCCTTCCTCTGGAAGGGCACTGGTGGATGTGTCCACGGTCACAAATCGGTGCCAGGAAAAGCAGGCGGGGGGGCAGGCAGAGGCAAGGGTGGGCAAAGAGCAACACCTCAAAGACCTTTGTCCCAAGAGTCATCCCTTGTCTGTCAGCAAGGTATAACCTGAGCTCGTCTTGCTTACCAACTCTGACGCGTAAGCAAGAGGGAAAATTGAGCCTGGGCATATCTGATGGCCTGAGAAAGGGGACCAGATTCAGAGACAATGTCTACTTGGAGCTTGGGGGGGAGCAAGGGCAGAAAAGAATGGCACAGCTGGAAAAGTGAGTACAGAGGAGGGGAGAGAAGCTGAAGCCCTGAGTAGGGGAAAGCCAGTTCAGCTGAGACTGAAGGTACTGAGACCTTATCGTGATGGACTGAGCCCCTAAAATGTGCATGAGTATTTTCTCTGCCTTGCCTCTTCCTTGGTTTTCTGCAGTACCTTGGATGTTGCTCAAAGAGCCCTGGTCCGAGGCTAAATATTCTCCCTATTAGAGCTCTCCAGGTGCCGAGGAGGAGGGATTTAATGAAGAGCTATGAAGAGGGGATCAAGATAGCAACCCATAGAGAGTCTCATTTCCGAAATGGAGGAACTTGAGTCTGAAGAGATTCAATAAAAAAACGAAAATAAACTTGACGGCACAGAAGGAGAGAGCACGAAATCCTTCCCTCCCCGGGCTGCCAGCTCAGAGCAGGAAACCCGGCCCCGCTGGTGACTCACTCGCCTCCACAATGGGAACGCGACAAAGCCGAAACTCTGCTGACTCAGGTGTGACTCCAGCACAGGGGTTAGTGGCTGGCAGCCCCATTTTGGCTGCCCCCACCAGCCTCGTCCCCGGTTCCCTCTGTCCTGACTCGAACCAAACCTCTTCTATCAGCAGGGGAGGTGCCGGGTCGCAGGGAATTACAGCAAGCACAAACCCTCCGGGTCCTCTGGCCAAGGCATGGCGAAAAAAAGCAGCCCTGCCAAACCATGCTGGTGGTGACCAGGCCTGGAATTTCTGCGGAGGAGATCAAAACTCCTATTTGCTTTCCTATAGTTTAAAGGCTTGCTAACCAGGCACAGCTTTCTGACTGTGGTCTTGCTTTCCTCTTATCTTTCCTCTCATTATCCTTTGGGGATATAACGTATTGCTGGATATTTCACCAGCTCCTAAAGTTAAAGAGAAATATTTTCTACAGTTGCACGTGGGAATGCCATGCTCTGTGCTACTATAATTTGTCTGCAGACAGAAGCATCTCATTCTTTTTGTGACCAGACAAACATGATATAAGTTCTGGTGGCTCACGACCCGTCAGAGCTGGCAAGAAACCTTTGCAATCATCATGAACGCAAGCACGGCACCCCCAGATGCCCAGGACAAGCACCCTTCACTGGCTGCCTGCCTGTGTCTTTTCTCATAGCGTGTTTTCTCTTGCCCTAGCGATCTTTCTGCAGGAAAGTAGAGGAGACTCAGACCTCCCAACTCTGTTTGGGCTGTTTGTGGACTCCTGCCCGTGAACAACAGGCTGTGAAGAACAGTGTGTACATGTAAACCAAACCCAGTGCCCGGCCTGATTGCCGGGCTGCTGCTGCTCGGACTTCTTATCACGAAGTCCCTGCACAGGGGGAAACAATTTTACAGATTCCTCCTTTTCCCGGATTTATGATCTCCGCAGCACTGTGACACCACGCCTCAGTCCTGCCCCCGCCCCACCTGTAGGAATAACTCTGCATATTTATGGACAGCCTTGCATCTTCAAAAGGCTTTTCAGACAGTAACTAATTAATCCTCCAGCACCGGAGAGGCAGGTAAGTATTATTACCCCTGCTTTCAGGGATGGGGAAATCAGAGGTGCTGAATGACAAAGAAATGTGCCCAAGGCCACCCAGGTAATCATTGGCAACCTCACCTCAATGGCTTCGGCTTGCTGTGGGCCTCTGCATATTCTGGTGACAATTCTCACCTGAGGAAGCAGGCACGGAGGCATTGCGGTAAGGCCTCCCGGCCCCACCTACAGCTCGTGCAAACAGAAAAGGTCACCCTCACTTTTATGGCTGGGGAAACTGAGGCACAGGAGATGAAGTGGAAAACCTCTGCTGGCAGAGCCTGGAAGAGACCCTAAGCATTATCCACATCAACAGCTACACGAAAATTCCCAAATTATGGCTTGAGTTTTTCCTGGCAATGAAAAAATCCACGACATTTTGTGTTAACGTGCCAGAAATGATGAGAGGCACCGAGGCTATTAGGGTTGCTGTTAAGGTTGCGGCCTACATCGCGGCCTCCATCCAGGCCATTGCGGGAATGGCTGCTGAGCCTCAGAAGGGCCACACAGGTGGGTTTTGGGGGAGCCTGCTGAGTTTCGGAGATGTGGGGCTGTAAACAAGGGCCAGGACCACCCATCGGAGGCAGCCCCTGCTGGCCCGGTGGGAGCAGCGAGGGTCAGAGCTGGCGGGGAGGCCCCCCATGAGGGGTCACGCTCCCTGCCTCCTCCTGCCCCCCACACGGCCCCGGGACGTGGATTTGGTTTTTGGGAGAGGTAGATAAGTGGGACCAATGCTGCTACATCCACTCGTATCAGCTAGTGAGGGCTCAGGGACGCAGTGCTCAGCCCAGAGCAGAGGGCAGGGCAGAGGGACAGGGGTCAGTGATCTCAGTGCAACGGGAGGGGCCAGAAAACCCCCGTGAAGAGAAACCCGGGACTTTTCCTGCCCTCATTATCCACCCCCTCCTCAGACAAGGTGGCTTTGTGCTTCCAGGTAGCCCCGGGGAGGAACTGAGCTGTGACGGAGCATTCAGGGAACTTGCTGCTAAATCAAGTTGCTCTGAGCACCACAAGCTGTGCTCCGTGACTCACCGGGGCTCTTGTGGCCCCGGAGCAGAGATGTCCCTCCATGAAACTCAGTGACACCGGGGCTCTTGTGGCCCCAGAGCAGAGATGTCCCTCCATGAAACTCAGTGACAGCGGGGCTCTTGTGGCCCCAGAGCAGAGATGTCCCTCCATGCACATCCCAGGAGCATCTCGGCTGCGCATCACCCCAACTCTGAGGGATGCCTCAGCAGGTACCAACACCAAGTTGAGCCTGTTTTTTTTGGCTGATTTTTGGGGCCTCTCCCAGCACAGAGGAGGCTCAGTCTCACTTTTTTTTTCCCCCAACCTGGGGATGCTCGAGCAGGAAGGCTGGGATATCAGCAACTGTGACAGGAGCTGTGGGTAGCTACAAGGCTTGAATCTTGATGGCGTGCGTGAATCACATATTTCCTCTAAATCTAAGTGTTCCTAATGTCTAAATTTATGGTAGAGACAAGCCAGAACCAAAAAGCAATCACTTCCCCATAAAGATACATTAACAGCCGACAAGACGGGGCAAGCTGAGAGTACACATCCCATTCCCAGCCTCACTCTGGAGAAACTAAGCCCAGGGACCGGGGGTTAAATAGCTCTGTCGGCCCTAATTGGCATATTTCATTGCTGTTCAGAGTTCCTTCATTGACTCCTGTTCAAATTGCAGCAGTATTGGGCTCCCTGCATCCTTCTCATGCAGAAACAGGTGGTGATCTGAGGGTGGCAGAGCTCTGGTGGATCACCCACCCTACAACGCCCTGGAGGGCAGCTGCTCCCACGGGACGGCCGGGTGCTCGGTCCCAGCAGGGACCAGGGACTGACAGAGTGGCCACAAAAATGGGAAGCATGCGAGAAAGAGAAACTAGAGCTAGTGGAAAATTTTCCAGCGCAGCATGTTTTTCTGATGGAAAGTGCCACTTGGTCCAAGCCAAAACTATCCGGTGGAACGTGCTGATTTTGACAGAACTCAAGTCAAAAACTAAAAAGCTTTTTGATAAGGTTGAGATGGTTTGTGCTAACCTTGGAACAGAATGTTTCCTTTTTTTTTGTGGTGTTAGTTTTTCCCACTTTAAAACAAGTTTTCTTTTCTTTTTCTCTTTTTGAAGGCTTATATTTATTTTAGGACAACTTCTTCCGGACTCTCATTCCTTTTAAATGGCAAAACACTGACCAGAACTGCAACCAGAATGAAATGCTTTGGTTGCAATGCAATGGGACGCTTTGGATTAAAGCAGACCAACGTTTCCTTCAGAAATTTCATTTCTGCAGAAATTCTCACGTCAGTATGTTTCAAGGCAGAAACAAAGCTCCGTCTGAAAGCCCAACATCCCCACGTGCCAGCCTGATCCAGTCACCTCCAGAGCTGACATTTCCAACAGCTCTCACACCCAAGGACAAGGCACCTCCTGCATCTCGTCCCCTTCGATCCCCACGGCCACCCTGAGCCCCTGGCCCAGGGTTGGAGCTCCCTGGGGACCTCGGGTGTCCCGGCACGGCCATGCCAGGCAGCCCAGCTCCCTGCTCCTCACCAACAGACGGATCTGCTCCCACCCTCCACCTGCCTGGGGTGCCCACCTCCTCCTCCTCCGTCTGCTGTTTGTGTCTTCCCACTTGCTAACAGCTGCACGGGAGACTGCTTATGAGAACTCGTGTTCTTTTCAGATGGAGGGGAAAAAAAGAGGGAGAAAGAGAACACAAAGCAGACTAGTATATTTTTTTTTAGCAGACGTGACAATACAGACACAGTTCCCGCAGAAAATCCTGCATTTTTTAAAGATAAACTTTACCCAAAAAATGTCATCCAGCTCTCCTGGTGGGAGGTAAATGAAAAAATAAAATAAAAAAAATCCTACGCCTCTAGGGGTCTGAGCAAGGACAGACCCTCCCAGCACCGCTGTGATGGATTTCCCTGACCTGCCACACCAGGTCCCACAATAGCTGAGGACCACCAGATGGCCACCACACAACTGAGGGGGGCAAGGAGGGAATTAATCCCTATAACACAAACCCAACCTGGGCCCCCAGTGCTCCCCAGAAGGGGACAAGCCTGCCCAGGGCTCCCCTTGGGGCTTCCCAACCTCCAGGCACGGCAGCTGGGCTTGAAATGCTCACAAGCTGCACAGCAGCTCGGGTGTCCCTCGTTGGCCACCCCTGCTCTAGAGCAGGCACTGCTGGAGCTAACAGCTGCTAAGAAACATCCTCACTTGTTGCTATCTCCAAGGTGATAGATAGAACACAGCTGGATGCCTGAATACCTAAAAAGACAGATGGAAGGATATAAATAGCCAAGAGAAAAAGAGGACAAAAAGTCCCATCTCCAACCTTGTAAAAAATGACCAGAATAGTAGTGGAGGAAGGCTTCCAGAAATAACCAGATGGGTATTGAATGAATGCAGATGAAAAATTAAAAAAAAATAGAAAAGAAACCAGGGAGAAGAGATCAAAGAAGGTTTCTTAATGTCTCTGAACTGTAATTCTCCCATCAGGGAAGAGAGCTAACGTCATCTGGATGCCACCACCAGTTCCTGGCAGTCAGGTACCCAGATACTGCAGTGGCGGGAGCACTGGGAGAGGCAGTGGGAGAGAGAGATAAGCCTACAGATAAATGTCATTAACTCCTATTAGTGTGTGTTAGGGAGTTCAAAGGGTCACTCCAGTGACGGGTGGGAGTCCCATGGGCTGTGTCTGGCAGCAGAGGTTTGTTTGCACAGACTCGAAAGGAGGCGAAGCTGGGAGGGAAGGGATGCCAGCTCTCACGGTGCCGTGCAGAAATGGATTCACTTGCTCGTTAGAAATAAGCCTGGCCACTGGAAAATGGCACAGCCATCTTCGGGAGAAGGCTCTGCTTGTGCTCAGCAGCCTGGCTGATCCCAGCAAGGGGAACAGTGCTACAAGGCACAGCCTTGTGCCCTGGCACTGCCCCCACACAGAAACCACCTGTGAAATGGAAAATAATTGCCAATTGTGGGGCTGAAGGCAACCTGAAGGGCCAAACCAGTGTCATCCCCGAGGCTGCTTTCACCCCCGTGGGCTACAGGAGCTCAGCAAGCACCAAGGCAAGGACTGGGCTTTGGGCTGTGGCTGTTGGACAGCGAAGGACTCGACAGGGCAGCAGTCGGAAGCCCGAGAGGAAGTTTACAGCTGGCCTCGGAAAAGTGAGCCTGGCCTGGCCTCCAAGAGCTTCCACGTCCCACAGGGAAGTGTAAGAGCTTATATGCAAGCCTGCACAGGGCCCTCTGGGAGCCTGAACCTCGGGCCTGACAGCTCACTGGCGCAGTGTGAATCTCAAGTAATTGCACTGTTTGCTCTGGGAATACTCCAGATGCACTCGGCGTAACTGAGAAATAGACTCCATGCTCCCATTGCAGGACCTGAAAATCTTCCGCTCTTCCACATCCTTCTAGCTAGGATATGTGTTTTTTTTTTCTTTCCTTTTTTCTTTTTCTCCTTTTCTCACATTCTCTGTCTTCCCATTGCCCCTATTCCAGAAAAAAAGGGTGTTTGAGTTTCTGCCCTCCCTCCCTCGCTGTTCCGTGCCATCCCTGCATCCTCCAGACTTGCCTTGCAGCTACCGGGTGCTGTGCACCAGACAATGAGCTCAGGGTCCCTTGGGCACGGAGGCACGTTCTCTGCCAGCAGCTGTTTGGGCTGCAGGGTTAAGCCGTTTTAATTACCTGGAAGCAGAGCCCCAGCCAAAGACTGGGCAGTGTGTAAAGCAAGCCCTGCTGCCCCAGCGGGCTGGGATGGCTCGAGAAGGCTGCCTGCCGATCTCCGGCTAGATAAAATTCTTCTGCGAGAGCTGGCCCACGGCTTCATGGCAGTGGGGATAACCTCCTTCCTGGACCCTAGGGTCTGCTGTCTGGTTTGGGGCAATGCCTGTGACCCCAGAGTGGGACGACTGCAAAGCCCCAAGCCCTGTGCCCTCAGCAGGGCCTGAAGCTGTCTTTTTTTTCCACTTGTAGCTCAGCAGAGAGGCAGGCCCCACTTCTCCAAGCCCTAGAGTTTCAGATCAGGAGTGTGTCATCCCAGAAAAAGCCACTGCTGGGCCAGACACAGCACATGCCATGGCTAGCACAGAAACCCCAAAAACTGCCGCGCAGCTTATGAAGAGAGTGGGATTTTTTTTTTTCCTTCCAAAGCAAGGACAAATTAATAAGGGGAAAAAAAAAAAAGAAGCCAGACGCGTCCTGAACTTCCCAACTTGTCTGCTGTTTGTTGTTTGCTGGAGGTTCAAAGGGTTCTGGTCACCTTTCTGCCTCCTGGCTGCCTCTGCAGTCCCCGCTCCGGCTGGCACCAGGTGTGCAAGTTTTTGGCCAGCTGCTCTCGCACCGAGCAGCCTGCTGCCAGGACAAACACCCTCACCACGGCTCGGCGGGGCCGAAACAGAAGCAGGGGACTGAGCTGTGCCAGGGGAACCCCTCCGTCAAGCCCCCCTCGCCACCAAGGGCTGCTGAAATCCCGATTTCTGCCATGGATTTCTGCTGCAGGCAGCCCAGGGGACGGAGCCAAGGCAGCTGCCTCGTGCCCCAAGCTCCAGGCACAGGGACGAGGGGCTGCGAGATGGAGAAGACGCCCCAGGGAAATGCCCCTTCGGTGCCCGCTCAGACCAAATAAGCAAGGAGAGGCTGCGATCTCAAACCACCCCCACCACTGCGCAGCCCTCCGGACCGGCCCCACGAAGCTCAGATCCCATCTCAGCCACCCGCAGGCTGCTCGCACCTCCGGGCTCCCCGTGCCTATCCGAGCCCATCCGTCCCCACCCTGCCTGGCCCTTCCCAGCTCCCAGCAGCTCCCCGTGGCTTCTGGTCCCCCCGGATCCCTGCCATCCCCCTGACAAGCCCGCAGCACACCCGAGTGAAAGACAAACGTGTCTGGGTGTGTTTATCTGCGGGCAGAGGGGAGGGAAGGGAGGGATTTTTCCCAGGGGAGCCAGACGGGAGGCAGCGCTGGGCAAGGGGCATTTCCCTGCAGCTGAGTCACCCCGGCCACGGGAAGCCACACGAGGCCGTGGCACCGTTCCCCATCAGGAGCTCAAATAACCCCCACGTGGCAGGCTGCTCGGCAGGCTGTGTGTCTCCATCCCAGGGTACGCAAACGCCCGGCTCCCCTCTCTGCTCTCCCTGCGCCCCCTTCCCCAAGCACCCCACGGAGCAGTTGATGGGGACGCGGCGATGTTACGCGGTAAACCTCTTCCCTCCCAGCTGCACGGGCCCCACGCAGAGCTCCACGAGGAGCTGCTCCGGGCTCCCTGCCTCCTTCCCTTTCTCTCTCCACGCTTGCAGGAAAGCCCCAGCCTGCTCCCACGGGACTCGGGGGCTCCAGCACGCTCCCTTTCCTCCTTCCCTGCCACGCGGGGAGCCGCGCCCTGACCCCTTCGAGCTCCGACTTGCTTTTCCAACTTGGACTGGTTCTGGGCAGGACGTGCTGGGGCCTGCCTCCTCCTCCCGGCCCTCTGAGCACAAACACGTAGGCAGCGAGGCACGCGGGATGCAGCTGCACACCGCGGGATCCAGCGCTCACACTTTGGTGTGGAAAACGCCGAAATCCATGAGTCACCGGGATCCGGGAGCAGGGCTCTCTTCCCTTCCCTCGCCCTGTGGGACAGCCGTGGTCCCCAGGCAGCACGTGCCCCCCCTTCCCGATCCTATAACCAGCAGGAGCTCCTGGGGGGACAGACGCTGGGAGCGGGATCTCAGCCCCAGACCTCAGCTGCACGGAGCTGCTGGAGCCGTCGGATCGCCAGCACGGCCAGGCGTCTGGCCTGGGGACAGGGGAAGGGGAGGCCCCCGTGCCATCTGCCGTCCCCGGAGGGCGAATTAGGTGGCGGGGCTCCTGCCCTGGTGCTGGCGACGCCACCAGACACAGGGGGTACAGAGGAGGGTGGGAGTAGAAATGACATTTAGGGGGGGAGGAGGCGCACGTGGCGTTGCACCAGCTTCCAGGGCTTGGCACACGTTTCTCTGACTTGTGCAGAAATCCCCCCTCCAAGGCCATTTTCTCGAAGAGGCGAGAGCCACCGGGCACAAACAGCCCACCAGGGGCAGCCTGCCCCCGCTGCTCCCTCTCTGCCCCCTCGGTGGAGCTCAGGCTAGCACGACGCAATGCGTAATTAGGTTAATGAGCTAAGCACGGATTTTAATTGGGATCCCCTGATTTACTCGTCTATCTCCTCCTTTTGTTTTACCGCTGGTGAAGGTTCCTAAAAGCTGCCCTTGCTAATGGCTCTGATATCAGAAAGGTCTTACGGATCTTTAATTGTATTTAATCATCAAGGTAATTAATGATCCTTGAGCAAAATGGAGATTGCATCTAGAGTAGCTCCAGTCTTGCCCTTCAGCGTCTGTTGTGTCTGGGCAGAGGCATCCTACAGACACATGGGAAGGGGGTGAAACGAGAAAAAAGGATGGGAGAGAGGGGAGGCATGGGAAAAAAAAAGAGTTGGAGAAACCGGTAAAAAATGGAGAAAGGGCCGAATGGAGGAGAGGGAACAGGAGAAAGGGAACCAAACCCACCAAACCAAAGCTACCCGCAAAATGTCCAGCTCTCCATGGAGCAGCTTCGAGCTGCACAGAGGTCTCAGAGGGTACAACAAGAAGGCAAGCAGGAGGCTTGGGCTCAGTAGCCTGGGCTACCAGAGATGGGGGATTCAGCAATCCCCCAGGGTCAGGACCTGCAAGCCCAGCGTCTCCAGAGCCTGGAGCTCCTGGGGGTGGTTGGCCACCCCCACGCCTCCAACCCCTACGTCCCCAACAGGCGCTCCGTGCTCAACCTCCAGCACGTTTCTCCCGCTAAGACAGAACCACCTGTCTCTGCCGTTCTCCTTTTCCCCTCTCTGCTTCCCTCTGGCACCGTTTCACGCCCTTTTCTGCAGGAAGACGTCTCCTAAAGTTCAAAACCCTGGGAGGGAACCGGGGAGAGGGGGAGCAGCGGGCAGCAAGCTGCAGCACGTCCCCAATCCCCAACCCCAACCGTGCGACTCCGCTCCCCAACGGGGCCGGCAGCCAACGGCCCCGGCTCTCCCAGAGCACAAACAAAGCCAGTCCGACCAGAAACCGGGCTGCCTGCTCCGACTTGCCCCAGAAATGCAGCTTCAGTCAGAAATGTCAGCGAGGAGGGCCACGGAGCGAGTCCCCGTGGCTTGGGGACCAAGGGCCACCAAAGACATGGGGCAGCGCGAAGCAGGCGGAGGCATGCGTGGCTGTTCTGGCTGGCTGAGGAACCTGCCCCAGCTCCCAGCTTAATGCCAAGGGATGGTTTAGGGCAGGGGAACCACTGTCCTTCCTGCTCCAGCCTCAGGGAGTGAGGCCAGGCTATGCTCAGCAGCTCTGGTGCAAGAACGGAGGAGAGCTGCAAGCGTGGCATGGGAACCAGAGCAGGGACCGGCGGCGCCCGCGGGCACGGCGCTGTGCAGGGCTGCGGGCACGGCGCTGTGCAGGGCTGTGACAGTCCTCTGGAGGGGAGACATCCAGCTGCCGCAGCAGGATGCCCCATAAAGCTTTTCTCTCTGATTCCTTCGGTGCTGGGCTCTCCGCAGCTGAGCACGAGGGAAAAGCCCCGGCGCGGTGCTGGAAGGACCCCGGGGGGGGATCACTGCAAATTAGCCCCAGCGTGGCTCCAGCTGGGACCCGGGCGAGCTCTGGGAGCTGGGACCTGCAGAGAGGAGCTGGGGAGCTGGGCTCACATTTCCACCTGGGCACACACTGGGGTCACAGGCTTGGAGCAGCCTGAAGTCACGGCTGAGGGCAGGGGGCAGAGCTCCTTCCAGGGACCGAAAGGCCAGCTCTTCCTGGAAACCCTGGGCCCCATTTCCATGAGAAAGGGCCGTGCAGAGCTGGTCGGGACAGGGAACCTGCCCCTTCCCGCTCTGGAGCAGCCTCCTCGCCAGGCAGGTTTCAGCTTGCTTGGGCTGTCAGCTTGGCGGCTCTCACTCCTAGTGGTTTTTTTCTCCTTTATTGCCTACGTACCCACCCCAGGGCTTGAGAAAAGGCAGCCTCCTTCTTTGCAGCATTAGCAAACATGCCAATTTTCCCCACTTGGAATATTTCGTACACAGGCCCTTTTCTCCCACGCTCGCTCCCTCTCCACCCTCTCCATCCCGCACTGGGCTGTGGCTACCGCAGCAGCTTGGCAGGTGTGCGTTCAGGTGCTGGCTGCTCTCCCTGCTTTACCCCAACAAATCTGAGCCAACAGGGATACCAGATGTGAAATCCCGGGTGGGACAGAGAGCCAGGAGCTGCAGGGGAAGGGGTGCCACCCAGGGACGAGGGGCACGGAGCAAAGCAGCGCGATGCACGGAGGACAGAAGAGGAAAGGTCCAGGCTGGCTGGTGCCCGACCACTGTGACGGGCTTCAGAAAGCGTGGCACTGCTGCAGGGAGAAAGGAGAGGGCTGGAAAACTGGGAAAGCGACGTGGTTGCAGCCCTGCTGCCCTCCCTGCAGGCAGAGCAGGGTCTCTGTCTCCCTGCCACGGCTGATCCCGGCAGCCCCTTAACCTTGGGAACGGCTAAGCTGATTGCAGCAGCAGTGAAGATCTGCATCAGTCCTCTCCTCCCTCCCAGCGCGGAAGATCAGGCCGCCTGATTGTGTCATTTATTCCCCTGTAAACAAAGCAGCCAAAAGAGAAACCCAGCCCAGAAATGAGAAACCTTCCCGGAGATGCAGCTCGGCGGCGCGGGGCAGAGCGGGGCCGGGGCTTCCTGGTGCGAGCTCCTTCGTGCGACAGCTGCCTTGGGCTGGAGCCCGGCACCTTCCTCTGCATCCCTGCAAACCAAACACTGCCCTCCCGGTGCTTCCCGTCCGCTTCGGCTCCTGCTCTGCCCTCCTGCTTCCCCAGCAAGAGGGGAGGGTGAGGCTGGAAGAGGGCTTCTGCAATAAAAGCTGCACCTCGACACCTCCCAGGGTGTCCTCCCAGCAGTGCAGATGGCGGCCATCCTCCTGTCCCTCCCGGCAGGCCACCCACGGGGACTTGAGGCACTGCTCAGGAGGAAGAAGCATGTTCAGCATCACAGCCCTCGTGCTGCAGGGCAGGAGCTGGGTCCAAAGCCAGCGCCCGCAGAAGTCAGTCTCCAGTCCTACAGTCTGCTGCCCGCTGCCTTATTTCACATCCCGTGAAGGAGAGACTTTGCAAAGCCCACACACCCCGTTGGGACGCAGGACGCCGTGCAGGGCGGCCCGGGGAGCGAGCCCTGCTGCCCACCGGCCGGTCACGCACCCAGAAGGTGGGAAGCAGGGAGCTGAGGATGCTCACTTGACCCCATCCCGCTGCAGCAGCCCTCCCCTGCCGACACTGCCTCGAAACGTCCGCACGTCATAAACACGAAGGCAAAGATGTCCAGCAACAAAAAGCACCACAAGAGCCTTTTCTAGCCACGGCTCTTCAAAGAGCCCGGCTGCCTTTGTTTGCTGCTGCCTGCTGAGGAAGGATCAGGCCCAAGGACCCTCGCAGTACACAGCGAGCTTGTTTGAAAACTGATCTCAGTCCATTGCCTTCGCTTTTTTGTAAAGTGGAAACGGAGCAAAAGGTCTTGAGGGATGCAGAAAAGTCACCGACTAGATACATAGCCTGCAGGACCTCACCAAGACGTGGTGGAGCCTTTGAACCACTGTTCAAATAGGTTTTAAATGGAGTCCCAGGCCCCGATGCGCTGAAGGTGATGGAGAAGAAAATGAACCGAGCACTTTTGAAGGGACTGTGTACTGAGGACAAATGGCTTTTTCATTGATAACGCCAGGGGCTGAAGCCAAGGGATTCATCAGCATGTTTTGGCATCCCGAGGGACTGCAGGACTCTGCCCACCCTCACATTAAATCACGCATTAACAGGAGCAGAAGTGAAAGGAGAGCGAGGCCTTCCAGCAGCTCGAAATCCATGTAAACTGCTGCCAGAAGCACCCGGGGACTTCAGCTTTTGGATCAACACCTTTAGATGAACAGAGAGTGATCCTGCTGGGGTGCAGACACCAGCCTGCAGCCACACCACTGGGTTTGGGTTCTCCCCTGCCCCGCCACATCACCCCCAGTGGGCACAAGCAGCCAAAAGGGAGGCGATGGCTCGGCTCCTGCCCGCTTGTTCCTGCTCTAACTTATCCGCAGCTTTCTCCGCCATCGTGCCCGGCCTGCCCGGGCTGCGTGCTTTGCTCTTCATTCCCCTCATGAAGCTCCTCTCAGCCTCTCCATCACTTTAATGTCACTCCTGGGACTGAGTCACTGGCATGCGGGAACCCAGGCAAGGAGATGAATCTTGGAGAGACATTAATTAGTTCTGCCATATTCATAAATTAATAAATCTCTCATCTATTCTCCAGATTTAATTTCCCATCCCTGTGTTTTCCCTTCCTGTCACACAAACACTACTAAGAAATGGTGGAAGGCACAAGGGGTGATCGAGGAGGCTTCACAGAAGGACCCATCTTGTACCCTTGCAGAGCTCCTGAGCATCTCCAGAAAATGATACCAACCTAGGGAAATGCTCCTAAGGCTGCAGGGGCAGAAAG
Source organism: Anser brachyrhynchus (assembly GCF_964034855.1). Classification (NCBI taxonomy): domain Eukaryota; kingdom Metazoa; phylum Chordata; class Aves; order Anseriformes; family Anatidae; genus Anser; species Anser brachyrhynchus. Next base: position 2,987,403 of record NC_137718.1, read on the forward strand.
GCAAGAGGAGAAGAAACCCTGCCCTCTCTGTAGAAAGCTCTACGTTTTTTACAGGGGCTGCCTCGCTGGAGAGCCCATGGCATGAGAGCCTGTTCTATCCACAAATGACATACAAAGTGCTGGCCTCCTGAAAATGTTTTAACCCGGACACCCCAAATCCCAAGCCGCAAAGAGGAACATCGGCTGAACCGACCTCTTCCTCCCCCAGAGCCCCCCTGGCAGGGCGACTTCCTACCCCGATTTCTAAGCAAAGCTCTGGGCTTTTTCCTTCTCCCTTTGCAAACTGCCCCTCTCTGGGAGCCGACCCCGCGAGCGGATCGCGTTTCTGACTCATCACTTAAAGATGAAGCATTCGGGTCCGGCGCTCAGCCCAGCCCCTGTAAAATGATTCTCGGCCTCTTCTGCCTCCCACCCCGGCTGCCCCTCTGAAGCGCCAGCAGACGGAGGCAGCGCCAAGCCAGCCGCGTTTGGTTTAGGGGAGGAATTTGTGACCCCCAGTCTGACGCTGCGAGACCTGATGCTGCTCCCCATCTCAGCAAAGACAGGGGCTCAGGAGGAGCATCTAGGAGCAGCAGCAGGAAGGGGAGGATCCGTAAGATCCCACTGTGGTCCATCAGCTCTTTTCCTTCCCGGAGGCACACACCCCACCTCGCAGACCCTGTACTTCCCAGCCTCGCTTGCTGTTTCTTGCTGGCAAAAAGAGGCAAGACAAAGGGAGGATTCTCGCCCAAAAACACGCGCTCAGACCAGGAATAAGAGCAGGGGTACATCCTGTGCACCAGGACGTTCACTGACGCAGACCCAGGGCAAAGCCAACGTTTTCCTCCCTCGTTGCTTCGGGAAAGCAGAGGCAATCCCCCAAAGACAGCACGAACCTATTGTGCAGGCGGCGACCCATATTCTGGCCACATACAGCGGAAAAGCAACAACAAAGGACAGCAGCCCTGCCCCCTGCCCCACTCCCCGCAGATGTCTGCTGTCTGCTGGCTAATCCGCCGGGGTAGCCAGGCACCGAGCTCCCTCCCACCTCGGTCAGCGGTGTCACACTGCAGGAGGTCACGGCGGTTGGCCCCAATCCCTGTTCCCACCCCCATTCCCATCCCCATCCCCATTTCCATCCTCTTTCCTCATCCCCATCCCCACCCTCTTCCTTATACCCATCCCTATCTGCACCCCTATCCCCATCCACACCCCCATTTCCCACCCCCATCCCTATCCCCATCCTCTTCCTCACCCCCATCCACACCCCCATTTCCCATCCCCATCCCTATCCCCATCCCCATCCTCTTCTTCACCCTCATCCCCATCTGCACCCCCATCCCCATCCTCTTCCTCATCCCCATCCCTATTCCCCTCTGTTGCCCCATCCCCATCCCCATCCCCGTCCCCATTCCCCTCTCCCCATCCCCATCCCACTGCTGGACCCGGCCCCTCTCCCCACCACGAGCATCCCCGAGCATGGGGAGGGGGCTCGGCAGAGCCGGGGGAAGGGGGGGCCATGCTGGGGGAAGGTTTTATCATCTCGGCTCCCGCCATGAGCAGGAACAAAGCGATGGGGCCAGGAATGCAGAGCAACCAACAGCATTTCTATGCTAATGAGCGCTCCGAGTCAGATCCCGCCGCCTGTGGCAAATTGAAGTGAAAATCCAGGCTTGAAAGGACGCAACTTTAATGTCCGAGGAGCGTCGCTGGGCTCCAGCACCGCTCCCGCTCCCTCGGTTTTATTTTTAATTGACTCCTACGAAGCCGGAGTATGCGTTCACCTTTCCAAACGGAACGGCCGCTGCAACCGAAAATCAGCACCGTAAAGTGCTAACAGAGAGATTTTGTGCTGTTCACTCCCTGGACTCCATCCCCAAGCCTCAGCGGCCTGCCCAGCACAAAGGATGCTCCAGCAGAGCCGAACCCTCGCCTCCCCTCGCGCCTGTGCAGAGGATGGGGCCGGATCCTGCACCACGTGTCCCCTGCACGCCGATGGACGGGGCCGTGCAAGGTGGCGGACAGGAACAGCCCTGTCCCCCATGGCCTCCAGAACCTGTACGGGTTCTCACCCGCTCCTCCTCTGACATCTCTACAGGACCTGGCACTCAGGACACCAGCAATATTTAGGGAAAAATTTCAAATCTGCCCTGAGCTGCAGAATTCCCATGCTTTGTTCAGTTAAGGGGACAAGAGACCGACTTGGTGGGGCTGTAAAGGGGGCTGGTCTTCTCTCGGCTTCAGAAAATGCATTCTTAAAATGCATTTTCCAGATGCATTCACTGCTTCTTTTATGGCCTGAACAACAGCTCAAGGAGACCACGGGTGACAGATGCCAGAGCATGGCACGGTCAGCTTCTCCCAGCCTTTCTAACGACGGTAGGAAGCAGGCACTCGGTGCCTCTACCAGTGGTGAAAAAACCCAAACCCAGCATTGCATTCCCATCCCCGGCAGTCGCCCCGCTCCCCTTTCTTCCAGTCATCCCCAGCAGCTCACAGCAGTTGCTGCACTTGGTCCAGCGCCGTGCCACAGCCCCAGCTCCACCTCTGCACCCACCGGCACGGCCGGCACCCAGCGCCCTGCTCCTGCAGAAACAAGACCTGACACGGCGCTGGCCCCTGGGGGGTGGGCTGCCGGCCTCCCTGACCTAATCCAGTCGCTGTTTTTTAGCGGGCACGATGTTCCCATCAGCAGGAAGCAGAGCTGACGTGCCGGTGCTTGGTCCCTCTCGCAAACAAACCGTGCCCTCCTACACACGGCAAACACCAGCTGGCTAAGCCTCGGCTGTCCCGCTGCTTATTCCCAGGGGATGGTAAATCCAGAGGCCTCGCCTTGCAAAACGTACTGGAGGAGATCTCCACGGATTGCCAAAATTCCTAAAGCGAGCCCAAGTCAGGGTGGAAATGTTGCAAACGGGAGCAAGTGGGATCCTGCGTGGGCGCTGCGCAGGGGCGCAGGAGCCAGGAGCTGGGAGCGAGCTCTGCCAGCGCGGCGCTGTGGGGTCTGGCGGCTCCCAGCACGGGCAGGGTTCGCCCCCGTCTCCCTGGAAAGAGGCTGTAGCTGGAGGTGAGCAGCAGGTTTTGGAGGTTAGTGTGCCAGCGTCTCTCCAAAAGAAGGGAGAAGAGGAGAAGAGAAGCTCCCCGGGGCCCGGGAGGGGCAGGATGCTGCAGCCCGGCCGCTGGGTGGTATCCTGCCTGCGGCACTGCCTTCGGCTCAGGGCTGGGGACAAGGAGAGCCGCTGGAGGCTCCCCTCTGAATGCTGCCACCTTCTAATTTGGCAATGGGCCCCCCAAAAACCTGCGTGCCTCCTCTGTGGGCTGACCTTGGCCCGAAGGTGGCTTTTTGTGGGGAACAGTAAAGCAACAAGCCAGATGGCCCGGCTGCGGACTCCAGGATGCTTCCAACCATAGGTGCCCGCTGCAAACGTTTCTGTCGGTGGCCAGAATTGCTAATGGGGGAATCAAAGCTCAGCTTTTCTCCCCCAGGAGCCTGCGGCAGGGTTTCTGCACTGACGGCTGTGCAGGGCCTGGCTGCCTAACGCCACCGGAGCCAGAGGGAAGGCTCGCTGGGGAAGCCAGGTCCTATCCCTCCCACCTGCATCCAACCACGTGAGCAGACCTGCAGTAAAACCCTGAGAAGGAGCAGGAGAAGGGACGTGGCACTTCTTTTATAAATAATACTTCTCCCTGGGTGCCAGTCGTTTCAGCTGCTCTGGCATTTGGGAAGGTGGCTCGCTGGGAACCGAGGTGTTTGGGAAACCTGCCGCCGAGCAGCGCGCTGCAATCTGAGAATAACTGATTAATTAAGAGCTGACCCTGAGCTTTTTGGAATGGCTGGCCCTATCCGCCTAGCTCTAAAACCAGAAAAAGTGATTTTCGTGTTTCGCCGACCAACCGAATCCAGCTCCAGCCCTCTGATTAAATATTAACCGCTTCGCGCAGACCACAAGCAGGATCCACAGCTATTTATTGCTCCGAAGGCAGCTGCAGCAAGAAGCAAACCAAACAGAGCCAGCCGGGAATGAATGGTGTCGTCCCGGCCGAGCCTCCCATGTGCGCCTGAGTCAGCGTGCAGCCAGAAGGCATTTCAGAGCACGTGTCACTGGGCGCAGCGCTGCTGCTGGGGGGGATCTCTGCTGGGAACGCGGGGCCGAGCCACCGACAGCCCCATCCAGGGCTGCTCACGTCAATGCTCTCCCCTCTGGACCCCGCTGCAGAGCTCTGCAGAGCTAGCACGGCTTCGGGAGGGTGAGGCGCTGCCGCGTGCTTCAGGCCTTTTGTTCCCTCTGCAAAGGAGAGTGGCGGCCGTGGCTTGACAACGATGTTTGGGGATGTAAAAAGAGGTGCGGGTGGGGGGGTGGGACCACGCTGAGCGGTGCTCAGCCAGCAACCAGAGCGTGCAGCCGCAGGAATCCGTGCAGACGCCTTCCTGCATCGCTCAGCTCTGAGCAGGGGCAGGGGGGGCACAAGCGTGGGACGTGGGTGGGAGCCAAAGGCAATGCCCCCAGGCCAGCCCTGCCCATTTCGTGCACCCCCGCAGCATCCTGCAGCTCAAAGCCAGGCTGTGCCTGCAGCCCCGGCTCGCCCCATGCCACGCGGGGCTAGGTGATGCTAACGCCGCCCGCGCGCTCCGTGCCATCCGTCGAAGGCTTTTCCCCGGGCTTCCTAGTGTCACCCGATGCCCCGGAGCAACAGGACAGAAGGTGATTGTTCCCCATTTTATTTCTAATTATGATCGGAAATCAAAAAGCAGCCGTGCTCCTGCTCGGGCCCCGAGCCAGCCCCGGCGTCCCTCCCCCCGGTTTCACAGCCGTACGCTCGGGTTTCTGATGCCCAGAGATCAAATAACGCATCACTCAGGGTAAGATATTATCCCCTATTACCAATTCAATGCAAACAGCTCTCCTCTTCCCTGGATTAAAAGCCAATTAAAGAACGCTGCTTTTCAAGGGGAGAGGGAGCCGAGGGGAGGATTTTTGGTGTTTTCTTTTCCTTTTGGTCTCTGGCAAGGAGGCGACGTCCCGCCTAAGTGTTACCGAAGAGTTCTCTTCGAATCGTATTGATTTTGCTCAGAATATTTTGGGACTCCTGTCAGCAGAGGAAAAGAGAAACCCAGAAAGGCCAACAACAGAATCTCAACGACTCGCGTCCTAAAATAGACAAAAAGGAAGAAATTTTACTTGCTGGAGGATCAATGGCGTTTGCTTAAGTCAGCAAGTGGTGTTTTGGGTTTCAGACCTGTCTCGGGGCAAGGAAGCCGTACTCTCAAGGTGAACAGCAAGCTCATAAATCTGGGAGAAGCTTCCAGCCCAAAACATGCTGATTCCCCACTGCAGGGAGGGCAGAGCCAGCAGGAAAAGGGCATTTGCTCTGCAAACAAGGAGCAGGATGAGCACTTGTAAATCGCGAGTCCCAGGGGAGCAGGTGACATTCAGCCCTGCTGCACTCGGATCTGGGACACGAGAGGCGGGAGGAAGGTGACTTTACGCCAGCTCTACACTCACAAGGGCCACGGGGCTGATTCTCTGCTTCCCACAGCCATCGCTGGGCTACCGGGGCTGTGTTCAGGGCCACAGGCTCAGCTCTGGCCCCAAGTGCCCCGTCCTGCCCCGGGAGCAGACAGGTCCAGGGACACGTCCAGTGGAAACCTTAAAGCCAGAGAAAATCCCCCGGCAGGGACCGCAGCCAGCACGGCGGGCCTCCAGCGCAAGGTACACAGCGATAACTCACTTAATCGATCCCGTTTCCCTAGATTTAGTAAAAACAAACAAAAAGCCTCATCATCCAGAAGCCCCGGCTGCCTTTCCTGCCAGCATCGCACCCAGGTGGGGAGAGCTTCCCCGATGCCTGCTGCCCCCCGCCTGGCTCGTGGGCACAAAAAACCAGGCTCCTGCCCGCCGATCCCATGCACGGCCCTGTACTGGTCTCTTCCACGGGAATTTGGTTCAAAAAAAAGGCATTTAGCACAGCCGTCTGCTTCGGCAGGTAGGCAGGTGACCTGACGAGGTCCTCTGCAACCCGAATTATCTCCTGTTTCCACAAGGATGCTAAAGCGGCGCACAAACATGTCTGTCTATCTGTCAATCTGTCACTTTGCGTTCGCTTCATTTTCGTCTGTCACACATTAGCCCGGATCTCACTGTCTACAAGCAGATAGTTATTTGTTGCTTCCTCTTTCGTTTGCTTTTTAAAAGCCATTTCCACTCAAATTATACACAGCCACGCACGGATACACGCATCCATACGCAGACAGCAGCGAGCCACATCCTCCGGCCTCTCTGCTCCGGGCTTATTTAGTGCAAAGGACCAGGGAAAGCTCTGAGCAGGGACCCTGCGTGTAAAATCCCACGGCCAAACTCTCCCCAGCCTCCTCCAGCTCGCTTTCGCCTCCGGTGCCGGGGCAGAGCAGGCGGCCAGGCGGGGCGCAGCTCGCAGCCCGCTTGCCAGCACTTGCCCACCTGCAGACGTGTTCCCCTGCGACCGCAGGCTTTGCATGGCGAGAGGAGGGGCCCCAACGCAGCCCGGCACGCAGGAACCCCAAATCTTGCTCCCACCGCCGGGGCTGAGCGCGAGCACCGATGCCGGAGACGTCCCCTGGCTCAGCACCGCACCGGTGGCTTCAGCCTGGGGAGCCACCGTGGACAGAAAAGTGGTGGGACAGGGACATCGCCGCGGCTTGTAGGGCACAATGGGACCAAAACGGCTGCTCTCTGGCTGGGCGCGTGCCGATATCGTGCATTGTGTCGGGGATGGGAGCAGGATGGGAGCAGTGGGGGGAGGCAGGGGCCGGGACGCAGGCTCCGTGGCTGGATCCCTCCCTCTCCCCTCCGTTTCCGCCCAGGAAAAGGAAGACTTCTCCCCGCCTGCGTTATTTTCCCGGCGTTCCCCCAACCGCTGCTGCTGGTGAAACCCCATCTCAAAGCCTCCCCGTCGCCACGGCAACGGGCCGAAAATGAACAGATGGTCCTGGGCAGCCCGAGCCCACCCCAGGGGCAGCGATGCGGGGCCGCGGCCGCACGCCTTGGGGACAGGGACGTGCCCACGGGGGGACTCCTGTGCTCCCCTCCCGAGGGGCAGGAACCCTCTGGGACCCATCACCCATGGACTCCCCATCCTATGGGGTGAGCTGGGTGCTGCCAGGCCTGTGGAGCATCCCCCTGCCCTCCCCAGCCCTCGGTTGGAGGGATCACAGAGCGGGAGGGCGCAGGGCTCAGCTGGTGCTGGGTCTCCCAGAGGGGTTCAGACTGGGATGGGTGACGATAAAACCAGGCTGCTAATCCCCCTGTGGATTACATGGGACTGTGGCACGAGGCTTTGGAGCCGCCGAACACCCAGACCCTCCTGGAGGTACCCCAAAAATCCCAGTCTACGTGCGGGAAGGTGCGCGGCACGTCCCCCTGGCACGCGGGGAGGATGCACGGGGCCAAACGCTCCTCCCCGCGCCACGCTGCTGCCTTTCCCGCGGCCCTGGCACGGGAACGGGGCTCCTGGCCTCGGGGGGGGCCCGGCCCGGCCCAACCGGCTCCCAGCCCACACCCGTGAGAAGAGCCGGGGCCCGTCCTGCCTCTCAGGTGTGGCCCTGCGCCTCCGGGCTCCCGCTGCTGCCAGCCTGGATGCGGCCGGGAGGAGGGAGCAGGAGGCGCTTGGCAGCCTCCAGGCTCGGATGGGGGCGTCTGCAGCACCCCCAGCTCCTTCCCAAGGGGTCCCTTGGGATTTTGGGTTTCTGCTGGGGGGCAGACCCCTTGGGAGGCTGTGGTTTGTGGCACCCCGAACGTGCTCGGTGATGAGAGCAGGCCCCCAGGCAGGCGCAGCGCTTCGCCCCAGCCAGCTTGGGAGGCCGGCGACAGAAATGGGTACAAACCCCAGGTGTTTGGGTTCCTCCGCCACCAGAACCCACGCCCTTCCCAACAAACAGCCAAACCCAGCCTCCCACGGCCAGCGGGCTCCCGGCCCTCTCACTGGGCTTGGCTGCAAGAGGGAAACGCGCAGCCACAGCCCCCAGCGGAGCCGAGCGCGGGGCTGGCGTGCCGGCCCTGGAGCTGCTCCAGCCCTTTCTTCCCCAGCCCGGCAAGCCCTAAAACCCACAGCTCGTCTCTGCAGAACAGGTTCGGCACAGCAGCAGCCGTGCCAGCTTCCCACGCAGCAGCACAGCCCAGCCTGCCCCGCACCCCCTGCCCCAATAGCCCTTCTCTTTTTTTCGCCCTGCTCTCTTCCTGGATCAAAGCTGCCTCCCCTCCCCGTATTACAAACATCATTTGGCTCGGAGATAAGAAGCTCTCCAGCAGCTCTTTATTAATCCCACTGGAGGCAGGAAGAAGGCAGCGAGGAAGGACTCGGCGTGGCCAGGACAGAGACAAATGGCCCACAAAACACCTCTGCAGCAGAGAGGCATGTGCGGGTTTGCTTCTTTTTTTTTTTTCCCAGCAGGTCTCACGGGAAGCACGGGTAATAATTAACAATTATCGAACTTTAAACTTTCCATTCCTCTCTCTGTCCTGACAAGGCTTTTGTAATAACTGACCAGCGTGGAGCTCTGCCAGCCTGGTGTGTGGGGGCAGCAGGGGCAGGGAGGGGGCTGCAGCAGGATGCTGGGGCTCAGCCCGCTGCCCCCTTGCTTTTGCACCGAGCATCTTTGCACCCCTCACCTACCATCAAACCGCCCCCCAGGTAATGACTGCAAACCAGAAGTGACCCAAATGCAATGCTGGCGGGGCGAAAATCAAAAGGAAAGCGAGCAGGGAAGCCAATGGACCACGTCCTCCCGCCTCCACAGCTCCAACCCATGCACCACGCACTCAGAAACCGGGTCCGGCCTTTGCCCTGGCAGAGGATTTGTGCAAATTGTGCAAAACAGTTCTAAAATCTAAATGTCTTCTAAAATCCCTGGGCAAGGAGCTGTGTGATCTCGGCTGCTGGGGAAAATGGCAGAATAAAGGGGAGTCGCCTTCCCCCGTGCTTTTTAGATGGTCTCCTGCTTGAAGGGAGGCACGTGGGCACGGCAAGGAGCCCTGCAGATGCAGGGTAGGAGACGAGGACAGCCAGCAGCGGCTTTGGACAGGGCAAGGCACACGGAGGCGAACGGAGCTAGCCAAGGATATTCCAGGGAGCTTGTGGCAAAGCCAAGAGACGCTGCCAGCCCTTCTGAGCTCAGCCTGCCTTTGCCATCACCTCCAGGCCAAGCTTTCCCTTGAAGTAAAAGCTGATTCACGCCCGGTGGAAGTCGGCGTGAGGCGGCAGGTCCGCCCGCTGCCAGCGAGCACCACGGGCCTGCAAGGTGCTCTGCGGGCACGGCAGCGCTGGGACGTCAAGGATGCGAAAAATATACATATATCTGAAAAGTATGACTTTAGCCTTATATTTCTGAGGTGAATTTAGAGCCAGTGAAAGGCCTCGGATCGATATCAGCAGAGCTGCGAGCTGGAGTCCTCCCCTTAGCCGCGGACAGGGCACAGCTGAGGCAGCATCTGCACAGGCAGCCTGCCCACGGCCTCCGCCAGCGGGCCTCGCTCCGACCTTGCCGGGTCGCCTTGAAGAGCAAGAGGGAAACTCCCCCTCCTTCCTTCCTCCCCCTTCCGAGCAGCTTTTGTTCCCCAGCACCATGAGGAGATGGCTGCCGGGTGACTTCACCCGGGTGCGCTCTGTCTGGAGGAGCGGCTGCGTCCGGACAAACCCCACGCCCGCCCAGATGCCATCCTGCCCCGTGCGCAGCCAGTCCCACGGGGCTCAAGGCCATTTCGCAGCGTATTTTGAGGCAAAAGCAGCCCTAGAAAGGGTTTATTTACCTGGCTGGCTCTGGCATGACGATCTAATACAGATATACCCAGCTTCTGTCCTGTCACGGCAGCACATGTGTACAGCCCCATGCCCAGGGACCTTTGCAAAACGTGTTGTGGGTTCTCCCTGTACAAAGTCGGGATCAATTCAGCTGCCAGGCTTTGCCCACGTTACCCCTGCTAATTGGAATTACAGCAGGCAGACAGCCTACAGCCTTCACTCTGTCTCCCCATCACTTGTCATAATGCAACCAAAATCCCGCTCGCTCGCTCCTGAGCGCTCCTCAGGGCGCTCCTCGCCGCCCCGTACGAGGCACCCAAGGGCTGCGGCCAGGTCGGGGAGCACCCAAGGGTGGTGCCAAGCACTGGGCTGAGCCCCCGGCCCCGCAACTCCCCCCAGCCTGCAGAGCCTGCCCAGCAGAGGCCACGCACATCCCACACCGAAATCTCGACCGATTTACGGAGCCGGGGTGATGCCCAGCAGGCACAGCACCCGGGATTTGTTGGGCATTATCAAGCGGCGTAACGCAGGGCTGCATTACCCACACGAGGCAGGGATTGGCAGCCCGGACCTACTCGCCTCCCCAGAGCCTGGCCATAAACAAAACTTAAATAATTAGAGTGCTTGGGCGGAGATGCAGCCTCTAAGTATTCCTAGGCTCACGCAAATAAAGGAAATAAATTCTTGGAAGGTGCCAGGCTGGATGGGGCAGAGGGAGGCTCATTTTCCACATCACTTGAGAGCAGCCGTTATAAATCTCGCTGAAAGATGCACCTCCCCAGGCTAGCGATATTTTTAAACTCCGGGAGAGAGGGGAGAGAAAAAAAAAAAAAACACATTTTAGTATTTACACCACAGGCGAAAAGAGTATTTAAAAATCAGGATACATTTTTGAAAGTCTGTTCCTGCCATGCCAAGGAAGAAAGAAAGAATATTCTTTCTAGAGAGTGATAAGTGGAAAAATCAGCCCCGGAGAATTCGTTCCTATCCCCATCCTGCTCTTGCAGGCTGCGAAGCCGAATTCCCAGCAGGACTGGGGGCTGGGGGGCTCTCCCACGGGCAACTTTGTGGTGCACCTCCCAGCTGGATCAGTCCCAAAGGCAGAGCAGCTCCTCTGAATCCTGGGGGGTGACTCCGGCGCTGCCCCTGCTTGTGCCTGGGACAAGGTCCCAGGGGACAGGAGGTGACCCGGCACCCCCACGGGATCAGCAGCCAGGGTTACTGGGCTGGGAGCCCGAGCCTGTAACCAGACGCAGCGGGGCCAGGCGCAGGGACCTGCTGCTGGATGTCGAGTGAAGGACGTGGCCCTGGAGCTGGCACAGCCCCGCATGGTGTCCCCCCCCCCGAGCAGCACGTCCCAGCCCTGCTGCGTGGCAAGGCCACCTGGGCTCTGGGGCAGGGGAATGCAGGCGGCACCCTGTGCTGAATCACCACGCCAGTTTTAATTTCTGATGCTTTAATGTCCCTGCCGGTTAGCGTTTCCGTCCCTGCACAGAGCGGGGAGCGGGGCCGGCTCCCTTTCGGGCAGCCGTCTAGGAAATCCCGTCGGTGGCTGGCCAAGCGCAGGTGGAGCAGCCCTGCATGGCCACACGCAGTGTCCTCAGCCTTGCTCTCTGGGTTCCTGAGGATAAACCAGACCCTGCTGGAGCATCCCTATCCTCTGCAACCGCTGCCGCGCTCCTCCTGCGTAACTCAGCCCCTAATTGCCCCCGGGTCCTCGGGCTCTGACAGCATTCCCCTTTTTACGAGCTGTGCTCTGTGCAAGCCTCTCTCCTTCCCATCCCTCCCACCTCCTTCCAGGACTGCTGCCATCCTCCCAGGAGGATCCCATTCCGCCTGTATCAAAGGGATACACGAACACACCCATTAGACATCAGAGCACCAAGCAAATCCCCAAACAAGCTGCCTCCCGAGATCAGAGCGCGCTGCAATCATCCCTCTGCAAGGAGATCCCACTAAGCCTTGCCCCGTCCCTGGGATCCCGCTGAGGTAGGTTTGGCAAGCTCAGACCCATCACCAGTAAAAGTCTGCACCAAACTTGCACCAGAGAGCTTCAGGCCTCATGCAGGTCCCCTTCCAGCGTGCAGGTCCCCTTGCAGCATGCAGTGGATGGCCAGAGGCTGTCCCACATGGGGTGCCCTGCCTGCAGGAGGGCGATGCTGCTGCCTGGGTCTCGCGTCCCCCTGCAGCAGGAGCTGAGCTGGGCCGTGCTGCAGGTGTCCCGAGCCATGGCAGCACGTCCCCTCCTCTGAATACCCCCGGGACCCAGGGGAAAAGCAGCACGGGGAGCCGGGAGCGCTGCCCGCGGGCTGGACGTGCCCGCGCTGGGGCAAGCACCGGGGCAGAAGTGGTGCTTGCGTGTCGGTTCACGTGTTGGTGCACGAGTGCCTTTCATAACCGTGGCCTCAAAGGGAAAAGCCAGGAGCTTCTTCTAAAGGCTTTCGTAAGAAACCATGTGCACTCTGACACAAGGAGCGGAGCACTTGGCTTTGAAGCCGTGACGATCGGTGGTCCTGCAGGTTTCCATCCCGGGCTCGCTGGGACCACCCTGTTCAGCCCCTAACCCCCAGGTCTCAGCCCCAAAATCCAAGAACACGAGCTCATCCCTCCAAAGCGAGATCCCCAGCTCCAGCGTGTCCAGCAGGGGGGGGGACACCACAGACTACAGCACCCAGCAGCACTGCCAGCAGAGCCCGGAGGGGTCCCGTATCCCATGGAAACTGCGGCAGCTGATCCGAATTAGGAGATGGCAGGGATGCTGCTGTGCGACACGGCCCTGTCCCAAATGCCTATAAATGGGCACAGCCTCGCTTCCCCCCCGCGTCCCCAAAAAGCTGGTCGGTGCCGAGCCCCCGTGCCGGTGCCGCTGATGATGGGAAGAGCACGAGCAGCCCCAGCACCCGCCGGCTCGTGCCGTCGCCTCCGCTGGGCTCCGCCAAACCACGACAGCCCCAAGTGCCGCAGGCCTTGGGTAGGCGACACGGGCAGGAGCAGCGGCAGTGCGAGGGCAGCCTGCGTGCTGGGAGCAACTTGGAGCCGGGGAGATATTTTTCCTGTGTGCACTTCCAGCCCCTGAACAGACTTTGATCATCCATCCTTAACATTTCCTCCAGACTTAGCTCTCCCCCAGGCTACGCAGCCCATCAGCACAAGGGCTCTGGTGGGCAGGTGACTCAGGGCTGGGCTACAAGGGGTCTCAGTGCTTATTACCTAACCCAGGAAAGTCAAAAAAAAAAACGAAACAACAACATTATACACATCTCACCATGAAAGAAGTAGCCATAACTTGATGCAACTTAATTCCCCAGTGCAACCGATGTGTTCCTGACTGCAGGCTTTGCAAGGATATTTCAGGTGCTGGCACCAAGGTGTCCCCCTGCCTGCCCTGGCATCTACTCCGTGGGCATGCAGCACACATCAGCCTGCGACACAGTGGCTCTGGAGCTGGGAGAGCTGGGGCTGCTGCACTCCAGGACCACCTCTCTGCTTCTCGCCCCTACCCAGGGGAGCACGAGGAGAGGTCTCAAGGCAGGGGGACCTCCGGCAGTGCCGTGGGTTTGGGCTAGGGGGAAGCCGTGACGCCACGGGGCACTGACAGCTCACCCAGCCCCGGACTCTGAGCTCAGGCAGTTTGTTTGGGCTGGTCAAGGACGGGCAGGGTTCATTCCGCCCTCGCTGCTCGCCCCTGCCCCGAGTGCTGCCATGTCTCACGCGGCGAAATATTGAGCTGCTCGGCACAGAAACCATGAGAAGACGGTGACGGAGATGCTGACCTTTCTCCTCACCTAGCCAGCTCTCTGTGTTTGCCTCCAGTAATCCCCGCTCATCGTATTAAACTCTCCCCTGGTCTATGACTTCTGCCCATCAGGGACGGTGTGTAACCCCGGCTTTGCTAGGACACTCGGCACAACATCCTCTAATCAAAGGGCTCTGCTTGGGCTCTCGAGCCCTATCGGCCTCTTCTACATGTTAGCACCGAGTCCTTAGCCAGAGCTCTGCCCCCAGACCTCCTCCTCGGGCCGTCTCTCAGTGAAAATGAGCACTGAAACCCTTCCCAACTAGCACACCTCTCAGTCCAGGGGTATCCCGCTGGTGGATAAGAATTGAAAGCTGTTTCTGCACAACGTGGCCACGGACCCTCCATCACGGCAGCCCGTGCCGACCCCCCCGACAAGGCTGGGTTTGCTCTCAGGTGGCCGCGGGGTGCTCGGTGCCAGCCCCGTGCCTCCCACGCAGCTGCGCCTTTGTGCGCGGAGCCGCCCTCGCCTGTCCCCAGCGCGGCGGGGCTGGATGCTGGCCACCAGCTGCGGGCTGCACGGCCCCTCTGTCCTGCTCCTGCCTGCGGGTGCCTCCCTCCAGCACAGGGGGAGGAAGGGATCTTCCACGGGAAAGGAAAAACAGGCTCGAGCTCGGTCCGATTTACGGGGTTTTCCCAAGTAGAAAGAGAAGTGCTGAGAAGAGAGATGGAGGCAGAGCCCTCGTGGCTAACCAGGCTTGGGAGCACCTTCTGTCTCCGAGCCAGGTGGCCCATCTGGTACCTGCCGCTGCTGCGAGGCAGTGATGTGATTTGTGGGCCTGTCCCTAACATTCCTGCACGGCTGGGAGCAGACGGAGCCACTTTGCCATCTCCTGCAGTCGGGAAGGCACACGGCCAGCCCCGTGCGGTGGTTTTCGGTCACCTCCTTCAGCACCTTCCCTTCCAGAGCAGGGGAATGGAGACGAGAAGGTTCAGCAGGTTGGGTCCAGCCCCAGCACGCCATGGCGAAGCCAAAGGGACCGGCGACGCTGGCCAGGTTCTCCCCAAACCCGTGCCACGTGGGGCACGAGCAGCCTGGGACGGGCACGCAGCAGGGACTGCAGCTCGTGCTCCCCCTCTCACGCCAGCAGCTGCTGCTCGTCTGCCTCGGGACTGCTGCAGAGCCGAGAGCCGCTGCAGCTTTTGCGATGCCAGCCGGTATAAACGCTGCATCAGCCCCAGGGACGAGGAGAAAGAGCGAATGGACAGCAGTGCCTTAAACTCCTTGGGTGCCCATGGAGGCAGGGAGAGGCAGAAACGGCAGCAGAGGGCATTAACACGACTCGGTGCTGAGAACAACAGCCCCTGAACCTGCAACTTTCACTTCCCTCCTGTTAGTGCGTGACACGGTGGGAAGGCAGGACCTGAAACCCAGCACGGGGGCATGGTGAAAGGCCAGAGCGGTGCCTGTCTGCCTGCCCGGGGGTTTAACTTGCAGATCAGGCAAATCTGTCCTTCCTCCCGCGGACAACACTTCTGCATTTGGGCAGCTCGGGCAGGAGTTCCTCCACTGTCACGGATTCCCCATGGAGCCAGGCTGGTTTGCACACTCGGTGCGTCACCTTCCCCTGGCCTGAACCTCCCCTGGGAGAAGCCGAGGAAACCGAAAGGCCAGGAGGGTGCCTGCAGCTCAACAGCAGCTAGAGGGAAAGCAAAGGAACGTTTCACGGGAGGCTTCGTGCTTTAGTTAAGCAAACGTTCACCTGCAATATCGATCTGGGGTCGGTGCAGAGCTCTGAATTCTCTGTGCTGGGACGGCGGGGCTCTGGTAATTAACACCGGAGGTGTCTCACGTGCAAACCGGGTCCCAGCTCCAGCGGCTGGCGGCACCAGTTCACCCTGCATCAGCGCTGCCCTCATTTAACGACGTGGTTTTGAATGCAACATCTCCAGGGGCTGTGCGGGTCGCAGTCCCTGTGTCCCTCTCTTGCTTTTCGCACTGCTGCGCCTTGCTGGCCTGTGAAAATGGCAGCAAGAGCCTCCACAACCTTGAGCAATGATGTTGCAAGATGCAAACCTCTTCTCAGAGGCCTGAGGACCGTGGCTGTCCATCCGAGGAGCGAGCAGCTCCTCCCTGCAGCACTCACTGCAGCCTTCTGCTCTTCCCAAAAGTCCTTCTCCCGGGTGCTGTCCCCGTCTCCCCCCGGGGCTGGCGGTGCTGTGCAGCTCCCCGGGGTGCTGCCAGTGGGAAAGAGCCTTCCCCTGGCTTTGTGGCTGCTGTGCCCGCCTTGGGATGGGCTGTCCCCGCTGTCCCCAGCCTCAGTGGCCCGAGCAAAGGGCGCGGGGTGCCCGTGGACGCGCGGGCCTGGGAAGCAGGTCACGCCAACCGGCTCTTCTGGTTCCCTCCGTGATTCAGCTGAGGCGTGCGCGGTGCCCAGAGGATCCTTCGGGTGCCTCCCTGCAAGCTCGGCGTCGCAGCTGGCCCGGCTGCAGCCCAGAGGAGGGGCGACGCGAGGAGGGATGCGCCCGGCCCTGCCGCCACCGGCACCTCGTGGGCCACCAGCTGGCTGCAAGCACCCGACTGGCGCTAGCCACAACGTGGCGACGTCCCTGCCTCTGCACAGCCCTTTGAGGATGGGTCTGTGTGCATCAGGCTGGGGGTTTTTGCTTGATTAGTGCTGCTGGTTGAGAGAGCAAGGAGCACAAACTACGGCCGTGCCCCGGCTCTGAGCACGGCTGCTCGGGGGCTCAGCTGGCTCCCAGCCTCGCTCACCAATTCGCGCCGGGTGAGGACTCGCCGGGTCGGTTCCCCTGCAGCGAGCCGGGTTTAATGAGAAAACATCAGCAAAGGGCACTGCCTCGCTTCCTGACATACCCTGGTGTTGTCGTTTTGGAGTTTCAGGAGGACAGAAACGAATAAAAACGAACAAAGCAAAGGCCGAACAAAACTTTGGCGACTTTTGGCCTTCTGGAAGCTGTTTTGGGACATTAAAGAGGACGGACTGGATCCTGCAGCGGCACGCTGTGACTGCTGCCCGTGCCCTGAGAGCTGCCCCATCTCCCCAAAGGAGCCCGCCCTGCAGCTGCAGCCCCGTCTGACCCGAGGCCTGGGTCAGCCAGTGCCGCTTTCGAGAGCCGCGATGGAAAAAAACCCACGCCACGGCTTCCAACACCTCCCCGGCTCTCCCCCGCTGGGGATCTCAAAGCACTTCGCAGAGGAAGACTCGCAGGGCCCTGCCTGAGCCCGAGAGGTAGCCCGGCGATGGCAGGCAGGAATTTGTCCCCAGCCAGAGGGGACAAAAACAGGGCCTCCGCTCCTCGTGGCTGCACCCCGAGCTGCACCGAGCTTCATGCGGGGATACACGGGCAGGTTGTTAAAGCCTGCAGAGCATAAATCCAACCACAAGTGTTCGTAGCCTCTGACAATCAGCTGGCGGGGCTCTTCCCTCCCCAGCACCCTACGGCTTTACCACGGCCCCTGTTCGCACTAACACCTTGCCACCCTGATCCCACAGCCGTGTGGGACCTGGCTAGGGGCCCCAGGCGGGCAGGCAGGCAGACGTGCATGGAAGGCTGCAGGAACCCTGCTCTGAACCCTTTTTGGATGATGGAGACAACTGCATTGAGCACGATTTGTAAAACAGATTTTATAAGGGGCTCCTTACAGCTGCTACAGCGGGCAACTATTTCCTTGTCAGCAGCGTTGGCAGAAAGGGGAAGCGGTGTGCGTGGACGGGGACAAAAATCAAATGGCATTGATCGGACGGGCACAAATGTTTTCCAGAAAGCCCGTGGTGTCTCCTGCCTTCCTCCCATCCTTCCGGTGCTAGGTACCAAACAGCATTTTCCAAAAAAAGCCCGCAGCCACTAATTCACTTCTAGCAGAGAATCCTAAGTTACCCTCTCCCCTTCTCCTTGATGAGCAAGCCCGTCTGCGTTCGGAGCTCCCATATGGCTTGTTCCATATATCCCCCCAGCTTCTTTTGGCACAACACACTGCCAAACCTGCCTCGGTGTGCCATCCAGAGCCAAACTTCAGCAAGGACCGTCAGCACGGGGTGGCTTTGTGCAGCACCATAACGTGCTGCTCCCTCCCCGCAGCTCCGGGATGCGTCCACAGAAGCCCCCGAATGACTGGGAGGGACGAGCGAACGAACGCGTAGCAGAGCACCAGCCAGTCCACAAGCGTGCTGCAGCCACCACCGAACTGGTCCAGCCGAGAGCGGCGCCCACGCAGGCTGCAGGGCACCCCGTGATCCCGACGGATGGGGTCGGGAGGGATTTTTTCCTGCCCGTGCCCTTTGCTTTTCTGGGTGCACCCAGCGCCGGCTCGCTCCGGCAGAGCTGTCAGGGCAGGACAAACTGCCGGGCTACCGCGGAGTGGCAGGAGACGAGATTGTCTGAGTGCTGCCAGCGCCTCGACAGCAGCCAGAAATAGAAGAGGTGGGGAGAAGAAGTCTCCTGTGGCAGGGCAAGGTGAAATGCCAGGCTTGCCCCCGAGTGTCTCTCCTCGGTGGAAGCAATTCCTGCGGGGATTTGGGGGAGGATAAACCCCTTCTGGTTAACCTGGCACAGTCACCGCAGCGTCACTGCAGCCCCAGCGCCTTTCCCAGGGCCGTGGGGAGGGTTTGGCGCACGGGGCTGCCTGGTGGAGGGGCAGGAGGGAGGGAAGCCCCTGGTAGGAACTGCACGGAAAGTTTTGAGCCTCCTCCAGAGCTCAGCCAGGCACCTGCCTGGAGCACAGAGGAGTGCAGGGAGCCCGAGGCTGTCCCTTCCATCACCCCTTTTTGCAATGCACAGCAGATCCCTTTGTACCGGCAGTACAGAGGCATTACCCAGACCCGGTTTCTCTTCATTCACCTTTCCCCTCTCACCAAGCCGCCCGGTTTCTCGACCAGCCAGCCCCCATTTCACCTCTGCCTTCACCCATTTCAGCCGGACCCCCCCCGGCACTGCGCTCTGCCCACCTCCCGTGCCCGGGCTGATGCCACCTCCAGCTCTGCCGCCACCCGCAGCCCCCGGGCCCTGGCGTTTGCCCTGGTGGCCAGAGCTTTGGCTCACGCCCTGCTGCCCGCAGCCCCAGCTCACAGCCCAGCCAGCCCGGCCGCTCCTCTAGCCCCAAGAGAGGAGGAACAGAGGCACTGCCCCCCCGTCCTCACCACAACTTCTGCAGACGCAGGCTGTCCCTCGCCCCTGCCCGGGGGTGGCACACGCGCCCGCTGCCCCCGCTCCAGACCCAGCCACCCCCAGATCGCCTCGAAAAAGCAAACAGGCGTCCTGCTTTCGCCTCCCAGCTCGTTCACAAGCCTTGCAAACCCGAAGTGCTGGTCGCCCTGCCACGGGAACGTTTCCACAGCCCTCCAGGATGGCGTTAACCCCTTCTGCGTGGCAGCAGAAGAACCCCCCTCCCCGGGCACGTTACGACACGGGTCACCCACCCGCTGCTGAGAGCTGGGCTGGAGCCCAGGGCGGCACCGAGCCCCGGCTGGGGACACGGCCCGAATCCTTGCCCATCTCCTTCCCAACAACCCCAGCCAGGCACGCCAAGCACAAAGCAAGCCGGGGAAGGTCTGAGACCCGGGAGCAGCCCAGCTCCTCTGCAAAAGGGCCCGTGGGAAGTGTGTGTGTGTTGGGGGGGGGCACTTTGGGGCCGGCTGAAACCTCGCTGTCTCCTCCCGCAACATCTGGGCTCAGCACCCAGCCTCGTGGCTCCCTTCCCCGGGCAGCCCGGCTGCCGTGCCTCGCCAGCCGTCTGCTCGATCCCAAAAGCAAAAACAAAACCGCCTGGGCTCGCAGGGCCGGGGAGCCCGCTGCCTGCAGCTGCTTCCCAAACAAACCATCGCCTTGTTCCTCCCCACACCAAGGGGGGGGATCCGGCCCCGACCCCCTCCCACCCCCGGGGCAGATGCATCCACACCTGCTCCAGAGGCGCACCCCAAAAAGCCTCTCCCGTCCCTCCCAGCACCCTTTAACCCCCCAAAACGTCCCAAACCCCCCCCCCGGGGGTTGCCCCGATCCCGCAGAGCCCCAAGCCCGGAGCGGGGGGGGTCCGGCCGGCAGCGGCTCACCTGGGGAGAGCGCGGCCGCCAGGATGCAAACTCCGATAGTCCACCAAGATGCAGGGCAACTTGTGTGCAGCTGTGAAGCCATGAGAGTTCCTTCCGAGAAATGGGCAAGGGGCGGTCTGGCAGCGTCGCTGGCCCCCCCCCCCCCCCCCCTTCAGCCCTCCCCGCCCGCGGTGCTGCTTTAAAAAAAAAAAAAAAAGGAAAAAATGGAGGTGCGGGAGGGTAAAGGGGCGGTGAGGGCGGCAGGAGAGCAGGCAGGAGGCTTTGGGGTCCGGGGGGAGCTTGGCACATCCGCGGGGTCCCCGGGGCTCGGCGGGGCGCGGTGCTTTCCGCCGGGGAGCGAGCACGTCCGAGGGGCTGGCCGGGAGGGGAGGGGAAATCCACCGAAAAAAAAAAAAGGATGGGATAAAAAAGGAAAAAAGGTTAAAAAGGAAAGGAGAAAGGGGGGAAAAAAAAAGGAGAAAGGGAGAAAAGGGTAAAGGAAAACGAGAAAGGTTAAAAGAGAAAGGAAAGGTAAAAAAAAAAAAGGTAAAGGGTTAAAAAAGGGAAAAAGGTTAAAGGAAAAAGGAGAAAGGTTAAAAGAGAAGGAAAGGTAAAAGAAAGGAAAAGGGTTAAAGGAAAAGGGTTAAAAAAGGAAAAGGGTTAAAAAAGGTTAAAAGAAGCAAAAAGGGTTAAAAAAGAGGGGAAAGGTTAGAAAAAAGGGGAAAAAGGGGGGAAAGGGGTTAAAAGAAGAGGGAAAGGTTTAAGGAAAGAGGGAAAAGGTTTAGAAGAAGAGCAAAAGGTTAAAAATAAGAGGGAAAAGGTTAAAAATAAGAGGAGAAAGGTTTAAAAAAAAAGAGGAAAAAGGTTTAAAACCGAGCAAAAACCTTTAAAAAAAGGCAAAAAGCTTCCAAAAAAAAAAAAAAGGACCGAAAAGCTTCCCCCCCCCAAAAAAAAAATCAAATCGGGGGTGGGGGGGTGGGGGTTGGAGGGGTGTAAAGCAGCCGAAGAGAAGCAGGGAGCAGCCCTGGGCCGTGCCGTGGCTCCGGCGGCGGGGCTGGGCAGCCCCCGGCCGCTGCCTCCGCTCGGCGGGGCGCCGGGAGCCCGGCGGCGCTCAGGGGGCCGGGGCCGGGGCCGGAGCCGGGGCCGGGGCCGGGGCGAGCCGGTGGCGGCGCTCCATGGCCGGGCGAGGGGCTCTGCCCGGGCTCGCAGGGCACGGCCGGCCGCTTGCACACGCAGCCGCCGCTCGCACACACGCACTCACACTCACACGCGCGCTCCCGGGCGGGGCGGAGGCGGCGGCGCTCGCCCTCTCCTCCGTGATGTCAGTGCGGAGCCGAGGGAGGAGGGAGCTGCGTTAACTCTTTGCCTGCTCCGCAGCCTCCTCCCGGCCGCCCGAGGCTCGCCCGGGGCCGCCCGGAGGCCGCCGCCGAGGCCCGGCCTCGCTCCTTGCCTCCCGGCCTCCCCTGCAGCCTCCTCGCCGCTGCCTTTTGTTCCCAAAGCGGGGGGGAAAGCAGAGGCTGGGCACCCCTCCGCCGGTCCCCAGCTCATCTCCGCTGCTTCATCACCCAGCTTTCGGGGGGGTGGAGGCCCGCGGGTCCCCCGTTCCCCCCGGTTTGGGGTCTGGAGGCTCGCCCTCCGAATTTCCCCGGCGGTGGTGGCACGCCTGGACATGGCTGCTGGCAGCACGCCGCCTGCTTGGCCATCGACACGGCGGGTAAATGCACCTTACATCAACCCTGCGGGAGATGGATGTGGCTGGCGTACGGAATCTGCAGCCACACTCATAAATATACATACATTTTGTGTGCGAGCCCCAATATACAGCGTTTTTATGGAAGAAGGAGCCTGTTGTGGCCACACTCTGCGCGCCTCGATAAGGGAAGGGCTTCAGAAGCAGCGCAAGGGCTGAAGCACAGGAGGAGGGAGGCACTGCTCTGCCGCGCTGTAGCAGCCCTTGTTTTGTGGACACGGACGCAGCCTTCGTGGCTCCCTTGCTAAGGAGGTGTTTAGCCTGCGAACGGAGCCGCCTCGGCCTCGCCGAGGATGCTGAACCCCAAACAAAGATGTGAACAACAACGACAACAACCGACAACAAAAGTCCTGTTGATTTCAAGCTCCATTAGAACAACACGGGAACAAATCAATGCCTGGCAAGCAAAAAAGGACAGAAGCAGTGGGGAAGGATACCACACATCGCGGAGAAGGGAAGCAGGGGGGGGGGGCAGCCAGCAGCTATAAAAAGACACCTCGAAGGACCCCTCCAGCAGTCTCCTCCTCCTTTTAATTCCCTTCGAAGTTAATTCCCGTTCAAGGGAAGGATGGGCAGCTCTGGAACAAAGCGGATTAGCCGGATGCGAGGTTTGTTCTAAAATAACAAAAGTTATTACGTAGTAATGAGGTTTAGTCAATAGACACACGGGCTTTAGGGCCAGTGGGATTCCTCTGGAGGTCCTGCTTGCGGAGCAGAGGCTGCTGCCCCCGTGCCTGCTGCCTCCTGCACACAGCTGCAGGAGCACAACCCCTGCCCTCGTGGGCAGAGAAGCTCTGGAGAGCCCCCGGCACCCTTCAGCAGTAGTTTCAGCCCTTGGTTTTCCAGTCCTCGCATTGTTTATCTGGCCAGTTTCACCCTTGATCCACGGGATCTCATTATTTCTTTTCCCGACTCCATTTTAGAGAGAGCCTTGCTCAGAAATGGCTCCCCTGGGCAGGTCTCCCACTGTCCCCAGGCCCCCCACGTCCACCTCCCGTTGTTCCCAGCACGATGCTCTCCCATCTCCTTTCTGACGTGTTGCCACCGGCACCTGAGATGCTGGGGGCAGGCCAGAGCTCGGCGTATTGTTTTAAGCCTCCTGCACACCCCCACAAAGACATCCTGAGTTGGTTCACCGACACCGAAACTGCCCCAATCTGGGCTGGGAAGGGGAGCGCCGCTCCCGGGGTCTTGCAGTGGCTCAGAAGAGTCGTGGCGGATGCACCAAGCTCCCCCATGTTGTGTTGCAAACTCCAACCTCCTCGCCTGATCGAAGGAAGGTGACTCTTTAGGGCTGGATTTAGGGCACAATTAGGATTTCCCTTCAGGAACGTGGGGAGGTTTGATAGAGCCTCGGGCCTTGGCCTCCCAAATCACAGCCCTCGAACATAGGAGACAAAAATGTAAATCCGTTAGCAGCAGCAGCAGCAGCGGGCCATTAGCCTTGGTGCATCAGGCCTAACTTACTGAGCCAGAATGTATTATTTTCATGATCCTGCACAAAGCAAAACCCATCACATTTGGCACAGTTCTGGCTGTTAACTTCTAAGATTTATTACACAGTGCCATGGGGCCCCTGTTCTGCAGCTTTTTGTGAGTCCAAAATTTCCGTGAAGCCCAAGGGGACTTCTGCATGAGCAGGAAAGGCAGGAACAGAATGCTTCGGTTTGGCAGTTTTTTGTTATTTCTAAGGGAGGAAAATCATAATATGTAACATATTTAATTGCATCATACTTATTTTTTTGATTTGGGGAGGTCTCTGTGTGCATGGCCTCCGAGGGGCTAATGGGGCTGCCTTCTGCTTTGCTGTATCAGCTGGTTTTCTTTTTCCCTTGTTTGTAACCCTCCTAGCAGTGGGTTTCTGAAGCTCGTCCCAAGCCAGAGAGGTGGGAGCAGGAGCCCTAAGTACTTTTTATGCCTGCAATAACAATAGGGCAGGAGCTGCAAGGGTTGCCTGTCCTTTCTGCTCCTAATACATCAGCACATGCATGGCTCTGAGGCTCAGAAATCCCTTTCATGAATCTATAAACATGTTCTACTACAGACAAAGAGAAAAATACGACCCAACACACCGACTGGTGCTTCAGGTAGTCCGAAGGGCTGGGCTGGGAGGAATCCCCCCCTTCTGCAAGGAGAATCATTCCCAGGGCTGTACAAAAGTGCTATTTACCCCTTCCTGGTATCCAGGGATGGCAGAAGTCTCATTTTAGATGGCAGCTGGCCATCCGAACAGAGCCCCCAAAGTTGTACAAGCCCCTTCCTATACCCCCCTGTGAAATCTGCTTTAGGCACAGATACTAGAAGTGGTATAGTAACTTGGCCGGCACTTATATAAATCGTCATGCTAATATAGTTCTTGGAAATTGCAATTACAGCATGAAACAACATTTGGCTGAATAAAAAAAAAAAAAAAAGGGGGCTTGCTTGTAGTGAGCACTGCTTTGTTCACCCAGCATTTTGGCTGTTCAGCCGGCACGAGAGTTTTCTGCTGATGCCGACATGTGAGGTAACGTCTCTGCAGCAACCTGCTGTAATAGGACATTTCGTGTGCACCTCCCCAAATCCTGCCCACTGGCTGACATGGTCGAGCACAGGCTTTCGGAAAACACGCAGGAGGACGCAGGCTGGGCTTGGTGTGGGGTCTGCGACGACACAACCCCTTCAGATGGGGTCTTCCCTTGCAGGCAGATAGACATCACTCCCCGGGGCTGAGCAGAGTGCTGGGTTGGAGTCAGGGCACAATAACCCGGCCAAAGCTTTGTAGAAGCAGCTCCTATCTGCTCCAGGACCAGCAGCAGCACATGCCTGGGAACAATGGGGCCGGGCTGATGGATAGCCCCCAGGGGAGCGCTGCCTCTCCGTCGCCCTGCCATGGAGGAGAAACGTCACCCCAGAGTGAAATGTCACCCAGCAATGAAATGTCACCCTGGAATAAAATGCCCCCCCCCAGTATGAAATGCCCCCCCAGTAAGAAATGTCCCCCCGGAGCCCCCCCACACCAGTTCCCCACCGATGTGGGGCTGCGCCCCCGTGCCCGCCCCGAGCAGTGGCCGCTTTCCAGGGGCTCCGTGCGCACGCAAGCGCTGCGACTTGAAAGGCTCAGTGGGAACCGGTATCTTATATTATTTTTTTACAATTACGATTACCAGAGGGGATTGGAAGGAGGGAAGAAGGGGAGGGAGAAATGCTCTTTAAAACATTCCTCGGTGTTGTTTTTTTTTATTTTTTTTCAGCTGCTTTTGTTTGATGAAGAGCCCCCAGCAGAGGCCTGTCATTCTGCGCTGGGAGCACATTTGACACTCCTGTCTCCGCCGTGTACCTGGTGTGTATTTGCTGCAGTGCTGATTACATTAACTCCTGTGTTTATAAACATTTTGAATCAGTGCAGAAGGCTGTGCTGAACAGAATTTTAAAGCCAGCGTCAGTTTTATTTTTGCTTTTTCATCTGTAAACACACATAATGTGTCTGCGGCGCAGTCAACAATGAGGGATCAGAGGTGCAAAGGGCTTCCAGAGCTGATTCTCTGCTTGGCTTCACTTCTGAGCTCTCCTGATACAGCCTCCTACATGCTTACACGAACACACCAACATGCGCTCACATACACGCCGCACAGAGCGCAGACACTCCTGCAGATCTGAAAGCCCCATCCTTTCAGAAGGCAATTCAGGGCTGACAGTCGCTCCTGTCCTGCCGTTCTCTGGATAGTGCCAGCAGTTGGAGATGAAATTAAATCTGAACTGGCAAGAAAATTGCCTTCCAGTTAATGGAAGCCGATGCAA
Source organism: Anser brachyrhynchus (assembly GCF_964034855.1). Classification (NCBI taxonomy): domain Eukaryota; kingdom Metazoa; phylum Chordata; class Aves; order Anseriformes; family Anatidae; genus Anser; species Anser brachyrhynchus. The sequence goes on from NC_137718.1 coordinate 3,012,469, forward strand.
GTTCTAAGCAGTTTGCAAACAGCAGTGTGTTTTTTTCTGTCCCCCCTCCATTGAAGGGTTTATATTGGCCTTGCTGCAGTGTATGAGTGCCTTAACCCTCTCAATCCCCACAGAACCCCCTTGTGAGGCAGGAATTACTCCATAATCCTCATTATACGTGGAGAAAAGAAGACCATGGAGGTTAGGAATCCCAGCTCTGCAGAAAGCGGTGTGGGTTCTGCTGTGGGGTTTGAGTGTTAAGCACCCCTGGAAATGCCAAGCCACTGCTTCTGGGTTTGTCCCAACCCTACAGCCCCAAACTGGGGCTGAATTTGGGCTGGAGGGCACAACGCTGCTGCAGGCAGCATCCATAACTAGTACAAACAACTGCACCGTGCAGCAATTCCGTCTGCTCTTTTCTTCTGGGCATCCTGTCCCATTGCCACCGAGCATCCTGCGGGGAGGTGCCTTTAGCTTTGGCTCCCCTCTGAGCTAGGCAGAGGAAGGGATGGAGCCTCCATCCGTGGACAGGTGAGGAAAAGGGCGAGCAGCCCTTCTCCGAGCGCCCTGGAGGTGCCTCCCGGCTTCCAGCTGCAGGACCAGGGGCGCAGCTGCAGCCGGGCCGGCACCTTGCGAGGAAATAGGGCGGGCAGAGCACCAAGCACAACCGCCGAGCACCACCTAGTGTCAGCGGGGCCGCCGCCGCTGCCCCACCGAGGCGGCCGCGGCCCGGGCAGGATCCGGCCCCGCGCCCCGCTGCGCCCCTGGGGCCGTGGGAAGGGCGGCGGGGCCGGGGGCCGGGGGTGCTGGTGGAGGAGCTGGCGGCAAGGAGGGCACGGAAAGGGGCGCCTGGATCCCCCATGGGCACCTGGCGTGTGCTCGGCATCGTGCGTGTGTGTGGGGCCGCGTGTGCGCGTGGGGTTGTGCGTGCGCTTGGGATCATGTGCGTGCTTGGATCGTGCGTGCACTCGGCATCATGCGTGTGCTTGGGAGCATGCGTGAGCTTGGGATTGTGCACGAGTTTGGGATCGTGTTTGTGCTTGGGATTGTGTGTGCGCTTGGGATTGTGTGTGTGCTTGGGATTGTATGAGTGCATGGGATCGTGTGTGCACTCGGCATCTTGTGTGCTTGGGATCGTGCATGAGTTTGGGATTATGCATGTGCTTGGATCGTGCGTGTTCTTGGAATTGTGCATGTGCTTGGCATTATGCATGTGCTTGGCATCATGCATGTGCTTGGGATTATGCATGTGCTTGGCATCGTGCGTGCACTCAGGATTGTACGTGTGCTTGGGGTTGTGTGTGCGTGCAGGATTGTGCATGCCCTTGGGACTGTGTCCCCTTGGTATCGTGCATGCACATGGCCCTGCACAGAGGTGCTGGGCAGAGGGTGGAAGGCGACATTCACAGAGATACCGTGACACAGGGAAGGAAAACAGAGGGGAAATATACAACGGAACCGGCAGAACTATTTCAGAGGACGTGTGTTGCAGGCATTGTTAACGAGGTCCGGCAAGGGAATTTGCCTCTGCTCTCCTCCAGGCTCGTCTCTCAGCTCCAACATCTGAACCGATGCACACTCCAGCCCCGGTGCAGCTCGCTCACAGCGTGCACAAGCCCCAGCGGCTGCAGTATTAGAAAATAGCATGCATTATTGAACAGCACCAGAGCTCTGCCTTCCTGAGAGCCTTGGCCATGCCCGTGCGTGGCGGGGAAGGCAGGACACAGAGTCCCAAACCGGTACCCAGAATAGCCTTCTGGCGGAGGGGTGTAGAAGCTGCTCTGCAGTCAGCCAGGAGGGAAAAGCCACAGAGATTTCTTCTGCGCTGGAAATTCACTGACACGCTCTGCTTTGGATCTGCATCAGGATCAGGTTTTGCTGTAGACTTGCAAGTGGAAGCGAGCCCTTTGCTTCCAGTAGCTGGACAAATTGGCTTCTCTCCGTGCACAAGCTCTGCTGGGACCTGATCTCCGGATCACAGGGCAAGCAGCCAAGAGGTGTGCAGGCCTGTCTCATTTGCAGGCCCTCAGGTCAATAGCATGGGAGCGTAAATTTGATGCTGGGACATGGAGCAATGCCCCTACAGCCAGCGCGGGGAGCCTGGAGGGCGCGTTGCCATCAGCAGGGTGACTCTCCTGTCCCGATGGGAATTGCTGTGGTCAGACCAGACCATGTCCTTCCATCCAGACGTACCGCTGGAGCAGCTCCAATGCAGCAACTTCAGCAAATTTGGGGTGAATCCAGCCCAGACACGGGAGTCTGTGGTGCGAACTGCGTTTAGCACAGTTGCTGCTATGAACATGGAGCAGCTCCAGCAGGTCACGGAGCTGCGTGAGGCCACGTGGCACCCCCCACGTCCTGCTGGTGTGATGGGACACGGGGGGCAGCCCAAGGCCCATCCCTGGGTGGTGCAGCCTGGTGCCGGCTTTATTAAAAATCCACGTTTGAGTGGGAAACAGTTCTGCCCCACGAGCTGCTTCCCCATTCAGTCCCTGCCATTTGCTGCTGAGGCACATCCAGCAAAGAGCACCCTCGGCCTCCGTTCGTTCCCAGCTGTCACAAGCGAGCTGTTCCCCTGCGAGCGGGGCCTCTGCCCCCCTCCACGCAGCGAGGCAGGCATCAGCCTTGTCAGCATCGCCATCGGCGCAGGAATCAACACATCCCGGTGATGCTGATTTATCGCCCTCTAGGTTGTCAGCATAAATACTTGATAAATAGAGATATGAATAATACAGCCTGAGTTTACCTTGTCGGCATTAATGAATCTCCCCTGGGTGAGCGGGGGGAGACTACTGCCGGGCTGTGCGTGCCGGGGAGGTCCCTCGGGTGTGCCCTGCCGCCATCCCAGGGAAGGCAAAGAGGGCTTCTGAGAACCTGGACAAATCCCCCTTGCAGCCAGTTTTGTAAATGCCAAAGCGGGGCTGGCCGATGTCTATTCAGGGGAATTTTGCTGCAGTTTGTGGTGGGAATTTGGAGGGGCTCCAAGGGGACGTTTCCATCATCCCGGAGTCACAGCGGTGGGGACAGCAAAGTGACATTCCTGCTCCCCCCGCCCGAGGACAAACCTCTCCTCGTGGGCCAGTTTCCTCTGGTCTCCAGCTCTGGAGGGAGCAACCTTCCTCCTCCATCTTTAGCTCCTTCCTGCTGCAGAGGCTGGAGGCAGGAGGTCACCTTCCTCGCGCTGAGCTCCTCGGAGGTTTGTTTGCAGACCCCTTCCTCCCAGTGCTTGGGGATAACCGGGGACCACAGCGAGCATCCTTCCCAGCGCTGCGAGGCCCTGCCATCCCGGGCGCCCAGCGAGAGCTGCAGCCCGGCTCCGTGAGTCATCTCTTCCCGAGCAGGGAGAAAAAATGTCACATTACATTTTTGTTTGCAAATTTTCGAGTGTGTAGTTTGAGCTCTCGACACAAACGAGCTCGCAGTGGAAGCTGTCTGCAGGGCTGAATTTTTCCGCGGCCGGGTTTTTTGGTGGGGGTTTGGCAATGCTGCTGCCTTCCAACCCCCCTCTCGCGGAGTGACAGCTAAGCCAGCACCTACGTGGAGCTTCGTGGTAGTAAAATTCGACGTGTCTCCTACGGATCTGTGGGAAGAAGGCAGAGATGTTTCAGCAGCAGAAATAACTCCTCAGCTCAGCCTGCATTTCTGACACATATTTTCCTGTGTAATCTTCTGGGTGGTGTCCAAGGCCGGATAGGGCTTGGGTATAATTTTTTTGCCCTGATATGGGATATTGGGATGAGAAATCACTTTGCAGCACAGCCACCAGCACCTGTCTATGACCAGCCAAAGTGGCTAACAGGAAAATTTGGAGGCCAAAAGCCATCAGTGGCTGGAAGGTGCTCAGCCAGAGCCTGGGTAAGAGAATAAATAGATGGTCTCCATCGGGAGCACTGTGGGACGTTGGACCTCTTCAAAGGTGATGTGTTGTGAGGTGGATGATAGCAGGGACAAGCTGCTAAGGGCTCTCCGTCCTTCTCTGGGCACCACAGGTTGCTGTTATCTTTCAAGATAACCCAAGAGGAGCAGCTCTATGGACTCACTCCTTTTGTCGAGTCATTTTTTTTAACATATTTAAACACTTTTGCAGTGTCTGTTAATGAAACTTTGGTGACCCTGGGGCTCCTGGGGGAATCCATCTGCAGCTAAGTGATGGAAAATGAACTCGTTAATGGCTGGGGCTGTCCCGTCAATAGGGGAAATTAATCCCTGGTGGTGGAGGGCTGTGTGGGAAGGGGCTCGGCCAAGTGGGTGTTATCCTCGGGACCAGGGGGCTGGGTGGGTGCGGAGCACTGCCTGATGAAGAGGAGCAGACGGTGGCTGGGAAAATGCTTCATTTTCACTGCTAACTGCAGAGATTTCGAAGGTCTTGCCAAAAGGAGCGACTTGTGCCCGAAGGACATGTGGGAAGCCTGCGGAAGATCCGATTACAATCTCTCTACCTCTCGCTTTCATGCGTGTGCAGCACCCAGCACCATGGGGGGCCTTCCTTCCCTCCCTCCCCACTTTCCCTCTGGGAAGGGGATGCCTCCCCAAACCCATCTCCATCAAACCCGAGGTCCTCCTGTCACAAAGGGGTCGGCGTGGGGAGGGAGAGCAGAGCTAGAAGGGCTCACACTGTGGATGATAACCAAGAATAAAGGTTGGCTCTAACAGAAATCCACTGGGAAGCCATGCAGAAGGTTCCTGGGTCCTCTGGAAAGTGTTGTGGAGCAGTTTGGGACATCTCTCCTGAATACAACAGGAGTTATTCTGGGGAAGGGCTTGTCCTGGTGGTGCCTACACTTGGGCTAGCAAACCCCCACGGGCTCCATTTCCAGTGACTTTGGGACTCCTGCCTCTCTCCTTTTGCTAAGTGCCTTCGCCCCCAGCTCTCCCTTTCCCCTGTGGGCTCTCTGCACGGACACAGGAGCCCCGACCTGCTGCCGAACCTGTGCAAGAGTTGGGGTCACAGCTCCAGGGGTGCCTGGGCTGGGGGAGTTACATCACGGGGGGGAAAAAAGCTCGTCCCTGGGTATTTGGCAGTCTGCTGCAGGATGGGAATTATCCTGTGGCTTTGGACACTTGGGGGGAAAGGTGTGGAGGTGGGGGACGAGGGGTGATGAACTGGAGAAGGGAGGAAAAGAACAAAAAATATGTTTTTCTGCGCTTGGGGATGCTGTGTGAGAAGCCGGTGTGCAATCCCCCCACGCACACCACCCCGCGCATCGGCAAAGCCACTCGGGGTCCCTTCAGCACACTGCTCTGCCCCCTCGTCTCACGCAGGGCGAACCGCGCGCCGCCGAGCTGGGAGCGGGGCCTAAGGCTGCGCAAAGTGGTCCCGTCCCGCCGGCGGCCGCAGGGCGATGCTGGCTTTCATTACAGAGGCGGGTGGCCCAGCGAGATCCGAGCAGCAGGGCTGCCACGCAGGGACCCTTCACCTTCACCCCCCCTCCTCTATGCCCCGAGGGGATCGCCCTGATTTAAAGCAGCTGAACCCTCAGGGAGGGCGTGAAAAAAGGCGAGTTTGGAGACGCGAGCGAAGCTTTTACGGCTCCGAAGCGGCTCCGGATGGCTGCGAAATGCTTTGAGACCTGCGGCAGGCGGCTGCCGGCGCTGAGCAGTTTTATTACGGCGTGATTGGTGCTCTGCCCTCCGACGATGCGCGCGTCCCGTGGGTCGGATCCTCGGCTGATAAAAGCTGGGAGAGCTGAATTGATTTACGTCCGCTGAAGATCAGCTGCAGCAAGCCCACGTTATGGCACTTGATGAAGAGCCCGCTCCCTCTCTCTTCCCTCTCCACTTGCCTTTAGTCACTAAAATCCGCTTCATTAACAAGCCCTCCCTAATCACTGCTCCCGAGCAGCGGAGCGCTCGGGCAGTGGGGCTCTGCACGAAGCCTCTGCCCGAGGATTGCTCCGGTGAGCGCGACGTGCACGGCAATGACTTTGCTGCTCCTCGGTGAGCTGTCGGAGGATATGGAGCCGTGGTTCTGCAGTGCTCGCTGTGCTGGGAGTCTCTCATGGGTGGCTGGCTCTTGGCTGTGCATCTGCTCGTGTCCTGAACACCACCACATTTCCCTTCTCCTAACAGTCTTCTAGCTAGAGGTATTTTTGCAGAGTCAGGCAGCGAAGACCAGGAGGAAGTGGAGGTGATGTTTCAGGTTTTAGGAATGTCCTGGAAAGGGTTTTGGGGTCTCGAAGGATTTGGGTTTTGTGCCAGGATTTGGAGAGAGATTTCTGAATAAAGCGATCTTCCAGGAAACGCGCTTGCCTGATCTGGAAGAGATTAGCTTTTGGCTACGATATAAAGGAAGGAGAGGTGGGGATTGCAAAGAGCAGGTTGGGACCTGCAGGTGTGATCGGGATACGTGAGCGAAACGTTCGGCAGTGGCTGCCGATGCTCACAGCCCTAATCCATCGGCACGGGCTGACGGAGACCCGCACCTAGCCCTGCGACGCAAGGCGAGGAGGATAATTTCAGCTCTTCTATTCCCGTCCTGGCGTGGAGCCCTTCCTCTGAGACGTAAGAGTCTCCCCCACAGCTCCCTGCCGCGGGCAGCTCGTGCGGCGCTGCGGTGCCGGGGGCGAAGCCCACGCGGCATCAGCTCGGGGGCGGCTTGGGTCTCATCCTGCCCACCCTGCCGGTGATGAGCAGGACTATTTTTCTCCCCTTCCACGTGCAGAAATAGCTCGCCTTGTTCGTGAAGCACCTCGGTGAGTCACCGGCTGATCAGAGGCAGGGCCCTCTCCTGGGTCTGAGGGGAAGACTTGGTGCTGCAATAAATCTTTGGGAGTCGGCACGAAAGGGAGTTTCCCGCAGATTTAACAAGAAAACCTCACCTTCCCCTTGTGTTTTTCCCCCTGCCTCCTGGCTTGAATAGTATAAATTGCAGATTTTAGTGACGTGGCTGGAGATACCCGATTTTGGGTCCCTGCTATAGGTATTTCTTGGGCTGCGGGCAGCAGCTCCGTGCCCTAACCACGTCTGGAGAGCAGCAAGGGGAAACAGGGACACACCACGTCAACACGTGCCATGCACCAGCAGGCAATACAATACGAAATGCAGGATCTGAGGAGAGGAGCAGAGGGGGGCACAGGAGGTGTGGGGGGGTCGGGCAGCCCCCCGGCCATCCCTCGTGAGCCGCAGCCCTCCTCTCTCGCGCCCCTGGCACATCTGAAGGCAGCCTCTCCTCTCCGGGAAGGAGGGATCAATGGCTCTCCAGTCGGAGCCTCAGTTGAAAGCCGAGCAGATGAAGGCTTTGCCATCTGTGAACAAGTTGTTCTGATTGAATTAGGGAACATTTAACATTTACAGATAATTAGAAACAGCCACCCATTACAAAGGGAGCGAGCGGTGGCGGGGAGAAGGGAAGCTTTTGAAAGGCGATTGGAAGCTCCTTGGCGCATCAGCCGGGGGAGCCGCTCAGACACAGACCCTGAGCACTTCCAAACGCTTTGTGCTCGCCCTGGCCCCACACCTGGGAGCCAAGCACCTACCTGGGGCTCTTTCATCTGTCCTCTTCATTATTTCGTAACCGCCTCTTGCCTTTCCCTCCCAGCACCCGGTGCTCAGCCTGTCAAATGATGGGGAAGGAAATTTGCTTTTTTTTTCTGTTCCAGGACCTGCACAGCCTCCTTGGCCTTGCTGCTGTGGGCAGGGACATCTCTGGATGCTGGGTGTACCCGGGCACAGAGCTGGCCGATTCTTTCTCAAGCTAACCTCATTGCGTAAAAATATAAGCACCCTTGGAACTAAAAAGTAAAAATTTGTTGTTACAGATTTGGTTAAAGAAAACAAAATATGTAAAATGATCCCTTTTCCATTGATAAATATCTTCCCACTTTTTTTTTAGTTTTTTAATCTTGTGTTTCTTTAGTATGTTTTTGCATCAACGGTAATAAGAAAAGCATCCTTCTCGTGCTTTTCCTTTGAGAGAAAAAGAAGCCAGTGGAAATTCAAAATTTCCTGAGAAGCAAGAAGAGACGATTTCCTTCCCAACCTTCCTCCGAAAAATAACCAGCATTTCTCAAGCAGCTCGAGCAGTAATTGCGCTTACATCAGTGATGGTAATTGCATTGCATCTGCTGCAAAGAGTTGCCCAAGAGGTGAAATCGCGAAGCGGCAGCTGTCCTGGCGCGGGGAAAAGCCTCGCGCTGCCTCTCGGGCAGCGGCTGCTGGACGTGACCTCGGCTCCCGGCACCCCTCCAGGGGAGGCAGCTGCCTGCGGTGCCCCGTCCCGGCTGCACATCGCGGCTCTGGAGGCTGGCACAGCCTCCGCAGCTCCCCTGCTCCCCGCCACGTGCAGGGCATCTGCTGGCCTCCTCCTGCGGGCAGGAGCGGGGACCCGACGGGGACCACACGTGTGTTTGGGTGAGGGCGGCTGCCTCCTCCTCCCAGACAGGCTGCCGCCCTCCGGAGCCTGCCACCCCTCCCGGCATGTGCAGAGCTCGGAGCAACAGGGGTCGGGTTTGTGATAAATGAAGAAGGAGCCGCTGAGGGCTCCTGTCACCGTGATTTATCTCGTGGAGCAGCAGTTGCGGCGTGAGGCCAGATTCACCGCTCCCATTGGGATGGAGGGACGCAGCTCCCAGCAGGACCACAGCAAGTCCCCAGGGTGGGCAGGCTGAGCCCAGAAGATGAGGAGAGCAGAGCCAAAAAGAGAGTGGAGTGGTGGGACAGGGATGTGCTCCAGGATGTCTACAGCTGGGACCTGGTGAGCTTAGGACAGGACGCGTTCACCTGGGAGCAGGACGACAAGAACATGATGTGGCACTTGCAGGGCATCCCCACTCTTCACAGGAATATTTTCGTCCTTGTAGCAAGTTCCTACGAGGTTTCACACCTGTTTTTGCCCTTGGCTTGTATGGGAACGGCACCTCTGCTGTCCGTGTCCCTGTGGCAGGGCAGTGGTGAGGCTTGGTGGTGAGGAGATGGTCAGATAAATAGCAGGATTTGGGGAATAAAAGTCCCTTGTGTCGGCATCCGTCTGATGGGAGCAGAAAGGAAGAGATCCGCGATGTAGCAGCGTTATTTTTTGGAGAGCCAGGCTGAGCACAGAGGACTGGCTGCAGATGGCTCACCCTGCACAACCCGTCCCAGTGCCACTGGTTTCCGTGCCACTGTCGGTGGGGAAGGCGCGGGGACGGAGGGCAGCCCCGTGCCAGCAGGGACAGCGCACGCTGGGGGATCTGCACGTGCCCACATCTTGGCTGGGAGCATGAGAGAATGCCCCCGAGGGGGTGTCAGACACAGTTACAGCGACACATGATATTTATAACAAAGTGTGGGGGAAGGTGTCACATCACATTATGCTGATGCTCCGGCACCAGAGACGCGGGGACAGCGCGGCCGAGTGGGACGTGGTGAGGGCCGGCAGGGAGGAAGATGGCTTCGCTCTGCGAGTGCTGCTTCTTCTCTGGAGCGGTGGGAAAAAGAAATAAATCCAGAAGCCTCCAGCGTCCTTAAACACTGGTCTATTTTTAATTCTGTGCATCCACATTTCCCACTTGCTTTTGCATCAGAGCAAGGAGGCCGGCCTAGGAGCTCGACCTTGCTGGTGGAGCTTCCCTTCCAAGCTAACATGAGGTGCTGTAATCTTTGGAATAACTTTGGAGTAACAGCCTGGCTTCCTCCAAAATTGTCACTGCAAGCAGCTGGGATTGCACAACTCCCTCCCCGAGGAGCGAGGCTCTCAAAGTGTCAGGCTCTGCCGAGTTCCTGCCGTCCGCGCGCCCAGAAGCAGAAGGCCAAAGCCGAGGCCCTGGGCTCGGAGCTGCAGTTTCCCTGTGCAGCAGGGGGAAGCCTGCCTCCTGATGCCAAAATACCCTCCCAGGTCGGAAGGAGAGCAGTGGGAGCTCAGCACCCGCAGGGATTGATGCTCTTCCCAGGGTGGCTCCAGGCCAGCCGGAGCATCGCGGCCCCATCCAGAAGCGGGGAGCTCAGCCCTGCTGGCGAGCTGGTGCCAGCTTTTATCCTCCTGGGAGCGCTGCCCTTGAGTGCAGGCGTGGGTGCAGGTGACCTTGACCCCTCCGCAGCAGGGCCTGAGGGGCACAGCACCCCCTGCCCGCTTTGCACAGCGGCCGTGCACACATCCATCCTGGGAGAAAGTGGCTCTTAGTTGTCCTAGGGGAGCGGATGCTCCCAAATTCAGCCCCGACCCAGGCAGCCCCAAACTCTCTCCAGCTGCTGAGCGGGGTGTGCAGGGGATGTGGGAGGCCCTCATTAGGCTTTTGCCCAGCCCTGGGTGCCTTAACTCGAGGCAGGAAATCCTTGGCATGAGGAATAAGCCAGGAGAGGGCATGGGAAAGGGCTGGCGTGAATCCAGGCAGGACAAGGGGACGGAGCACCTTCAGGGGCTGCTTTTGGGAGGCAAAGGGCTGCTGGAGCTGCTGGGAGCACACAGGTTGCTTAGAGAATCATTAAGGAGGCTGCACACGGGGTCTGTATGGGACAGAGGTGTGCACGTGTGTGTCGGTGCTGTGTTACAGGCATCTGCATGGTCTGCACAATGCCCACCTGTGATGCATTTCTGCTGTGACACTGGCCAGCACGTGTACCGTGCCTGATGAGTGGGACTGCCAGGGGACAAGCCTTGCACAGGGGACACCTCTTCGGCACTGTGCTTGCAGCGGGACCGCAGGGGGACAAAACAGCCACGTGCGTACAGAAAACACCAGGTCCCTGCGCACCGCCTCCGTACGTGGGCGGTACAGGCACGCATCCTGCCCTGGAAATGTTTATGCCAGCACCTGAGCGCAGACATCACGTCCACGTGGTGCGATGGGCTGAGGAGGGATGGCATAGGGATGGCATGCGTGTGGCTGGAAGGCATCGCGGCTCTCCGCAGCCCGGTCTGCAGACGTGTTTGTCTGCGGGTCCCCGAGACGTCCCCTGTGAACCGAGCAGTGGGTCAGGATGGCCCTGGGTGCCCGTGTGGGTCCCCAGATGTGCGTGCCTGCTCCTCAGGGTGCCTTCTGCGGCGTGCATGTCCCCTGTGTCTGCTCCCCGTGCATCCCCCCCGGGCTCCCACCCGCCGTGCCCCCACGGCCGTGCCCGGAGTGCGGCCGCTGCTCCCGCACCGCGCAGGCAGCTTGGAAGAGGCCGTCCTTGTCCCGCAGAGCCGGTGACTCAGGCAGCCTGGCATTTACCCAGGATTTATTTGGACACTCCAGAGCCAGCTGCGCAATTCATTTATTTATTTATTTTTATTTTTTTTTTGTCTGACTTCATGCCCTTTTGGTGATTGCTCATAGCCCTGGTTATTCGGGACCAGCCCTCACTGCTGTCTGGGGAGGGAGAAGCGTGCAGCATCCTCCAGATGCTGGCAGACAAAAAAGGAAGCAAGCAAAAAAAAAAAAAGAAAAGAAAAGAAAAGAGAAAGAAAAGCAAAGCTGGTGCATTATCTGCAGCATGTTCTTTGTACAGCTCCCTTTGACTTTTTAGGGAAAGATTTATCTTCCCCTTCTCCGTGACAGCAGGGTTTGCCGTGTTTCTGGGAGTCTGGAACAGCCCAGATTAACTGTGCATCGTCAGTGTCTGATTAGCTCTGTTTGCTGTGTTGTTATTGACCTATGCAAGAGAGAAACTAGGTCAGGCCCGGCTGATGAGGCTAGATCTGGCTCGGCAGTACAAACGAGGCCATCCGCTCGCTGAGCCATCAAATCCTGCTCCGGGGCGGGTCGCCTCTGAAGTGTCCAGGGGACATCATTAGGAACTTTCCCGGGCTGCCTGTCAGAAGTCAAGCGTGGTTCGGAGGTAGAAGGCGGGCAGATTATTTCAGAGGCTTCTCTTTGTTTGTGTGGCGAGGAGCATTTTATCGGCAAGCGGATGAAGCGCAGGCGCTGGGGTGGCTGCGAATAGAAATGTCTGTGCCTGCCCGCGACTCCTGCACTAAGGCTCTGCGGAGGGCGGCTGGAGGCAGCTGAGAGCAGCCCGTGGGGATGGGGTGAAGATTTTTTTACAGGAGCAGGAGGGGAGGGCAGGAACCTGTAGCCAGCTACCTCGCTAGCAGGCTTTATTGGTGGAAGGGGGAACGGCTTTTGCCACGCAGAGGGAAGGGCTGCACAAAAGCTGCTGGCCTGGGTCTGCGGGGTGGGCTCAGCCGTGGTAAGGGAGCGGGGTGATTTCAGTGCACAGGACAGACAGAGCTCTCAGCACCTTCCAGGCTCTTTGGGGACCTTCCGTAAGTGTCAGGCCACAACTGCCTCGTTCCTCATCCCTGTGAATATCTGCAGCCCCTTCCCACGGAGGGGATTTCTTGTGGTGCAACCCGCAGGGCAGGAGCACCTTCAGGGGCAGTGTTGGGGTGCTGCCGGGGTCCAAAACTCGCCGCTGTGCACCATCCCTTGTCATCTGCACAGCTGTGCACCAGCTCTGTACCACGGGTGTCAAACGTGCAGTAAATCCTATCCCCCCCAGGGAAAACAGAGCCAGGAAAATGAGGGGAATGTCAGCTTCTGTGCAGAAAGACGGAGCTGATGAAGCCTGGCTGCTAAGAGCCTGCTGGAGCTGCAAGGTATCCGCCCCTGATCCCCAGTGTCCGCACAGCTGAGTCAGCCTCCACGGGGATGCTCCCCAGCTCCGTCTGCACGATGCTGCCTCTGCCAGGTGAACCCAGAGGCCGATGCTGCCCCTTCTGCGGGGGGGGGAACCATCACGGGCACCTCCGTCCCTGCAGCACCCCGACCCGGCCCTCCTGGCCGAGCCGGGCAGCAGCCTGCCGTGAGCGGTGGCTTCCCGGCTGCATTCTCATTCCCCTCGCGTGCTGCTGTTGCCTTCCCCTCCTTACTCTGTGATTTCCTGACGTCACAGGCACGGCATCGCGGAATTGAATTTACGGGAGGCTGAAATGCCCCTCGCTGCAGCCCCCCACCCTGTGCCTTGCACACGCGCGTGCACCTCGCTCTGCTCCCCTGCACCGTCACAGAGGGGGAAGAGGAGCCATGGAGACCCCGGCTGGTGGAGGACTGGGGAGGATTTCTGCTCCTGTATGGCTGCAGGCAGAAGTGAAGGTCTGGTCGGTGGTTAGACGAGGGCTTGGATGCCCATGGGCCTTGGATGCTGCCCACAGACCTGTTGGCACGACGGCATCTCCTGTAATGGGCACTCCTGGGTTTTGCATGTACGTTTGAGAGGAGGAACAGGTTGCAGCAGCAGGGAAGCAGGGCTCCTGGCTGCTTTGTTTCCCATTAAGCGATGTATTCCTACTTCTGGGCGATTTCCAAAGCGTTCCCAGCAGGCATTCCTCAGCTTCTCCGTCTCCCAACTCTCAGCCCCTCCTCTCCCAACTTCACCTTGTCTCCAGCAGAACTTCTGGATAAGCTGCAAGATCAGTAAGCCGAGGAAAGAAGGAAAATCAGAAATGGGAGCGAGCGTACAAGTCGTAAGCTAGACTCGTAACAGGGCACAGCTCCACGCAGCTTGAAGCACGGCTTCGTTTGTGCCTGGGTGTGTTGGAATATCTCCATCCTCGGGAGCTAATTTAGGACGTCCCCTGCTCTCTGCCTAGGGAGAAAACGGCTTCTGTGCAGAAGGCACTTGTCTGTGACAGATCTCTTGTAAACAGCATGATAGCTCCATGTCAGACATGCTGAAGACATCTTTATCAGGTGCTTCGCCAAAGCCCCTGGGGGAAGCTGCGGGACAGGCCATGGTCAGCGGAGATTTCCAGGCACAGACTGCCGCAGATTCAGGGCCAGGCTGCACGGAGCCGGGGATAAGCAGGGGCTCGGGCAGGCTGCTGGCTAGCAATAAAAAGGCGCCGTGTGTCACAGCGCCTTGCATCACAGCCCCAGCTGCCTCTCAGCAGAGGAACTTTGCTGAGATATTGTAGGCAGAGGCACCGAAGACGAGATTATATCAAAAATGGAGCAGGTCAGAAGAATAGGCTGGGTAGAGGATTTCCAGCTCTGGGGGAAGGTCAAAGCTCTTTTTTTTTTCCAGAATGAAAATCCTGGTGGTTTTCATCAATCATCAAAACCCATTTTTGTCTGAGCTTTACCACAACAATTCAGGTTCGTGTAGCCTTTCTGTATTTTTTCCACTACTTCTGTACGTGCATTAGCTACCTTTCCAATGAAACGTCTCTTCATAGCAGCAGTCCCTGAAGTCTTGCTTTAAAAACTAGAAGAAAAAAAACCCAAAATGCTATGTTCCTTTTCCTCCAGAGTTGTTATTAAGCGAGGAGAATCATTCTTGCCTTTTCACGAACAATTTTGGGTTTTGTTGTTTTGTGGGAAGCTGAGAGCAGAACAATTTCAGTGGGCATCAGAGTTCCTCTGGTGCTGTGCTCGTCTCCGAAAGCAGAGCGCCCTGTGCTGCTGCCAGTCCGTCCATCCATCCCCATCCCTCCCCGCGTGCCAGAAGCCCCTCTGGCCAAGCTGCAACACACCGAGCTGCAGAAATCGTGCGTGAGGTGGAGAAATTGCAGAAGCAGAAGGAGCCCTTACAGCAAACAGTCTATTTATTGATATTTTATTATGCTGTTTAGCAGGACCCTGGTGCCTGTAATAAAGCATTAAGGAAGTGCAGCAGCACATTCTCATTGATCCCATTCAGCGCTGTGATCTGAGCTCGAGGGCTAGTGACAAAGAACAGAAATTATTTTGTTCCCCTCCCCTGTGCTGAGCTGCTGATGGCAAGGTGCCCGGCGAGCCTGAAGACCAGCTGGTTGTGCTGTCACCCCGGCTGAACGGACACAAACGGCATGGAAAACGGGAAAGGTGTGGAGAAATCCCTGATGACGCAGGAGAGCTTGGGTCTGGTGGTTCCTGGATGAAGATGGAGTTGGTCTGGGTTGGTCCTGAAGAGCAGCCGGGGATGAGCTGGGAGGTTCCAGGTGTGATGGAAATGCCGTGGCTGTGTCTGCTCGGGATGCTCAGCATGGGATGCAGCAGCAGGAATGGGCGGCAGCACGGAGAGCGCTCCTGGCCCCTGAGCAGTGAGTCTGAGGATCTTGTGCAACCGCTGCGCCGACCAAATGGCCTGGGAGAGGTGCTGCAGCGGGGTTATTTCTGTTATCAGCCATGCAGCCGGTGCCCTGGTCCCCTCGTGGCTAGGTACCTACAGAGGGGGAGCGCAGCAGCTGCCCCCTCCCCAGCCAGAGCCCCAGGGAGATGCAGCCGCGCTCCCAGCCCTGCTGCTGCTCCCTGGCAGAGGGACGAGCCCCGTGGCTGCTGCTACCCTTCCTCCTCCACCCAGTGCCCACACGGGCACTTGGTCTCCAGAAGCTCCTTTCTCTCCTCCCCGTGTAAATTAGGGTAATAACAACAGTAGCCCTTAGGATGGCTGGAAGATGATGAATCGTTAGCTCCAGCACTGTTCCCCAGGGCCTAAACCTCTCATTTTGTGCGTGGCAGGGTTCACATCAGCACAAACGTGCTTCCTCTTATCTCAGCAATCTCCGCATTCCCCCACTGTGACTGTGGGGACAATTGGTGGCTGCAATCGTCTGCGTGATGTGCGAGGAAGGAAGGCTCCAGTAATACCTGGCTGGGATTCGGCGCGGATTAATTAGCTACCATTTGCACAGCGCTTTGAAGCTTCAAACCTATTCGAGTGTAAGCATTATTATTAAATAGCGATCCATTAGTTCTGTTCATCGGCCACGGCCTCTCTGTAGCTCCCTCTGGTATTACTTTCTACAGCATCCTCTATTTGTCTTTGCTATTCAAAAAAAAAAAAAAATTCATTAAGGAGACACTGCAGTAAAGGCAAATCTGCAGGTTTGGTGTTGGCAACCCCACTCCTGATGGCAGGGTTATCGCTGTGCTAGGCAGCAAGAAGGGCTTTAATACCCGTGCCCTCCTGGATCCACCACCAGCTCCTGGGCAGCAGAGACCCAGGTGAGCTGAACACCCAGCTCCCATCGGGGGGCTGCGTCCCGCGTGGGGGATTACAGGGGGTTAAGCCCTTCCCTGCTTTGGCTACTGGAGTTCTAGCTGACACCAGAAATGGGCAAAAAATGCGTTAGCTCAGAGCTCGGGGAAAACTCTGATGGATCCAAAGTCAGCCCTGAGATGCGCCCAGCTGATTGCCACGGCTGGGCTGGTGACCCACGGAGCCGTGGGGACGGGTCCTGCTCCCTGTCCTATCCCTGCAGAGGGATGCTGCTGTAAGAGCACGGCACCAGGCCCGGGGGAAAGCAGGGCTCCCCCCTTCCCATGCACGATGCCACACTGCCAGGGTGAGCCACAACAGGAACGGGGCTGCCAAGCTCCCTGCGAGCCGGGAGCAGCTGCTGGAGCCAGCTGAGGACCCCGCGCAGCTGCAGCCTCGCTCCTGGTGCCACCACCGGGAAGGGCTCATGGCTTCTGGCACCGACGCGGATATGCGGGTGCATGCTGCTAGCTGGGACTGAGGTTTTATTCTTGTAAACACTGTATTTATTATTTTTAAAAAAAACAACACGCAGGCTGCCGAATGCATATTGCACAAAAAAGCCATAAACCTCCCACTAAAGAGCCGGAAAAATGCTCTGAGGAGAACAAACCAGGCATATATCACTGTGTTTGGCCAATCTTAAACCCAGTCATGGCATCACAAATAAAACGCACGGGGCTCCTTTCACCACAAGAGTATTCTCAATCAAAAAAGAAATGTATATAATTCAAGAACTGATACACTCTAAATCAAGATGTGGCTTATGTTCAGGAAGCACAAAGATAAAGAAAAAAAAAAAAAGGTCTGGGCAATTTCAAAATCATTCAGGCCTCCGACTGCTAGTCCTTCGGCTGCTGTTTAAGGAAGAGGCTTTGGGAGCAAGCAAAGATTTTTAAGTGGGATCAGTAATTCAGGATTGCCTCCAATTCTGCTCCATTGCTTCAACTCCGCTATCACAACAATGAAGGCAGTCAATATTGCTCCCTGCTTTTGAACAGATTTAAGCTGTTCCCCGCATATTAAAATTGTATCTGTATGGGATGGTTTAACTCTTGCTCTGCCTGATGCAGGCTGAAAAAATCTCAAGGATGCTCGTAAGCCCACAATTTCCTCTCTGGGGTCCTGGCTTGCAGGATGTCAGTCCTTTCACCCCTTATTATTTCAGGTCAGACCGGGTTACAGTCTCCAACTTGGGGCAGAGAAAAGTTTTCCTGATAAAATGACCATTTCCCGAGGAAAAGAAGGTTTATCCTAAAACTCCAGACTTATTTAACACCACCATCTCCCTTCTCATACATACAACGCACCTCTTTTTTTCTATCCACTGGTTTAAAGCTGTGCTCTGCAAGTCTGGGCAGTACTTGGGCTACTTTTAAAGGATCTACCAAGGTGATTAGGGAAAGCCAAGTGTTACCAGGCTTAAATTTGCTACACAGGGTCCACAGTTTTATGGGTAAATTTCTACGTGTCTGCCAAAGGAAGCTGCAGGCTGTCTGGGCACTGACACCTCTGGCAGTGTGCGCCTCTCCGCAGAGGTCTGAGCAGTGTGTGGAGTAACGGGACCTGTCTGCCTTGGGGAATGTAAACCCTACCCTAATATGTACAAAAACATCACTACAGAACCTGGACCTCTTTGCCAGCACCTCCAAACGGTGCCGCGGTGCAGAGCTGTTATCTGACTGCACCCGGTGCCGGTCCGGAGCTACCCAAAGCGAGCTGGACTTGGTCTGCAGCCCTTAGCTGTGCCATTTGGGTCGGTTCTGAACCAGTTCTCTAAAACATCTGAGCGGAGCCGTTAACCAGCATTTGATCCTTTTTCCTGATAAGGCTTATGGGATAGGTTTTAGTGGGATAATTTATTTATTTATTTATTTTTTCTCTTCCAAGAGGCCAGATTTCTGAGCGAGAGTCTGCATGTTTGGGTGGGGACCACCTCAAAGGACTTGTGTGTGTTGCTCCATGCTGAGCGCAGTGATTCTTCGTATTTTTATGGCTCCACCGGTGCGGCGGATCTACCCCAGGCCGTGGCTGGTCCTTACCCCATTGGGGTTTTTAGCCTAAATCACAGCCCCGGGGCTCAGGGTGCCCAGGCAGAGAGGCAGAGACGAGCAGGCAGGGCTGTTGTTGCTGCTGTCGTACAGCTGGGGGCTCCGAGCCACAGCGGGACCCACGGCTCTGCCCGCAGCCCCGCACGCTGCTGCTTCGCTCCTTTTCCACGCTGGGAGCCCTGCAGGGACCGTGGGGTTTCCTTGGCCCCATCAGAGCAGGGCTGAGGTCCCCAGGAGGCACAGAGCCACGCAGCACCCATGGGCAGCGCCCGCCTGCACCCACTGCCCCTGCACCCACTGCCCCTGCACCCACTGCCCCTGCACCCACTGCCCCTCCGTCCTTTGGCTCAGCACCCTTTGGCCTCCGTATCTCAGCACGCACACGGCTGGGAGCTTCGCCTTCACAGCTTCTTCTGCGCTTCTGCTTGCGGCGTGGTTTATTAAACACACAGTTGGAAGTGAGGCTGCATCTTCTCTCCTTAGTCTTGGAGACCCTGCCTGCACACATGTGGTTTCAATATAAATACAGACTGCCGGGAAGCTTTTTTCTGACTTGGGGAGAAGGTGTAAACCCTTGCAGGATAAACATACCTCCATCAGGAAGGGAGAATGACTTCACTTCTGGCTCACAATCATTGCTTATGTGAGCTTTAATCATTCTGCTCTTTGTACTAAGTGAAGCCCTTATGATCAATCAGAACTTTGAAGTTTTGTTATAAAAATGTAAATGAAATGCATTTCTAAATGAAGCCTTTCTTCTGCCTCGCGCACCTCTCTCCATCCTTCCAGGCACGCTCCCAGGAAGCTCACCGGGGCTGATAACGGCGATGGCAGCGCCGGGCTGTGTCACCACCGCTCCCTTCCCTGTCCCTGCTCCTCCACTTGTACAAGAAAAGGTAGAAAAAAGGAGCGGAGCTGCCCCCCGGACGCTTCCAGACGCTCTGATCTGGTTGGGAGACAAAATGTTCTTCGGTTTGCGGCTCTAAAAATAAAGACGGACTTGTAGGGAAAGCGTTGTGCTGTCGGTTGCTTCTTTTTAGATGTCAGCCCAACTCCCCAGGGAGGCAAGGTGTGTGCAACCTGCTGTCTGGCTGCTTCGCTCCGGTAATAACTTCTGGTCCCACTGGCCTCATTCCCCTGACTCTCACAGCAAGAGAAATGTCTCCGAGGAAGGAAATTCCCCCAAGCTTCGGAAAATCCCATCTGTCCAAGCATGCTGGTTGCGTTCCAGTACCTGAGACGTGGCAAAACAAAATCAGTATCTCAAACAAGTTCTTCCTGAGCCTGGCCCTGGGGATGCCCAGCTCTCATCCAGCTGGCTGCAGGCCTCCTGAAGCACTCCTCAAGGGTTTGGCCAGGGTCTGGTCACAGAAAGGAGCAAAGCTGGTGGACCTGTGATGGCTGGGCTAGGTGGAAGGAGGAGAAGAAAAGCCTGGGATTTAGTTTCAAGCTGTTTCCTTGAGTTCTGCTTTCACTGACACCCTTAGGAACTTCCTGGGAAGCAAAGCTGGCCAAGTCTGGCAGAAGTCTGGGAAAAATACAGATTTATCATGACCTAGACTCTTGTTCTGGCCACGTGGGTGGACTGTTTCCAGTATTTTTCTGCACTCAGTGTTTTGCTGGTGATTTGGTGAAACCTCCCAGTGTCCACAAGCCCCTGCTTCTCTGGAGACCTCCATGAAGCCCTCCCTTGGGCATCAGCGTGCTGCCACGCACCCCTGCAAGGCAAGGCAAGGCTCCGTGGGACCCATGGGACCCCCTCCTGGGAGCAAGGGGCACACACCTGCCATGTGCCCTGTGCTGGCATCGGCTCCAAAGCCTCCCGTCATTTCCCAAACATTGTTCTGGCAGCAGATGGATAAAGATGCCCTTCCTCTCTGCTTTCTACTGATTTTGCATTTCCATTTATTTATTTAATTTATTTTCAGAATCCAGCTGAGGTCTCTGCACACACATGCATGAGCCCGAGGGGCTGACTGTGCGTTTTCACCTGCAAACCAGCCCGATGCATGATGCTCCCCTACACACACAATGACAGCTCAAGGCGTGCTGCTCCTTCTTGTGATTCCCTTTCCGACGGCCCTCCCTCGAGCCAAGCCTTCAAAGAGCCTGGAGCGACCGCAGTCGGTGTGGGAAGCCACAGGGCAAGGGGAAGAGCAACTCCAATTTCTTTTCTCCACTTTTCCCCTGCTGCAGCGCTTTCCCAAGGAGCTGATGCCTGCTGGCGCCCCGAGCACGGTCCGGCTGTTTCGTGATGCACACAGCATCCCTCTCCCGTCGCTGCCGGCAGCAGGCTGCCTCACCTGTCCACGAGACAGTTAGGGAGACTAATTGCACACCTAAAAGTGCTGACAGGACAGAGCTCTGTCCCTTCACTCATAATTGGTGTCGACGTGGTACTCCCCCAGCCCTGGGGTGCTCCGCAGCCGAACAGGCTGCAGGCTTTCTGTCCGCTCAGCTTGCTTTGTAAAGGCTTTCTTGGATGTAAGGGGGGACAAGCCTTTTTATAGGAATGCATACAGTTATCTGTTAGGTGTTTTATTTGTTCTTTACCGCAGTCAAACTCAGCAGCGTTTTTAGCCCGGCTCCCTCTCCCTGTCTGTCTGCCAGCCCTGCCCTTCATCAGCCTGACCCCACTGCCTGATTTCAGCAGGTCCATGTTCTGATGGGTTTTGCCAGCTGGAAGAATGAGACCAAAATTACTTCCCCAGCTAAGGGGAGAGCTGAAGAGCGAGCACAGCAGTGGCAATAGCCACCAGAGAACCCATGGAGGCCAGGGACAGGCTGATTGCTCAGCCCAGAGAAAAGGCTCCGTCACAGCTTGCGACGCATTTGTTACGGGAGAGCTGTGTTGCACCGAGCCTCCCAAACCAACTAACGCTTTGTTAGCTCATGGTTCACAACGATACTTCTTTTTTTTAATGCCAGCTGGATGTCTTAAATCTGGTGTCATGTTTTTAAAGTGCTGCAGGTCCCGGCACCATTTTGAAAAGGATGCTTAGGCAGGCACCTGACTCACTGGCCACAAGAAGAAATTTCTCTTTTGATCTTGTATTCCTAATCCAGCAGCGTTGTTTATTGCTGAGCAAGGAGCTTTGTTCTCGTCTGAGCACTTCCATGGGACTGGCAGGTCAGCAGATGCACCAGGAGATGTTTTGCCTCGTCCTATGTCGTGTAGCAGCACATCAGTGCTGGCTTTCAAGCTGCAGTCCACGGGCTCCAGGCAACCCACGGACTATCTCCGATCGTTTGGTGAAAACAAACCGTTTGGCAGGAGACTTGTGTTTGCTGTATCAGGATCTGCAATTCCAGGAGAAAATTCTAAGGATTCAGCAACAGGGGGAGCGGAAGGAATGAAAGAAAAGAAAAAAGGGAAAAGTGCTCACCCAAGCTGATGCATTTTGTTATCTAAGCCAGACATTAGGTTTTAGAGCGGATTTTGATTTTAGTTTGGATCCAGCGTAGATCTGCTGATTCTAATGTCCACAGATAACAAGGCTGGCGAGAGAATTTTTAGATGCTAGTTGGTAGACTCTGCAAATTGATAGTGCAGCATCCTCACTCTGAAAGTATTTTACTGAGCATTAGATTTATGCCATTTACTGCTTTTCAGATAAAACAGTCGCTATGTTTGAAACCGCTGATGTACTTAGAATGGAGAATGGACTAGCTTAGTGGTTGCTGAATTTGATTGCTTAGAGGCCCGTTTATTTCTAGATTGGAGAGCCTGTGTTCTAAATTACAGAGCTACTGCTTTTATGAATTGAGCAGTGCTCGGATGAAGCAGGTGAGGGGCTGGCTGCGCTGCCTACAGGCTCCACAGATTTCGGGATGAGTGGCTGAGGTCAATTTGAGTTCATTACACTGGAAGGAGTTTATGATTTCTTTGTTATGGAGGTTCAATACGAATTGATTTTAAAATAAACTCTTTTTGACCATTTTAATAAATTCACTTTTTTTTTCAGGCTTTGATGTGTTGGTGTTGTTTTTTTTTTTTTTTTTCCCCCATGTGATCAGCATAAAGCATTTCCCTTGCTACCCCCATCACTATGAATATTATTTAGACCTTGCAGCTCTTCTTTTCTTCTCTTCCAAAACTTGATCAAGAGATGGGCAATAACTCAGACTCATTTGAGGCTTAGCTCTAGGTGCCAGTCTTTCAGCTGTGGTTCAGGAATTCAGCCAGTACAACACAGTGTGAGGAAAACCCTTATGGCTTAAGACAATATTTTCCCAGGTATTTTTGCTGGAGTTAAACAATTTCAAGTCTTTTCAATGAGTATTAATAGGCGGAAAATTTCAAATGCTCAGTCATCATTTACATCACAGTGCAATTTGGATAATACTTGCAGCTATTCCCTGGGGACATTTGAGAACCAGCTTGACATGGGGGGTTCTTTTCCACTCCTCCAAGCAGGGAACAAGAGCAAAGAAACCTTATCCATGTTGCAAACCTAAATGCATTACTGAATAAGTCCTTGCAGCAGGGGAACCTGTGGACTCCTAGTTCCAGAGATGAGCTTTTGCAGAGTTTCTTCAATGTCTAAAGGATTCATGCTGTAGTTTTTCCTTCAGTAGAGACTGCTAGGAACAGTTTCTCCCCACCCCCAGCCCTAAAATGCAGAAATCTCTCAGAATTTTACTCTTGTGTGCTGTCCTGTCTCCTGTGAAGGGACTGAAACTGGACAGGGGGTTAAGTTCAGTGTGAGAAACAACACAGCAGCAGAAACACGGATGACAAAATCATTTCACCACGAAACAGGTGAAGGCGGTGTCAGCAGCACTAGGCCTCCCTTAGGCACGCAGCTGGCTCAGGTAATGGGGACAACAAACTTTTCTCAGACTTCTCCTCGGGAAAATTACTTCTCCCCTATTCACGCCTCCTTTCTTCAATCTACTAAAAATCACCCAAATTCGCTCCCTTCCACCTGAGATCTATGTGCTGCAGAGCTTTTTGCCCAGGTGTTTCCAGCAAGGCCCCAGGGGGGCCTCAGGGGCAACACCTGGGGGCACTGTGCAGGGAGGGCATTTATCGAGCAGCTCAGGCCTTCCTTAGCTTTTTGTGTGGCAGTTGCAGGGCTGTCTGCTGCCTGATGTCCCACTGGGGCTCAAGCTTTTGGCTGTTTTTGTTTTGTGGTTACGTTTCCCCATGGCTGTAGGGGCAGCCTGGCTTTTGGATCTGCTCAGCTTTGCCTCCCTCGACCTCCCAGCTGCGTGGATAAGGTAGGAAAAGTTTCTGTTGCTTCTGTTTTTCTGTCTCATGTGCCTCCCTGCAGCCTGGAGTGCTAGGGGAGGCAGCGGAGAAGTGCAGCAGATCTGTCAGTGAGATAAGTGTGTTTTAAAGAGCAGTGATATCTGTCAATGAGACAGCAGCTGCACAGGAATTCATTTCCATCTCTGCCTCCTGATCTGGCCCAGAAATGTCGATGCAGCACTTTTCTCTCTGTGGTTGTTTCTTGAGTGTTTTTTTTTTTTTTTTCTTGCTCTGTGTATCTAGGGGCTATAACAAGGGAAGGACAAAAAGCTGGAGGAAGCTCCGATGACTGTGCAGCCTAGTCCCAAATCCCTCCCTTGGCTTTTTTTTTCTCCTCACTCCATAGTGGCAGATGAGTGGAAGCTTACCAAGGTTGTGCCTCAGGAGGTCTTGCTTTGCTATAAATAGTATCAAGGGGAACAGCTAAAAATTCATCCAGAAATGCCCATCTGTTGGCTCTGTGTTTGCAGTCTGTCCCTCTGCCCCTCCATAAGGCCAGGCGCTGCCTGTGCACCCCAGCACAGCTCGGGGTCCTGTGTGGGGATGCTGCAGGGCTGCATGGGGCAGGGAACAAATAAATGGCTTTTAGGGGATGCAAAATGTTGCAGGGGTGCTTTGGTATGTGCTGAGGCCATTTAACCCTGTGGCTTTCCTAATGCTTTTCCCCCACCCCAGTGTTCTGTTCCTTTGCACCTGCTGGTCTCTAAGGGTGCCTGTACCAGAGATCTCCATTAGCACTTTGTGCTCCCCCAACTCCATGTCCGAGCGTGGCTGCAGGGCAGAAACTTGGGCAGGGGTCCTGGTCCCCTGTGAAAACCCCCATCCAGCTCTGAAGCCAGGATGGCTTTGCTAAAAACCGGAGCTTTGTCTCAGCGTGAGGCCATTTGCAATCACTTACTGGAAGGCTTAAGAAAGGGACCCCTGGATTTGGTGGCCAAAAGCGGGTTGGCAAGCAGCCCTCTGCAGCTCCAGGCACCTGCATTTGTCTGAGCGGGATGCAGATGCTCCCCTGGGCTCGGTGGTTCAGCCTGCTTGCTGGGCTGCAGAGCAATGCTGTGGTGTCTGATAGCTCCAGACACCCCAGGTGATGTTGCTTGAAGAGAGATTGGAAAAAGTTATTTACAAGTCATCTTTGCAAAGAACGAGAGGGGAAAAAAAAGCAGCACATATAGCTAATGCAGGCAGCGGTGATTAAAAGCAGCAGGCTGAATGCCTGCTCGCAGGCTGCATACTTTCCTGAGTTACCTACCCTTTCCATGGGTGCCGGTAGCCAAGATTGAAGGCTCATTGTTTCCAGGGTTTGCTAAAAAAAAAAAAAAAGTGTATTTCTGCTGGCCTGGATGGGGTGGAGGGAAATATCTGCTGAATGTATGTGTGTATTGGGAGTGCGCTTGGTGTTTCTGCTCTCATTTGCAAGTCTTTTTTAAGCACCTGTCCTTTAGTCTGTGTTACTGCATGCAGTCAATCATCCCGGTGCTGCTCTCTGCAATGCAAACAACATACATCATATGACAGGGGAAGTTAGAGGAATGCTTTGTTACCTGGTCCCGGTCATTTGCAATGCACAATAGTAGCTGTGATGCTGATGAATGTGCTTAAGGCTTTAAGTGGGAGCAGCGCGGGTTTACCCAGGCGTTTGGCTGAGGTGATTAAAAATGTTCATTGCTTCAAGTTAGGAATGCGTCGGTTGTAATGGCTGCTCTTGTTCCTGCTTGCGGGGATGTTAGGGGGACAAACACTTACCTGGTGTAAATCGGGAGAGCTGCTCTGCAGTTGCATTCCGTGCATCTGAGCCTCGGGTCTGTTGTTTCAGTGGAACTAGGCTGATTTATGCCAGCCGAAGATCCATTTCTAAAACTGTTTAAAGCTTAGCATCCCTCTCGCAGCATCCCTGTGAGATGAGGATTTATTGCAGCTGTTTGAGAAATGCAAATTTTTTTTTCAGGAAATATGCTTTTTCATAAAAATGCTTTTTCAGTCAGTGAAAAATATTTCATGAGCATCTTTTAAGGTTTTGATGGGAGATAGAAATCCCAGAAAGCAAAACATTTTGAGCTTTCTTTTTAGAGCCCTGGTTTTGCCTATGGTCTCAATTATTTACATTTTCTTTATGATTAAAACTGATAAATGAAAACTGGCAAGTTTCTCGTTCAGACAGAAAGGGGTACTTTAGAGAAGCCTTTTTTTTGGTGAGAATTATGTTGTGTTATAGTGTTCCAGCCAGCCCTGTGACAAGCATAAGGTTAAAATACGAAAATCCTGGGTTCAGATTTTATTTGGTAGTTTTTTATTAGTTTCTGCAAACCAGTCCATGGTCCCCCTCCTGGTTAAAAAGCAGAATCAATACCCAGGAAGGGTCAACCAGTTTACAATTCATTACATGTATGTGTTTCTAACTGACAGTGCAATTCTTGTTTCTCATTTTTCATGTCAACTGTTTCTTGGAAAAACAATAAAAGAAAGAGAAGCAGAAAGACAAAGACAGAGATTTATCCAAGTCATCAAGTGAAATGAGAGCTGACAGGTTCTCTAATGTTACATGCCCAGAACAAAGAGGATTCCTCACTCTGCTCTTCTGTAGATGTTTGAGAATCCTTTGTGTGCAGCTCTGCTATTCACTGGGAACTTCAGCTCCAGGATTCCTCAGTAATTCCTTCAGAAATGTGCCCAAGATGCTCCTTGGCATTGCAAGAACTGTGGCAGATCAAAGGCAAGCAGCGATGAACTGTTTGGATCCTTTCCCATCTTTGTCACTGAGTGTACCCAAGTTCCCCCAGGCAAATCAATGTTTTTTGCCTCAGTTCTTTTCCTTGTTGAAGGAAAAGAATACAGGCAACTTTGGGCATGGTGAAGGTTCAAAATTTCAGAGAAAAATCCCCGTTGGTGAGAAGCTTCTCTGCTAGAATCAGTGTTGATTAACTTACACCAAGCATCTGACCGCAGGAACCAAGTTTTAATTGAGTTCAAAATGTTCCCAAGTTCAGAAGTGCTTGCAAGCGCGTTTGGAGGTCGCAGCCATCTGCAGTCAGACTCGTGGAGTCAGAAGTTGTAAATCCAGGAACAAAATCTTGGTTTGCGGTTCACACTTTGGCAGATGGAGACAGATTTCCTGGTGCTGAGATTGCAGGGAGCATCAGAAGCTGGTGGGGATGTTACTTCAGGCCTGGGCTGCACGGTTAAGGGGAAGTTGCAAAATAAGGTCAAGAATTAATAGGAGAGCCACGGAAATCCTGGGCTGTCTTCTTGCTGTGGTGCCAGCTCTGCTTTCATTGACAACGCTTGCTCTGCTTAGGGGGTTGTAGGCTGAAATCTCCCAAATGAAAAACTCCTTGATTGGAGGTAGAGGCCGGGTCTGGGTCTGTTCCAGAGGTTGTTTTGGGTCCACTTGATTTGATCAAGTGTCTGGGAGGGCTTGGTTAGAAAAGCTTTGACTTTTCTAAAGGGCAGACAGGGACTTTTTCCCCACAACATCTTCCTGAGAGGTATTTTGAGGCAGACCTAATTTATTTGCAATGGCCAGAGGTGGGGGGAGAAAAGTAGTTTTAGTTTGGGCTGGTTCCAGCATGGTAGGTCCCTTTGCATCCCTTCCTGCCTCACTTACCCCACATGATTTCCACCTGGGAGCTCAAGTGCTGAGGGAATGAGGGGCAAAGAGCCTCCATAATTTTTTTTACCCTTTTCTCTTGAGCGTACAGTGCTAGCCTAGATGTACTCCAGCATTGCCCTGTCCCCATGGGGTAAGTCAGTCACTCCAGAACAGACTGGAAGTGACTTTTTGCTAGAAAGCAAGCTGAACCCTCTTTGCCGTTGGTTCTCTGTCTCCTATGTGACAATATTCCTTCTCTTACTCTTCTTTTTCTGCCCTGAAATAAGAGCTCATTCAGAGAAAATCCTTCTCAGCTCTTGTAGCCAAATGCGAAGCAGAATTGCTGGGCTGAGCAGGTCTGAAGGGAGATTTCGTGGTGGTGATTGATGGGGAGGGGGTTCTGCACCTTCTAGGTGGTGAGACCCCAAGTGAATGAATGTGACTGCTGCTTGCACTGGGCTAAAGGAATCCCTTCTGCAGGGCTTCCTGCAGGGGCAGGAGGAACCTGTCCCGTGTCTGCCTGCCTTTCCCTGGTTTCTACCTTCTGCGCTGTGCTTTTTGCCTGCTTTGGGGCATCAGGAGTTGGACCCAGCTATAGACTGGACAGTAGGTGGGATGTACAGGAATACAAACTCCTCTGGAGTCTGGTGGCTTTTGCTCGTGCGCCCAAGGATTGTCTGGACATGAGCAACGAGGGGAGGAAGATGGGTGCTTCCCTTCTTCACCACCCTAAATGGGAGCTGCTAGATGGACTTTGTGACACCAGGCACAGCCCCTGCTCCGGGATCATGTGCTGGATTTCACATTGCGTGTTCCTTCGTACATGGACAAAACCCTCAATTTATCCTTCTTGGATCGTTATTTGCAGAACATGCAATTCTTTGCGCTTCTCTGTATGCAAAACAGAAGAATAATCTTAGAAATATGGGGTTGGTGGGACATCTAATCCTTTCCCTACCCCCTGCACAACTGACTAGATGACACCAACCCTGGCAGATGTTCTTAAAATCCTCCTCTGACAAGGGCTCAGCCCCCTGCCTGAGCAGTCTGTTTCTGTACTTATTTACCCTCAGCACTAGGAAGTTTATCCAACCAACAAACCTAAATTTACCTTTTTTCTATTTTCTCCCTTGCAAATTCACCCTGTTTTCTGCTGTTCTGCCTCTAGTGGCCTAAAGGATAATTGCTCACCTCCCTTTTCAGACCAACCTTTTACATATCAGAGGTCTGTTATTATATCCCCAGTTCAGAAAACTCTTATCTGGGCTGAGCAAACCTATTTCGTTTGACCTTTCTTTGAGGTTGCGTTTAAGCCTCCCTTCCCGTCTCCTGGGTGAGCTCAATGTGTGAGTTGTTGATACCGAGCTCGATGTGAGCTTTTGCCCGCCAGAATTTGACGAAGCAACTTGCTTCCCACAGCTCCCCGGGCTGGGAAAAATCACAGATATTTACAGCCCTGTGCTAAAAGCCCCGAGAGCCCGTTCCTGCATTGCTGAGCCCCAAACCAGCTGCTCAGCTGCACCAGAGCACCTTGCTCTGCCAGGGGGTGGGCAGCCAGCACGGGCTGCCTTTTCCCCATCCGTTTTGTTTTTTTTTTTGACACACAAAGTTCCCATTTAGACAAAGCTGGGTGCTGGGATCTGCCTACGTGGGCTGGGGCTGGTGTCTGTAGGAGCAGAGCATTAATTCTCCTGGCCACTTGATGCTCAGCTGAAGGCAGGGAGATCAGTAGCATCCCTCATCCCAAGAAGCTCTGGATCAGTTCTCTGCCTTGATCTTCCTCCAATACTCTGCTTTTCTCTGGTTAAATATAATCGCTATCACTGCAGACAGATTCAGTTTCCGTATTAGCAGCAAAAATATGCAGGAATAAACCACTCATGCATCTCTTCTCTTACAGCAGCGTGACTTTGCTGTCATGTTTTCAATGTTTTCCCCTTGTACTCGATGTTTGCAAGGCCTCTTTGCTTTAAGCCATGTCAGCCACAGGCCCAGAGCATGGTGTAGCTACGGTTTTCTTTCACTGCCTTCCTCCCACTCTCCTCAGCTTGAGTGTTTAATTTGCTCCAGACTCTGAGCAATTTTTGGAGAGCACGGTTTATATTTGTGTATGCAAATAAGCTGAACAAATATGCTAAGGAGCGCCAAAGATAGATCGGTGCACTTAAAGTACATGCCAGCCCACAGCAAAATCAGCCCAGGCCGTTTTGGTCTCAATTAACCCTTCTGCCTTCGCAGCTCGGTGTCTGGCGAGCAGGCAGTGCTGGAAATGTTCTCCCAAATCCTGCGAGGCTGCAAGCAGCCCAGCGTCGCTGCTGGCAGCGGAGATGCTCAGTGCCCTGATGCTGGGGCTGGACACAACGCTTTGCCCATGGCTACTGCACTCATGGATTCAAATATTAGTTTTCATGTCCCTTTTATTGTTGGACAAGCGGTTCCAGGAGCTGTGAGTAACGCAGCCAGTTTTCCTCCAGGCTTGTGATTTACGTTGGAGTCTCCGGTGTCGAATAAAATGCACGCTCCCGAAGCTTTGTGCATGGTTGGAGTCCATAAAAGCTCTGCCCCGTGGATGCTCGGATGGCCAAGACATCACATAGCTGAGCTCCCGTTGTTGCCTTCTCCTTAAGGGCAGGGAAAGAATTTGATCCTCCTCTAATTATCTGCCAGCCATTATAAAACTTGCGCGCGCACACAAAAATTGTTTCCCGTAAACTGGTAGATCTGTCAAATTAGTTGAAACATCTCCTGAAGAGCACCAGCTTTCCTAATCTGGTTTCCTCCCTGTAGGAGGGGAAGTGAGAGATCATTGTCATTCGCTGGGCTTGCCTCCGCTGGGGAATTGATGGGAATTGCTGTTGCAGAATAAGCTGTTCAGCCGGAAGCCTTCCAGAAGAGCTGCCTGCACGGACACTCTTCTGGAACAGAAGTGACTTTGCTGTAGCGTAATTACTTCACTTTGGAAGGATGCTAATTACTTTGGAGTGTTTTTTTATTCTGGAATGAAAACCTGCTGTCATAATGTCCTCTGGGAGGCGTGATGAAGTGGTTTCTCCATCAGTCACCGCTCAGACAGCTTCCTCCTGGAGATGGGGTCGGCTCTGAGAGGCCAGCACCAGTTCTGGTGCTGAACCCGGGCAAGCTTTCAGGAGAGAGTCAGTCTGAGCAAGCTTCTGTGGTGCTTAAAATAAAGGGTCCTTTAACCTTGGAGTATGTGGAAGGTGGAACAGATTTCGCTACCTTTTTTTAGCCTGGTTTCTTAAAGAAATGAGGCTTGCATAACCGGTGTCTGTGTACATGCTCCTCATAACTTCTGCACCATTAGCCTGTTTCAGCCACATTTAGCAGAGGACAGGCTTCAGGTGTTGGAGTGCTGCAAGTCTGGGGCTCAGCTAGAGCCAGATGGGTGGCACCTACGCTCCTGATAAAACACCAGGACATCTGTGTACCAGAAGGGCCCAATATTTTCCCCATCAAAAAGAAAGCAGACCACTGGAGGCAAACACTTTCCGACGCCTGCCCCCAGGTCTGGTCCTCGTGTTCATGGAGACCTATCCGTGGGGCTGCTTCTGTTTGGCTGTGGCAAATGGTACGTGCTTTAAACCTTCAGCAGCTCCCCGTGCTTCACAAGCTGTTCTCTAATGCTGAAATGTAGCCAGCTCTGGGGAGGACGAGCTGCTGCCCATTTCCTCCCTTCATGTGCTGTCCCAGCCTGACTCACAACCCAGGCTCGCTCGCTCACGAGAGCGTTTTCCTTGCGGTCCTCCCACTTTTGATTGTTTTCACGGAGCCCTACAAAAGGGGAACTCGGCAGCAGACGTCCCTAAACGGAGTCAGATGGCATCTCAGGGTGGTGTAGCGGTTCTGCAAATGTGTTGCTGTGCTCGCAGCCAAAACCAGGCTCATTAGAAGGCCTTGCTAGACAGTGCAATCTAAATCCTTCTCCCTCAGGTCTGCACAGCTGTAGCACGGAAGGAGAGGAGTGGAGGAGTCCTTGTTTGCAGGGCCCCATTGCCAGCAACAGATGTTTTTGAGATTAATCTTGCTTGCGCTGCACCGAGGAAGGCAGGACCTATGGCTACAGCTGTTCATCTGCTGCATCATCGGAGTGAAGGGAAAGGGGAGCAGATTAGGCAGGTTCTCCTGCCTGGTGGTAGGTGTCTGCTTTGGGACGTGGGTGGATGCAGTGCTCCCTGCAAGCACCTGCTTCTCTTGGCTTACTATTTAAGGTACCTGGATGACTTGCTCAAATGCAGATCTTGTCCTGGTCAGTGCCGACTTTCAGACAAATAGATCCCTCTTCCTCCCTGTTCCTCCCTGCAAGTGATCAGCCACACCAGTCTCTGGAGTGAGAAAATCCAAAAAAAAAAAACCACAAACAAAAAACCTCAACAATGAGTAACAACCATCAAAATGGAAGGTGTTTGGGGTAGATGGGTGGTAATGAACTGAAAAATAAGAAGCCCCAGGGCTGGGAAGAGAAGTTTTGGAGCATTAAAAAAGAAAAGGCAGCTCAAACTGTCCCTGTAGGTAGATCCTAACTTCATCTGCTGAGGGAAGGTGTCTTGATGGAGCCCTCAAAAGGGACGGGCTGGAGGCAGGAGGTTCCTGGGTTTCAGTCACTGGGGTTTCCTAGGGAGTTATCTGAGCGGGATGTGGATCCTTGTGCGGTGACTGCAGAACAGCGCGGTAGGGTGAGGGAGCACTTGACTGCCCACCTGTGGCACGGGAAGCAGCCCACCCCAGGAGGGTTCCCCTGCCTTCTGCCACGGGACAGGGCAGCGAGGATGCCAGGAAGGGCGCGGGGCCCAGTTCCCCACAGCGTGTGGGGTCGCTCTGCAGACAGGGCCTGCTTTCTGCGCTCAGCTCATCTGCACGGCTGGGACTCCAGCAAGAGCAGGGCAAGTGCTGCCCGCGGAAAGGGGGGTTTTAGGGTCTGGGAGAAGCCGTGGGATTGCAGAGCTCCCGCTGGGGAACGGCGACAGGCGAGCGCCTGCTGGAGGGGCTGGCACCTTCCGTGGGCTCTGGGCCCCGTTCCCAGATCCGGGCGCAGCAGGAAGCTTCTGCGTGTGTCAGCGTTAGAAAGCACAAGCCAGGCACGGGGAAACATTGAAGCATCTCCTGCCCAGCCCGGCTCTTGTGTTTTTATTTGTCAACATTTGGGTTTGTTTCCTGACACGAAGCGGGAAACATTTGGTCAGCGCTTTGGCTGATGTTCTTAGGCTCAGGCTGCCGTGTCGCTCGGCGATGGTATTTCTGGCTTCTCGAGCTGTTTGTCTGCAGGCCCTGACACCTCATGAAGCTGTAAATGCCTGGTGCAGCCCCTGCTCCGGGTGGGGGTAACAGCCTTCTGCTGCCGGCAGCTGTTCTGCTAGCTCAAGCAGCACAGGGGTCGCCCTTCGGTGGGGGGAGCGTGGCGGAAGCCTTCCGCAGAGAGCTGCGAAACTTCTGGTCCGTCAGCGTGGTAAATGAGACGGCAGCGCGCTGACTTGTAGAGAAGTAAAAATAATTTGCCTAAGCTTATGCTCAATGGTCCAAGTCTTAGTGTGAGTCTTAATAATTTTAATGCAATTACCCTTAGGATTATGGACTGGTGAATCAGTGCTCAAGGCAGCAATAAAGGAAGACTTGGGTCTGTTTGCTCTGCTCTCCCCTCCCCTCCTTTCTGGGCGCTGTGCAAAGCAAGACAGTGGACGTGAGGGAGTGCGGGTCTGACCCAGCACAGCATGGTAAGCCTGCAATTAAGACATTAAATTCACCCTTGCTATCACTTACTGGCCTGACAATCAGAAGTGCCTTGTTTTTTAATAGAGGACTCAATTCTAGCTCTGACTTTGCGCTGCTGCTGCTGCACTTACTCCACCTGCCTTACCCTGTGGTGTAAGGGGCAGAGCTGCTTGGTGCAGGACCTCCCAGTACCCAGGAGCACGGTTGGTGTGTGATCTCCATGCCCAGGTGCTTTGCTAGCTTAATTCTGTGTCAAATGCTCTTCTGCTGCTGTGTCACTTCTTGGCTTCAGCGTAGCGTGTCTGTAGTGAGACTGCTTCGTGCAGGGAAGCGCTGGCCCTGGGGGTGAGATCAGGAGCCTGCTGCCTTTGCTTTGCAGACGTGCAGACACACGTTCCAGTTTATAGCACCGAAGATGTGTCCCAAATATTGAGCCATGCCACCTCTTCTATTTCTGCTTTTATCGCAGGCATCTTTTGACCCTGAGCAAGTGTTTGCTCTCCTGAGACTGAGTTTCTCCATCCTCGAATGGGATCTCTTGATCCCTCTACACCTGCAGGTGCGTGGGGTTCAGCCTGACTGGTGAAGGTTTGCAGCGTGCTTTGGGGGCCCTGGACAGCAGTTGGCGCAAATAAACACAGGCTGTATAACATTATACTTGATTTTTTTCTCTGAGAAGAACATCGAGGCTGAAAACATCAAATAGAGGTTGCTTTAAATAACTTCAGCTCTCCCTGCTTATCCCTCTATCTTCAAGCACCTCTGACTTGCTCTGCACGACCCGTGGCTCTTTCCGTGCGCGAAAGCTGTTGGTGGTAACTGCAGGGCCACTCTTATTTTTTTGGTCTCATCACAAGCTGTCTGTCTGTATGCATTATTTATGATGCAGTCTCTAATCCTTGCTCTGACTACACAACACTGAATTTCCACGCGAGCTTTGCCATAGCGCAGTTGTCAAAATATCAGAGTGCTTTGCGAACTTTAATGAATTTCTGTTTGCAGAGCCACTATATCTATTTATTCTTTAATTATTTTTCTTCAGTGATTTCCAGTTTTCTAATGATTCTTCTATTAGTACAGAGACCAGTGTAAAGACTGAGCCGAAGCATTGCTTTTTCTTTCTTGCTTTAGGTAAAACGTGTTTTTCCCCCTCTAAAATAACCTATTTCTCTAAAAACAGCAAACTTATTCCAAGAGAAACTTCCCCAAAAGAATTCGTGGAGGATACAGGCCCCTGGCATGGAAAGCTTTAGATGAACCGAGTTTGGGGTAAAGTCCTGAGCTGAAAACAGGGTCATAAAGCAAAGTGCTGGGCAGCTCACCTGCACCGCCTGTAGTGGATCTCACAGCGGAGGGCTGGGTCCACATGTGGCCTGAAACCGAAACGAGGAGCCAAAACTGGAGGTGAGGCTTCTCTCGGGTCCGTGGTCAATGGCCAGAAGCTACCGAAGCAACAGGGCGTGTTTGTACATCGACGTGTTTAAAGAATTGATTCCTTCTGGCAGACTCTTGGAAAAGGCAGCACATGTGAGCTGGTGCTGTCAGGGGAAATTGGAGGCTCGCTGCTGTTTGACAGGTATATTATTCCAGCTGCCCTCGACTTATTTACAAAACAAGGAGCTAAGATCCCCGAAGTGATGCAAGTCAGCACTCCGGAGCTGCAAGAGGCCTGTTTTTTTTTTTTTTAGCCCTTCAGAGCTGGCCTCGATTTGCTTGACATTTGGAATGGATGAAAGAGGAGGAAGGAAAAACCTTTGCTTCACAGCCTGCTCTCAAGGAGACAGACTCAAACTGAAAATGCTAGGAGTGAAGGAACCGAGGTTACTTCCCCCAGCTGTGCCAAATTCTGGTGCTTCCACACCACCAGGCTCCTCCACCCAGCTCGGCGGTGGCACTGGCACCAGTATGAGTGTCCTGGTGCCAGGGTGTCCAGCAGGGAAGGCCCCACAGATCTGTGGGGCTGGGAGCAGCTCTGACCCCAATAACACACCTGTGGGCCACTTGCTTCTGCTGTGCCATGAGCCCGTGGGCTGTCTGCATGGCAAACCCTTTGGTGGGAGCCTGGATTTATGGATTTAGCCTCATCAGGCTCGAGGTCCTTCACTTCCCTCTTCAAGCTCTCCAATTTCAGCTCCCAATCTCCCGTCTTTCCTTTATAGCTCTTATTTCTGGTCCATCTTTGGCCATCTTGACAGCTTTTGTAAATCACCCTGGGAGAGAGTTTTTCTTCCCTGGCCACCGAGGAGGGCTGGAGACACCGGGCTGCAGTGCCTGGGATTCAGTGATGTGAATGCTTATGTTCCTGCTGCATCGTGGCTTTTCCGTGCTTGTTTTCAGGCGGTTGAAGCTTAAGGAATTGGTTTTGAACAGTGGCTTGGAGCCTGCCTGCTTGAGGGAACTTCTCTGCACCCTTGAAGAATTACCTAATGCGGTGAGCTGGAGCTGTCTGGCTAGCTAAGTGTTGCTTCCCTGCATCCCCAGGGAGGAGCTGGTGACTTTCAGAAAACAGGATTTCATGTCAAATATCGGTAAAAGCTGTGCCCCTGCCCTGTCTTTCCAAATGCCCCAAGTCCATCAGAGCAGAGGAGGGGATGAGAGGCCCTTCACTTGATGCTTTCATCTACGTTAAGATAAAATCCTGTCCCTGCCGCAAAACTTCCTGTATGACATCTGTCTTGTTTCCTTCTGTACACAAAGCAAATCCTTGCTTGTCAAAGTTTACAGCACACTTCAGCAGGATGTTTCCTCCACCCAGCACAGCCCGGTTTGGGTTCCAGGTGGGTACTGCAGGTCCTGAGCTCCAAATACTACCAGGCAATTCACTTTTTTCCCTCTCTGGCGTGTGTGTGTGTTTTTTCCTCTCTCCTTTCTGAAGGAGGAACAGCAGAGCCTGAGCGCTGAGAGTTTTTGTACCCAGACAGCTCCCTGCAGGGCTGGGCTCTTCTTCATCAAGCTGTGTGCCGCGGAGCTGTTTTCCTGGGGTAGGGCCCTCGGGGCCGCAGCTCTGCCCGTGCAGATGTGACAGCAGACCCCAGGGGCTCTCGCTGCTCTTTGGGCTGCTTTGAACCCGGCTCTGTGCGCTGTACACATGCAGCGGTGTCTTTGTGGTAGGAGATGCACTCGGGCATGTGTTTACCTGTGTGCTTTGACTGAAGGTGGCTTTCCTGCTCAAGGTGCGTTTGTATGCACAGGAGCCCTCAGACGGCGGCGAGAGGCAGAGTCCTCGGAGAATATGGGATGATTAAATGAAACATTCACTTATGTGTTCCTGGAGAATTGAAATGGGAATCAGCTCCGACTTGGTAGCATATTCAGCTCATGCCTCCCATCTTCAAACTCCACTGCAAAATTCATCAGGCTACAGAAAACTACTGAGACATCCTGGGAAGCGCAGAAATTGTCCTGTCCTGAGAGGGGAAGCACAAATAGACCAGGGCCGTGTCTAAAAAATGAGTGCTCATTTTGCAGTGTCCCTTGGCAGGGTGGCATTGTGGATGTACTTCAGTCCAGGTGTACGCTTCTCTCTCCATCTATGTCCTGGGAGCATGGACACCCCTTTCAAGCTCTCTAGCTGTGCTTCCCCACCTGGCTTTTCCCCAAAGAGGCTTGGTGTCAAGGATTTGCAGTGCCCTTGGGATGGAGACACCCTGCCCTGGGATGAAGGTGTCATCCGTGGACTCTCCTGACCTCTGAAGCAAGGAGAGATGGAGTGTGTAGCTGGCCAACACAGTGAGTTTTCATTAAAACACGTGAAAACCTTGCTGTTTTTCAGCACTGATGAGGTGAAGATACAAACACATGCACAGAGACCTGGGCTCAGCCCTGTAGGCAACAGTCTGAGCTGAGAGACTGAAATAAAGTCGCTGATGTGAATTCACATGCCCCTGGGTTTGAGGGTTTTCCTCTACTTGATGACAATACAGGGAATTGACGTTGCTTTGAAGACAAGAACACAGGCGGTGTCTGGCAAAAGGGGGGGATTTGCCATACCGGTTCATGTGTTCTTGTCTCTGGTGGGTTTCGTCTCAAAGCTGGTGCCTTGCAAGGGAATACTGCTCTTGAAAGAGCCCTGCAGCTCCAGATTTAAAAGTGAAATGTTGACATGCTTTGTGTTCAGCCCTGCTGGCCTTCCTGCGGAAACCCGGAGTGTTTTGTGTGTGGAAGCAAGCAGGGATGCTGCCTGGGGGGGAGCGGAGCTCCTCTGCAAGAAGGGTGCCACAAACCTCCACCTCTCCCAAGGATCCCATGGGTGCTGCCATGGAAGGACCCCCCCCCTTATGGGAATGCGTGCTTGCGCTGAGCAGATCAGATGTGGACACCTAGCTGTGTGTTTGTGGCCCACTGCAGGCCAGGGGGGCTGGGACTGGTGCTCCGCAAAGCAGTGTGGTGCTGGAGTTGTCCCCCTGAAGCTGGAGGTGTTGCATCCTTGGGTTGTTGCCCTCTGCATGCAGACCAGAGATGTACGTGTGCCTCCTGAGATATCTTGAAAGTCCTCACTGGTGCCTCAGCACCCGAAACATGCAGGTTGTTCCCAGGTGGGATGTGGGCTCTGCTCATTACTGGTACTTATTGGAGGTTTTTAGGCCAGCACATACTTCTAGATGCTGACTTGGGACCTGAAACCATGTTTCTTTTTCCCTTTTCTCCCTGTTTTATAGCTCACCTTTAAAATCTCCTTAGGGAACAGAACAGGCACAAAGGCAGCGCAGAGGGCAAGAGATTATAGCATCCTCAGTGTCAAAAATAGCTGCCTGAAATTCCTCATCCTGCTGCTTTAAGCTAAAATGGGGCCATAAGTTTGTGTCCCTAACTTTACAAGGCAGTGTCCTTCCCTCCACAGCTCCTGCAAATGGGCCTTGCTGGTCACTGCCCTAAAGCATAGCTGGGGTTGTCTGTTAGCTGGGGCTGCACGCAGCCTTCCCGCTTGCATACCTCTAAATCCTCAGGGTGAGTTTTGCCCAAATGTGATCAGGTTATGTCCCCTCTTTACAGAGCACGAAGAGTAAGCTGAATTTGTCAAGAAACTTGGGTGATGGAAAGCAGACCAGCTTGCTTTGGTGCTGTGCACAAGTCTGCTGCTGAGTTGCACAAAGGGCGTGTTACAGAGTAAGGTTTCTTGGCTTATCCTCTTCCTTTGGCAAATGCTTGCCGTTGATCCCAATACCCAAAGCAGAATTACGAGCCCTGAGGATTTCTTTGCTTTGCTAATCTCCTTGGCACCCCTTTTACCAGAGGGCTGGTACCACCAGGAGGGCCAAGCTGCCGGAGCCTCTGCTGCCAGCATTAAACCCCTCCTTCGCGTGCCCTGGTGCTGAGCATCATGCCTGGATCCCAGGGGTGCAGTGGGGACCGATCGGCACCGACTCCCAGCTTAGGATGGGGAATGCTAGAGGCCGATCAATACTTCGATCGGCGCTGCGTGCATCGCTGTGGCTTTGTCACTCACCTCAAATGGGAAGAGTGTGAGAGATTAATGGGAGTCCATAGAGCCTCCCTTTATGAATAATTAAATCAATGAGCAAGGGAGGGGCTTGGAGCGCAAGTGGGGAGCAGGGGTAAAGAAGGGGGAAGGAGTGGGGAATGCAGGACCAGGTCTTTCAAGCTCGGAAGGACCCTAGCAGCAGCTTTCATGCCAGTGTGTGATGCGGCTGCTTCTGATCTGAGGCGGGGAGCTGGGAAGCACAAACCTCCGCCGATTGGTGCGGGCTGTGACCGCTGGATTATTTATGTCCCCCCCCTCCTCTTTGGCAGAGCTGCTTTTTAACTGGCGCTAGAGGCTCGCTTAGGATGCCAGCCACGCTGCTGACAGCAGTTGCAGGGAGTTCTTCCTTTGAATTGTAATGAAAGTCCTGGGACTGCTGTGGCTTGCTTTCTATGTGCTTTTACTTCTTTTCTTTAAATAAACTTATCGCTGTCCACAATGTTCCAGACATGAGATCTAACGGGGAATGTGAGTTTTGCGGAGTCCCAGGGCTTCTGGAAATCAGGGCGACAAACTTCAGATACCTGATGGCGAGACTGTTTGAAGTGTGGACAGACTCACATGTGTGCATTCACAAAAGATTTTGGATGTTCAAGGCAGGAAAGTAAGCTTTTGGGTATGGACGTGGCCATGTGATTTTTAGGGCTGTGAGTGAGGAAGTGGGGCTTGGGGGGGGGGTTGCCTACCTGTAACCCAGAAAAAGGTGGTGTTCTGGAGTGATTCAGGAGCTTTGCTATGAAATCTGAAAATTAAGGGCAAAGGAGGTCTGCCAGCATTGATGAGATCCTAATCCATCCAGGCAACAGGGTTAAAAGCTTATAGATGGGGAAGGCAGGGTTGTTTGTAAATAACTTGCACAGCGATGTGCTGCCTCAGTGGAGAGTGGGCAGGGCAAAAATCTCTCTGGAAACCCTCTTAGGTAACATGAAATAAATATACAGCTGTTCTCCACGTGCACAAGACCAAGTGATGGGTTTCACTGCTGCTATTTAGAAGGACCCTGTTTGGACTTCACCTGGGAAGAGAAGATAGTGATGGGGATGAGGTCTTTTTCTGTTAGTAGCGAAGAAATGATATTGGCAATAAAAATAGTTCAGTTTCTCCTAGCCTGTTTCCCTGGGCTTTGTGGGACCGTGTTATTTGATTCACTTTCCAGATTCCATTTATTTTTCTTGATGAATTTGGAATTGCACATACCAGAGATATTGGTGGCTGTAGGGGGACAACCTGCAGCCTGACATGAAAATAAGTGAGATCACCCGAGCTGTTTGAGTTGCTCACACCTAGTCAGGCCTTGAATGTGAGTTTTCAACCTGGCATCTTTAGGCTGAAAGGACCATGCTACACGCTCCAGCCCTGGAAGCCATCAAATCCCCTTCTTCAAAGCACGTTCAGCTCAATGTGTCTCCAATTTTACGTCTATTTCTATGTAGCCCTTGATCAATAGGTTTTCCTCTGTCCCAAAAATAAATTGGTCTCCAATTAAGTCCTTATGCCTTGGAGAACATCCAGATAAAATTGCTCTACTTCCTGTTTCACTTGTCATAGAGAGGAGATGAAGATTTCTTTTTAAAAGCCTCATGCAAATGTTCAGCTTTTGCTGCTGTTCAATAAAGTTGATCATTTTGCTCAGGAAGTATCAATGCAATTTTCCACGCCACTAACTTAAAGATTGTATCTCAGCAAATGCATCCATTCTTTTTCTCCAATTTGTGGGGAGAACAAACAAAAGAAAAAATGTCTTGATGTCTCCCTGACAAACGCATTAGTAGCTTATATAAATTGCCCAGAGTCTGTCCAGAATAGACACCACCAATGCATTTCTGCAAGTCCCTATTCCATCTGTCTCAGCTAGCACAGCGATTGCGGAGCTAGGGAATGTCTTTCCACCCCATTACATTTCCTGGTGAAATATGTGAGAATTACCTCTGATGTTAGTAGGAAGCCATCAGGACATAAAACACAGAAAATGAAATATTAACTTTCCTATCCAAGCCGGTAAGGGCCGTTATGTTTTGTATTATAACACATTAAGGTGAAGTTACTGAATGAGAAATAAATAAATAAAAATCCCCGGCTCCCATCTAGGCAGTATTGCACATAAATGACACTGATGGTAGATGATAAAATTGGAAAGTTGGGGCAAAAATAATATATTCACAGTTTAGATGACAGTGAATATAAAGACAGACTGAGCTTAAGTGGAAGTTGCAAAATATCCCTGAGAAGTCTTATTCCCTCCAGATTGCCACAAGTTATGCTGGTACATATAAATTTGCAACAGAAAGAAAAGCAAAACCTTATGGATCCATGAGCTAAAAACACCTCTGTGTAATGCCATTTAGTTTACGGAGTTCGTGGGGAAAATACAGTATTTGTCATCCTTTCTGGTCTCCTTTTCCTCGTGTGACGATCAGTTGGCTTTCTGGTTAGGGACGGATTGCCCCGTACCGTGCCTGGGGTGTAGGATCTGGGCTCAGCTGAACCTGCAGGGGCAACAGAAGCATCTTGAGGCCCAGCATCCAAAGTTTTAAGGCAGGATGGGCAAAAGATGTTTTCATTCACTGCTTTTCCTTCGGTATCTGCTCGCTTTATTACTTGTCTGCACTGAAGAACTCCTTTCGGTACTTAAGGGGAAAGCTAAGTGGGAAATAATCCAGTCCCTTTCCTGTCCCTCCCCACCCCCAAAAGCTAAATATACCTACAGCAAAATGCTGCTCATTTCAATGAGCCTCAGTGAGAAGGATAAATGCTGGGTCGTTTATCTCTAATTGCCTCATTTTGTTGCCTAGGCTTAGATTATTTGCTCGGGTAGCAAGGACCTCGTCTGTGTTTGGGGTTCTTTGGTACCGCAGCAATTTCCTTGCTGGAGAACTTCTCCGTTTTGTCTCTGAAATGTAAGGTTTGAGGCCACATTGCGGAGATGTGGTGGTTATCTGATTTCAACAGGAATTGTAAGCTCAAGTGCCTTTAAAAGGCTCTTGCCGAAGGTCTGCTAATTAAACAGGCCAGGGATTTCAAGGACTGGGGAGAAAAAAAAAAAAAACAGGTGATAAACATAATGCAGATGATAATGTTCAGGATTGAAAATGATCTTCAATTAGTTAGTGGGGTACCAGGTGTTCTAAAGCAGCTAAATGAAAGATGATGTGGAAACGAAAGGCAGGTGGTAACATCAGAGGGCAGAGCTCTGCTGTGGGCTGAGATCAGAGCTTTGGCTCGGAGCGGGAGCTTCCATCTCCAGCGAGTGGTCGGAGACCAGCGGGCTTGATGGAGGCGCTCTCAGCGGGGATTTCTCTTGACGATTGCACCGGTGGTAGCATCCATCCTCTGTTTTAGTTGCTGTGTATTAACTTAACCTCTGGAGAGGCTGGTTTTCGCTTGGGAGTGTAGTGAACGCTGTGCCACGCTTCCATTTTGGAAGGAAAGATTTTTTGTTGGATTTTGAGATATTTTAAATCACCTGTGAGGCCTGTTTTCTTCTGGTTTGGTTCTTAGAATTGGTGGCTCTAAAGAAGTTATCGACCATATGTGGGGCCTGAGAAATCCTCCTGCTTCACGGGATGATCACCTAACCCTGCCCTGCCTCCTGGGACTCGAATTGCCTCTGCCTCCTTTCCTAAGCGGCAGGGCTTGCTAGGATGTTTGTGGTTTAGTGGTGGGAGAAGGGGGAACCATCTTCCAGCTCGTTCTGTTTCCTTAGGCATTCAGACTAGCTCACAGCACGCTGTCTGGAGCGATTACCTTTGTCTCTGGCTTCCCTGCTGGAGGAAGAGATGAACATAGCTGGTAAATTACAGAGCTCTGTGCTGGAGCACCAAGGCGCTTTCATTGCTACAAGTTGTTCTGCTTGTCTATGGCCCAGACAGTAAACAAATCTCAGATCATGGCAGTAATGGGCTGATATGCAGCTGTCTCTCCACTGGAGTTAAGGCAACTCGCTGCTTTGGCCTTTCATCTAAGTGCTCTTGACAGACAGTGCTTGAAAAATTGTGGGTACCTCCCGCGGCACGGCCGGCTAGGAGCGATCTGTCTTGGAGGCTGGTGGGAGGGAAGGGGAGACCTCGGCCCTGGTTTGTACAGAGGATGCAAGATCCTGCTCTGCTGGGGCCACAAACCAGAAAATAACGCATGCAGGCCCTTGTGAACGTTTGCATTATAGTACTGGGGAATTATTTCAGGCTCTGTGATGAGCAGAAAGGAAAAGCTTTTGGAAAAAGCGGGCAGCAGGCACCTTGCTGGCTCTGTGCGTGGTAGCAGGGGCACCAAAGGTGCTGGCATGCTCTCTGCGAGCATCCTGCCTCCGTGGGACCATGACTTAACCCTGCCTGGTCCCCTGCAGCTCCAATGTTACCAAAACCTTTTCTCACAAACCCAATACGGGACTTCTGAGAAGTTGTTGAATGTCTTCCTGGCTGACTTTGTCCTAACCCGAGGCTGACTTCCCTGAGAAATTGAAATTAAGAAAGCTTGAAGATAACCTTCAGAACAGCAGCTTCACCTAGGCTTAATAGCAGGTCCTGCTCACCTGGGCTGGGACACACAATTGCAAGTACACCCCTCGGATGATTAGACTGTTCATGGACCGATTCAATAAAAGTGATATGAAGGTGCTACCCGCCTTGTTCTCCTGCTCTATTTCAACCTGCCTGCGTAATGGTCCTGCCCCCACCTGGGGTGATGTG
The DNA here is from genome assembly GCF_964034855.1 of Anser brachyrhynchus. NCBI lineage: Eukaryota > Metazoa > Chordata > Aves > Anseriformes > Anatidae > Anser > Anser brachyrhynchus. The sequence continues at coordinate 3,055,085 of NC_137718.1, forward strand.
CACGAACCACGCCGAGATGCCAGGTAGCACGCGGGCAGCACGACGGCACTCGGCCACGTCTGCAGCCCCCTGAGCCTGGTTTTGGGTGGCAGCCCTCAGGTGTGACCTAAAGGGCAAGGTGTGCCGCTTGTTCGGACGTACCTCCCCGTGCAGAAAGCGGCCCTGCCTCGCGGAGAGGCTGTCGTGGGCTGCAGTCACTAACAGCAAGCGGAGGAAGGGGGAGCGCAAGGATCTGTCCGGTTCTGCTGCCTATCCTCTGGGGTTAGTGTCTTTTCCTTTCAATATTCCCTTCTGTGAGAGTTGGAAGGGATCTCAGAGCTGTGCGGTAGCGGTAATAAAGCAGTTGGATTGTTCCAGCCTTCTCCCAAATCGCTGCCCTGCAGGCACAGCCGCTTTTCACTGATCTGCTTCAAAGGAAGGCACGGTTCTTCAAATTCAAGGAGGGCTTTTCTTCCTCAGCTGCCATCCACCTCTGTTTTCCTCCTCACTGATACTTCTCTTCAATTATCCCTCCTTCAACAACCTTTTACTGTGGTGTTGGATGGGCACCAGAACATCTGCTGGGTGCTCTTTAGCCCATTTGAGGACAAAGCAAGAAGCAGGCAGGGCTATAATTTACATGTCGGTCTGAATACGCTTCTTGCAGGGCACAGCGACCATTCAACACTTATATTGCCAAATCCTCTGCTTCTACAGTCCCTTAATCGAAACACAGGGCTGTGTCTGTAGCCCATGAACTATACATTGCTCTTCCATCCAAGGAAGATGTTGGTGCGATGCACTTTTCCTCGTGGGGTGGTTTGCTGCTCTCCCTTCCTATCGCAGCGCTGGGCTGGTGGCATCGTGGGAGCTGTGGCACCAGTGGGTGGATGTGAACCGGTGCAGGAGAACAACGGGAGCCAGGGATGGGGGTTTTGGGGAGAGGAGGGAGGACAGTCGGCCTTGAGAAAGCTTGGGCTGCTGGAGAGGTTTTAAACTGGTGCTGGGGAATTGGGTCTGTGAGCTCTCCCCCCTCTCGGAGCAGTGTGTTGTGGTGCCCAGCCAGAGAAATCAGTCTGTTAAAAGCAGCCGTGAAGATGCTGTTTAAACTGAGAGCATCATCCATAACTTCATTTGAGGCCTTTCTAGGGCACGCTTTGTTTGTGTTACGCTACAAAATCCATTTTGATTTGGAGGCTTCCAGAGGGCTAACAACAAGAAACAAAGCTGTAGAAAAGCGCAGGCAAAAGCTGCGTTCCGTCGTTGGAGGCCGTGCGGGGTCCACCAGATCCATCAGCGACCAAAGCCTGCCAGGTAATGAGTCCCACAGAACGAGAGCTCTGAGAAATTGCGTGTTTTGGAAGTAAGCAGTCGGCACACACCGAACGGGAAACTGTTTTTACAAGCTTTTTTTCTGCTGTTAAGGGCACGCAAGCTGGAGGAGATAACTATCCCGATTAATATTGATTAGTGCATTATGTATCCAAAAGCGATTATGGTTTGCGGTGCTCTCATTTCCCCGCGGGAGGGAATGCTGTCCTGAAAGCTGTAAGCACCGGGCTGCCCTTGGCGAGCGGTCATTTACAACAAAGCTCGGAGGTCAGGCTGAAAACAAATCGAGGGGGTGCCTGGGGTGGTGTTTTGGCAAATCTCTGCAAGCTCTCATGCTCGGTGCTCTTCCCACTCGTGTGATGCGCCGGTGCCATTTCTGGTCAGGCTTCCTCACGGACGTGGCTGTTCCTGGGCTGGAGGCTGTGCCTTTACTGGACCCAGGGGGTCACAAGCTCAAAAGACCCTCCTGAAGAGATCGGTTCCCACTTAGCAATTAAATTCATTTCCAGGTAATGGAGTCTCTGGAGATGTTTGGGATGTTTTAAGGCTGGTAGTCTGCTGTTAGCTTCTGCTAACGTTACCCTGAAACCCTCAAAATACACTTACAGAGGGTAGAGCCATGTCCCCAGCTAGATGGAAATGCTTGATGCAACGTGTGCTTGACGGTAACATGGTGACTGGGGAGTCTACAACCCCATTATGTTGAAACACAAACCGGCTTGAACGTGATGAGAAAATGGCTAAAAGGGGATGTGCAAAGAACAACCTCCCAGGTTATCCCCTCAGTCGGATTATCGCTTGTCCCTGGAAGTGTTTTAGGGTGCGTAAGAGAAGGAGGAGAGGAAGGAAATCCAGGTGCGGGTGTTTCATGGGACCTGGAAGTGAAGGTAACTCAGAGTTGTGCAGCGCGTGGCAGCCCCAGAGGTGCTGGGAGCTGCTTGAGGCAGGGAGGCAGCACCGACATGCTCTGCTATAGGAAGCAGGCTATTAGCAGAGGCCTCTTAATCTCCGCAGTAAGTGGAACATGCTGCCTGATTACTTCCTCAGAGAAAACTTAATTTCTTCCCAGAGAGGTGAGAGTGTTTTGTCTGCGCTGGGGTTCCCGGGGCAGCCGGGAGCTGGCAGGAAAATGAGCTGGTAATTCAGCAGCAGCTGGGAGAAGCAAAACCCATGAATTTTGTCTCGCCTTTCAGAGCAAGGCTGTCCCTGGGCTGGGGGGAGAACAGAGCCAGGAGAGACCATCAGTGGCGCAGGGTGCTGTGCTGCTTGGGGTGCAGAGGTGTTGGGGATCAGATGGGGATTAGGAAGATGTGACATGCCCAGCTGTGCTGGTAGGCCTCTGACCCTCTTAATCCCACCCCAGAGAAGCCACTGTGATCACTGCCAACTAGTTTGACCTTCAGATTGCTTGTATGTTCAGAAAATATCTGTGCTTTTACCCTTGAGCCTGGCTTTAGGAGCTTTTTAGCTTTGAAAACCACATCTTGGTCTGTGGGGACCAGGTCTGAGTGTCCCTGTGCTTCCCACGGGGTTCTGCGCCCTTCAAGGGGACGCCGAAGTGCCCCGGGTGAAGGCTTGCCTGCTGGCGGTGTGACAGGGTGACAAGGCTGCTGTTAAGCTGGGTTCGAGGGGGAAAATGCTCACGATTCCTTCAGGAGGGTAGAAGTGCACAGTTCCCAGGGTCCAGGAGGGATCTGCTTACTCTTCTGGGTGAGTCCTCCTTGCCACCTGTGTCCATGGGCATCTGAATTAATCACAGAGAGGGCTCGGACAAAAATAGGCAAGTGTGGAGCCAGCTCTGCTGCAGGATTGCCTTCCAAAAGCGGCTGTGGATTTATTCCCCCTCTGGGTCTGAAATTACTATGTAAATACCTTCTCCCCGTCCTCAGTGCCTGCCTGCCGCATCCGAAATGCGGCTGGGAAGTGCCAGAGCCGGTGATGTATGGCTGCGCCGGCAGCAGTGCGGAGAGAAGGGATCCAGAGGAAACGGCTCTGGCTCCCTCAGCCCAGCATCCCCGAAGCAGCAAGAGCTCGTCCGTTTGTGCAGGGCTGCGCTGGGGCCAGGGCTCGGGAGCTGGGGCGAGCACAGCAGCAGGAACGGGAATGCTGCTGGTTGTGTGCTGCCACGTTACCAGCTCTGCATTTTGAGCAGTTGCAGTGCGCTTAGCGAGGGTTTGACTTCGCTCCTTTGTTGTTTTTTGTTTTTTTTTTTCCCTGTTCCCGGTAATGCTTTACGTGGAATATATTGATTCCATTTACCGGCGAATTCCTTCCTTAAATATTTTTTACGTAATGTCTTGCACGCATTTCTAATGGCTTTTGCAATCCTTGTGTTTCAGTGGCACCAGGAAAGCAATTCGGCTTAAACTGAAGTCAGGGAAACAGGATGGAAACTGAGAAAGGACAAAGGTGCAGGCATGCATGGGGGGAAAGGAGAGCGAAGGAGAAAGTGAATGCAGGGGGTGAAAGAGGTGGATTTGTCTGAAGAGGAGTAAAAGAAGAAAAAAAGTGAGAAGACAGACACGTGGAAGTGTTGGTGCTGACTCAGGGTTATCCAGCGTGGTCAGTGCTTAGGAGGGGAACAAACGTCCTGTCTGTTTGGCAAGGACAGTGGGAATTTTGCTTATGAGTTTCACAGCGGGATTATGGGGTGGAATTTTCCAGTTCAGCGGTACGGGCACGTCAGCCTCCGAGAGGTGAGGGATGGGGACAGGTAGGGGTTTGCTCATGTCCTGAGCCAGCTGGGGAATGGGAGCACCCTTTGGGGGAATGGGAGGTGCACGCAGTCCGTGGGACCACAGCACCGATCCCAAACTGTGGGAAATCGACGGCAGCGTTCCTGCTCCAGAAGGTTCACGTCTGCCCTCTCACACAGCAGGATACATCAGTCTTGGTTTAATTCAGGCCCAGAGCGCTTTGGACCATACTGTACAACTTGTTTGCTTTCATTGTCTCTTCCTCTTATCCTTTTATATTTTTTACAGGGATCTTATTGTAGGTTTGATCTGATTTTTCTGCTTAATTGACAGGGATTCAATTATCTCCCTGAATACAACTGTCATTTACTCAGCAACAGAATTGTCAGGCATCTTCTGAGGGGGGGAAGAGATGAATGTCACGTTTCCATCCTTCCCTTCCCCCCTCCCCTTCTTTGGCTCACTTCCATCCTCAGGTTCTGTTTTATTGTTGTTTCCATTTGCGAACGGCGAAGCACAACAAGGAGATAGCAGATAATGAGGCGGCAGGAAAGGCTGAGCTGCAGCGGGAGCAGCTTTGTTTTAATGGGCTTCCCCCAGGAAGGGCTGCTGCGGGGCTGTGCCACCAGCCCTCAGAGCAGGGCCGTGTCCTTCTCCTCCGCATCCTTCCTGGAAGCTCCCTGGAAGATGCTGTCGCTGCCAGGAAAGGAGTCTGCCTTCAGGGGGAAATTGCCCTGGGCTCGAGATGCTCAGCTTTGTGGTCCGTGCCTGCTGCTGTGCTCTGACTTGCACCAGGAGCACCTAGAGCAGCCAGAGGCTAGTTGTGTCTTGGCCGTTGTTGATGTGCAGCTTGCTCTGGGGTAAAAAGCACGAGAAGAAATACAGCAGCTGGGAGGCATCCTTCTCCAGCCCTTCAACAAGCCCCGTGCACCTTGAAGGCTGCGACATCCTGCTTTCGGTGGGGACTCTCGGGGAGCAGGGTCTGTTTCCCGGGTGGCTGAATCCTCGTGTAACATGGAGCAAAGGGAGCTGAGACGTGGATGCCAAGAGCCCAGGAACCGCCGCCGTTGCCCGTTTGCTTCCTGGAGGGCGATGAGCACAGCTAATGGCATCTTGATATTTAAAACCAGGCAGGAGTTTGAAGCGTCTTGCTTTTCGCTAGGTCTCTGACATTTCAGAGAGCTGGTGAATAAATGCTCAGGCGATTAGCTGATGTCTGAGCACCTCGAGCTATGCTCAGATCCTTGCCCAAGCTAACAGGTCTGGTGGCGGTGGGGCACGTCCCTGAGCTGCTTAGCCCAGCCTGGCAGTGCCAGTGATCTTCTTGGGACTGCAATCAGCTCTCGCCAGGAGCCTTTGTTCCTTGCCCAGTTGTAGGGGAAATGCAGGTGAGGTTTTGCCAGCTGCTGCTTCCCTCCCTGAGTTCACACAAACCAAAAGCGCCTTCCCCAGGGCCCCCCGGCGTGGCTCCCAAAGGGATCTCTGCCCCCGAGCGCAGCCGGAGGGGCTGGTTTAGGAGCTTCTCGAGCCTTTGGAAAGGGGAGAGGTGGCTTGAAGGCGAAAGGAGCTCTGAAATCTGTGCAAGGGCCTTGGCTTCAGTGCTTTCAACGTTTCCATATGCCTTGTAATTAAATTGTAAGTAAAAGTAAGGAGCCGACTGCTCCGCTAATAGCGGCGAAAGGAGGCAATCGTGCGACTTCCATCTGTCTGCAGATACAGTTTATGGTGGAAATACATTAGCAACCTGGAGCTGTGTGCCAGGCTCAATTAGACTAAACAGGATCAAAGGGCACCCTGGGCAATAAATATCCTTGCGGAATCAGTTCGGAGTCTTTCTATTTATTGCTGGAGGAGATAATAATCATTAGTGAGCTGAGGTGATATGCAGCGACCGAGGCGAGCTCGGCTCGGGGAGGGAGTGACATTACATTAGAGGGTAAGAAAGCATGTCCCCTCGGCAGGATTACAGGCAGGGTGGCGATATCTGGGCTGCCTTTTATATTCCGCTGGAGTTTGGGGAAGGAATATAGCCCATATATCGATTGTGGGGATGTAATGGGAGAGAGGTGGCTGAGGTAATTGGGGAAGTGTTTAAAATGTACACTGGGTAATTGAAAGCTAATATCAAAACCTAGCTCAGGCAGAGAAGAACCTCTCCTCTAATGAGGCATAAGGTGAAAGGAGATTGACTCTGACTTGTATTGCTACTCCCAGAGAATTGCTTTGCTCCGCTGCTTTTAGGTGCCTCTGTGTGTGCATGCATGCCCGTGCTTTTATTAGCGCACTTGTAGGTAACGTTCCCGAGTCAGCAGCAAAGCCGCTGTGACACTGGCTACGGAAACACATACCAATTGTTTCTGTTTGGTCACGGCCTTGTAAAAAAAGGAGGAAAAAAAAAAGCTGAACTAAATCCTCTTCCACTTCAGAAGCAAATAAAGAGGAAATCAAAATATTTTAGTATCAAGGCTTGCTTTTCTTCAAATTTTCTCCTGCTCTTAAAAAACAGCCCAACAAAAAGAACTATCCGGAGGGAAGGAGTATTTTCGTACGATGAGCCTGTTATGCTATCTGAATGAGGATTCAATGATCCGGTTATTCGGGCCGCGTTTTCTGCTGCTGTAACAGTCACTGAGGGAAGAACATTGCTGTGATATTTCACTGCCTCTTCTAGCTTCATCCTCTGCTTGGACTGGATTTTCGGATGAGCTCGGTGTAAGTATGAAGGCAGGTAATTAAATGGCCGTATTCTCAGCGGCTTTCTCAAGATCAGAGGGAGGCTCCTCAAGAGCGATGACAGGGCACAAGTTGCCCTGCCCCAAAATGTCAGGAGGCAGCAAGCCCTGCGTGTTGGGGTGTCCCTGCCTTTGGCTGGCAGCTGGGGGGACACGGGTCTAGCAGGCACAGAAGTAATTCTGAGAAGCTGGTGCCTCATGAGCACGTAGTTTGCATCTCCCTGCTGCAAAATTGCTCCTAATGAGAACCCCTGTGCTGCAACGGGAAAGTGCAGTCCTCGATGGAAAGCACCTGGGAAGTCAAAGGTGTCAGTGTGACCCGTTGGGGAGCACCTGCTGACATCGACCACAAGGTTTTTGCCCTTTTCTTTGGTCCTTTCTCATTTTAAGGTCCGGTCGGGGTAAGCTGCCCGTCGAACTCAGCACGCCAGCCAGGAGACTTCACGAATTCCCTTCGTCCCTCTCCCTTTCCTACATCCAAGGCCAGCAATTTCAAAAGACAATAAACAAACCACAGGCTCTGCAGTCTGTAAGTGAGCACCAAACTGTTCCTTCCCCGGGCTGATTTGCTTTTCTGCAGAATCTTCCCCTTCTGCCCATCTGTCTGCTCGTGCCATTTGGCTGCAGACGAGCTCTTTGCTGTGCTAGCAATGTGCCGGGGATAACAACGCCCGAGCTCTGATTTAGGACGTTGGGAAGTGACCAGGGTATCTTCGTGGTGATATATACGCAAACTTTTGATGAAGGACAAACTAAAACTGCCACCGAGTGTACTGGGCGATACGTTCTCATTGATTCAACACGCTTCTGTCTGACAGCCTGTCTTACGGCTTCCACCGTTAACCTTTGTGGCATGCAGCACGTTTGTGCTCTGTACAGTGCCTTTTTCCAGTTTTCCAAGGCCCATTACGTTCTGCTCAGTGCATATAGTTACACCGAGAGCAATGCTGAAAACAAGGGAGATGCACACACTGTATGCTCTATAAAAATATTTACCTTCTGCTTCTTGTAAATATTGTTCTGGCTTCCTGTATCTCTTTCTGTTGGAGTTCCTACTGTATTGTAGCTCTGCTTATCAAATGTGATCCCATTTGCACGCCAGCTTGCTTAATTTCCAGCTTTAATCTGCTAAAGAGCATTGAGGTAACTTGTTTCTCTCTGTATTTCCTCCTAGATATAGTCCAAAATATTTCTTCTGTTTTCAAACTGCAGCTCAATAATTCTTATCCTTTCAAGTAAAAGATTGCCGGTTGTCCTGAAATAATTGATTTTCTAGTGAGATCTTCAAAAGTTATATTCTCTGACAGAAAATCTTTACCTTCCAGCGCACCGTCCTATGTGCTCCCCGTGTCCTGTGTGCACGGGGAGGAGGAGGAGGAGGTCCTAAGGGGTGTTGGGGTCTTTATGGACCAGGAATCCATCCCTGCTGCAGGACGTGTGTCCTGCTGTGGGCACCTCCTTTGCCCCACGTGTGCAGCTGAGCACGGTGCCTCTGAATGAGCTTCAATGCAAGCGACAAGAATAAAGAAGTGATAAAAAGAGATAAAGCTGGGGATGGCCCAGCCTGTCTTCTGCTCTGTGAAAGCAGGGCTTTGGCTTTACCTCTGCTTGGATAGGGGTTCTAATACATGCAGTAAGGCTTAGTGGTCTCAGTTCGTTCATGATGAAAGGGGATGAAAATAGTTTTGAGAGCTTTGTTTATATGTCAGAGTGTGGAGCAAATCCACCTACCTGGGTAGGTTTTGTTTTCTGTTGGCTCAGTATCCACATTTTTGGTTACTTCTGCTGTTGGGAATGCCCTGGGATTGCTGTCTTTGCAGGCTTCAAATGTCTGATGTGGGCCTGTGAAAGCAATGGTGCCAGATGTGAATTCATATGGTCACTTAGGAATTGATTAGGGGAAAATAAAATACACCAGCAGCACATAGGGACAGTTCATCTAATGGCTGTAAGTTTACGCATTTCCATATTTTGATACTTTTGTTTTTTTCTCTAATTGGACGTTTCTTTTTAGCAGAAGCAGTGGAACAGGGTATCCTTGTTTTATATTTACTAAGTTATGCTTATTAAAAGGCATGTAATTATGGGAAAATAAGAAGAATCTGAAGAAAAACCTGATTCAAGTGATGGCCCAGGGCAGAATTTCTGGATGAGATCAAACGCAAACCCTCAACTTAGTCAAATATTTTTCCTCCTTGTGATTAAACTCTTTCTTTGTGTCTTGCTGGATGGGGAGTAATCTGAAAAATAGTGCAAATGCTACCTGTAATTTTTCTACCTTTCCACAAAGCCTTGGAATTCTAATGGTTGCAGGAAACATTTTGTTCTTCATCTACTAGCGAGAGAAGTAGAGCTTGCTTCTGGTTTTGCTGTTGGGCTGCATGATTTTGTCCCAGCTACGGATGCAGACAGGTGATAGGGGTGCTGGGTGTTCTCCCAGGATCTCCAAACCGAAGCACTTCGATGTCCATCGCCTTCTCAGTAAAATGGTCGCAGTAATTCCTGCCTCTTTTTGTGAAGAGCTTGGAAATCTGCGGTTGCATTGTTAGCTAATTGCCTGTCTTTGTCCAAGGACTGCAGCTGGAGGCCAGTTACACTAGGTACTAAAAAAAAAACCCCACTGGTTTCTAGCCCAAAGCATTTCGTCTAAAAGGATGATGGTTTAACAGCAGGGTTTAGAGGGCGATGCTTCATCCTGTCAGCCTGCTCTCCCTCTTGCTGTCTTCGGTTAAGATCTCTGTTCAGCAACGGAGCTTTGAGGAGAATTATCTGCACGGATGCTGCCTGGTGGGAGGCGGGAAGGGTTACGAGCCCTGCTGGACCTCAACATAAACCTGGGGGGAGGCAAGGTGGATGCTGCTGAAGCTCTTGCTGCAGTCTCGTTCGGTTCAAGCTGGCTGGATGTGGCTGCATTCATCCCTGTGGGCTCTTCAGCAGGTAGCAGTGCTTGTTTTGGGTGGAGAAGGTGAGGGGAGGTTTGTTTCCACACGCAGCTTTGGCTGCCCTGGCACCGGCAGGGATGGAGACGGTTCCTTCAGGCTGCTGGAGGATGTAAGGACGTGGCAGGGAAGGGCAGGCTGCTACAGGCGTGACCCTCATGGAAGGGCGTAAATAACTTGCCCTTGATGCTACGAAGCCCAACCCACCCCAGACATCTCCTTTGGCTCCCAATTCAGGAAAATTTTGCTTTATTTCTTCCAGTCTTGTCTGTATTGAGTAACACTCCCCTTGCCATCTCTGAGGGCATCTCCGATTCTTCTGCTCCTGTAATTAGAGCTGATTTAAGGAGTGGGGGAGGCTGCCTATATTCCTTTGCTGGAAAACACAATTTGTTGACTGGAACTGTTCATGAGCTCATGCCACATTGGACTAACAATTTTCAGCAGAAAGAGCTAAACATTTTGCACGACTCCAACTGATATGATTGCACATACAGGGGCTGAAGGACGAGGGGGGGAGGCAGTATTTCCATGAGAAAGTGGTTTATTTTCCATAGACGTGAAAAGAACATTTTTAGATGCTTCAGTTTTGGCTGGCATATCAAAATAATTGTTGTGCACAGAACTCCATTTCTAGTGCTCTTTGCTTCTGTATGATAACCTATTTTAGCTGTCATTTGGGGCGATTTGGACTTGAAGCTGGCTGCGAGGTGCTGCAGCAAGCCTTGCAGCAGCAGTCCCAGGCTTTGGGATGGCAGATGAGTTCTGCCTGCCTCTGGCTCGTGGGGGAGAAGCTCTGGTTGTGACATTCTGTGCAACCTTTGGGATTGTTCGGCGTGGTGCTGCTGGCTGCCTGCAGAGGAGGGTGATGCCAATGCTGCTGGCAATGGGATCGCTGGGTGTGTGGAGCCTGGGAACTGGCTGGCGAGTGGTTCAGCTGTGACCCCAGTGCTGAGAACTGGTCCTTTCATCCCTCTGAAGCAGCGGGTCACAGCCCCTTTGCTGCGTTTCCCTATCGCCATCCCTCTGGGGAGACTCGGAGCAAACCCTTCCCCAGCCTGCAGCACATGCAGGGCGCCGAGGGTCTGCTGGGGCTCCTATATAACAGCAACGAAGCTGGGAAGGGAGGGCGTGGGGGAGGCAAGCAGGGAAACAGAGCTGGAAGCCGGCGACCCCGTCTGACCCGGCGTGCTGTGCCTCCAGAGGCAGATCACCGCAGATCAGCGATGCTCGGCAGCTCTGTCAGCAAGCCCGAGCCGCTGGGGTGCTATTTCCGAGGGCTGATATATGCTCAGGCTGCTCCGCTCCGTGAATTGCTGAGACATGGATTCCTGACAGGCACATAGCAAAAGGGAAATTAGCAATGGATAAAGTGAATTAAACATAATAAAAATAAAAATGTCCAGCCGGAGCATCCATCTATTATACGAACAGCTTTTCAGCTCGGGGAATAGTTGAGGCGGAGAGATGTTACATAATGCAAAAGGCAGGGCCTGGATTGAAGAGAAGAGCTCTTAAGGTTGTCTGTTAGCAGGCTGCTAGCATTGGTGCTGAATAAATTGGGGCCAGCGAGAGCTAGCCAGCAGCCCAGGTGACAGGATGGCTCCTGGCACCGGGCTCGGGCACTCAGCCCCTTGCCACTCGATTTGGGAAGTTGAGATTATCTCAGCAGGAAGAAATGGGAATGAGTCCGAGACCGAGGGCTGCTGCCCACGATGATTTTTGGATTCTGCTTTTCACTTAGGGTGAAAGGGAGAACTTGAGGAAGTCTGGAGCAGTTGTGATTCGGTAAAATGGGGAAGGCTTTGAGACTGGCTGGCACGGGAGGCTGAGGATGGAGCCTGGGGCTGTGGCGCACACCCTGACACCTCCTGGTCCCGAAAAAGGCAGAACCAACCCTTTAATGTTCCACGATTGCTTTCTGTTCCCCAAAGCTCTTTTCCTTTCAAGATGTTGCTCTGGTTCTGTGCTTTCCTCCTATGTGCACCTAAACAAGATGTGGTTCAAATCCCCCGTCTTTTTCCCCTGGGATGGCACAGTGCGGACATTTGGGATCCCTGGGTCTGTCTGGCTCCTGCCATGGAGTTACAGGCTGCCCTCGACCGAGGCATTTCTGTTTTATTTTCTCTTAAATGGCAGGGTCATCTCCTGAGACAGATATACACAGTCCCCGGGGCTTTGGGGGTTTGATCTTGTCAATGTTCTTTTAACAAGAGCTGACCTTTAGAGTTATGGATTGGAAGGGAAGAGCCCTCTCCAGCCTGGCCGCTTGAATAACGCGAGCTACGGAGCTTCCCTCGGCGGTGGTTGGCGTGGAGGGAATCGTTCTGCCCTCCCACATAAGTGAGCGCTCTCAAACCACCCACTTGCAGCCTATAATTTTGCACCCATCTTAGTTGTGCTTTGGCTGAGATTTATGGCACGATACGAGTTTATTTTGTGTAGCATCTTTTATACAAACACGATTCCCTGGGCTCTTCTGGGAGGCAAATAAAATGAGTCAGTGCAGAGCATAAATTAGAGGAAGCGGTGGTTTTGAGATGCTGGCCAGTGAAAACACTCGGAGCATTCAGTCATGGTTGGCAAATGAAGGAGAGGGAAGCTGAAGTGTGGGGGGAAAAAAAGGTGCACCTAATCCTGAAGGAAAGGTTTTTAATGTGAGCAGGACAGCTGGAGGCAGGAGGGATGCGAGAGCAGCTGCTCCAGGAATCTGGTGGAGGTGTGTGCCTGCAGCTGGGGGGAGAGGAGGGCCCTGGCACTCCTCCAGGAGCTGAGAGGTGAGGAGGAGCAGCACTGAGCTGGTGGAAGTCACTCTGAAGGTGGGGAGACCGACACTAGCTGGATGTCAGGTGCTTTTCTAGGGAGCTGCAGAGCAGGACACAGCTGGAGCCTGTCCGAGTGCTGCCTGGCATGATGTCTGTTTCATGGTGGCATCTCTGACTTGCAATTTCTTTCCAAAAAAAAGGAAAAAATAAATTGACCTGCCTCAAACATCTGAGTCCATCGATGTAAAAGTGCTCTAGTGAAGCACCACCTTGACCAGTAAAACCTCCTTTATATAAAACCTCCGTTGTATGGATCAGGTGCTTTGCTTTCCGAGGCTGTTAGCGCTGTCCCGCTGGTCCCCGGGTGTCCTGGTGGCAGTGCTCCCACCCCTCGGAGCACCCTGCCTGCCGCAGGAGGGGTGTGAAGGGCAGTGCTGGACCCGCCCTGAGGCCAGAGGCATTGCCCCAGGGAAGGATCAGTCCCCCTGGGCTCGCTGTGCGTCCCTGAGCAAGGCACAGCCAAGTGGCAGCGTACAAATGTAAAATAATGAGGTAGCAGCAGAGAGTGTCTGGAGCAAGCGGGGAGGAATGAAGATGGATGACTGTAGCTAAGAGACAATTTGAAAAGGGATAAATACAGGCAACAAGTTATTCACCACAGCAATTTGTAAAGAGTGCTGAAAACCTTCAGACAGGATTGTTTCACATCACCTCTTTTTCTATTTGCAGCCTGACAGTTCTCGTGTAAATGGTGCTGATTGATGGCTGCGAACCGGTCCCTTCATCTGTTCCTCTGGTATCGATTAGCTCCCGGCATCCAGGCCTGGGGTGCTGGTGGCTGGCTGGGAGGCTGCAGCCCCAGGGATGCTGAAAGCTGGGTTATGGGGTGGGAGCCTGGCCCTGGGGTTCCCTGAATAGGTCCTGCGGGGCATGGGAGGGTTACTGGTAGGGAGCTGTGCGTCTGTGGCTAAAAACTAATGGTCTGAATCACAGGGAAGGGTGAGCAGGAGATGGAGCGTTTTCCAGTTCTCCAGTCGGGATCTGCACCGACTCTTCCATCACTTGGTCTTTTTGTGCCTTGACTTCTGGTGTGCTGGGCGAAGCACCGTAACACGTCCTGACATCCAGAACACACTTGTTCGAGTGCGTTAGACTTGGGTAATGAAAGGGAGGCAGCACCGTTCGGAGCAGGGAAGTGAAGTGTAGCAGCGAGGACAAAATGCAATTACCTGCTCTGGGAGCTGGCTGTAGCACCTAAGTTAATCTCCTGACAAATTGCCTTTTGGATTTTTAATTAATAGAAATGCACAAGAATCTTAGAGGCTGAACAGGAGCTTGTTTTCCTTCGTTTCTTTTAGCTACCCCCGATGTAGACAGCACCTTTCCAGTAGCAAGCCCTTTTCTCTGTAGTCCACGTGGGCCAGCCTTGAGCCCAAGAGCTGGGAACTCGTCTTGGGAGCCTTTTTTTTTTTTCTTATTGTGGCTGTGGCCTGGGCTGACCTCCTCGTGTCGTATCCTAGGGCTGAGAGGATCACAGCAGCAGTATAGCTGGGGAAAAAGGAAAAGAAAAAGTGCATGAAGATGTATTTAATTTGATTCAGTGTTTTCCTCAAGGAAGGAGGCGAAACTGCTGCAAGCAGTGAGAACAGGCAGGAGCTTTGCAAAATGAAGACAGAAAAATTGAAATAGGTATTCTAAGAAGCCTTATATCAACTGGGCAGAGGTGAGAACCGTCCCGTGTTTGGGGGACAGCTGTTTTCCGTCAGCACTGCTGGTGGAGGCTGGACTGACTCTAGCCAAAGGTTCTGTGGCTGGAAACAATAAAACAGATTATGCTATCTTCAGAGAAACTGCAGAATTGTCTCCCAAGTGCTTCATTGACCTCGTTCATAGAGTCTTAGAATGGGTTGTTACACTGCAGAGCGAGCAGATCCAGCCCCTGCTGTCCCAAGATTGGCTTTTAGCGTGGAGACCTGCAGATTTCTTCTTTGCTGTCACTTCCACAAAGATGCAACACGATTTGGGATGCAAAAGTCCCTGTCAGCCCGGTCACCTTGCCCTTTGCCAGCAATGTGACTCGCTACAGGAGCATCTGGCTGTGACTCAGCGCTGGGATAAAGCCAGCCCTCCCCTCTGTCCTGCAACCGGCACGCGTCCTCTGGTGCTTTGAGAGGAGCCAGCCTGCTGCAAGTTGTGCTTCAGGCAGCTTCAGCAGGTGCCCACTTCTCCATGACGAGAACCCAGACGGTTTTTAAGCGGCCTTTGAACACGGGGTTGTGTCATACTGGGAATCGGTGCAGTGGCTTCAGCGCAGCTGCAATTTCAAAACCAATCTCCCATTTGAAAAAGCGTTCCTCTAGCAGGAGCCGCCGTAATCTAAGTGCAGTCTTGGAAAAATGAGCAGCACTGCAGAATGTCCTGGCTGAAAACTGGCCGAAAACATGCCTTCACCAAAGAACTTCTTCAGAGAGCTACAAATGTTGTGCCCTCCACATGAATCAGACCATGGAAAGCTGTAGAAAGAGCAATCTGCTCAGCTGAGCTCATCTTGAGTGTGTCCAGGCCTTGCTTTGCCTATAAGATCATCCCTTGGAGAAAGTTCCTCCTGCAGTCAAGTTCTAGAGGATCAGGTCCTCACTTCACCTGAACTCTCCCCGTCCTTTGAAGGCTGATCTCCAGCCCCAGCCTCTTTCCCAGACGACAAAAATTCAAACCTCTTCAGGCAGCCTCAGGACCTGGGTTAGCATTCCTGTGGCCCTCTGCACAAGGTGCTACCTCGGGGACATTTCCTGGCTGTGGGCCGTGCAAGGAAGAGCTGTAGGCTTTTTCAGACGTGGGGTGGCACCTAGTGACCTTCAGAGCCATAGTTTCTTTATTTCCACCAAAGAACTTAACTAGGCTTTTATAAAGCAGTTAGGTTTCGGAGTGAAAAATTCTAGCTCCCCTGCTGGGAATGCTCATGAATATTAAAAATCAAATAAAGCCTGAGTGAGAATAGTCCATCAAGTTGTCTCTCTAGTTCTGTCTTCAGAACCTGCTTCTGATGCTCTTACCCTGTGGAGGAGGCCTGTTGTTAACTAGTGTTGTGTGCAGACAATATTTCTCTCCCCAAAATGCCTTGGTAGGAGGACACGGTAGTGTGGTGTGGGTCTTTGTGCAGCTTCTCCATGGCCAAGAGCATCCTCCCTGCTCCTCCTGCAGCCAGGGGCAAGGTGGGACCTGGGGGCATCGTTCCCGTGGGCTGGCGGAGAGGCTGTCCTGATTTTGGAGGCCTTGGAAAGGAAAAGCATGCAGCTGGGAAGGAGAAAGTCTGTGATTTCCTGAGCTTTGTGCCAGTTTGTCTCTATATAAATATATATAAATTGTACCTTGTTTCTTTTCCCCGCTTCTGGAAGCGTCCCAGAAATCCCTGCATCGACGGAGCTTCTGCAGGAACCCAAAGTACCGAACATATGTGGAGGTGTGGGCTTGGGGAGTGCGAGGAAACTGAGGAGAGCCAGAACAGGCGGCAGCTGCCGGGGCTGGGGTCCTGCTGCCAGAGGCAGAAATCCTCTGCTTGGGCACTGCTGCGGTACCTGGGGCAACGGCAAGGGGGGATCCAGGACCCCTTTCAGAGCTGTAGGCTCCTAGCAGCTGGCAAACAAGTCCCAGAACAGCAAGGTGGTGTTTTGGGACTACAGCACAGCCCCTTCTGCATGCAGGGTGTTAGCAGCATTGATGGTCGCAGGGCGGGTGGGAAGCAGGAGGAGCATCCTGCTCCATGCCGCCTCTGCAACAACCTCAGGGTGCACATCACTCGGCACTTCTTGCCTCTCCAGGGCTTTTGGGGCCAACATTTAAACATCGATCTATTTCCCCCGAGTCACCATTTGGCTTTGCTTACTTCACGATTGCTCCTTAGACTATTTAGTTCTCTTCATTCCACTCCTATTACTTGCGCCATCTTATCAATAACTCCTAGGCCCCAAGCAGTGAAAATCCTGTTCCTTCCTATAAGAAGCCTTCGCTGCTGCCCTTGGCTGGTCTATTTGCTATAGGTCTCTTAATATTTCTGACATTCACGTGCCTTGGCTATCAATTCTTTTTTTTCCCCTCCTTTTTCACTTCTAACCATCTGTCCAGAAAAAATGCTGGGGCTGCTCCTACTGCTCCCTTCTGAGCCTGAATCCAGATTTCCCCTGCCAAGTCCTAGCTTTTCCCACAGCTAGCTTTTATCTTCCTGGAATAGCTGCGTTCCTCCTTGTTTGTTTTTGGCTTTGGCCAGAAATCCTCTCCCGCTGAAGAAGGCTGGCAAGGGGTAACAGGAGGCACAGGGGAGGGAAGTTGTCTGCCTGGAAGAGAGCACGCTGTGGAAATAAGTAACCTCAGAGAGCTGCGGTCTGTTACGGCAAGCAAATTGACCTTGTGTTTAAATGGTTATTGTGTGGACTCCGAGGGGAATATTGGCTGCAAATATATTACTGACATAATTAAAATGTAGCGACTGCCTGCTTCTTCTGAGTGCAGCGGGCTTGCAGTGGAGCAGCAGGCACGGAGCTGTGGAGTGGGAGGAAGCTGTAGCCTCTCCTCCTCGCCTCGGTCCTTCCCGTTGCTATTAATTTTCATTATGGAGGAAATGAAACTCAGCCCAGGAGACCCCCCTTTGGTTCCCAGGGAGGAAAGTGTCTCGCTTTATGGCAGGAAAATGCACTTTAAAATGTCTCTAAGCCCCCTTGCAGACCGGTTTACGGCGTGAGCCGTAGCTGGCAGGTGGCTGCTGCTTCCCCTGGATGCAGCCCTTTGTCCACCTCCGGTTTCTCCCCGTGGTGTTCCTCTCCATGCTTCAGGGCGTCAGGCAGCTTCTAATTAATTGGGGTCAGGAGGAAGATTTCCCCGGGGAAAGGTTTCGCATCCACCTGCTGTAGGGCTTTCTGAGCCTTCCAGCAGAGCCCTCGGTTCTAGCTTTGGGCAGAGAACAGACCGGGTTAAACGTCCGTCTGCTCTAACCCAGCCTGACAGTTCCAGGGCTCGAACGCTTCCTAACATCTCAGGGACATCTGTGGCTTTCAGTGCTGCTTCTGAACCGGCTGCAAATAAAATAGGAAGCTCTGACCTTCTCTGAAGCTTTACATTTTGGGAAAATACCTTGCCAGCAGAGCTCTGAAGGAGGCTGTGCTCAGGTGTAGCAGAACTTGATCCTATGGAGCGTGAGGGCTGCCGGTGGGGCTGGTTTGCTACTGGAGGCAGCTCTCTGCAACCATCTTAGCCTTTTATTTTCCAGCAATAACACTCTGGAGGGCAGCAGAACCAGGGAAAGAGGGTCTGTGCATCCCCAGGGTGGGGCTGGTCCAAGGGACGCATCCGGAGCAGTGACCAGCAGAGGCTGAGAGCCATGTTGAAGCAAGCAGGCTTTGTTTTGTCCTGTGGCTGGAGGCCCTGTGCTGAGCAGCAGGACTCCGGGGGACCAGATTTCAGTGCTCCCTTTGGCACCACCAGCCTCTCCCTGCACTGCTGGCACTGCTTTGGCAGGAGACAGGCATTTGCTGTGCTGAGAAATCTCAACGAGGTGGGCGAACAGGGAGAAAAGGGTTATTCTGCTCGTCTTACAGCACGGCGAAGCGACCTGTCGTAGTCACGGAGGGAGTTTGATAGAGATGAGCACAGATCTCTGGTGTCCCCATGCAGTGCTTTAGCCCTACGGTCATTTCTGTTAGCACAGGCGATGGTTGTTACTCCTCAGCACCCGATGGCAGATGCCTTCCCTCAACCTGTCCTTTCTAATCTCCGGGGAAAATGCAGGTTTCCCCTGTCAGGTTCCTAATCAGGGAGCTCAGGTTTCCAGAAGCTGCTCCCTCACATCCTGCACTCCGCAGTGCTGTGGACAGGGAGTTTCAAGGGCTCTTTGAACTGCCAGCAAATAATCCCAAGGCACAAACGTGTCCTTCAGTGACTCCCCCGAGGAGCAGCTTGCTCAGAGTCGGAGCTGGCAGAAGCTTGAGAAGGAATTTTAATGGGAGCTGCTGGTTTCTTCTCAAGCAGCAACAGCCCTAAGTCCTGCTTCAGCAAAGTGTCTGGTCATTTAGGACTCTGGCACCCAGCTGGCCTCCATCACACCCACCCTCTGCCCGATCCACACATTTCCCTGCTTCCCCTTATGGATTTGAGCAGCCCTAGCCAGGGACTGCAGCTCCAGCCAGCGAATGCTGTCTTTGGGGGCAAGCACTGCTTTTCTTTTTGTTCTCTCTCTTCCTTTTTGGCTCGCAATTTCAGATGCAGCAATGTCTCCTGTTGGGATTTTTTTATTGACTTGGCCGAATTCACATTGCATTAGCAATGCAGCAGCAGCGAAGCTGCAGCGATTCAGAATTCAAAGGCGAGTGCATCCAGACTTTGTGAATAGCTGTGTGCAAAGCAATTCTCATCTGAGAGAGGGAGCCGGGTCAGGACGGGCAGAGAAGTTGGAAGGCTTTGGGAAGGAGGGGATACGGGAGCCACCGGGGTGAAGTGGGTGAGCTACTGCTGTAAAACACAAAGCACTTCCTAAACACAGCAGTCGGGGAAGGCAGTGCAGCTGACGACCTCACGCCTTTCTGCTGTTCCTCTTTCATGCCCTGCTGCTGCTTTCTTGCTATGGAGAGTATGACAACAGAAGGGACCGTGGGGCAGCCAGCTCCAAGGGGAAAAAGGGTTTTTGCATAGGAGGTGGCGCTGAAAGTGCTGCGGTCAAAGGACGTCCCTCTGTCGGGTGGAGGGGGGCTGTGGGAGCAGGGCTGTCTCCATTTCGTGGAGGAATAAAATCTGCTTAATGGAAGAGACTGCAAATACAAGCGCACCTGTAGAATTTCAAATACAAACTTTCAGACTTCTATCCAAGCAGATGGGGAGGCTGGGGAAAACCAGCCTGGCTGCCTATGAGCTAACGCTGGGTGCCCAGAGAAACGAGGGGCAGCAGCTCCGTACTATTTGGCTAGGAAGCCGCGGTCCGTATGTGGCAGCAGATGCACGTGAGGAAGAGCTGCGGTCGGTTTTTCTCTCCTTTATGTGGGTTTCGGGCTGGTTTGCCCTGTAACTTCCTGCGTGTGGTCTCTGTGGATCTTAGCACTTGTGTGGTTTTCCTGTGGGAGCCAAGAAACCAGCCCTTCTCCGGGACAGTTTGTGTGGGTAGAGTCACGGGAGCGGCAGAAAGCTCCCTTGGCACAGCTGGTCAGCAGCGAGCCCTGCAGGACAGCAGCAAACCCCAACGCTGCAGGTGCGTCTCGTCCTGTATAACCACCATGTTCTGGGCCTCCTAACACGCCAGCAGCTTTCCGTCCCGCTTTTGTCCATGTGGATCCAGGCTGTGGAGTTTGCCCTGGCAAGGGAGGGGAGAGGCCACCGAAGCGTTCTTGTATGAGCTTCCCTGGCCCAGGTGTGACTGACAGCTCCTGAGAGGGGAAATCTCATCTCTCTGATATTAAACTTAACCTTTCTGGGCTGCACTTTAAACAGCTGTGGAATTACACTGTCCCTCCTTTAATCACAGGGGGGTTTAAGGTAACGTTTTTTGTTTAATGCTGCAGCGCTCTCGGATTTACTCCTGATGGGATGGAGAGGGCATGGGAGGCGGGGAAGAGGGAGAGCCCCTCTCCAGCCCCCACACACAATGGGCAAATCCTCCCCCAAACTTACGGCCTCAGGAGAATCCAGCCCATAAGCATTCTTCTCTGAGCAGTTTTTGAATGTCCCCATTTTGTGTTGGAGCCAGTTATCTTTAATTAACACTCCTACATTCTCTCTTCCTCTAGTTTCCAGACTTGTTAATATTTCTTGGATCTCATTAATGTTTTTTTCTTTGCAAATTCACTTTTTCTTTCCAAGTCAGACATTTTAACAGATAATGAGTCTGATTTATTTATGGAAAAGAAAAAAAAAAAAAAAGAAAACTGACCTTCTAGGACTTGCATTGCAATTAAATAAAAAGGGGAGGGGGCTATGAAACGTTGCCAGAAATGGCTGTAGGAACTGAAGGAAGACCCATCCATCTCCCCAGTCAGTTCTCAGCTTGTTGCACAAATGGATAAATGACCAAAATCCTGGCCCCTCTGCAGCAGGAGCAAGATAGACCCTGACCCCCCAGCCCCTTAATCTGTTACTACATCCCATCCTGGCCATCCCTGTTTCCCAGTGCCTTGAGGACAAGGTAGAAGCCGACAGGGCTGTATCTGTTTGCAGCGCAGAAATAAGCGATGCATTATTAGAGACTTAAAACTTTAAATACCGCACCTATAAATAGCTGCGAGCAAGGTGAGCTGGCGGCAGAGCGGAGTCGGACGGCTCTGCCCCTTGTGTCCTGTCCTCAGGCAACCCTCGAGGTCCCTGGGGTGAGAGCTGCCTCCTGGAAAGAGGTGAGGGGCTCTGATGGTGTCTGAATGCAAACAGGTAATCCCGTAAAACACGCAGCCGAACGAGATGGGAGGGATTTTGCTGGAGATTGTTTGCAACGCGCAGCATTCCTGGGAACGAGCTCTCTGGGCTCGGTGCCTTCACCAGAGGCCTCATTTTCGTGCATGCTCTGAATTGTGGGAGCAAAGATCAGGAGGGGGCAGCTCATCAGGAGCAGCTCGTCACCGGGCAGGGCACAACCCCCCTGGGTACCTGCTGGGTGCTGGGCCGGTCGGTGACGCTCACGGCTGCTGCTGTTCCTCCTTTGGCTGCAGACGTAGTGCTCCCAAGGGCAGCGCGTGGGATTTACTGCTGCCCTCAGGTCTGTCTCTGAGCACAGGTATCAGGCCACCACGTCATTTCTGCATGAGATCAGAATCAGGCCCAGCTCTGCAGCTAAGCCTTTGAAAGGCAAACAAAGGTAACGGAGGGAGATGCTGCTGGAGATGCCAGCAGAAGAGATGCAAATAAAAGTTCATCAGAGGAGATTATCAGGACCTGGGAGGGCTGATAGATCCTATTGTTTAGTCTAGGGCTGCTGAGTGAGAGGTTTTATCTCCAAAACAGGCATCCACTGCTCGTGGATGGGATTGAGTTTTTTCACAAAAGAAGCGTGCGGCGGAGGGGAGCAGGGATAACGCAGAGAGCTGAGAGAAGGGATGTCTGCATCAGCTCCACGAGCCTGGGTTTAATGATAATTACTGACCTGGCATTTCTGCTACCGGCTGCTATCTGTGCACTGAAATCCTGCGTGATAAAGCACGGGGTGGTCGGAGCAGGGGTCAGCCTGCTTTCCCTGCCAGTGATGCAACGGTGGGGCTTGCCGTTCTTCTCAGGCTAACTTCGTGCCCCCAGTTCAGCCTCTGGAAGCAGCAATGTGACTTGGAGCTACGTGTACGGCTTGCTCTGAGGGCTGGAGGCCCTGCAGATGTCAGCACAACACCTCGTCCTCTGGGGGTCAGGCACGGCCAGGGAACCTCTGAGATGCGCTTAGGGGCTGCAGACGTACCCATGCAGCACAGAAAGCCTTCCCTCAGCTCCTTCCCCCACTGCTCCTTCCCTTGCCTGACCCCTTCTGCATTTTAACACCTCCGTCTCGCACCTAGGGGATCCGTAGTGCCTTGGTGGCTCACTGCATTCAGCTGGCCAGGAACAGGCTCTGAGAGCTGGTGGCTTGCAGGGTATGGCACTAACTGGGGCAGCTGAGCTCTGCCCTACTGCTGTGTGAGCCCTTCCCAGCTGCACTGCTTGTGGATCTGTTCTCCCTCGTGGTGCCAATGCCCTTCAGATCTGCTCCTGGAGTCTACTGCAGAAGGTCTGCAGAGCTAAGACACCCTCGGAGCTCTGCAGAGCCACGAGCACAAAGAGGCAGAGAGTTGGACGTCCTCCTCCCTGCTGCTGACCCGCTCCCGGAGCAATCCTGCCAGGGAGAGGCTGCCGAAAGCAGCCCCGCGTTGAGGCAAAATCCCACCGTTGCTCCATGCAGCAAAGCTTTATGATCTCGGAGGTAACGAGGAAACCACAGATAAGAAACTGCCGGGCTGGATGAGAGGTGAATATCTGGGCTGACAGAGTAAACCCAAGTGTTGGGCTGGAATCAATAGCCAGGGCAGTCCGAGGAGGAGGAGGTGGGATTCGTTGTCGGAAGGATAAAACAGATATTACCCAACCAGCCTGCGGTGTGTGCAGGAGAATTAAAGATGTTAACTCTCCAAGCACTGACAACAGAGAGGGGGATTTGCAGTAGATGAAGTCCAACCTGCATAGCTTTGTAAAAGCTTAAATAGAAAGGGGAAGACAAAATTTTCCTCTTTTACTGGGCAGTTTTCTCCATAACTTTTCCATCCTCTGTAATGCAGGGAACCATATCCTCCAGCTTTCGTTGGGAAATAGGATTTATTTTTTTTTTTTACTTGACTCCTAATACAGCATCTAATCATTTTTTCACTCCTTGCGAAGTCTCCATCCTGTTCCTCAGGTGGGTTGTCGGTGGCCGCCCAGTACAATCCATGCCCGCTCTTGCTGTGATTGCTCTGCTGAGCTTGGAATAATCAGAATATTTCCTGGGTCTATAATAAGCTTTGTGTCCCAGCTATGGGCCAGCACTTCAGGGTGTAGGAGCTGAATAAGTATTATTTTTTTGCCTCATCTGCTCAGTTCTGCGCACTTCCCAGCAGAGAGGAATGACTCGTCCTGGGCTTTGTGTCCTGCGGGGCTTGTTGGCCCCGATCTTGTGTATAAGCTCTTGGAATAACGTAACAAAGTTTGTGGTATGTGTCCTGTGCCACTGTTCCAGTGCTGAGATTCAGCAAAATCCAGGGAGTTTTTTCAATGGATTCCAATTCAGGAACCTCTGAATGGGATTACCCCTTGTACAGGAACAAAAGTGCAGCGTGCCTTTCACAGCTCTCTGTCCAAAGTTATTTCGTTCTGGGTAGCTGCAGTAACAAATCTTATCCACAGCCACCAAATTTAGCAGGCTCTGGTGCCCACCCCAGGAATCTGTGCTGCAGAGCAGCCAGCCCTGATGGCAGGGAGGGAGAGGGAAGCCGGGAGGATGGAAAAGCGAGGAGTCAAGAGCACCGAGCAGAGGAGGCAGGCGCTGCAGGGACCCATCTGTTCTTGTTCTTGATTGCTACATGCAACGGAGATGATTTTTATTAGTGGAGTTGTCTGGGAGCTTTGCTGGGATTCCTGATGAGCTGCCCTCTCTGGCTATACCTGAAGGTTGGGTTTTGTAGAGAAAAATCTCTGTAGTTTAGGTAGAAGCTGGCAGCTGAACAGAAGTAATTCCATCGTTGCGCTGCAGCGTGTGCTTTCTGGTAGAAAACTGGGCTGGTGCCCATTCAAAGCGCGTCTTCCACTGAACTGGCTGCATGGGTGACGCTGGGCTCAGCTGAGGAGTCTGAGCAGGTTTTTCCCCAATATTCCCTGAGCTTCACACCTGGTGGGTGAGAGACATGCAGCTGCCCCGTGGCTCAATGGCGACACCTCTCAGCGCAAGGAAAATTCTTGGCAGTGGCCTTTTAACACCCATATGTCTTCTAATATTTCCGTATGGTACCTGAGGAGCGTGAAGGATTCCCTTTAGCATCTGTTGTGCTTAATCCCCTAAGAGCCCCCTGTTTGGGTTAAAAAAATTATAATTTCACAGCTTTTTCTCTCCAATGAGGTGGGAGAGAAGAGGAGATAAAGGATCAGGGGAGAGGTGATGAATGCAGCAGTGTAAATGGACAGGTAACAGCGCACGGACAGAGGGGAGGAAGAAAACGAGACATTAATCTCCTTCTGGGAGGTGTGGATGGAGGGAGGAGCTGAAAGCAGAGCTGGCCTCTCGTCTGGAGCTCTCTGTGTACCTGTCCCGAGGGGCGGCCTCATCTCCCACCTCTCATCCTTCCTGAGTGATAAATGAAAGGGGAGCGGCTCCCATTTTTCCCCTGTACGTACTGTGTGCCCAGACCCCCGAGCATGCAGAAGAGGGCAGCTCAGAGCACAGAAGATGGATGGCAACTTTGTGCAGGGGCTCTGGCAAAGGGCTGTGTCAGAATGATGAATATTCCCAACACTTTAACTGACTCGAAAGAAAGCAGTGGAGAAACTCCCCCAGGCACGGCCGTAGGTCAAGGAGAGGAGAAGATAGTGCAGGAACACCGAGATTAACTTCACGGAGGGGAGGGAGGGAGCCGAGGAGAGGGGGAGTTTGGCTAAGGAGCTATTTTTCATCTCCTCCTCCCCAAGGGACGTTCGTTACAGCGGAGGGGGACGCCTGTGCGTCAGACACAGCAGCAGGAGTTGAAAGGAGGGCGATGTGTCGTGTTGCTGTGTGCTCCTGCTTGCAGCCAGCCAGTGAGCAGGGCTTTTTCCCCACCCACCCCATGCTGGTGCGATAGCTGGAATCAGCTGGCAACAGCTCTGAAAGCCTGGAGCTGGGCGTGATAACAGGGCTGCCTCCCGCAGCTCAGCTGATTTTTTTCAGCTCGGTGCGCGATGCCAGCCTCTGTCCTGCATCCTCAGCCTTGGGGGCATCCCGGGGGGCGAGCGTGGGGGTGATAAATGCTGGGGCCCAGCTCTGCAGGATGCTGTGCTGACCTGCCAGCAGTGCTGCTCTACGAGGACAGCTGTCAAACTGGCTCTGTCCCTCTCTCCTGCCTTGCACGGACATTTTCACCAGCACAAAGTTGACTCCAAATTCTTCTGCCTACCTCCCCTGGCATAGCAAGGAATCTGGGGCAAATTCTCAGGGGCTCATGTCCTCATTTGAGCTGATAGAAGGCTTGGGTAGGGACTGAACTGGGATGTTACAGGGGGGAATTGGGCTCTGGGGCTTTGCAAGAAAGGATCCCAGCCAGGCAGGGGATGGGCTTTTGTGCAGGGGAGTTGTGTTCTTTCAACTGCGCAGCACCTGAGATTTTTTCCTCTGCTGCATCTAATCTTCTGTTCTCTTCTTTACTTACGTGTAGCAAGTGCTCCCCTTCCTAGGGACAGGGACAATGTGACAGCCTCAGCTAATCGCTGATTAAATATTTCATGCTTCTGAGCAGAGGGGAGCAGGGTTACACGGGTCTTGGCAGAGCACAGATTCTCCCACTTTGTTCCGAAGAGGCAGCAGAGCTCCGTAGGACTCGTTGCTCCTCTGGGACCGACGACCCTACCTACACCTCTTAGGGCAAACCCCTCTGCAAGCACCGGCAGCAGCAGCTCCCTTTGCTCACGTTGAGCCTCGGGCTCCTGAAATCCTCCTTTGGCCTTTTGATTTCACAGTGGCTGGGGATGACATTTCCAAAGCACGTGGAAGTCAGGTGGGCACATCCCGATGGGGCATGTGGCTTCTGTTCGGAGGTAACACCGTGACGAGCTATCGGTTTTCTGTACATATCCCCGTGTGCAACCGCACCAAAAGCTGGCCTGATCTCAGGGCTTTTTCACCCTGATCCTTGCACCCTCAACCCCCTGACTGTGCCTTCCCAGGAGCTTTGGGATCCGTTATCCCAGGCCATCAGACTGCATGACTGAGCTGACGCCGGCGTGGGAAGGCAGAGCACCGTGCCGTGAGCTGCTTGGGGTCTCACAGGGTCAGCAGCACCCGGGGGGCAGGCTGCCTGCTGCTTGCTGTGCATCACTTCCCACCCGGACAGGGAAAATGGATTGCTTTCTGCACCAAAAACCTGTTGGATGCGCCTGGGTGGAAGCGTTGCAGTTAGCACCGCGAGGCGCCGAGCGCGCCGGGTTAGCCAGCGCGTGTTTGCTGGAGGAGCGCCGAGCGTCTAACACGAGGTCTGGGACACGAGGATTTTGTACCCCTGTGATGTAGCTGCCAAATGGAATTAATAATGAGCAAACCCAGCCCCGCTAGATGCTGGGAAGAAGGAAGCAGCTGTTGTTTGTTTGTTTTTAACGGCTCTCAGGAACAGGAGGCCATAAACAGTTAAATTTCTCTTGACAGCTGGGGAGTGCTTTGGATGCCTAACAGCCAGCGCCGTGGGTTCCTTGGCACCTCCGCCTGTTTCCCCCGCAGAAGCCGATGTTTTGCTGTCCATCGCTTCCTTGCCTTGATCAGAGGAAGAATACAAATGACACCTTGATGATTACTCACATTTTCAAATGCTGTCCAACAGCAATAGCTGTCGCCTTTCATAACTCCAGGCTCCCACCGCCTCGCGCCGTGGCTTGCCCACAGCTCCTCCAGCAGCCGAGCCCACACGTTGTGATTCC
This sequence comes from Anser brachyrhynchus, assembly GCF_964034855.1. NCBI lineage: Eukaryota > Metazoa > Chordata > Aves > Anseriformes > Anatidae > Anser > Anser brachyrhynchus. Next base: position 3,081,640 of record NC_137718.1, read on the forward strand.
TTGCAGTTTTATTTCCTGGAGAGCAGTGGGTGAGGGAGGGGGATTTTGTAGCTGGTCAAGTCATTTCTATCTGTGAACGTGTCCGTACCATGACAGAGGTTTGAGGAGTTCCATCAGCCAGGAAAAAGCTGGGGACTGATGGCACGTGTAGCAGCTTCCCCTCGGGGCGCTCAGTGCTTTCGCGTGATGGTTATCGGTGAGCAAATGTGCTGAGGTCAGCTCTGTTCGTGCTAGAAAAATGCTTTTTTTCCCCCCAATTTCCACCGCGATTTCATTAGGTCCCTGAAACTGGAACAGGACAGCGTTTCGTAGCGGGTGAATATTCTGCCATTAAGTATTTTGGGAGTCAGATTCGTGGTTACTGAAATGATTTATGCATTAGCACTGAATTCGAGTAGTTTCGGCTGGAGGAAGAGAGGGAGGGAAGGGGTGGTGTGCGGATCCAGGCCTGCACGACTAGTCAGGGAGCACCAACGTGGGGCTGGCTCTGGTTTTTTTTATGCCTTGATAAACTCAGGGTGCTGCAGAAGGCAGTCTTGGGACTGTGACTCTTGTACGGTAGTATATCACAATCCAGGTGCGAGAACTGTTCAAAATAAGTTGTTTTATCCTCAAGATAACGTGATTTGGGTCTCAAGTCATGCACTTTTCCTGCTGAAGCATCATAACTCTGTTTTCAGAGCGGGGCTAAGTGGCAGGCCAGGTGTGCCTGGGGAATATTTCAGCCTTGGTCTGTCTTCGCCCAGTTTGCACACCAGCTTACTTCAAGCAAAATGCACGTAGCTGGGGGTGGAAGCCCCGCTGTGCCTTCGCCTGCCTTGGGAAGTGCTGGACGAGGTGGTCCAAGCACCGCAGCTGCTCAGCTTCCGAAAAAGAGAGGGTTAGCCTCATGCTGCTGCGTGGCTTCCTCATGCGCTAGAAGTAAGGGCTGCCTGCCTTCAACCCGAGGTCCTCGTCTGCCCGCAGCCTCTGAGACAGCATCCCTGAGCCAGCCCCTCCTTTGACATTTCTATTCCCCAAACTCTGCTTCTCCTTCCCCTCCTTTTGGTTTCCTGAGCGCGGTCACCCAATTTCTCACTCCTGCGAGCAGCTGAGGCCTCTGGAAACAAATCGGAGTGTCTTTGTTGCTCGGAGGTGATGCATTGCGCCAGCCAGCTGCCCTTCCTCTGCTCCGGTGTCCGCGCACACATGCTCACACACACCTTGACAGATGGCGATGCTCTGAGCGACTGCTTCAATTTTTACTCTTTTCTATAATCCATGGCTGGAGTGCCAAATACTTTAAAGCTGCTACTGCTCCATAGATCACCCCAAAGTGTTAGAGTCCAGCGCAGTTAATAACCCTCTGGAAACGCCATCAATCAGCAGAGGAAAAACATCTGACAGCACACTCCTTAGCGCCCGGTGTGCCTGCTCCTGGCAGAGACAGATGGGGCTGCAGAGCCTGGCGGGGCTGCTTTTCTCTTCCCTTCTCCCTGAGCCCTGTCGGAGATTTTCTGCCTGGAGTTTTGAGGCTTGGGGAGCTTTTAGGCTTGGTGGTCGCCCTTTCTCCCCCCAGCCCTGGCTGTGTTTTCTCTGCTCCAAGCCAGCCCGCGTGCTAAGGGACGAGGGGCAGGGCTGTGTGCCTTACAGAGCTGAGGGTGGGAGGGGGTGGGAGCCCTCCCTCAGAGCCCGAGGGGGTTTTCCTTCTGTGTTTGGGTAGAATGACCTGGCAGGATGCCTCGGGGAAGAAGTGTGGTGGGCAGGGAGCCGAGACCCTGCTGCTGCGTGGTGGGGCTCTGAGTCTGCTGGCAGCTGCTGGTGGGGTGTGCTGGCTGTGTTAAGGCAGGGACCGGTGCCTCGTTGCTCTTAACTCATCTCCACAAAATAAATCCCATCACCTACTCCATGCTTGCCTCCTCCTACCCGTAGACAGCAGGCTCAGCGTGCAGGGGCTGTTTCTGCCTACGGATGCGTGCAGTGCCTAGCACAGAAGGACTCTTATCTTTGCAGAAGCTTCTAGACCCTTCTACTCGGAAAGGATGCTTCCTTGTGGCCTTATTGCTGTTTGCAGCTCCTTCCTGTACCGACACAATTTCTCAGCTGGGTAGCTGGGTATTCTTTCATCTGTAACAGCCGCTGTGGTCGCAGGTGCTGAATGCCACGATACGCAATTGTCCCTAGCCAGAGCAGCGACGTGACGCTTGGCAGGTAATATTATCTCTCCCCCCGTGCAGCCTGCTTGCAAGGCACCATTTCTCTGAAAGCAATCCTGCTGTGGTGCTGGGTCAGGGTGCAGGATGGGGGAACCAAGCCCCTCTTCCCGTGCATCGGTATTCCAGCAGCGCTGCTGGGTCCCACCAGAGGTCGGGATGCTGGGTGCTATGCTCTGGGACTGTAATGAGAGAGCCAAGCGTGAAAAATAAACCACAATGCAGAAGGGGATCTTATTTGGGACAAAATGAGAAGCAGAAGGTCTAGGTCTGGTTTTACTTACAGGGGATGGTCCCAGTTTCATTCTTCACCAGCTCCCAGGTGTGCCAGGTGCTGGATGAACACAAATCTTAATCACTATCTTAATCACTTCTCTGTTCTGGAGGGTGCAAATAACAGCCTGCTCCTGGCTGTCCCAGGTCTGTGGCTGCTCAGCAGAGCAGCTGCCTGGAGGGAAAGTCAGGATAGTTATTTTGTGAATAACCCAAGGGATTACGTTTATTTTGGAGTCAGCCCAAAAAGCCCCTTAGCCTTCCTAGTTTAACTGGGCTGGAGAACCACTACCAAGAGTTATTCATCTGCTAATAAACAGATTGGACAGTTAGTTTTTTTTCTGTAAAGAGACCCCTTTGCAAATACACACCCCCTATACTCTCATTTTCCCTCTCCCCCAGCTTCTCCCACGTTCACCCTCCAGTCAAGGGAAGGTTGCCATGCCCTGTGCCTTCCCCCTAGATGCTGGAGGACGTTCCTCTCCTTTCCCCAGACCCGTGTCTGAAGCTCTGGCGGGCCAGATGGGGCATGCACAAGGGAAAGAACAGCTTGGCTCTCGCTGTGCCTGAGTAAGCAGGTGTCGGGCAGATTGTGGTGGGAAGTGAGACGTTGAGCAGGTGACCCCTGCAGCAGCAGCAGCCTGTTGCCCTCCTCCCGCAGCATATGATACCTGCTATGCCAACCTGCTTCTTCCTCGGAGGCAGGTGCAGGGGCCAGAAAGGTGTAGGACAGCTACAAGTCCTCTGGTGGAGAATGTTTGCAAATCTCATTAAAAGGTAGAAGCAAGCAGGTGGCAGCACAAACCTCAGCTCTTACCCTTTGGGCAGGGCACTGGCCCAGATCCTGATGCTCCCGACCTTTCTTTCCTCACACGTTGCTTTGCTCCCCGTTCCCTTTGCGGCTGTAGCACGCCATCAGTTTCCTGGTCTCATCCCGCTTTGCTGGTTTCCTGATGGGTTAATGGCATATTAACACTCTGCCTCGTAGCGGGATGTTTGGGATAGCTCCGAGTCCATCCTGAATTATTAGAAACGGGTTTTATTGGCCACATCGCTTCTGTCATTTCCTTTTGGCTCCTGTAACCTTTGTGGGATGTATTGTTCATTCGCCTTAAACAGCTGCGTATAAAAGACCTCCAATCTCTTTAAGCACTTGCTATTGGAAGCCAACAGGACCCCAGTGATGCGGAGCTGGATCCACAGATCATCGTGTGCAGTATAAATAACTGCAGAGCTAAGCCACTTAATTAAGCACTGTCTGTGCCCGCTAGCAAGAAAGCCCCGTGCTGTATCACAGTGTGTGTACAAGGTGATCAAAAAATCTATATCAAATACCAAAAAAATTCCTCAGGATTTATTGAAGTGGATGTAGTCTCCATGCTAAATGGCATGGCCTGGGCTCCTTGAAGAGCTCAGGAGGGAATATTGCTTTGTCCAGGGCCCCTTTCCTCCGATCCCCATCCCGTACTCTTTCCAAGCAATATTACATGCTGGTCTGGGCAAATTCCTGTGGTATCACCTAGGAGGCTCTGCTGGCACCAGCTAGACAGGCTGGGATGCAGCTGAGTTGGTTTTGTTTGTTCTTAAATATGGGAAAAGGAAAGGGTGCCGAAGGAGCACTGATAGGGTTGTCGTTCCCTTCTCTTGAGAGCCTTGTCCTCCAGCGTTTGCTGGCGTTGAAGCTAAGGGTTGGTTTCAATTATAGCAAGTTTCTGAGGCAGGGACGCTAAATCCAAACCAGCCCCCTTGGATCCTTACACCCTCCCCGGCGTCCTGGCCCCATGGCCGATCTCCTGTAGGAGGGCTGCAGTTTTCCACCTGTTTCTGTCCTGCTCTGGGATCTCACCTCAACCTGATGCTGAAGTATCCCTAAGCGAGTCTACCATAACGTTCTGGATCTGAGTCCAAAACCCACTTTTTTATTGTCTCTGGTACTTGACTGGCCTTGGCCCTTGTGATCCTCAGCTGAGATGGGAACTGAAGCTGTCAGTCACATTCTGAGAACAACTTTCCTCTCTGTAACTTTGCTGCTTCTCAATTCTCTTGGCTCTAGAGAATTCAAGCCTGAACTAAGGCTCGGGCAGCGTGGCTGATGCTTTAGCTCCCTTTTCCTGTGGCTGACAGCACTGTACGCCCATCTTAGTGAGATATTCTCATTTAACAGTTTTAAAACCAACATAATCCCAGAAAGAGGCAGGAAATCCTAGACAAGCCACTTTACCTCTTCCCTCCTTGGTTGGTCTCTCTCCTTAAACCCCGCTGCCTAAGTTGTGTAGGTCTCCGTTAACTCTGCACCACAGCTCCCTTTTCCCAATTTTCCCAATTTCCCAAGACGTGTGCATGGAGACCACTCTTGGTTGAGTACCGAGCTGGGCTCCTAACCAACCTGTTAGATTTCTCCTTTGTCTTTACGAAGGCAGCAGGGAAGTGGCTGAGCAACTAATGCACTTGCCTGTGTCGTTGTGAAGTAACCATAAATAAAGCAGATAGTAAAAGCAGTCTTTTTTACTGTCTTCAAATAGCGACAGGAGCTTCCTGGAAAATTACCTTTTTTCTTTTTTTATTTTTATTTTTAGTACAAGTTAAAAGGGTTTGATATTTCTCGACATCTAATAAACAGCCACTTTCTCCTCATTTTTCCATCCACTGAAGTAGGAGTAATGAATGCATTTTATTACTGTCTTGAGAGAAGACAAAGTATCAAGGATCTAAAGCTTTATGCTTTCGTATATGGAAGGAGACGTGGAATAGGGGCAGGCATCTTCTTCCATTCCTACAGTCTGGCTGCTATGTGCCTGACAATCCCCATTTTCCATCCTGCCTCGAGAATGACTGAAACCAGTTTGTGCTGTGTTGTTCTCCATTGAAAACGGAACAAAGCGAACAAGCGCCTTTGAGATTTCCCTGCAGTAGAGGATGCTAAATATATAAATACTTCAAGATCCAGAAAGTGCTGTCGTGATAGCCAATTAGGCTATCAGAAAAGAGCACTGGGAGAGAGTAGAAAGGAGGCAGGTTCAGAGAGGGGAAAATGGGTGTAGCTTTGACACAGCTTCCTTGACTTCACCACAGATGAGTTTCTTCATCCCTTTGTGCCTCAGCTCCCCACCTGCAAAGCAGAAACACTGGTTCACGTACGGCGTTTAAAAAGGCTGCATGTCCCTCTATGAATTTCCTTCATCAACCATTTCTCGGTAACAATTTCTCAATAAACAGTCACTCGGAGCGCACTTTGAGGCTTTTGTTAGCACCAAGCAGGATGTTTCGAGGAGGAGGAAGCTGCAGCGCATGCCGAGCCCCCTTCCCTGCCTGCAGCTCCCACCTCCCTTGGGAGAGAGAATTGGTGGGAAGAGAAGAATAGGAGCTCTCACAGCGAAGAAGGGTGAAGCAATTCTGCAGCAAAGGTTACTTTCTTTTCCTAAATGGAAATGTGTTTATGAGCTGAGAAAAATGATTTCTGGCAGCTCAGTTCAAGGAAAAAAAAAAAAGAGAGAATAAAGGGATCAGGTGAAAAGCAAGTGTTTAGAGTTACTAAAGGTCTGAAGAAGCCATAATCAATGAATACAAAGTTCAACCTCATTTCTTTCCCGAGGGCCTGGTGAATGAGGCTATCAGGGACTCCTTGCAGAGCTCGCAGACGTGGAGGTTCTGCCCCGCCGTGGAGGAGCACCAGGCTTTGGTGCTTGCTAAAGCTCCCTGGCTGCCATTCAGTGCAGCATCAAAAGGAGGCAAGGCCCTAAATCACAGTGTCACTTCGCTGCTAGCTCGGTGCCAGGTTCCACCCCAGGACTGGTTGCTTTCTTGTGTGATCCTTAAATCCGTAGTTTAAAGGCATTTAAGGTTCTGCCCTGTGCTGCCCTGCAGGTCAATTGCTGTGATGGAGCCTGGTTTTGGTTTAACTTCGGTATCCACCCTCCCCTGAGCCCCCGGGATGCTAACAAAGGTCCCTAAATAATGTACATGTGAGTGCTTTTAATAGCAATTGCTCCTGACTTGGGATGAGGCGTTGTATAGGATTTATTGTTACTATTCTGACAGAAATCAGACAACCCAGCTGAGGCCTGCAGTATAGGTGCTGAACCGCAGCAGGGAAGAGCCCGTTCTCTTTTAGGGTTGGTGTCCTCTCTTTCGTAGCACCACCTTGAATCTAATGAGTGCAGAAAGCTGCTGGCATCCTCCCTCTCCACTTCACCCCCTTCTCGTGCCCAGCCCGAAGGAGGCAGGTGGCACTTCTGCCCGTGAGTGACACTTTCGGAGGCTGGAGAGACAGGTTACGAATGCACCAGCAGGCAGCTGGGGTGTGCTTCTTCATCTAGGAGCAGAATTGGTTGCGTGCAGGTGTAACGCTGGAGACAGGCACAGCAAGGAGAGGAATGACCCCCTGCCCTGCAAGCCAGCGGTTATCGGGGCAAATTTAGTGCTGTGCATCCCTCTCAGCACCGGTGTTTAGGGATCTGCCACCTGGTAACACAAAATACCCCGGAGAAAGGAGCGTGGACGTGCACCAGGACGTTTGTCATTGCAGTTAACTGCGGGGCTTGGGACCTGGTCTCCATTCACAGGAGAATTTTTGCTGCCAGGGAACCGCAGATCTGCTGGCTAAAGCTGCGGATTAGGCTAATAGGAGCTTAATGGGAAGTCAGGGGGGGAAAAGGAGCAGGAGGGCTGGGAAATTAAATCGTGCTCCCCAAGGCTTTGGTGCCAGGCTGGGCCCTGCAGAGCCAGCTCAGTGATGTGAGGCCGTGTGCTTGCCAGGGTGCCAAGGGATGGATTTGGTCCCAGACCAAAGCAGTGCTGTTGGGGCTGGGGGGAGGAGAACGGCGAGGAGAGGATGGAGATGGGGCAGGGATGACAGTTTGCACTGCTTTGCTGTTTCGGTTTGGGCTGCGATGAGGCAAAACATGAGGGCTGCGGGCCTGTGCAGGAAGGCAGCAGCCCCGCTGCTCGCTGAGTTCGGTGCCAGGCCTGGCGCTGCTCGCTGGGCCGTGCGTGTCTCACCCATGGTGTTCTGCTCTCGTTTTGCCTTGGGAAACAGCAATTCTAGCTACGGCTTCATACGTGCTCCAGCCTCGATCACTATGGTTACTGGTGCTCCACCAGTGCTCCCGTGGACACCAGTCCTCCATCACATCAAGCTCTGCATCCAAAGAGTCACAAATGGCCAGCACAGACAAGGGCGATGCTGATTTTTTCCCCCCAAGTATTTTATGGGCCAAGGAGGATTAAGTGACTTACCTGGGATCTTGCAGGGCTTAGTGGCAGAGCTGGGAATAAACCTAGACCTCCTGCTCCCCGTCCAGTACCTCCAGCTCCTTTTTCTTTGAGGAAACACCCGAGAGCGCAGGCTGATGCGCTGAGACTTGGGTGGGTTATCGAGCAGCCTGTCAGCCAGCTGCAGGCACGCGACCCAGCCCATGAAACCCCTCCTCGTGTCTTAAAACCGACCTGACCTTGATCCACCAGCCCCGCTGCTGCAGGGGGTGCCGGGGAAGGCTCCGTTTCCGAGCCCAGCCTCCTCCTCCAACGCCGTCGCTTTCGTTAAACGGAGCGGTTAAACGCATCGCTCTGGATAAGCTCGGCAGGCTCCTGGAGGGACGGGGCCGTGGCAGCTCAGCTCCCTTCCCGGCTGCGTTGCAGTGACGTTTGTCAGGCCGGTGTCACCCGGGGCAGAGCCGTGGCTCCGCGCTGCTCTCCTGGCCGCCCTCCCACCACGGCCACGGGCTGCAGCTCCCCCGAGACGTTGGCCCGCGGCCTGTAGGACCAAGCTGACGTGTCAAGCTAAATAAGTTCAGAGGCTCCTCGTGCTTAATAATTCCGTGGGGTGACCTTGGAAGCCCCTGGCGGGAGGGCAGGAAGCAGTTCCAGCCTGACAAAGCAGGTTTTCTGGGTTGGCCGGCTAAAACAGCGTGTTTCTCCCCAGAGCAGCCTTGAATAACCCCTGTACTGTCTCCTTGAGTTAAGTCAGCCCAAGCAGCATCCCCCACTGCCTTGTCTCCATCCCACTGCCAGCGTTTTCCCTTTCACAGCGCTGCGCTCTCACCCGTGCTCCCCTCCAGCCAGGAGGTGCCCCAGGGTACGGCGAGGGACGTGCCCTGATTTTAGGAGGTGCCTGTCACTCTGAAGGACAGCTCTCTCGGGGTGACAGCCGTTCTCCTGCAAGTCCTCTGAGGCACTGTGCGGTCTGGAGCTTTTTTTTTTTATTATTATTATATTTTTTATTTCTCCTCTAAAACACTCCCTGAGCGAACTGAATACATAAGGAAGAACATAGATGGTGAAGATTATCTGACGTTACCTTGTCTCCTTTATAATCCTGTATGCAGGGATGTGTTTGAATATTTAACAATAGATTAAATTATGTTTCCTTTTCTTTCTGTTAATGAGGTAACTAGAAAAAGCAGTACCTCTGTTGACAGTGCTAAATTGAGAAGGAACAGACAAATATCCAAGTACGTTTTTCCTTTTCCTTCATCTGTGGTCTTCATCACTGGATGACTCTTGCTAGTACATTCTGCTGCAGGAGTCATTTGGGAGGTCAGGGATGCTGACCTCGTTCCTCTGGTCCATTTCCTTTGGTAGGCAGCAGCAGGAGTTTTATAGAGTAGCCCATGGCCTGGAAATTAGAGTTTATTATGTTTTGGGTGGATCTCTGTACCTCCCTCTTTCACCATCACCTTTCATAACCAGCCAAGGAGATTTCTGGCTCTGAGTAGTTATTTAATTGAGTGTCAGAAATCTTCAGAGGGGGACCATTAGAAGTATTTAAAATAAAAAAAAGGGAAGAAAAGTGATGCTATATAATCTTGAGTAAGCTCCATCTGTCATATCTGGCCTTTTACTGTTTTAATACTATTGATGATTCCAGGCAAATGTTGAATTTATCTGTGGTCTAATTAGCCAGTAACTTCAAATCCATCTCATTGTAGAAAGCAATAAACAGGTTCCACCCACTTAGCCATCGCTAAGTTAGCATCTGTCAGGAGACAGGACATTAAGATCTGAAGGTAAGAGACTGAGCAGAGCCACACGGCTCTTCAAAGGCCTTCAGATTCACAGGAACCGGGAAAGTTTTGCTAAAATCTGTGAAGAAATAGCAGGGGAAAAGCCCGAGCTAAGAGGCAGAATGGGAAAAAGCGTAAGGGGCACTTCTAGGCTGTCCTGGATCCTCATGCCTTCCTCCCAGCACCAAGCAGAACCCCGTATTTCTGCCTCCTGCGTGCAGTGCTCCCGTTCTCCAGGGCTTTTGTCAGCTGCTCATTACCTGGAGCCTGAGATTGTGACGAGCACATCACATTACCTACATTATGCCTTGTCCTTTCAATTGAATTTTCTCTGATGTTCTCCTTTATTGGCAATAGGCGATGAAGTTATGGGATGCTGTCAAACCGGGGCTGTTTACCTGCCTGGTTAACCACTGCTGCCCTCCCCTCTCCAGCCTCCATCCCACCCCACACCGAACCTACAGCTTTCCCCATTGCCAGGTCCGGAGGCAGAGAAATCGGTGCCTAACCCGTTAAGGAACGAGCGTGATGCTGAGCCTCGCTGGCTGCGTTTGCTGCAAGCTCCGAGCACGCCTGAGTGCCACGCAGCAACGCGTTAAGCCGTGGTGATGTAACCACAGCTTCCAGCTCCACGCTTCGGGCTGCCGGGCACGGTTTCGGATCCGCTGCGTGCCCTTGGAAAAGGCACTCGGGTTCCGGGTTCAGGCTGAAGCGAGGAGGGTTCAGAAGTCACCTCACCCCCCTGATGCTTCGTCTTCCCGAGGCTAACCCTCACCAGGGAAGGGGAACGGCACTTTTTGGTGCACAGCAGAGTGCTGCCGTGGGATGCTAGCTGGGTATTGTCGTTGACAGCGATGCGTGGTGCGGGAAGGAGAAGGGAGCTGCGTGTTAGCTGCTTCTGCTTTGCTGCGGTTGGCTGCAGCGGCGATGCTTCCTGATTGTACCTGTGTCTATAAACAAATACAGTATTTCATGTAGCGGAGAGCATCCTTCACCTAATCAACACAGTAACGGGGAGATAATTACTGCAGCCGAAAGCTGTAACTCCCTCGGTTTATGGCTCTGGAGGGGTTCTGGGAGCAGAGGACAGCACAGGGCTCGTCGGCAGCCTGCCCGTGAGTGAGGTCTGTCTTCCTGAAGCAGAACCAGCCTGAGAGCTCCGGGTGTCCTTCTCCCCCCTGGAAGTGAAATACCACGCTGTCCACGGATTAAGGAGCTGCCCAAAGAACGGCTTTAGCTGTGAGTAGGGAGTAAATGTGTTTTCCTGGCTTCTCTGGTGAATGTTAATGTTTCATCCCTCGAGCGGTGAGGTTTAGCAGAAGATCCTCCTGCGGGAGCCCTGTTCGAGTGCGCAGTAATAGAACTGATAGCCCAAGCATGAATGGAGGAATTTGTCAGAGGCTTTATTTGCAGTTTTGATGAAAATAAACAGAGGCGTGAAGTGTTTGGGAAAACATTCCGAATAGCTGCTTCCCAGCAGCTAACCCACAAACTGAGCGCTGTAGATGGGTGAGCACTATGGGAGGGACAGGGAGAGGGTTTTGAGGAGCTTTAAGGACAGTTTGCTTCCTATCCTTCCACAACTTACTGTCGCACCATATCCACGTCTTGTCCGCAGAGCAGAAATCACGCTCTCTGTCCAAAGGGATGCACCTTTCCTGCTGCCTCCATTCGGCTCCTTTTGTTTGCTGAGATCTGGAAGAATTACTGCAAGGCAACAGCCCAGTGCCTCCATCCCAGCCTTGGAAGCGCCACAGTCACGGGCTTTGTGCTGCAGATCCCCAGCCTCGGGGACACTGGGGGAAAGGGACACCCCTCCGTGGAAGCTGTCTCCTTTGCTTCTGTGAAGGCAGCATATGGAAATACAGCACAAAACTTAGGCCCTCAGCACTTCTTTAATCCTCTTCAACAACACAGGAGTTGTTCTTTATGCATCCCGTAATCAAATTTCTCTGGGTTTATCTGTCACTTGCAGACCTTCATCACCCTTACCTGGGAGCAGGGGGAGATATCCCAGTGACTTGTCACACCAACCATGTCCTATTGTTCCCATTTGTTTGCTGAGCGTGGGGGTGGAGAGGCATAAATATTAAAATCTACCTATTATATAGCCAGGCCTCCGTTGATAAATGATGTATAAAATCAATTTACAACCCAGGAATAAAAAGCATCCATGGAAGCGGTTGCTAGCTCCAGGTACTAGGAAATTATTCCTCCGTAACTTGCTCTGACTGGAACTCATTACACACTCTGTCCACAGGATGATTTTGTTGTTAAAAACCGTCACTCAGAGCTTATTTATCCCCTCTCCTTGCAAAGGCTCTTGGAGCGCCTGTTGCCTGTGAAGTAAGGAGGTGCGTTGCTGTTCTGTCCCGGCGAGCGTTGGGCTGCTGGTCTCGCGTGCACCAGCACCTCGACGTGTGCAGGTGGGGATCCGATAAGTCAGGATGGGGAACACTTGGAAGCTGGGATCCAGGAGGGCTAACAGCTGCACACTGACCTTCAGAGACACCCGTGTTCCCACTGCCTTCTGAAGGATCGAGCTGAAATGTAACCACTTTTTATCTATTGGGTCATGCTCGCAAAAGGGAAGCTATCTCCTGCCAAGGCACAGTCTGGAAAAAATACTTTTCAGATTCTCCAGCTTTTGTCTGGGAGGCTGCTTTGCTGTGAGTTTTAGGGGAGACGTTTCCATTTTATGACGGAGGGACAGCAACACAGAGACTTCAGAAGTCTGAATTTGAAAAAAAGATCTTCCTCTTGCACTTGTTATATAGCTGGGGGAGGCTGGGGTTGGCTATTTCCGCAAATGTCCTGGGTATGCAACGCAGGGACAAAAAGAATCAATATAGTTTCTTGAAAGGTAGTTTGCTGCTAGGCCTACACTGTCTCAGTGCTGATGTTTTCACACGGTTTTATGGGTCTAAACGATCCAACAAGGAACATTTTCCTGTCCGTCTCAAGTTGGACCTGCTGTCCAGCTGCATTGTACCTAGAGCTCTACTCTGCTCCCGGAGATACACAAAACAGAGGCATTGAAGTCGACTTAGCAAGCAAGGTGTTAATTTAGGCTCTCCCCCCTTTACGGGAACATCTACATGGGTAGGTGCAGACAGACATGAGCTCATTGTGCCCTTGTTCTGATCTGGCTGGACGCGAGCCAGCTCTGGTGTCTAGAAGCCATAGAGCTACTTTAGCTAATAAGGCCTTTTGAAAGACGAGGTGCGTGTGTTTGAGCACGGCGCAATGTCGGCGTGGTTATACGGCTTCCAGCCTCGCTGGAGATGAAAACCTTTTCATAGTCCTTGCTCTGAAGCATTCTGCCAAATCCTCCTGAGATTTGCAAGGTTTGAATAAAAAGGGTAGAAAGGGGCAAGCCAAAATGGGGGGAGAGGCAGCAGAGAAAAGTCAAACCTGGGGTACTTGGGGGAATGGCTGATCTGGTACTTGGGCAACGACAAATCAGGGGCTCAACGTAGAATTTGTGCAAGTTACCACAGTTTCCTCTAAGGCAGGCCTTGTCAAATAGACCTGTTGTCCTTTTGACAGATGGCCAGCTCTGGCTGGTAGAGCAGCAGTGTTGGTGGCTTATCCTTGGTTTCCTCTAAGGCATTTGGCTTGGCATCGCCTGACATTTTGATTAAGAAAAACTTTCACGGGGTGGAATTAATAGGGCACGTTGTGGATGGATGAGAGCCTGGCTCAGCGATGGAGCTCAAAACGCAGTTGTTCAAGGAACAATATCAATAAACAGGGTTGTTTCAAGCAGGTTCTCCAGGGATGGATTATTTTGGTCCACAGCTATTCAATGCTTTTATTAATGATTTTGCTGATGATCCATGTCCTTTGCAGGGCTGGATTGCAGATGAGGTAAAGATTTGTGATGTTACACTACGACAGTAACTATGTTATTTGTAAGGTGAATTGCATGGTTAAATGGTCTTAATCTAAAAAATTGCATTGCAGCACCTCAAAGCACTCAGTGCCTATAGGAACTGGGATCTCAAGGTTTGGGAGCTTGTGTGTTGCTGGATAGTGCTTTACCTGCTCTGCAGCACTGCTTCTACCACTGAAACGTTACACAATATTCTGGTGTCAAAGCCTTTCTACAGCTCAAGGAACACAATTACACCCTGGTTCGATAGCATCCTGCTCATAGCAAAACTAATCCCCATCTCAGTGGGTGCAAACAAGGGGAGAACCCAGCTCCTGAATGAGATGTTCTCAAAGTGCAAACTGTTTCTGGGGCCAGACAGTGGAAATTCTGGTGCCTTTGCAGTCTTTGGCAGAAGTAGCACAGTCTGCGGTGTTTTTAGGGTCATTGTTGTGAATAGCCCGTGTCTGGGTTAGCTGGGTTTTATCTGGTGGCTGTGAGAAGAATGTTTCAGCAGCTCTCCAGCCAGTGGCAAAGCTAGTCGCCTTCACTTCTTGATTCATTGGTTTATTCTATTTAAAAAAAAAAAAAACTCTCGTTAAATGTAGCAATAAAGTTCAGTGAATTAAAATCAATGCAGTCTCCTCCTCTCTGTGCCCTAGCTCTGGGGGATGGTTTTTGGAGCCCTAGGCAGAAATCTTTCAGATGAACACTGTTTTGTGCTGAGATACTGTTTGAATAGCAGAGGAAACCAGGGCAAGAGAAAAGGGGCTGAAAGCACAGATGAATGTAAGGCTTGTTGGCCATGGAGTAGTCTATCACCAGCCTGCCAGCACAGTGTGATGGCTGCATCCTTGGGCTAAATCTGTCCCGTTTCCCTGCTCTTCAGGGACCTCTGCGCACAGCAGGAGGGTTAAAAACACAGAAGTGACGTAAATTAAAATCCAGCCTCTCTGAGGGGTGCAGGCGGTCATAAAAGCTCCTCTGCTACTGTTGATCTTCCCTCTTTCAAGAGGCACAAGTGCAGGGAAAGCTCCTCCATGTTCCTTTCTTCCTCCTCTCCTCTAAGGCAGGGGTTCATGGCATTCACCTTGTTAAAAAGCCATTCCGTTGTAAAACGATATCTCTTAATAACTATATTAATTTTAAATGCCAGAGATATAGTCATAAAATTTCCTTGTAGGTTGTAACAGCCGGCCAGCCCTTTATCCGGCATGCTGGCAAGCTTGAGACTTCTCCCAAGACCCTTCCTCCGCCGGTACTGCAGATAACTGTAGGGAAATATTTTACGGCAAGCACTGTGTTTGAAAAGGTCAATGGCTGACGTTATTCACGAAGGGAGGAGGAGGAGGGAGAGGGATCTCCCATCCTCTCCTATATTAAGTTACTTCATTATTGCACCTCCTGTAAAGAAACACGGGAGAGAGGTTTTTCACGTGGTGCTGGATGCTCGGGAAAGGGCGATTTCAAAGTCACCTTAGCCTCTTCAGGGCATCTTCCACGTTTCCAGCAGCTTCCCACGAGCTTGGATTTGCAAGCTGAATGGAAAACCATTCACTGGTGGATTCCACCCCAACCCTGGACAACTTCTTCTGGGGCTTAGATCCCCTCACTATTATATAGCACTTCCACCGTCCAACCTAAATCAGCCTTGCTGCCATTAAAAAAAAAAAAATAGTGTGATTATATTGAAATCATTCCTCCACTTTGCCAACTTACCTCTAGTAATACCTTACTATTTCTGCAAGACTTGTTTGATTTATTTTTTTTATTTTTTTTTTATTTTTTATGGCAGCATGTACAACCAAGTCTGTTAGTTTCTTTATAAAAGAGGAAGATGCTAAGGACTGTTTTTTTCTGTCAATCTGGTGTCAGTTACCTGAATAAAAGTGGTTCAACCACAGTGACAAAGCACTCGGTCAGTCACCAACACTGAGCTTAGTCTGGCTTGGGGTGTAAAAGGCTTTTACAGGAGAAGGCCAGGAGGAGACCTGCAGCCGCCTCTTCCTTGTGCCAAGGGAATACATCATCAGAGAGCTACGGACACCACAGCCAGATGGGCAGCCCAGGTGTGCTCCAGTTGTGTTGGACGGGAGGTAGGGGAAGAGTTGGCCTGAAATCAGCCCAAATATATGCCATGATCTCAGCCAGGAACGTCACGAACCTTAATAACCACTTACACTTCCCCAGTCTCCGCACGTTATGGGACTAACAGCGAGTGCTGTTTTTCTCATAGCTCACATTTGCTAACCTTGAATTTTCTAAGCTGGTCTGGAGCCAAAACTGTGGGTGATCCCGAGATCAGCTACATTTTCTGCAGCAGAACTAAAAGAACATTAGGATCATGTACTCTGGCCTTCTGTGTAGCCATGGCAGGAAACACGTACCAATAATCCCTCCACCTAGCCTGTAAGTTTTCCTTGAGTAAGAGAGCTTTGTGGTTATTTTTTAAGGTGAAGATGGGCAGACTTAACTGTGAAGACAGAGGGACCCGATCTACTGCATCCCCTAGGCCAACGGCTCCAATGGCTTATTGCGTTTTCTGCTGGGAAAATAAATAAATAAAACCTGTCCTATTTCCAGCCCGAATGGCTTCAGCTTCAGCTTTAAGCCACTAGTTTTTGTGATGCCTCTGTCTGTGAGATTAAAGAGACCTTTGCAGTCTGCGAGGTGGGTTAGAAAGGCCAGCAAAGCCATTCGCTCTGTCAACAGACAAATAAAGCCTGGCTTTGGTTTGAAGTTCAGCATCCCCGGGGCTCATGCTCATCGCTATAGGATCTGGACATCCTCCCCCAGGCGTTTATAAACTCGGGGCTCCTCGTTTCATTCAGGGGGGTCATCCAGCAGCCCGTATTTACACAGCCAACGAAAGGGGTATGTCAGCAGCAGAAAAGCACCGGGCCTTTTTCTCCGTCCTCCTCCCTCAGACAGGAGCACCGGTGAGAAGTGATACTCAGGTGTCAGGATTTTTGTGAGCATTGTCAGCTGCTCATGCCTAGAAAGCGAAGTTAATTGGAGGGCTTCAAAGTAGACTGACAGCTGGAGTATAATAGTGTCCTTTTTTTGCCCTGGCACAGCCTGTGGGTACTCACGGCTTTGCTATGAATTGCTCAGTCAAGTGCCTTTTGCTGACATCTTCCCCGTTTCACCTTGTATATTAAATCTCCAACTGCCAATTTACTGCCGAAAGACCAAAAGAGAAGGATGGGAACCACCTAATCGAGGACATGAGGTTGTCAAGGTTCCTTGAAAGGCTGAGGCTGTCTCAGCTTAGGTCAGCTCGCGGTGGCATGTGGAGCGGTTTGCTAGACAAGGAGCCGGGTGCGGGGCTGCAGCCGGGTGCTGCTGGGCACGATTCAGGCTTCTGCTGAGCACACCTTTGCTTGGCGTACGGATGTGGGAATGGCACACAGCAGCGCTGTGTGCGGGCTCACATCAGAGCAGGAAGGCAGGCGGAAAAGAACAGGGCAAAATACACCTTTCGATCACAAGCGTTGGGTGCTTTGCGGTCAGCGTTTTGCTCAGTTGCAAGTTTGTGTTGGATCAACCCTGAAAACTGCGCCTAAAAAGCATCGCAGGCAAGCTTTAGGTGTTGCCTGGGTTGCTGACACCTGGCGAGGAGTTATCTTAACCTGCTGTTTGCTCTCATGCTAGTCTTCTGCTTGCTCCCTCGTTTAGTGCATGGCCTCAGTCTCAGCCTGGGCTTTCAACTGACAAAGACAAAATTACCTGGAATTCTTGTCAATACTTTTTCTTTGAGGCAAACCATCCCATTTCTTTATACCTGGTGTTCTGCGAGTGCTCAGGCCCATGGGGCTGATGTCCGAGTCCCAAATCTGTCCTAAGTCTGCAACAGCATCGTGTGCTTTAGTGGTAGGTGAACAAAAGGCTTTAAGCACTCATGACTCCCTCAGTTAAATTGTGGGTAGGTGTAGCTCCTGCCTTCTGACACTAAAAGATAGAGATGAAATAAATAATTAAGAATGCTGGGAAAAGCTGGAACTGAAATCAACAGAGAGAGATCCAGTCAGTCTCTGGTACCCGGACTTTGAGAGAAGTCAATAGAGTGGTATCAAACTCCGTAAATTTTTTACAGGAGGTCTGACTGCTTTTAAAATTGTCCCTTTTGATCCCGAATGCCCGTTTGGATCACAACTAACAACTAAACGTTCTTCTCTTTCTGAACTCTGCCTGCTTCTCCCCCCTTATATTTCAATAACTTTACGCACGTACCTGAACATTCAGCTAATGCCTATTAAAAACGATGAGTGGCCAGTTTCTCCGCGTCATGGCAGAACAGACAGCCTCTGAAGCAAGGGGTCAGATGGAGGCAGAGAAGGGCCGCGCCACCACGCGTGCTCTGGCTGCCCTCCCGTGCCAGCCCCATGTGCTGCAGGAGCCGGAGCATCATCCTGGGTGCTACCTTTGTGACAGGCAAGCCTGAGCGGCGGCTTTAATCCCAGCTGAGCTGACAGCAGGTCCTCTGACAGCCCAGGCAGCTGCTGGCGTCTGCCCTCCACCCCATCACCTGCGCTGCAAGTGGGGTGCTTGCTGTTCGTATTTTATGCTTCACATCTGCGTCTGACAAGGAGCCACGCCGATAACTGGCTTTATTTTCCTACCTGCAGCTCTGCTAGGGGGACTGCTGGGCTGGTGGCTGAGCCTTTCGGCATCAATTCTGCTGCCTGGCTGGGTGAGGAGGCTGCTGGATGGCGGTGGCACTGCAGCGTGGGCCAGGCAGCTCTCTCAGGACCCATCTCTCTGCCCTCTATAGGCCCAGATGTCTGGGGCAGGCTTTCCGGACGAGTGTGCTGGTCTGCTGGGGGCTGCCTGGTCCAAAAAAGTCATGCAGAAAATGCTCACAAGCATCCCCTGCATGGTACAACCTCTGGACTGCATTCAAATTAGTGGCTTCGAGGCCAAAGCCTATCAATCACCCTGCATTTGTACCGTCTAGTCCTCTTCTCACAAATGGAATAGTTTCAGGGGTTTATCTTTCTGCCAGCCTCCTAAAATCTACGGGCTAGAACTTCATTGAACATAGCCGCGATCGTAACTGGAAAAAAAAAAGACTCATTTTCTAAATGTTTTTCACCATTGGATGCTTCATCTGAGTACTGAGATAAAGCCAGATGCCTCTCTGAGTCTCCTTGCCATTAACTTTCTCCACCTGTACGCTGACAGCAAACTGTCATTTCAGTCATCTGTCAGTTGTCATTCCAGCTGCCCTTCCTTGTACCTTTCCAAATGTACTATATTTTCCCTGCGATACGGAGACAAGGAGAAAGCTGAGGGGAGTTATGATAGAGGTTTACAGAACCACGAGGACAGCAGATAAGTTGAGCTGCTATTCATCAATTCCCCCAGCGCTAGAACTAGCCGAGCACTCATTGAAAATAGATCAGTTTAAAGCAGACAAAGGGAAGCGTTTTTTTATGCAGTGGGTTGTTACTTTTCAGAATTTGAGTGTAAGGCTCCATGGACTGCTTTGGTTGATCACCTCCCTTGCCCAGCTCCCTAGGCAAAATGCGGGGAGCGGAGGGGACACAGTGACTGTCTCTTCTCAGCAGTAATTCAGCCAACAAAGACGATGAATTTCACAGGCTGGGCAAGCGAAGTGGAGCCGTGGCTGGCGCAGAACGGTGACTTTTCCACCCCATCAAGATCACCGGCTGGCTTGGAAGCCTTCTCCCTGGGTACAGCGCTGAGGGCTCTGTGCGCTATATGGATGAGGAGCGAGGGGGTCGGTTTGTAACTGAGTCATAGCAGATTGTCTAGGCAGACCTCTCTGATGTGAAGGCTTCCATTTATTTGTATGCGTTCAGGCTGCTTTGACCAGAAGTTGAAGTGTCTGGGAAGGGAGAAGTAACAGAAGTGCCTCCCTATGGTGGTGGGGAAGTTGCACGTTCAGTGCAAAGCCTGAAGCTGCTGCTTCTGCTTTGGAGTGCAAGCTGTGGTAATGAAATTAAACTTATGGCCTCTTCTGGGAAGTAGGAGGCATCTCTTTAAAAGTAAATACGGGTAATCTCAGTGGTTTTAGGAAGAGGAGTCCTTTAAAGGCATCGTGGAGGTGAGCACTGCTCTCCCCTGATGCTGCCTGCCCGAACCAGAATGAATGTGGGCTCTGCTGGTGCTGGCAAGCTTGGCTCTGCTCGTCTGCTCCCTGCTGTGGGTGGTGGGCAGGTGGGAGCTGAACCCATATGGCTTAGGCTGGGCCATCCTCCAGCACCCGGAGCAGGAGGCTCCGAGCTTGCACCAAGAAGTGGTTGCCTGCAGTGTTCCGGCTTCTGGCCCCCAGAAAAAGACACTTGGGGTCGAGCTGGTGTCTGGGAGCAGCCGAGGGCTTTCAGCCAGCTCAGGGGATGGGAAGGGCATCGCCTGGCTCTTATCTCCGATGGCTTTCTCAGGAGCCATCTCTTTCCCTCAGCTGAGGGCAGCAGGGTTATTTCTCTGAATGGTGCCTTGTGAGGAAGGAGGAGGAAAAAAAAAGCACTAAGTCAGATACAATAATTTTCAATCTGAGAGTTATTTAGACTTTGCGCGTCCTTTGTAAGACACAGAAATCCTCAGTATAAGGTTTAATGGCTCAAGGGCCGAGAGGAGAAGGTAAATAATTCTTACGCTTGATATAGAGATGGTTTTCTCCTTGTTTGTCAGATATGATAGATGTCACCCACTGGTCGCCTATTGTTATTCTGTTGTTGCTTGTCACAGTCACACCTTCCATTGAATCCTATTCTTCTCTCTTTTTCCTCTCTTTCTCTCTTGGCACCCGGCTTGCAAGTAATTTATGTATGACAATATGAGACTAATTCTGTTATTATGTCAAAGGGAAATTGAATCTGGGGCTTTAGAGCTGCATCTGGGAGGAATCTTCAAATGAATCTGGAGTGCAGGAAAACTCCATGTTCGATTCATTCGCTTGTCACACTGCCTGCCAGATTAAGTCATTATGAAGGGCAGAGGAGGAGAAACGAAGGAAAAAAAACCACAGGAGTTAGACTGAGGAATGAAAGGGAAAGGAGGAGAGGACAGAAGAATGAAGACTGAAAATAAAAGGGACAAGCTGAGATGGCAAACACAGTAAACTGATATCAGTAACCATTCAGATAAACCTTCAAGTGCATGCTTAACATCAGGTGAAGCAAACGTTTGAGTAAAGCCCTGAGTGAAGGGCTTAGCTGGATTTTACTGTGTCGGTGAAAATGGGAGCAGAAATGCGGGGGTTGATAGGAGAAGGGTCAGAGCAGATTTAGCAAGGCCTTGGCTGCTCTGCTGGAGGAGGGTTTCTTGCATTGCCTAGCAGGGCTGCAGCCATACAAGCAGTAGGGCCGTCGTGGGTCTGTGTTCCATAACATTTCATTTAATGCTGGTCCTGCCATCGTTCACTGGCACCTGAGAGGTTTCTGCAACTTATGTTTTTCCCTTTTCAAAGCCCTGAGAACCACAAAGACACATCCAATCCACAGCAATTTCCACCTCCCTTCCCATAAATACAGTTTAACGAGTCTTCCCTCCCTGGTGCCTTTTTGGCCCTTGGTCTCTCTGCTTGAGGCTGAAAAGGAGGAAGAGACGGTGGCAGAAAGAAGGACCTTGTCTGCTTAACAGGTGAGGGAGAGGCAAAGCCACCCAGCAGGTGCTGAGAGGTAGCTTTTGGTGTTTTAAAGCTGGAGGGAAGTGAGGCAGGTGAGACAGCAAGGTCTGAGCTAAGCAGCAAGCATAAAAGGTATTAGGATGTGGATCTCACGCGTGGAACCAAGGTATCTGAGTAGTGTTCCAAGTCTTTTCTAGGCTGAACCCAAAATAACTGATTTAACTAAGACTTTGAGTTTCCCTTGAAGGTATCCCAGCCCTGCTGAGGAGCTGGGCTTTAATGCTCCGGGGCCTTAATTGCCTACTTACAATTTGGAGAAGATAATGTTTTGTTTTTTCCATCCACACAGCCTGCCTTCTCTGCACACAGGCAGTGCTGCCACTTTATCTTTTCCATGAGATCAAGATTTCTGCTGAGGAACAGTTGTAGCATAAAGCAGGGTAATCAGCAGGGAAATGTATTAGAGGGAAGATATGTAAGGCAGTTTCTACAGCAAGAAAAGGAGGATGCTGAATGTACCAAAAATGGGCTGACGTGGCTTCGGCTTTTCCCAGTGGCTGGAATACTAAAGGATACCTTCTGTCTCTTTTGCCAGGTAGCTTGTGCTACATTAAAACAACATGTTGAAGGAGCAAAACTCATCAATACCCTTTTATTCCCAGCGCTCAGCGCGCTGTACTTTGCTGTGCCTGAGCTGTAGCTACGAATAACATCCTTCTCGCTTTGGACCTTGGTATTAACGCGGTTCTGCGGCCTCCTTCGTGTTGCTCGGGCACAATTTGCATACCAGTGTGTGCGTGCACATGTGTGCATGCTTGATTACCTTGAGTTTGTTCATGATGCCTTTTTGCACAGCTTTGCCCCCCGTCTGCTGTAGAGTTGTGCTAATCCCGTGTGTGGAAGGATCGGCAGCTCCACCACCCTCCCACACCTCTCCCATTCACCGGCATCCATCACTTCAGTTCCTGGTGCTGCTTTACTATTAATTGGCTTGTGTAATCTCTGAGATTGTTATTTATTAATAGACCGTTCTGACTGTAGGAAAGTTCATTATTTAAAGCAGGAGAATGAGAGATCCAGAGGAACAGATGGATACATGGAAGTATCAGAAGAAGAGCTAGTTAAAATTCTAGGCATGTGCCGAGCTTTGACAAAGGATGGAAAACAGAATCAATCATCATTATCTAGGAGAAAAGCCATCAGTCTGTGTTAAAAATAAGCACTTTGTGTATTAAGCCTGTGATGCCAGACTTCCAAGAGTTTTGACTGGTAGCTGCAGACCCCGAGGTTAGACAGCTGACTGGGGAGCACTGCTGGGCGCACAGAACAGCAGACGAAAAGGGAGGAAGAAATGTAAGCTGGAAAATGCAAAGAGTTGCTTTTGATGTCCGTCCAGTTCTGACTGGCTGTAGACAAGAGTATTCATTGATGGCTGTGTTAAAAAAGTCCCCCCTGAAATGCTAGTGCTGTTTAAAACTAGCGCGAGCCTTTCAGCTAGCGGTTAAGGGCTGCTTTGTGCATCAGCTGGGGAAAGCAGGCTGGGAAAAGACCCCTAATCTGTATCCTAATAAAAGAACTTCCCCGTTTGAATGATTTGATTTCCCACCAGGCTTCTCAGCTGTCTTGGCAAGGTGGATTCTCCGTGGAAACTCTGATAATCGCCTGCGAGTGCCGGGAAGGTGTCAACGCCGAATGCGGGGAAGCGTCGGGCAGAAGGAAGGGTTTGCTCGGGAGCTGGGAGGGACTGGTGAGTCAGCCAGGCCTTGAAGGTGGGTAAAGTGAGTCAGAGCCAGGCAGAATTGCTGTCACACTGAGTCGGTGACAAAGATGAGACAAGAATCTAGGACTTGAATCCTAGACAATTCTCCAAAGCCCAGCTCACGCCGGTTCTTTTTTTCACCGAATTTGTTGTTCTGGTACTTGCAAACGAAAGCTTTCCCCCGCAACAAATACAAAAATATTAAACATTATATCTCTGTTGGACCCCTGCATGTGAAAGCAAAGGTCAGTTCCATTCTGAACTATTGCTAAAATGATTCTAATTGCCTTCAATTTCCCACAGGGGAATTTATCTGCCATTAGCAGGCCCTGAAATATTCAAATGCAACAGGCAAGCCAGCAAGCAGTGCTGCTCCGAGCTACCCCGCAGTAATTGGTTAATGGCAGAGCTGCTGGGTAGGAGGTAAACAGATCTGCTTTTTCTAAACCTGAAGCTTATGTCATGGCTGTTCCTCCAGACAAGGTTGTTTCTGGCTGCGTTCGGGATGCACTGAACCCTTTGTGTGTTTCTGGGCCCAGGCAAGGCACACCTGACATCTGTTTTTTTTTTCTCCTTGCTTGGTGCTTGCCTGGACTCTGAAGCGTTTGTCCATGCACAGAGAAACCAGAACCCAGACCCAATTTGTGTTATGATCTAAAGACCTTTTTCTGGAGAGAGAGAAAAAAAAAAAGAATTTCTTCTTCAGTTTCCTTCTAAACTTGGAGATTTCCTGGCATGTAACCTCTTAAACAGCAATGCTTTTCCCTCCCCCAGTGAGCACTGCTCCCTTGGAGCCATTTAGGGTTTTTAAACTCTCTCTGTTTCCTAAGCTGCTGCTCTTTGCTTCGCGAGGGCAACTGAAGATCATCTAATAACGTACAATTTCACTTTTCCTTTTCTCCCCCTCTCTTATTGAGCGCAGACAGATTGCTCTTAACCTACGCATCCCCTTCATACCTGGCTTCCTTTTTTATACCTGAAATGTCAGAAAGGGAGGAAATGAATAATGCTTTGTGTTCTTAACATCTGCATCTTTTACAAGGAAGGGGCGGGGGAGAAGCTGTGTGAGAATTTTTTGTGAAGATCCTCGCAGATTTTCTGTAGGAATTAAGGTGACGGATTCAAGCCTGTCAGAGCCATCAACGCTTTTGGGAGACGTTTGGCAGAGCACAGCAGAAGAAAATGATAGCTGGACATGCGGGAGATGAATCCTGAAACAATTCATGTGATGTTTTCTTTTAGCCCTTGACTGGGGCAAAACCGTGGCTGCTTTCCATGAGTTTTGTTCGGTACAAACTTCGGGGCTTGTTTGTGCTTGGGATGGGGCAACAGAGAAATACCTATTAGATATGTAGAGGGTATTTTGCTACTGATGATATGAAAGGGCCTTGCTCTTTCCACAGACGAGATAAGAAGCTGGTAACAAAAGCTGAGTTGTGGGAGACGCTGTGTGTTCTCTACCAAAGGGTAGTTTTAAAGTGTCCTGGTGAAAGAGTAAAAAAACCCAAACCAACCAAAGAAACAAAAACAAAACAAAACAAACAAAAAAGACGAATGCTAATCTGTCCTTCCATATTGTCTTAACCTAACGTCTGAGAGCTAAGAAATTTATGACGACAAAAACACAGCTCTTTCAGTCCAAGCTTGCTCAAGATTAACTGTAGTTCTAGATGCTGCCACCGCCTGTAGCATGAGCCTCCCTCTGCCCAGCCAGACCAACACAGGCCCCAAATAGCACTTGCTGGCAAAGATAGCCCAGCAGAAAGCAGATAAGTGGGTGTATCTGGGGGCTTGCATTAGTTTCGCAAGCTGTCTCCTTCTTCTGCTGTACCCCTCCTTGTGCACGACGGGGCTAAATGGGGGAGAGGAGCCGAGGGCGGTGCAGTTTGGGAGGTGACGTGACCTTATCAAGCCTCATGTCGAGGCTGTGGCCAAGCTAAAAAGAGCGCTGAGATGCGCACCCATCCCCTGGAGGAGGCTGTCTTTTCGGAGCTGGTTTCCATGGAGGTGGAGTGATGAGTTGAGTGGTGGAAGAGCTGGAGGTGGGCTCCGTCTCCCATCATCAGTTTCTCACCCAAGCAGGCTGGGGAGCTCAGCTTGCTCAGGGCTTCTTTTGCCCTTCAGAAGAGCCACCCTAGTAGGGGGAAAGTAATATCTGCAACTGCTGCCAGTCCTTCAGAAAGGCAGTGGATCAACCCAAGTTCCCATCCATCCTTGGCTCATAAACCATTTGGAGCGTGGCCCTGAGAGACAGGACACTTCTCTTTAGCCTCCCCTCGAGGGGAATTTGAGTGGGATTGGTGGGGGTGATGGATGGTGGGTTTAGAAAACGAAGTCTGAGAGATCAATAGAAGAATATACAACCAATGCATCATGCAAGCTCTTCTTGTCTGTGCAGCACTAAATCAAAAATAATGAATGGCAGGCTTTTCAACCTTGGCACCTCCAGTCTTCCCCAGTGGAACAGCAGCCAGTGACTGATATGGATTATGCTGCTTTCTAGCATATTTCCTTTGCTTTCCTAATAGTCTTGGCATTGAATCATGATGTTCTGTTTTTAATATCCTTTCCTTCCTCCAGTGCTACCTACCTCTATCCCCATGTAATTTCCATCTTGCAGGCGCCTTGCCCATCTTACACTCCCTTTGCTCGTTGTGTGCCGAGGCAATCTATTGCAGGCTGGGTTCCTCTGGAGCTTTTGCTGGTTTATTTCTTAATTTCCAAGTGAGTTACTTCTCCCAGGGGCTCTGTTGCAGCCGTGAACAGTCAGGTGCATCAGGAGCTTTAAATTCCTCTCTGGTTGTGAGCCAGTTCCTGCCGGTGCTTGTCAGACCCGAGACTTGTGTGTGGAAGGGAAATGCACGGGCATGTGAGGAGAGGACATTAAGGTGGCACAAGCTCGCAGCCTGGGCTCTGCATCACTGCTGCCCAAAGGGAGAGCAAATGACAGCCGAAGTTCCTCGGGAGTTAAAATTTTTGAATCAGAGCAGGAATTCACCAACGAGGCACGGAGATTGACTGCCCTCTTCTATCATCCCTCTTACCTTTGCAAGGTCATTTACACCATGAAAAGCAATTGCCTTATTTTATTGCGTTATATATTTGTAATAAACTCTCTTGGTAGCAGCTAAAGTGACACTGATCTAAGCACTGAAATTTTCCTGGATCAGATCTCGCTGCTTGCTCCGGTGGGAATATTTACATCCCTCCGTACAGCTCGGTTGGCCCAGCTGCAAATGACGAGCGCCTTGTTCTTGTGCTCTTGACGTAAATCAGCTGCAAGCTCTGCCCAGCCCCTAGACTTATGCCATTGCGACAAAAACACGTGAGGATATGGTCAGAACATTAGCTTGGCAAAAAGCTCCCGAAGTTACTCCTAAAGATGGTGTAGATAAAGCTGCTTTGCTTTGTCTGGAAAGGGGATCGGTCATGTCAGAGCAGAAGAGGCCAGGAGCAAACTGCTAAAGGGCTTCGTAAACATCAGATTATGTGCCATGGAAAGCCAGGTCTAGGCTTGTGTTTAAATTAAAAAAATAAAAAATAAAAAAGCCTTGAGAACCATATGGGAAATTTCTATTGCATTACATCATGACTGCCCCGAAAGCAACAACAACATTATCATAGGCTTCTGGAAGGACAGAATTGAACAGCATCTTAAGAAACAAGTGCTCCAAAATTTTATTACTGGATGGGGACAATGAGAAAGGAAAAACCTAATTCAAAATCATGACAACAGCACACCCCTGGAGAGAATGCTGAAAACACACATCCAAAAATAAACTCCAGCAAGTGAGAGAGAGAATAATAGAATTGTATCTTGATCTGGCTCTGAATGAGAACTTCTAGAAAGAAATAGGAGAGGCAGAAGATCTGTGTTATCTATCAAGTCAATTGATTGTTGTATCCAAAGCTTGGCTCAGTAATAAATGAGGATGCCACTCATCTGGGTTTCTGGTCTATTTAGAATATTTTTAGAACTCTTTACAAAAAATATTCTGATTAATCTCCTGAATTTTCCTTTGCTCACTGAGACTTAAAGCAACATTGGATGTAATTATCCTGTGACTGGAAGGGATGTAATGAAGGCAGATACAAATCCTTGTGACAGCTTAGAGCGGCAGTGAGAATATTTATCCATCTAGGAACTAAAAGGATGAGTGCTGTGTTAGTGCCTGAGCCTTTTTCATGCACAAAAAAAAAAAAAAGGGATTTAGCTGCCAGTGTGGGCAAAGCTGGTTTTTTCTGTTTTGCAAACAGAGGAACCGAGGTGGAGTCGGAGCCCCAGAAAGATGCGATCATAGATCTGTCTCAGTCGGGCCTGGTGTGGTACCAAGAACTCAGATCTCTGCATCCTACCTTAGGGCTTCAAACCTTCCTCCTGATCCTCAGGCAGCCCAGGAGCTGGGTTTCTCAGCACGATAAAACCAGCTTTCCGGGGCCAGCAAGGTTTTGAAGGCTGTCTTTTTTGGGATGCTGAATCTTGAGGCTGGCTCTTGCACCAAGCAGGCTGGGTGCCTGAGCAGATGCCTCCTTCCCTCCCCATGTGCACCCAGCTGTTCCTGGCATGTGTCTCCCCCTCCTGACGCCCCGCTGCAGATGTCTGGACAGGGAGCTGGTGCCTGGCTGTCCCTTCCGCACGTCTCCTGCAGCGCCTTGCAGCCCCAAGAAGATAAATGTTTGTTAAGCCGCACCTGCTTGCTTGAATAATTCCCCACTAAAGGAGGCCACTTACCAGTAATTCATTACCAAACCTTTATTAGCATAAACAAGGCTGTGAGAAGTAAGCGTAGATTTCCCCGTTCCTTACAGTTTATCAGTTGTGGTTTCTATTAAGATTTACCAGTACATCTTCCCCTCTATTGCTTTCCCACATCTCAGCTCTGCAGCATAATCTTGTCATATTGTGGACATTTATATCTGTTTTCCTGGCTTGTTTTTATGCAGTAGACTAAAGAGGAAAAAAAAAAAAAAACAACAACAACTAACAAACCAAAACAGAGCTTTCTCATTTGGGGGAAAGCAAATGTGCAGCCTGCAGTCTGCTCAGCATCACCTGGCAGGAGGCACGCAGCTATTGCTCAGCATTTCTCCCCCAGCTCCGCAGTGTCTCTTCCTCCCATCCAGCCGAGGGCACTGGCTGAAGGGTGAAGGTTGGAGCCTTCAGTGCCACCAGGTAGCTCCAGCAGCCTGGGTGTTTATTTCCAGATAAAGCTTGTCGTAGCTGGGCCGACAGATAAGGTGTTCTTCCTCCCTGGAGCCGCTAGCTCTGGCCCTTTTGGTCTGCTGCATTAGAAACCTTTGAGGCTTTCTCTCTTTTCTTTGTGTGGCTGCTAGCAATTTAGAGAAAAAAATAAGTGTGGTTTGCTGGTTAGAATTTGGCAAATCTATGCTAACAAGACAAACTAGACGTTCCCAACACCCATTTTGAGGTTCTCTTACCACGAAGTGTCGATAGTACATAAGGAGCGATCGCGGTCAGTGTTGATCTCCAGTAACGACTCTCTGCAGCTTGAGCCAAAAAGCCTTTGGCTTGTAAAGTTTGCAGAATGAGCATGGGAAGAGAGAAATGATGATTATTGTCCACTCAGTTCTGTTGTCACCTCTGGTTGCAGGCTCCTTCAGAGCTGCAGGTGTTTTGTCCTTGCCTGTTATCCTCGAGATATTCCTGGAAGCTATCTCATTTCTTTTGCAAAAGGTTTATTGGCACATCCCCTGCAGTCATTAGCGGGGATATAAGCAGCATCTAAGCTTTGTCCTGGCTCACAGTTCTGGCTCGCTGCAGTCATTCCTGAGATTTCCTACATGGAGGCATTCCTGCCTCCAAATCTTGTGCTGAAATCTCAGCAATGAATGGGTTTAAAGAGCTGCGATGAGCCATCCTGTGACAGGAGCTTGTAGCATCCGCTGCGAAGCTGCTGTCACACCTTATACCAGCCAGGATGTCGGGAGAATTGTCAGAAAAACTCAATCTTTGCATTTTTGTTTTTTCTTTCCAGTTTCTAACTTAAACCGCTGCTAAGAATACACGACGCTACTTGCTATCTAGAGCTGAGGAGGTTCCATACCAAAAGTGGTTTTCCATCTCTTGCTGCATACTTCTGAAGCCCTCGAAGTGCAAACAATTTCTGCTCTTTCTGTATGCATTGTACTCGTTCTTTGTGGAACACATTATGCAATGTACCTCTTCAGATTCTGCTCTCTTGTCACAGCAGTGAGTGATCTTAATAGAGGGAGATATTTTAAATGAGCGTTGCCTTAAACTTTTCATAGGGAAGGCAGCACGTGGGGAAAACAATGAAACTGTACCTAACGCAGTGATTCACTTTGATTTCATTTTTGAGCTTATAAACCAAAGAACCCATGTTTTGTAAGTAACGTGCGCAACAGACCAACTTCTCAGCTGGAGTAAGCTGGCAACATGCTAGGGTCACAGGAACGATGGGTTTTGCTATAGCTGAGAACGCCTTCTGATGTCAAGTAGAAGTACTTCAGTTTCCAGGGAATGCGATCCCGTCTGACTAACATGGAGGAGTCGAGTGAGCTGAAAGGCACTAATTGGTTCTCCCGTCAGGGGAAGACTCGTGCTTTCAGCTCTGTCCCAAGTTCAACGTCAAGCAGAGAAAAGAGCTGCAGCTCTGCGACCGATACCATGGGGCGAGCGGTGGTGCTTGTCTTATTCGTTTCTTTAACTGAAATTGTGCCTCAGTGAGCGCAGCCCCTCACCAGGCCCAGGTGCTGCTTCGGAGTGCTTTGCATCTGGGGAGCACGAGGTCACTTTGGGGTCCCGGGTCACCAAGGGAAGTCTCTTCTAACCTGAGAAGCATCTTGCAGAGGAGGTGCTGGAAGCCCAGGGAGTGTTGGCTGCCCCTCTGCCTTCAGAAAAGGCGCACACCAAAGGAAAGAGGCAGTTGAGGACCCCCTGCTTTTAATTTAAAGATGGAGAAGTTGATGAATGAGTCTTTCCATGTGGTTTCTTGCTGATGGTGCGATGGGATGACTTTTTGTTTCAGCTGTTTCAAGTCGCTGTGCTACACGGAAGGAGCTGTACTTCCCCTGTCTTGTCCAGTGTGCTCCTGACCTTGGAGGTTTGGGAGAATTGTCTGTCCCTGACTCACCTACTGCCTTAGGCCTGGGGGGTGCACAGCAGAAACGCCTCTCAGATCAGAAGGGAAGATCCAAAAAGACATTCGTCACCATGATTACATCAGTAGATTAGCGGGAAGCTGGGGAGGGTGGCACAGAAGAGTCCCCTTCCGACTGCAGACCCAGAGAAACAGGATTAGAAGGAAAAACTTGGGAGGGGAAGAAGAGGAACATTTTCCGTGGTATTTTCAGCCAAAGAGCTTGGTCTAATCCTTGGCCTCCCCTGAGGCTCTGCATGACCTTCAGCCAGTCGCTTCCGTACGCGCTAAGCAGGGTTTGATTGCGTCGATCACTTCAAGTCTCAGGATGGCAAACGCCACGCAAGAGCTAAGCGCTAATACAACTTTTAATCAAATGCAGCTACAGGTGCTTTACTGCAACCTTTATAGAAGCAGTCCCTCCCCGTGCCAGGGTCCTGTGGGAGGGAAACCTGCTGTCACCCCCCGCCAGCCCAGGGCGGCTCAGCACCTCTCGGGATGAGGGAAAGCAAAGCCATTGCTCTTGTGACACCTGAGGCCAGATAACGCCTGGCACTGGCCGACTTAGCCTTGAATACATATGTATTAATCGCTGTGAACCTCTTCAGTGACCTTTTGGAGAACAAACTTGCCGGCAGTCAGGGTGCTCCTGTCCCGGTCTGCAGCAGGAGAGCAAAGGTCTCCCAGAATGATTCTCTCGTGAATCATTCAGCTTTTTTTTTTTTGCTCTGGTCCAACACCAGACTGCGTACAACTCTAAAGAACCTGTTCATTGTGTAGGAGCAAAGGATTAAGTTTAGTGCCTGCAGAATTGTATGCAATTCCTCTCCCAAAGCTGTGCACTGCGGGGAATAGAGAAGATCATACCTTATGCTGACATCTTCCAAACTCACCAAGAGATACAGGGGCTGTTTTAGACTTGCTGAGACACCGTCAAGCAGTTTGGCTCTGCAAATGGGCTCTCAGGCTTTAAGGGCTCAGTTACTCGGGGTGACGTGAGCAGCATTTGTTCTCTGGAGGGATGACGAGGAGGGGAAGGTGGGTTCTGTCTCCCACAGCTGGGTGCCCACCACCAACTCACAAGATCCTCGGTTTTCCTCTCTATAGAACGGAGCCATAAATTTCCTGCTGTCTTTGGAAATCCTAGGATGAAATAGGGAAGCACAAATCAATGGTTATGGTGAAGAAGGGAAGGATATAGAGCAATATAATTGATATTCTCATTTCTCAGGCAAAATGATTTAGGGCTTTGTTTTTAAAGAGCATGGAGATTTATAAACTCACAAGGCCAGGCTGTCTTCTGGTGTAAATTGTCATTGCTATTTCAGTTAACATCAGCTGTGATTCTGGGCCATGGCTGAATTTCTGTAGCTTATTAATAGGATTCTGTTGACTGTTATCATTTGGTTTAAGCAACACTTTCTGTCTCATAGTCTACATATCTCTAAAGCCATTCTTCACCTGGGGCTGTGTTGATGAAACTGATTAGCAGAAGGGAGGGAGGAAGAAATGTGTTCGTGGTGAAAAGGGCAGTACATCAAGCTAAAATGCAGGAGAAATGCTGAGTTCACAGAACGCACCAGGAATTATTAACCTTTGCACGAAAGCTGTGCTGCACGATGGTGGGGAATTTGCCGAAGTTGGGCTTCAGCATCTCTCTGACACCCTTTGGCACACGGGGAAAATGCCGCAGCAGCGTTGATGGAGAGCCTGCTTTTTCCTCTTCCTTGACATCTTCATCCAGCTACTTCAGAGCACCTCTGCCTTAGTTCAGCCATGAAACAACACTTGGCTCTCCTTGAATCTTTGCCAGGTAATGTGTTAGAGGGGAATTTCTCTGCACAGCAGATTGCAGTAGGCATTTCCACTATGGACATGGATGCTTTGAGAGTCTGGAAAGAGTTTTCAGCCACACGTATGGATTCATCTGGAGGCACTGTAAGAGCATCCCAGTCTGCTGTCGCAGCCCTGTGACAGGCTGACGTGGTCAGATCAGGGCGCGTCTGTACCCATGTGGGGAAAATTCAGCTTCCAAAGAAACCATTTTGGGGTTAGTTGTGCCCTTCTGCCCTTTTAGAAAGCAATGCATGTATCAGTTCTGGCATGGAAATGCCATCGTGAAACCAGAACGTGATCAGCTCCTTGGAGACGTGCACTATGAATAGTTTGAATCCTTTTGAAATAAAATGTTTTGGCTTCGGATGCGTTCAAATGTTTTGTCTTTCCGAAAATAAATAAATAACGTTGCTTCCCTTCCTACCTCTTCCCCTGAAGCTGCATTATTTAGTAAATAAAGTAAAAACCTAGTTTGGGGAAGAAACAAATCCCTTGAAAATTAAATAACAGCTTAACAGGAAAGGTTGATTGATGTATTGTTTGACATCTAGGAGGTAGGCAGCTATCTAGATGTGGCGTGTCTGGCTAAATCGCTTTCAGTCTCTTTTCAGAACGCAGTGTTACCAAAGGTTACATGCTCGGGAAAATAAAGCATAATTGCTCTGCATCACCATCTAGAGAGCACAGTTAGAATTAAGCCTCTACATTCCTGCCAGTAAATGGTATAACATCACAATTTTGATGGGTATCCTTTCTGGTTTTAGTGCTATTTACTCTCTAAAGCAGCCCCTATTTATAATATATATTCTATTGCCACATCTGCTTTGTCCATATGGAAAAGAATTTTCCGTTTTTACTCCCCTTCCATATGGAGCAGGAGGCGGGCTTTTGGTGAATGTGGGCAGGTTAGAATGGGGATAAATAATAGGAAACACTTCCAGTGTCAGCCACCTTAGAAGCAAAATATTTTGACCTGTTCCGGAGCTGGCCTTCTCCCAAAGGGAGCTGTGATCTACATCTCCGAAGCGCTTGAATATTGCCAGTGACAAAGCACGCCGCCGAGATGTGCGTTGTAATTCATATTGTGTCGCGCGTGGTTATATGTTGCTACAAGAATTAACGATGAAATGATGAATGCTGAGCTTTGTTCCGTCTCTCCAGGAAAATGCCTCTATTTGGCTAGGGTGCATTGTAGGATTACTTTTTGTTACCGAGGTAGAGTCCCGTGGGCCAAGGTTTCCCCTCTGACAGCGCACTGCCGCAAGCTGCCTGGGATCTTCCTGTGAATAATGGAACGTTTGCAGGTTTTAATCAGATGCAATTTTGCAAACGGTTTTTATGATTTAGCAAGTCCATTAAAACTGACATTTGTTCTGCTCTGACACTCGTGAGGAGCTCCACAGAGCATAAACACTGGAAATTACTTGTAGGGAAGAAGATATTAAAATTCCCCAGCCCTTTTGTGTGCTTGTCGGAGAAATTCTGTTACCTTGTGCAGTGCCAGCTTGGAGCCGAGCCACTTGGTATGTGCCTGAGGTTTTTCTCTGCGCGCTGACTTGGGGCAGGGTGCTCCAGGCTGTCGTAGAGACAAAACACATGTACTTATGGTGACGTGCCTCTTGCGTGCTTTACAGAGCTATATCTTAAGGCTGAAGCAGAGGCTAAGTTTAAGTGGATGGGGGACGTGACCCTTCGGAGCAGAAGGGTTAGTAAATGCAATGCGTCTTATTAAATGTGTGTTGTGTGAAAACAGCATGTGTACCAACTGTTCCTTCCCATCTTCTCCTCTATTTATGACCTGAATTTATCCTAGTTCCACAGTAGACTCTTTGCAGGTTTTGCACAAAGGTTAAACCAAATCCCATTCATATCTCTGTGGAGTCCAGGGCAGTTTCAGTGGAGACTGGTCCCCTCCTCTTCTCTATCCAGCCCTGTTTTCCTAGAGAAAACATGTTCCTGGAGTTCAGGTCCTGTCTGTCCCTCCAGGGCTCCTCTCCAGGAAGAAGACCTGCCCCATCATGTTTGAATATCAGTTTGGCACTCAAAGTGAGTCCTCCAGAAGCCTTGTCTCTTTGATATGAAGCTAACATCAACATTTCAGCTGTGAAACACAGCCTGCAGATTGACAGCTTTCAGGAAGCAGGTTTTTTTCCATCCCTGATGCAGTTCTTCTCACTCGTCCTATTCAGACAGCAGTACGAAGCCCCTCTTAGAGGGGAAGAGCTCTCCAACAGCGTCTGGAAATGCATCAAATAGTCTGTTTTTTTTTCCCCAGCTGTCATTTTTGCACTGGTTTATTTTGTGCATTTTTTAAAATGTTTTTGCATATCAATTGTGGATTATTTCAAGCCATACCTTCTCTTGGCATGGAAGGCTTCTCACAATTTACAGCTGTCATAGTGGTCCTTGCCAGGAAGGGCAAGGCTGGGGTTTAGGCAGTTGAGCTTCCAGGGATTACTCTGAAGTTCCTTCCAACCTTGCATTTGAGCGTGCTGCGTGGACTTTCTTTCTGATACTAGCTCCCAACTGCAGGACTGAAGGGTTGTTCTTGTTTTCTCCTCTTGGATATTTAACTATATTTACCATAAAACCCAAACAAATAAACATAAACCCTGACTGGCAATTGTATAAAGGCTTGGTGGGCAGTAAGAATATACTGATAATGGCCAAGATATAATTTCTCATGCAGAGGGAAGCGCTAATTGTTCCTAACTCCAGCATGACCCGTGGGTAAGCCTGGGAACCAGGCTGGCATTAAGGGGTGGGCAGGATTTCTTTGGCAGGTGCGTGTCCTTCAGGAACAGATCTCCTGGAGGTGCTAGATCTTCAGTGGGGATCTCGGTAGCATCTGTGGAAGTGGGAAGCGCTGGGAAGAGACAGATCAGTACGTAGGTGGCTGTCTGAAGTTACCAAGATACAGGCAAATGCCCAGCTGGGGGGGAATCTGGCTGTCTGGAAACAGCAACTTGGGCTTTGTGCGAGGGGGGAGGTGATGAAAAATGACGGCACCTATTGCGAGACGCTGAGAAGCGAGGACTTGTCTTGATTAGAGAACGTGGAGGCTGCAGGCTGTGACTGGTTTAAAAAAAAAAAAATCTAGACTGATTTCATTTGAGATGCAGTGAGGAAGGCCCCAGGATCTGATCAGAGGCTGGATGTGAACCCACTCCAAAATTCCAGGGCAGATTCTCTATTGCTCTTCCCATCCTCTTGCGGGCTTCTGCACTTCTCAGTTCCCTTCGAGACCACGAGCAGATGAATTGCTGCTCGTGTTATCCGCTGCCAGCAAGGAAAAGCTCGTGGTGTGTTCCCTACCTTGAGGGCAGTGTTACCAGAAACTTCCCCTTGCTGTTACGATCGCTCCTGTTGCACTTCATAGCAGCATGCAGCAGGATGTGCCTGTGATACCTGCAGCCTTCATTTGTAGTCCTAGGAGCTTTAGATAAGCATCAGGAGCTGGATCCTTGGGCTGTGCAAATTGGCTCCATTTTGCCGCCGAAGTAAGTAGAGCTATTCTCTGTTAAAATACTTGAGAAAAATCTCACTTATCTGCTCCCTAGGGCTGAATTAGGTGAGCATCACATAATCTTTAATGTCTTTCTCCTCCCTCCCCCCTAGGAAGACAAGGGAGTCCTATTATCGCCAATTTTCCTGATGGGAAGCTGGGGTCGGGCAGGCAGCGATGTGCAAGCTGTGTCTCATCAGACGCTGCCCACAGCCCGAGGCACACAGCCCGAGATCTCTGCGCATCTCACCTGGCCTGCCAGGCTCTGCTCCTCAGCCACGTTTAGGTGCCTGATTTCTCCCGAGGTATTTAGAGGTTTAATCCTTTTAAAGAGGCGATTCAAAGTTGCTGGCTGAAATAATCTCATTGGGTTCTGTATCAAAGCAGGCGCTACACCTGGAAGTCAGGATTAGCAGGCTAAACACCACTCCTGCTTTCTCCTCCCCATTAGTAGAGAAATCCCCGAATCAAGTGCCCAGCCTCTCTGCAGCCCCAGCTTTCCCAGCCTGGTGACTTCCAGTTACTCAGGAAGGACCTTTCCTTCTCCTTTTTGGAAACTCAAAGCAAAAGCAGCGCAGGCTGGCAGCTCAAATTCCCATTACAAAGGCTTCCCTGCTCCTGCTCAGATTTAAACTGTCACCACAACGAAGCACCAGAAATGAGCAGATTGAAAAGCAAAAGCTGTGTGATGCTTGATGTCTTGCAATGTGTTAACAAGCCCCAAATTTACACTGTCAGTAAGAACCCCCAAGGAAAAGTGGAAGCAATTCCAACCAGGGGAGTGTCTCCCATCCTGCTGCTCTGGCTTTCACTTCTAATTTTGGCAAACAAAGTAAACACGGAAAACACAGTGTTTGTGCAAATTGCTCTTAGAGAAATATGGACTTATTCTGAGCTTCTTTTGAATTTGTGTTTTAGGCTGTGATTGCACAACAAAGGAAAAGTATTTTGAGATCAAGGCTGAAAAGGAATTGCTGTTTGCCCACAAAATAAATGGTGCGGTTATCTTCTCATCTCCGATCAGTTTTGATTTAAATTAATCTGCCACTTGAGTGTTCAAATCCCTTGGGTTGCCTAAGAAATGATGCATCGAGCTGATAACATGAGCTGTCTACGTTCTGCTCTGGAGCTGTCACCGCTCCAGCACTGCAGACCCATGTTGGGGTGCTGTGGGGCTGCTGGCACCCCGCAAGCCCACGCTGAGTGACCCAGGCAGGGTTTAGAAACACTTCTCATACTTAGAGCAAAATACTTGTTTGTCCCCTGCATTAATCTCAGTTTTCTACTCTTTTCTATTTTTTATTTTTCTTATCATGGAAGCGTTCGTTGAGGGATTTAGAGGTTAGGAAACCCGTGCACCTTATTGCCACTGCAGGAGCGCAGCGCGTGTGGAGGTGCTCTGATTTCTGCAATCTTTGCTGCCATCGTTCCTAGAAGCAATTGAAAAGGGAGAGAAACTGGAGGAGGTACAGAGGGGCCATCCAGTTTGCAGTGCCACAAATGAAACATTATGAAAAATGCCTGCCAACTGAGAGAATTTATCATCAGGGAGCTGTCAATCAATTGCAGAAAAGTAAGGGGGAGAGAGGAGAAGAAACAATCAAAAAAAAAAAAAAGCACAAGTCCTTTTATAAAACCCTTATTTTAAGTAATGTTTGCTAAATTACTTTTTCTCTCAAGCTCAAAGAATAAAATATTGGTTCTTTTTTTTTTTACTTTTGATTCTCAGTTCCGAAGTATGTTAACATTTTTTTTTTAAGGGAGGAAAGAGATGAAAGGATCAGTAGATGTTTGGGATCCCAAAGCCACAACCGTCATCGTTACGCCCCACAGTCAAACACGACTGCCCCTGAGCTAATGGACCTGCAGAGTTCAGTGGCTGGAAAGGGAGATAAATATTCAGGTCTTACCTTTAATGCAAAAGTCTGTGAACAGAGATGACATTTCCTGTGTGTTCTCTGCATGTTCAGCTCTTCCTTGTATTAATGTAAATAGAAAAAGAGCTTGGATCTGAGGGAGAGCTGACCTCACCTCTTGCCCTTCCTTATTTTTGACTGACAGGCACTGAAATTGCTTGGTTTGAATGTCAGGAGGAAGAGGTGCAATAATACCCTTTGATATTAATCATCACAGGTGCATGGGAAATAAAAAGAGGGAAGGCATCAAAGTAAAATAAAAATGCAAACTAAGTTTGCACATCTTTTGGCTTGCTAAGGTTATTAGGTCTTGCCTCTAGTGCTGTCCTGCCTGTTATCCTCATGCAAATCCAGCCTACTTTCCACTGCTTTCAGGCTTTGCTGCCCGCAAAAGAAAATTGTGTGGTGGCTTCATTCATTCACTACCGCATTGGCACTGATTTTCTTTCACTCGTGCCCTCCTCTTCCTGTGCTGGGAGCTGGGAGGGGGAGCGGAGACACTTTGGGTTTTGTGTTTGCATTTCAACAAGTGCTCTGCTTGTAAATGTTTACTTAAAATCAGGAAGCAAAACCTGCTTTCCAGTGGCTTTGCTCCCTTCTTGCAGCACGACAACATTCAGAACCACAGTGTCTTTAGTAAACGTCCCCTATTTCCTCAATTTCCATTTGTCTGTTTTTAAACAAAAAGCAGCAGGAAAACTTCTAGGACATCTGCAGCTTGTGGACGTATGAGTCTCCAAGTGTATTTATTTTTTGGTTGCAGAGGTCTGTGATCCCTCCAGCTTTTTTTGTGCGCCGTGACTCGAGGGGCTTGGAACAGATCTCGACGGGCAGTGATTGCAGGGCATTCGTTCAAGGCAGTGCAAAGGCAATTTTCGACGGCTAGGCAAGGCCATCAGTTGGCTCCCATTGGTAAAACGGAGGCCATGCCATTTAATTTGCTGTGGAAGTTTAGTTAGATATAGGGAGCTGAACAAAAGACCAGCTACAAAGGAAAATGAGCATGGAAAAGAAAATATGGAGCTAAATAAGAGGTATTCAGCACCACTACAGCTATGGGCTCGCCTTTTTTGTGACTGTTTTACAGATGTGCTAAAAGCCTAAATCAGGTGGCTCTTATGGGTTGCTGATTGCCTTTGCTGTATTCAGATTGCAGGGCACGGAATATTATCCTCAAACAAGGGTCTCATCTGGAGAGCTCCAGGCACGCTGGCGATGGGCAGGAGACGCGATCTTACCTGCTTCTGCATTCCGGACAAGCGGTGCCAACGTTTCAGGTCAGCTTTTCACCTCCTTCTGTTCCTCGGTGGGATTCAGGCTGGGGGTCTGGAGATATCGCTGATAAACTCCTCAGAAATGCAATGAAGTAAGAAGGTGTTTGGGAGAGAAAGTGGACAGAGGTGATTCCTATTTTGTGTTCTTACTGTGAGGCTGGGAAGGAAGGAAGGAAATCTCGAAACAAAATGTGATTGCTTTTTCAAAGCCCTGTAAAGCTTCAGCTCAGTGTAGGAGATCATGACAAGGTTAGATCGGTTCTTTTATTTAATCCAATCAAATTCATTCTGGGTCCTGATTTTCTAGCACAGCATGAAAAGTCCCTGATGACTCTGATACAAGTCTGTTATTACCTAATTGCTTTTCCATAAGGCTTTCACCTGATAATTCGGATATTGTTACAGCTGCTGAAACCTGATAATTCTTCTACACTGCAATCTGCCTATATTTATTATTACTCGTGCTGTGGGAACAGTTTAAGGCTCAGAGAGATCAGGTCCTCGTTAATGACTACTGCTGCAGGCACCATGAGAGACATTCAGAAAAAAAAAATCACAAAAAATCAAAACGTGTTGAGGAGGAACATCAGGGTCCCAGGGGCTGGACTCGATCGATGATCCTTGTGGGTCCCTTCCACCTCAGGATAGTCTGATTCTGTGATTGTCCCACAAGGCCACTCCATCAGCAGAGTCTAAAAGAGGACCTTGCAATCCTAAAAGTGAGAGCTAATATTTCATAGTAAGCACTACAGAGTTGATTTGTTCAATACTATTTTATTATTATTATTATTTTATTTATTTTTTCTTAAGTCTCTACCTGGGAGTCTGTCCTGGGCTTTCCCCAAGCCGCTGAGGAGAGGATTTCTCCTCGGGTTGCTCAGCAGTTAATGGCTCTCCGAGGGATGCATCCAGACTTTTGCAGCTCATTAGAGGAGTCATTAAGGCTTTGGTAATTAAGCAGAAGGATACTGAGAATTTGATACAGCAAATTCTTCCCATGCCTCTTTGTACTCAGGAAAGGTTTCTCTCTCCTTGGATCTCTGATGGCAGTTATGGGTTCTGCATAAACATATTTATTGATGTGCCTGTGCCAGGGAAAGCTGGGAGGTCCCGTACAAGCAGCATCTCTGCAAGAATCATGGTAATATAATAGTCCATGGCTAGGGCCTCAGGTCTGAGCAGGTCTTAGTTGGACCTGTGGATTGCTCTTCAGAGTAAGGCAGCTTTGTCTTTTGACTTGTTGCAGGGACTTCAAATGTTCGAGGACAGCTTTTATTTTTTGTTTTTCCTTCCCCCCCTTTGGACACGAAGTTGCTTACAATGCCTTACTCTCCTGAGTGATGCAAGTGACATGCTTTACTGTGACATTAGTAAAGCTTTTGGCAATGCCTCCTAAGGCTTTTAATGTGGAAACTGAGAAAGAGGGCTCTGGATAAACAGCTTGTTGGGTAAACAGCATGAAATGGCTGTAACTTGGGAATGGGACGGTTCAGACTGAACACTGGGAAAAATGTCAGTAACGGGGCTGTGTGAGACTGAAATTTGTCACCTCAAAAGGCAGAAGAATCTTAATCTCTGCAAGCTTTTGAGAGCCAAAACCAGAACTGACCAGATCTTCTGATGGTGATCCTGCTCTGAGCGATGGGCTGGGGTAGGTGCTGTCTGGAGGTCTTTTCCAACTGGCTTTATGCGACTATGAAATGCAATGGTGGTTACAGGTAGTGGAAGTTAAAAATAAAGTATTGGTAGATATGAAGCTCAGAATTAACCCTCCAGCCTTGCTGCCTCTGTCTGAACGACTCAGGAGGCTGCTGTCCCTGGGGGTGGGCAGGTGTAGGGACTGGCTGCCATTCCCACAGAACCAATGAAATAAAATACTGTGTAAATCTCCATCTGGATCCTAATAGAGACGATAAACTTGCTTTCCCTCAGCTTCAGCACAGCGGTTGACGGGCACTGTGGGTGGCTGCAGTGGTGCGGGGAAGAGGAGAGATGGGCACTTGGGGAGCTCCTCTGCTCATACAGTCATTATATACTCAGTTACCAACCACAGATTGCTCTGAATCCCACGGCTTATCAGTAATTTCCACTTGCTCTCGTCGTCTGAACAGCCAGTGTCTCTTTATTCACGGCCCCGTGTTACTTCTCTCCGGGAGGCAGCTAATCACTCGTTTCTCTGCAAGACGGAGAGGGCTCGATCTTGCTGTGGCCTGTCGTGTGCCGAGCTTCCCTGCTGAGCTGCCCTCCTGAAAACGGGCAGGGCAAAGTGTGAATGCTCCGGGGAAGCTTTCCTAACTGTCTAACACGAGTTGGGTTCTCTGTGGGCCTGGCTCAGGCACCTGCAAAGCAGCCCTCGTCTTAAAAAACCGTGTGAGCAGAGAAAGGATGCTGTCAGGAGAGGGGACGTTAGGGGGTTGCCTTTGTCAGTCAAGGACATTAAGCCAGGCAGAGAGGGAGCAGGTCTGTCTGAAGATGTCCACAAGGCCACATTTTGAATGAGTGTGACCTGGCACATCACCAGTAAATGAATGCAAATTGCCTTGGATTCATCTACGTCTCTGGACCTCGGTTAGCCTGTACCGGCTCATGTTTTAGCCCACCTGACTTGGCGCTGGCTGGACTATAAATGGGGGGTGACAATGTTCCTGAAACGGTAAAATTCCCTAGAGGAAGATGATTTTTTACAAGCAAGTTTTTAACCTGTGGAATTTTACAACAGAATTTATTTATTTATTATTTTTCTTGAGATGAGAGGCTTGTCTGGAGCAATCCTGAGAGGGCATCTCGCTGTTAAGGGTGGTTTTTCCTCTCTTCCATCAAAGACTTAAAGTATCCTGGCATCTTAGGGAACCCTTTGATAGCCATCTGCCCTTCCCCAGGGTTGTTATGGGAGGGAAAGCCAGTCGGGTGCCTTTTGCTTGGCTTCTTCTCCATCTCCTGGAGCACTGCACAGAGCCTGGCAGCCAGGTGCAGCAAGAGGCAGGGGGTGAGGATGGGAAGGGGTAGTTGGGACCCCGCTGTGTGGGAGAGGAAAGCAAGCGAGCCCTAAGCCAGGCAGGAAGGGATCTGTCCTTGGGCTGGAGCCTGTCCAGAGAGCTGTATGCGTTTAGGCAAAGCTAATGTGACAGTTGCTGGT
The DNA here is from genome assembly GCF_964034855.1 of Anser brachyrhynchus. Taxonomy (NCBI): domain Eukaryota; kingdom Metazoa; phylum Chordata; class Aves; order Anseriformes; family Anatidae; genus Anser; species Anser brachyrhynchus. Next base: position 3,123,121 of record NC_137718.1, read on the forward strand.
TTCTAGACAAGAACTGCTCTGGCCAGATCTAATAAGAAAAGCAATATATAGTGTGAAACCAATATCATTTCAGCCTATGAAGGAGCTACCCAAGCTATGTAGGCCTGAAGGATAAATGTATAAAACTCCCGCAGCTGCCTACAGCATTGTACGTGCTGTCCGTGCTCCATGACAGACACAATTATTTATTGTTTGTCTTACACCAGCACCTAAAGGCTCCCGCGGGGACCTGGACCCTTGCGCAGGGAGAGTTGCTGTCATAAAAACTTTGCACATCCAACCGCTGTTGGGGAATTGAGGCCTGGCACAGCTTGGCTCTCCCCAGCATGCTCTGATGCTGATGGCTTGAGATGCTCGAGATGCTCCCGGCACGCTGTCCCTGTCCTTGCAGCTTGTGCAGGGATGCTCCCAGGGTGGCACACGGTGGCTTCCTGTGCCCCCCATGCTGAGGAGGGGAGGCAGAGGATGCTGCACCACGTCTGCAGCCCAGCTCCCACTGTGCATGCAGCGGGAACTCAGAGGAGGCTCTTGCTACAATAATGGTCAGAAATGGGGATGGGGAGGGGGTGAGGATCAGAGCAAAACGCTGCAAGGAGCTGCCAGCCCGAAACCCGAGGCTTAGCCAGGGAGTGGGGTCTGGGCACTGCCTGCAGGGATCCCGAGCTACAGCTGAATGCCACAGGCATGAAAAATGGCAACAGAAGACCTTCTCTACAGTGTCAATGATTTGTGTGGGCCCCTGTATTTGTTTCAGGAAAGTCAAACACAAAGCTGCCAAAACCTCTCTCTCTGTGCTTGCAACTCTGACAGATTTCCCAAAGCAAATTTTTAATTAGCCCCTTCCTCCGCAGTGCCCTCTGTAATTGTCACCCCCAAGATTTCAGGCTTTTCCCTGCTACGTAACAGAGATTTAGCAGTAGAAGGCTGGAGGGGAGTCCTCATATTACTGAGACTTTAATATATTATACTACAGAACATTAACTGGTACGCCATAATGTATTATCATAATTAATTACAACTAAACTGCAGTTGTCAAATAAATGAACAAAGTACATTTCGTGATGCATTATCCCTGCTTTCTTATTGTTTGTCCTCTTACTTGTTAAGCTAAAAATAATCAGTCTTTTGCAGTTGGTCGTCTTCTTGTCATGTAGTTCCACCGCAGCCGTAGAGCTGCAAGGAGGCTTTTGTGTGCATGTACCTAAAATGAATGTGCTAACAAGCATGAGTATATTAATGGAAAAAAAAGCCCTAATGATAGCAACACAGAGGTCAGGATAACTTCCTTTTTTGGCCTTTATGCAGTAATGTAGAAAAACAAAGTGTTGTGGTGTTGGTAAGTCAGGCTTGTGCTATTTTGTCTGCTTTTGTCAGAGGTAAAAGAAAAAAATTGCATGCCATCCACGCACTTACTGCAAGGAAGAAGAGCAATAATAAAACAGGCCCCTCAGGTGATATATAGACCTTCCTCTAGGTATAGGAGACAAGATCTTTGCAGATAATGTGTGGAATGACCTTCCCAAGGTCTTCTGAGCGTGATCTTCAGCTTCCAAATATCGGCAAAGCTTCACTGAAGGGGCTGGGCTTCATCTGATTTACGCCAGTTCAAGCTCATTTGGCAATTGTGGATAGCAGGAGGAAAAAGTTATGCCTTGGGTTAGTCAATTTGGTGGAGATCATCAGGCAGCTAAGTCCTTTTCCATGGGTGTGATTGAGCTCTTCTTGTTCAGAATGGCCTCATTAGCTTCTAAAGAAAAAAAAATTGATCATCTGAGCGCTAACCTGGTGGAGCGGGGGGAGGCTGTGCACAGAAATCCACAAACCTGATGTACAAAACCTTGGGTTTGAGCACGTGCGCCTGTGTGAAAGCACACAGTGCTAGCTGTAGGAGATGTAATGCCACTTTCGTAACCAGGGCAGGAAATTTCCCTGCTGAACAAAGCCTGTGTCTGCCCCCGGACACTGGCACAAGTCCCCAGGCAGGTCTGGGGCCGGTGGCTGGCACCTTGCCCCCCGTGGGGACGCAGCAAGGAGCCCGAGCTGCTTCTCCATCACTTACTGTCGCTAGGTGGGCACCGTAATATTCTGCGAGGCAGATGCTCCTGTCAGTTGTTTTGTTTCCTTGCCAAGATGCATGTTACCTCCGGGAGCCCTTAGGGGTCCATTTACCAGGGATAATTAATTAAATTAACAGCCTTTTGTAGGCGTGCTGGAGGTTCATGTAACAAGTGTGCTTTGAAACAAGGCGCTGGATTCCAACAGCCGTTGGTAAACTGTGCTGGTTAAAACTCTCTCGGCCACATCTTTCACTGGTATTAATCAGAAAGCAGTCAAATTCTGCCAATTTACCTTTTGCAAAGACCTGGCTCCTTTTATCTTTCTTCTTCTCTTTCGTATTTTCCCCTCTCTCTGCTCGGTATAGAAAATCTGTTTTTTCACGCATGCCAAAGACCAAAATCTTTAACCACTCCCTGTCAGCATGATTGCACATTGATTGTTCATCATCTTGCATATAATAGAATTAGGCCTCATTAAAATAATCTCTTCCCCCATGAGCTAGACTTGTTCAGTCTCCTACAGCCTGCCCAAATCGCCCCTTGGTCTAATTAAGGGAATTGGCCATTTGCATCCGTTCTCTCCTCCTTGGAAGACGAGGAGGAGGAAGATGGGAAGGATGAGGTGCTGAGGATATCGTTTCCCACTTGAAGTAGGACACAGCTACCAACTATCCCAGTAGCCTCTTGTTTCAGCAATGATGGCCCTGGTGGGTTGTAATTACCCATGGCCTTCCACGCCGCCCAGGGTCATGGATCATCGCCCTGTAGTGAGACAGGCGATTCGGCAGAAAGGTCAGCGAGCTGCAGGGCTGCTTCCTTCCCTGCTCAGCTGGAGGGAGGAGGAGGCGCGAGGCGGGCTGCATGTCAATGCGCTCCACGCTGGGCGCTGCGGCTTTGTTCGGCCTCGGAGCTGCTGGGGTGAGTGAGACCAGGCAGAATAAAACAAGGGCTTCGCCCAAACTTCCACGGGCACCATGGGGACCTAAGTACAGTCCTCGAGGTGTAACGGCTAACCAGAAAAAGTTGAAGGCAAGAACTTATCTGCGTTATTGTTGTCGCTCTCCGGGTGCATAATGGGATGAAATTTTCATTAAATAGGGAATATACGACAGACAGAGGGTTGGATCTTGAACTCTGGTACCCCAGCCTTGGTATATTTAATATCGAGCCATCAAACTTCACAGTTTCAGCACTCTTTTACCATGACAGGCGTTCAGATGTATATAAAGGATACCAGGAATGTGTCTCAGCATGCCGCCAGGCTGTGCCAGGTCCCGTGTTACACCTGGATCTTTTTACTCCGTGCCCCCCCCGATAAGCAGCAGGCAGAACCACTGTGGCAGCTTTCTCGTGCCTGCGTGGTGCTTGCTGATTACGCTGAAATCCCCACGATCTCCTCTGCACATCTCACACATCAAAGGTCCGCAAATGCAGGACGCGCTGCTGGCTCGAAACGAGAGCCCCTGGAAAACTAATGGCGTGGGATCAATTTCTTTAGCATTAGCGACGTTTTTATATCACCTCGCAGCTGGGTGACTCTGCCTTTGTGATATAAATAATCTGCCATAATAAAAATGAAAGAGCATCCGATTTGCTGCGAAAAGACTTATGATGCAAACTGCAGCAAGGTTTAATGGAGAAGAACACTCAGGGAGAGAGCTGGGTGTTTGGTGAAGGGGCTGCACCAGGACTCCTGGTTCCCTTCCCAGCTCTGGCATGCGGTGCGCTGCCAAGGCACTGCAAGAGTCAATATGTTGGCCTCTTGCATCCTCTGGAGCTTTCTGCATGACTTTGCCTACATAACTGATTTATCCATGGTCTCTGACTAAAGTAGAAACAATTACAGAACTCGAGTGTTGTGATTTATCAAGGCTAGCAAAGTGCTTTCCAAATGAAGCATTAAAGTCAGAACATCATTTCTAGGCCTCCTCCAGATGCTCCGTCCCCAGTGCTTTTAAGGTCCAGATGGCAGGTTGGTCTAAAAAAAAATGTGGACGTAGGTTTTATTCTAATGGTAGGGTGGGGGGCCTGAGGGAAAGCCAAGACTGCCAGAGATGGAGAAAAGTGGTCTGTCGGTGGGGGGTTAGCTTTGTGCACGAGCTGTGTTTTAGGATAAGTAAATCCCTGCCTTCAAGACTTTTCTCTAAAGTTCATCACTGAGCTGCAAACACATGCTGAAGCACGTTTTTGGTCCAAAAAACAGCTGAAGCAGGTTTTTGGTCCTCCAAGTAGTAGGAGCTCCAAGCTTGATGTTATTTAGGGTGTCTGTTGTTCTCAGTGAACCCTCCAAGCCCAGAGGTGCCACAGCTGAGAACCTGAACTCCCTTTGGCTCTGGGCTTTTCCCCTATAGCCTGAAAGTTGCAGAGGGATTAGGTAGGAGAACATGGGACTGGGAGTGGCTGAGGATGGGTCTGCTCTGTGTGCAACTCCTTTCTCCTCTTCCCTTGCCATGCTGCCATAAGGCATGATGAAAGGGCAGCGAGTGCAGCTGGGCTCTGCCTGACACGGGATTCATTTATTTTCATAAAGGAGTCAAATTTCCACCGTTACGTTTTCATCTACAAACCATCAATATTTCAGGGCTATGGCAAAGCCCTGAGTGGGGGAGGAGAGCTCCCTCAGTCTCAGAGGCTCTTTTCGTAGTTAAAAGTTCACCGCAGAAAATCTGATGCTTAATAAATTGGAGCCTTCTCTGCTTTAAATCATTTTTACAGCAATTGCGGAAGAAAATATAATTATTACAAACTGGTCATTTGTTACTGCGAAATCTCATTAAATTGACTCCATGCTGGAAGGTTTGGTGGGGGGTGCTAAGGGGGAAGAGGCAGAGACCTGACAGAGGGGTGGGAGAGAAGGCTCTTAATTACAGATTGATTATTTCTTGTGATTGAATGTAAAACATAATCAGCTCATCCTTTCTAGTGGGGCAGATGGGAGCTACAGGGACCTTTTTGTCTTCCTTGACCCGCTAGCGTGGCATACTAATGACCTGGGGGTGCAGGGAGAAGCCGCTGCTGCTGAAGCATGTTCAGATGAAGTCATGGATCGGGGCTGCTTTGCCCCCGTGGAGTCAGGCTGGGCCAGCAATTTAATGTGGTCACGTCTCATCATCATATCTTTATTTCACACTGAACTAATCCTCCTGTACGCCACAACCGGTCTACTTTGCCCCCATTCAGGGTAGGTGCTTGGATAGACGCATCCGAACCAGCTTTGAGTCTTGCTTGAGAAGCTGGGAATGCACTGGGCTTGCTTCTGCTGAGCTCCTGGCTAACGTGGAACTACAGAAAACCTCCTCTTTTCTGTAATCTCGGTCCCGCCAAGAGCAATACGTGTGTATAGATGTGTGTACGCAGACTGACCGAGTGTGCAAGGTGGCACTGCTCTGAAATGGGGGGCGGCTGCAGGAGGGCACTGCTGCAGCAATCAAAGCTCCCCGATCATCCCCGCGCCGGGTACCTGCAGCCCCGGCGTGCGACAATAAGGAGGAAATCATTGCTGCTAAGGGGGACGTGATTCCTCTTATGTTCTTTCAAAGGAGAAGAATATTGTGTGTTTTGACATCGAAATGGAGCAATTGTTTTTGCAAAATGATTTTTCTCTAGTTTTAGACCTTTTTAGTGATTTCTTATCTTGGATTCTTAAAGGAAAAAAATTGCTGAAATATGACAAATTGATAGACCATAATGATCTAATCGTGTGTGATGTGTTCTTGAGAAAGAACAAAACGAAAAGCAAGAATCTATGCTAGGGTTTTAGGAAAATGATTCCCAGACATGTAGATTGCCTTTTATTAGGATTAAGAACAATACCTAGCACTTACCAGGGTATTTTCCTTCACAAAGATCCCCAAACTTTTTGCGCTCCTGAGTGTAGAAGGTTATTCAAATATTGGAATAGTTATTCAATGGTAAAACCAAATATTAGTGGAATACATTTTTTGTCCAGTTACTAATATATGCATAGGATCTCGGGCAACAAAGCCTCCATAAAAAATTCATAATGGCTCAAGCACTCAGCCAGCTTCAAGGGAGCAATTATCTTTCCTTCATGGGTTAATACATTTTGCTTAAATAATAATAATAATCAGAAATGGTTGTAGTGAAAAATAAATATAAAATAAAGGTTTGACAGTTCTGCATTTTTACAAATGCTTCTGTTAACTGAAACTGTTCCCTAAACCCACCTTGACTTTGCAGATATTTCCCACTGTTTTAAAACTCTCCTGTTTCTGGCCACGTCTCAAAAACAACAACAAAAATAACACACACACACAAAACCACCAATAAAACACCTGAAATGCCACCCAGCTTTGGGATTTAATGTTTTATCCCGTTTTGCATCTGAAGTAATTGAAATACAGAGAAGTAATTTGCCAGACATCGCACACAAAGGAGCACGCAAAGTTGGAAGTAAACGGAACCAGAACTCCTGGATTCTGATCAAAACGGAGAAGAATGGTGTATTTCAAGGGTTTGGAGGAGCTCAGGGCCCTGTGTGGTGTTTCTGGGAGCTGGCTGCGAGATGCCTCTGCCTACTTGCAATGTTCTGGCCAGTTAGCCACGAGATGATGCTGAGCGGCCAGGTTTGGATGGGTTGGTGCTCTGCAGCGCTGGGCTGTGCCGTGCTGTTGAAAGCAGAGAAGTGGGATTTAGCACCGTTATTTAGAAAGGGAAACGGGCCTTTCAGGCACATAAATATGTATCTTTCTCCGAGTGTGTGGTAACATGAGATTGCAAGCTTATCTTGTGCTGTTCCAGGCTTTTTCATGAGTGATGGCTTTTTGACTTGCATTCAGCAACGGAGCGGTCTTGCAGCTGACAGTGGAGCTGGCTTTACTCGGGTATTTGTTGGAGACCCAGCAAAGGGACGGTGACAAATGTGGCATCCCATAACTGCACAGATGCAGCGTTGTCCTTCAGCAGCATTGCTCTGTGCAGCTCTGCTCCTGGAGGCCGGGGGGGGAGCTGCTTGCCGAGCTGCTCGGGCTGCGGTGAGCCAGGTCTTCCCCTGCGCTGCCAAACCTTGCGGGTCTCCTCGCCAACACTGAGAGCTGCCAGCCTCGGCCCTGCTTCATGCCAAGCAGGATCCGTGCAGGACTCTGCGCAGGGCAGCCTGCTGGATGAGAGGGGTTTGAGATACTTCCAAGCAACTGAACGTGGGGCGGGTAAGCATCCCCTGAATGTTAAAACTAGTTTAGTGATCAGTTCAGACAGAGAAACCCATACAGACTCTCAGGGGGACTCCTGGAGGCTCTTGATGCCAGTAATGAAATGGGAAAGCTACAGTCCTCCTTTCACTGGATGATAACAATAAATAAATTAAAAGGCTTCCCTGTTTAGTCTTAGCCTTGTAGCTACAACATGAGCAAAGCAAGAAGGAACAAAAAAAGAGAAATATTCCTTGGAAGACAGAGTCTGGAGAGCATCAGCCTTTCCAGTGTGCCCCGCACAGCGGCACACTAAACTCATCGGGATGGCAGGGTTCGTGTAGCTGAACAGTGCAATGCACCAAAAAAGAAATAGCAAAGTGGCCCTGCTGCCCCCCAGCAGAATTGGGATGCACTTCATGTTCTGCGCGCCGGCGGTGCCGCTGCGGCAGGGGGATGTCAGAGCAGCCCTGGCTGCGTGCTCGGAGCCGCGTGCTGCTCTGCCTGTTGTCTGATGTTCGAGCTTCATCTCAGCTGTGACAATCCTATCTGATCATTAATAATACAATAATGAAATAGCGACTGGAGAGACACTTGGATAATCATCTGAGCAAAGGCTCATTAGTGCTGCAGAACAATCTCTGCCGTGTAATAACAGATCCCAGGAAATTTCAATTAAAGCTGGAACTCTGTTGCAATTTCATTTTATTTCCAGCCAGACAGCGGATGGTGTAATTGCAATCAGCCAACGCAAGGCAAGCTCCTCTAACTCAAACCTTCCCATGGGGCAGGAGGTGGGCTGGCTGGCTGGATGCTGTAGGTTTGTGGGTGGTTTTTTTTTCCCCTGCATTTTGTTTCACTTCTACCTTCACAGGGCAAATTGTTCCTTACAACATCGTAACCTTTTCTGTTGCTGTCCTGTCTGACTAAGTTGGGATGTTCCACTTTGGGAAAGCTTTTCCAGTTTTCTTCTCTACAGAGGGGCTGATGCAGATAGCAGGCAGGTATCTGTCATTGTACCAGCCAGTCGGAGCAGAGACAGATGGAAGATTTTCTGCGAGAGCCTGGTCTGCTGCATGCTGAAGTCCAGAATTTGGCCTGAAATGGATTTTAGCCATGCTATGTTTTAATTCCTTCCTCTATGACAAAACCATGCAATGCAGAAAGCAGTGGAGTGGTTTCCTGGGCTTGCTTCATCGGAGTTGCTCCTTCCTTTGTCCTTACATTGTTCTGACATCACTTTTCTTCTTGTAGGGTTGGATGCTAGCCCGCCTGCCTCAGTGCCCCCAGCTTCCCATCCTTGTCCTTGAGCAGGATAGCTGTGTCTTGCTGATATAAAGCAGAGGTCCCCAAACCCTTTGTCCGTTCAGATCTGCGGTATTTTGCATGGGTATTAGCTGGCAGAACTCCAACGTGAGTAATTGCATCCTGCCGTCTCATTAAGATTTTCTCTGCACGTTCAAATGGACGTTGAATTCTCCTTCATTTCCTTGGCTATAGTCTTCTGGCTTGTCCTTGTGTCCTGCTTTACGCAGCTGCCGTGCTTCACCCTGGGAAATGGAGAGATGACGTGAGCTAGGCATGGATGTAGTCATATACTGCCTGGAGAGAGTGTTCAGTGTTTGGGAGGACAGTTATCGTCCCCAGGGAGCAGCTACATAGATGTTCACGAGGGCCAAATGCAAAGACCTGTTGTTCCTCTGATACAAAACCCCCATGGCACAGGGGTTCTGTTTTTAAAGGCCCCTTGTCTTCACGGAGCACCCACCAGCTCTGGGCACTGGGTGCCACGATGTTCCCCAGAGCTCTGGAAGAAAAGGAGCATGAGGACAGACACTTAGGAAACACGGGCTGTCCCATCCAGGGGCTGAGACCTTGCTTCATGCTGGAATCAGAGCTGGAGGAGATGCCCAGCAAAGTTTCTGTGGAGGAGGGGAAATCTCAGAAGTCATAAACGTCTGGCTTTACTTGCAGAGATGATCATTTTATGCAAACAAGATGTGCTCTCTTGCTAGAGGTCTACTTAGCAGTCACCTGTGGAGGCAGCTACTGTGAACGTTTGGAATAGAAAGTGGCTTTTGTTTTAATGGTTTATCAAAAATGTTATCTTTTAACTTGTGTTTTCCTGTAAGCAGAAAGATCTTAGTGGAGCAGAACAACGGGTCAACGTACATGCAGCAGGCAGCAATATTTAACTTAACTCTTCCATTGCTTGGGCTTTTACCTTGAGATGCATAAAATCAAATCTCTTAACATTATCTCTACCTAACTTGTAGAATCACTGCTCGTATCTTCTGTTCCTTCCTTCGGTAGTTGCTGGCAGTGCTGTCTGAGATGGGCAAGGGGCTGGATGGACCCAGAGCCGTACCCAGCCCTCTCATCCTCGTGTTGTTATAGAACTCTGCATGTCTGTGTTAGAGATGGAGCTCAATCCCAGATTTTCTGGACCTCTGAAGGCTGAGAGAGCACCACAAGGAGGAATTAAACCTGGCATTTACAGGGACTTGATTGTTAGAGGAGTGTCTTCAACGCATGTCTGCTCACCTTCTTGGAATTCTTGCTTTGTGCTCAAGAAGAAAATACATCTTTGTCCTCCTTCCCCTCGGTTCTTGCCAAGGTCCCTTGGGGGAAAATTCTTTCCCAACCACAACCATCTCCATCAGCTGCACCCTCAGAACCCGGAGGGGAATTCTATTCCAGCCTCAGATTTTCTTTCTTCGTGATTCATTTGTGCGGTGCTGGACTCTTCCCAGCTGGTTCCACCCCCATCTCTTACAATCAGTGGTTTTGCACCTTTACTCTCATAGCTGCTGGTCCCAACTGGCCACAGACCTTCCTGTGGGTGCAGAACCCGCCGAGGCCTCGTTTCCATCAGCTCTGCCAAGTGCTGAGAGGCTCTGGCTCGCTCCCACCCATCGCTGCCCGAAAAGCCGTAGAGGTGCGAGGTAACGAGACAGGAATGCCTGATAGCTGAGAAGGAAACTTCAGGGAAGGGAGGGGACAGCTTGAGTTGGATGGGAGAAAGGGAAGAGCATTCCAGAGAGCGTGCTGGCGAGGACGAGAAGCACTCCTGGCATAGGAGGTTCATCGAGGCAGAGAGAGGGTGCCAGGGATGCGCTGGGGCAGCACGAGGAGATGCAGGCTCCGTGCCCCAGGTTGCCTTGGCAGAGCTGGTGGCCTGGGACTGCTTTCCCTGCTCCTCTGCTCTCCCTCCACGTCCCGTGCCAGGTGAGGCTGTGCGTGTTCAACTTGACTGCTGAATCGTATCTCCCTCCGACAGGTTTCTCCTCTTGCATTTTGGCTGCGCTCGTAGCGCCTGTCACGTCAATAAAGTATTTTTCTCATTTGAATTTATATGAGCATTTGTGCAGGTTTATCTGTGTGTAGGAGCATCTGCATGTGAGAGGGAGTGTATTTATTTCTAGAGAGGGATGTGCAAGTGTTTACCAATAGCTGGGAGTTAGGAACGTGTTGGTACACCCGTGCCCCCATACTAATCTTGTTTTATTGATCCTCCTATTGATTTGTGCAGCACCCAGCACACTGCTGTGACTGAATGTTTCTTGTTCTGATTTTTCAAATGTGACAGCAGCTCTTGTTGAACCGCACAGGTTGCTTAGCACCTCTGAAAATCAAGCCTTAAACATATGCTCCAATGACCATAAAAGCAGCACGGATTTGCACGGATCCCTTGCGATCACATTCTCCTGGCAGTGCACCTGTGGGCAGAGGCTGGGGGTGCTGCTGGAGCATCAGGTCCTGAGCATCCAACCTGCCTCACAGCCTTCCTCCCCACCTATGCCAGGGTTTGGTTTTGCTTTCTGATATTTTTTTCTCGTGTATAGTTTTTTCTCTAATTAGCTTCCCGTTTTCCCCAACTCACTTTGATCTTGTTCTGGTCTGCTCAGATAATCAATAAGCTTAATGGAGAAAATGTGCTTTTTTTGGCTTTGAGATTTTTCCTTCCATTCTTTGAAACGGTTTTTGGGGGGGAGTGAGCTAGAGGAGGGAAGGCAGATTACCATCATTTTACCCATCTTGTCACTTCTGTCTAGACCACTTCCTTATCTGGTTCTTGAGAATAAAGATGAGAAGGTGTTTCTTGATCTCTCCCTCCATCTGCTCACTTCTGCATCTGCAGATTACTGATCCTTGCCCTCAGCCTCCCCACAGGCTCACCGTGCATCCAAACGGGGCTCTGCCGTGCTCAGAACCCAGCAGCAAACTCAAAGCACGCAGCCCACACAGAAATGGGTCACATCCAGATTTGCTTCGAGAACACGTGCACGCATCAAGCTAGCTGAATTTACACCAGGGACAGATCTGGCCCAGCCATATGTCCCAGAGCTAACTTGCTTCCCTCCCACCTTTTGAGACTGCTAATGAAGCACTATCCCCTGCAGAGAAAGCGGCGTGTTAAAATAGGACTGTCGCATCCCAGGGGAATGGGTGTTAGCAGCAGAACAGAAGGAGAGAGAAAGATAATGGAAATCGATGTGCGTCAGGACCTGATCTATGCTATTAAAATCAATAGGAATTTTTCAGGGCCATGAAATTTGAAGTCCGGAGCACAGTCTAGTTTTCAAAGTATCTGAGTTCAAGAGTTTTCCTTGTGTTGAATTTTGTAGCTTCTATTTTTTTTCTTTTTTTTTCTGATCTATCTTAATTTATTTTGATTAACAGCTGCAGCAGCTGGGATAGCTTGGGAATCTCCCTCCCTGCTGTAACCAGAGCACCCCGGTGTGCCTGAATCCCGTGTGCCTGCTGGGGAAAGCAGAGCGGGGAGGTCAGGCTGTAGCCCTGACTGCGTGCTGGGGAGAGGAGCGAAGGGGAAAGAAGGATGAGTTTGACGGCATCACGAACAGAGTCAACATGCTTGTTAGCTCCTAGATCATCCTCTCCTAATTATTATAATTAGCGATTTGATGAGGATCTGTTGACATAATGCTCCTCAAGGGAGAGTAGTGAGGAGCTTTGCCCAAGCCTTGAAGCCACTAAATGGACTGCTGCAAACACAACATTTTCTGTACGGAGCAGGGCAGAGCACAGCAGAAGGCATGACTGGTAATGGAGAGCCCGACACGCCTGGATGTTAATGCCTGGTTACAGCTTATAAAATGCAGCATCTCACCAGCTTGTGAGCCAAAACTGCATTAAAACTTTAATGATGAAGAGAGTGAAGGAGATGCTTGCATCCTGACTCAGAGCTATCACCACTGAAGTCGATGCCAGTGTGCAATGCAGCATCTTCATTTTGGAGTGTAGCTGGAGCTTTGTTATGGCTACAGGGAACGTTTTGACTCTTGGCTACTGATGTAATTCGATCAAAAAGGAACCAACAGGGAAGTGGTGATGGGAAACAAACCTTTAAATTCCATATAAAAATAGATAAAAGCGGCTGGCTTAAAGGATTGCAATGAACCTTATTTAAGAACTTTTTTAAGGAACAGAAAAGGAATTTAGTGCACACAAACTTTTCTACCTTTTCCATCAAAGGGTCAGAAATTCTCATTCAGGTCCAGATCAGAGCCAGATTCAAAAGGTCACCAACAGCGGGGAAACCATCTGAATAGGAGAGGCAGGGAGGGAGGCCAGCTATGCGGTGTCCCCAGCATCCTCTAATCACATTTCCCTCTGCTTGCCAGATATCAAACAGAAAGGAGCGTTTGAAATAATGCATCCATTAAGATACCTTCAGTGCCTGTCAAATTTTGCTCTAAGAGGATTGTGCTTATTACACAGCAGTAAGGTTTTATATTCTTAAAATTCCTTTGGAGCAAGCAAAATAAAAGGAGGTAGGAAGAAAACATGCCTCTTTCACGCCTTGGAATGGGGCTGGGCAAGCAATTACAGTTCTGCCCTGTGCTAGCCTTCAGCAAAGGATGCAGGCATGAACAGGTTGGTCTCTCCCTCTTAAGGGACTGTTTCTACCTCGCTTGGGTGTATTTGTGGGGAGAGAGGCAAAAACCTGAAACAAGAATATGGGAGCATTGGGAACGTGCAAGGGTTTGGGGATTTGCAGTGCTGGAGTATTGCAGTGCCCCTCGGGGTCAGATCCATCCCAGGCGGTGGTACCTGCTTGGCCAGGAGAGTGCGAGGTACAGGAGATCATGCAGGGAGGGAACAATCTTGGAATGACCTAGGGATTCACTTTTTCCATTTTTTTTGAGCTCTGATATCTGCTTGCTAAAGCTGCTGGGCCTGGAAAGGGGCTCTGAACTTGCTCCTGTTGCTTGGTGTGGGTGATGGAGCGGCGAGGCCGTAGCTCTGTTTCAGACAGTGGCGAGACAATAGCTATTTTCTGGGAGGACAGCTGAGGCATCCGACGGCTACAGCCCGTCTCTTTCCTACCTCTCAGCTTCCTCCAGTGTCATCTTCTGATCTTTCCCTCACTGATCCTCTCTTCAGCTCCTGATCTTTGTTGACTACCTTGATTCTTGTTTGTAGTTTCAGACGCTCGGGCTTTATCTTGGCTTCAGATGTTGGCTCTAACTTCAAGGCTTGCCCACCTGCACCCGTGTCCTGTACAACTCTCTCTCTCTGATGGCAGATAAGAAGAGTTGTCCATATCACAGGTTAGGCAGATGTTCTCCCTGACCCTATGAGATCCTTCAAAGAAAGACTGTAGGATTGCTCTGTGTTTTTATTGTTAGAAGCATAATCGGGCAAATCAAAACCCTGAGCATGCACTGAAAAGATGAAAAGCTCTGAGGATGAAAAGCATTATAAAAAGGGGCTAAGCATTTTTACTATAGATCAATGGAGATGCCTTTTCTGTCTGAATAACTCTGTTTCCCTGGGAGTCCTTCCTCAGATTTGCACCTCTGCCACTTTGGACAGAAAGAAACCACCTCTTCCTTCCTCTTGCTTTTATTATTTCGGTCTGAATCTGTCAACAGACGAGTCTTAACAGCCTACACAGGCAGTAGTTTTATTTAACATAATGCCTTTTCCTCATCATCACTGTTTTTCATTTAATCTTTCAAAGTCATAATTATCTGATATTAATGTTCTCATCATTATAACGTTCGTGGGAAGACAGCGGGTTTTTGTCCACAGAGACAAGGATCTTGGAAATTAATATAATACTTGTTCAGGATTGATTTCAGCCTTGTAGGTGCCCACAGCCAGAGGGACCCATCTGTTTAAAAATATCAGATACTAATTACCCAAAGAGCCATTATTTGGCTGTAGGATTGAGTGAAGTTGTCCTTCATACGTCATACCCACCTACATATCATTTCAGGCTTTGCTGTTTTTATGTGTCTTAAAACCCTTAAGAGAGATTTTACAGCCATTCAAGAAGGGAAAGAGTGAAAGTCTCTCGGAGCTGAGCTATACAGACCCTAGAAATGGCACCTATTTTTCCTGCAATGAGATATTAGGGAAAATGGGCACCAGTTTGTTCCCACCTTCCTCCAGAGCTCTGAGAGAAAGTGGTGGCAAGATTTGGAGATGGGTGACAATGTAGTAAAGAAAAAAAGAAAAGCCAGTTTATTTTTTCCTACAGCCTGTGAAGCTTTGGATCTGCAGAACAAAGCTGCTTTCCCGGCGTAGGCATTTCATAACCGAAGAGCCTTCATTGTGGGTCATTGTTTTAGTTGTCCTGTACCCCAAGAGCTATGGAGAAATCTGTCTGGCAGGGAAATGGTAAAGGGAGGTTTGCATCCTTCATAACACTAACGCTGGATCTGACCCATCTGCTGAATGCAGAGATATCTTCGCCCTTTACTTTCTCCATATATATGTTGAAAATCCTTCCTAGAAAAAGAAAATAACAGAAAAAGTTGACTCCTGGCTAAATTAGGCTCCAAATAGATGTTTCGCATCTCCCTAAATTGCTTACATTTCTCCATATGGTGCTCAGCCCACGCACTTGCTGTGCTAGCTGGGTGTGACGCAGCGCCGGGAGATGTGCAGCACGACGGCGGCAGGTACGCGGCGCCGGTCCGCAAAGACCCAGATTCATCGGCTTCCAGCAGGACGCCGTGCTGCCCTCGCTGGGGAACAGCTAGCTTGGCTTCAGCGAAGCCAAAGAGCTGTTTAATGGGAAATATAGACCTGCATTAACAGAGGGATGACAAATCCTCTCTTTTTTTTGGGTTTGATTCATCAGCAGCCAAATACTTCCTATAAAATTTCATTGGATACCCCATAAAAATATAGGTAATAAACGTGTCACCTCTTTTTTATGAAATAGTGAATTATTTAGTGGAAACTATGACTTGAAAGCTGGGGCTGTTTAAAACCTCATGACATACTTAGCTCATCCGTCCTAAGCATTTCAGAGCTTTCCTTTGAAAAGAACGGGGTTGGAAAAGAGCCGGATTTGTGCCGAGGTCAGCATGGGGCCCGAGTGGACTGATGCAAGCCTTGGCACCTGCACCACTTCTGGTTTCTGTGCTAGAATTTGCAGGAAAGTGAATTTTAACCTTTCCATCTAGAAATGGCTGGGTGAGAGCGCTTAGGGGTGATTTTTTTCTTTGTTTGGTTTTCTGCTATTCCTATGAGAAATGTCTTTTTTTTTTTTTATGGCTTTGTTAAAATTGTTCTGCAAGTGAGTGTGCGCACACATGAGATTAGGCGTGTTCACAGCCATTTTTAGAACATGTAAAAACATGGTTTTAAAGACATTTTTGCTGTCAAAAATAATTTCTGTTGTGAAAGTTTTCCTGTACATTACCAGTGTTTGATTCCCCCAAAATGTAAGAAACCTTAGTTTTTCACCTTTTTTCTTTTTTCTATTCTTTTTCCCCCTCAGTGTTGATGAAAGTATTTTGCTCCAGGAAAATCTATTTGATAGAAAAAAAAAAATAATATTGACTTCCATGTTCCTTCTTGCACATTATCTCCCCTTTCTGCTCGCCCTTAAGGTCATGCAATAGCTCGTGTTCAGCACAGCGGCGTTATGAAGGATTAAACCGAGGGGAGTGAAATGGGAAGTTTTGTGCGCAGAGATGTCTGTGGGTGCTCAGTTGCCCTATTTTAGGACTGGCACTTGTGCAAGTGCTCAGAAACATGCATCACCACTAGTCCCGTGCACTTGAGGAGCACTCTTCATCACGCTGCCCTGGTTCATTTGCCAGCCCAGGCAGACCTGTGGCTTCTGTAGGCTGCTGGAAGGCTCCACGCTCAGAATTTATTTGCTCCTGACAACCCTTGCTGTATTCCCTTCCAAATGCAGCTATCAGGATCCCGTGCTAACCCCTGAGGTAGCCAAGTATCCATCTTCTTGCCATTGCCCACCACTGTAGGGTCAATAATTAAAGCCCTTTATTCTTATCCTTGACGTAGCCCAGTAGTGGAAGTAATTGGAGACTCCCACGGGCCCCAGTGGAAGTCTGCGATGGCTGCTGGTAACATTAATTTTCTTCGTGTGTCGTCGAGGCAAGTGCAGAATGAGCCTAATTAAATTCAGAGGTTCAGAAAAAGGAAGGAGCTGATCTTTTTTTTTTCTACCAAAAGGCAATTCACGGCCAGCAGCGTTCGATGGTGTTGGAGGTGAGAGGGAAAGGAGAGATGAGAAATGCTGGACAAGTGGGAATTACGTGATAAGGCCAGTGGGGAAAGCAGCTGGGACCACCAAAGACCCTGGGGCCTGGACTGCCCACCTTCCTGGGAGGGCCAGGGCTCCTGAGCCTGCAGGCACAGCTCCTCTGCAGACTGAGATGAGCAGCAGGAGACTGGAGCGGTCCCAGCTGCTGTTTGCCTTGTGTCAGGCAGGGCTGCAGGCTCAGTTCCCTGGCGACATGAGGATGCTGACGGCCATGCCCACCTCCAGCCGCTTTGAAGCCCGAGGTAACATGATGGGACTTTGCATTTTGTCATGCACAGCTCATCGCTTCCCAGGTCTTCAAAGCATTCTGCAGACCCAATTAGCTTTTGAGGTCTCCTTTCCTCTCCTCCCATTGCAGGAAGAATGGGACGGATAACCGGGTGTCCCAAAGTTTCTCCCCCAAAATTTAATTTCCAGGACTAGTTTTGGTGGTGGTGTATGAGAGAGTTTGGGAGAGGAGGAGAGCAAAACCGAGTGGAAAATCCAGGAGTTCTGGCTTTCTCTCTGCTTGGGCTACTGACAGATCAAGATGTGTCTTGCTCTTGGGATCTATGTATCTCTAAACCAGGACTGTAAATGTCCCAGCCTGATATTTAGGGACATTTTTTGTACCTTAGTATATAATCTTCAATGTAATATGACCATGGAAAATGATGCTCTTTCATCTGAAATGATCTTTTAAAGGACATTTTTCTGTCTCCTTTTATTCCTCCCCGCCTCCTGTCTGCAGTTTTTATTCATTTTCAGGGCTCCTCGTGAAAGTATAATGAAATGTCTTGCTCTGACTCTGCTCTTAAAGTAGCCAGGCTGTGCCTGTGTCCCTCCCTGCCCCTTTCCAGAGCCTTGTTGCTCAGGAGGTGGACAGAAACCTTTTCATTCTCAACCTAAATATATTTGCGGAAGCTTTATATCTACTTATCTGAATTTATATATAGCCGTGTGTGTTTAGAAGTATTTAGCATTTCGATTGTAGTTATCACCTGTGAGTTTTTTCTTTGTTTTCTTTCTTTATGTCCCCTGCTTCCTTGTTTGGTCCTTGTAGGCTGAACGCCACACTTTTTCTTCGGATTGAACGGACTCTGAGTCTTAATGCGATAAAATAGGCAAGGTTTGGAACAGGGGAAGGGAATAAGGAAAAATTATGCCCCCAGGTGAGATGTGTTACCGTGGAGGTGAGCGCTCTGCTCATCAACCAGGATGCAACAATCCCATTTTGTAGGAAATTCAACAGACTGAGATATGGCCAGGTTCCAGAGAGAAGCAAGGATGAGATGACAGCAGAGCTGGACCTGTTCTTACCAGGAAGAAGGCCAAGTTAGGGCAAGCTAGGAGTGAGGGCTTTGGAGCTGCTAAGAAAGCTGGCCAGCTCTGTTTCAAAGGCAGGCAGCTGGCTGGAGCTGGTCGGAGGAACAACTCCGCCGTCTGAACCAGGAATTCCCTTCAGGCCAAGGCAAGGTCTCCGTTTAAAACCTTAGCCCTTTGCATTCGCTTACAAGATTAGGGATGCAGAGAGCTGGTGATAAAAGCATCATTACTATGTGTTTTTTAAGCAGAAAAAAGCAGGCTGAGAGTTTATTGTCCTGGAGGAGACGCCCTCTCCCTCTGCCACTGCAGAGAGGGCAAAACACTCACCTTGCAGCACAGGCAGAGGGGCTCCTAGGGTGTTACCCACCCCGTGGCAGTGAGAACAGGGTCCCCAGGATGGTGGAGAGGTCTTCAGTCCCGTAGCACTCTTCTTCATGCGCTAACTGACTCTACTCAGCAGCCCTTCTCTAACCAAGTCCCTGTGCGAACAAAACCTTTCCAAACTGCGTGTTGCACTGCCAGGAGGTGGTGCTTTTTGATCAGGGGAGTAACATCATTAAGGAAGGAAAATTTTGTTGCAGCTCTGACAGCTATTCAGCGGTGTGGATGTGCTGGAGCAGCCCTCCTGGCTCCTCTGAGAGCAGCTGCTCCTGTCTCTGCTAGCTCAGAGCTCGTGTGTGCTGCAGGAACAGCCCTGAAAGAACAGCAGCAGCATTGCTCTGAACTGCCTGGCCACCACAGGAGAAAACTATGGGATGCTTTCATATGAGGCCTTAATTAATGAGCCCATACAGAGAAGTAGCAAGCTGAAGTGCCCTCCCTAGCATTTTGCCTGAGTCTATCAAGTCCCGCGAAGCTCTACTGAAATCCAGTCATTCGACGGGAATTCTCCTCTCTGTATACATATTTTGCTGGAGTGTTTTTCAGCACATGGCTGATACAAAATGACTAGTCAGTGCTGAGATCCTCATGGGCACTGTGCTGTTATCAAAGCACGGTATTATTCTAATCCTAGGGAACCACCAGGACAGGATCTGAGATCCTGGTGCCATAGAGCAGAAGTGCCACAGCTGCAGGCAGCCTTCCCTGCTGGACACGCATCCCCAGCCCGCTGCCACCCGAATGGCTGTCCCCTTGGAGCAAAGACAGCTCTGCTCTGGTCCTCGCTGCTTTTTTTGCCATGGGGATCAGCCCACGGGAAGCAGAGGGACCTCCTCTGCCATCGCACCGAGGGGATGGTGCCTGCCTGGGCGGTGTGCTCCAGTCAGGAATTAGAAAGCATCCTTGGGATCCCTCATCTGGAAGTGTTGCCAAACCCTACAGTCACAGTTTGGGAGCTGGGAAAGCTGGGGAGGGCAGTGTGTCTGTCGTGTTTTCATCCAGACATCTGCTGGTGACCCCCACAGGAGAGCAGGAGCGGGATAGATGGGTGTTTGTCTTTTCCAGACGAGCTGCTCATGTTATCTGCTAATGACGCTGGCACAACCAGTCAGCTGTAACCTCTGGGCAGATAAAAACCTTGCTCAAGCAGCTGTCTGGGAAAAAAACAACAACCGAGGTGTTGCCAAATGCTTTTCTTTCCTTTCCCTTTGTTGCATGAAAATTCTTGTCAACTGCAAGCTCGAGGAAGGGGAAGAAGTTTAATTCCCACTGAAATACTGTTCGCTGTTTGGGTTCCAGTATATCTTACCAGCACAGATGTTCCTCTGTCGTTCTCCCTCTCCTGAATGGCTTTCAGAAATAAATTGGGAATTGGGTGATTCACAGCACTTTAGAGCCCATTTTGCGAGGAAATGAGCAGGACTTTGCCAGGGCTGCGTGGGCTGGATTCACACCTTGGTCTTTGCTGCTGTTTCCTGGGGTGGTTCCGTGCACCAGCCGCAGCCAAATTGCTGCTTTACAGCGGTGGCTTTTTGCCGTGCCTGGCTCGTAGCCCTTGAGAGGCTGTTGTCAGTCATCCCGCTCCCTGGCACAGCCCTAGAGTCCCCGCTCACGGTCGTGCGTGCACTTGCACGTCCCTCCGTGGGAGCTTTGCTCGGCTGCCAAAGTTTTGCTCTTCTTCCACAATATTTATCTCTGCTGTTTTCTTTTGTTGCTTTCCCAATCTCAGTGTGCACCATGAATTGTAGAACGGGGGCAGAGCGGGAAGAAACAGCTTACGCCCCCCAGGAGAGCAGCAGCAGGGGTTTTGGTGTGAATGCAGGGCGGCTGGCTCGCTCCGCACACCGCCTTTCCAGACCCCAGGCTTAACCCAGCAGCGCCTTCTCCCACTCGTGTGGGGAAATTAAAGCACGCAGAGTGGCATTTCACAGTGCTCGTCTGTGTTATACTCAGCTCGAACCTGGTGGTCACTTTCCCCTGGGCTGCGGCATGACGTCCCATTCTCCCTTTGCTGGAAATGACGGCGTGTGCTTCGTGTGTCTGCATGGGTTCAGGCAGGAGGTGCTTGTGTGATGACCAGAGGGCATCTTACACCTTCCGCTCTTCATTTTAATTGAGGTTTTGAGGGTGGGAGAGGTTTTCTCTTCCGAGTTCTCGGTACGCTGAAGCCACGCTGGGGTGAGTTCGTTGGCAGCGTGACGCCTCCCGGCCAGCCATCGTGTTCAGGAACGCCAGCTGAACTTTTGGTGGCCGCAGATGGGATCGGAGACAAGAAATGTCATCAGGCACAGGCCTTTCCCTCTCGCCCCCGGGTGCTGAATTAAAAGTCCTGTTGCTCAGAAGTGCGAGGTAACAGCAGGCCAGCCCTGGTCTCTGCTGAGGCAGTCTGTTCTGAGCAAGGGGGACTGCTTCTGCTGAGCCGACTTTAGCTTTGCCCTTTTCACGTTGCATTTAGCTCAGCAGGGTTTTACATTTTTGTCACTTTTAGAGTGGCTCGTCTCAGAGACCTTTGTCAAAACCTCCCTCTGTCGTCTCTAGGGGATGCATCCACAGGTCACACACAATGGCAGGTAATGGCCAGGAGAAATGGAGGGAGAAGCTCAGAAATGGGGGTAAAGAATAGAAAAGTGGGCAAGTGGGATTCCCCAGCCAGAGGCTGAGCCCAGTTAGTCTCTCCCATCACACAGAAGGGCACTAAAGCATTTTATCCTTGCAGGTTACCTGGTAGGAGAGCAGAGCTGGTCCCAAACGTCCGGGTGAAAGGCTGCGGACAGCAGCTCAGCAAATGCAGAATCACCCCTGGTTTGTTTCACCCTTTCAAAATAGGGGTGTGAAGCAAGAATCGGGGAATTCTCCCAGCAAAAGCAGTTTGATAATCCATCACGGGCTGCAGTCCCTCCTGTGGACGGCTCTAGTGGTTCTGGAGATGAGTTTTTGTAGTTCTCGGCCCATGTCTCGTTGATTGAAGCTAAAAATGGACCTGACAGATGGGTCTGTGAACGCATTTAGTTCAGACATGAGATGGTTTTTATAAGGAGTGATATAACAGGAACAGACACAAACCCACAAAACTGTTTAGGTGGACCTTCATCAGTTGACAAAACTGTAATTGTTTGCTTCAGTGTTGATGATTATGGTTTATCAGGTGAAAAAGTAGAATTTAAATAATTTCACAGGGAAACATCAGAGACTATTATGCTAAAAATGCCAAACCAGGACATCTCATCATCGTCAATATTCTTTTATATCCCCCAGTCAGAATTAGTGCATTTTCACAACATATTTTCATTTTGAAAGAATGACATTTTCAAATGAAAAATAGTGCCATTCGGTCCTCACATTCATTTTATTCAAAATGAGTTTTGGTGGCAGTTTCAGACACTTTGCTTTCTGTGAATACTCCGTGATTGCAACTTTCTGAAACATGTTTAATGGCAACATGATATTTAAAAATAGTTTCTACTGATAAATCTTGGCCTAAATCTTGTCAGTTAAGAGTGTCTGGGAAGTGTATTTGGAGCAGCTTTGATTCTTGTCTGTGGTTTCACGCCATATTTTAAATCCCCGATTGGATAAGCAAAACTCTCAGCATCATATTTCCTGTATAAATGTCTATGATTATGAAACTCTGAATTTATTTTTCAGTGATGTTTCTGCTTAAAATGGTGTTTAATACACTTTTTTCCAGGCCATTCATTAGCTATGGTTCTTAACAAAAAAAAGAAAGGAAAAAAAAGAGCAGCCTCTGGGCACTCCTTATCTTTCGAGCTTTTATGCATTTTCTTTCATTGCCCACATTTGTTTGTTACTTATACCTGTTGTGCTTAATTTAAATTGAGATCACAAGTGCTTTTCAGCAGCACTTATCTTACTGTGTGTATACACAGTTCCTAGCGTAACAGGAGCCTAATCTGGATGGCATTTGTTGGCATGCAAATAAATAGCAATAGTGAAATAATACTGCATCTTTATTGTAATGGTTGTGCTGGTGACTGCTCATCTGATATTCCAAGCATATGTTAGACAGATTTATAAACCAGGTCTTCTCACTCATACCTTGCAGACAATGCCTCCTAAAGGCTTGCTTTAAAAAAATGGTATTTAATTTAATTATAAACACTGTTTTTTTCTCTCAGAAAGATAGATAAGTTTGCATCGCTTCACTTTAAGGCTGGAATCCTTTCATTCAGGAATGGAAGTAGGGATATTTTTCTTCTGCCACGATCACCAGACTCAGTGATGCCCACTTTAGTCTGCATCCCAAACCAGCCAAACCCAGTGCTGCTGTTTCAGAGGACAGAAAGCGTGTGGTTCCCAGTAAAGGCCAGCAATAAAATTACACGAGGGCATTCCCTGCCACCCGCACCAGCCGTGGACAGGAGCAAGCCCCTCTGAAACCAAAGGGAGCCTTTGGGCCAGCTGTTACGAGCTTCGTACCCAGTCTCTTGCACTTGATTTATAGGCCAAAGCAGGAGTCTGTATCCCTCTAAGCCTTTTATCCTACCGAGCTCAAGATGAGAGCTAAGATGCTCTGCCTCTGAGAACACGCCCTCTTCTGGGGCAATCCTAAATTCCTGCCTCTGCAGCACCTCGTACTCCGGAGTTCCGCTGCCTAATTACACCGCATGTGAAAAGAGTATTTCCTTTTATCAGTTTTAAATGAATAGCCTTTTAATTTAATTGGATTCTTGTATTATGAAAAGTAAAACCAGGAGCCTCCAGCTGACCTTCTCTGTGCCATTTATTACCTTACATGCCTCTATCATGTCACCTTTTATTCATCTCCTCCCCGACTAATCTAATCTTAATATTTTTAATCACTTCTAACAGAGGATCCTTTGCAAGCTCCACATTATTTGCGATATGGGTCTCAGATCCCGAGACCTGCGGTAGAGCCCAGATGTTCTAAGCAAGCTGTTAACATTGAGAACGGTGGCAAGCATCTAATGAAAATTACACGGTGATGTGATGAGTTATTCCAGCTTTCTGGATCATTATGGTGACATAAATGGTCTTTCTGCTAGTCTTAGAATCCAATACACTAAATCTTATTAATAAGCGTCTCCTCAATTGAAATCAATGATGCATGGCATTACCTGACATAAATGAAGATTTGAGAGAGTGACCTACAGCCACAGATGGGCTAACAGCGAGCTATCAAACTTCTAGCTGCTTATATATTAGGAAGGAAGGCCTATATGCAGCTTTGTTCTGTGTTCTTTGGAAGCCGTTTCCTACCAGTGCTTTCAAAAGATAATACCAGCCAAGGCTGCTACCGTGGCATAGCCTAAAGGTCAAGCTTAATCGATCCCAAAGTGTTTCTGCTTCTGGGGGATGCCTTGGTGTTGTTTCCGAAGTAATAAATCCCACTGCTCTGCCCCTTCCCCTTCCACACCCCCCAATCCGTACTGATAGCAGCAAATGCAGAGATTTACGGGACTAATTTGCGACTGCTTTCTGGGGGAGGAGTTCTTGTCACACTGCCTCCAAACAGCACTCAGCGCGCTCCCTGTTCCCTCGTGCTGTTCCCAGTGGCGTTGATAAGAGGTCCTTCTAGTTCAGGCTGAAGCGTACCCTCCTCCGTGCACATTTCAGCCTGGATGAACCCTCTACACGAAGTTATTCCAAATTTAACTATTCCTATTAAAGTCAGTGGAGCTTTTCCAGATTTCAGATGGGATAATTGGTATTCGAGCCTGGCTGTTTTCCCAGAGAAATAGCCTTAGAGGATCAAGCCATTGGGCTACCAGAGCAGTCTGTGCCTCCTGCAATAAATGGCTCCAGATGCTAGGGAGGAAGTCACCGGTGGATAACTAGACCTGTTTCCCCATGGGGAAAGCTTTTTCCTAGTACATACCAATTAGAGGCTGGCCTGACCACTGAAGCATAAGGGTTCATACCTTTAAAAAAAGGAGGAACAAGAGCTGATTACTGAGTTCTACCCTTTGTCTTTAAGTTGTCTTTGTTGAAGCTTAGTGTTAATTGCATCGCATTTAATTGTCCTGTATTTTTATTTGTAATCCATTTTTTCCACCGATCAATACAGTAATTCAGATAAAAGACTGAGAATCAGGTCCTGAGCTAGAGAGAATTTATCATTATGCTATTGATCCCTGTGGCATCACACTTGGCTTTAGCAAATGAAGCTCTTGTCCATATGAGGAGGGAGAAAAAATACTAATACAAAGTGGAATAAATGCAAAGAGCGGGGAACTGCAGAATGGATTTAAATAGGAGTTCATATGTTTATGTGTGGCCTGTGTGATCCAAACAGGAACTGCTGCATTGTAGCAGCAATCAGCTCTTGGCATCCTCTCAAAACCCCTAATACAATAGCAAAACAGAGCCTTCAGGACTATTCACAGCTCTTTTAATCATCTAACCATGGGCATAAATATAAATACAAGTGCGTGAAAATGGTATGTGTGTATCTTTATATATTATGTATGTATTGTTATTAGATCCCAATGAAACACCAGGAGACTGCCCACATTACTTTGGTCAGTAATTACATATAAGCTGATTGCATCAATCATCTCCCTGTATGTCCAGCTGAGGCTAGTTTGTAGCTATTTACAAGGTGATGGCAAGAAGAATAGGAAAACAGAGTTCACCGAGCAAGCCTGTGATTACTTCGCTTAGCTCTGTGCACAGGCTTCCTTCGCTTGTGTGACTCGACTGCTCTGGTGTGTGCAGGTATTCACGGCCTCTCCAGGACCCCCTCCTCACACATGCATCCTGCCTCAATGACAGCACACCTTCCTGATATCTGTTCCAATTTTTCAGGAATGGCCTTGAAATCCCAGTCATTTAACAGGAGGTACCAACAGGAATTAATTAATGGTAGGACTTCAACACCATCACATGTATCCTCAGGACTGTCTGCCACTGTGCGAGCACGCACACGCTCCCAGGCTGTTATAGGATATATCTTCAAATACACGCAAGGCAGAAGCCTGATTTTACATTCACCCTCAACTTGGGCCCAGCTCAGCGTCAGTTCTTTGCAGTGCCACAGGTTGCCTCTAAAACCTCGGTCACATCACCCACTGTCTCCAGGGCTTCGTTCCCCAGGGCTACCCCAGCGCCCTGCTTACCTTGGGATACTGTAGGTTGCTTTAGAGGGGTCTTCTCCTTATCCATTTGGAACATACTTCGACATAAAGAGGTTACAGTGTTAGCTGGAATTGCAGGTGTTGGAAATTTGCACCAGCCCTTATGTTTGCCTGCAGTCCTTGGCTGCATGCCATTGTTTTCTTGTTCAGAGCACAGCACCCAGCCAGTCGTGGAGCTGGATGCTGAAATGCTTTGAGGTCCCTTTGGCTCCTGCTCCCCTGTTGAAACCACTACGAAAGAATTATTATGTTGCGATTTTAAAAGGAAATTGAAAATTCCCTCTTTACTGCCTTCTAAATGAACCCTGTAACTTTTTCCCTGTCTGATAGCAATGCTATTCAATTCTCTCCCTGTCAAAACGTACTGGTGAGGAGCAGGAGTGCAGGCGGTGGCAGGAAGGATTTATTGGCCTGTCTCCTGCGAAGGACCCGACACCCTCCTGCGATCTTGTGTCGTGCAGGGCTGGGTACAACCCAGCTGCCAGACTGAAGAGCAGACTGGGATGTCCACCATTGCCTTCCCAGTTGCTCTGTTACGTCCCTTGTTTGGGGCTTGCCACGGCTCAGCCCAGTTAGTTCTGCACTCAATGTTGGAGCTGATGAAATTTAATCCTCAGAGCCTTTGCTTTCTTGCTCCTAAAAAGGACTTTGTGAAGCTGCAGGTTAGACCTGGAAATCTCAGCTCATTGCAGTATTCATCTCTGTGCTCACTGAATTACAGAGCGAGGAAAGCTTTTAGCAGTCTTCTGCCTTTCTCTGCTGTGGACCAGGTTCCTCTTCCACACCTATTTGGAAGTCTCTCTGAAACAGCCTGATTACTCCTGCGAGCAGAACGAGCATCAGACGAACTCACCACCTGGATATGATCAATGTAAATTTTCAGCTTACACTAATACGATACAGGACTCGGGATTAGAAGCAATCATCTGGCTCATCAAATCTCGTCCCTTGCAAATATGCAGTCCCATAATATATGTGTCCGCGAGCATCTTGAAAATCTCCTCTCTGTGCACAAGTCTTGGAAACATTCCCTTAGGATACGCACACACTAGGATAATACATTTAAAACGAGACCAAAAGCTCCCCAGCTACAGAAACCTGAGGGAAGAAAGCAAAACAGATCAAGGACATCAAAAATGTCCTAAATTACTGAAGTAGCAGGGAATTTGTTAGGCAATAAATGATACTATGAATCCTGCACGTGGGCTGAATGTTGAGGGTTTCCGTCCTTCCCCTGATGCCTTTATTACCAGTCACTCATAAGAAAATGACGTGGGACTGGCTGGAAAGCGAGCGCGTGGTGACATTTAGCCATCTGCAGTCAGTAGGGAAGGCAGAAGTGAGTCCCGCAGCCCTGGTCGCGCCTCAGCCTTGACTTTCCCTCTTGTTCTGTTGCTTTGCTGAGACACAAGCACTATTGAGTTTAGTGCAGGAGGGTGGGTAATGTGTCCCTGGGTCGCTAGCGTAGCAGGCAGCGTGATGCAGGAGCTGGGACAAGCGGAGATCCGCGTGCAGTCAGCGCCGCGCTCGCTGCGGGGCTTGGCTCCGGCAGGGGAAGGCACAGTGGGAAGGGCGGCAGCCGTCTGTGTCCATCCAGTCTCAAGCTTAACAGCCTGATTAAAATATTAAGAAAGCAAGTGTCATCGAAGTGAAATACTGCGCCCTTGCCAGCAGAAATTCCTGCGCGGCTCGCAGCGCTGGCTGACGGGCTCCTTCAGGGGTCGCAGTGCCCACCTCCGCGGGGAAGTCGCCGGCCAGGGCACCAAATGGGTGCAGTCAGCTCCTGTACCATGCTGAGAGCTGCTCAGTGCCTGCAGAGATGGGAGAGGGCTCTGGCCCTTCCCGTGCTGCTGCCAAAGGTGCACAGGGCTTGTGCTCGAGGCTGGAGAGGAGGCTCGGGTGCAGAGCAGGACAGCACACCTGCCCGCAGAGCGCCCCGCTGCCACCAGCTCTCTGTTCCTTGTCATCCTAAGGGATGGGCTTAGGACCCAGATCCCCTTCTCCCCCTCTCAGCCTTTACAGACGCATGTGAAATCAGCATTTTCTTAATTATCCACACGTGCTTTGCTTTTGTCACAAGGAATGCTTCCTTGTGTTAAAGCCGGAGTAGTCCGCAGAGCACGCTCCCAGCTCAGAAGAGGTAGGGATTCAAAATGAATTAATAAATAAAGGATGTGAATACAGAGTTTGGGGCTTATTTATACCTCAGTACCATTGGAGGTGATGTTATTACTATAATGGGATTGTGTTTGTAAGTCAGATAGATACCACTTGTGTAGCGCTTTTGCCTAGGAGCTTCAGGTGGAGCTCGGTCCCTCTGGTGCTGACGGAGGAGTAACGTCTCCTAGAAAGATGGTCTTCTCAAACTGTTTGAATTAAACACGTCAGGAGATGGAGTGAGCACAGACAGAAAGGAGGCGAGGAGCAGGGGTGCTTTATCACGATGGGCTTCGGATGCAGCCTCCGGGTAAAGCTGCTCGCTGGTTTCTTCACCAGGCTGCTTTCAGGAGGCCTCCAGTGTGCGCGAGAGTGCACTAGAGAGCCCTGCAAGGCCTCCAGAGGCCTCTAGATTCCAGGAAGAGTCCTTATTTTGCCTCTAGGGTTTAAGAGGAGGCTCAAAGGGCACCCTAGAGTGCCCTGGGAGGCCTCTAGGGCATCCTAGAGGAAACTGGGGGTCACCGGGAGGCTTTGTGAGGGGGCTAAAGGGCACTGGGGGGCCCTGGTAGACCTGCGGAGGGCCTAGAGCGCAGCGGAGGGCCACAGGATCAGAAGGCCCTTGCACACCTTGCCCATGTCCCAGCTCCACGCAAGGTTTTGTTACCGTGTTTATGAGCAGCCAGTGCAGGCAAGGCATTTGCATATAAATAACCTGCCGGCACAGCACGGCACCACGAGGCACCTGGTAGCTGTCTCTTATCGCTCTCGAAGCAAGGCACAAGCAGGCCATGGGAAGCTCGGCAGCACCACCGGCTCACCCCAGCAGTGGCCCTGACCCCACAGACAGGAGAATCTGGGGGCCTGGGGGCTGCTGGCTGTGGGACAAAGGCAGTGTCCCCCTCAGCGAAGGCAGGCAGGGAGGGAAGGAGAAACACAGGAGGGTCTGGGGTGAGCAGGGAGGATGATGGAGCAGGACGTGAGTCTGGTCCTGGAGAGGGATGACCAGAATTTGGGAGAGGCAGGAAGCAGCAGGGCTACCAGCTCAGGGGGTGCCAGTGCTGGAACAGGCTGGGGAGGAAGCAAAGGGGAGCTGAAACACGTTTGTAAGGCACATGAGGCTTTCTTCAGACACACACACACCCCTTGCTTGTAGGGATAACACAACAGAAACAATTAATATAATGTCAGCCAGGGGCTGGAGTGCAAGTCCCAGCAAGAATAAATAAAACCCAGGCTAATCTGGCTCAAGGTTCAAACACATTCCTGCCCAGATTTAACACATGTGCACACAAAAATCTGTGACAAAAACAAAGGCATTACGAGAGCATATGAGGATCTGGGAGAAGTAAATAGCTCGTTGCCTGCAGACACTACTGAACAGGAGAGAGGGCCGCAGCACTACGAGAGCAGGCGGCTCAGCACCGTGCTTTGTCCCAAGCAAAACTCAGGGTGCGTTGGGCAAGGAGGAGATGAGCTGCAGGCCAAAAGTGTCCTTTTTTTCTCTGCTGGTTTAAAATGTAGCCAGGTGGCATTGCTAGGTGATTAGTGCAGACAGCTCTGTGCCGGAGGCATCTCCGCTTGCAGAGCTGAACCTTGCCATTGAGGTCTCTGATGCTGGCTAAGGGGCAAGCCCAGTTCTCCTGTTCACCCGAGCAGCTCTCACTGTTTCTGAATAGTTTGAGTCCGGCCCTTCTTAACTGGCCTTGGTCTCCTGTCTGTGCTGTAGCCTTCATCCTCTGAGACTTTAGGAGGTGAAGGCACTTGGCCAGGCGTGCACAAGCCTGGTATCTTCTGGAAGAGCAGCCAGGCTTTCTCAGCCCACCAGAAAGGGGTGAAAGTCAAAGGATGTGCGATCTAGAGAAAGTGAACATGTTAACTAACCTTCCAGGTTTGTTCTCGAGCATTTCTTGCTGCTATCCAGATGGGACCCGCTCCAAGTGGATGCTTGTATAACTCCCGAGGGGCATTAGCAACTCTAGATCCGCATTTTAATCTTCACTCAATTTCTCTTTTCTTGTATGGCCTCTGGGGACCATCTCAGAGCTTTTAGAAGAATAATAATGAGAGATTTAAAAACATGGAGAAAAAGACCGAAGGGACCTGTGTGTGGGGTGGGAGATGCTGACCCCAAGAGGAGAACTTGAACCGAAAGTTTCTCAGCAGTGCGGCTGTGAGCAGGGTGCCCGGTGGCTGCTGTCAGAGCCGTGCTCAGGCTGAGGGAATCTGCAGGCACGGCTGTGTTGGAGACAAATCCCCCCTTCCAGCTCTGGTGTTCTGAAATACTCCAGAAAGAAAACTCGATGCTCTCAAAAGCAAGCCCCAGGTTTTCCCAAGCTAGGGAGTGACTCACTCCATAAACGCAGTCTCAGAACACGAGTGCAGGACTCAGGTTCTCATCCAGGTACAGCTGTGGGAGCACTAGAAAATCACTTAATTAGGGTTGTGTGGGGAAGTGCTTTCAAGATCTCGGCTAATCGGCTTGTTCTGCGTTTGTCAACTTTTCAAGTGCGAAGAAATGCGAGCGCTTGCCATGTAGGAGGGCGGCCTCGTGTCTGTGCTAACCGCTTGCAGCCGCTGCAGGCAGGCTGTCCGGGGACAGCAGCTTGCAAATTCTGCTCGGCCCCGCAGCAGGATGCTCAGCTTGGTGCTCCCCATCAGGGCTGGGCTGTGCGATAATCAGCTGAGCGCCAAGGTACAGGCGGCAAGGGCAGCACGTACCTGTTTTTTTGGCAGCAAAGCCATAGCTTCAGGTAATTTCAGCCAGCCAGCAGGGCAGATCCTTTAGCTAGGGTCTCTCCCCAGCACTCAGCCATAATATGAGGCTGGCTCTCTTCGGCAATGCGCAGGAATAATGCTCTATCTATATCTATTTGCATAGTACAGGGAAAACTGGATAGAGAATGACAGAAGAACAAAACAAATCCCAAAATAAGCTCTTGTCCTTGCCTTTGTTCTGTTACTGGATCCCTTTGGCTCCGTTATTTTATGGTGGCTGACATTCTCTCTTGGGCATAATCATATTGATTACATTAATATTATTCTGCAGGATTAGCCGTGTTGTTCTGGTGCTTGGGAAAACAAAAGCAAAAAAGCTCTGCTGGGCCTGGCTAACTGGGTAGAAGGCTCTCATAAATAAAGGGCACACATCTCCTGTGTGTTGGTTTGGCTCCTTCTCCAGGGGGGAGAAGGGAGGTGGTGGAGGTAAAGAGACACTGCAAACGTTGAGGTCTGTGATAGAGCAAGTCAACTTGCTTCCCTGCCATTTGTCTACCTTTGCTCATCTTCCCGTGTGCCTTCCTTCATCTTACTGTGTATAAATTTGAGCACATCCCCAGTCCCCACCCTGGTGCTTCTGTTCCACCAGGGAATTTTCTCATCAGCATTGTAAAATGCCTCATTAGGAAGGAAGCAGGCAGAGCAGGCTTTGCTGAGACAGAACCTAGGGGTGTAAGATGGGTTCTTCTTTTGGTCTCCCTCGATTTCATCAGGGGTATTTTGCTTGAATTGACCTAGTACCGTCACCTTTCAGGTATGGGGAAATTAATATTGCTATTTTTTGCCCTGCTCATTGAACTGAATGACCACAAAGCTGTCTGTCTGATCCCCAGCTCACAAGACCCGTAGTAATAAGTACAAACCAGTTTCCTCTCCCCCATTTATCGTCCCTCTTTGTAGATCTGTCAGGCACTGAGCTCGCTTTTCAAACACCCTGTTGCATGAAAGGAGTTGTTCAAATTGCCATATATACATTCACGAAAATCTTGATCTGTTTGTCTGGTGGGAGCAGATGTTTCTCTTAGAAAGCTCCAAGTAAAATTCGGTCCATTTTCTCCTTCTGTCTTTCCCCTGCACTGGCCTGATACAGACAGTTTCATCAGATTTCATTTTCTTGATTTTCTTCTTTAAGCTTCAGCTCCAGGAATCATGTGTTTATCTTTAAAATCAAGAAGGAAAACTCTCTAGCTCCCCCCTTCCACTTCCATTAAAAATTCTAAAAGCTATGTAGCCTTAGAGAATAGCCTTACTAAAGACATGAAAAAGAATTGCTGATTTATTTATTATTTATAGATCTCATTATATTTTAACTCCAGGGGGTGGCAAATATAGGATAGACTCCTTTAAACAACTTGTGGGCCCTCCAGTGGTGCTCGTCATGTTTCTGCACCAAGGAAGGTAGCAAAAAGCAGTCCAAGCAGCGATGCTGAGCAAGGACATGTAGGAAAGGCAATTTTTGTGCAATGTGATACTTGGGGGGATGAGACAAGTGACAGTGCAGGCTGGACAGGACAGCTCGGGACGTTGTGCGCTGGGATTTAGCAATCTGGGAGCGCTGGAGCTGGCCCAGCACCATCCAGCAGCGTTGCAGAGCTGAGCGTTTTCAAGCAGCTTCAGCCCTGCTAGATTTCCATCCCTTTTCATGCCTCCTTGCAGCGTCTTTGCACTTCCCTTGCACCATCTCCCAATTCCCTATGTGACACTAAAGGTGTCTCCCAAAGCTGACAATTAAATGTTGCACCTGAAATGGGTGCTAATGAAGCACGGTGCTGGCCTCTTCATTACAGGTGAGAAGCTGGCATGACTCCAGCAACCAAAAAACCAAACTCGTGAAACGCAGAAGTGCGGTGCCCAAGGTCTGCAAAGTGCTTTGTCCTTGTGCTTCACGGAAGGGGTCACCCCAGACAGAGCTCTCCTCCTGCCCCACCACAAGCTGATGGAGCCACTGCTCCACGGAGCCCTCCAGCCATAATATCAGACAGCTGGGACCTGCTACGGACCTCCAGGGTGTTGATACAGGGTAAAACACCAAAGCAGAGGGAACAGAGCTCCATGGAGGGGGCTGAGACCAAAGCTGCTGCTGTAAAGGTGCAATATTGGCCTACTATAGGACAGGGCTGTGTATACAGTATGATGACCAAGATTTCTCTGCCTCAAGGTCGTCTCCACTTTCAGGAAAACAAGATAACTTTAAAATATGGGAAAATATGTTCCAAAGCTGCTGTGGCTTGCTGCCTCTGCCCACAGCTGTGCCTCAGGGTCAGAGCTGGGGAGGGACAGGACACCTTTCCGTCTGGTTTCACCTCTTCTTTTCTCCCACTGTCCTGTTGAGCAAGCGAGGGCAGAGGAACTCATAAATAAAGCCATGGATTTAGGGCAGAGCTAAAATCTTATTTGAAGGGATTTGCTCTCGATTTCATTTTTTTGTTCAGTGTATTTTTATTAACAAGTCTATTCAATCAGAACTGCAACTCATTGCCTCCTGTGCCTGGAAGATCTTTTCTCAATGTAATTTGTCAGCTGGATTCCTTCCCGGTCATGTTCCTGTTTTTTTTCAGCACATTCTGACTCCCCCATTTTTTGCCAAAAGCAGACACTTCCTATTGCTGGGGCACAGGAACATTTCAATCATCATTTTTGTCCCAGACACATCCACATGCACATACATATATACATACACACACACATCGTTAGTTTTTCCCCTTCTGGCCTCAACTTTTAATTGAGTTTGCCGTGAGTCCCTGACAACATCAGACAAGAAATTACAGTCCTATCATCCACTTTGCAGAAATTGTGAGCCTTGCCTACACGGGTGATTCCCTGCTGCTGCTGCTGTAGCAATGCTGGCAGCAGGAGGATGCACCGGCAGGCTGCGTTATCGCCCAGCCAGTGGGGTCGGGGGCAGAATGAACCTTCATCTCCTGCTACCCAGAGTCTAGAAATATCAATTTTTCTGGCTTTTGATATGCAGAGGGGAGGAGAGCATCCTGGCTTTGTGAGGAGCCCAAGATCTTGTAGAAATTCTGTAGGAGAGAAGTGGAGCTGATCAGAGGAATGGGACTTTTTTAGGAGGAGACATCCAGCCTCAAGAGTGATGGATTGAAACTGAGCTGGTGCTCGGAGCTCCAGGCTAAAGAGGGAATGAGCCAAACAAGGTGACTGCTGCAGTTCTCGCTGGGCTACAAGACGGCTGTTAGGAGGAGGGCAGTATAAAACCATGTCAAGAATAGATACCCCAAACCTTGTTAATCTGTACTCAAATCCCTCCATTCCTGGGGCCCTGCAGACATATGGTACTGCTGTCATGCTGCTGATGGCAATTCAAATACAAGCCTGAAGTTATGTACGGGAAACTAGTGCCCCACTTATGTGATTTCCAGCTCCCGACCCTTGAAGCTTTCACTCTTCTCTGTTCTCAGGAGTTTTGTGATGATGGCAGACAGGGGAGTGGTGAAAACCAGCAGTTTTCTACTGATTGCAACTCCATATCAAAACTTTGATAAAACTTTTTCAAAATCCTACTTGTTAGCATAATTTGGGTGGATTTATGCTGTGTCATAGCAATATATCTGATTATTTACGGGAGCTAACGGCCGATTACAATTAACTTTGATAAATGTAAAGCTTTCTGGAAGGAGAAAAATATCCCCTCCCTTTGCTATAATTTATGCTGCAGGTTAGTTCATGAGTGCAAATAAATAGAAGTAGGTCATAAACCATCCTGACTTAAGGCAATGGGAGAATCTTTGCATTACCCGTCAGGTGGTGTAAACCGGAGAAACTTCAACAGAAGTTGAAGAATTGCTCAGACTTGATGTAATCTGAGGATCTAGTCCCTTATCTTTCATCTGTTCCTTTCTGGTTTTCTGCTGATTAGAGATTTACTAGACATTGAGGCAAGAGGGAAAGGGCTAATTTATGTAGATTTATGTGCACTGGCAATATTTATATAGGTGCTAGTCTGTACGCACCAAGAGAATGGGGAAAAAATTGTATCGTTCTCAGATGTCCATAGCTAGCAGAAACTGTGGTCTCTAGAGAGGCTTTGCCCTGGGAAGCAGTTCTCCATCTAAGCTAAATGAGAAATCAATTTAACCTCAAAAAAAGAGAAATACTGTGCCTGAGCAGCGCAGCCTTGATATGAGAAAACACCCAGAGAGGTTTGTAGTTGAAATTCTGGGGCAAGGAGGAAGGAAGGTTTGCCTGGAAGCTGGGCAAAGCCCGTGGCCAAGCCCTGAGTACCACTGCATCTCCTCGCGTGTGATCCGGGGTGGGAAATCTGTGTCCTGAGCAGCTCTGTGGTCTCGCTGCCTTGTCGAAGAGGAGGCATATCACATCTTGTTTGGCATGAAGGGGGCTGCACGCTATTGTCTTGGTTCTGCTAATGACCTATGGATAAAAATCTTGCATGGAGCGTTTCATCAGCCGTAGTAAATGTTCTTTCTTTATTAATTCTGTTTGGGATCAATAATTAATGCCACTGTCTCCTTTACAATTCCCCTCAGTGTGAGAGGAGCATGGAGGGAGGATAGTATTTCATAGCTTTACTGTCAGAAGAGCTTTGTTTTCCTTGAAGACCTCTGCAGTCCCAAAGCACATAAAGGTTCTCATACTATCGAAGTCCTTTCCTTGTTTAGGGTCAACAAGATCCCCGTTTAAGTAGGCTGCCAAGGTATATAATTGAGCGTATAATTCCCATCCGAGAGAAAATGCAGCAAATGCACTGAGCAAAGGTCTCGCCATCCCTCCCTGGTCTGCTACAGCATAATAGAAAGACTCGTGCGGAAAGTCAGCTTTGCATTGGTAGCACAAGCAGCAACAGAGAGGATTTCTCTGCCAACAGCCATCTCCCCACTGCTTAGCACTTTCTGACCAAACCTTCGGAGTCTTTTTGCAGCGATCACCATATTCCAGGTTTGGACTGTGCAGCCTGAAAGCCCCGTGCCACCGGTGATTACGAGGTTGTCATTCCTCTGTGACATCCTGCTGCTAACAAAGCAGAGC
This sequence comes from Anser brachyrhynchus, assembly GCF_964034855.1. Lineage (NCBI taxonomy): Eukaryota > Metazoa > Chordata > Aves > Anseriformes > Anatidae > Anser > Anser brachyrhynchus. The sequence continues at coordinate 3,158,621 of NC_137718.1, forward strand.
AGGTCTGCTGCCAGCCTGCAGGTGGAAAGAAAGGCTTTGTGGTCTCTTGTCAGCCCCTTGAGCCATGCACATCCCTGAAGCATCTTTTCCATAAAGATCAGTGTGATTTTGATTCTGTATTTTAGAAAACAAATAGGTCAGGACTGGGGAGACATAATTTCTTTAGCCACTAGCTAATTTCTTTCGCCCGTTAGCTCCCCTCAGGTCAGTCTGTGGCACATCAGGGTTCCTTCTCAGCTGCCTTTCTGACTAATGCTTTCACCACCAGGAGAGAAATCCTAAGCTTATAGGCTTATTTCTCTTGCAGACAAAATGCCAGGATGGGTTCTTTGTGCCGGCAGCGCGGCCCTGTCTCAGCCACACTAGTGGCTGTTGACCCTGCTGCGGGTAAAAGGAGGGTTTCAAACAAGTTGGCAGGGTATCAGACAAAGGCTCGGTTAATACCACACAGCTCAATGGCCCCTTTCATGCAAGAATAGCAAATGGATTTTGCACACACTGTTCGAGCAAGCTTGCTTCTATCCCTCAGATATAGATGCTGTCATCCTTTCACGTGGCAGGGAAGCAGGCGCTGAGTTAGAATAAAATTTTCTCAGTTCTTGTCTTTTCAGATCGTTCCATTTTGGTGCTGCCTTCTCATGTAGAAAATACAAGAAAATTGTGAACTTCTCCATTCTTTATTTTTATTTACTGTGTTAAGGGAAAGGGATATGCTGGGACTTTCTCAAAGCTGATTTTAGACGGCATCTTCTGCTTTCTTGCAAAATGTGGAAGCAGCACAGTCTGGAAAATGAAAAAAAAAAAAAAAAGGAATGCTTTGGATCAGAAAGCTACTTTTGCTGAAAGTTTGAAGGAGAATGGGCAGAGCTGGTTAATACACCTGTCTCCTACAGCACACTCCTAACTACTGATGGTGCATCCTTGCACTTCATGGGTACCACAGACGGTGCTGCAGTACAGAACCCCTAAGCCCCAGTTCTTTAAGCAGGGTTTTGTTAATCTGCCAGAGGGGATAGAAACTGGCTTCCTCCCTTTCCTTTCCCCTCTGCACTTGATGAAAACAAGCCATCCAACTTGGAAGAGCTTTGCTGAGCGCTGGTGTCACTTGGTGTGGTCCTTGCAGCTCAACCTGCTGCTGGGCTGGGGACTCTCTGATTTACGGCCACATCCCCGCTAACACGCCTGCAGCTCCAAGGGTTGGCCAACACCCAGCTCGCAAATCCAGCTGAGAAGCTGTCATGCCAAATGCCTTGCATCGATTACTGAACTGATGTCTCCGTGGCTGCAGCTCAGTGACTGCTCCTCCCGAGCATGTCTTGGCTTCTCTGTGAGCCCATCATTTATCTGCGCCGCGAGGCGACAGACACATTTGCTCCAGTTTTGCTTCAAGGTTGCTTCCTTCGTGTTGCACAGACGTAGGAGACAGCTCATGTACGAACCGGTCCTCTTCCCTTTGGCTTTGTCTTGCACATGGAGTCAGCGGCTCACTGGAGCTCTCAGCTCGTGGATAACCCAGGTCCCTGCACGGCCTGCTGGAAATTCCTCCTGCCTCTGCTCTCCTTGTCATTTGTCACTGAGGTTTCCTCTCACATCTACGGGCTTTGCCAATGGTCTCTTTCTTCTGGTACCTAGTCACTTCTCTTTGGATTATAGTCCAGTTGTCTAGTTTCTGGCTCACGTTAAAGATCTTCCAAGAGATCTATAAATTCAATGAGACAATCAGTCTTTGCCCCATGTTGGAGCCAGGCACAGAGGCCCCGTAGTATCGATTGCATTAGCATTGCCTTGGCCATCCTCAGCATTTGCAAGCAGGCTCCTTCCTGCTTCAGTATTCAGTCCTCTTTGTTTTCGCCTCCTCCTTCACCGAAGGGGTAAATGGGATTACACTGTAGCCCTCCAGATATTCACAGGCCCAAACCATGAAAACAATAGAGCTATCTGCCAGTGTAAGTGAATATGGGACTCGGAGTCTAATTAGATAGGGAGCCTGGGAGCAAATATGTAAATACCAAGATGAGTATTGTAAAAAATATTTTTAGATATTTGTACTGCAGGATTTCTTGATTTGCTGCTGGGACTGTGAGGTTTATCTCTGTGGTCTCTTAGGAAAGAAAAAAATTACATGCAAAGCCAACCAGTGTTTGTCTGGTTTTGTTTTTCAAATATTGTGCTGCAAATAGGGAGGGCAGGTAGGCATCACTTGAGGAATATGAGGGAAAGGAAAAAGAAGGTCTCAGAGATGCTCAGCAGTCTGATCTCTCTGAACACTGTGCACGTGGACATAGACACGTTGTGACTATATAATATGGGAAAGATGTATAATTCAAATAGATCCAACAAGGGTGCTCTTCCCCCTGCCATCCCCATATCTGCAGAAACCTAAGCAATGAGAGAGTTTTTTATTTTTAGAGTTAGAACTAGAAAGGCCTGGCTTGGAAGAACAGTTTAACAGTACTGCTTAACATAATGGGGCAAGGAATAATAGATGGAGGGGTATGTATCCATTTGGGGTCCCTAAGGACCTTGTGCAGGACCTTGCATGTCCAGATACAGGAACATGCTCAGAGTGCCACAGAAATACACAGATTTTCTAGTGGAGACATAACACCTGGCAAGTGGGCCCAGGACGTTGCTGAGCTGCTCAGACTGGGGCTAGCAGAGGGTAGCGGTTCTCTCCCAGTTGGCCCTTCCATATTTCTGCTTGCTATCCCGATCTCCCTTTAGCTGCTAGGTCTCGAGTCATAAGCCAAAGCAGGCGTCAGACGGAGGGTGCTGTCCGAAATCTGATGGAGGCTTTCCAGGCTAGGGACCGATCTTACAGGAACTGTGCCAGCACCTCTTCCAATGTTGATGTCTGACATTCCCCTTGGAAAAGTTTGTGCTCAGGGTAAACACCCCAGAGAGGACCTCATTAGGAGATGGCACGCATGAGGAGGAAGAAGCTGTGGGAGGAGAGAGTATGTGGGAAAGAGTGAAATACAAGGCATGGAAACGAAGGGATGTGGAGAGTAAGCACGCGATGGCAAAGGGCAGCGTGGTGAAACCTCTGGTGCTGACTTGTGCTGCAGAGCCGGAGCGTGCAGAGCTGCAGCTCCTCAGCCCAGCTGGGGATCTGGCCATCATGTTGAGTTTACAGGGGACTTGGGGCTTTAAAAGCTGCTGGAGCACCAGCCTCAGGCAGGAATTTGTATTCTGTGGCAGGTAACAGAGTTTGTAACATGCTGATGGGCAGAAATGAGGGGAACTGGTCGTACTGGTAATGCAATTGCCATTTGAGATCGCCCAGACAACCTGTGAAAAAGAAGTTGCCTAGAGGAAAGTCTGGCCTTTGAGTAAAAGCTAAAGGAAATTACTGTGGTACCTCAGGGGAGACTCTAAAGAACTGATTTAAGATGGGGTCAGAATAGTTCTTAGTACAAATTGCCCTGTGTAATTTCGTGTCTGCCAAGTGCCAGCCTATCTCCACTGTCTAATCCCTACATCTCCAAGAACCTTTCCTCCCATGATCTCTTTTCATCCTCCTTTCCTGAACTGTTAACCCATCTGCTTTAAATAGAAGGCATCTTTCCCTTCTGCTATGAAAGACAGACTTAGTTATCCTGAAAGAGGAAACACCATTTGCACAAAACGGAGTTTCTACATTGCTTGAGCTCCAGCTCTCCCTCCTCAGCCCACCAGGGACCGAATTCCAGGCAGGACGATGCTTAGCAGTGGAATTGCATCCCACAAGCAAAATATAAATGTTCTGAAAGGAAAAAAAAAAACCACACACAAAAAAAAAAAAACAACGAGAGAATAACATCTGTTGAGCGGGACACTTGTTTCATTTGCTCCGTGACCATGTTTGTTTTTTTTTCCTGTGACATATTTCCCACCAATTAATATTAATAGGAATTTAAAAGGAGATTCCATCCAGAAGCCACAAGCTAGCCTTAATCATGTTGACCAGTATTGTTTTATCAGTGTAAGCTTTTCCTCACTGAGCCTAGCCTGATTAACTTCAATGGCATATAGCACTGACAACATCTTACAATACAAGATTTACAAGTTTGGAACAGCAAAGCTGGTTTGTAGCTATCTATTTTTGGGTTCTGTGTTTTCTGAGAGCTCTCCCAAAATCTGGTCCATTGCTCCTCCCACCCGACTTCCCAGCACTGCTCTACGACTACGTGGAGCTCTCTCAGAGCTGCTCGGGGGAGAGTATTGTTTGTCACTTCTGCTAAGGGGAAGCAGATCTTCCACTATGGCCTCAGCAATGTGCAAAAGTAATTGAGGACTGTCACTGGAACTGTTTGATTTGAAACCAGAATGGTTCGGTATTATCGTAACGGGTTTTTGTCTCTGCAGTGTTCCCTTAAGTGTATTATCATCAGGAAACACTTGGAAGTAGCTCGTATTTGAGTTTGAGCAGAGTTTGTGACCTGTCCTGGAGTCGTAGCCACCAGAAGGGTAGCTTGTCACGGCTTGATAGGACCTTTTCTTGGTCACCTTGAGGTCTCTGTGTTCTCGGGGACAGGAGGTTCACCCTTTGCTTGCCAGGAGCAGTCACAAGAGGTGAGCCAGGCAATTCCTTCCTCGAGGACTGCTGCTCCTGTTTCTAGTGAGCAACAAGTGAACGGAGCCAGCCCACACGGAGCCTTGCTCACTGCTTTGGTGGTACAGACCCCTTCCCGTGGCTCCGATGAACCACAGGCTCAGGGGGTAGCTCACTCTGGCATTAACGGGTTGGCTGCAGAGCCATAAGAAACTGTGGTGCGGTGCCTTTTCCCTTTGTAGGAGCCCTCCCCATTACCCCCAGTTTGCAAGTTCATCTCTCAGCCCTTGGGAGTTGTCACCCCAGCTCCTCCAGGACCTGGCATTGCTCTCCCCAGCCCACTGCTCCTACAAGAGCTGGATGCCAGGGTTTCACCTCCAAGCTCTGCTCATCCAGAACCAGCTCCTGCCCAGGCTGGGGGTCAGGACTGCGGCTTCTCCTTCCTGCCATAGCTGCAGCGAGGGGAAAGGCAGGATGGAGCGGGAGCCGCGAAGACGTTTTGCCATTAAGTGGTGTAATTTAGTCTCTGCTCGATGTTTTGATTTTGCCCAGCTGTGTCTGTGTGCATTTAGATTAATCCTGTTAGCTGGCAGGAGCGGGGCTGCCTGCTGTTTATCAAGAGTGCTTGTGTGATTTCTATTTGATATGCAGTTGTCTTGGAGAGGAACTCGGCAGCCTCGCTGCTCGCTGGGGCTGGGCTCTGTCGGGCAGAGCTCTCTGGGAGTCCAGCAGCAGAGCTGCTGTCTTCCTTGGCGCTGAAACGGGAGGGAAAAGGGACATTCCCTCGGTCACCCAGAGGCATGGATGTGTGGCCGTGGTGTTTTGTCAAAGCAGAAACTGGCCAGTTGGTCTGCAGCAGTTTGTGCTTCTGGGGCTGGCACCGGGGCTTCTCCGCGTCGTGCTTCAGTCGCTTGCCACGAGCAGAGGGAAGTGGCAGGAGCGTCTGAGGAGCCAGACTCTCCCTGTGCCAGGGAAAGTATGGACTTCTTGCTGAAATTAATTGCTCCTTTAACAAATTACCGCTCATTAGCCAAGCTACTGTGACGCTGCGCGTGCTCTTAGCCTGTCTTATCTGCGAAATGAGAAGATATTACCTTTAAAAAACCCCTAACGATTAGCATAACGGAGCTGGCTTGCCATAACTCTGTCAGCATAGGATAAAAAGTGATGCCCTGTGTTCCTAATAGCCATACCGATAAAACATAATAATATAGCACATGGCTTTGAAGTCCCGAGTGGCTGGTTTAGTGTGGAATATCTTGGCGAGTCTTACTGCAGAGTTCGGCAGGAGGTGGGTGCCCAGCATTGCTGTCCTGGGTTGGAGAGATGAGCTCCGCATTTTTAGTTGTACAGAAGGAGGTTTGTGACCTCATTCATGCACTTCATTCATCTAAGTCAGTCCTCTGTCCTAGACCTTTTTTTTTTTAAATCCTATGTAATATTTCAGTGGAACTTACTGTCGTTAGGTGTGATGGAAGTGGAGCATCTAGAGAGGTTCAAATGGGGATTAATCATTTATCTGAGTAATGAAAACACAGAGTTATTACGTTAGTTATGAAGGACAAAAGTCCCTTATGCCTACTGAACACGAGAGTAGGCTGGGATGAGATTTTTCTTCTCGATTATTTCCCTATGTTTCCCACACAGCTGTTCTTTCAGCAGAAGCTAATGGATTTGGGAATATTCAGTCATTACATCTCCCTGAAATTATTTTTCTTTTAAGTATATCGAATAATAAAAGCTTCAACAGGGAAAAATTTCCTTTTCTTATATTATTTTTTTCTTCTTCAGAAAATGCATTATTCTGTTTAAGTTCCTCTAGTTCTCTGATCGTGTCTATTATTCCATTTTTCCGTCATCTCCCAAGCATTGCACTCAAAATATTAACCTTATTATCCGTATTCTGTGTATCAATAGTTGTACTGTTTGCCATGGGGAACTTATATAGCAATTCAAAAGGCATGTGGCAGGTGTCCAGCTGCCCCTGCACCAAAAACTGCTTTTGCCAACCCGCTCACCTTCATCAAGAGCTGACGTCTGAACTTGTGGGATTCTTGTCCCCAGAAACCTGCAGGCGGAGGGCATCCCTCCATCAGCCACGTCCAGTGACGCCCATGGTCTCTGTAGATGGGAGGTGGTGTCATGCCCTAACTGTGTGTTCCCTGCACCCATAACCTGCCAAGCGGCTTCCAAAGGTGCTAAGACGTCAGCACAGCACTTGTTCTTGGAGAAATGTTTTTTACAAGACTAGCTCTTTGCCGCCACACAGTCCTGAGCTAAGGGACAAGTGGATTCAAAATGGGATTAGGTATGTTTGAGGAACACAGTCCCCTCCCGACAGAGATTAGGCCTCGAGTCTCTGCCTTGCTACAAACTCTTTTTTTGACCTTAAGCAAATCTCACCTCTCTGCGGTTTTGTTCCCTGTGGTCTTGGAACTGGGGATTCACATTTGCCATAAGTGCTGGGAAAATAAATGCGCCAGGGATCCTGATGCTCAGCTGTTACACTAACAGGGAGCCACATCAGCTATGTCATTAGCAGGATTTAAAAATACTAATAGGGGTATTAATTAAGGTCATAAGCAAAGTACGAACTGATAGGGTCAGGAAGAAACAGCTCTCCCTAAACACAGCTTATCCCACATCTGTCTACCAGCATCCTCCACTGAAGCATCTGGTACTGTCAGATGGGTTACTGAGCCAGATGCATTTGCTCTGCAATTCACTCTAACGCTGTCTTTGTTCTTGCATCTCCTGACTGATTGCTCACTAAAAGTTTGCATTTTCCATTTGCTGTGTGTCAGTGGGGATTGATTACGACAAAGCAGAATCTATACCCTACTCACATGGAAGCCTGGTACATACAACAGTCTTGATTGGGATTGAGGCTTTTTATGTTTTTTCTAATATATTGGAAATCATAATTGAATATTTCTGGCTGATGTTTAGACTTCGGTGATTTAGCCAAAATGGAGTATGATGAATGAGAGACAGGAAGAACTGCAGAAAATGTGTTTCTTTTTTTCCTGGAAACACATGATGGTACAGGAAGGTCAATGATAGAAATCTGCTTCGTAAGCCTCGGTCTGCATTAAATGTGTATCTCAGGTCCCTCTTGCCTGTTCTCCCCCCAGTAGGTTATCAGCAGAAGCCCAGCTGTGTGTGCTTGCTAGTCCAGCCAGGTGTCCACTGTCATTGCCATCAGATGTCCGGGAAATGAGCTGCATGGAGCACTTCTCTGTGTCTCCGCTCAGCCCCCAGCACCCACAGACCCAAGCACAGCACCTGCAGCTGAAGCATCCTGGCTGCTCACTGCAGCGTTGGTAACGGTTTGGGACACAGAGCTGGATGCCCTCAGTGATAATCCCCGGCCCGGGCAGAGCCAAAACTTGACAGATGAGAGCCACAGCCAAACAGAGAGAGCTCAGCGTGCTGCTCTTGCTGGCGTCCGGGGAGGTGCAGCAGGAGCAGGTCTGCTAAAGCAGAGCCAGGCTGGGCGGGCTGTGGCCCCGCTGTCCCCGCCACCAGCTCCACGCAGGTCCTGATGTGCCTTCAGCACTCACAGCAGCAGCAGCCTGCCGAGTATCTTGCCAGGAAGAGCTGACTGGCGTATTTTAATTAGCGGGAGAGTAAACTACATCGGAGTCCGAGAGGCTGACTTTTTCACAACGGCTTGGGGAAAATGGAAAGACTAGCATTTTCAATTTAAGGTTTAGTTAGATAATGCCTGTTGGTGCCAGTAGATTACAGAGTGGATATTAAATCCTCCAGGATTTGCAATGGGAAAGTACTCACAGAATCCGTAAGTAGGCAGGAGAGCATGGCTATGGAGCTATCGTCCCCTGGAGGTCCCGGGCGGGAAGAGAAAATGCGAAGTAAATCTTTTCTTTGAAGGAGGCTCTGTGTAAAGAGCACACATATGCAGGCTGTGGCCTTTAAAGGTTTCCCCGTTAAGAAGCTTTCTTGCTTCTGACAGCAGCCAAATGGCGTGTGAAAAGGTAATGGGGTCTGTCAAACTGCTGGAGCAGGGAAATGCGAGGCAGGGCTCCTGGTGCTAATGCGCTCGCTGAGGAGTTCGAGGCAGGTTTCTTTCAGGGGTCCCCCAAAAGGACCTTCTCAGCGTGTCCCTGTGGAACCGGGACAGCTGTCCTGTGGCACTTGAGTTCCCAAAGCAGATCACAGCAGCTCTGGCTCTTGGCTATTTCATAGCATCAGTGCAAGCTGCTGCTGATGGGGGTTGGTGAGCAGGAGGCAACAAAGCAGACTTGCGTGTTGGTGACCGGGGATCTCTTGGCCAGTTCAGCCCACTCCAACCTTAGCAGGACCCTGGGGGGACCTATGACACATCAAGTTCTTGCTAGAGCTCACCAAGGTTCCCATAGGAAGATGTCCAGCACTGTGGTCTAGGGGAGACTGGCTAACACAGTCACAAAGCCCCTGGTAACAGCCCTCACCTGAGTCAAAATCCACTCCAGTACAAAGTTTGCCAGGACCTGCTCTGTCTCCTGCCTTAAACATATCCAAGAGCACTGAGGGCAGCATCCGCAGTGCAGGGAAGCTGCTCCTCTTGTTCTGTGCCCACCTCCTGACAAGCAAAATGCTGGTCATGCTTGCCTACCTTCCCAGGGAGAAAGCGTTGAAAACTCATTGCAAAACAGTGACGATCCTGTAATGACGAGCTAGAAAAGGGGAAGAGTTTATCCCTCATTACTGTAACATGCAGGTAGTCTGGCAGTGCATGGTGGCTGTTCTGGGACTAGGTACGTGAACTGTATAGTACTGCCAATTTAAATGCACTAAAATGCGCAAATTAATCACTACAACCATCCAGGCATGTTTTATCTGGTTCGAATGTTTACTTGCAGGTTAAGGGTAAATATTAACCTGGAAGGCTTTTCCTAGGAACAACTCTTTCAATTTAGAGCAATTGTTGCAACAATTCTTTCAACTGATTTAACTGAAGGAGGGAAAGAGTGTTTGGGTAGAAAGAATATGAGTGTTCTTCACCAGACTCTGCTGAGAACCTAGGAAAAATATTTGAGGTTGCAGTGTGCTATTTGTATCAGAAGCAGAGCAGGTAATGGCACAGACCCCAGAGTCCAACTGCCATTGCCAGTGTCCTTGAGCCATAAAGGACAGCTCGTGGGGAGTTAGGATAGAAAAGGTTTTTGCTGTGACGTGTTCAGGTAGCAGAATTGTAGGTTATGCTGTATCTGTAGGTGACAAATAGTTCCTATGAGTTCCCAGCCCCAGTCCCACGTGTGACATATCCCCGTACTTAACTTGGCATGTAGTAAGGGATGTCTTGAAGGTAGCTCTAGACTAGCTCCCTAGACTAGGAAATACTCAGAGCTGAGTTTGGGGTTGATTGAGAGCCTGCAACTGGTGCCAGTCCCCTTTGGCTCCTGCGTGGTCTGGATGAAATGCTCTAGTGATGTCCGCAGGTCCATAGCCCCAACGCTTTGCAAACACTTTATCTAAAGATCAGATCCCTGGCAATAAAAATTCCAAAACTGTCATAGGCATTGGTTTGAACATCCCAATAGTTTTATCAAGAATGTGTCCCTATCTTTTATGCTTGCTAATTTGCAAATTCAAACACTTTATTTCTGTGTTATCTTTGTGCAAAAGACTGGCAAATTTATGCCACAAAAATATTGCAAAAACATAAAGGTTCACAAGCAATTAGATTTTATTATTCCTGTTTATGCTCCTGAAGAATTGTTCATTTTAAAAACTTTATAGTCAATATGTATGAAGATAAAACAATTGTCTGCCTTGCTCTGGTGGCAGAAGTCAAGTGATCAAGTGAGCTGAATGAATTATTATAGAAGATCAGCTTTGGGAGCTACTTGCTTTGATGCTTGGCTGACTATCGCAGCCCATATCCACCCAGGGAGAGGCTCTGTCCCCACGTTATTTACGTTTCCCTCGCACTAGCTCATGCATCATTCTAGTTCAGAAGCACAGAATTGCATATGTGCTAGCAAAATTCAGCACAAACTTGCTGTTACCAGTGAGAGACCGTTTCAGTCTGTTCTCCAGACAGCCGTCAAGCCTCGTTTGCAGGCTGTGCGCTGTGGGTCACAATGGAAGCAAGGCTATAGATGCTATTCCGAAGGGTGCTGGCTGCCTTGAAATCATCCTTTCCCGAGCACATGGCCCCCAAACAGCCTACATGGGCTTGGAACAAGGGGGCAGCATTTCAAAAGGGGCAGTGAACGGGGGAGCAAGTTTTTCTGGATTTTAGAGCCTCCAACATCTCCTCTGGGTGTGAGGGCAGATCTGTCAGGTAAGGGGATTTGCAAATAGAGCCTGTGGGGAGAAAAAGCCAAGGAACTGGACCCAGAAGCCTGAATTTTCAGGAAACCTCAAAATTACTGGGGGTGAAAGAGGGAGAAGACCTCGATTTATTGCGTGCTGGCTGATCTGGGGATCTCCTAGGGATGGCGAGCTGACGGCTGGCCCTGGGTCCAAGCTGAGGATGGTCTGAGCAGAGGGAGCCCTGAGCTCAGCCCGTGCTTCCAGGCTATGAAACTCTTCCTGATGCCTCCAGGGCTTCCCTGCCCGTCCTCCCCCTGCTTAGGGTTCATTGCCACGAGATTTATTGCTGCAGCCCCGCTGCCAGTCCTGCGGGCTGCCTCCGGTACGTTCCTCAGCATCACGGAGTCCGGGAGTGCAGAGCGTGCTCGAAACTCGCTCTTCTCATGCTTAAGTGGTGGAACCGAGACGTTCGCAGCAATTTTAGGACAGGAAGAAGATTTCTCTTTGATTGCTTTTTAATCACAGTAATAACAGTAATGGAGGCAGTGAATGGAATTGATGGGAAGGAGCTGAGCTCGGTTCTCTGCTAACTCCCATGTGGGGTAAACAAGGAGGATTTACTGGCTTCTCTAGTGAATCCGCAGTACCCCCGCTGTCCAGGAATGGCTGGCAGCAATATTCAGCTGGTACCCAGCGCCTGGGAGAAGGAATATTGCAGACATCCTCTGGAAGCTGTCTGCCTCAGTGTCTCAGGTAAATGAGCAAACCTTGCCTGGCTCTTCTCATCCCCACAGACACTCACGCACACAGTCTGCATCTAGCAGCACACGGGGGATTTATCCTCTCGCTCATAGACAAGAGAAACCATCACATGGACCAGAAATGGCAGAGGTCGGCAGCTCTCCTTGCAGAGACCAGGCTGCACAAGTGAGCCAGCACCTTCCTCTGGTGGGAACAGGCAAGGCTGGGGGGGGAGAGGCACCAAAACCCTGAGCAGCCACAGGCTGAGGGCTTGTAGAGATGCCTGCTGCAGGGAAGGACTCACGTGGGAGCAGTGTGTGGGAGCTGATCTAGCTGGGCACCTGCAGGCTGCTCTCGGGGCGGTGCACTAGCAGCGTGTCCACCAGCCTGGTTCGGACCTCAAGGATTTGGGCATTTTCACTGATGTGACCCTGACTCAAAACACCCAGAAAGCAGTGAAAACCAAGCCTCTGGAAACTGGGAGAATGTTTGTTTTCTTTCTTTCTTTTTTTTTTTTTTTTTCAACCCCCTTGCTCCTATAAAGAATATTTGGAAGCGACTTAAACTCATTGAGGCTGTTACAAGCATGCCAACACCAAAGACAGAGAGAGACGTTGTCCCCAGGGGTTTTTGTCAGACATGGAGCTTTCTCCTTTATTTCTGCAGTATGTGTTGCACACGTGAAGGGCCTGGTTTACATCAGCGCAGTCGTGTCCTGTCTGAGGAGATGGAATTCCTCTTGCTTTGCTGATCGAGACAAACACGATAAAAAGAGTTCATGCAGAACACACCTCGAAGCGAGGGACAGCAGGGGCAGGAGCTGTGCCCCCTCCCCAGCACCCCTGGGGGGGACACCAGCAGGGCTGTGGGGAGAAGGATGGGGACACCCAGCCGGGAGGGAACGGGGAGTAGCTCCGCTCGTGTCGGGTTTTACCACGTGTGCGATATCTGAACGAGGCCCTCGAAGTGAGGAGGAGAAGGGGAGAGAACAGGGTGAAGGAATCGGGGCTGGGGAGGGGGCAGCGGGAGGAAGGGACCCTCGGTTCCTCCACCCTGTCGTGGTCCCAGGGACCCCCGGGCACCTCGGATGTGAGCTGGTGCTGCAGCAGAGTTTGTTTAGGGCAGGCAAGAGGGGTGGGTATGTTAATATCCAGGTTCGGGAGGAGGAGGGATCGTGCCCGCATTTTGGGAAAGAGAAAGGAGGTGGAAGCTTTCACTGGAATGGAAGTGACCCAAGTGAATGCAAGATGCCTGCTCGGGGGGAAATAAAAAAAAAAAAAAAAGAATAAAGTCAGTGAGATTTCGGGGTGTGTGTTGGGGGCTTCTTCTGTCCTTTCACACTCACTCACTCAAGCCCCACAGTGCATTTCCTAGCAACTCTTCTATCCTTTCCTTTCCTCTCCTCTAACTCCTATCCTGTCCCAGTTTCTCCTTCCTGTCCTTCCTCACCACGCTACCCACTTACCCTCTGGTCATTTAAAACAAACAAAAAAAAACCAAACAGAATATAAAATAAATGCCATTTCAAGTATTCTGGAGCAACCAGCTTCCAGCCTCAGAAGTTTTGTCTGAGGTGTAAGGATTAAAAAGCAGTGAGCATCATTGCACAGGGATTAGCAGGAAAGTAATTTTCAGGGAGCAATGGGTGTGACCTTTCTCAGCCAGGCGTTGCAAGCATTTGGGGTAGGAAAGGCGGGGAGAAGCCGTTCCAAAAACCACTTGAACAGAGCAAACCATGCAAAGGAGCTGTCAGGTCTCGTTTCTCTGCTCTGCAGCTGCGTGGCACCGCTGGAGGGCTCTGGTCCTGCAAGGGGCCATCTGCTCCCCTCGGCGGGCTGCGCAGCACCTAACCTCTCGACTTTGTCCAAGGGCAAGGAAAATAATCTCAGTGAGATCACGGCAAGGTTAACCAGCTCTGGCTGTTCTGCAGCCCGGGTGCTGACGTGATTCATCTATCCGGGGGACAAATAAAAAGGACTGTCCTCAGCAAACTAATTCCCATTGCTGAAAAAAAAAAAAAAAAAAAGTACCTAAACCACCGATTTCGTTTTAGGGGAATTTAAAACAAACAAACAAACAGAACCGCCCAACACCTGTGGCACCTAATCAATCTTCTATTAGTAGGATGGGTTTTCTTTTTATTTTTTAATTTGAAAGGTGGCTGGAGGGGTACTCTAATGGAATAGAAAGCCTCTCTGCCCCTCCACCTGTAGCTGGCCCAGGGCTACAGCAGCTCGAAATAGGTCCTGTTGCTGGATTTTGCTAACCAGCCGGAGCAGGGCTGAGCTGATAAAGGGCCTGGGGGGGGTAAAGTGCCACCACAAGGGAACTGGGGGGTCTGGGGTGGTCTCGGGCAGGTGGTGGCACTGGCGCTGCTCCGAGTGAGAGCTGTGCATCCCACCCGAGGCAGGGCTGAAGATGGGGCAGAGAGGCTGGGGAAGAGCTTAGCTTGTCACCGCTCCTGGTGGCTGGGGGCTCTCCGTTCCAGGAAGACCCCTGAGACCCCCAGCTTGGGACCTTCCACCAGGACTTAAGAGCTGTACAAGCACTGGGGAGAGCGGGGCAGCTGGTAAAACAGAGCGAGGGGAAGGGGTGGGTGCTACCCAAGCATGCATGCTTCCCAGGAGAAGCAGAGCAGCCAGCTCTGCAGAGGCAAAGGGAAGGGTGGTGGCAGAGAGGGAACGAGGAGGTGGCAGCGGAGGATGGGGTTACGTTGTTAAGGCCTGCAGAGCTTTCAAGGCGATTAGGTGATTTGGAAAAAAAAGTCCGTGTTTCCTCTAGTAAAAGGCTATTCCCTTCTGCACCTTCCCTCTCCCTGGCAGAGATTAGAGCAGCAAGGTTAATATAGTAGCAGGTACATCCATGAAAATCCGCAGCTGAGTCTTCACTCCAAGTGCTGCCAGCTCTTCCCTAAATCTTCAGGAATCAAGGTGCCTCGTTGGAGGTGGCTCCATTGCCTTTGTTGACGTAAAAGGGGCGGTAATGTGACTGCAATGGAGAATTTGGGGCATGTGAGTTTGACCTACCTTCTTTTTTTCTGACCGCCTACACTTCACCCGACCATATGCATCTTAACACACTCCTATCTTAACACCTTCAGCCTTCCGTCTTGCAGAGAGCACCACCTCACCTCGCTGCTGGAGCGATCAAATGCAAATGGTGTTGCTCTTTGATTTGCACATATGCTTTGCATAGACTTCATTCCTAAGCCAAATGAGTCTGTGCATGATATAAAATCTCAGACTGTGACTCACGGTTTGATGAGAGGTTTCTGGGAGAAGAGGAATGTCACCTCTAATTTTATGCTTCTGACAGTGTCTTTTAATTGCTCGCTAACCTGAGAGCTCAGGGGAGTTTTCACACTTAACGCCGTGCACAGTTATGTGAGGGATGGACCGGCTTGCACGGTGTTTGTTTGTGCTCCCTGGTTGGAGAGCCAGAATTCTTGTGCATGGAAATTCTCACACAATGGTGTATTGTTTATTTGCACCTCCACGTGTTGCAGGGCCCTGTATAAATGTTTGTGTAAACAGAAGCATAAGCGGAGGAGGCAAAGGGCAGAGCCTAGAGGAATTGCCATTTTCCTGTCTCTCCAGCTCTATTTACCACAGTCCCTAGTTGTCTCTCTTCTCATCAGGACCTACCCCAGGAATTTCATGCTTATCTGCACCATTACAAATAAGCAACACGTGGCAGAGGTGTGTTGTACAGCCTAGTGTTGGCTGGGGATGATTGCAGAGCACAAAAAAAAACATTTACTGGCTAACAGTGCTTGTTGTTTGCACTGTTCAAGGTGAAATCTCTAGCCTGGATCCACCAATACTGGGGCAATCAACCGATTCCTCCTGTCGTCTTTGTTGTCCCCTGCATTGCAGTGCTTTAAACTCGAGGATTAACCCTTGTTGCTCCTCCTGGAAGCAACTCAGAAACGTGCTGCCTTGGACACTGCCCTTGAGGAGCCCCAAAATGTCCTGAAGCATCCGTGAAAATGAGGATATGCTTCCACCAGGGGTAGACAAGGCAGTCAGGAAGCACCTCGGTTTTGCAGCATCTGATCTGTCTTAGGTTTGATCTCCTTCCTGGATCTCACGTGCAGAAGGTGTCTATGTCTGGGTGCAGCGCACCAGTTAATGTCGGGCACGGCAGGAGCTTGGAGACACAGGCAGAGCAACTCCAACCCACCCTGCAGCTCAGTGCTCACTCCCCATACCTCCTGCTCAACGCTCCACTTTGGTGAAATTCTTTTCATTTTATGGTTTCAATTTCCAATCTAATTAAGAGATGGAAGGGAGGTGGGGGCTTCATTTTAAAGAACTCCCTGTGGGCTAAAAAGACATTCCTCCTTATACAGCGCAGTCCTTTGTAAAAAATCATATTTACAGACCTTTTAGAGTGTGTATTACTTAAATACATGTTTAAGACTATTTTTAAAGCTAGATTATTGGCCCAATAGACCATAAAAGCTCCTGCAGAGCTCCTGCAGCCCGGAGTGTATATTTCTATTTTGGGACTTTTTAATGCTTGTATTTATCAACTCAGTTGTTAGGTTCAGGGATATCTGGTGAATAGAGGCTATAAAAATAAAATAGCCACTACAAGTGTATGCATGAGAGAGACAAAAAGGCCGGTGACGTTGTGGAGAAGTTAGCCAGGCTTTCTCTGGGGGCGTTAAGGCAAGTTTGGGTCGTGTTCACAGAGCACAGCACGCTCACTGCCAGGCAGCGTGGAGATTTTTGCTAGGGAGACCATACTCACAGCCACCAGAGCCCAATGGTAATAGAAACTTGTCTTTCCTGACCAGATTTCCCTTAGGGAGGACAGGCTTATGTCTAAAATCACAGGGTGGGGTCTCCATCTGGGCACACACATCACGAAGCAGTGGATCATTTACAAAGGTGGCGAGCAAACACAAGACGGAGAAGATGCTGCAACAAACTGCTGTTCCTAGGAGACATGCTTTGCTGTCACACACTCAAAGACTCACGGCTGGATTTTCTGAACATGCTCCAGTCTGCCCAGGAACATCCCTGTCGCTGGCATTCATCTGCTGGAGGGGCCTTTTAAATTTAGCAGACATATAGCTGCAGTCCTTGAGCAGCCACTTGCTAACTGCTGTGTATTTCCTCTGTTTTCTTCCTTCAGCGTGAGAATGCCATCGATTCTTGACCCTCTCCTTCTTACGGGTCCTACTTCCAGGGAGCAGTAAATAATCTTTCACAAATGTATAACTAGAATTCAAAAAATAGATCTCAGCTGTGGAGATGGGAGCAAAATCTTGATCATCTTAATTCAGATCATGCAAGATCTTAATGCATCACGGTGCAAAGGGATGTTACGAACAAGTGGATGAACTTATGTGGTTGTGCATTGATTATTTGTTAACTGTGTACATGTAAGAATGTAGGACCTAAAATACTACCGTCTTCTGGCCCTAGAAGTGTACTGTTACATGTTTTGTGGTAGCAGTGGAAAATGAGTGATTTATAAATGTTCTGGCGATTTATCATCACTGTCTGACCTCTCATCTTTGATATTGTCAGCTCGCTGTGGGATGTAATTAGTATGATCCTTTTATATGGTTATCTGCGGCGTTACACAATTTGTGTTTTCGAGATGTCGCAGACCACTAAGAGTACACAACATCCACGCAGGGAGGAGAAGTTCTACAGATCCCAACATGCCTGCTGTAATATTTGTAGAGCTTTTGGAAGCCGGGATCAAATTCTAGACCAGGGCAAAATCCTTTCAAAATGTCATTTTGAGGTATTGATTATTCCTACAACCCAGAGCTGTGGTGGCAAGGGGATTAATCTGTATCCCTCTCTGGATGCAGTTAACCACAGGAAAAATAGCAGAAGCTGCTGACCTGAAGCTTCTACTTTCCCATTTCCAAAGGACCCCAGCCCTGGTCCCTGGAGCCTCAGGTATCCTGAGGACAGATATTTCTCTTGCTGAAGCTGTGCACATGCTTTCACACCAAGCGTATGTTTCTTACCAATACAGACTGCTTGGAGGATTTCCACGTCTGTGGCGTCACCTTTGCAGACTGATGTCTCACTATTGAGGGATAAGCTGTGACAACAGAAAAGAGCCTGTTACAGGTCAGTCCCTGACACCATCCCCGTCTCCCCTCGCAAGCATCAAGGCAAGCAGCAGGACTGGACGTGCCACGTAATTAGTATTGCACTGCTTAACATGGAAATGCAGCCGTTTCTGGGGTAGGACACAACAGCCATCGGACAGGTGCCTGTTCCACCGCCCAGCCAGTTGGGAGAAGGGAGTGAAGAAGGTCTGTCTAATTAAAATGTCTGAGGAATGCAGGGAGGTGGAATGCAATCAGTCCAATTAAATTTAGGCCAAGTCCTGAACTAAGCATTCTGACTGCTGCGAAGAACACTATGGGCTATTTAATTAGTGCAAAGAGCCGCGGCCTGGGTTTCATGTCAGAAATTAATGACAGTACCTCTGGCAGTGTGATAAGCCCTAACCCCCTCCTCCTGCACCAGCTCAGCTCTGATTCAGGACTGATAGCAGCCCTGCTGCATCACAACCCGCTGCAGCACTGCCGGGTGATGGGCTTTGGGCTTTCCCCACCACCTCCCAGCCGCAAATTAATCGGGCCTGACTCTGCTTGGCAGGTGCTGATGCTCTTGGGCTCAACCTTTGTTGCCCTTGAACTAGTTGGCAGTGTGAAAAGAGGATTAGGAGGCAGTGGATGGGGGCCTCTGGTTCAGATGAAGGGGAATTGGCAGCAAGCACATAGTTTTTTTAAAGGTTGTGCTCCATGGCTGTTATTATTTTAGGATAATAGCTGTTTTCTAACACTGATGAAGCTAGGGGGTAAAGGAAATTAATCTCATCTCCTAGTATCCCTCTCTCCCTGGTTTCCGTGAGTCTAAAATCATCTAAATTCTCATCTCTATGCCTTACAAACAAAATTAAAAACCCCTCCAACTATTCCCTAGATATAACCACACTTTAGTAAAGTCCTTTTGCCCTGGTTCAGGGCTGTGAGGTGTTCATCTGAACATGGGCACGTATCTGAGACTGACAGCCCGGGCAGGAGAGGTGGGCCAGCTGCAGGACTGCTCCAGGCCCCCTCGCGGGAGCAAGGACAGGGTGAAATGCCTTATCACCTAAACAAGGAGCAGGAGGAAGGAGGGGAAAAACCAAATGCCTAGTACCGGTCTTAGTGAAGAGGCTCCCATCAGACTGTTTGCTGAAGTCACCGGGCGGATTCTGTCCCACCGAGGAGAACTGAAAAGGCAGCTTAGTGCCATTGCCTACTGGAAGATAGAAGAGGTTGCGTTATTCCACGGTGCTGCGTGCTGCACTGGGGAAGCCTAAGCACTTCAAAACACACCCTGTAAAACTACCTCCAGCCAGCCTGGGGGGAAATGGGAACCGGTAGCTTTGTCCCTGTTCTTTTCCTTAAGAAAAAGCAGATGAGAGTGGTGGGGTCCCGGTGTACATGGTGTGTGTGTGTGTGTGAAAAGGTCCCAGTGCTCTGGGCAGGGAGGGAAAAGCCTTTCTCTCGTGAGACCCAGAGTGCAGGTGTGACCGAAGAGCTTCCTTGCAGGGAAATTGCATCTCCAGAAACTGGGATAGCGAGGCCAAACTACACGGCTGCCAAAGCTCCCTTGCCTCCGAGCACTTGAGCCTTATTCAAAGCCCAGTGAAATTAAAGCAAGGCTTCCTCTCCTGGCCAACTTGGGGTCAGGCCCTGGCTGCCAAAATGAATCTGAGAGCAGAGGCGATGAGAGGGAGAGAGCCCTGCCTGTGGCACGGAGAGCAGGGAGGGCTCAGCTGTGGCCGTGAGTCACGAGAGCTGCCCCGGCTCGGGCCGAGTGGCCACGGATGCTCGTGGGCTGCCAGCGAATGAAGGCAGGCAGGACCCTGAGCGTGAACGAGCAGAGTAAGAAAAGACAGGAGAGAAAAAGGAAGGTGGGGAGCTGGGCAGAGAAGGCACGACTCGCTGCTGCTGCTCCGCACCACGCTACCACTGAACATCCCCTCCCCATCGTGCTGATGCTGTGCAGGCTGTGAACAGGGGGCAGGCCACATCTCTGAGAGCTTAT
The DNA here is from genome assembly GCF_964034855.1 of Anser brachyrhynchus. Lineage (NCBI taxonomy): Eukaryota > Metazoa > Chordata > Aves > Anseriformes > Anatidae > Anser > Anser brachyrhynchus. The sequence goes on from NC_137718.1 coordinate 3,178,238, forward strand.
GAGCTACGTGAAAGGTGTATGTGAGAGGGAGAAGAGCAGCCTTGTGCTTCTTAAACTGCCTGGGGGGAACCGCAGTCAGCTCCTGCTCCTGCCCCCAGCTCCGCAGCTTGTCTCAGACAAGTTGGTGTCGGCATTCCTGTCGCAGCTGGTTAGGTATCTCAGGGTCTTTACAAACTGTTTTCCGTCTTCTTTCCACTGCTCAAACAATGAGGACCAGAGCTACCCGCCCCTCCTACACGGGGCAGTGCCTAGGGCAGCGGGACCTGGGCGTTGGGTGTGCGCAGGCAGCGCTGCTGACCCCAGATGGCTTTGTGGGACAGTGACAGGACAGCTGAGAGGGGAAGCAGAGGTCGGTTAGACAGCTGGAAAGCTGTGGCACGGGGGGTTAGATCCTTTCAAACTGAAGGCGGAATTACCCGTACCAAGTGTTTCCTCAGTCGCTTGGAAGGAGGAAAATTCCCATGATCGTGGGTTGAAACTGGCTGTAAAACAAGAGCATCCAGTTCAGCAGTTGGCTCCTGATGAGCTGGCTCCAAGGCCCGTGCCTGGCGTTGCTCTATGAAACAGTCCCCACCATTTTGGAAGCAGCCCCAAAGCAGAAGCCCGGGTTCAGGGAGGAAAGCCTGAGCTTTTCTCTGCGTTCTAGCGCTGCTGAACAGACTTTGCACCACTCACAGAACGAAATTCTCAGTGCTGCAGAGCTGTCTTTAGCCACATTAAATTGCCAACTTCGGTTTGCCTACTCGACGTGACTATTTCGCAAAGAGACCTGCAGGCAGAGGCTTGGATTTAGAGCACGAGAGGCACCAGCAGAGGAACGTTTCTTGCTCACGTGCACGGCGTCTCGGGCAGCGAGACAGGCATGTGCTGCAGGGGTTCACGAGGGCTGCGCGCCGTGATGCAGCCTAGTGCTGCCGTACCCCTCTTGTGAGACATCAGACTCCCAGAGGAGCAAAAAACGTGATGAATGCTGTGAGCTGTTTTGCTGCCATCCTGTGGTCTGCGTTTCTAGTTCAGCAGCGTTTCTGTTTAAGCAGTTACCTCTCCCTTTCTGTGCACCGAGTCCCTTCTGCCTATTCAAAGACCTGCAAAGGCACGAGATGATCTTTCCAACCGTCCTCTGGCTTTGGCCAAAATGTTTGCAATGTCAGGAGAAGAAAGCTCACCAGAAGAGGACAGAAAGGAGTGTCGAGCAGTTTGTTCCCCAAATTGTAGGCAGTATTTGAAGCCCTTTATGTCTCCCCTCTGCCTCATTGTGTCACCCCTGCAGATGGGTGCTCTGTGATACCGTCTTTAACGACAAGAGCAGCGGAAGGCTCCTTAAATTTAAGCAGGGCGTAAAGACCTACAGGGTCAAGCAGTTTCTTAGTGTGGGCCACTGCAATTAGCACCGAGCTCTGCTTGGGTAGCATTCCTCAGTGCAGCAAGCAGGCGTGCTGCTGTGGCCTACGGCAGGACTTGTACTGATCCAACCCAGCAAGCAAAAGGGTGTGTTAGAAAACCATCACGAGATATTCAAGGATTCTGTGCACATTATGCAATACAAAGGGTGGAGGGGGCCCTCTTTTTTTTTTTTTTTTTCCCCCTTCAATTTTATGGAATTCCTTAGAAAAGATGCAATCAAAAGCATTTCTGGACTTCCACATGACACACTGCTGGAGGACAGAAAGCCCTAGAGGGTTAAATGATTATGGCTGTAGTGCATTATTCATCAGATAATCCTTTGCTAGCCAGCATACAAGCTTAAGTGGGTCATGTCTCCTGTTTTGCCTACTGACTCATTCTGTTGCCAAAGTCCCCATCAGTGTGGTTGCAGCAGCTGGTTCCTTTCTATCACAGTTTTCCCATAAGGGATCATTTTTGCACCCTCACCCTGGTGGAGAACCCAGCCCTGCTCAGTCCCCATTTCAGCAGGGAGGGACTTTGTGTGCAATCACATGCTTCGTTTTTTGGGTGAAGTAACTTGGTCGGTAACAAATAGAGAACAAGCAGCTCTGGGAAGCAAAACGTGTCTGCTCTCAGGACGATGTAGGTGTGTGGGTGGAACAAGTGCTCCCCCAGCATTTGTATATTCAAAAGCCCATTGCAGGAAGCGATGGGTCACGGAGCTCCTAGCCAGTGTGCAGCGCTCGCGCACCTCTGCAGCTGACTGCATCCAGCAAGTGGCTTCACTGGCTCTGGTAACAACACAAAATAATAAACCCCATATCCAGCAGTCCTTGGTGATTCAATCATCCCTTAAGGCTGAAGATGCTGTAGGATGCGGGGCTCGGACTGGTCTCCCCCAGCATCGGCAGCTCTGCTCAGCAGAAGCTGGGGCAGGCAGCAGCTGTAACCATCCAGGCAGAGTCTGGAGATGGGTTCCCTCATAACCAAACCCTCCACATGCAAAATGGCCTTGGCAGCCTCTGAGGCAGACGTTGTGGGCCAGCAGGGCGCAGTCCTTGCTAACTGAACTGGGATCTGCTCCCTGTCCCCATGGCGCCAGGCAGGGCTGCCCGCAAGCTGCCAGCCGTGGGCTGCTAACAGAGGAGAAGGGCAGAGGGAAAATGCAGACAAAGGGCTCAGTGTTGGGATCGGGGCTGTCCCCACGAAACCCTATGGCTGCCACAGGCTATATCATGTGCCACGTGTGCTTTCAGGGGGGTGCCACCACTAACTGCAGGCATTTCGGTTCGCCCTGCCACGATCTGGTTGTTCAGAGCAGCAGCCGCAGACACCTGGCAAACCCAGGTAGGGCCTCGCTCGCCAGGAACCGGGGGAAATTTGGTCGCTGATTTCGTGCTGTGCTTTCTGCTCTGTTGTTAACCTGGGCAGCCTGCTCTTACCTGGGCAGCCTGCTCTAAGGAACCTGCTTTGGCAGGGGGGTTGGACCCGATGATCTTTCGAGGTCCCTTCCAACCCCTTCAATTCTGTGATTCTGTTAATACAGGCGCTGCTTTGCCTAGGGCTGTATCACTCTGTGCTTCTCACTCTGGAGGTCCTGATGCTAATTTGGAAGTAGACAGCTGCCATTTTACAACTGAATGTGTTGAAAACAGGCATTTGCTCATCCAGGAGCATTCAAACAACAGTGGGGCCATAAGCAAATCTCAAGGGCTCTTGTTGTCAGTGTAAGAACTCAGAAAAGAACCCCAACCTGCTGCTTTTTTAAGGCACATTACTCACTTCTTGCATCCTTCCCCTGCCAGGAAAAAAAAAATAAAAACGTTTTCTGGTGAAAGTAAAACCCGAACTCAGATCAAGCCTGGTGTAGCTTTCCCATTTAATAGCACACAGGGGTAAGCTTCTGGTGGAGGTTAACGCTTACTTCGTCCTGATAACGCGTGTTAAAACTCCCCTATCTTCACAACCTTCCCTCTTGAAGGAGTTCAGTTGCTCCAGCTCTCCTCCATGGAGCTAAGAGCCTTTGCTGCCTTGTTTGAGATGGAAAGGCAAAAACTGCTCAAAGCTTTGTAAGCTGGAGGGAAGACCTGGCATAAACAAACGCAGGGGGACCAATCTCAGTCCAGTCCGGAGGGACTGCATTGAAATAAGTGAAGGAAAGTAAATTTGGGGAAAAATCACTAATGAAATTCCTTTCCTATGCTGAGCATGGAAGAAAGCCGGTCACCATTGGGCTGCCTTACCTTTGGGAGACAGGAACATGGAAAATCTCTTCAAGTTGTCGGGCTGGTTCCACTCGTAGTTGTTCATCATGAACCGGTGGTCGCCTGCGGGAGCAGAGCAGGAGCTGAGTGGCCTTGTGAGGGACAGGAGGAGGGGAAGGGGACAACAGGCTGGAACTGCCTCCTTGGGCACGCAGGGAGAGGTGGTGGTGCCCTTTGAAAACCAATTGCTCTACCCTTGTAATTCTATCCTTGTAACTCTGCCCTAGGACTTTCTGGCTGCAAGGTCGAGTGGCCCCAGAATGAGCTGGGATAAAATGAGCCCAAAATTCTGGGATGAAAGACGTTTAGCACAGCTGAAGCGTGAGGAGCTGAGGAACAGCCCTTCCGCAGAGATACGCTATCTGCTGAGCATCCACAGGGACACTCCAGGGTTGAGGCGTTTTCCGACCAAAGGACTGCTCCGTGGCTAAAATTGGATCCCACTTCAAAGGCGCTGGTTTGGGTTTGGCTGCTTTCGTGTGCTCAGCCTGTGCACGGAGCTGGCTCTCAACCAGCCCGTCTGGAACTGCAAGTAGTGCAAGGCTCGAGAAAATCGGAGTGCTGGGAGGGCTCAGTGGGTTGGGTTGTCCGATTTTTAAAGATGCTAAACCTGGGCTGCAAACAGCTCCAGCTTCCTGGGCTTTTGGACAAGGATGTTTGGTTCGAGCTTCATTCAAAGTGAACGAATCCTACCCTTTTGCCTTTTGCATTTACACAGCCTGGTTTTGGTTTTCTGAGAATGATCCGCAAGAAATGATGCTCTATCAGTTCACTTGCTCAGAAAAAATAAATAAATAAATACATATACACACACACATATATATATATTAAAGCCTTAAGTCTTCTATAAACCTATTGTTCTCTGGAAGTTCTCTGTAAATTTGGTTCCCACATTTAGATAGTTCCATTGTTTGAATCTTAAGTCACTGCACAAACTTTTATGTTATTTCTGCAATTTATTTCTGTGTTATTTAAACTCCCTGGATGCTCTCTGATTATTTGCCTCCTTGCCACACTACTAAGTAGGTACCTGTTATGACAACTAAAAGAAAGTGGATTCCCTTTGGAGTCTGCTATTAAGCAGGTTTCATTCCATTAATATAATATTTCTTCCTGGGAAATTTTTTACACTAGAAGATCAAGCTGGTTGCAAATGAATTTGTTGCAGTGACTCAGGGGGAGTCTGAGTTAATTAAATCCATTAAGTAATTGTGGAGTTATTTCCTTACAGTCACTAGATGCAGAGTGCTGTCCTCTTTCAAGTGTAACTGTGGTTTGAAAAACGGAGAGCTGCAAAGTTTTGGAGCTACACCTTAAATAACATTTCCCAGCTGAGTGGATGCCACTGTTCTTCTCATTAGGCAGACTCCAAGCTGTGTCCATTAAATCCCCCATAAAGTTTCTGAAAGCGCCCAGGTTTCTGGCAGTGGTTAAGTGTTGCCCTGCTCAGAAGTGCTTTGGCACTTGATTCCCACGGATTTCAAGTGCCGTTGAGGATTTCAGCATCAGTAACATGGAGGGGAACCTAATTAAAAGTGATCAACTGATCAGGAGGTAGCCAGCCTTTATCTAGAGCTGCTGGAACTGAACATATGCACGCTCTTGGGTTGTACAAATGGCCAAGTAAAGTGTATTTGCTTCAGGATTAGCAAAAGTCTTTGACTGCAACGTGCTGTTGCCCCACTCATCTAAACTTCAGAAGTGCTGTGTGTAGTTAGGGGGTTTGGAAATTCTGCAAAAGTCCCAGTGAACAAAGGAGAAGAAAGAAGAATGTACAAAAATGATTTTTGGATCATTTTCTTCCATCTACGTGTATTAAGTTAAGGCCAAATTTCTCAGCAAACCTTAGCACATAAAGTGTTAAGAATCTGACCACGCATGCTGCAGTAGTAAATGTTGGAAGAGAAGTGATGTTCAGTTTCTGCTCCTGCTTAAGGGTATGGGCCTGTAAAAAGCTGGCTCTAGCTAAGCAACCTCAGCACTTTGAATGGGATTCCTGACTTTTCTCAAACATTGGTCCTCTGGACCAAAAATATCTTGTCAATCTAATTAATGTCTAATGGAAAATGTTGGTGTTAGATAAATGTTAATGAGCTGTTTGCAGTGCAGGCTCCTTGGGGCCAGGGACTCGCTCTTTCTCTCCATACCGTAGGAAGGCAGCACGCTGTTGCCTGATGAATACCTGTGATTTTCATTACGCTTTCACATGTACTCTGGGCCATGTCACCTTCATTCCTACTGCTATAAATTGTGAATGTCAGACAGGCTGGTTCACAGAACTCAGGCTCTGAAAAATGTTGTTTGTTCTCCAGTAATGGGTCCTATGTTGTTCTGACCTGTGTGCATCTATTTCATAGTGGTTTTTTTTTTTCTTTTTTTTTTTTCTTTTCCTTTTCCTCGGTTATTTCTTCCCCTCCTCATTTATTGTACTATCTCATAATGTGCGTCTGCCTTTTCTGGAAGTTGGAGAGATTTGCATGACCGTTGCCCAGGAAAAATGTGCTGTATTAATTGCTGTATTAATAGGAGAGGAAAGTTTAATGAGTGCTGTGAATCTGAATGAAATAACAGTGATCTCACAGGTTTGCAGCAGAGTTCCTCGGCTGCTTGTGCAGTATAAAATGGACTTGAAGGCTATTCTTGCATCTTTTTGAGTCACATCTGGACAGCAGGGTGCAATTTACCCTCAAGTTACCTATCCAGCTTCTTGACCTTTATTGCTCTGCTATCTGAGGTTCCACAATTATTAATAGACTATATCCTCATAGCAGCCCGGTGAGATAAGGCTTTATTTCCATCCCTATTATTCTTAGTGCAAGAGGTCATTTAATGGGGTTAAGTAACTTGCCCAAGGTTACAAAGGCCATTTGTGGGACAGCTGGGAAGTGAACTGTGGTTGTGGGGTCCTGGTCTGGTGCTCTGTCCTTCTATCCTATGTGGGAGCTTTGTGCCACACAAGTCCTCTCTGCAGAGCTAACTGGAAGAGGCAGAACTAACTGGAAGAGACAGAAAGAAAGTGGGTTCAAAGACTCAGAAAATTCCTTGCAGTGTTGTGGTATTGACCCTGCCCTCTCTATTTACATAAGAAAGATTACTCAGCCCTAAACACTGATGAGATGCAGGAACCGTTGGGCACCCTGTGTTTGTAGGAAGCAAAGCTCTGCCCAGTGGGACCTGCAGAGCCGTGATCAGAGAGCTCTGCCTCTTCAATGCCTGGCTTAACCAAATTGGAGACCTTTTTACCTGGAAAAACTGTTACGAGACTTTCAGTGACAGGTGCTTGTGGGACATTTCATGTTTCAGGCTGAAAGTTTCTGTTGTAAGATGCTATGTGATAGCAGCACAGCAAACATGCTAACCAAGGCAGATGAATAGCCTTAATTACAGGATTTTGGAATTGCCATGCTGGATAAATTCATGCCATGGTGGAGGCATTCATATTTCTGCCAGCAAAACTCAAAGCACTTCTTCTTAGTTTTTTTTTAATTTATATATATATATATATATATATATATATATAAAATCAATCCTGCCTTCTGTATTTATATAGTGGGCTACTGCATTGCCTTGATATTGGTTGGGATCCTTTGGTCCCCTACACATGAGACGCTTTAACTCCCTGGCGGGATAGCTGGCTCCATCTCTACCTATGGCTCTGCCTGGGGAGGGATGGGGCAGTCTCAGATACTTTGGATGCTTTACCGTTCTCCATGTGGTTCCTCTCGATGAAGTTGCGGCCCAGGTCTGCCTTGCAGATCTTCTCCACGTGCCTCATGCAGACGTTGAGGAGGTCATCTCTGAGCAGCCCCATCGATGGGCTCATGCTCTCCCCTTCGAGCAGCACGCTGTATGTCGGGAGGGATGGAGGGGGGACGTAATTCCGCATCAAAGCCCCAAACTCCTGCCAAAAATAAGGGAAGAGGTGTTACTGAGGAATACAAGGTATGGAGAGGCTAGATCCTGGGACTGGCTCCAAATAATATGAAGTGCAAAGGAGAATAGTGAAGACTGGGGGTGGAGCAGTTAAATGCTTTGACTCTCAGCTTTAGCCACAAAAAAAATATAAATAAATAAAAGGAAAAAGACAAAGAAATATGAGAAGAAATATGAGGCGTTGGCATGCCTCTAAGTTCATTCCTCACCTACCAGAGCAGACATGCTTGAAATGTCAGGGCCAGTTCCTGACATCCGTGGGCACTGAACTGGAGAAGACTAATGCTTCTTACACCAAATGGGGCTTTGTCTTTGGGACAAATCCCGCCCTCATGGGAAAAGGAAAGGCAAATGAGATCTTTCTGACCTGGAGGAAGAGCACGGAGTCACTGATCTGGTGGATCTGCTCCCTGTTCTCCTTGTCCTCCCGCAGCAGCTTCGCCCTCTCTTCCAGCTCATCCACAATCTCCTTCACGTTCTCTGATGCAATCTTTTCCCTCTGGTCCAGGGCAGCCTTCACTTCATCCCTCTGCCTCTCCAGGTCACGGATCAGCTCTTTGAAATGCTGGTCTACTGTGGCTTTCTCGTTGGTGGTGTAGTTCTGCAGGGGGAAGGGGCGGAGAAGGAGGCAGCAGAAGAGACATGGGAGAGGGCAAGAGAAATGAGACATGAAACTTCCCAGGGAGTCACTTGCTAACGGGGGGATGCAAAGGGGGACGTGTCCTGGCATTCTCAGCACTGAGACAGTGAATATGTAGACTCTGGGTATGCAAGACTTACACCAGAAAGCAGTGCTGAAATAAGCAATATTAATTCTTGCAATAATTGCGTATATATATAATCTGCAGTGCATGCTGTCCTCGTCATTATAAGAGTGTATCTCTTCAATTCATGAACTGCACTCTTAGGTGTAAAAAAATATGTGTATATATGTATGTTTATATGTAAAAAACAACTGTTCAACCTTCTAAATCATGGCTCTGGCTCCTCAAGGATTTAAGGATGAAATTTCCTTCCATTCCAATGGATGAAAAGCGCCAAAGCACTTTATACAAACCTGATCTCCACGTCCCTCTGAAACATTCCTCGGAGTGACTGTGGATGTAACTATATTCAGAGCTAAAATTTCTAGGTCATATTTCCCATAATAATAATAGTAGTAGTAATAATAATAATAATAAAGCAGACGAAAAGCAGAACTGGCAAGCCAGTGTGTGTGCACCACATAAAAGGGAGAAGAACGGCTTTGCCTATTAATATTATGCAAATTCTCTGGGGTGTCTCCAAATAGTGTTTTCACTGCTCTATTCAGTTAGGGTGTAAATGAAAAAGAAAAACACCATTACTATATTCTAAGCCTTCGTGTGGTTGAAAGGATTATAAAGAAGCCCTCCGTCAGTACGGAAATGAGCTATTCCATTATAAACAAGACAAATGCTGGTGTAACTGCATCATTTTTTGTTGCCTTATCTCTGCCTGGGCAACCTGGAGCCCTTCTGGAGTTTATTTTTGTAGGTGAACTAGCGGGAAAGAAGCAGCACACCTTTGTTTCCAAATCAGCCTGGCTCCTGGTGATGGGAGAGGTGTGGGAACCCAAGCAGGGATGTGTCCCGGGTCACTTTGTAAGGAGGCTGTGCTGCCGCCTCTTGGTCTCCTGCAGGGTGTGTTGCAGGATGAGCTCAGCAGGAGCTGTTGTTTCCAAGACTTGGCATGAGTGAGTTTGGGAGAGTGACGAGGTAGGGACTAGGTGAGGAAAGGAGTAAGAGCTGGGTATGTCAGAGAAATTGAGGAAAGGAAGAGCAGAGAGAGGGGAGAAGAAAGCAAAGAGATGGGAGAAATGGCGACATGAACCTAATATCCCATACGCACCTTGATGCGGTCCCTCTCCTTCTGCCACTTGTCCATTTCATCTTCTACCTCGATGATCTTCAGCTGCAGTTGCTCTTTCTGCAGTGAAAGCTCAGCCTGCGAGAAGAAGGGAGTGTCATGAGCGGGGGCAGAGGGTGGCCTGCTTCTAAGGGGTGCTGTGCTTCCGCTGAGCACCCGGCCCTGAGCAGCAGCAGCTGGGAGGTGTGGGTTCCTGGCACTGCTCGAAACGGAGACGAGGAGCTGACTGTGGACACCATCCCAGAGCTTCTGCCTGGGTCAAGAGATTCAGCGCCCTCAGCAAAGTCAGCAGCAGAAGCACCCACCAACCCGGCTACTGTCATGGTGCTGCTTTTAATCACGTTAGAGTCATTAGCTGGAGGGGGAAGAGGCCTGTTTCAAAATTCAGCTGTGTGTGCAGCGAAGGGCCCATCCCAGGGTGTGCCTCTGCAGCAATAACAGTTTTCATGTAATTACGGAATGACGTTTGACGAGTGTTGCAACAAGAGGACGATGCCTCCGGCAGGAATTCTGTTTAGACAGGATTGTGGATTAATTTGCTCTGAATTGAGAGCTTTCATGTTATGATGAAGCTGGGGAATGCTTGGAAAAAAAATATATATATATATATAAAAAAACACAAAAGGAAGGGGGGAAGAGGCGTAGTCAACCATGCTTGGCTTAGATCAGCAACTTCACTGGGGTTCATTTGCATTTTGTTTTGCACTGCCTTCCCAGGGAAGCACGGCCCAGACATGGGAGAGGGTTCGTGGAGCTGGAGCCCAGGACGGCCGTGCCCTGGTGCAGGATGCTGCCGTGCACCTCCGGATCAGCCCCCGGCTGCCGAGCTCAGCCTCGCGCCGTTACCTCCGGCAGCCCTTCCCTCCATCGCTGCTTTTCACCACCTCCCTGCCCGGCAGATCATGACAGAGCCTTTGTTTATGCGTCTTGAGATCTTTCTGTGTTTCATGTGTGGTTGGTTGGTCGCAGCACGAGTGTAACTACGGGCAATCTGCCTGTGGTGCGCTTATCCCCGGAGCTCTTGAGGAACTGTGTGTTCCACAACGGAGCTGTGGTGTATCAGAAAGTCTCTGAAAACCCACGGTACCTGTGAGATCCTTCGGTAAATGGCTGCGTTACCCAAAAGCACTTATATTAGGCCAAAAGTTAAGGCAGGGGAGATGAGAGGTGGATAAACCCAGCGGCTAACACGGTGGTGTCTCTCTGCTGTTAAAGCACAAGGCGTAGTTCTCACTGCTTTGCCACCGATCCAGGAACATAATACGACATGAAAACCCAGGTCTCCTCTCCTGATCATGTTTGCCCTCAGGGGTGGGAGTTAAAAAGTTTTCAGTCCTTCATTCAAGGAGTAGAAAGGAGCATCATGCCGCGAGGAACAGGCAATGCAGTGTCAGCCAGCCCAGGCCAGGGAAATCAGCCCATCAAGGCTCTTGTCTTGGTGCCAATCACCCCGGTGTCTGAACATCCTCTTGAGCTTGAATCAAGCACAGCTGCAGCTGAGAGCCATTCTCTCTAGCTGTTCCAATTTAGAAAATCTCTATTTATAGAGGGAAAACAATTTGATGGTGGTTTTATTGCCCTATAAAAGAGCAGAAAGGGCAAACAAAAAGGGTAAATGTACTCAAAGGTATCTCAGTGCCAGGAGAGCTGCATCCTTACACTGTCATTGTAGTTGTCCTTCTTTGTGGAGAGTTAGGAGACCACACAACTTGACAGCCTACAATAGCCAACTGCATGCAGCCATGAGCTCATATTCTACAGGGATTTGGGGCAGACATGGAAGGGTTTCATCGTACAGGTTCATAAGAGAGCCATATGGGTATCGAGATAAGAAAATTTGCTCTACTACTTATCAAGAAAGTAATGGCATGAGCGTGACCCTGTACTCTTCACATTTTCAAGACAGTGACTTGAAGGAATGCAAGCTTGTGTTCATTCTCATGTCACTGCAGCAAGACAAAAAGATGTGCAAGCATCTCTGCATGGCAGGGAAATGCAATGAGATAAAAGCACTTCAGATCCAGATATCCATCCCACTCCAGTAACCAATCTGAGATCTTACAATGCGACTTCTTCCCTTGAGCCACAGAGCTACATCCAGATTACATTCATTGTTTGCAAAGTAAAAAGAAGTCTCCTGAGCAGTGGGAGGATTTGTTCCCCTCCTCATCCCTAACTCTCAGGATGTTCTCATAACAAAAAATGTGAGTGAAATCAAATAGAGAGGGACTGAAGTTTTCTTTTGAGAAGGGCAGACATTTCACAGCCACATCGACATTCCTAATCACAACGAATTTGAAAGGAAAGGTCACTGGAAAATTTTCCAGATGCTGGCTGTAAGGTGGTGATAGCAATATTATACTTTTACGGTACTTTTTAATTAAGACGGGTCTCAAAGGAATTTTGCAAACTATTACTTGCTCAAAAGTGGTAGCTAACTCTTAACAGCTTGTTGGAGTTATAATATCCCTTCACCCAGAAAGGTAGTTTGGGTGCCTCTGGGATGGGATGTAACAACTATTTAAGATCAGCCCCACACTACAATTTAAAGTAAGAATTATGATTTGCAAATGGAAATTACAGAGATAGTTCCAATAGCCAGAATGCAAATCTCACAGTCATCCAAGTTCAGCTTGGGTTAAAACACCCATAATGAGGGCAAAAGGAAATACTAGTACAGATACCAGGCAAGGCAGGGGAGATGAAGGGAGGCTCTCCATTGAATGATGGTCGAAACACAAGAACTACTCTTACCAAAATTACAAAAACAGAAGAGGTCCAGGGAGACTATGGACTAGTACAGGAACTGGTGGCATGAGCACAAGGAGGCAGATTTGGTAAGGAGAGACAACCTAAGGCATTCAGCAATGTTGATTTCATAATGATTTTAGGCCCTGTTTGATCTAAGGCTGGATGACAGATTGATTTAGCTATCCACATGTATCCTGTGGTACATTTACAGTAGGGTCTTCTCAGCTTCATCCCCCATAAAGAAACTTCTCTTCTGGCTTCCTTCATATCTCTCAGATTTTCTAGGGTCAATAGTCCCCAATCCCCCCCTACACCTCCCCACCCCACTGCCAAATCCATTGTGTGAGACTCAGGTTTAGAAGTTCCTAGTGAAATATTATATAGGAGCTGCACCCATCTTTGGAGGGGTCACTACAGTGCAGAAATAAAAATAGCAGAGAAAAAGATCTAGAAAATACATGTTAAGACCATTAGTTTTGACTATAGCAAGCTGAGAAATGCTGGCACTGAGAGACTTTGAGCTAAGAGAGGATCCTCTGCTACAGCCTAAATTAATTAGGAGAGTCATGAGGCCTAAGTGAAAGTTCAGAATGTACACCTAAACATCCACAGCTGAACCCAGCCCTTGCGCTAAAGGACCTGGAGATGTGAGATTATGACTCTTGCATCATGATGCAACTCATTTTTGCAAGGCAGCACTACAAGCATCATCATGTCTTAATGCTCTGGGAACCCAGTCCCTGAATCAGGAAACACCCCTGTGTCACCAGCCTGGGAGAGCTATGGTAATTACCCGACAGCAACAGCCAAATGCAATAATGAAGCTAGGGAAGAAGTGTTTAAACTAGTTATCCCAGTACAGGGCTTATATTGGAAATGACATGGCTGAGAACTTAGTAAATGGCTTGTTTGAGGTGATTTCTGCTGGTTTTGCCATAGGTTTCTCAGTCTAAGCTTGGGTTAAGCAGAGGCAGGTGACGGTGGGCTACGACTTCTGCAGACTCTGCAGCACCCTACAAAAATGCCACTGGTAAGCATCATATTTGAGACTGTAAAAGACACAGTTCGAAGGAGGTGGAGGATTCCTTACCTACAGGCTTGTGGATTTTCCCTGTGTTCTGCCCCCACTGTAGAGGCACTAATGCAGAATGCAGACAACTGGGCAAAGCTACCGTAAATCACATTTTTCAGCAGGTCTACTCGCCCAGGCCAGGCAGAACGGTGCACAGGTAGCTGCACTGCTGTGGGAAGAGCATTTATTTTCAGCTGTGTCCGCAGAGCAGCCACAGCTGGTGTAGATAAGGTCTCGTGGCCACACCATGCCCTAGTGGGAAATCGTTCCCATCGGTGGGAAAGGTCAAAAATCCTTCCACACATCAGCACGCTCCCGTTTGCTCTGTACTCAGCCTGAACAATGCTGAGAAGGCCCAGATGGAAACCCCTCTGCACCATCTCTGTGTATGGTTGCCTTCAAAGCCTCCCTCAGCCGGTGAAAGCTCCCCTTTAACAAGTTGGCTCCCCTTTTACAAGTGGCTCCGTTGCACCCAGGAACACCCAGCTCCCGTTCCTGCCCAGCGGTTCTCTGCTGCCTCTTCAAACCTGCTGCGCAGTGTGAACTTTTCTTTAAAGGTAAAGAATTAAAGGAAAAAAAAATAATCAAAGTGGTTTTCGCTAGATCTGACCTGACACGCTGAGTAGCGAGGCTGGCGATGGATAGTAACGCCAGGTTATTTGCAGCCCTGTGGCTGGCAGGCATACGTGGAGTTGTCTCCTTCTGAGAACAGGCCTGTAAAACAGGTTTTGAATGAAGGATCCCCTTCCAAAATGAAGGATGCTGTCTGAGAGGGGGGGCTCCAGTTCTGCTGGTAAATCAAGCTGGCCAGAGGGGTTTATCTGAGTGTACAAGCTGCTGTTGACAATTCTCACTTCTCAGTAGAGTGTGGTTATTACCCAGCCTCAAGGATTTTTATTTTTTTTTTCGTGGTTGTTTCTTGTGCTGATTCTGGGGGTCATTACTCTTTAAATCTGTAGCTGGAAATAAATGCAAAGTGGATCTGGGGAAGGCACTGAAGTCTTTCTGGGTAAAATAACAAATACCACTGGATAGAAAAGCAGAAAATACATCTCCATCCTCTGTGCCCAGTTGTCTCTGTCTGACCCTTTGTGCCTTTCTCTCTTATCCCCTCAGCACCACGCCAGGAAGGGCAGGAGAGGCTCTCACCCTCTGGTGGGGGGTGCTGCTGTGCTCCCCCTCTGCAGACAGAGATCCGAGGCTTTGCACTGCCTGCCTAAATGCCCTAACCAGCGGGTGACTGCATGCTGGCTTGTTTGCATTCCTCTCCTCTTAAGCTGTGCTGTCTGTCTGCATTGTGGGGCAAACCCAACAGTGCAATGCAGTAGTATTTATATGTCTTTCCTACAGGCTTGTAGCAGGGATAAATTCATGAAAGACACTGTAATATACATTAATTCAGCAATATGGAAGGAATAGGAGCACAATATAACATATTACATGACACTTCTGCAACCAAATTGCCAAGCACCCAGGCTAACTGTCAGGTTTAAAAGCATCACAGCATGGAAATCCCCCAGTCCTGCAGGAATCCCCTCCTGGTGTGGCATCACAGTATGGCCAGGGACTGGGAGATCCTTGCAGATAGACCAGGTGCTCCTTGACAGCCAACACTGAGAAGAAGGATAGAGCTCTATTCTGGCCACCAATCGAGTGGCACATCTAGCAAGTATAGAGACAGCAAAGCTCCCCTAGAGCTGCTTGAGTGCCAAGCTGTGCAAACGGAGCAGGGATGGGGTTGACCTGGTGTGGGGTTTGTGCTTTTTCTTTCCACAAAGGCAGCAGCACCAGGCACGCTTTGCCACTCTTCCAATTTGTGGTCGCGTTCTGGCTCAGCTGATTTGCAAGACTTGAAAAGGAATAGGTGGTGCACACAAGGGACTTGGAAATGCCCATTCCTCTTTGTGGTTCTTGCTGAGCTGTATTCTTCACCAAGGGTGAATACATCAGGGCTGGGAATAAACATTTGTAAGCAACAGCTATCCTGTGAATTGCTTTTGTCTGAGTGAATGCTCGTTCAGGTTACAACACGATCACAACTCCTTGCACATGTCTATGATTCATAGATAAAGCCCTAAATCCCCTAGGCTTAGCAGCAGCAGAATCAGCACAGGACAGGCGTGGACCTAGCGAGAGTAGCACAAATACTCCGAGAGAGAAATCAAACACCATTTAAATGTCAGTGAAGGTTCCTCTGCCCAGATCTGTTTCCCTGTTCACAAGCAAGGTGTTGTAGGTCCACCCAAACACAGGGAGAAGGCTCTGGCCAGCTTTGGTTCCTCAAGGGAGGAGCTGTTACCCTCTTCTCAAAGGAAAGGGCCAAGAGGAATTGGACAACCTTGCAGACACTAGGCACAGCTTTATGAAAGTAAGGCATACACTGTGGAGTATTTCAGAGCTGACATCAAAACACAAGAACAAGCAATCACAAAACAAACAGCAGGCTAGCAACCTCTGCAGGAATGTCTTGAAGAGAGGCTGTCTGAGACATGGAAGAAGCCTTGTGTGGTTTCAATAAGGCTACAAGGTGGAGATGGCAGTGCAAGAACAGACCAAAAGTTGTGCACAGGAAGACAGAGAAGAGCTCTTAAAAAGGTGCTCCTCCAGCCCAGCCTCATGAGTTAAATCTTCCTAGCACTGTAGAGTTAAATTTTTCCTCTGAGTTCAGGGTAGCTCCAGAATCTCCAAGAGCAGGTACTTGTATGTGCCTGTTCACCACATCAGAGCTCTTGCCTGGGCTGTGATTAAGACTGGGATTTAGCAGGTCTCAGTGCCCTTCCAGTTCCTGTCATGGGCTGCCTGTGTGACTCTAGGCAAATTGTTTTATGTTACCGTTTCATTGGGCTCCTTTCTGTAATCTCTTCTGTCCTGTCTGGAGAGATCAGAAGGTCTCCAGGCCAGGACATGCTTTTACTACAGATGCGTGCAGCACCGAATGTGGTGAGACCCTGATCTTTACGGAAGCTAGTGGAATAATCTTACATCCACCCAGAAAGCAAACAGCATGGGACTTTAGGCAAACAAAGGTGGGAGACTTCTCATTAGCTAGCACTGGTTCCCATACCAGTCCCATCCCTTTAGATGTCCATCTTCTGAACCTATTGTAGTAACACTTCAGGGAAAATTAAAATGCTCTGTGTTTGCACCAGGTTTTTTTCTTCATCTAAGCTTCAAAAGGCTCTTCCCGTAGGTGGGGCCCAACATCATTATCTCCATAACAGAAAAGACAAACAAGAAAGCAGGAGCTCGCTCCAAGAAGCTGAGATTGCAATTTTCTGCAGTAACTGCAAACCGGAGCTGCCACTGATCACACCGCCGAGCTCTGGGGGTCCTGAACCTGAGCAATGCCCACCTTGCTGGCTGGGGGCCACGCTACACAAACACTGTCAAAACCTCAGGCAGAGTTTTGGAAACTGGGTGGAAACCAGGTTCTCTAATCCACCTAACGACCTGCTGCACAGCCCCACGGCTATGCTGCTGGATCCAGTCTTAGGGGAATGACAGTCCCATTGCAGCAGAACCTATGCAACATCAGTTCTCCACCAAACTCTTCCCATCCACCACCCTTCCATCCCAGAATTACACTGAACCATGATTTTGGGAGACTGTAGGCTCGAGAACAAAAGCCGTGGTGTAACACTGAGACCCGTTGGAAAGGCCGATGGGAACACGCAATAAAAAGAGCATTACCTCTTTACCCGCTTTCTCAATCTCCACCGTCACCGTGCTGTGGTTCTTGTGCTCCTGGAACATGCAGAGGTAGCAGATGCACATCTGGTCTGTCTGACAGAACAGCTCCATGGTCTTCCCATGCACAGGGCATTTTCTTGCTTCAAAGTCCCTGATGGGGTCCAGGAGCTGGTGGTCCCGGAAAGCTGCTCCCTCCAGGTGGGGCTTGAGGTGCAGCTCGCAGAAGGAAGCCTGGCACACCAAGCAGGACTTCACGGCCTTTTGCTTGTTGTCGATGCAGGAATCGCACAGCACATCCTCCAGCTTCACCCTGGGCCGCGACCCGGCTGCTCTGTCGGGCACCTTGTTGAAGGTGGATCTTCTCAGGTCCCCGGTCTCCACCAGAGGCAGGGAGGACTTCTTCATGTCCCCCATCTGCCCGCCGGAGAACAGCGGCTTCCTCCCTTCCCCTTCGTTAGGCAGGAAGCTCTTTTTGGAATCCAAGGTGAAGAGGGACTTCCTGAGGTCGCCTTTATCTGCAAAGGAGAGGGGGGGTCTCCTCATGTCTCCTATCTGTCCGCTGCCGTACTGCATCTTCTTTGAGTCTGCCGAGTCCATGCTGAAGTAGGTCGATCTCTTCTCATCGGACGACTCCACAAACTGAATGATGGGCCTCTTCCAGTCACTCCCAGAGAAGAGGGAGCTCTTGATTTGCCCCGTCTCCAAAGTACTGCCAGTGCCCTTCATTGGCTCCTTCTCCCCTCCGCCAGGGTTCGTGGTCTTCTTCACTTCTTCATCTTTTTTGGGGGCGGACGGGCTCTTCACATCCTCTGGCTTGCCGGTGGTACCATTTGTCCTTGCTGCGCTCCCCGTTTCCATCGTCTAAACAGGGCGAATTGGTTGGCTTTGCTGCTCGGCCCCTTCTCCAGTTCCCGTCTCCCAGCCCTTTAGGAAGCGGCTCCGTCCGCGTGCCTGCCCGCGGTCGTCTCAGCAAGGAATGACGGTGGAATGCAGGGAAGTTTCTGCCCGAGTGACGCACCTGGAGCTCCTGCAAGGAGGAGGAGAAGGACGCCCGGATTATGCTAGGTAGAGGCAGGGAGAAAGAAAGGAAGAAACAGACGTTACCAGGGATCAGAAGCTACAGCTGTGCAGTTAATTATACAAGGCGGTCCACACCCAGGAACATTCTTGTCTAACCAGGTTTGGGAGGAAGGGCTGTTTATATACATAGAAATGCTTGGAAAAAAAAAAAAAAAAAGTCATTTTCATTAAGATGTAGCAACCAGTTCTACCGCTTGTTTCAAAAATAATTTTGCTCGTTGTTGCCAGGAGCTGAGGTTACCTCCTTGCAGAGATGGGCAGGGTCGGAGAGACCATGAGATGCCGAGGATGGGTTTGTTAACTGGGTCATACACATGCACAAAAATAATTATGGTTGTAATTAAAATGAACGCCTAGAATAAAGCATTCTTAAACGGGTTTCCCCCCAGGGCTTACCGTATTCACTGGGAGAGGGAGGGGAGACATGGATAATACTGGGTTTAAAAGACCCCTCTTACCTTTATTTTGATTTTGATGTTGGGTTTGTGCAAGGTCCATCCATCTGGACCTGGAAAGAGCCAACCCGTGTATTAGAGGAACATAGCAGACCCAAAATAAAACTCAACCAGAGTCCTGTTTTCCCACAGGCCATGTGATCCCCACTTAGGTGACTAATAGAATAACCCCCACTGCCTATTTCATTGCCTGCTCTCAGTAAAATACGGGTTCAAGTGTGTCTTCTGCAGCTCTTCCCATAAATGTCCACTGAACTGAGAGACAAATACCTGGAAAATGAAACGTTCTACAGCTAGATGGCCAAAATATTTCATGCAAGAAAAAAAGAAACGCAGAAGAGTTTTTAAAGTAAGTCTTTCTCTCTCCATTAGCTGTATTCCTGGAAAATGCTAAACTTCTTGCCCAAAACAAATATATTCAGATAAGGCAACTTAGGTGGTTTTACTTTTTTTCTTCTTTTGCCTTTCCCTTCATTTTTCACCTCTTTGACTGGCAAAAAGAGGGTACATTGGATGGGAGATACAGCAAAATCATTTCAAAGCTCATGAAATGTTCCTTTCATTAAAAAAAAAAAAAAGTCCACACCCCATAATGGTTCGTATTCAGCCAACCGGAATCACAGATTTCAGAAGAAAAAGGCTCTTTATCAGCACTGCTGAATTCCATTAACTTCAAAAGAAGGAGGTGGACCCTACACTCATTTCATATCAATGTAACATAGATTATGCTCTGAACTTCAGTGAGATTGCTCTGAGATTAACACCCAGGCTGTAAATTAACCGTGCTTAAGATTTGTGCTTAATTCCATTTTTTTTTTCCAGAATGGAATGGTGTTACTGCTGGAGAATGTGATTTTTACCCTGCAATAATTTCTCATCAGAAATCTGTAGCAGCCCCCCTGCTAGAAGTGCTCTAAGCAGTAGAGGAAGGATCTAGGTCTGTGCTTTGCAGCCCTTTTTTTAGGTGTGGAGGAAATAGAAGTGCAGCCCAAAACAGGAACAGCATACATTTTGGATCTGATATGAGAATGAGATACCCAGGAAGCACCAGTCTTATAGATATGGTTTATAAGGACTTTGTCTATGCAAAAATGAGAGAAAAAGAGAGAGAGAAAAAAGGAGGCCTTCAGCTGAGTTGCATTTCAAATGCTGGCCCATGGAGTCAGCCCCTCTTGCCGCCTGCTATGGCAGTAGTTATGGCTCACTCTGCATGAGGAATAATTTAGTGTACACTATTGTTTTGGGGTAATAGTTGATGGGAAAGGCCCCCCTTTTGCAGTCATGTCTAATGGACAGGTTTTTTTCAATGAGAACATAGTCTTTCTTGACTCAGAAACCATTTGCTGGTATAGGAAAGGGCAATGCTACTTTTTCAAAACAATGCTCATAAAAGGAAGAGATTGGCTGGCACATGCATACATACGTATTTCTTTCCTCTTGGCTTCCCAGGCTGAGCTGATCTTTATAACATCAACAGTCCTGGAGATCTCCAAGTAATTAAAAATACTGGAGGGTGGAGGCGCCTGTTCTCACGTGTACAGAAAAGGCTCAGCAGAGCTTTTCCAAGCCACCATTAATACTTAGGAAACAAAAAAAAAATATATCTATATGAAGAGATCTGACTTGGAAAAGGAGTGCCTTGGTCTCTCTAGTTGTTCTGACTCTTTGTTAAGATTCTGGACTTCATAAGGCAGACAAAAGCTTAAGGACTGATTTTTTTTTCGTCGCAGTTTTACCAATGCACATGCAAAGTAAATGAGTTTAATGCAGCTCTCCCAGGCGGACTCAGGAGTAACTGGGCTCAGGACGAGGTTGGTTATTGATTGCCGTGTCCGTGCAGAGGCTCACAGAAGCCTGGCACCCACCAGTCCCTCGGGTTAGGGCTCTGCCCTGATGCCAGCCATGGCTTTAGCTCCTCTGTTTGTTGCAGGAGAGCAAAGCATGGCCATGCCTGAGCTGTCCGACGTTGGGATGTCTGTCCTCTATTGCTGCTCCCATCAGAGCTGGAACTGTTGTAGGCACTCGTGGCAGTCCGTGCTTCCATACGACCTCTGGTTCTGGGCTGGCTTTTAGGTAGCTTGGGTGGCATCTGTCCTTGCTTCGTAGTTTTGAGGATTCTCAGCCTAAATTCGCCGTGCCAGAGGGAAGTCATGTGCAGATGCACTTGTGCAGGATAATGGAGCCAAATGCAAAGTGGGTTTCTTTAAGAGCAACCTGTTTGCTGGTTTTCTGGCCTGAATTTCCCTCAAATCTGCAGAAAACAAGCGAGGCTGTCCCTCCGTGTACACAGGGAGCATTCCCCGCTGCTGCCAGGCACGTCTGCATAACGCCACTTTCACTGGTCCCTGCTCAACCTCAGCTTACGCTCACACCATCCCACAGGCCTGGCATTAGTGCCTTGGGCACGTCCTGCTCGTAAATACCTGCGAAACCATGGCAGGCCCATGTGTGACCAAGGAGAGCTTTAATGCATCACCACGGCTGCCACGCGTCCTGGGACTGCAGCTTGGCTGCGGCGCCAGAGGCCAAGCCCACTCTTTCCCCATCACCTCTCTGCAACTCATTACACCTCCTTGTGTCTGCTTGTTATTTATTTTCATGGCAAAAAATCGCTTGCAGACGGGGCCCACCTCCCACTTGTTATTTCTGGTTTGTGTTGGGAATTCAGCTGTTCACACCTGCCTGGAACTTGAGGTGCACAGATTTATCGGTGTTCAAAAGCATCATCATGCTGGCCGGTTCTGCCAGGGGAGCTCGGGAGGGCTGTTGGGGTTACAGGGCAGGCTCCTGGTTAGAGGGCAGTTTGTCAGACAATCTGTGCTTCAGTTCTCAGCCGTGTTTAGGAGGCTTGCACACACACATTTATTTCAGGCAATTTGGAAGTCAAAGTAAAGACCGGACTTCTCTTTATTGCAGGCTGTATCTTTGCACCTCCCTGGAGGGTGGCTCCTGATTTCTCTAGCATGAGTTCACACTTGTGTAAGCACCAGCTATGATTTTTGCACCGACCATCCCTCCATTTCCTGCAGAGGACAACTGTCTCCTATCTGGTGCACTGCGTCAGGCCGATCACACAATATGCCCATGTCTGTGCCTCTGACTCAGAGCATCCACCCACGTTTGGCATCTGCAGTGCCTTTCATCTGAAAAACTCGGAGCGTTTTTCAAAGGTTCACAAATTAAACTTGACAACACCTTTGCAAAATAGGTCTGGGTTGCTAACCCCATGTAGCAATTAGGGAAACTGAGGCATGTACTGTCAAACTGGCCGAAATTTTTCAGGGAAAATTAAATATTTGTTCTGAGATTGCTCTGCAGCCTTTTGCTTGCTTATTCTCCTCTTGTTATTTTTCATAACTGTGATCCCTAAATCCTTGATTTTTTTTTGTATTCCCTGATGCTTTTGTTCTTGTTTTCAGCTTCATTTTTTCACTGTATATACACAGGTAAACTCGTGTATTTTGTTGCTTGTACTGAAGTGTTTCTGCTGTGCAGTGTGCTGCACAACAATCGCCACGAGCAGGTACCTAAAAAAAAACCTCCCCAGGAGTGAGAAAGTGAAAAAATTGGGTCCCTTTCAAACAAAATAGAAGAGAAACAGTTAAGCCAACCCCGGGGCGCTCCTTTAGACAGGCTCCAGAGCAGAGCTGCAAACACCAGTGTCAGATGAAGTCATGGGGAGTCGGTGAGAATTAGATCAACCAGCCCGTGATTCACTGGTCCCAGTTCTCCGGCCGAGCTAGGAGCAGGGAACCTGCCTGCTCTGTGCTCTGCCCACTGCTCCCTGCTCCCCTACACATCTTCGGTCCTTTTTCCCTGCTTCTCATAAAATAAACCCACAGCTCAGCAAACGCCGTGCTGAGATGCACGCCGGCTGTCCCTGCTACAGGAAAGCCCAGGGAAGCAACCCATCAGGCGTGCAGGCACCTCCGAGCTCCGGCCAGGCATTAACAGCTCCTGGTGCAACAGCAGAGCAGGCAGAACGAGTTCAGGGCTTCGTGCTGCTTTCACGGGTATCTGATTGTCAGCGACGCAGCCAGATAGATCAAGAGAGCTACCCTGGCATGAAGAGAAAATAACGACGCTGCAGGTGTGCTTAAAGCAGATCCGCAGAGATTCACAGAGCCGTGATTGACACGAGATAAACTCCATTTATACGGCGTGAGCTCAGGTACTTGTGAGAGTACATGCGATAGTCAGCGGTGCGTGTCTGATGAGGAGATGAAGGGAAGGAGAAGTGAATTAGGAGGATCCAGTCGTTTGAGGGATGCGTTATCACCTTATGGGGCGTGCTGAAATGAGAGCTCAGGGAAGCTGGTCGGGACCTGGCTTCAAATACAAAGACCTGGATTTTTGAGGCAGTGCGAGCACCTCAATAGCTCCTCGGTGGCAGGCCAGACACAAGCTTCCCAGGGCTTAAATCAGGCCCGCAGGCTATGAGCTGGACCATGGGGAATCTTAATTATTGGAACGAGTTACAGGCGGGACAGAGTGGCCGTTGTGCAACAGCGATACTCGGCGAGCTGCGGCAGGGGGGTGATTCACCAAGGAGCCAGGGTGTGCGGCAGGACGAGGGCATTACGTGGAGGATACGTGGTGCTGGCAGGGACGACCCCTTTCTAGTGGTTGTGCTGAGTCTCGTCTTTGAAAAGGCTGAAGGGAAAACGACTACTCAGCATTAAACTCATGTGGAGGACAGGAAAGGGAATCCCAGCTCAGGAAGGAAATCTGGCTTGAAGAGCAGTGCCAGTGTGAGAGCCAACAGGGTAAATTTTTTTCATTAAAAAACTGCAGGTTTGGAATGAGGAGATTTCTAGAGATCACAGGAGCAGAGTGCAGGGATGGCCTTTGAAATAAAGTCTTGGGCACCAGGATCCAAAGTGGCTTCGAGATGAGCTTGCTGCAGTCATCAACACGTTGCATAACAGTGGATGGATGATACTATATGCCTTCAATGTGCTTACAGGACTTGTTGCACCATGTTCATATTGTTTTTAATTAATTAATTAAGCCTGTGTTTCAAGGCTTCTGCTTGCTGGTTGCCTGTAGAGGCCAGGAAGGATTTTTTTTTTCCCTCTTTGATGATTAACTTGGTTTCTGTGTCATTGGTTTTCAGTTTTTGTTTTCTTTTCCACCTCCTTTTCATGCGCTGGAGATTGGCACAAGCTGAGATGGGGAAGTTGGGTGGAGCAGGTCACACCTCTCAGGTGCCTGCTCAGCACTAAAACACAATCTCCAGATTTGGGATTGGGAAGGACTGTTTCACAGGTCGATTGGCAAGGACCACTGGAGCTCCTTGCCTTCTCCTGGAGGCTGGTGTATTCTCTCTTGGCCTCTTCAGAGTGGGGTCGCTGGCAGTTTTTAAGGCAGGTTCAGTAACCATGCAGATGTGATTTCATGGACTTGGGAGGTTGGGATTCTGTTCCCTGTCTTGCTTCAACCTGTGGATGCTCTTCTAGAGGGCTATGGGATCTTACGGAACAAAGCATGCTAGAAGACGTAGATACTATACATGTAAAAGTGGCAATTCATATGATTTGATAATAATAACAAAACATTCCTTGATTTGCAGGCAGAATGGCATTTCTTCATATCTGGATATGTACAATAGATTGTACCAGTCCTTCCAAGAAAAAAGATTTGGTCATGGGGTGTAGGTGCTAGCACGGGTCAATAGCCCCCAGGAGCTCTTTCTGTGCTCTTCTATGCAGATGTTGTTCTTTCTCTGATGCTCATGTTTCTCTGATGCTTAGCAGTGATAACCTTTAGCAGAATTTGCCAATTGTCCCCAGCACTGGGAATTATTTTGTCAGCTCTAATTCTCTGTGGATTTGGATCCCAGCAAAAAATGCCCTGCCTCAGACTCTGCAAGGCAGGGGAGTGCCGTCTCCATTGTATGCTTCAGGAAATGAAAGCCTGCCAAAGCTGAAAAACTTCAGCTTTCTAGCCGTCCAAAAACAGGGACTGGAAATCCCCAAACAGAAATATCTTTGTCCCTCTCCCACTGCTTAAAATCACGTTTCCCCTCCAGAGCCTATTTTAGTGGTCCATGAGATACGACCGCAGTAAGTGAGCCAATGAAGGGATTCCTGGTACGGTCAGAACACAGGATCCCAGGCTGGGAAGGGGTTGTGGGCACTGCTGTAAGAACTTTGTTGTGATGGGAGAGATTTGACAAGTGAAGGGACTGGGGACTGATGGGACTCCTGACACCGAGCCCGGAGGAGACAGGTGGAGAGAAAGAGGAGAAACGTGGCTGGGTGAAGAAGGGCAGAGCAAGGACAGCCAGACAAGGAAAAGGGCAGAGAGTTATTAGTAGTTTCCCAAACACGCTAAATACTCTGAAATCTTCTGTATTTGGCAACATTGAGCAAGCTTCCCTCCAGGCCATGGCTGGTCCTAGCACGGGCAGCACAGAGAGCCCTGCAAGAAGGAGCTCTCCTTGCCCTGGCCTGCCCTGGAGACAGAAACCACGGCTCCGTCCCTCCCGAGGTGACCTGGTGTGCGTGGTCCCCAGGCAGCCTAGCAGGGGATGGAGAGCAGGACGGGGCAATTCCTGCCCTGGAGCTGCTTCCTCTGCTCGCGCTGTGCTTGTTGATGGTCCGTGTGAGGGGCTGGGGGTGGCAGCGAGCTCAGGGCCTTGTGGGATCAGCGACTTCCAGGCTAAAAACAAGCTTTTTCTCCCCCAAATCTCTCCTCACCTCCTGCAAGAGCCTCAGTGTCTTGAGCCTCACGTCTCCGCTGAAGGCTCAGCCCCCCGAGACCTGCCTCCCCTCGGTGCCTAGAGGGCAGAGGAACCTGGGGCAATTATCCACGGAGGTTTGTGAGACCCAGCAGGGCTAAAGGGGCAGGAGGCTGCCCCAGCCGGCCTCCCCAGCCTCCAGGGAGCCTTTGGGGGAGGCCGGGGGTGGCCCCGGTCTGTGTCATCGCTGGGGTTCCTGGAAATCTGAGCGCAGGACGGAGGGAAGCGTGAGTAACGAGGCCACCACACGCAAGAAGAGGCGGCGAGCTTGGCTCTCGTGTCTGGGCATTCAGAGGAGCTCTCGTGCTGAAAAGCCCCTGGGAAGTTAGATGGGAAAACATGCTGGAACAAGGGCGCTTATTCACCGAGTGACTGAGCACGGCAAACATCCAGCGTGTGTGCGTGCGTGTCTTGGGTTACTCCCCCCTTCCCTTCCTCTTTAAAAACAGGGAAATGGCAGGGCAGAAAAAGAGAAATGAGAGCTGGAGGGGGAGAGGCAAAGAAGAGGGACAATGCTGAGGAGAGCAGGAAGAAGGAGAAAGGGCTGAACAATGCTGAGAGAGAAGTATAAAATCTAGATATTAGGGTGAGCCTGGGGCCTGAGCGTGACTTGCTCAATGCCAAAAAATACGGGATAACCCGGCAGGAGCCAAGGCAGGGCGAGGGTCAGACCCAGACCTCGAGGAGGCTGAGCATCGCCACTCTTACTCATCGGCAGCACACTGCTGCGTGCCGTGCCCGGACTTGCTTGTCCTTGGTCAGCAGTATCCCTCGGCAGCCGAATCCCACCCTCTGGTTTTAGGGTGGTGGCAGCCGCCTGGGAAAGGGCTGCGTCACGCCGTCCCCTTCTCCAGGGGAAAACAGCAGGGTCAGCAAGCTGCTGGGGAGGCCGGCGAGGCTGCTCTTCCCCCGGCAGCAGCACAGAGGCTGTGTTTTGGTGGTTTGGCTGCGTTGGGTGGGAATGGGAGCAGGGGGCAGGCAGCCCTTGACACAGCTCGCTCCCTTGGCTACTCGTGGCAGGGGCTGCCCGGTGTTTGGGGCTTGGGAAGGGATCTGCAATCCAAACACCAGCCCCAGCTTGCACAAAAGGGAGTGAAATTTGGCATCCAGGGCGAGCAGTGCCTGTTGGAAAATGTCTGATGTTTGCCTTGGAAAGGATCTGGGGACAGGCTGATCGTGGTAGCTCTTACATCACCGGCACTGAGCTCATGGTCCTTCAGCACCTGTTTACGTCTCCTTCCAAGCCCTACTGCTAAATGGCAGGAGCTCAGCCCCCACCTCTGCTCATCCTCCCCACGTTCCCCTGCTATCCCAGCTCTGTGTCCTAGCTCCTGTCTCTCTCTGGCTCCATCCTTGGTGCTGTGAGCAGCCCAAAGGGTCCCTCGCATCCTCAATCCCATAACAGTCCTGCCTGCAACCAGCTCCCACCTTCCTCCCAGCCCCACTGAGGCCTCTTTGCTTCACTCCTGCATGGCCCAGTGGCAGAAGAAGCAAACCTCTGAAGGCTTCTCCAGCTCAAGAAACCCCCCAGCAGGACCGAACTCAGAGCCAGAGGACAGAATTGGTGCCACACATGGGCCATGGCCACCCCCTGCACCCTTGCTCATGGATACCTGCCTGCCCATCCCATCCTCTCACCCCAGGGCAGGGCTTTCTGTGTGGCTAGCACAAGGAGCTCTCCTCCGGACTTGGTGGCAGCTGTGTCACCGTGTCAGCAGCTCTCCGTGGTCAGCTAAATGCCCGTGACGAGGCACAGGGTGGCACACGGGACATTGGCAGTGGCAGCAAGGGGCACAGCCTCCAGCCAGGCACCTACCAAGCTCCCCGTGTGCCACCCAGCTGGGTGGCTGTGACTGCTTGCCGTGCAGAGCAGGGGGGGCAGCCGGCTTGGGAAACTCTCCTGCAGCTGCCTGTGAGCTTTGGAAGGTGCCCAGCAGCCAGAGGGCCCAAAAGCTCTTGCATTCCTGCCTCCCCACCTCGCTGCCTCCTGGCAGAGCCCGAGCCTGCCTCTCCGGTACCCAGGAGGAGCCTGGTCTCCTCCTTGGTGGTACGGTTGTGAAAGAGGAGAAAATGATGGGGGAGATTCCCAGACGGCTGGCACTGCAGCTCCGCGGGCCGCAGGAGTGCCGGGGAGGGGAGAAGGGAGCAGAGCCGCTGCTGGTCGTGCACGGGCAGGGAGCACCTGGAGCTTGGGCAACGCCGGGAGCCGTCCCTGCTGCTCCGCCTGGCTCCGTGCGTGCGCTGGCTGCTGGTCTTCATTACATTAATTGCATTTCACTTTAAGGCTCCGTCAAGTCCAAACGCAGCCCAGCGGAGCGTCACGGGGCTGGCTGGCACCCAGGAAGGAAAGCCGAGGGGGTGGAGGAAGGTTGGGTGAGAAAGCGGCGGGCCCAGGGGAGCTGCAGCTCTCCTGGCGCAGGGAAGGCGACGCTTGCCCGTGCCTCGTGCTCCCTGCCCTTCTCCCCGCGACGATCCTGCTCTCTGGGCTGGCAGGGGCAGTGATTTGGGGCGAGATTCCCCACGTCAGGGGAACAGGTTGCCACCCAGGGCCACCTCCATCAATGTGGGAGAGGGAAGGAGCTGCCCTCACCCACGTTTGTACCTCTCCCGCGGCTGCAGGGCCGCAGGGAGGGGAGAGGGGCGGTTGTGCAGTGTGGGCACACACACACCGGGCATCCTTTGTGTGTCCAAGGAGAGCGTGTGCTGCCCTGCACCGTGGGAAGAGCTGATGGCCTGTGACAGGGTGGCCATGACCCGGTCTGAGGGGCATCACCGGGGGGATCCCACGTCTCTTACCCCAAGGGATTTGGGCACCCGGCTCTTCCCGGGCGTGCGGTGCTCCCACCTTGCTCAAGCAGCAAGGGGAAATGAAAACTGTGACCGGGGAGGTCCCTCCCAGTGCACTTTTGGTGACTTTTTTTTTTTTTTTTTTTTTAAATAGAGCAGGGCTCTCTGAGCATCCTGACAGTGGGAAGTGCTCAGTGTAAGGGAACCCCTGGCTGGCCAGTACAATAACCTCCCAGATGTGGAATGAGAGCCCCCTTGTCCCTGCTCCATCCTGTGGGATCCCCCAGGACTGGGGTTTGTGTGCGAGCACGGGAGGCAAGGCGAGGGAGCTGGGGACGGGTGAGCTCCTGGGGGGCGAGGGGGCGAGCATCTCCATGGCAGGGCGAGCATCTCTGCAGGCAGGGCGAGCATCTCCAAGGCAAGGTGAGCATCTCTGCGGCAGGGCGAGCATCTCCACAGCAGGGCGAGCATCTCCAAGGCAAGGCGAGCATCTCTGCAGGCAGGGCAGCATCCCCGTGGCAGGGCTCTCCGGCCGCTAGGTGTCCTCCGTGGGCCGCACACGGGTGTCGGGGGCCCCGCGGGGAATCCAGGGGCTCCAGAAACGTGGGGGTTTGGGCAAAACCCCCGGGACAGGACGGGCGCCCCCTTCCTCACCACCTTGCCCCGAGGCAGAGCTCTGCTCCCCCGGGGGCTGCACGGGGGGGGACATGGTGCTGAGCCCCCAGCTTTGGCTGTGGGGCGCACGCCTGGCTGCGTCCATCCCTGGGGGTGCTGGTGGGAAGAGGAGAAAGGGTTTTTCCTGTGCCCCTATGGAAAGCAGAGGATGAGGCTGGAGCTTTGCAGGATTCATCTTCCCAGCCCGTGTGAGCTCTGCTAGGAAGTTAAATGCATCCCCTGCCAGCGACGTGCGGGCAGCACAGGGAGATGCTGAGCTCGCCCAGCACAGAAGGAGCAAAAATACCTTTCCGTCCTGCACCCCGAGCCCCTGTCTGCCCCCCGGGGTCCCAAGCAGGGCTGGCCAGGTGACTCCCTGCGTGATTATTTGCAGCGGGTAGCCAGGGGCTGACAGGGTCCTCCTTCCTGCTGGGAAGCCCCAGATGATGGGATGGGGAAGTTAGGTTTATTCCTGAAAATCCCAGCTCTCCCAGCCTTGTTTTTTCTCTCCTTAGAAGACCTTTTCCTTAAGTGTCCCAAAAATAATGCTCAAGAGTAAACGCTGTTGCCTCTGTCGGGTGTCAGCAGGGTATTTCCCAAAGACCTTGCAGAACCCAGCTAGCGGCTTCCCCATCAGCATATTCCCCCTCGCTGGAGCCAGCGAGTCCCCCCCGCACTATCTTATCAGCACACTCATTATACCCTCAGAAACACAGTGTAAACATCGCCAGCAAACTGCACTCGATGACAATTTCCTTGCCAAATAAGCCACTTCCCTGCTTGAGTGATGGTTATGAGAGAGGATTTCTGTAACTGCTGCTGTTTGAACAAGTGCGAGGTAAATACAGCTCCCTTTCTGGGAGCACCCGCGTGCACCTGCTCTGCGGAATTTCATCACAGGCAGAGGTAGGAAGGTGTCTGAGAGCTGCTCATTAAAATACTGGCAGCTCACCGCCGCTGCTTTGTTCGGTTTCTAACCTGGAATTTGGCTGAGGGAGGAAGATAACGCTCCGGCAGGAGCTGCCAGGGGAACTTTCCCAGTCCAGGCTGTCAGGCAGATGGTTTTACAGCTTATTCCAAAGGGGGCACCTCCACGAGTGCATCAGGATGCTGACACGGGCTGTGCTGGGAGGAGATGGGTACTGCCGTGGCTGAGAGAATCGCAGTGCTGCTGCTGGGCTCCGGTCAGAGCAGAGGAAAATAGCAGAGCGAGAGCTCTTGCCAGCTTCAGCCCCTGCCCGTCTCCACTTTCATTACCTGCCACGGCTGCTGCGGGGCTTAGAGCAGTCCTCAGGCTGCTCTGGTTCGCAACAGGTAATGCAGCTGGATGCAGGCAGGCCGGGACCTGCCGGGGATCTCGAGTGCTTCCTGTGCTGCTTTTCAGCATTTCAGCCCCGGCACAGCCGAAGAAAGCCCCTGCAGCCTCCCCCGATGCTTGCTGCGACCCAGCCTGCCCCGTCGGAGCCGGCACAGTCTGCCAGGAGCTGAGCGCCACGCAGCTTGGCCGCACTGCTGTCCTTCCATTCAGAGGGATAGGGAGGCTGAGAAGGGAAGAAAACAGAAACTAAATTAGTCTCCCAGCTGGTAGCAGAGCTTCCGTGCGCCGATTGCAGAAGGCTGTCCAATTCCTTCTCCCGTTACAGGCTTTGCTGCAGACCCTTGCAGCTTGCTTTCAGCTCTCCCAGCTCTGCTAATTCCTGCTGCAGCTTGTGCTGGGCTGCCTTTCTCGGATGGGCTCCTTCCCACCCGGCTCTGTCTGGGTCTCCCTCTTTTCTCCCAGCTCGTATTTCACAAAGATTTATTTCCCCTTCCCTTCTGCGTGTAAATAACCCCAGATATGGCCACAGACGGTGTGCTCAGCCAGCGGGGCTCCTCCTGACGCAGCCAGTGCTAAGCTCAGCCAGCAGCCTCGCTCAGCAGCCTGGCCTGACGCCCACCTTAGCAGGCTGAAGTAATGCTTTAAGGATCACGGAGGAGGGCAGGAGCATCAGGAGACGAAGGGGAGGGTTTGTAGAGAGGAACTCAAATGCAGATTAAAGGGAGAAAAGAAAACCCCCTTGATGCCCTGCATTGATTGCTCTGCTTAGTTTCTTTTTGCAGAGATGATGTAATAAAACTGAAGCTAGTTTGTGTGACCCCTGTGATGCATCAGAGCATGGCGCCAGTGCATGGCCTGCCTTGTACTATTGCCCTGTGCCCACACTAGCCCTTTGCACTGAGATATCTGGCAGTTGTCCTCACTATGACTAGCACCAAGATTTAATAGGAACTACAATCTAAGCATAGCCCCTTGCTTTTTACTCCATTTTGGGGGCTGGAGGAAGGAAAGAGAAGGTAAAGCCTTGTCCACTCTGTGCTGAACCCTGATTTCGGTGGAGCCCTAGTTCAGGGAACTGCATTTCATCACCTTTCGCAGCGTGCCTTGCTTTCCAGGCAGAGGATGTGTTGCACCACGCCGTGCAACGTCTGCCTGGGATGAGATGTGCAGAAACAGCAGGCTAGCTGGAAACTTCGCTCGGAGATGAGTTCTGAAAGCACAGCTCCCTGCAGGTAGAGACAACGCGGAGCTTTACAGGGAGAGCCCTCCAAGTCTTGACACATCATAAGATGAGTCTATTAGGGTTAAGGTCAGTAGGGGAAGGAACATGGGCTCATCCTGGCATCTCGAGGGGGCTGTGCTGTGGGTTTTTGGGGTCAGGCTGGGACATGGACGGAGTCCTGCAACAATTATTACCTGACACAGATTGAGAAAGTGCGTTAGGACTTAGGAAGTGAAAGACTCTCATTCAGCACGCCAAACCGAGGTCACTAATAACTGTAGGGAATATTCTGGCATGTGGCGGTGGGTGGATTTCTTCACCAGCGTTCCCCGAACTTGTGAGGAAAGGTTCCCCAGGACTGGATTTAGATAAACGGTGAGGGCACAGTTCTGAGAAAGCAACCTTGGATTCAGAGATTAGCTGCTAATTCAATTAACATGAAATGGAAAGACAAACAAAGCCTTCAAATAAGGCTCTTGGTTTCAAATAGGCAAATCTTTGTTGACTGAGGGAAATCCACAGGAATGAAAACTGGACTTGGGAGCTCAGAGAGGCTTGCGATTTTTCAAAGTCAAAAAAAAGCAAAGTCGAAAATGGGTGAGAGGTGTGGGGGCAGGGAGAACCTTCCCCGGGAGGTTTCCAGTTCCAGCTAGCTGCGTAACCACCTCAAAGGGATGCTGGCAGCAACCAGGATGCCTGCGAGGGATGTAGAAACAGGCCAGGTCAGCAGAGAAGGCAGCAGCTCAGAGGTCGGCGTGTGGAGGAATAAACGAGGCTGTCAAAAGCCAGATGAGTAATCCCACTGTGGGCATTAAAACGACCGGCCCGAAGTTCTTCAGGTGCAGAACAAAAGGAGTGAGCAAGGGAGGAAGAAAGGGTGATGCTCTGCAATCAGCGCGGGGTAGAGATTGAGGCAAGTTTAAATATTGCCTTGGAAGGACTTATTAATGGGAAAACGAGGCTAAACGTAGGGCAAGTGAAGGCAAGGGTATCGAGGAGAAAATTGCCAAGTTCCTGGCAGAAATGAAATTAAGAGCTCGTTGTTTTGTCGGGGGTGTAGGGAAATACCTTCTGCCCCCTGGTAGAGGCAGAGTGGAGGAAATCACAGATCTTTCACCGGGATTTCTGGCAAGTCTGCGTCATCTCAGCACAGCCATGGGACCAGAGACCCAATTTCATGCCTATGTTTTGGAAAGGGGGTGGGGAGAGGTTAGCCTAGCTGAGTACAGAAATGCTAACGCATCCTCAGCGGGGTGTCAGAGGAAACTTTGAGAGCAAGATGTGTGAAGGGTGCCTGTAGATGGGAAACGAACTGCTCCGTGGCCACCTCGGATGAACTAGTTGTTTTTCTTTCCTAAGATGACTCAACTTCTAGATGGATGCTGAGAAAAAAAAAAAACAACACCCTCTAGCTTGCTCCAGGGTGAAGCTCGAGCTCTTTCCAGGAAGGGAGCACATGGTTTCACGGCTTCTCCTAGGGCGACTGTGTCAGATCCCCTCCTGCTCCTGGAGGAGGAGGCTTCCGAGAAGCGCCGATGCTTTCTGACTGCAGCACACTCGGGGCTGCCTCCTCCGCTTCCTTGCTCGCTCTCTCGCTGCCCCAACAGCTCGCAGTAACCCGAGTCTGTCCTTCCCCTTTTCCTTACTTTCCTCGTGCCCGAGCACGTTGCAGAGCCGGCCGGGAGCCCCGTGCTCCGGCAGCCACGGGAGGAGGGCAGGGAGAGGTGGCGGGAGAGGAGAAGGCATGAAAAGAGGAGAGAAAAAGTTTAGAGAAAGGGAGAGAAAACTTTTATTTTCCTGATTTGGGGGAAATGTCTCCGATTTGGGGGAAATCAGGTTCAAAGTGCCCCTGCAGGGCACTGCAGCCCTGCGCTCTCCCCTGTCTGCCCCAGACCACAGCCTCTGCCTCCCCCCAGCCCTACGACGGTGTCAGTTTAAGGATGGTTTTGCAGGGAAGAGCACGCCTGCCTCCTCTCCAGATGCTCTTTCCTGACTCTTATGCCCTCCGACAATGCCAAACGACGACCAGGTCAGTCCCTGCCGCCCTCAGAGGCTGTGAGCATTCACCCCCAGCTCTCAGAGCCAAAGCACTCCTGAAGCATGGGGCACAAACACGCAGTTTTACAGCAGCCAACGAGTCTCACCATCGGGATTAATCATTACGCCAAAAGCAATGCTTCCCCAAAAGCCTGGAAGTGCTGCATATAAAAACCCGAACGACTTCAGCGACAAGCTCGAGCCGGATCGCCCTTCGCTGCCCTGCCCTCCCCGCGCCCTGTGGCCGCAGGAGCGAGGTGCTGGTTCGGCACACGTGCGTTTGACGCTCGTGGCACCGGGACAGGTGGCAGGGGCTCTGCCACCAGCGTCAGGGCTCCCCTCCTTGCTGCGTTTGCTGGTTCCTTGCTCGGGACCTTCTGCTCTTTTGCTTTGCTGGGATTTGGTCCGGGGGGAGGCTGTGCACGAAGGCAGGGAATGGGTCTGGGTGTGTTTGGAGCTGTTTTGAACGGAGCCCCCTCTTGCTGACCCCACCTCCCTTCCCCTTTTACGAGGTGCTGGCCTCTTTCAGCTGACAGCGGGCTTTCCTGCCAGCCTGGTTAGCTTGAGCTGGAACAATTTCCTTTGAACTCAGCTTGAATTAACATCGCCATGGCAATAGGATCGGGGCTTTGTCTCTTGCAACCTGCCCTTCACCCGCAACAAGAGGTCCCACCAGGAGGTGGGAAGGGACCAGGGTGCCCCGCTGGCCCACACCACCACCTTTTCCTGGGGGAAAGCAGAGGGAGGACAGCCCAGGGCTGGTTGCCTGCTTCCTGCAATGTTCCTTGGGGAGGGGAGGCTGCAGCAGCTGCTGGCAGGTCGGCGCTCGGCTTGGATTAGTTTGCAGCATAAAAGAGGCAGCGAGTGAACGTGTGCGGGGGGCGAGAGGAAAGCCGCCCGTTTCACTTCGCCCTAAGCAGTCACAAACACACGCAGTTCCCCGGAGAAACCTCCCTGGTGCTGAGCCAGCACGGTGGAAGGAGAACCGTGCTCCTGCTGTACCCGAAGTCAGCGCTTCCCCTCCGCCCCGTGCTGTATCCCCTGTCCCGCACACCCAGTTTCCCAGCACCGTGTCCATCCCCATCTCTGCCCCATTTTCATTTCCAGTGCCCAGAAATCTGCTGCGGAAGGAGCACGGTCGCTCCCACCACCTCCTCTTTTTCCCTGCGGTGGGGAAAAGCCACGCGCAAGGCGATGACCCCGCCGGTGAGAAGCTGAACAAAAAAACCCTCTGCCCTGCAAGTGCCACCCAGCGCCACCCGTCCATCTCATCAGCCTCTCCTCCCTCCCCAGGCCCCCCCCCTTTTCCAGCACCCTGACCTCCCCAGCCTTGCCTCGCCCCCAGCCCAGGCACCCAGCCCCAGATAAAGGACCGCTTTATTCCCTCCCCGTATCGCTCCTGCCCCCTGCCGTGGCCCACGCGGGGCCGTCTGTTCGGCATCAGTGGGCTCTCGCTAACAATATGGGGTTTTTTCCTCTCGTAGAGCGAGAGGCTGGTTTTGCAGCCAAGTCCGTAGGTGGGGGAAAAAAAAAAAAAAGGCCTTTTCCTTTGAATGCCGGGTAATTTCTCTGAGAGCTGCCTCAGGGAAATCAAATCTCAGTTTCTTCTCGTTTTTTCTCGGGGGGGGGAGTTAACAGGGGGAGCTGTAAACACGGCAGCAGCCACTTCCCTTTCTCCCGCTCTTCCTCCGGGTCGGGTTCCCTGCTCCAAAGCACCCCGGGGAAGGCAAAGCCCTTCCTGCTCCCACACGGGGATGTGCTGCAGGTGTCCGGGCAGGGGAAGGAAGCCCCAGACGGACGTTGTGAGACCGGAGGGGTTTTGCTGGGCGTTAGCTGCACTCAGGGTCATTGCAGCTGGGGTCCCCCAAGGGTTTGGGGAGCTGAGGAGCAGAAGCAGCTCCTCTCTCTGCCCCGTGCCATGTCTGGGGCTTGGTGGAGTGCAGGGGCATCACCCCAAGGCTCAGGGCTCTCGGGGCAGGGTCTCGAGGTGGCTGTGCCCGCCTGGGTTCCTCTCGTGCCCCCTTCTCCCCCCGCAGTGCTCCTTCTCCCTCCTCCAGCAGCTCCTGCAGCTGGCTCGCAGCAGGCAGCTTTCCTTCTCCGTTAATGAGAAACTCCTGCACTTTGTCCCTTGAAACGGAGCCACGTTCGCCACGTGATTGCGGGGAAGGGCTTCGGCTAAGGCTGCGGAGGAAGAGAGGAAGGCGAAGGGCTAAGCTGGCTCCCCTTGCACACGCGGTCCTGTGCCAGGGGCTGTGCCGGGAGGGGAGAGGCTCCAGCTGGAAGCCGATTGCTGGGGGAATGGGAGCCTGCCCGGCCTCACCCTGCTGACCCCACGCTGACTCAGCCAGCGGCTGTCTGCGTCTCTTCCCTTCGTACCAGGGAAGGGGAATTTATCCCCCCACGCCTGCCGCCTCCCCCGGCCCCGTCCTCAGCTGCGATTAGCAGGCAGCAGCCGACGTGCGCGTACCAGCCTCTGCGCTCCAGGGGCTGTAAATCATAAACTGGGGGGGTGGGTGGGTTGTGGAGAGGGGGAGCAGGGGTCATCCCTCACCTCCTGGTACAGCCGGGCCTGTGTTTGGGAACGGCTTTGGGTCAGGATAAGGGAAACCCCCAGCCTCGGCTTCCTGGGGCAGACCCCAGCTGGTCCGCGGGCAGCTGCAGGGACGAAGCAAGATTTATTTTTCCGCACCCCTAACTTTGCTGCCGGTGGTGCCACAAACCTGCTCAGCATCCCGGGGGGGGGGGGCAGCTTTCCCTGCCAATCCAGCCCCCTGCAGCATAAAACCTTCTCTGAGCAGGCCGGCAGGGCACGGGGCCCCTGTGCACATCCCTCCGGGTACAGGATGTGCTCCACGAGCCCCGCACAGCGCCGGCCCCGCCGGCCTCCCGCTGGCCCTAGCGCCTCTTATCTCGAGCAAAAGGCATCTCGTCTCTCCCTGATACAGACGAGACTGCCCCGACCCCGCTGTGGCTCCGTGCCAGGCGAGGATCTTCTTTCTCTTGCAATCCTGCCCCAAGAGCTGGGAAGGGAACAGAATGAGATCCCTCCTGCGGCGCTGGGGCAGCCCCATTGATTCGGGGCTGCAGACCTCCCCGCAGCAATGTCCCACGAGCAGTGTGATGGATCCTCGCGGGCCTGGCACTCTCAGTGGCTCACGGGCTGCCCAATATCGGGTTTTGTCCTTCGAAAAGCTCTGAGCTTCGTGCCACAGTGCCCTGGGCAAAAAAAAAGGGGGATTTCTGGGCTTCCCAGCTCTGCCTTTCTGTTTTCCTTCACGCCACCCTGCTACCACGAAGGATTATTGAATAGGATGAACTTGGGATTTACACCGCAGCAGGACCGAAAGGGACATCACGGAGTAACTGCTGGAGCCAAATCTTTTCAGATTTTGGGGTATCAGAGACTCAGATCCCAGCTCTTTGGTGAGGGAGGGGTTTGGGAACAGGCAGCGTCCCCAAAGGTGCTGCTGATCTCTCCCACGTGGCGCAGGGCAGGCAGAAGCATCTCGCTTTGACGCACCGGAGGGAAGACAAAAACTCGCCAGCTCCGAAGGCTTCCCAGCTCTCGCACTGCTGCTCCCCCCACCTCCTTAGGGGGGCTGGCGGGGGGGGGAGGCAGAGCAACAGGAAACTCTCAGCCAGCTGTGATTTTTCACCAGAATCCGAGAAACCGCCTGGAAGCGGCAGCTGCACTTAATAAAGCTGGGTCATTAAAATGACACAGCAGCTCCGCGGGGAAGGGGAGCCAGCGGCACGGGGGGAAAGCCTCTTGTCTGAAGTGACTGGGGACAGACCAGAAAAGAAAAGGGCCCTTGGAAAGCCTGAGGAGGGAGAAGGAAAATATTCCTCAGCTCCCTGGCCGCGTGCCCAGCCGGTGAGATGCCGCGGCTCTTGGCCACGGGTCCGGGAGCTGGGGGCAGGACAGGGGACGGTGCAGAGGGTTACCTGGAAGAGTTGGGTTTCCTCTGCTGGCCTCGCGCTTCTCACGCTTTGTTATCAGCCCCCCCCCCAGGAGCCCTGGAACCGAGGCCAGGCAAGGAGGAGAAGATTTTTTTTTCTTCTCTGCTCCAGCCCCCGAACACCACATCAGCAGCGAGCTGCAGGATGACCTCGACGAGGAACAGATCGTCCCTTGGCCTGCCGCCACCTCCCTGCCCGCGGGGACACCGGGACCTCGAGACGGGGCCGAGGCCGGGTGGGCTGCGCCACGAGCCCCCCGCTGGGGATGCGGGCACCCGGAGCCGAAGCAGCAGCAGCCTTTGGGGGCAGGAGCTGGCTCGGGGGGGATTTTTTTTTCCATCATTTCCAGCCTGATGGCAGCGCCCAGCAGAGATTTACAACAGGCGTTAGTCGAGGGCTGTGGTCAGGTGGTGAGGCCAGCTCGGGAGATCGAGCAGGGGATGCTCCCAGCTCGGCTTTGGGCAGCTCCGAGGGGAGCAGCGTGGCCTGGAGAAGCCACCAAAAAAGTTTTAGTGACAGCACGGGGTGGGGGTTTTGTGCCCTTTTTTCTTCTTCTTCTTCTTTTTTTTTTTTTTTTTTTTCCATCTCATTTCATTCCATCCCCCTTGGGCTGCATCAGCCTTGAGTTTTGGGGGTGCCGAATATCCGCCCACCTCCTCCGCCCCAAAACCCAGGAGGTGAGGTTTCGGTGGAGGCACCCCACGACGGCGGTGAGCCTGTCGGGTCACTGCCCTGCCCAGCCCCAGCTGGTGAGCCCAGTTTCAGGCTGATCCCACGGCTAAACCCCCGCATGGCTTTGCTGAGACGTTTACATAAAGGCTATTTCCAATGAGCTTTAAGGCCACGTAAGATTAGGTGACACAAAATGCAGGGCATCTGTCCACAGAGGAAGTGAATAGACCTTTCAGTCAGCCTGTTGCTTTTTTTTTTTTTTTTTCTTTTTTTTTTTTTTTTAAGCTATTTGGTTCAGTGGGCCCTCCAATCCAACAAACTGCCTAATTTTGCATTAACGTTCCAGGAAAGCACGGGAAACGTTTCCAGCTAAATCTGCAAGAAAAATATTTGCATTTCCCTCCAGGCTGATTTCTAACCTAGATTGCTGAGGTTTGGGGGGGGCTGCTTTTTAGCAAGTTTCCACAAAATAGATATTTCACTTTACTCTGGAAAAAATGAAATTCAGACCACTGCAGATGCTCCAATGCCAAATGACTTTCAAGCATGAGAAAATTCTGAGATCCTAAGCATAAAACATATGGCACTTTGCTTTGGAATAAGATTGAAAGGGAAAAGCTCAACTGTAAAGCTCAACCGAGGACATTTTATTATTCAGAATGATATGAAAAAGTGTTTTCTTTTAGCCAGAGGAAGACAGAATTTTGAGCAGGTCTGTTTTCTGAAATTGATTTTTTTCCAAAGACCAGCAGCAGCCTTATTATTTATTTGCATTGTGGTCATATTAGGTCAATTATTAAATCGCTTAAATGAAAACCAAAAGCTCCTCAGGAATTTATTTTATGTGAAAGTGTGGATGAAAATGGAAACTACCAACCAGATTTTTCCAGTTTAAGAGAGAAATATTAACCACTGCCTCCCCCTGCAAGCGCAGATTTGGGACAGTTTTGCCTTTCAATCTGGGAGGCGAAAGAGGGGGGAGGTGTTCGCTGCTCATAACTGGAGGGGAAAAAATCCCCCAGATACTTCATTTTCTGTCTTCGCCGTATAGAAAAAAAGGTTTAAATGGAAAAACTGATGGAAAAAAAAGAAGAAATAAAACCTCTGATTGATTCAGATCTCTTTGAGCCGCCCCGAAACGTGGCTCTGAGCCCCCGGCCAGCATTGCTGCGTCAGGCCCCATAGCGTCGGGCGAGCGCGCTCAGCCGTGCAGGGATTAGGCACATTCCCACGAGCTCCTGCTCAGCCGAGCATCCCCCAAATCCCTCAACCCCTCCTGCACCGGGACACCAACCGTCCCCAGAACCTGGGGCTGGGGGCCCCTGGGGCTCCCCCCGAGCAGCTCTGGCTTTATCCTCGCCGCCTTACGCTTGCCCTATACGAGCTCCCCCAGTTTTGCCCTCCTGCCAGCCGCACGCCGTGAGCCAGGAGCGGCTGTGGCTCGGGGCTGTACTCAAGGAGCAGCTTCCCTGACCCCGTCTGCAACTGCAGATTGCCCCGGAGCACCGCGCCTAATTAACCTTGGTTTGTTCTTTGTAGCTGCAGGTGTTTTCCCTGCTCATAAACCCGTCCCGGTCCTTTCTCCAACTATTTCACATCTTTTGTGCGCCGTGATTCTTTTCCAAATGTCCATTTTATAAATCACTTTAATTAGTTTTATATCACTCGGTTATATTTATATCACTTGATTTAGTTTTCACGCTGCTTCCATTACATCTTGTATGTTGCTTTGATTTTATTTATGGTGTTTCTAGTGCATTTGCATTACTTTCCCGAGATGGATATCATTCTGGCTGGATTTACAGTGTATTTCTTCAGTTAGATTTATATCACTTTAATTAGATTTATATCCCTTTAGACTTTGAGGGCTTCTCTTAGATTTATAATATCTCTTTTACTAGGCTTGTCTTGCATAGGAGATTTGCATCCTTTTTTGTTTCAAAGGGTATTGCTTAACTCAACACCGGCGTTGTTTTACCAGGACTTTGGTCAGTGTCCCAGTTAGATATATTAAGCAAGAGCTCACCACCAGTCATGCTTCCATCCCCCATCCCTCCCAGTTTCCACTGGGATTATTCCAGCATAAATTGTGCTGATGTAAATGATCGAAATTAGCCTCTTCCAAGATGGCACCAACATGACTGTAGTGGAGATTTCACTAACTGGATTTCTTAGAGAAACCAGTGAGAGTCCAGCTGGTGACATGCTGTTTCTGTCCCTTCCTTTCCTGCTCTGAACACCCCCATCACACGAAGCTGAGCGCCCTTTCCCAGCATGGCAGTGGACCGGGACTCTCCCAGCTGCAGGAGCAGCCTCCGTTTGGGCGATGTGGGCTCCAAGCTGGGTTTTCCCTCTCCCAAAGTGCCCTAATCAAGAAGAAACTGGGTGCTGAAAGAGCAACACCATTTCCTTCTGCACTTTCCTGTTTCAGAACATGAAATTCCCGTGCCAGCCCCTCGGCACCCCGGCCAGCACCGCAGCAGGAGGGCAGCAGCAGCTTTCCCTTAAGCTGCTCTTCCCCCAAACAGCCCCCGAGGACCTGGCTTTGTGATTCCGCCCAGCTCTGATCACATCAGTGGAAGAAATCAGCTGGAAGGGCTCTAAATCCACATGCTTCGGGGCGAAAGCTGACCTCTGGCTGAGAAGGGTCAGTGGGCATCCCTGGGGGCTGCTGGTTCAGATGCTCGCAGTAGGATTTTCAGCTGCTTTCCAGCAATGTGGGGCTCTGTCGCAGGGCAGGATGGTGGACCTCTGCTCCCAGACCTTACCCAGCTCCATCTCTAAACCCGCTGAGGGCCTGAGCTGATGGGAGTTAATTTTTGTGAGGTTTCCCAGCCATCATCACCCGGCAGGGTGGCTGCGCCCGGGGGTCTCATGGACAAAACCAACCTCCTGAATCTCTTCTTGCCCAAAATACAGCAAGAACCCAGTGCTTACTACGTGTCCAAAAAAAGTATTAAAAGAGGATTAAAAATCGTATTAAAAGAGATGAAGCACTCATACTGCTGCAGCTTTGGGGGCTTGGCCATGGGAGATACCTGCCAGCAGCAGAGCGATCTGCCTGGTCACCTACCGCTTCACCCCAGCCCATCCTCTTTGTTTTCACTCCCCCTGTGAACAGGACAAAGCCCGTGAGGCATACAGCAGTGAGGGAGGCGAGGAATGTGTTACAGAAAGCCTCTTGTTTGGTAGTTGAATCCAGATGTTAGGGGAAGCGGCGGAGTTTGCACGAGCGGGACAGAAAACGGCTGGAGCGGGAGCAAGGCGCACGCAGCCCGCCCCCCCGGTTACCCCATGAAACACTGAAGGGAGCTGAATTCGACTCTTTAGGAGTAAATTTGGGACCAAAAGGGCTGCCTGCCCAAACCTCCAGTGCAAGAGAAGGGCTGACCCACAAGAAGTATGACATCCTGCTCTTTTACCCCAGGGTGATGTAGCTTGGCCCAGACCAAGAGGAGCTTTCTGCAGAGCCAACGTGTAGTCACGAACCCACTTCTCCAAAGCAGTTTTGCTACTGTGGGGCAGTCTTGGCCACCGGGGAGATTTTCCAGGCATTTCACAGTAACTCTCCATGAATCCACCAGCAGGAACGGGGCAGAAGCCCCCTGCCTCCCCCCCTCCCCGACTGCTCTCCCCCACCCTCTGCCTCTCATCCTCCCTGCAGCTGCACCCAGCCTCTGCATAAACAAGCGCGGTATCCCAATTAACGTGCACCTAATCAGGCCATCGGCATCTCTGGAAGGGAGGCTGCATCCGAGGCCTTGGCTGCAGAGGTCTGAGCACGCCGCTGCCTTCCCCGTGCTCTGCCACTGGGCCCCTTTCATTTAATTACGCCCCGGCTGCCGTACGCCTCAGCCTTTTAATTGCCCTGGGCAGAGAATGGGATGGAAAACAGGTTGGAGATAGAAGATGCTGGGTATTGTTTTAAGACAGTAAAGCTGTTTATAAACACCGTGGAGAAGCTAGCTTTATGTAATTGCCGAGAAAAGGAGGGCATGCAGGGGGGCCAACAGGGAACACCCCAAAGGGAGGCTGAGGAGCTCTTAATTAACGAAAAATGACTCGGGGCCTGATTCACCTCTGTAACAGCAAGATCTCCACTGAACAGTGAAGCTACAAACCCTTTCCCGGAGCTTCAGACCAAGCCATAGGTCTGCAGTAATAGTCCCAGCTGTAGCTGGGATTTAGTCAAAAATTTGGCTGAATTGGGGGATTGGGAGGGTAAAAAAAAATCCAGCTAACTCTCCCTGAGGTCTGTTAGTGCTGTGGTGCTGGGAACAACAGAAAAAAGCTGACTTTTATGTGTTCACATCCCCAAAAAGAGTTGCCCTGATTGAACACTTCAAAAAGCACTGATGATTCTTTCATGTATCTTTAAAAGTGGAGTTTGGCATGGAAATGAAAACGAAGGATGGAAGATTAAATAGATCAAGGCAGAGCGTTTGGGTCGGATCCCTGACCTCAGTTACACCGCTTTTAGTTGAAATTAACACCAGCGCACAGGGGATGAGAAACTCAGGGACTGAACAGGCAGCAAAAGCCTGTGCTTGGTTGGTTTTCATTTTGAAAACTGAGATCTCCCAGGCTCTTCTGGAGCACGGCTGGGTGGGTTTTCGGAGCACAACCAAGAGCCTGTTCTTCCTTCCCCTTGCCTTTTTGCTCTCCTGATCCCTGTCTGCGCAAGCAGCCAGCCAGAGCGCTGCAAGAAATACTCTGCCTGGCTCTCAGCGGGTGCGCACAGCTCAGTCCAGCAAGGGAAATAAACCTGATGAGGCCAGGGCAGGGGATGGAAAGCCTGGTAAGCCACAGGCAGGCTGCCCGGCGGAGGCTGGGAGAGGCTGGATGGCTGTCGGGATGTGCTCGCAGGGTTAGCATCCTGCTCAGGGCACTGGGGCTGCAGCACCAGGACATTTCACTGGCTTCTGCTGAGCTTTGCAGGCGCACAGATGAGCTAACTCTGCAGCGTTTTTCCTGCTGAAAGCGCTGCAGGGAGGACTGCAGGGCTGGGAGAGGCTCCCAGAGAAGTGCGTGGCCCCAGGACCATGGCAAGGCCTGTCCACAGGTGTATGCAGCAGCTTTGATGCCAGCTCCATCCATCTCCTCCACCAGAGCAATGTACAGTTCCTTATGCACAGCTGAATAAATCACATCAGTGCTTTGTTTGAGCTCTGGATTGGAAAGGCCTTAGAGCAGCATGGGTCCTGAGCACTCCAGCAGATCCTAATTGCCCTAACGAGCACCCCCTAGGCCTTGCCCCATGCTTCCCACTGGCCCCCCAGCTCCATTTAAGCTCAGGCCCAGGCCCCCTGTCCTCTTTTGAGCAACTGGAGTGGGGCTGCCCTGCTGGAGGGAATAAGGCAGCACCTTCCCCCACGTGGTGATGTGAGCACAGCAGGCTCGCTGGGGACAACTGGCTCAGCCCAGTGTCACCAGGTGAGGGCAGGAAGACAGACCGGGGCCAGGGGATGCCGAGGACACCGCTCAATGCCTCAGATGCAAGAGGGACAGGTGTGGTTGGGCCTGCTGTGGAGCTCAGGTAAGGGCTGGGGAGTGGGGTCGGAGCTCTAACAGGGCTCTGGAGCCAGGGCAGAGGGCTGCGGGTGCAGGGGTAAGGCTGGGCTGCTAAGGCTTGGTGCTGCCCTTAGGGTCCAACAGCTAGGTATGGCCCAGACCTCCTGTGGGTGCTGCAGCTGGAGGTGTGCCTTCCCCAGCTGCTTCCTTGCTTGTGAATTCCTGCTCAACACAGTGCGTGGTACTAGAGGCAAAGAACCTCGAAGGGTGAAGAAGAAACCTTCTGAAGAGGCAGGGAGGTTATATGGAGGAGGGAGTGCTTCCTGGGAGCCGCTGTGGCTGCTGATTCAGCAGGGCGAGGGGAACCCCGTGACCAGGCTTGTTTCCCAGCAGTGGGGTGCTGGGGGGACCTGAAGGAGGCTTGGTGCTGCATCTGCGCGAGCCCCCTGCAGCCCTCCTGGCGCAGGCAGGACCCCTGCACCCCTGCCAGTCTGTAGACGAGGACGGGAGGCCACAGCTCTGCCTCTCGCCCCTCTGAAGTGAGGGCTGCAGTCCCTGGCGAGCTGCTCTTCCCAGTGCCCAGCTCCCCGCTGACTTACCGAGGTTGTTTCTCAGAATAAGTGGCTCATTCACAACAAACGTCCTCGCTCTTTGATGTATTGCTGGTGCTGTTGTTGTGGTGCGTTAAGTATCTTGGTTTCATGCTTGTAATAAGAAAACTGGCCGCAGAGCCTTACTGTAAGCTGATGAGAAAGTAGCAATAATTATTGCTCTCTCCTCCATGGGAGGGTGAACTTCAGATGCTAATGGGCTCTGGAGTATTGGCTGCTTACTCACATTGGGGTGAAGCAGCAAGGACCTTCATTCTCTTTGGTCTTAAATGCTCCTGTTTTGGGGAATAGGGCAAGAAAAACCCTGAAGTGCACAGGAGGTGGTGGCAGCAGTCTGATTTTGGGCTAAGGGAAGGAAAGCTGTGTTGCGTGTGGGGCGAGGGACAGGGCAGGTGCATTCCTGGAACGGGAGAAGGTGCTGCGGGTGTTTATACCTCACCCAGCTCAGCACCAGGTGGGTGGTAAGTGGTGAAGACAGGGTGGCAGCAAACGTTTTCGTTCGCCTGGTGAATTTGCATGGGGTGCAGGCAGGGCTCTCGCCAGCAGTTTGCCCCCAGAGCCCGATGTGGGATGCTGGAGGACTTCTCACGCTCCCCGCTTCTGTTTTCCCCCTGCCTGCTGAGGCTCTCAGCTTCTGCAGCAAGAGTCCAGATCTTAGTGGGCACGGCTCCCTCCCTGGTTTTCCAAGGTGCTGGCGTGACGCTGGGCTGTAAACCAAGTTTTGAGGTGAGGAAGAGGGAATGAAGATTTGCAGCCTGGCCAGATATTAGTGGTTTTCCACAGGGATGACAAAGGATACATCCAAGGCACCGAGGCGAGCCCCGTGTCGAACTAATCCCCTGCTCCCACGCACTGCCCTGCTGGAGCTTCACAACAAAGTGCAGCGGAGAACACTTTCTTTTAACAGCATATTTTTCCTTACCCTCGTT
Source organism: Anser brachyrhynchus (assembly GCF_964034855.1). NCBI lineage: Eukaryota > Metazoa > Chordata > Aves > Anseriformes > Anatidae > Anser > Anser brachyrhynchus. The sequence continues at coordinate 3,223,199 of NC_137718.1, forward strand.
CTCAAGCATGGCTGAGGTATTTTAATGGAAATTTCCTCCCAGTAAAAAGGGCGGCAGCACACGCATACCAGAAACGAGATCATTAACATTCAGTAAAACTATATGCGGCTCAGCAACTGCTCCTGCCGTGGGGGCACTGAACCGGCAGGCAGTTTCCTTCCCTATAGCTGGGAGAAGATTGCTGTTTACGTGTCTGAAGAGCTGTTCCATATTAGCAAAGGTAGAAGAAGCTGACACCACTGGAGAATCGGTTTGGTCACTCAGACTTGTCCCAAAGCTGTGCTTCCTCTTCTCCAGCTGCCCCTCATGGCCAGTAATTCTCCAACCCCTGCTAACCTGCCCAAACATCCCTTCCTGGGATGTGAGTGATGGTGTCTGTCCCTTCAAACACCACCGTTCAGTTGTTTTAAATCCCAGCAAAGCAGCGTTTCTCCTCTCCTCCATTCCTTGGTAAATTTTCTGCTCTCTGCTCTCTTTCTCTGACTGTTGCATGCCAGTGTTTTGGTTCCCCTCCCCACCCCCTGGTATTTCTTGTCTGTGCCCATTCGTTTTGGAGCTGGGATCGGATCCTCATTCCAAGAGTCAAGGTTCAGTTGTGCCTTGGTCAAATTGCGATCTGCAGGACTACGGAGTTCCTGGCAAAGTGCTCAGCCTTGGGAAGAGCCCTCTGAGGCAGTCTGCTTTCTGATTTCCTTCCCTCTGGGAGGTACCAGGAGATAAAAATGATACCCCTTACTCCAAGCCAGGGAAGGACGGCCCTAAATTACCTCTTGCACCCTGAGGTCCAGGTATGCAGTAGGCACTGCTGATGCCTGTGGCCAGGAGCGTGTTCCTGTGGCTCTGCAGGGACTGTAGCCTCACTCACCTCCCTTTGTCCTCCAGAACAGACCCAGGACCACGCTGTGCTCGAGTTCTGGGGGCTTGGTTGGGAGGTGATGGACCTGGGGTAACCCCATTGCCATGGGGAAGCTGATCCCAGATTTGAGCTGGGCAAAGAGCGCGGCCCTTTGGCTGGAAGCTTTCCAAGGGTTATTTGTGCGCGCTAACCTCGTGGCACTCTTCCTTCCAGCCCCTGCTGGGGTCCTCCTGTCTTTTTGCATAATCTCCTCTGAATAAATAGACCGTGAGTGGGGCCTTCTCGGCGGCTTTTGTCAGGAGGAGCTGGTCGGTGTAGGTTTCTACCTTGTGGGCCCTCCCTCTCTTTTTGTGTCAGAGCCGAACCGTTTCTTTTCTCCCGTTTGCACCTCTTTACTTTCTCTCCTCGCCTGCTCTGATTTCTTTGCCCTGCTATTGTCCTGAAAAGTATTTGGAGGATACCATTTGTGAGAAAGCCCTTACATTTTCTTACATTTTCAGTCTAAAACTTGTGTGAGGTCCCACAAAGCATACTAGTTGGCCAAAAGTGATCTCTTCTCCTGGAAGTGTGGATTTAAACGGTTGCTTCTATGCATTTCTGTGCTTCTCCTTGCAAAGCTCTTTCTCTGAGGCCCTGATCCTGCTGCCACAGTGACCTTTGTGTTTGCAGAGAGACCTTTTGAAATCAAAGGGGCCCTTCATGAGCATCTGCCCATCTGGAAGCGATTGCAGGAGTGGGCGGGTGAAGGGCAAATCTGGAGCCTTGTGGCTGGGCTGCGGAGTCTGAAGTGCCCCAGGCCCGTGTCCCTGGGGGAGAGGGGCCAGGGAAAGCCCCAAGCGGCTTGCATGACATCCTCGGGGGCAGGAATACCCCCGGCATGCCTGAGAGCAGCCCTGCGAGCCTCCTGTGTGCAGCGTGAGCCTGAGCAATCATGTAACTGTTGTTTGATTCCCAACAACCGCATGTTTAGAGGACTCTGATTTGTGTGTGTTTGTGCAAACACGAGCGCTGGGCTTTGTTATTAACGCTGACCTCTCCTTTCCAACTCCAGTTTGGGGATAATTATTTATCCCACGGAGTAGAAAACAATTTAAAAAAAAAAAAAAAACCTGCAGGAGAGCCCAGAAGCTGCCTGGCTGCTGCTGGAGCAGACCCCCCCCCTCCATCCTCCTGCCACCCAGAGCACCGGGGCTCGCCTGCAGGGCGGCTGCTTGGGCCGGATTTATTTTTATTTTTTTTTTCCTCGCCCTCGGGCGAGCTCTGCCTGTTTTTTTTTTTTCCCATTATTATTCCCCTCTCCCCTCCTCCCCTCCGCAGCTGGGGAGCAGCTGCGGGCCCGGCCTGGCCCTTTAAAGGCGGGGCGGCGCGCCGCTGCCTCTTTAGGGCCGGTCCCTGCCTTTGGGGGAAGGAAGTGCGGGCCGGGGGGGGGCCGAAAAGCGGCGGCCGGGGGCTCTGCATGGCCGGGGGGGGCTCGGCGGGGCGCTTTCCCCACGCTGCGCTCCGCGCCCCCCGCCCCATGCGGGCCGGGGGCTGCCCCGAGCCGTGCGCGCCCCGCCGGGGGTAACGGTGCGGGGGCTGCGGGGAGCGGGGCGGGGGGGGGTGATGCTCGCCCCCCGGCTACCGGCGCTGCCAGCCCTGCTGTGGCTAGCGTTAGCCCCGCTGCCCGGCGCTCCCGGCCCCGCGGCCAAGGCTGAGCTGCGGGTGCGGGTGCGGCTGCCCGGCGGGCAGGTGGCGGAGGAGAGCCTGCAAGCCGACAGCGGCTCCGACTGCATCAGCCTGGAGCTCCGCAAGGCCGACGGCGCCCTCATCACCCTCACGGCCGATTTCAGACAGGTGAGGCTCGGGGTGGTGGGGGGGGGAAGGCAGAGGACGGCCCCGGGATGCTGCGCCCGCCCCGCGGTGGAGCGGAGAGCCCCCGAGCATCCCCGGGGTCCCGGGGAGCCCCCGGTGGGGTTTGGTGCCGGGGGGTCTCCGGTGGGTCCCAGCTGGGCGAGGGGTGCGAGGGGATGGGCCCTTTGAGACTGGGAGTCCTCAGGAGGAGGCTTGGGGCGCGACCCCGGTGCCCGCTGCTTGTGGGGATGCTGTGCGGGAGGGCTTTGGGGAGCCGGGATCCGCCTGGAGCCTGGGGAAACCCTGCTGGGGGGGCTGAATCCACCTGGAGCCTCGGAAAACCCTGCCGGGGGGTTCGGGAGCCTGAGCCCTGTCTGAGGACGGGGTCCTTCAGAAGTCCCTCCACCGATGAGCGATGTTGGGGTCTTCGTTCGTGGTGCACCCCGCAGACGGCTCCGGGCCCTTCGGGCAGGTTCCTGCCCCCCCGCGGCACAGCTGTAACCTGGGCTGCCCAGTGGTGAGCATGGTGGGGAAGGGTTTTGGCAGGATGGGTGGCAAAGCCTTCTCCATGCCCAGCTGAGCACAGCAGGTCTGTTTCTCCTTGCTGAGCCGAGAGGAGCCGTGGCTTTGGGTGGCAGACAGCAGCAGGGCCAGGGCAGGAGAGGCCCCCACGAGCCGGGGCTCAGGTTCGTGGGGCTCTGCTGTGTCTCCAGGACGTCTCGCTCCAAGTGATGGCTTTGGGGAGCACGTGCATTGGGGGTGTGGGCACCGTTCGCATGGCAGCTCACTCTGGGACTGGCGGAAAGCCAGGGATCCTCCTGGCCCCCTCCCAGGCCCCTCTGCAGGGAGGTGATGCTGAGACCCCACGCTTCTCGGCAGGAGACGGGAGCTTTGGGGCCAGCGTGGCGTCCTTCAGAGCACCCCAAGCCTGGCTGGACGCCGTGAATTTTCTCTGGCTCGGGGATGAGCTGTTCGCTGCTGCGTGGGTGGCACGGCCGTCCGTGTGGCACGGCAGCGTTATCTTGTTCCCTCTGCTCAGGCTGTTTGCTCGGGTGGACTTTGGTTTGTGACAGGAGGAAGCTCAGCCCCGTGAGGTAGGAGGGTGGTGTGTCCCGTCCTGCTGTGAGCCTTGGAGCCCTCTCCAAGGCGTCTTCTGCTGGCTTTTCCCCTTTCCACTGCGATTTTTGGTCCTGGGAGCACCAGGCTCCCAGGAGACACCGTGTGCCATGAGGGCTTTTAAACCTCAAGAGTGCGAAGCTGCACGGCGTGTTCCCGAGCATGGGAAATCCCAGCTCTGTACCTACCTTCTGGGTAGGCCCTTTGGGATGTGACGTGGGGAATTTAGGTGTCCTGTTCATCCTTCTAACTTTATTTCCCCGCTTATTTCAGCTCTTACACGGGCTTGCTCTAAAATCTCACCTACAAACCCAACAGCGTGTGGTGGCTCTTCTCCTGCTCTCATCCTGCTTTTAGCTGAGCTGCTTCTGAGCCGGGCTCTCTGAAGGTTTCTCTGTGTTATATATGTTAAATGCTGAGCTCCGTGCAAGCCCTCAGCTCCTGGGAGCACACAGGAGACGGCCCCTGGAAGGCTTGCAAGCATCAGCCTCCCCAAGTCTGTTCCTAACCCTCGGTTTTACAGCAGTTGGGTGCTGCCTGTCTGTGTTCATGGCTTTGCTGGAGCAGAGCTGAAGAAAGCCAGAGACAGAAGGGACCGAGGAGATGGATTTGCGGTGCAGTGAGTAATGATGTGAGCAAGCAGCTGCCTGGCCAGGCTTCCCCCTCTGACCTGTTCTCCTGGCTGCACGCAGGCATTTCCCTGCTCTGCTCTGCTGCTCAGCTCTCGAACGTTACACAACTTCTCCCCTCCAGAGAGAAGGTCTTGAGGCTCTGAGCCTTTGTGAAAGCAGCTGGGGCTGTTGATCTGGGTTTCCCAAGCAAGATTGTGTGGTCATGCTGTGGCCAGGATGCTGGCTTTCTGCACAAACGATTTTTCCACTCCTCTGGCTTAAACTGCAGGGGGTTAGTCTAAAGGCAGACTTTATTTTTTTTAATTCTTTGCTGACAAAGAGTTGCTGTTAGACCGTGGGCTGGAGAGGAGAGGAGTTACAATGAGATCATGGCTCAGTTCTCCCTTCTGACACTGGTGGAAGCTGAGCGGGGCTCGAGCAGTGCTCCGGGCCTTCCAGGGGTGCAGTTCTCCTTTCTCTTCCATCCCTGCCTCCTATCCAGAGCTGAACCTGGAGGAGCGGCGTGCTCTGAGCACACCAGCCTTTATTTCATTCTCTAAAGCACCGCAGACTGGTCGGTGGGACTCCAGACTGTGGGCCTTGCTGTTTTCTGGGGCGTGCAGTGGTGAAAACTATTTCTTCCCTGGCAATTCGAAAGGGCGCGATGAGAACACTTCTTTGTCTACGTGGCACTGTCAGGCACAAAACTTACTGCAAAAAGGACCAAGGGGGTGGATCGACCCTAAACGTTGTCTAACTCCAATAACGTGATCTTGCCAGTTGTTAAACAGCGGCCTGAGAACAAAGTGGGCGGTTCTAGTCCAAGGTCAGCACACAGATAGAGAGAAGTTTCTTTTTCCTTCTGATTGCTGGAAAAAATGTGTTGGAAGTGGCAACTGGTATTGTAACGCTTGCATTGCCAGTCCTTTTGGGGTCCTTTGTTAATAGAGCTGGAGTTATGTGATAGTTGGGGGGTGTGGAGGCTTTCCTTGTGCCAGGGGTTCATTGTGTTAGGTGCTAAATGACCAGGGGACGTAGGGAAGCGTGTGGAAGAGATGGTAGCTGTAAAATACAGGAGGCTGCGCCCTGCATGCTGCCAGGGCTGCCCCGTGCTCATGCCATGCATGGCCTTGGGCAGGATCCAGTTTGGGAAGCAGCTCTGGGATTTACTCGCTGGCATCCTTCAATGTATAGGTGCTGAGCGTGAGGATGCGTAACCAGGGGATGTTCGTCCAGGCGCTGCAGGGAATTCTGGCTGCTCAGCGCCTGTAGGAACGAGGGTTTCTGGTAGGAGAGGGGTTAAAAAGCATAATCCCCTCTGAGTCAGGGTAACTCAGCCGGCCGGCCCCCCAGCGAGGATGCAATAACACATGCTCTGTGCTGGACAAGCAAAACAACTTTCTGGCCAGCTCCAGCTGCTCCCCGGGGGAGTGCAGGCAGGGCCATGACCACAGCAGAGGCTGCTGGCAGGGCTGGGACCTGGGTCTGGGGTCCCCAGTGTCCCCAGCAGCAGCTTCCCTATCCTTGTACCCCCCTGGCCTGCCCAGACGTGTGGCAGCAAAGACAAAAGCAGGTCCCACGGCAGCGCTGATCTCCTCGGGGGAGAGAAGTTTGGCAGGAATGCTGCCTGGGTCGGAGGGAGGGAGGCACCGAAATAATTTATTTCCCTGGGAACTGGTTCGCTCCACGCCGCGTGAAGCCGAGGCGCTGGGCTCGGATCTGGACCACACAGGCTTCGAAATGGAGGCCGGGTTGTTCCCGCACCCCAGATGCCAGTCCCCGGGGAGCTGGCTGAGGACGGGGAGAGAAGAGAGAACTGATTTCTCTGTGCCTCCACGCAGCCTGGTTCCGTGCCGGAGTTGCTTCGGCACATACAGGCAACCCGGGCTGGTGGGAGCTGGCTGCACGGATTTCCTTCCTCCCCTTAGGAACCGAGAGCTGCTCTGCCTGCGCCCCAGGAGCCGAGGCTGCGGATCCCTCCGATGGCACGGCCGCAGAACTGCCTGTTCCCTGCCACGCCACGGCCGCGGCCAGCCCCAGACAATAGGTGTAACCGTACCCGGCACACCGGCACGGGTCAGGGCCAAGGATTCTCACCGCCCCCGGGATGAGTTCATCCGGAGAGTCCCCGCGTTGCAAGGCAATGCTCTGTCGGGGCTTGTTCCCTGCTGGGAAATTTTTGCAGAAACCCAGAATTAAAGGTGCGTTTCGCTGCCTTGGCTGGGTACCCACCTTGGCACCGGCTGATCCTGCTCTTCCTGGTGGGAATCGCTGGGGTGCCTGGGGAGGGGAGGGCGCTCTCCAAGCACAAAAATCTTTGGTGGCTCTTTCCAGGCGAGAAGCATGGCATGTTTTTTGATGGGATGAGCTTCGGTTCTTGCTCCACCTGGTGTTGTGTAGCCAGGGCAGGGAGAGCAGGGAAGCTGGGCATGGCTTTGAGAGAGGGAGGTGAGGCAGGACCTGGGGAGAAGGGGGGGGCTGACCTCTTGGTCAGGAGAGAGTGGTCCCTGCAGGGCACGAGTCTCCCAAAATATGGTTAGCTTTGCTCAGAGATCCACAGGGAGGATCGCTTTGGGTTTGCTTGGAGCCAGGTAAAGGTGGGATTTCTCTCGTCAGAACAACGCGTGCCTTAGGAGCCAGTTCCTTGAATAAACCAGCTTGATTAAAGCTGTTTGGTGGCTTGCTGACTGCTGGAAAAGTGCACCTAAGTGGCATCAATGAAGACGCCTGCAGTCCCTGACCCTACAGCTCCCAAGGCCCCGAGTTCAGGCAGCACCACGGCCCTCTGCATGCCAGAGCTGCCTCCTTTGGGTGCTGTGGGGTGAGACCCACATCTCCACATGGCTCCAGCCCCTGTGCAGGGGAGCTCAGATCTGCTGTTCAGATGTGGTGGTGTGCTTTCAAGGTACGTTGCATGGGCACCGTCTCCCTTGCCCAGGGTTGTATCCCTTCCTGGCTTTATGGAGACCCAAAAAACGACAACAGTAAAGGGACTGAAGGTGTCCAGCAGGCTCAGCTCAACCCCAGGAGCCCTCGCTGGGTTGTTGTGTTCCCAGGGAGCCCTTTGAACAGAGCTGCTGGAGGACGGAGGTGGCCAAAAGCCCTGGGGACACGGGGAGGAGAAGAAATGCCCCCTCCCTGAGGTCCCAAGCCCGGCATGCGTGGGGTTGCAGCTTTGGTGGTGGTGGCTCGGGGCAGCGGGGTTCATGTAGATAGGGATCTGGCCTTGCTGTTTGATGTAGGGGCAGCCAGCCGCGGAGCCGCCCTGGTTCGGCACCAAGGGGCGAGCCTGCTGCCCGGAGGAAGGAGAAGCTGAGGGGGGAGGAAAGGATGGGTCAGGGGCACTGCTCCCGCTCCGGTTCCTGTTGATCTCTACCATTTTACCCCCTGCTCCCTTCTCCAGCTGTACCCCACCACAGGACCACCTCTCTCTTTCTCTGCCTCCTCCCCTCCCATACCAATGGGCTCTTTCAGGGCAGTTTTTGCAGGGATCTTTACCCGAGGTTACGTGGACCCGCTGGCCCATAAATCAGTAAGCACACAGACAGGCAGATAAATATTTAGAATAGCTGAGCGGCAGCCCTGGGCCGCTCGCTGGCTGGGGCTGGAGGCACTGCGGTGCTGTGCGGGTGCTTGTGGTGCTTCCACCTTGCTCGTGCTGCCTGCCCGGGGCTGGAGAGGGAGCAGATGCTTGTCTCGATGCCCGAGAGCTCCTCGTTTGTTCCACTGGTGGGCTGTTGTGGTCCTGAGCTTGGTCCTACCTCCCTTGTGTGCTGGGGACCCTGAAAACGAAGCACCGCTCTCCAAATTCAGCGCTGAATAGAGCTGCTGAATTAGGAGCTGGGTGTGCTGTGGAAGAGGCACCTTTGGACGTGAGGCTGCTTGGGAAGGAGTTTTTCTGTGCCTGGACCTCGCAGCAGCGGGGTGCAGGGCTTTGGAGCCAGAGGACTTGCAGTCATATGCATCGCTCGGGAGCTTTGGGACCGCTCGCAGGGAGAGTGGTGCAGATCTCCTGTACGTATCGTGACAAGGAGAGGGAGCTGGGTGACTGACGTCTAGCTCTTGGACCCACACATCGGGAGGATTCATGGGCTGCTCCGCATGTTCTCGTGTTGCAAAAATCGCTTCCAAGCTGGGAAGCCCTGCGCTGCTGTTAATCTCCTGCATCTACTTGAGGTTTCCAGTCCTAGCGCAGAGCTTGGCTGTCCCCGTTTGCTTTTTTCCAGACAGGCTGCTGGGTGTTCAAAGTGAATTAAAATGAAATCCACATTTGGAGCATGTGCCAGGGTGAGCTGCTGGTTTCAGTCTTCTTGTCCTTGGACCAGGCAGGAGCTCGCAGCAGAGCTCAGCTGGGAGGCAGCTGGACTGCGTGTAGATGGGAACGCGGCTCCTTCAGTGGTGCCAGGGGCTCAGTGGGAATTGTCCCCATTAAAGCAGGCAAAAATCATGATTCAGTCGTAACATCACATGCGCTTCTGTGGAAACTTCATCCTGGATTTTTCTTGGTCGATGGGAAGTTTGGGAAATATTGCTTTCTTCTCCGTCCCCCTGCTGTTGTACTGCTCCAGCCATAACCCTAGCCATTTAAAGAAGCTTAGCTTCTCTTTTCTCATATTATTTTTGTTTTTCTTTGTGTCTTTTGTTTTTTTTTTAAATGCCTTCAGATGCTCTTTTAAGACCCTGGAGAACTCAGCAGCTTTGAGCTGCTGGTGATGCCTCCCAGGCTATGCTGCACTTTTTCGGATGTTTCCCATGTCTACACAGAGGTGTCAGTCAAACCAGAGCACTAAAGGCAGTGATTAAGAAACCCTCGTGTTTGTGGGCAAAAGCAACTGGTATCTCTTTTTCCAAATCCCCTTCGTGTCCTGTTTTTATGCTGAGTTTTCAGTGCGTACAACAAAGGCACCCAGCAAAATCCTTTCCCCTGTCCTGGGAACATCCCAGATTACAGCCGTCCAGATGTGCACCGAGCTGTGTATCCTTTTCTTGTCTGCACAGGGAGTAATTTCTTCTCCAGGACACCAGGCTGCTCAGAAGCAAGTGAGGGAAGGCAGCAGAGGAAGGTCGGGGCTGCTTGCCCCAAGTAATGCATGGAGATAACAGCTATGTGATATTCGTTTAACCAAAATAGGTGTGGGTTTTCCCTGTGCTCAATCTCAGCTTGTTATTAGCTCGTTGGTGAAAGGAGGACCTTTGCTGTAATGAAGACTCGGGATATTTTTAGTTGGTGGCAGATGGAAGCTGTGACCAGCTGCCCCTGGAGGGCTTCAGTTACAGCTCAAAAAGATTGCGACCTGGAGGGAAAAAATGGGCCTCCCTCGGTGCGTGGCGCGGTCGGGGTATGGTTACAGAGGTTCGGGTCCCTGTCACGCTGCTGCTTGGAAAAACTCACCGAGTCACCCAATCCCAGTAGTCCTGGTGCTGTTGTACAGGGGATTTTTGGACTGTGCCTTGTCCTTTCACCCATTTCATGCTCACCCTCGTGCCTTCCTGCCCACGCTTGTGCTTCCTCTTGCCCTTTCCCCTTTGCCTTCTGCTTGCACACCAGTGGCCCCTAGCAGGAGAGGCCACGTTGCAGAAACTGGAAGCAGCAATCAGCTTGTTTAACACCAGTAGTAACCCTGCCTCTGGGGGGTGGGGAGAGCCTTCAGGGCTTTTCCAGACTGAAGGGCAAAAGAAATAGCCTTGAGCAGAGAGAATCCTCTCTTGATGGTGGGAGAACCCCAAGTGGTCAATCTGAAGGTGAGCATCTCCTCCTGGGAGAGGACCAGACTCCTGGGAGGCTCACCTCTCCGTGTGCTGAAGGACGAAAGCCCAGCCGCTGGCTGAGGGAGGCAGGGTTGTGGGATGGGAGCTGGCAGCGACCTGTCCCTGCCCCGGTGGGATTGCGAAAACCCTTACACCGGTTGTTATGCTGCAGGCTGGGGTGGGATTGGACCTGGGAGAGGACACCTGTGCTCGGGGAGCAGAAGTATGAGACCTTTGACTTTGTTCTTTGGGCTGGAGCCTTTCTGCAAGACCCTGGCTTCTCAATTCACCAAACGATGCCAAAGGTCTGTGACTAACTGCGATTTATTTTTTTTAATTCTCTGTCTGCCAGGAGGTGAAGATCTTCCGTGCCTTAATCCTAGGGGAGCTGGAGAGGGGCCAGAGCCAGTTCCAAGCGCTCTGCTTCGTCACCCGGCTTCACCGCAACGAGATCATCCCCAGCGAGTCCATGGCGAAGCTGCGGCAGGTAGGGGGCTGCCCCGTGCCCCAAACCCACCGGGGTTTCTTGGAGCTGCCTGGATAACCTTCCCATGCAGCCTCCTCGTGGCTCTGCTGGCTATTAGACCTGCCTTTGACCTCCCCTCCTGCTTAAGGAGCTCGGCATTAAACTAATTTCAGTAATAGTATTGATCCTGATCTGCTAACAAACATGAAGGGAGCATGATTGAGTTCAGTCTGAATCAAAGGGCAAGCGGATGCTTAGAGTAATCACCAGCAAAGCTCCTGCCCGACATTGTCCAGTGAATTAATTACTGGCACCATCCATCACGACAGAGCATTGATAAATGATCCCAGGCAAATCGGAGCAGTAATAAACCATCATCAGTTCCAACATCACCCAGAGGTTTTGTAAGCACCTTCCATCCAGATGGGATGTGGGTGCACTCAGAGAGGAGCATCCATTTGCACATCTTCCTGTGTCGGTGTGAAATCCTGACATGCTACAAGGGGCGATTTGTTGCAGCCAGGATTCAAGTTTTTATGATTTATTTTTTTTGTCCTCTGCAGAAAAACCCCAGGACAGTGCGGCAGGCTGAGGAGGTGCGGGGCCTGGAGCACCTCAGCATGGATGTAGCTGTCAACTTCAGCAAAGGGGCGCAGCTGAGCTCCCACATCCACAACGTCTGTGCAGAGGCCAAAGAAGCTATTTACACGCGAGAGGACGATGTCAAATTTTGGCTGGAGAAAGGTAGAAGTTTCCTTTGGTTTGGGTAGAGCTGCTCGGGTCAGCAAGCCGAGGTGCTGCTGTGCTCTCGGTGACCTGCAGAAAATGTTTCAGCTTTTTGTTTGCTGTCTGTGCCGTGGGCAAGGCGTGTGCACTGCCTGCTGGCACATCACGCTGCTCTCATCTGTTCCTCAGCATATATCTGACTTCTTCAGTGTCACCCTCCTCCTGAATGCAATTAGGCAGTATTTCCAGGGCAACCTTTCACCTGGTCCCTCACCCAAAAGAAACGCATTCTTTGCATTCCTGATACCTCCTGGCCTGTCTCCCCTAGTGCCCTGTCCTCTCCCAGGGTTCCTACCCACCCGCGTGTCCCACCAGCCCCTGAAAATGTTTTTTGGCTGGCTGCAGCACGCACAGCGCTGCCTCTGCACCTCCCCTCGCCTTCCAGCAGCGCCCTGAGCAGGATTTGCTTCCTCCCGCAGGGGTGGACGGCTCCATGTTCGAGGTCCTGCCGCAGACGTCGGACCTGCCGGACCTGCAGCGCTGCAGGCTGTGCGCGGACCGCTGGAAGCCCTGCATCTGCAGCTACTCGCTGAGCATCGAGTGGTACCCCTGCATGCTCAAGTACTGCAAGAGCCGCGATGCCGCGGGCAAGGTTTCTTCCTACAAATGCGGCATCCGCAGCTGCCAGAAGGGCTACACCTTCGATTACTACGTGCCGCAGAAGCAGCTCTGTCTCTGGGATGAGGAGACCTAGCAGAGCCAGGCTTTTCCGAGCGGCAGCTCAGCTGCCTCCTGCCACCGCTCGCGATGCTGAGGGCTTCCCGCAGCCCCCCGCTGCGAAGAAGGAACATGGTTCACAGCGGTGCCTTGTACCAGGGGAGCTCTGTGTGTGCCTTTCCTTCTGCCCCCACCCCGTGGCTCCCTCCCGACCCCACAGCTCGTACTGGGATAAGCGGGCCCGGCTCGCTGCGTGGTGAAACAGGAGCCGCGGGTTTTGGGGCTGAAGCACCAGAAGGGCTCTGTTTTTCCCTGCTCTGGGGGTGGGGGGGTGTGAAGGGGGGCACTTCTGGCCAGTTTTCAGCCCCCAGCATCCTGAAGGGTGGCCGGGGCAGGGAGAGGAGCAGTCCCTGGGGTGTCAGACATCTCCGCCACTGACTTCACCACCTCCTGGTGACACGACAGCATTTCCCAATGGGAACATGGCTGAGTTATGGGACCACATACCCTGAACAAGGGAGGTACGAATCCTACCCAAAGCCAGAGCCTGCCTGTAGCTTTTTTTAGTGTCTGCCTGGCTGGTATATCCTTCCCGTGGCTCCAGACAAGATGCTCTGGGGGGATATAGCCCAGCAATTCTGCCCCCAAAGGGCTGCTGATTAGGGCTCGAACTTCTCCCTATTTAGACTAGTGAAGGCCAACTTTTTGTGTTGGTTCTGGGACTCTCCTGCTAGGAAAGAGACAGCTGGAGATTTGTGACTGCCATCGTAACCTTGTGGTTGCAAGGGGGGATGATCCCAGATGGGCATCGCAACCGTTGTTTGGAAGAAGATAACGTCCTACATCTACATCCAGTTTTACGTCCTACTCTGCCAGCTATTCACAAGAAGCTCTTAGTTAACTGTACTGCTCTGCTGTGCCTTGGTTTCCCCTATACATAAAGCAGGGATGACCTTGAAGCTGACCACAGCCCTGGTGTGTACCTGGAGGGCATCAGACAAAAAGTGCTGTAGGAGCGCTGCCTGCTTCCCGAGCCGTCTTCCACTCAAGTTTAGAACAAGCAGAGAGGGGAAAGAGGCTGTTGGGGTCACTGTGAGCCCCCGTTCCTCCTGATGAAAAGCCTTCACAATGTGCCTTTTTGCCTAAAATCCAGGAATTTTTGACAAAAATGAATTTGGTCACAATTATTTTTATATTGATCAGTTAAGGGGGGGGGAGAAGGGAAAGGTATTTTAATATTGCAACATGAAGTAAAACACACTTGAATGATTTTTTTAAAAACAAATTATTTATCATTTGTAAGGTAAAATAAACTTTTTTTTTAAAAGCATGCCTGGTCTAAAAGCCTCTCTCATAATCTGTGTGATCCCTTTGTTTGGAATTGGGATTGGGAATTGCTCTCTGCTGGGTTCTGAGCCTCTGCCTTGGGTGTTGAAGACCTTGGGGCTGGAGGGGCCACATCCTGCAGCATGAGCTCAGTGCGGTCCTGTATTGCAAGGGTACCAGCCACCCAGTCCCTCGAGTAACTGGGAGCTTTGGGCCTGAGCCCTGGGGAAGTAAAAGAGCAGTGATGGAGACAGAAACTGGTCTGGGGGTCAGGCAGGCTGGGGATGGTGGGGTCCCAGGGGTGTGTGTGGTGTGGCTGGGGACTTGGCTGGGGCCAGTAGCATCAAATAGTCTCTGTCTCTTCCTCTGCAGCTACAGCTGAGGGGAGATGAGGGCAGCAGAGCTTGGGGCTCGATCAGAGCTCCCAGCTCAGTGGCTGATCGCAGGAGAAGCGTGGAGTGCTGATTCCCCCTAGTGTGGTGAATGTGGAGGCAGGATGAGGGAGTCTGCAACCTCGGCCTTTCTGCACTGGAGTGACTGCTGCTGTTTTGGTTACGTGGTCAGCATTTGCAGGGATTTGTTCTCTCCTGCTGCAGCAGGGTGCTGGCATCCTGTCCCTGCTTGCTGGAGTGAAATCCAGCTGTGGGGCAAGGTGGGAATAGAGGGAGAGGACAGCAGGGAGGCTGCAACCTGCTTGAGCCCCGTTCCCACCTCTACCTCCTGCACAGGGCTGCTGGGAGTGGGCACCACCTGTGTCTGGGAGCCCCTGGGTCACATCCCAGAGAGCTGACGGTGATTATTTTGTAATGGTGAGGCTCTGGGCTGCTGGGTCACGCACAGGGTGGCTGCTGGATACTCGGAATGGAGGAGGAAAGGCAGCTTGGCTGCACGCAGCTCTTAAGAGACGTTTCAGCTCTTCCCTAGCTTTTTTTGGCAAGGGTATTCCCCGGGCACCTTGGGAAGGCACTGCCAGACCAGCCCCTGGCTCTGTGGGGTAATGGAGGAGCCTGATATGAGCCAGACCTGTGCTCAGCAGTGCAGGTTGGTGGGCATTTCTGGGGCCAGTGCTGCGTCATGGGAGCTCTTACCCCAGCCAAGTAAGTGAAGGACGTGAACTCTACAACAACAGACAGTATGTGCTGAGCAAAACTCGATAGCTGCTGCTGGATTTGTGCTCTGGGTTTGAGGGGAGCTGAGAAACCAGGGCACGTCCCTAAAGCCCGGGGGTTTCACACCCCAAGTTGCAGTCTTGCTCCCTGTGAGAGCTCGCTATCTCCCTGCCCTGCAAGAAGAGAACTGCAGTGCAGTGCAATTGCCTTTCCAAAGAAAAATTCTTCTTCTTGATATAAATAACACCCCTGAAGAGGCAGCTGCTGCAGGTGGAGACAGGAGAACTGCCTGGCACAGAGAAGTCGCAGTTGGCCGGGAGCACTGCCATAAATCCTTGCTATTAGGAAAAGCAGGAGAGGATTTTGTAACATCTTTCTGCAGTCTGTGCTTTCAGACCCATCCATGCTGCAGAAATCAGTTGCTATCTGCAGAGCTTGCCTTCCTCCAAGAGAGGAATGAATACTGGCAGCATGAGTGGAGGAGCACATGCATGTGCTTAGGATGAGAGCAGATGGGTCAGTCACTGATGACCATGGGGAAAAAAATGAAAATAAAAATAAAAAGAGCAGTTGATTTCTAGCAGCAGCATATCTGCTGGCATCCAGGAATGATCATCTCAGGACAAAGTTCATCTACCTTTGCCTGGGGAAGGTGGTCTTATTCCCACAGCAGACAGGACTGATGGTGCTGTGGTCCTCCTCTCTTTTGCCCCTCTGCTCACTGCAGAGCTGTCTCAGGTAGTTTAATGAGAAAAGCATTTTTTTCTTTTTTTTTTCTTTTTTTTTTTCTTTTTTTTTCCCTGACCACAGAATAAAAGCCAGAAGCGGCTGGAGGGCTGGAGGGTTCCTGGCTGCACCCGGCGGTGTCTGTAGGGCCAGGAGAGGGCACTGCGGGCCTGCCTATGGCCGGGCCAGCGTCTTCGGATGCACGGTGACACCTGCCAGCACCCCAAAGGGGACACCCTGGGGCTCCGGGATGTGCTGCTTGGGTCTGGGAAGAAAAAAAAAAAAATCAAAAAACAAACAAACAAACAAAACCCACGAAGCAACAGGGAGAAGAGGGAAAAGAGCTGCAGCAAGGAAGCCGCCAGCTAGTGTGTGAGATGTGTTTTTTTTGGGGTGGAAGGAGCACGCTCATGGCCCCCCCCCAGCCCTCACAGAGCCTTTCTCCTGCCCCTTGGAGGCCCTTCAAGCTGGCGAGGTGCCGCCAGTAAATCCAGGTCTGACGCAGTGCGGCCACCCGATCGCGTCAGCCCTCGACACGGGGAAAACCCAGCCGTGGGGGCCAGGCCGGCAGCAGGGGAAAAACGGAGCAGCGGCGGCCCAGGAATGCCCCGGGGAGCAGGCCTGAATGGCTGGGGCTCTGCCACGGAGCGGTGGCAGGAGTCCAGCCCCTCCAGCAGCTCAGGACAGGACGAGGTGTCTGCGCAAGCCACCCCATGTCACCTCCCTGCTTCCTGGAGCCGCTCTGAGCTCAGCCCGTAGCGCTCCCCCTCTAGTTCCTCCATCCCGCAAACGCTAGTCAGACCCGGGATCCTCCTCTTCGCTTCCCCCTTTCCGTCTTTCCCCAAATTTCCTCATTTTTTTTATCTTTTTAACACATCCACCCCATCCTTGCAGCCTGCTCCCCGCTCCCGAGGGCTCCCCTCTGACCGCGCAGGCTCTCCGGCCCCGCAGCACCAGACTGGGTTGGAGGTGAGGCCCGGGGAGCCTGCCCGCCCGCCCACCCATCTCCTCAGAGAAACCTGTCTTTCCAGGGAGGGAGAGCAGCATGTGGGAAAGCCGAGAGCCCTGGAACGTGAATTAGCCAGGGAGAGATGAATGTGCGATAGCTTGTACCTGGCAGCTACCAATTGAGCGCGTTAACGCTTTCAGGAGGGGGTTGAGCAGGGCTGCAGGAGTTTCGCGCAGGCTCCCCACCACCTCGGGCATGGTAGGGGGCACCCAGACAGCAAACGTGGCACCCAGCCCCATCAGGGTGACCGCTGGTCCCTGTCACAGCACGGGGAGCAGGCCGAGGGCCTGGCCTGCCCGCAGCACAAGGCAGCTTTAGGGGATTTTTCTCCCTGCTTTCCCTGGAAGTCGGCTGGATCCTGCAGCTTGAACCAAGATGGCGGAGGAGGAGGAGGCTGTTTGCCCCATCATTACTTTTCTTGGGTGCTGTCTTGGCACAGGGAGCGGGGCTCAGGTGAGGGGAGTCGCTGGGTGCTGACCCTGTGCCTCCAGCAGCACCAGGGCACCTTTCTGCCCTGTGCTGACCACTTCATATGGCATCCCTTACATTCAGCCCAGCCCCACAGCAGCCAAAGACTACGCCGTGCAGGCCACACTCATGAGCTCAACCCGAGCAGAGCCCAAAATTTATCAGAAAAAATGTGAAGGGGCTGCCCCATGGGGGGGGGGGGCACTCGGCCATCTTCCCCTCTGGGTGCTGCCCAGCCTGCCTTCATGCCTCTCCCACCCGTGCTTTGCAAGGGACGGAGCCAGCAGCCTCCTTTCCCTCCCCAGGCGGCCCTGGGGCTGGTGTCGGCGCCCCCACGAAGCCCCCACGAAGCCCCCTCCGCCAGCCCGGCGGGCAGGTGCTGCGGGGCGCATCCGAGGCGGTGCGGGCGGGCGAAGCGCCTCCTTCCTCCCTCCTTCCCACCCCACCCCACGCCCTGGTAGCGCTGCAGGGACTCATCCATTCCCGAGTTACTAATATGCAAATGGGTGCTTTTGCATGGGCCGGGCGCCAGGCTGCTGGGTGTCAGGGCACCCGAGGGAGCCGGAGGTGGGGCGAGGCGTGGCGCGGCGCCGCATGCTCACCTGGCCCTGCATGGCAACAGGCAATGGAGCTCTAGGTCCCTTGGGGAGCGGACCCACGCCCGGTTTGAGAGGCAGCGGGTGGCAGAGGAGGGAGGGCAAACTGGCAGCCCCTGGCAACCTGGGGCTGACGGCAGGAGGCTGGGCGCACCGTGGATTTCCCTCCACCAGCAGGATGGTGAACCTGGAGTCTGTGCACGCAGGTAAAGGGCGCTTGAGGAAGGATCGGGCTGGGGCTCACCACGCAGACGAGACGTGGGCTCGGGCAGGAAATGGGGTTGCTCTGGTTCCCGTGACCTTTCCTCCCTCCTTTCCCTCCTCTTCTCTCCTGCTGGAGTCGGTGACGGCAGCCAGTGCCTGGTTAAGAGCCACCTGGGGGATGGATGCTGCCCTGGCCCTATTTAGGGGGCTGCTGAGCCATGCCCACAGCGTGGGAGCGCTGCTCAGGCTGCCAGCCCGAACGTGGGCTGCGGGGCAGAGTCTCTTGGGCACCTGGAAAATGGGGAGGTAGTGCCTGACCCGGTGTCCTGAGTCACTGGGATAAAGCCAGGAGGAGAGAGGGGGGTAAAGTCACCGAGGGATGCAGAAAGGTTGGAAGGGGGTGGGTGGGTGCGAGTGAGGGATGGGACTGGGCTGGAAGGAGGAAGGTTAATGACAAAGAGGGAAAAATGAGCCAGGGGAGAGCTGTGGGAGGGTGAGGTGAGCGAGGAATGAATGAATGGGGACACTCAGGAGGAGTATCCGCGCCTTGCAGGGCTTTGACACGGAGGCGCAGCCTCACGTCTCCGCAAGCAGCAGGGGAAGCAGAGCCACGGCTGCCAAAAGCCTCGGCGCTGCGTGGAGCTGGGGCTTGCCCCGCGGAGCCACTTCAGCTCCTGCCCTCTTCTTGAGCCCCCCATGCTGGAGGAGAGGGAACGTCCCTGGCACGTGGGGGCCGAGGGCAGTGCTGGCACGAGAGCTGAGCAGGGCTACGGCACGGGCCGGATCCTGACAGCCCCTTCTGTGGCACCGGGGGTGCTGAGGGCAGGGGGCCACGTGCAGGCCAAGCAGGGCGGCAGGAGGCTGGCGGTGCCGGCGCGGCGTGCGAGCCTGACTCGTCCGAGCACCTGCGATGGGCGTGCGTGCGTGAGTGGTGCCTCTCGGGGACGCGTCCCCCGCAGGCTGCCCTCCGCCCATCTGCTTTGCTTGTGGGCGACTCTTTCTTCATGAGACGATTCCCCAGATCGATACTGTGCCCTCTGTCAGAGCTGGTGGCACCGCTCCCAGGGTGGATTTGGCCGGGAGCTGCGCACGCTGGGTGCGCGCCGAGCCCTCCTGCCCCCGCAGCATCCCACCCCGCTGCCCGTCCGAGGGGGCCTGAGCTTCACGCCGTGGTTTTGCAGGGAGGGAGGCGAACCTGGGCCCAGCTGCTTTCACGTGCCAGAGCCTAGGGAGCTTATTCCCACTGCTGCAAAGGTGCCGGCGTGCTCAGGCTGGGGGTACTGAGCCCTCTTTCATCACCACTGCACACAGGGACTGGGGGCTCTACACACCCCCTTCCCAACCAGAGGCTCCCCCCAGCAGAACCTCCTCTCCTCCTCCTCCTCCTCCCCAGGCCTTTGGGCGTTTTCAGCTTCCTGCAGCCTCCGCAGGGGCTCGGGCACAGAAAATGCAGCAAAATTCAACAGGCTCCAGGTGCTGGCCCCAGCCAACCCAATTTCTCCCCACTACCACCACTGGCTTTCGTTTTTTCCTCTTAAAGCCACCAGGCTGGTTTATTCTGGTGCCCATGTCAGGACAACTACAAGGAATAAGGGCTTGGGAAAGCTTTATTTGCTGACACCATTTGTTTCAGCCAAAATATAGATGCAGATATATCCCCAGAGAACTGTCTGCACTGGTAGAGTTTCTTTGGTCTGGGTAAACAGACCAGACTGCCTCTACTCCAGGGATGTTTGCTAACTGAGGTATAGCAGCACATTTTTAATATGGCCCAGGCCACAGTGGCGGCTCCTAATAGGTCTGTGGTTAGGAGTTAGGCAGTCCCAAGTTGCATTATTTTTCCCAGAGATTTTTTTTTTTACTAGCCTGCCTATATTTTTTTACTAGCCTAGGTGTATTGCAAAGCGGTGTGGTAGGAGCCTACATTGTTTTAGCCTCAAAGTCTCGCAGCCCGTTTAGTCTTTAGAAATTTTGCCGTACGTGGGGGTTCAAAGCCAGCTGAGCTGTGTCACGCTCTCCCTGGTTTAAAGCGGAGGACAAAGAGGAGGAGTTCCCATCATCCTGGCTGCACTTGTGTTGGTCACCCCTCTGCGTCTGCTCCCTCCTCTCAAGGAGCCCTTGGAGGATGGCTGCTGCAGCATGGTTATCATTATCATAGGTGTTTGAAAGGTGGGCAGCCCCAAACGACTCATATCAAGCTGGCTTTGATCAAAAGGACTTACTTTTTCTTCCTGTTTTGTTGCTGTTTTATTCCCCCCCCCCCCCCCCAATGTATTTAAGCTGTAATAACTTGTGTACGTTTATGAGTGGAAACCGACTCCTTGTGACACTAAAACTCTTCTGCTCTGTATGAGAGCATCACGGGGTATCTTGTTATCTCCTGACTGCAGGAGGAGGGGATTTCACTGATGGCCCACAGCTGGTGTGTAAGCACTGGCAGCTGCAGGATTATTGCTGGTGGGGGCTGAGGGTGGCTGCTGGCAGCCCAGGGCCTCACCCGGCGTGAAAAGAGACAGGGCTCCGAGCACCAGCCAGGTTATTTTACTGCCCGTGCACAGTACAAAGTGCAGGGGCTGTGGGAATTGGCTCCTTCGGGTCACCGAGGCTCCTGCAGAGCACCAGGAGGGTGCTTGGGTCCGTGTAGAGGGGCCAGGCACGGCTGCTGCTGGCAGCCTGCTTCTGTGCAAGGGGCACGGGCTGCTCGTGAGCCTGTCCTGCCTTCCTCGTCCCCCCCCCTCTGCCCCCGTGGTCCTGGAGATGAGATAATTTTCTTCTACTAACACATGTTCGTAAATTGTGTGCCCACAAGGAAACTTGCAGCAGGGTTTTTTTGTTGTTACTCTGTTTTTTCAAACGTGCAGACGTTCTCGCCAAACTTCTGTACGGGTAAAGGTTTTCCTTATTTTCTGAGAACTTGGCTTTTCTTAAAGCTTCTTCTTGGCAACAAGCAAAACTTTGTGCTTTGTAGACTACCTAAGTTAGGGTCCCTTGGCAGTGTTACAAGACAAGAAGATGTTTATAACTGAAGATAATTACTCTTCCCGCAGTAGCAGTGCTTAGAAGCCCCACTAAATGTTCACGTCTTAATTGCAGAGGGATTGTTTGAAAAGCAACGCTCTTCTCTCTCCTTTTCCTCCCTCGCTGCTTAGAAAATTTAAGGAAAGGAAGTTTCTGAAGTGCATGGATGTTGCTGCACTCCTGTGGTGTAAAAATCTTGCCTTTTTTTTTTCTTCTTTTAGTCATTTGCTGCGGGAAAATGTTCCAAGCTTTAGCCTAAATAAAGTTATTCCGTTTTGGCGAAAAAGCAGAGAGTTTGCCATTTGCACACGGGAAGTTTCAATAGAGGGGAAATAAACAAATGAAAGCGCTGCCCGCTTTATTGTGAGTAATAGAGGGAAATTGGAATAAAAACATATAGGTTTCTCTTCGCCCTTTTGGCCACTTGGAAATAACACAAGGCACACATAGGAAAGAGGAAAAGGTTTGCAGGATGCCTTTAAGAAGGCTTCCACCTGCCTTTTCTACCCCAGCAAAACCACAGCAAACACTCGCCCTGCTTCCACGCTGTTGTTATTCCCCGATGCAAATCGGATGCCTCCTGTGGCCGGGATTGGCTGCAGGAAGCACATGCAAATCACTCGGTCGGCTCTTTATAAAAATGTATTCTTATCTTTTTTTCCCCCCCCAGCCAGCCTGGAAAGAGTTAAAATTCCCATGCAAAGGGGAGAAGAGGGCAAGGGGGTGTCCGACTGAATTTGAATAGATATTCTTCCTTCTCTCACCCGGTGTGTACTTTGCCTCTTTTAAGGAGGCAGGAGCAACCCAGTGCAAAGTTGACTATTCCCACCCTTTTCTTTCAGCTGTCCCCGAAGGAGAACGTGGCCCCGGGTGTGGTGGCAGCCATCACTTCAAGGGTAAATGACAAATTTATTGGCCTTGGAAAGGATGGAGGGAAGCGTGCCGGACCGTGGTGGCAGTGTTCTCCTTGGGGACATGGCTTTGTGGTCTGAGAGGGGTGTGAGCACGTGTGTGCAGGGCAGCACTTTGCCAAGAGGAGTTCTGGGGAGAACAAGCCGAGTTTGAGAGGAAGAGAAGAGAGCTTGTTTCCCTCCCTGAGCATCCTGCTCCGCTTCTGCCTCGCCAAGGCCGGCCCTGGCTGATTGCGCCCTGCACAGCACCAAGCTCTGGCCCTGCTGCACCATCCCCAAATAAAAAGGAAGGGATGTGGGAGAGGGGGCAAGGCTGGGAGGGATCCCCTGCAGGTGTGGCGGTGGAGGGCAGCGTCACCGGCTGCTCTGGGAAGGCTGCATAAAGCTCGGGGGAGAGGCCAGCGGGGCAGGGAGGGCTCCCGGTGCTTCCCGAGCCCCTTGCAGTGCAGGAGGTGAGAGGCACAGCAGCGAATTGAGGAGGGGGAAAAGGAGCGAGGGGGGATGCAAAGAGCAACAGGAGGGAAAGTGCAGCCTCAGAGCTGATGAATATTCTAGTGCCTGTATGTTGAGGAATCAGAAATTTGAAAGTCTGATGGTTTATTATAATTACACATTCATTTGTGCTGTTTAGTGGAAGCCACATGTGCCTGTTGCCTGGGACTGTGACCTGTTATTAAAATCAGTTGTGCCATCTTTTCCAGAGATCAAGATGAGCGGCGATGCGGCGGATTCCACAGACACTCGGCACGAGCCCGACCAGGTGGAGCCAGGTAAGGAGGGTCTGGGACACAGGGGGGCCGCCGAGGGAGGGGAAGGGATCAGGGGGCTCGGGTGCTGGAACTTTCCGCCGGTGCTTTGCTCCTGTTGCTGCTGCGTTGCGTCCTTCCAGCCAGCCGGGGAGTTGATCAAGAATGCGCTCTGGGCTAGGATTGCATTGGTATCTTGATCAGCATGCAAGATCCTTGTGTGAGAGCACTGAATCAGTGCGTGGCCCTGCGGTTTGAGCATGGAAATACGCTCCCTTCTCTCACCAAATGAATAATGCCACTGAAATGGTCCTGGTCCGCTCAGCTCAGCACCAACAGCTCCACGTTGTGCACGGGGTTCATGTCAGGAACGTCTCCCCAGACAAAACTCCCAGGGACGAAGCCTTTTTTGGCCACGTATATGTAGAAAAATGGGAGGGACTTCTGGAACAGTCGAATCCAGCTTGGTAGCTCCAGCCAAAATGTATCGCTCTTCTTCTTGAGGCGTGATTGGGTTTCTCATCCCCACTACTCCCACCTGATGCTCAGCCTCTCCCTGCTCTGTGGCTAGAAGCCTCAGCTTTCCTTGCAGACGGAAAGCTGAAGAACTGGGCGATCCCGTGAAGATAATAGCACTGGCATTAGTGCTGACTTCTGCCAGTTTGCCTACCAATTCCTGCACTGCCACAGGGTGTGAGATACCCCCAAAAAATCCATGTCATGTTTTCCAGCATCGCTTCTGACTGCCACTGCCCACAGTGGGCTGAGTGCAGGATCTTGAGGATGTGGCTTATGGTCAGACTCCTTCGTAGGCAAATAAATAGCAATAAGAAAGGCATTAAGCACCCACTAGTTATAGTTGTAATATAAGAAAGGTTATTAGAAACAGTGAGACTCATCTGTAGACTTGGAATAAGCACTCTTTAAAACCATAACTCATAGAGACAATGCAGAAGAATTGTTCTGTGAGTCATGACGAGCACTAAGCTTGGGGTGGGGGCACGTGTAACAACAGATTAAAACTTCACATGGAATGATTTTACTTCTCCTTTTATCGATTAAGAGGATTTAGGAAAAAGGAAAAAAAAAAAAAAAGAGAGAGAGAGAGATCTTGGTAAAGGCAGAGAAGCCTAGGCATGTTTTAATGGGACTAAAACTGCCCCTTTATTTACACCGTACACTGAGGTCTAGAAATCCTCCGAGCTCATAAGTTGGTTATTTGACATAATCTAAGGCAGAGATAAAATCTGGTTCTATTCACGTCCATGAACTCCACTTGACTCTGGTCAGGTCAGCCTCTGCTCATGGCTTTCAGCTGCCCCCAAGCTGGTTTTCTGAGATAAATCAATTCAACGCCGCCTGGCAGCAAGCGTGTCCTGAGCCCTTCCAAAATTCCCCGCTCGCATTTTGGGGGAGCTTTCAAGGGGGAGGCAGCGGCTCCCCAAGCACCCTGTGCCCCAGCAGGGGCGGCTGGCCGGGTGCAGTGCGGTTTTTTGGTGTAAGCTTCCCAGACAGCCATTAGTGTGAGCTGTAGCACCTCTTTCTAGTGGTAATTGCGAGGAGAATGCGGAGAAGTGGAGGCAATTTGTTTTAAAATAACAAAAATGTTCAGCGCTGCTCCGGGAGCCTTCAAATCAGGCAGGGAAATCAGAACAAGTAAATCTCCCTCATTTACAAAAGAGTGACACTTCCCTGCGGACTGATGCAAGCAACTTCTTTAAATCGGGCTCTCCTCCAAGGCTTTCCTCCACCGGGACTGGTGGAGACCTTACAAGAGCACGGTGTTGGGGCTGTGGGATGAGAGGATGCAGGCGATGGGACCCTACAGGAGATTTGGGGCCAGAGCAGCCCCATGCCCCGCCGGCACCGGTGTCCCTCAGGGCCTCATCCAGCCCCACCAGTGCTCACAACCAGCCAAGCCCACCGAGGGGTGGCCTTGATGCTGCACCGAAGCTTTTCCGCCTCTTTGTTTGGTTTTTCCCCTCTTCCCGAGCATCCCGTTTACAAACAACAGAGCGCTTTGTACTGAACTTCCCTGAACGTTTTTATTTTCCCCGATACACATTGTTAGAGGGATCTTTACTGCAACAGTGCTTTGTTTACCAGCTTCATGTGGGAAAATTTATTTTCCAATTACTTACTAGCTGAAGACCCATTTCCTAATGAATTGCGCCAATGCACTGCTCCCCAGGAAATTTGTTCCCCCCTGGAAGGAGAGGGCAGTTACCAAACTACCAATATTATGGCTTCTAAAGGCTGGAAATCTTTCTAGGTGCAGATCTACAAAGGCCTTTCATCACCAAAAGATGTAGACTGGCTCCAAGAAGAATTTAAAATAATAATGATGTTAAAAAAAAAAGAAAAGGAGAGAGTTGGGTGCCAAAATGCTTTTGTAAACCGAGCCCTTGATCTAAAACTGATGCCTAAAGATCTGATGGGAAGTGGCAGTAGCAGAAGCGTAATCTCATCCTTTCATATCTCCGCCAGTTCTGGGCTCAGAGGAGAAAAAAAAGGGTAATTTGGGGCATTGTTTTACTTTGGAAGTGTTTGAAATAATTGTGGGACTTTTTTCTTTTTGAGAAAATTTTCAAATTGTTCCTTTTTCATAAGAGGTTAGGAAAACTAAGCTTTTTTTTTTTTTTTCCTTTTTTTTTCTTATCCACACCAATTTCATAAAAAACGCTTCAAAGCTTTTAGTAAGATGTCCTCCAAAATTCTACATTTCTTTGTATTCCTTTTTTCCCTGTGTCTGCTGGTTGCAGCAAAATTCTGCCATGGTAGAAAAAAAAAAACATGACCTTAATAATAATAATAATAATAATAATAATAGGATATCCCCTGCCCCGTCCTGCAAATCCTAAGCCCTCCCTTGCTTTACCCCTGCCTTTCCTATTTCGGCACGTGTGCGAGATGCTCAGGTTATGCCCGTGGAGCCGAGCCGTGCCGTGCCGTGCCGTGCCGTGCTGTGCCGTGCCGTGCCATCCTCCCTTGCCCTTTGCTGCGCGCTGGGCTTGCCGGCAGTCCCGCGGACTCCATGGGGGGTAATGACAAGCGCGAGTTTTGCGCTTGGCTGCGAGCTCTTTTCATCTTTTTAAACTGATGAAAGCCATGCCAGCAAGTTCTGGGTTGAGTTTTTTTTATGGGAACTGTGGGGGCTTGGCACTGCCGAGTGTCGCCCCTGGTCTTCCAGCCGAGAGGCAGAGATCTCCCCCTTCTTGTGGTTTATCTAAGCCCTCTGTATCTGATGCAACAAAATGCTGAGGTGGGACTTGCCTCTGTCTGTCTGTTTGTTTGTGTCAGACACTTGTTCCCCGTTTATCTGCTTGATCAAAACAGGTTACACCAAGCAAAGCTACTTCCCTTTGATTTCATCTGTTGAGGCTATGGGGGGGAAGCCAAAGCCTTAACAAAAGGGCGATAGGGAAGCTCTTCAAACACAACCATCGGTAACTGAATAGCTGCGGGCGCTCCGAACATCTTCCCTCCCCACCCTGCAACACGGGGAGCTGGACAGGCTGCCAGGAGCCCAGGGCGGGGTGCGCGATGGGCATCCCGGTGCACGGGGAAGGGAGCGGGGCTGTGGGGCTGCACGCAGCGCGGGACGGCCCTACAGCGGCCCCGCTGCCCTAAAGCAGCTGGTATCGCTGCCTGGGGTGGTGGCAAAGGGCTGGCCCGATGGCGTGCACAGCTGGGGCAGGGCTGGGAGCTGGAAGCAGACGGGTCGAGGAGTGGGGTTGTGTGGGGAGGGCTCGTGGAGGTGGAAAGGGGGCTCTCGGCAGCTCTGGTGGCAACAGCACCGTGGTTGTCTCAGCCTCTTTCGGAGGGTTAGGAAGCAGTAGAGCAGATATCCTTCCTTCTGAAGGTCAGGAAGAGCCTTTCCTTTGAACCCCAAGGCAGTGCAAGTGGTAAGGAGCTACGATGCCTCTGCTCCTACGGTCTTGCAGGGGGGATGCACCTTTGAGTGTCATTCCTCTCCCCCAGCTCCTCGACTCCAGACAGCTTGTGGCAGTAGAAGGGTGGCGGCAAGAGGTAAAAGCCTGCCTCCACTGCCGCCACCAGGCCCCGAGCCCCTCCTGGTTCCCCATCTCCTGATGTCTGTCCGTGCCTTCTGCATCAAAGCCACGCGGTGGAAAACCAGAGCCCTCGTTTCAGTGTCTGCCCTGTGCAAACGGGATTTTCAGCCCTGAAGTGGGGGTCCCCAGCTCATCCCCCACCTTTTGGCCAGGTGTAAGCTCCTTGCTGCAGGAGCTGCTCCCCGGGGTGGGTGCAGCTCTCTCGGGGGCTGGGGTCACCGGTGTTTGTCGTATTGCTGTGGTAGGGCTCTGGGTTTCTGGGCAGGCTTTCTTTTAAACTTTATGGCTTATGCTCAAATAGGATATGGAGGTTTTCACCTCTGCATCTGCTTCTAACTCAGGTAGAAGGAAACATGCCCAAGCCATGTCAGGTTGAGCAGCATGAAATGGGTTGGGGGGTGCTCAGGCTGCTCTCAGACACCCCCCAGCAGGCGAGCCCAGGGATGCCTGGGCTGAGCCTTCCTCTTTCTTCTGCCGTTACCTCCGCAGACAGGGCTGGAAACAGGCCGTCAGGCCAAAGTCTTTTGAGGAAACTTGGCCTTCCCCAGCCCCACGCCGAGCCCCGTCCTTGGCTGTGCCTCTGCTCGCCAAGGCCAGCTCTCCCCGCTGAAACTTCCCTCCGAGCCTCCAGGACTTCTCTCCTCTCTTTCCCCTGCAGCCACGAACAGCCCCAGGACAAGTCCCAAATAAATAAAAGCAGCAGCAGCAGCCGGGCTGGAAACAGCTGGTTGCTATGGCAATTGGGCCTGCTCGGGATTTGCATACGGCTGATGATTTTCATAGCACAGCCACATTTAAGGCAAGCAGGAGAAATTTCCATATTCCCAGCTCCGAGTCAGTTGGGGCGTGGGGGAGGCCAGGAGGGGGATATTTGAAATTCAAATGAAGGTGATTAGGGTTTGAGGTTGGGTTATTTTATTTTTTTTTCTTAAACATCCCATTATGGAAGAGGATAAAAAAGGATGGGGAGGGGAAAGGGGAACAAAAGGCTGGTTTGACTTGAATTAGAGGGGCAAAGGAAGAGCTGGTCTGATCTGCCTCTTGCCTCTGGTCTAAGAGAAGAGACTTGCCCTCTCCCAACACCTGCAGGTGAAATGTTTTCCGTGGGAACAACTGCTGCCCTCGGGTTTCCTTCTGGAAGCTGCCCGAGTCTCCCACACTCGCTGTCCTGCGTTCCCCCCGCGCCCTGCCCCACACGAAGGGTACATCGCACCCGGAGCTGCGGTGGCACCAGGAGGTGGGAGTTCTGCGAGGCTCACAAAGGAAAGGCATTTCTATGTCCCTGGGGGTTTCCACCCAAATGAAACGCTCGAGCCTTCAGTGAAAGCTTCCCCTGCAGTCGTGCAGCCCTCTCACTGAGTCAGCCAGCACACATTCACTTTTCCTGCTAACCAGCCCTGACTTTCCCATGGAGATGCCCCGATGCCCCGGTTTGGTCTGTTTGTGTTGTTAGTGCAAAGAGCAGGAAGACTGCAGCCCGATTTGGCTGCCTTGAGAACTTCCCATCCCGTTCAGACTTTCCCTTGTTCCTTTTAAGTAACGCTCCTGGAGCTAACCTTGGGAACAGGGAGCATCCCAGCAGGGCAGGTAAGGGTCCGGGGAACCAACTGGTGTCTGCTCAGCTGCACTTTCTGCTCCCCATTACCACTGGGCACAGGTGGGGGAATCAGGGCCAGCCACTCAAGTGATGACAAGGTGATTTAAGTGAGCTTGTCCCAGCCAGGGCTTGTGCTGCTAGTTCTGCAAAAGTGGCTGGTCCGGCTGCTGGGAATGGCAGAGAGGTTTGTGATGGTGTTTGCTCGGGTATCCAAAGTGAGCTAAATTACTGAGGAGTCAAATATCTTTTTGGCTTAATAGAACCCCATCCATCTCAGCGCAGGTGAATGCTTTGCTTCATTTACAGTGTGTGGCTCAAGTATTGTTCATAGCTATAATGAGTGTCACTACTCTTTTCTTTAACTGCTTTTGGGTGTTGTTTTAACTTTACGTTGTGTTTTTGGTGAGGGACTGGATTCTTGCATCGGTCAATGTGAGCGAGTTAATTCCTTAGCCTCTAGAAAATGTGTATTGAAAGGTGCTCTGCATCTGGCCTACTTTGTCAACCTCTAACGGCATTGTGCTTTATCAGCTGGGGTGCTAGAATACTTCAGGATAGGTGAGATTAATCTTAATTTGAGATATTCAGCACTCTGAGGCTGAAGCCTGACCTACTCACCCCGGGCGCCTTGTAGAGTCAGCGATGAAAATAGGCATCAGCAGAAGGTGATTCATCTCTCTGCCCTCTGTCTTGGGGGCGAGGTGAGTTGCCCTCTGGAAGCGCCGGCTTCCTCTCCGTGGCTGTAAAGGCAGCCTAGAGCAATTGGCTGGGAATTAGACACCTAAAAGTTAGACATCTGAGCCTGAATCCCCTGCCCGGTGTCTGCCTGGCACTGTTCCCCCATCACCGTTCAGCTGTTCTGAATTTCCCTCCCAAATGCACGGGCAGAAAACTGATTCCCTGTGGGAATTCCCCAACACCTGCTAAAGATTGAAATCGCCTCCTAATTCCCTGTCCCTGCTGTGAGATCAAACTGCGGGGCGCATTAAGCGTGTCGCTGGGTGGGAAGGGGAATTAAGTTAGCCTTCTGGTTGCAGCCCTGCTTTGTCGCTGGGCGAAAAGCCACGGGCGGCTGTCACTCCCCGCGGGTGACATCTGCATGTTCCTGCATGTGTTTGCCTCGCCGAGGCGAAGCCGAGCTGCGATCTTGATTTTCCTTTCTGCCATCGCGGGGCTTTTATCCTCGAGAGCCGGACTGGCTGGGCGGCTTTCAGTGGGAATCGGGGCGGTTGCGACGGGGCGCGGGGGCTCGGTTTTCACAGCACGCGAAGCCTTCCAGACGGGGGGGAACAGCAGGGGTGGGGGGAAAGCCGTCCGGAACTGCGCTGCTGCTCCCATCCCCAGAGAAACCTCCCCAGGCGAACTCGCACCAGATCTGATGCCAGTGCTATGCAAAACAGCTGCCAGGTGAACCAAGGAGAGCAGCGCGGCCCTCGGCTGCCGTGCTGCGGGGAGCCGGCGGAGCTTATCGCTGCCTCTCCCCCTCTGTCCGGGACACCCACGGAGAGGGCAATGGATGGGGAAGCTCCTGGGAAAGGTAGTGCAAGGAGCTCAAAGCAACCCTTCTCCCTTTAAGTCCCTGGGCTTCCCAAATTTGATGCAACTGGAGGAAGGGAGGGCCGTGGTGCCTGGCTGGCGTAGCAGGAGCACGTTGTTGGCTGGTGCGGAGCTCCACCAAAACGAGCGGCGTTCTGGCAGTTTGCAGCAGTTGAGAATCTGCCGCCACTTACACTTCTCTTTCTTTTTATCTCCTGGAGCTAGGAGAGATTAAATCTTAAGTGCAGATCCGTGCTGTTTGAACAGCCCGTTCCTTTAAGGAGAGAAATGACTCCTTCAGCGTGGGTCCTGATGTTGATAGAAACGGGGAGGAAAGCAGTCTGTTTTTAAAATATTTGTAGGAAAGTCAGCGATTTAGCTGGAACAAGAGACTTGTTATCCCTATCACACCCAAACCTTGGCTTGCAGATGAAGTCATTTTAATTTCACTCGACACACAAGCTTTTGCTGAAACAGAAAAAGATGAGATTTGTTTGCAAATAAATCTGCGCGCAAACACTCACTGATCCTGCTGAAAAGCTGCAGAGATTTGTGTATCCAGCCCCCATTTACATAACCACTGGGAGCAGAAATCACCTCGCCCAGTTTTAAATATCACACTATTGGACATCTAAGCCTGAACTAGTTGCCCCTGGGTCCCTTTGTAGTCAATAAAAAGAAATTGTCATCTCCAGAGGGCCATTCATCTCGACTTAGATAGGCGTCTAAGATAGGTCAGATGAATGGCCTCTGGAGGTGCCTATTTCTCCTCGTTGTCTACCAAGACAGCCTGGGGCACTTATCTCAGACTTAGACACCCAAGCAACAAATGGGTTCCTGTTGATCTCCATGCATATTTCCAGCATGTTCCACTGTCACAGAAAATGAGGTACTCCCGAGCACCTGCGCTCATCTGAGGCAGGATGCGGGGGGTGCTGAGTCTGGCCTTGTAGGAGAGGAAGGGAAAAAGAAGTCTGAAGGCTGCGCTTGCTGGTGCAGGGAGGGAAAAGAGAAAGGTGGGAAGCTTGGAAGAGGAGGAGGGGATGTGCTGGAGAGCTTGAGCTTGGGCGCTTTGAACCTGCTGTGTGTTTTGGCAGCCTCATTTGGAGAGTTTGGCTCGTTGCGGTAGGGATGCAGCATGAAGCTGTGCTCCAGCTGCGCATCCCGGGTTCCAGGAGCTGGGTGTACAGTGGTGACTCAGAGCCCTCAGCACTGGGACCCAGGGATTTCCCTCCAGGTCTTTGAATCTTGCCTCATCAACATGCTGCATTTGAACGTGAGCGAAAGCCTTGCGTCCAAGAAAGCAGAAGATTACCTTTTCCTTCCTGTTCTATTTTAGCAACTGGGAACTGCGTTTCCTTCTTCTCTCCTTCTTGCCTTTCTCCCCTTTAGCTACTGCCCTCAGATTGCATCAACCCCCCGTGGGTTGCAAAGGTAGAAACTGCAGGCCTTGAAGATCATCACGCAGCCCCGCTCAGGTGTGTGGATGCTGATTGCGATCATCTATTAGCGCTATCAGCATTCCCATCGCTTAGATGAGCAGTCGTTGGCTCTCGGGGCTTGGAGCTGGAGCGCAATGAATGAACAAATTCCTGGGGCGGGAGCAGCTGGGGAGAGGTGGTCAGGGGGCAACTGGCCACGGCTGGGGGGGCTCACGAGCGCCTGGTGGGTCGGAGGTGGCAGCAGGATCAGGGAACTGCAGGGAAGAAGATAAAGACCTGAGATTGGGAAGGGAAAGAAAGCTTTGAAAAGCAGGTCGGGAGGGAGCCAGGAAGGGAGGGCAGGTTGCAGCACAGCAGAAATGCAGACAGGCTGGCGGAAAAAGGTACAGACCTGGATTGGGGTTGAGCTGCAGGTGGTGAGGATAGAGATTTTGGAGCGGGGGGCAACGGCGTGCTCTGCCGTGAAATAGTGCTCTGGTTGTGTCTGATAACGAAGACCTGCAGCTCAGCAACAAAGAGAGCAACAAAGGCAGCTCAGTTTCCATCGCTGGTGCTGTTAACGTGCTGCAGATAAAATCTTCAGAGTAGTTTCTAGATAGCAGAGAACAGGGTGCCATGAAATGGTTAGAGTCGGCTCTAAAAGCATTCTGCCATCCATGAGTAATCGTACCAAGAACACTCCCCCTGAGGATCTCGGAGCCCTGGTGATTCACCTGGGAATAGTACGAGCATGGTGCGAGCTGAAGAACTGCCTGCTAGCTCGAGGTGGAGGCTTGCTCAGTTGAAAGCAAGCAAGCCAACGGGAGAGCTGGGTTTGTGCTCCTGGGTTTGCACTCCCGCCTGCACAGCCTCCCTGAACTGCTTTCCAACTTCTTGCAAGAGCCATGAACTCCTGAAAAACATGATGTGTTGAAGCTTGATCAGATCACAGGGCATGGGCTACGCTTCATGGGGAACGTTATACTGGAAAAAAAAAAAATCTGGAGCAAAAGGCCCCCAGGGGTTTGTGGTGGTGGGATGTGAACAATTTCAGACTATTTATCACAAACTCAGTTGGGCTGGAAGAGAATGACTTAGGGGATGGATTGCAAAGGGGAAGGGAAGGGGTTTCTTGGGGTTGCCTTTGCAACTGAAGAGGCTTCGTGGAATCCCTTAAAGCATTCATATCTGTGGAGCACACAGCCTTTCCTCTGTGATGTTCTTGATGAATTTGGCAGGTGTGATAGAGGGGGGGGGAATGTTTATCATCAAAGGGGAATGAGTGAGGGCCTGTGCGGTACCTTCAGGCTGAAACCTGTCTGATTTTCCCCCTGTGCCTGCCAATCTCTTTTGGAATCAAGGAGACGCCTCTTGCGCACAACCCCACGGCACCCTCTGTTCCTTTAGATATCCCGTAATTACTTGGTACCACACAGGTTCCTAAAGATCCCTGGTTAACAGCCTCGGCCACCTGTTTGCTAGCCTCTCCCACAGTTAGCTCTGGCTTTATGCACAGTCCTGGCTCCTGGATTTCCCTGGAGATTTGCAATATCCTCCAGTTCACCCCTGCTGGAATCTCCCTTTGTCGGTGAGCTCTCCCCCACCGGTGCTGCCTGGCCAGGTGTCTCCCAGGCGGAAAAACTTCAGCAAAGGCTGGTACCACCAAGTGCTGCAAAAGCTGCCCTCGTGCTTCCGTGGCTGCTTTCGCATCGACTCCACCTCCCTGCTCCTCTCCTTGCTCTCACGCTAAAGTGCACTGGGCGAGCAGCGCATTTTTGGTTACGTGGTCCTGAGTTCTGGGAGGTTTAGATGGATGCTCTCTGCTGTTAATACTGAGACCTTTTTCTGTTTGTTTCGTTGTAGGAAGTGAGCAGAATGGGCTGGACTTTAACAGGCAGGTAAGACGCTCCCCGGATTCTCCTGCTTTCTTGAATTACAGTTTGTTAACTGCTCATCTTGCTGAGTCCCAGGCAGCTACTGCTAGGAGACGCAAACTGTTAGGTCACAAGCTGCTATTAAACAGGCCACAAAAGTCCTTCCCAATTCCCCTTGTGGGACAGCATGGCAGATAAAACTTCTGGTTTCCAGGCCTTCCCATTTCATAGAAGTTCAGTTAATTATAGAGTTTCTTAAAGTCACCCTTTGCTTGAGGCTTTTGCTGGCTTTTTAATTTTTTCTATTGCCATTTAGAAACAAAAGGGACCTCAGTTACAGTGGCAAATGTGCAAATCCCGCCCCAAAGCTCCATGGATTTGCACCGTGTGCGACACTGGTGCTGAAAGCACTGCGGTATGCAAGTCTAGGAGCATGGGCTGACTCACAGGAGTATCAGCAAGGACTGAAGATGAGGTGGTTTGAGGTCTTGGAGTGCCTGGGTCAAGACCAGGCCTGCCTACAATGGCAGATTCCTCTTTGCAAGATGGTGGGGAAAGGGACAGCAGATAAATGCAAGCGTGTCTGATAGCAGCAGCCCTGGCTGCAGCACGTGAGGCTCTGGCGAGCTGTTCTCTTTGCTGTGAGATGTTATCCTCCGGCTTCACGCAGCCAAAAGCAACCCATCTCACGGAGTGCCTGAGACTTTGACACCTGGCTCTCAGAAACCCCTGAACCTCAAAGCAGAGTTGCAAGGGGAGGCAGGTGACAGCCCTGTCCAGATTTCAAAGCTGTGCAGAGACGTGAGAAAACGTGCTGAGTCCTGAGCCGAGGACTGCTGTGGCCATCAGTGGGGCTGGGCTCAGAGCTTGTAAACACAAAGAGGAGCTCTGGAGAGCAAAGGCACCCACCTGCAGCAGCACTCTGGGGAGCTGGAGCGAGAAAAGCCAGCAGGGCTGCAGCTCCATGGACAGTTACTAGCGTTTGAAGCAGATGTTGGCACTCCTAGCAATCCAGCAGCCTGCCTGCTTCCAGCTTTACCTTCCCCGAGTTCAAGGGTTGCGATCCTTTGCAAAGGCTTCCTGCTAGCAGCAGGTGGGCAGCTGATGCCTCTCCCGTGACTTTTCTGTCCTCCAAGCTTGTTTTGGTGGCTCTGGTCTGACAGATGTCAGCAAGCTGCTGTTTGTTTGTTTGGTTTGGCTGCTCCGGTTCTGGGTGGGTTGTAACTTCCTATCAAAGGTGTCTTAACACGTTCAGCCATCTTCCAGGTTTTTGGAAAACCCAGCTGAAAACAAAAAGTCTTGTGTCTCCAGCTCTGTGGATTGCAGAGCCCAAAGCACAGGCTTTCTACGAGCCAAGAGAAAAATCCAATCTGCTTATAACGAGTGATAAAAGAAAATTCCCTCAAGATAGAAATAAGCTATGAAAGTACACGATCATTACATGTTGCAAACTTTTCCTATGGCAACACCACAAAGATGTTAGAACTGGATCCTGGGCTGAGGTTAATCGAGGAGACGTTAGTGACGGTGGTGAAGCAGTGCTGGTTCACACCCGCCACTGATTGGACTCATTATCTTCAAGGTCCCTGTCCCTCACATGCCACTGAATGAGAACTGCTGGTAAACTCGTGAGGCAGGCAGCCTCACAGTCACTAGGATTTGGGCCAGAGTCTGCTCGATGCAAACATCCTCCTCCCAAAATGAGGTTGTGGTTGCACAGCAGTCTTTGGTAGCAATCACTTCCCACTTTGTTTCTCTCCTTCCACCAGGGCACCGCAAAGTCCCTTTCATTCATACACCTGTGTAACCAAGCAGCAAACCTTACCGGGGACTGATCAAGGCTTAAAAAGCAAAAACCTGTGAATAAGCTCATTTTGGTGTTTTTTTAGCTGCATTTTTTTTTTATCTGGGTTGTAGCAGTGCGGGTGAGTGGACGCAGCGGGTGCAGGACCTGCAGGCAGTGTGGCTCTCTGTCTCCCTCTCTTGGCCCTCTCCAGGGCAAGTTGAGCCATTCTTGGTATTATTTTAAATGAGACTGAACCCAAACGCACGCCGGTTGTACACTCACGTTTTGGGTTGACCTCAGCTATTGGTGAATTTACCTTCAATTCAGCAAATAGATTTCGAGCGATGAGAAAAAGGAAGAGGGGAGATACGGGAATATCAAAGTGTTTTCATGTAAAACCAGATGGCGAGCTCTTTCATTACGGGTGGAGGTTGGTGGGTTTTTAATTTTGGTTTGGGGTTTGGGTGTATTTTTTTTTTTTGTTACCTTGCAATTCAGGTTTTCAAACCGAAGCCAGAGAAGCATGGTTTGAAACCCAACTCCAAGCTGAATGCGAGAGCTGCCGAGCTCTCTTTGACTTTATTTGGAGTGCTGGGCGCTAATCACTTTGAAGATCATAAATCTCACATCGTTTAAGCCTCTCCCCCAGTCTTTGTAGATGGCCTACATTTCAGGTCTGTTTCCCTCCCCTGTTATGCTCCAGGCGGGAAGGGAAGGGTGGAGTGACCTGGTTAGACCCCTTACTTGCCTACCAGTTCCCTGCTGCGGCTGCTCTCACCCAGCGAACGGGGAGGAGGGAAACTCTTGCGGAGTTTGAGGTTTTCTCGCAGTTTGTGGGTCAGCCCTGTGCCTTATGAGAAAGCTGCCTTCTGATCCCTCAACCTATTTGGCAAATGTTCACTCCCCCCCCTCCCCACTTAAACTCTCCTCCCACCTGGATGCAACAGTAATTTGTATGTGAATGAGAGGGGAAAGGGTGTGTATGGAAAAAAGCAGCATCTTCTGCCTTGCCTATCTGGTTTGGCTTTTTATTTAGAGAGTCTAATGCTTGTTGTTTCCTGTTTATATCAAGGGAAATGCAAAGAGAGCGTAATAAACTTTCACCTTCAGTGCTGGCAACCTGGATAGGGACATCTGCTTCTTAATGGTTTGGGATCGTGTCCAGAGCGTGTCAAGGAGAGGAGCGAGGAACTCGGCAGTGGTGGCTTCAGAGTCTTCAGACCGGGAAAAGTCCGGCTGAAAGTGTTGGAGTCAGGGCTTTTCCTCGCTGTCATGTGATGATCTTCACCAGGTGGTGATGGTCTGGTTTGTTTTATTTCCCCCACTGGTAAATGCAGTGGTCGCACTTTGGGGAAATACTGCACTGTTTGTTTTCTCTGTTGCTCTGAAGAGAGCTGTTCTGGAGAGCCGTGTAAGTTGCCCTTTTCTGGAGTTATAACTCCATTGCCTCCTGCAATCTGCACACAGAGCTAGGGCTCACGATTTTGGGACACAACAGGTCTTGTGTCTACGGTGTAAGTGTAGTCCAGCTCCCAGTGCCATGCATCAACCCACAGCTAGGGGAGAGAAAAACATATTCTGGATCTCTCGTTTCTTTTCCACCAGGGAAGTGATGTGTAGGTTTGTGGCACTTGCTGGCCCTTGCAGCAACATGAGGACTGAAGGCTCACACCATCTTCCAGAGGAGGGAATGAGGCGTCCTCTCCAAGCCCCTCGTGCTCTCAAGCACAAAACTGCGCTCCCGTGCTGGGACAGAATGTGTCCCTTCTGAAACAAAGCTGAAAGGTTGTGCCTTAACAGGGCAGGAAAGGATCTGCGTGTGCTCTGTATCCAAATATGTCACGCAGTTTCGTTCCAGCAGAAGGCTAACCCATGTAGACAGGCTGTCATTTGTTTAATGATAATGACAGGTTTGATATTTGCACCAATACAGAGGTGATCCTGCCGTGAGACTTACCAATATTGCAGGCAGGCACTCATGTGCCTGAGTAGCCCAGGGCTCAGCATAGCTTGAATTTTCCTGTTGGTTCTATATTACTTTATTTTCTTTGTTTTACACCCATTAGGGGATGTAATGTGGATACAGCCCTTTCCTATGGGCCTCCTAGAAATAGGATTTTGGGAAGGATTTACCTGAGAAAAGGAGGTAACTGGGAGATGTAGTGGTGGTGCAGGAGAGATCTTCAGAGCACAAGGGGAAGCATCCAGAGTAAAATCAGGAAACAAGATACACAATTGAAGTGGGCTGGTATTTCACGTGCACATTAGCTCTATGTTTGAATTCCCACATCGGGTCATACTCTGTGCCATTTTGACGGTTCCTTATGACGGTAAGGGACAGGTTTCACACCCCCTCTCTTCCAGTGACCAGTCAGCATCAAACAATCGAGCTGCTTAAGGTTCCCAGTCAGAAGGACTCGAGTAGATTTTGGGGAGGGCAACTGAGTGTGTCTGCTGGTATACCCCAAAAGAGCAGTGAGGAACTGGGTCGTGGAAAAAATTCTTCCCTTCCAAAAGGATCTTCTTCCCACCCCTGGATGTGCTTCTCTAACCTCACCTCCCCGCCCTGCTCATATCTGGCAGGGTCATTTTCTGATGGAACTTGAATTTCTGAGGTTTGGGGGGGTTTCCAGCAGTTGTTTGGAGGTAAGAGACTGAGTTGTCTCAGGTCTTCGCAGCCGATGTCCTGTAGACACATGATGTGAGAAAGGAAAGCAGGCGAACTGAGATGTGAAATCACAGGTGGCCCTTCTTCAGAGCCATTAACGCCCTGACCTTGCCGGGTATTTTCCGCCCACACGTCTCAAGGTTCTTTGCTAATGAATTTAGCATCCTCCAGAAGGTAGGGAGGTGTTTAACCCTGTCCTGAAGATGAGGCAGACAGAGGCTGACTCCCTGGCTTTTCCCAAAGATGCTGAGCACTGTGATTGCAGCTGAAATCAGTGGATGCTTTACGGGAGAGTTGCCTGTGGACATTGAGGCTTATTGTAATCCAGGGCCTTGCTCCCTGGCGGAGCTGGGATACGGACTCCGATTCTCTGATTCATAGTCTTGTGCTCAACCACAGACAAGTTCTTCCTCCCCTCCATCCTTTTGAAGGTGGAAAGAAGGGCCCAACTTGCTAGGTAGTTTGTTATTAATATCTGGGATGCAAAACTCCCTGCAGATTTAATTTTGCTCAATCAGGGCTTCCCTCCCCCCGGCGATCTCTCTCATAGTTTTTCATTCCACTTTGAGTTCCCACCTCCCCCTAATCTCGTGTGTTCCCTATATGTCATTTCTGTTCCTGCTTGGCTCTTCCCTGTGGGTAGTTCAGGTTTCAGTCTACCCTCCAGATTTCCATCCCAGTCCTGTTTTGCCCTCCTCTCAAGGGGAGGTTCACATCCTGCTTCCTTCTCCCCTCTGGGGATCAATTCAGATTTCACTCTCTCTTCTTCTCCGCATTGCCCCAGGGTGTCAGCCTAAGTCTTGCATCTGCTTTTCATCTCTTGAGCCTTCTCTAGTTGGAAAAGGGCCCAGCTGTCCATATCTGCCTTGACTGACACTGGATCTAAGCTGAGCGCTGCCTTGGCCTTTCCCTTTTGAAGTTCCCTTGCTCCATCCCAGGGATAGACTGATTGCATAAATTTGTATGTGTGTTGGTTCTTCATTGAAATGCAGCCCTTTGGGAAAGCATCAGAGAAAGCCCTGGCTGGAGGGAAAGTCCTCTGTTTCTATATATGGCACTGTTTTGCTTAGGACAGATATGTAGAGGAACCTCTTCTGCAGGCTAGTTTTGTTTTGGAGCCTTGCAGATGAGATTGCTGGGAACAAACTACAAAACGTGCCGGTGACTCTCTTGCAAAGTTTGTAGGGGAGAAAGGGATGGAAGCAGGAGGCAATATTCTAAACCCCACACCCTCCGCTCCCAAGGGATGGACTGAAGTCACCAGATTTGTTTGCTTAGCCAATAACTGCTGACAATAGCTCAGCATCACTCCTGAGTTGGCAGGATTGTGCCTGGTTCTCAGATCCAGCTGCAGCCCGTTCACAGACTCCTGCTTTGCTGCTCCAGGCTTCCAAAGAGCAACCTGTATTTAGAAGGTATTGCCCACACTTGTTGCCTTGGTCCACTGGCAATATATCTTCTGCTATTGTTTCAAAGCTCTCTTAAAGATGGAGAGACAGACTGGTCTTCCCTTTGTGCAAATCCCCTGCTCAGCTGGGCTCCTATCATCTTTTAGTGAATATTTTCTAAGCTTGCAGGCGACAAGCCCTGGTTTTGTGGACTAAAGGGACCTATCAATTGTTTCTGCAATAGAAACTGAGCTCGGGGCATGGATGTCACTGTCAAGGCGCTTTTTAGGTTGCTTGGCACCTTTTTAAGTGGTGAGCTGCATGAACTACCATGCATGGTTATGACTCTTCTGCCTGCTGGAGAATGGCTCATCGGTAATAAGGAGAAGACTCCAAATTCTTGAAGGCCTTTCATCTGGTGAGCTCCAAGAATTCAATCAAAAGCCTGCACCACCCAGCAAGGGTGGGGCCCTGCACCCATTTTGCAGAAGGGCAAGTCATAGCATAAAAAGGTGAAGGTGATGGGGTTTCAAGCAAGGCCTCTAATTTTGGAAGCCTGACATCAGAGTGCACTTTCTCCCGTCCCAGAGGTGCTGATGTGCCAGCGCTCCATGTGAAATCAGTGGGTGAGCCGGAGCTGCTCGGCCCCTTGGGAGGCAGAGGCTGGGTTTTCTCTCGCAGGACACCCTCTCGCCTGCTTCCCCGGCACGTGGAAGATGCCAGAGCCCCCGAGCTGGGAGCAGAGAACTGGTTCCCTCTTCCCTCAACCTCCAGCCTCATTCCTTCCACCCAAACCAAAAAATTATGCGATACTCTCCAGCGAAGTTGATCTTTCTCACTCTCCCTTTCTTTTTTAATTATATGACTTGTGTGCGCTTAATGCAATTCCTCTAGCTGCTCTCCTTGTGTCCCAGTTCCCCGGGGCACGGCAGCGGGTGCCAAAACTCCCCCGAACCAATCAGAGAAACCTGCAGAGCTGGGATGGAGCCAGCCCCAGTCACGGGAGCCGGCTGGTTCCAAGTTCATTCCTTTTCCAATGTGGGATGGGGCGGAAAGCGAGGGCTCCCTGCGCCACGACTCCCGCGTCTCGCCCTGCCCTGCGCGCGGATGACTGAGCCGGGGACATCGGTGCCGTGCAGCAGGGAGGCAGTGCCAGGTATTTAGGTGGTTTCTGACTGGTTGGCAGCCAGAGGGCACAGAGAATACAGGATCAGCACGGTCTGCTCCCCCTAGGCAAGGGATCCACGGGCAGGGGAAATTTTTCGTGTAGGGAATTGGTTAAAGGTCTGGTTCTGGCCCCTGTAAAAGACCAATAAGGCAATTTTGCTGCTGACTTCAACAGGAACATGACGAGGCTCCAGGGAACCTGTGCAAGCACGCAGGAGGGCATGGGAGAAGCAACGAAGCCTGGCATGTGTGAAATCGGATTGATAAGGAAAGGGGCAGGGATGCAGCCCAGGGTGGGAGCGGGGAAGATAAGCGCAAAGGTGTAGGCAGAGGTGGAGTTCTGGAGAGCTTTGGAAGTTGGGCAAGTGGAACTGGGAGATGCAGGAGCAGTGCTGCAACGCTCGGCGAGGCTGGGGCAGCAGCGATGGCAGCACCTCCGGGCTCAGGGCTGGGGAGGAGAGTCCTGGAACGGAGCCGTGGGAGAAATCGCAGCCTTTACGGTGGTAAAACAGTTTTCCATGTTCTGTTTGGAGGTTCTCACCATTCTGACCAAGAAAATGGCATCTTCCCCTCCCCTTTTTTTAAATACTTCCAATTTGGCACGTCCACAGGCCTTGGCAGGGAAGGCACTGCATGCCTGAGTACCAATAGCAAGAGCGAAGATGCTCCAAGCTGTTGCTTTCCAGCATCCCTTTGCCAGCTCGGTGCTCTCTGACCACAGGTCACCACTCCAAGCCCTCGCTGTGCTCCTGGGGCTCGTGCAGAGGCAGCACAGACGTGAGCACGGCCTCTCGGGGCAGGTGCTCGCCCCACCTCTGCCTTCAATTCTCCTCTCCCATGCCCGGTGCCTGCTTTGGAAGCCTGCTGTGCTGCACGTGATCGTTCGGAGGCTTATCGCTCGGCGCGGAGAAGAGGGGTGGCTTCTTTCTTTTTCCTCTTCTCTGCTTCAAAGCAGAAACACTTGGGAAATGCTGCATCAGAAGGCTCGCGAACGCAAAGCCGAGCGTGGTTCTGTTTGTTTCCTTTTGTGAAGCGTGTAGCTCGGTTACACTTAGTTTTGATTTCCCACCCCCACTTTTACTACGGCTCCGGCGCAGCCATTCACGTCCTGAGCTGCAGCTCAGAGGGTGAAGCGTATCAGATCAGACCTCAATTAACAGACTCAAACGCCTCAAAGCTCTGATGCAGGTGTGTTGAGGTTAGGGATTACATTCTAATTTTTCAGTGTGTTGCCATTACTGAGTTTTAGGATATTGTCTGCTAAGCATTCAGCATGGGATTAATTCTGCTTTTGTCATGCTGACAGCTTCTGAAAATCCCACTCTTTAATGTGAAAGGATACTGAATTTTATAGGGCGAATATTGTCCTATTAACAGAAGGGTTTTCTGCTTTCTTCCTGAGTCTCTGTTAAGCCTCGCTGCATGTGCAGGATAGTACATGTGGAAATAGTAATTGCAAGCCCATTATTATTATTATTGCTATAATTCATTATTAGTGTGTGTTTTATTTTATGGTGCCCACGTGTGCAGGTAATTCACAGAAGTACACTTACGCCATTGGAAGGTGGGAAGGCTTAGCTGCAATAGCCTTGGATCCAGTTTTGATACCTGTTTCCATCATAAGACTTCCTCCCTTGACTTCAGGCAACCCAGTTGTGTGAAATAATGCTTTGGGAATGATTCAGCCCAGGAAGAAACGTGCTGCTCTCCTTCACTGAGGGGCAATCGGCTCCGAATCCTCTGTGCACCCAATCCTCCTCCCAACAGCCAGAGCCCTTTGCAGCTGCAGGGGGAGGGATGTGAGCAAGTCCAAGTCTTAAACAGTTGTGAATTGCTGACTCTCAGATAAGCCAGATACGAGGGCAGATAAATGCCTGTTTCAAAGAGGTTGCCGTCTAAATAGAAACTGCACAACAAATCCGATTGTCTTCGGTCTTACAGTGACGACCGCAGCTGCTGCTGGAGGAGGCTGGTGTGGCTTTCACAGCCTTGCTCGGGCAGGGTACGGGCACCCCTTATCTAGGTTTGGGGAGAGCATCGCAGGCGGGTGCAGAATCAGCCCGTCCCACCTTAGCGAAGGGGATGGCGGAGTAGTGCTAATGTTACCTGGGAAGTGCTCCCAGCCAGCAGCAGATGCTTGCTGGCCTGGGGACCGTGGCCGGTTGCTTGGTGCTCGTTAGCTGAATTGCTAATTGATCCTGTAAGCACAGGAATGCCGTGAAGCATCGCAAGCCACCTTGGCGGCGGCGCTGGGTTACGCCAGGAGGCTGCAGCTGGAGCCCTGTGCAACCGGTGGCATCCTGCTGCCACTTCATCAGCTCAGACGTGGGTCGGTCCGTCCGTCTGTCTGTCGGAGGGGTACGGCCTTGCACATGGTGAGATCGGAGCTGCTAACGCGAATCTTTCCAACTTCCTCGTGTAAGGCTGGCTTTTTACAGCTTTGCAATATGTCTGCAGGATGTTTTCATGAGCCGAATGTTTGCCAAAAGTTCACAGATCAGTTACAAAACAGATGTACTTTTTTTTTTTTTTCCTCCCCTTCTTCCTACTGGTAAGGAAGAGTTTGTGCAGTAATTGCAGGCAGGTTGGGAGATGTTTTCTTCATAATTCTCCTTCTTATGAAATGTTTATGAAACACCTTCCACAAATCAGTTGCGCAAGCAAGCTGAAGAGCTTTGATCATTTTCCATCGCCCTCAATATGTTTCTTAGTTTGTTTTGCTTTTTGTTTTTGTTTTCAGGCTAGAGATAGGTAAGAACCAATCCATCATTGGCCGTGCCCAGCAGACGCGCTAGCCAACTAAGGAAGGGACTCCTTCCATCCAGTCACCCTTCCTGTGTTTTTCACAGGGATTGCTTGGGGGCAGCTGACCCTATTTTAAGGCTGTGAAAACATCCACTTGAG
The DNA here is from genome assembly GCF_964034855.1 of Anser brachyrhynchus. Lineage (NCBI taxonomy): Eukaryota > Metazoa > Chordata > Aves > Anseriformes > Anatidae > Anser > Anser brachyrhynchus. The sequence continues at coordinate 3,265,796 of NC_137718.1, forward strand.
ATTTGCAAGTGTGATTCTTCTCCCCAGCCCTCGGCAGCTCGGCGTGCGGGTGCCGCCACCTGCCGTTACCTGCTGCCCAGGGGCCCCAGCCCGCAGACTGCCCAGGTGCCTGCGAGCACTGCCTTATTTCCCCCTCCTCTCATTTTTTTTTTTCCTTTGTAGCCTTATTTTCCCAAACCCAATAGGATGGGAAGAAACTAAGATTTGTTCTCAATGCCTTCTCGTTCCTGCCCTGACCACGATGTAAAAGCAAGAGACTGGGGAACCACAGCAGGACCTGGTCCTGATTTTAACCCAATCACTCTTTTATGTATGGTGGTCTAGCATGGATTTCAGCAAACACCTACACGAGCTGATTTTGTTTCAACCTTCTTTGGTTCCACGAGGAAAACTCTCATATTTGCAGAAAATAACAGCAAAAGTGTGTCAGATGCACTGGGAAAGGAGAAAGGCAACTCCTCCCCTTGTTTTATTAGTTTGAAATTTACATTATTTTAAGGGAGTCTCATGATATTGAGTGGCCTCGCCCACAATGTGTGTGGTTTTTTGGGGCTTTTGGTTTGGTTTCTTTCTAACGTACGGTTGGTAACAGTGCCGGTTTAGCTGGGGAAAAAATGAAGGTGCAGGATTTGCATAAACCATCCCAAAAGTTTTGGATATGCCCCGAACTCTTGCTAATGAACAATTAGCCAGCTGCAGGCCTGTTGGGGAGAGGAAGAGGAGGGAGAAGTAAAATTGAGCCTAAAACCAATGAAAAAAGGTGCAGGGGAGAAGGATTTGTCAAGAACACCCAGGTTCCCGCCCACTGCGCAGGAGAGAGCCAGAGAATTCCAGGGCCGGGGGAAGGAGCAGTGGGAGATGTTGTTGTTTTTAAATGGGGAACCGGTCCTTTGCCAAACCCACCTCCCATTCTCATATTGTGCGATGCCGGGATGCAGCTACACACCCCTTTCGGCCTGGAACGCTTCCAGATCATTCCGCTTGGCAGCTGTAAAAATTGATTTCAGTTTGGAAATGGCTTGTGCTTCTTCAACACTCCGCTCCTATCGGGATCGTAACCCAGGCGGGATCAAGTGCCTCGTTCTCTAACACGCGGATATCTTTTCTTTTTGGGACTGTTCAGCCTTGGATGACTGCATTGAATGAGGCAGACACGCAAGAATTGCAAGCAGGAGTAACGTTTATTTATTTATTTTTACTTTTTGGCTCGGATGATATATACCTGTATTTTTTTTTTCTTTAACGCGCCTTCAGGAAAAAATAGGTGCATAAAACCATTTCCCTGCGGTGACTGGATGGCTCAAGGGTAACGGTGCATTCTCCTGAGCCCTTTGCCTAACATTTAGTAATTTAAACACTATCCGCGTTGATAGTGATCAAGAAGCTCTTTCCATCTGATTTTTTCGCCAGGCTAAGCGGGATGGTCATGCCGACCTGAAAGGTAGGAAAGAACTGGAATTCGCAGCATGTATAAGCCTTGTTGCAAGGAGCTACTATTATTGCAAAACTAGTTTCGGCAGTATCCAGAGCTATAGTTTAATTGAAGGAGATGTTGTAACTCTCTTCCCTCTGCACAGCACCTTCCAAAAAGCAGAGGTTAATGTTTACCGGGTCGGCTCCCTGTGATCGCACTTTCTCTTTCTCTTTGGGGCATGGAGGTGTTGTGTATTTGTTTGCTTTGCTCAAACTGAAATAAAAGATCCTTCAGCCAAAAATACCCACACGGGCCATTGTTTTTAAAGGGGCATTTCTTGTCCCCCTCTGCTGGTAGAAGGCTGCATGACCTAAAGTCCGTGCCAGCGCTGCAAAACTCCGGCAAACGTAACCCCGCTCGAATTCTGGGCGATGTTGGGCTCGGGGGTTATTTGATGGGAGATAGCGAGGTTCAGCCCTGGCAGTAAGAGAGAACCTGAGATGCCGAGTCCATAGATAAGGTTTTCAAGACTTATTCTTTCTGTTTTCCTCCTGTTCTTTCCAGTCTGTGGGAACTGGAGCCTCTTCTTGCACTGGAAAGGCTTAAATTAGAAAGGGGACTGCTGATGTGAGCCTTCTTGTAGGCACGTTCATGCTTGGGGAAAACTTGAGGCTGTCTGGGAATTGTTTGAATATATCTTTTATTAGAGAAAACGTGTTATAAGAGATCTGTATGACTTTTCTCATGCCTCTGCACAGCATCCGCACATAGACGCTCCTCAGCTTTCAGGAATTATTCTAAAAACTTCTAAAATCTCCCCAGCCAGGTTGTCCTTTCTCCTCTCCCGCTTGGTCTTGTCAAAAAAATAATAAAATTAAAAAATCAGCTAGTACTAAATGATGTATTTTATTATTTTTTTTTAATGTAGTAGCAAAGTTAAAAATTAATTATGGAGACTATGGGGTAAACCAAACGTAAGGATTCAGTTCTGGTCCCTGAGTAAATTCTTAAGAATCCATGTAAGAATGTGGATTCAGAAATAATGATTTCTGTAGACTGGAATCTTTCTCGAACGTTAAAAGAGGTTAAAATGAGCCCTGGACAAAGGGCAGACACCTGTGAAGTTTGCCATTTTTTCCCTCAAAGCTTCTTTTAGCTAAAGAAGCAAATTTTTTCCTTGCCAGATTTTTTTCCTTGCCAGTAGAACAGGACTTCCCCATTTCTTGTTGCTTTCTCATAGTTTGGTACATGTGGTGCCTAGGGTGGTGCATTTTCAAGTCTGGAAGGGTATACTGCTCTTTAAGGTCTTTTACTTCATCGTTTTTCCTCTTCTATTCCCTTGTACCACTCTCTGATACCTGCAGAACAATGTGTGAGGCCATCTACAGCCACCCGCTATCAGATTGTGAGTGGTGATCTGTAAAGGGGAATTGCATCGTGTCTTCCTAATAACACCACAAAATGTCTTAGTGTTCTGTCTTAGGAAAGCACTCACATGCTTTAAAGCCTGCGAAGTGACTGGAAACTTCCTGAAGTGTTTTAATTAATGTGATTTAATTGAGCGAACTGCAAGCTTCCCCTTGGTTTAGCAGAGCAGGAAAATTATTCCGCTGTTATAATCGTAGAATCATTCCGGTTGGAGAAAACCTCTAAGACCATCTAGTCCAACCTTTAACCTAGTACTGATATAAAAATATATAGACTGGAGAACAGGAGTGAGGAACAACCCCTACCTTTCTGCAAAGCCAGGGATAGAAGCAATAGGTCCTGATTTCTCCCCCTAATCTGAAAGCAATCCCTTCCCCGTCTCTTCCAACCTCTCTGACTTGTTACCATCCCAGGCATCCCGCAGCCCATGTCCGTTCCCTAAGGCTACAACTGCTTTGCTCTTTTTCAGATTAAAACCGAAGACCTCAGTGATTCCTTGCAATCTACAATCCCCCCCAGGTCAGGACACCTTGTACAGGGATCATCAATGATGCCTGGAAGTCAAATCGCAGGGGTAAGTGCCTTTGGGACATCAGGGACTGAGTTAACGAATCTCCAGGGGAAAGGCTGGTTTTGAGACACTTGCCAAATTAGATGCACCTTTTGGCAGTGACAAATGGAGACTTGAGAACATGATGGACAGTAAATTGGCAAAGTCTCCTCCCCAGCCTCTTTTTTGCAGCAGCCAGGAGACCTGTGTAATGCCTTGCCAAAGGATGCAGAAAGTTTACATGGGTTCAAAGGCAGACTGGACACGTACTTGGAAGAGATTTCCTTTGAGGGTTTTCTAAGCAGGCAAAACCACACCATGCTCAGGAAATCCCTTTGAGCTGAAAATAATTGGAGACTGAAACAATACCAAGGGGAAGTGTTGGATATGCTTGTCCTGGTCTTCCTCTTTCCTGAATGCCTGGTTAATGTCATTGCTGGAGATAGAACCCTAGGTTAGATTAACTCCTAATCTGAGCCATCCTTGCATATGTTGGCTCCAACTGATTTACATCAGAGGATAAATTGATTACTTGATTTTTATTTTTTTTCTTTAAGGTAAAAAATTGGAGTTTAGCACTTAACACTTGTTAAATTCTAATAGGGAGGCAGATGCTGGAAGGCCACAAGGCTGCTCAGTAATCTCTTCCCCCATTCTTTCATGGGCTAATCAGACCTCTTACACGACTCAGCTCCTTGTTGAAGTTCCCCAAGACTTCATAACAGTTCTTGAGAAGCTTAAAAAGCTCATCTTATTAAACAATGAACTCCTTCAAGAACATACCTCTCAAGAGAGTTGGTCTTATTGGAGCACTTTTCTCTCTACTCCAAACAAATGCAAACTCTTATCCCTAATCCCTACAAAAGACGTGGGACCCCAGGGATGTGAAGGAGCATTGGGATGCACTCCCTGCCTCTCAGTACCTATTGCCTGCTGTGCTCAGTGCAAGGTGGGGAGTCCCCGTGGCAAAGAACAGCAAATATTTTGGATCTGGTGGTTGTCCATTGCAGTGCATGTGCTGGTGGTGCAGAGAATTGGGCACTTGCTGGGCTTTGCTTCTTTCCCACCCCAGCACACGGCTGGTGGGGAAGTCAGCCTTCTGTGCCAAGCAGGCTCAGTGCTGGGCGATGGGACAGCCCGCTGCACCTTTTCTGTATTATTTTAGGGAGTTCATTCTCTGAAAAGACAATATCTGTAAGAAACTGAGATCCAAGGGCTTTTGTTGTTGTTTCTTAATAAGCAGATTTTGATTTCCGGTCCCTCAAAAATGTTATTTTTCAAGCATTAACTTTTTCAGTTAAAAGTAGACGTTCTCCCTGTGGATGTCTGTGTGCACAGCATTTTTCTTATAAAGCTGAAAACTTCAGATCCCGGCGTAGCTCTGGATCTGTAGCTCTCCTGTGCACACATGTGATGTGTTGGCAGCTAAATGAAAACTGCGAATGGGGTCAGGGACAGTGCAAAAGACCAGGGACGGGGGGAGATGATGCTGTGTGAAGAGCAGACGTCTCTGAGCGTTGCTGTTCCCTTTGCTTTTTCCCCGCAGGATATGAGCTCTCTTCACACCCTGCAGCAGCTGGTATTGCTCCCTGGTCACATGCAGTCAGTTCCCCAGTTTCTTCTCTCTCAGTCCCAGGCAGGCCAACAAGGTAAGAGCAACCAAAGCCGAAAGGGGCCTTGTAATACGTGGGCACATATCCAGGGAGAGCCTCCCTTCTCCTGACTCTTGCTTTCAAGCTGCCCTGTTTGATTTCCCCATCTTGATGGTGCCTGGCCCCTTCTGCTGGCAGGGGGGCAGGGGGCGGGCAGCAGGGGGGCTGCCAGCACCCATGGCTCCTGCATCCCACGAGTGCCCCCTTGCTCTGGTGGAAGGACGGTGCTGGCACCAGAGCAAAGAGGTCCAACCTAGCCAGGAGCATGGCGGGGCTGGGAGCGAGCTCCAAAGCGGGGCTGCCACTGCTTGTTCCCCAACCTCGCTCCAAGGCATGGGGCAGGAGAGGACAGGAGAGCTAACTACTTCTGAAATAGAGTGTAATCAGCATCATGAAAGGACAGAGGACTTAACGCCGTGCTTCAGAAAGACCTCGTGTTTCTATTTTTATCACTGATATTTTCATGGCATTTCTCCAGCCTCTGGGACACAGACATGCCATTGACGAAGCTTCATGCTGCCTGTGGACAAACACAGACGTCGATCCATAACCTGACAGATGCAAAGGGACTTGGGTCCTTCACTCACATTCTCATTTATCCCAGCACAGAAGTCCCTCTATAGGAGCCAACATTCAGAATTAGAACCATAACGTCTCTGCAGCTCGAATGCAACTGTACACATGCTCTGAAAGAAAAGTATCACACCGTAGGCAATTGGGAAACCTATTTCTCATTGACAGTACGTGCACTCTTCTCTCTGCCAAACGATGCTGAGCGATGCATCAAGAAACCACTTGATGTATATTTAACAGTAGTCTAGAATTTAGTTTGTTTGAGCTGTCAGGGTCGGGATAATCTATTGCTCGCTGCCTGATTTTATTCCTGTATAAGAAACGCGCTATGCTGGAAAATAGCATTTTGCTTCCTTTTATAGAACTACAATTTCTTCTGTTAAGTGACTTCCTTTGGCAGCTGCAGCCCTTCCAACAGATGGCCACTTGTTTGGCCATGACCCCTTTTTGGTTCCAGACTTGCTGCAGACTGGATATCCTGGCCAGTAGCCAGCTTTTTGTGCAAGGTCTCTTCCATTTGAATAGACGATTGTCAAGTCCTAATGATCCTCTGCTGTGTGCGTGCACAGCCACTGGGGACTGAAAGTGAAGGCACAGATGGGTTTTGTGGCACCAGTGGTTTGGTAGAGATGCAGGTGAAGCGCTCTTCGTGCCGATGAGGTGCGTGGAGTATTCCTGCAGTCATCCCTGGGGCCACCCCTCAGGAACAGAGGAACATCTTCAACCTTTCCTGAGCTCTGGCTGATGGATACATCAGTTCATGGATTTCACAGCCAAAGGGACTTGGTTGTAGGTTTAACCTTTCCAAGAGGCCACAAGTCTGGGTTTGATTTTAGTGTTTTAAAGTTCTTTTTAAGCCAGATAAGTTCCCAGGCCTGATTCATTATGCGCTGATCTGATTCACGGTGCAGCCCTTCAGACAGCTCATGCTGGCACGCTTGGATGAGAGGGTGAGAGCTCAGTGCTGCAAAGGTGGAAACAAGCAGCCGGGGAGATGCTGGGAATACTCTCAGCCAAAATATTGCTGCTGAAGACTTCATCTCACGAAAACACAGCCTCCATCTCATCAGCTGTCAAACCGGTGATTCCTGAATCCAGTCCATAATTTTCATTTGAGCTAGAGCTTAGCTTTTGCAAAGGTGTTCAATCATGTTTTTAAAGACTCCAAATGACAGAGCATCCGCCATGTCCCTAGGCAAGCCATTCCAGTGATTAATTACCTTCACTGTTAAAAATGTGCACCTCATTACCAGCCTGCATTTGAAATTCAAAGTTGTTCCAGCATTAGAGAAGGCTTATTGAAACACCAATCTAAATAAATAAAAATGGGATCCTGCACATTCAGATCTAAATTAAAAAAGAAAAGACAGAGAGGGAGAGAAAGACATTTCGGAGATGATCTTTCTTCCTTTTTCAGCAGAAGTCCATAAATGTCTATAGATTTCCCTATAATTGTCAGTTCCAATCAATTGAATATATTGCCTGTTTCGGGAAAGGTTATAAATCCTCTCTAAATTCTATAAGCTTCACCCACAACAGACTTGAAGAACCTAACTAAATTTATATGGAACTACACTGCTTCGGTCGCTACTAAATCCTTTAGGACATTCCCTGTAAGACATATGGGCTTGCGCTCAGCAGCTTGTCAAACGAACAATTACACAGTGTCCATAAATACTACTTTTTGTTGGGTTTATAGATTTCCCTTTTTTTTTTTCTTTCATCATTTTGTGTCAGTGTATAAATTCCAAAAGAAATTCAATTTGTTTGAAATACAGTAGGGTAGAAAAGAAAGGGTCAGATGGCTTTGAAATGACACTTCAAAATGAAATGCGTAGTAGAGAGCAGATTGGGTAGGCTCATGAGATTAACTGTAGGATCGGGATATTTTTAACATGATAAAGTGCCTGAAAGTTGGAGTCAGCAAAGCTTATATTGGAAATAAGATGCACATTTTCAATAGTTACAGTGATTAAGTACTGGGAGAAATCACCACTAAGGATGTGATAAATTCTCAGCTACTTGACATCTGAAATCAAAGTTAGATGTCTATATAAAATGTCTGTGTCCTAGTTCAACCTCACGCAGGGATCAATGGCTGAAATATTTTACCTCCATCATCACTCTGGAACTCCCTTTCAGGCTAAAAGGCCTTGGAAAGAAAGAAAGAAAGACAAAGACAGAAAGAAAGAAAAATAAACCCTTCCCATTCTCATAACCCAACTCAGAACCGTCCACACTTGCAATGGCCAAAATTCTCATATTTTGAACATGAGCGAGCTGACAGTTTCCATTCAGAGCTTCTCGAGCCTGTGCAGAGCGATGCTCAGCAGCCTAGGTGCTGATGAAGGAGCTGATTTGATCTCTCTTTCTCTCCCCAGCTTTGCAGCCAAACCTCCTCTCCTTCCCTCAGCAGCAGGGCAGCCTTCTCCTCTCCCAGCCAGGACCCAGCCTGGCATCACAGGTAACTCACCCACCCGGAGAAACTTAAATCACTGCTTCACCGAGGGTGAATGGCAGTGAAAACCACGTGCTTTTTTCTGTCGTTGTGACTCCCTGCATTTGTTGCTGATATTTAACAGGCTGTGGGCCGTTCTGGGCTCCCTGGCTCGTCAGTTGAACCTCACCTGGATGTACCCCAGCATTTGCAAGTGGCGAAGCACCTAACTCCGTCGGGAGCATCTGAGGAGCCCAGTGACCTGGAGGAGCTGGAGAAGTTTGCCAAGACTTTCAAACAGAGGCGAATCAAGTTAGGGTTCACGCAGGTGAGCGGCCTCATCCACAGGAACGTCGGTGTCACACGTGGTGGGATGGGGGATTCTGCGGCAGAGGAGTGGATGGAGGGTGGGCTGGATTAGAATATAGATCTCCCCTTCCAAACACACGGAGAGACAAACCCTTCCTAGTGTTTCATTACCACGACCTCATCCCACACCTTCTTCGATATATAAAGGCTCAGGGGCATGGGGAAGACTTGGGTGGGAGGAGAGGTCCTTCTCTCTGGAGGGTGGGCATGGGCACTCGGCGACATCTGTTCTGGAAGTAGCACAAGAGGTGGTGACAGCAAGGAGCTGTGAGGTCTTTTTTTTTGACTTCATGTTGTGATTTGGGTCTTCTCTGGCAGGGAGACGTTGGACTTGCCATGGGGAAGCTCTATGGCAATGATTTCAGCCAGACCACCATTTCCCGCTTCGAGGCTCTCAACCTAAGCTTTAAGAATATGTGCAAGCTCAAACCCCTGCTGGAGAAGTGGCTGAGTGACGCAGGTGGGTGACGTTAGATGCAGAAACACCACTGATTTTGACCAGCACAGGAGAGGATCCACCCAGGAGCCTCCCATAAAAGCCAGAAAAATCATAGCCAGAGCAAAGACCTCTGACAACAGACTTCTTGCTTGTGTTGATTGCGGCCTAGACAGCAAAGCACATCTGCTTTTTTGCTTTAGCAGTGTAGGCTTCCCGTTGCCACTTGGTGTCTGGGACAATCCGCTCCTGCAGCCTCTGTTGCGTGGCCTGGGGGGAAATCTCTGGGCTAGTCCACCCTGTCCCTCCCCACGCAAACTGGCAAGAGTAGGCAGGGAGTGCTGTGCAAGAGATCAGCCCGTGAGCAGTGCCTAGAAAAGCAGGATATCACTGCAGGGGGAATCCCCGGCAGCAGCAGTATGGGGCTGGTGTCCTCTGCTGGCTGCAGACCAGCGCAGGAGTGGCACTGGCCTCGTGTGCCCGTCAGGAGCTGCGTGTTTGACCAATTTACCACGTCAGGAGGTGTCTCAGCTACACGAGGCCTGACCCTGGTGAGGTAAATCGACATCCTTAACTGTGTGAAATTAAAATGTCAGAAAATCTGTGATCCCCATCAGAGCATGCTGGAAATTAAGATGAAAGAAGAAAAAACAGTGTTTTGATTAAAATTTGTATCACTTATATTTCTTGATTCCATCATTAATGGATCTGGAAGTGCTGAAGCAATTTTAAGAGGAATTATGCATAATGTAGGAGCACTTCACTTATTCTGGGAGGTGCTGTAGTTCCCAGAAAGGATCTGGGAATGCAAATAACCCATGATCTTCTTCAGTATCTCTTTTCCCTTTTCTCTTTCCCCAGAATCTGCTCCTTTGGATTCTTCCATGAGCACTCCCAATTCCTACCCCTCAGTGAACGAGATGTTTGGACGGAAAAGGAAGAAGCGGACCAGCATTGAGACCAACATTCGCTCCACGCTGGAGAAAAGATTTCAAGATGTGAGGGGAAAATGTTCCAACGTGTTGTGAACTGTCTCTGAGTTTGCCATTTGCTAGGTCATAGTAGTAGCACTGAATAGTCAAAAAAAAAAAAAATGTTTTGACAGCAGGTTAGAAAATGCTTGAAGGAGTTCAAGGGAAAAGTCAAAGCAAAGAAACTAGGCCCAATTATTTCCTTGGTGGATGTCTTAACGCAATTATGATTTCATCACCCGTTCTCTTGCACTACTCAGTGCCCCAGCCAAAGCTGACCTCCTGCACCCACCTCTTCCCTCTGTGAACAGGGGCAGCTGCTGGCCCAGCACAGCAGGGAGGTGGGGGCCTGGCTGAGCAGCTCCTGTGAGTGCAGGAAGGCGCAGGGCATCGCTCCCGAGGGTGCTGCTGGATCCTTTCACAAGCGGAGCCTATCAGCAGGACCGCACCATCCATCGAGAGTATTTCATCAGAACCGTTTTCGACCAGCCCTCGTTTATTCTTGTTTTCTCCCTCATAGCTGATCATATCAAATTTTCCTCCTAAGACTGTTGATAAGAACAAAAGACAGTCGTTTTCAGATTGTTATGGGCAGCTCATTTTTTAGCTAGTACGAGGCGCTCTTTGTAATGGGAAAACTGTCTTGGCGTCTCCGTGCTAGGTATTATTTTTCCCTTGAAGTCTCCAAATCAGATCAAAAACCACAGAGCTAAATGCTGTCAAATGCACCAGAAAATAAGTGAGTCAGAAAAAAGAGGATGGGTACTATTATTTCCGCTTATAAATGAGGGATGGAGAAAGACAGAGATGAAATGGTTGTGAGGTGGTGCAGGTAGGTGTACAACCAGCACTCGGAGCTCGTGTGTCCTGTGCGGTGATAAGAAGACCACCAGTCATTAGCTTCCCCTCAAGCAATGATTTAGGGTGCTGTTAAGATCAAAGAGCTCGGTGCTTTATGCAATAGCAGGGCCAGGTACTGACTCATCCCCGCTGATTCCATGAGACTTGATGTTGAATCAGAGGCCCTTTCTGGTTCACAGAACATAATCTCTCACCCAAATGTTTACCCTTTGCTTTAGAAGCAAATATTCTCCCCTCTCCAGTTTACTTCCAACCCCACCCTCGTCCTCTGCTTTTCCAGCAGCAGAAGCAGGCGCCGATGCTGTGAGTTACAGACTTCCGAGGCTTTCTTTAACCTCCTGCCCTTTCTTAGCAGAACCCCAAGCCCAGTTCAGAGGAGATCTCCTTAATAGCAGAGCAGCTCTCCATGGAAAAGGAGGTGGTTCGGGTCTGGTTCTGCAACCGGCGCCAGAAGGAAAAACGGATCAGCTGCCCGATGCCGTCCCCCATCAAATCACCCATCTACAACTCCAGACTGGTGAGAGACTTTGGATTAAGGAGCTGTATGTGCTGCTCATGGAAGGGAGAAGGGTGGGGGGGATACAGAACAGCGTTTGCCCTCATTTATAGAACAACATTTTGTATTCTTTTAATGAAAACACTGGTAAGAAATCACAAGAAACAATGCACTTTTCCCAGAAAGTGTAAGTTAGTCTAACTGCAGGATGATTTATCCAAATAGGGGTGCTATCCCCGAAACTCTCACTGTAAGACTGGCAAATAAAACCTTTCCAAAGTTAATGGAGGAGGAATTCAGCATTCCACAGAAAGAGAATTACATCCAGTCGTGTCGAATTTGGTTGAGTCTGAAACCTGATAGTAACCACTTACTTAACAGTGTGGTGTTTTCCATCTGTTTAGAAATGCAGAAAGCACTTCAGCAGCGCTATTTGTCCTTCTCACTTACTGTACATTCACATTTTGACAAGTGTATTTTCATTGCCAGGAAGGATGAGAGAAAGAAGCTGCTGTGAGAGTTAGTGAAAGCATGTCCCTGTAATCAGAGTGGCTGTTCTGGATAACAAGCTGCTGTTGCATTTCTGCTACTTAATAGTTGTTTAGTTGCTTCCATGTATAAAAGTGGCAGGAACCTCCCTACGGTGTTGTTGGTACTGCAGCACATGTGAGTGGGAGGAAGAGTACGTATGCACAAGCAACATTTTATCTCAAAATCTTCTGGGTTTTAGAATTATCCATTAGAAGGCAGAAAAACATCACAAGAAGTTTGGTCACTTGTTGCACAACACGTTTGGGCTGCCGTCGCGAACACAGAGCGCTGCTTGCAAGCCGTGAATTTTTAAAGCAGCAGCTTTGGTGACTGGCTTTCCCGTGAGCGCGTCGCACAAAGTATGCCTTTGCTCATCAGGCATTCTGAACAGCGCGTTGCCTGTAGTTAAAGTATCACGGCTGAACACCAGATGCCCCAGGCTCGCTTTGATTACAGCCACCAAATTAGTAATTGTCACATGAGGATTCTCACCCATCAAGAACTCCTCAAAGGAAAAGGGATGATTTGTGCCCGAGACCAGAACGAGCCGGGATGTTTCTGCGTGAGAACATCCAGTCTGAAACATCCAAAGGGCAGGGGCTCCTCCTGGCTGGAGCTCAGCACTTGCAGAAAGTGTAGCAATTCCAGGTTTTTCCATAGCTGATCCGTAAATGTAGACCTGTGTGGGGAGTATCAGGCATACATAATACTCATTCTGGTTTCTTTGCCCAACCCTAGGTATGGGAATTGTGCTGGTAGAGTAGAGCATGGATAGAAGCATTGGTGGGAGGCTCAGATGTAGATAAGTCTCCCTGGGAGCCAGCACACTCCAAAGGGAACACGAAGGAGTGGCATGTTGTGGTCTGCACCCTCGGAGTGCCAGCTGCTGACTGTCTGCTTCTGTTCCTCCTCAGGTCTCTACCTCAGGGTCCTTGGGGCCCCTCTCTGTCAACCCGGTGCACAGCACCATGCCTGGGACAGGTAAGCCGTGCCAAACTCTTACCCTCATTCTTTCTTACCTCTTCCTCTTGCTCTCTGGCTGCTTGGCTTCCAGGCCACCTCCACAGGCCCCTCTTGAACAGACCTTTGGTTTGGGGCAGGGAAATTAGCCCTACATAATGGGTGGACAGGGGATAAGAAGAGCTGAGTCTTTCTCTTGGCTGGAACAAAGATAAGGAAAGCGTCCCGGGCATGGTAACACTCCCAGGATAATCCTAGCCAAATGTGACTGGGGTGTTGAGGTTTGGGAGCCAGGCACACACCCAGAAGCCAACCAAGAGGGTGCTCGGGGGGCAGGTAACTGCATTTCTTCGGAGGAGCAGTGGCAGAGATGTGGTTTGCTCCGACAGAAACCAGACAGAGCAGGGTGCAGGATGAACAGGACAGTGGAAGGGTTTGGGCTTGGGCTTTCCTTGGCAGGAGAAGGGGATCCCAGCCTCACTCTGCTCTCTCTGCCGTGCAGTAACATCATCGTGTTCCCCAGGGAACTCCAGCCGGCCCTCGTCCCCTGGCAGTGCACTCCATGCCAGCAGCCCCAGCACAGCCCAGAGCAACTCCAAAGCTGCAATGAACTCATCCGGTTTCAACTCTTCAGGGTAAGGAGGGGGGGGCACGGCTCGCTCCTTGGGTGTTGGGGGGCTTGGGAGAAAAGCTGGGGGGCTTGGGAGAAAAGCAGGGTGGCTTTAGAGAAGAGCGTGCAGCCCTTTAGAGGACCCAGCAATGCAGAGCTATGTGGTGGCAGGTGATTACATGAAGCTTAACGCCTTACCTGAAGCTTCTTGGGACTTGGCTAGGTTTGGGTGAAAAATAAACAGTAAATCCGGTTTATCTGAAATACTATGCTGATTAAAAAAGAAAAAAAATCTGGATGGAAGCACTGTCCATAAGGACTGTCTTGAATTAATTCTGTGTGTGGAGGAAGCAGAGGAAGGCTTATTTTGCTGCTTCTGCTTTGACAAACCTCCCCATAGCCAGGTTTCTCGCCTGTAGTGCCAGCCAGAGAGCTCTGCTGCAGCGTAATGATTCCACGCTGGCAGATAAAACAAGAACAGCAATTTTCCTCTGCCCTGCCTTTAGATGCTACAAAAGGATTAAGCGGCACACAAGGGCTCAGAGCCCTTCTAGTTATTTCACTGACTGTTCCCCTGCTGCAGCCTGTGCTGCTGAGGCCTCTCCGCGCTTGTAGTTTCTGCGGCTCGTTGCACGTGGCATCAAGGATGCTACGTTAGCAGGAAGGCAACCGAGAGCAGAGGGCATTACGTGTAGCTTCTGGGCTTTCTGAGTCACGGAGCATCCCGTGCCATGAATCAGACCTGCTCTCACCCAGAGGAAGTCCAGCAGCCAGGTCGTGTGAGAAATCCCGAGCTCAGTGGAAGCTGCTGCTTAGAAAGACAGGGGTTTGCTCTGAGCTTCCTGCAGGAAAAAGGATCGCTTGCTGGCTGCCAAGTCTAAGAAGGGTTACAAACGGAATGGGAATGATTGATATTTCAAGGGAAAAAGTTAACAACGTGGCAATTGTAGCTCTTATTCCCTGTGTTGCAAACAGATCTTGGTACCGATGGAATCAACCTACCTACCTCCACTGAGCTGACTCCTCCATCGTGTGTAACAGGAGCTCCGACTTCTAGCTATGGACCAACTTCTCTAGGAACAATGCTTGGGGCAACATCTGGCGTTCCAGTGCCTTCAAACTGCTGCCAAATGAAGGTCTTGTTTAGGGGAGCCCAGAGCAGCAGAACTCTCCAGGGACTCAAACTGCAGCTGACCTTCCCCAAGGATTCTCACCACCACCAGTGACATTTTAGTAGTCTTCCATGCATTCACTTCAAGAACGAGCCCTTGCTTAGCACTATTATTAGCATGAAACACTGCCCTCTGCTTGCAAATCTCTGCATTCACACCGGATTGCCTGGCAATCCCTGATCTGGAAGGATTTCTGTGTCAGGACCCTCTTTTTTCCCCTCACTCATTTCAGAGCTTCCCACAAGAAGGGTCTGTCATGCTGTTACTATCACGCACACGTACCATAAACCCCAAACTGAGCCGAGGTTACCCAGTTCATTTCACCAGAGACCCGTGTCTAGACGTGAACCTTGGTTTTCAATAGACTTCCAAGGTCAATGGCACTGTGCTTTGTCCACCACCAAACCTGCTTTGCTTTGAGCCCTTCTGCCCTGTTTCTGAAGTTTGTTTCCTTTTCCTTTTTTTTTTTCTTTTTTTTCTTTTTTTTAAAGTATTTTAGAGCCTTCTTATTTTTTTTTCCTTTAAAAAAAAATTGCCTCCTTTTGCAAAATCTGTGTCCAGGTCTTGTTATTGCTCACAGCTGGCCTCGCTGGAGGATGTCACTGTAGTAAAACACTGCGTGCACTTCTGATTCGACTGAACACAAAAGCAGTTTGAGTTGGTTTGATGGGACGAGGATTAATCTTTACCTCCCCTTCTTCTTTCTTTGATTCATCCTTTGGGCTTTATCTGGTACCAAACGAAAGCAACCTCTCCGGAGCAGAGGGGTGCCTGTGTTGTGGTTTGTCCTGAATTGTAGGTGATGTAGCTGGCCTGATCCCTGCAGCGTGCCCTTCGCTCCTGGGGGACAGGTTGTACTGCTCAGGTGTGAGTCTCGAGGATTTTGTGTGCAAGGTTCCTTAATATCATGAGACGCCAAAGCGTAGGAAGCTTCAGCTGTCACAGCATATTGCCAGGGAAATCGTGGTTACTTGCCACTCTCCTCTTAAAAAGAGGCAGATATTTAATTTTGTAAAAGTAGACTTCAGTAATACAAATTCCTGGTCAGGTTGTCAATGGGTACAGGTAATTAATTCAGTGAAACTAGAGTAAATGAGCATTTGGTTCACAGGTTGTAAATAGACATTTTTGAGTAGTAGTCTTTTTTTTTTTTTAGGCAAATGTGAGCTTTTTTTTTTTTTTAAGTAAAATTTATCCTTTGTCACTTCTTTTGGGGAAAAATGTATTTGATTCAGTTGTTTCTTACCCTGTTCCTTCAGTGCTGTGTGATGACACTATTGCAGTAATGGGTCTGTGGACCTTAAGAGTTTATCAGTTACCTTTACACAAAGTGTTGAGCCCTACAAGCACATTGTACGTGGAACTGCGTTTGTCGCTTCAAGTGTGGTATGGTATAGAAGCAGACACTGATAATAACGAGAAAGGATTGAAACAGATTAAGGTAACGTTTCTTGAAAAATAGAATTTGAGAAATATTTCCTTTTTAAATATTAAATCACTTTTAAACAATGTTCTGACATCATCAAAAGCAACAAAGAACAGAGAAACTGTATTTCTGTTTCCTGGATCCCCACATCACCCATTTACCTCTAACTAAAACATTTTCGTCATAGCATTTTTTTTCAGTGGAAACATTAAAATTAAATGAAACTTTCTATTTTTTGCAACAAAATCTGTTGTGGTTTAAAAAGCATTTTCTGTTGGGAAAGCAAGGAATGTAGGTGGGAAGTACTCATCTAACTAATTGCTACGGCCCTTCTCTCTGCCATTAATTAAATACTCTTACATGCTTGGAGGGTTGATTTCAAGCCTTGTTCTCTATTGCTTTCCAACTGTATTTAGAGATGTGAAACAAATTATTTGGGTATAATTATTCTAAAGGATTTGACAGGTTTGGTACAGCCATGAGGGTGGGTTTTTGTGGCACGTTGCTTAAGGTTCCCATTGCCCCCTATAGCAGGGACTCCCTTACCAGACCAGTACTGTGCAACTGGAGTAGGAATTATTCTTGGTAGGAATTAAAAACGACAGCTTTTTGAACCGTGTGCCTTAACAACGGGATTTTTGGTTGAGAGTTAAGGAGAGAATTCTCCTCCAGCAGTATCTCCACGTGGCTGGGGGGCTTGGAGGAGCAATGCTGCACATCCCGAGCACAAGGTGTGGGTGGTAAGTGGGAAACTGGTGATCCCCCTGGAGGAGCTGCCTCTCCTCTGAGGCCTTCCATAGAAACACCTCCCTTTGCGCTGAGGATCCTGCACAGGAGGGTGAAACAGCCGGGCTGGGGGTTTCATGCCAGCCTGAAAAGTGATTTGTGCGTGGCTGCACCGAGCATGCCACAAGGCTATGAATAAAGTCAGTAGGGGTTGGATTCTGAGCAGGGCTGAAAAAGAGCTGCGGCTGTCACCTGCTGTGGCACTAAAAAGACCCCCTAAGAATGCTAGGAAGACCCCTAATCGGTTCCTGGAGTCAGCAATAATTTTCCAATCCTTGTTCAAAGCCAGCTCCATACAACAAAGGTGCTCAGGTAGCACGAAGGGACCTTGCTGTGGCCTCTCCCTGCTAAGATGCAAAATTCTTGAAGCTAAAGCTCTGCTGCGTACTGGAAACGTGCATCACGCTGCTAAGACAATGACTAAAAAATTCTTAAAAATTCTGGCTATTACAAATATGTAAAGGCTCGTGTAAGCGAAGAATGAATTTAAACCTGAATCTGTACTTTCATGACACCTTTAGCTTGCAGCCTATTCACTCACTTCCTGCATGACCTTGGACAAACCACTTAATCCCCATTAGGCGATGACAATCCTCTCCTCCTCCCAGTCCTCAATTTGCGCAGAACAGCATAGGTCACAACTGACGAACATCACAGCGGATTCTGCTGCCGTCAGAGAAGACATTTATTATACTAATGCTAGGAGAAACTCAGGTTTCAAGCTCATATTTGCATTGTGAAAAATCTCCAGTTATTTTGTAGATTATAAAGCAATTAATTAAAAGCTCAGAAGTGACCGTTTTGATTGCCTTCATAACCCTAGCCTGCAAATTTTAAACAGTGTAGCTGGTAGCTCGGCTACTGATTTTAGAGGCAGCTGATAGTCTGCTTAAACCCTTGGTGAAGGGTCTCAGAGGTTTGTGAGCCTCTTTGCCAAAAACAAACAAGCAAAAAAAACCACAGAGAAGTAAAAGGCAATTTACTATTTGCAATCGTATATTTATAAGTTACTATACGTGTATATATTTTTATAATATACAGAAGATGCATCAAGATCAAAACCCAGCTGTTAACTAACATTTCATTTTCAGAAATTCCTCTATTTAATTTGCTCCCACAAAAGCAGCATTAAGTAAATTTTTGAATACAAATTCTGGAAGCTGGGGAGAGAAATTACAAAGTTCTTCGATGCTGGGTAGCGGCACCTGCACATCGATATTGCAGCTGAGATCAAAGCCGTGCTGTGCCAGGTGTTGTGCAAACACAACAGGAGAGCTGATATCCACTGGAAGGTTTGCCGACACAATAAAATGGCTCTCAGGTTTATTGATAAACTAGTCCTGAACAGGAAAACAAACCTAGCAGCTTATCTGTTTCAGAAAAAGCTACGGTTGGAAGGGAAAGGTTTTCATTCCCCTGTCTTCTAGGAATAGCTCCAGTCTCACAGGAGCAGCTAAGGGATTAAAAAATACACGGGGCAGGAAATTCCAGCTTTCCAAGACCTAGAGTCACCTCCCACAGCCATAAATAAACAACGCGGGGAACAATTGCTCGCAAGCAGAGGTGCCTCATGGTGGCTGTAAGAGCTGACACCATCTCCTGGACCTGACCTGCTGCCGAAGCAGCCCTGGTGCCTGACAGCAGCCTCTGCACCCCGTCCCTGCCCGTCTCTTTGAGGAGAGCTCCTCCACGGTAGGACTCAAGCTGACAGTCCTGACATTAGTGATGGGACCCCTGGAGTGAGTGAAGAGCCAGCTGTCAGCTGTCCCCCATCTAAAAACACCCCTGTGGGGCCCATCTCTATTGCTTCTGAGCATGAGGGGTGCAACCCCCTTCATCTTTTATTTTTATTCGTGGTCTGGTCACTCACAAGCTTGCTGGAGAAATGAGCCAGGCCCCCCTTCATGCAAAAATCAGGGCAAGGACATGGCATGCTTTTGGAAGTTGGGCTCCTGCTCTTCTCAGCCAGAGACAGCTTAAACTGGCATCCTCAGAACACAACGTGAACAAATTCTCCCCATTTGACTCTCTGCTGACAGATGTCAGGGTGCACGTAGGCGATGCTAAAGCCAGTACTAATGGCTGACATCGAGGGCAACTCTTCCATGCGACTGCTGCAGCGACCCCAGAGCTCCGAGAGAGCGTGCAAGGGGCAGGGGGTGGGATATCAGGAACCAGAGGTTGTGTCCTTCCTGGCACACCCATGTCGCTTAGCCGTGCCTGAGTTCAAGCAAGACTGGGAAGGGTTGGAAACGGAATAATTTGCTGTTGGTATTTCTGTTCATTCCTCTGCTTTTCCTCCTCTGCTTTCCGCCTGGGAGAAGAGTGAGAGCAAGCAGGGAGAGCAGGGCACAGTCCTTGCCCTTCCCAGTTTTCCCCGTGACCCGAAGGGTGTCTTTGAGCATTTTCTAAGTGTCTAAATGCTCCCTTCAGGTGCCCTCATCATCCCTGATGCTCGCAGCCTTGGGGCTTACCTTCCTGGTAGGATTAGTGTAGAGCCTAACCCTAACACTCCTACACAACGCCTTCAGAAGTTGAGCTTAAATTCAGGCTCACTTTTATAGATCTGGGTACCTTGAGCCCGCAGGGCTAGAGCTGCAGTGGGATCTCCCCCCCCAAAAAAAACACCCTTAGGTGAGGACCTAAAGCTCTCAGTGGTTGCTTCCGCTCCCTGCTCGGAGCTCAGTGGCTGTAGGAAGATTCAGGGTTGCTGGGGGCGCTGAGTTTCCTTCAGGCAGATTTTTTAAGCGAATTGAATAAACAGAAACAACACGGCACTGACTCCAAGCTCACCACAAGGACCTGGAGGCAGTGCAGCCCTTCATGGCACAACCCCCTGCCCTGGTGCTCGGCTCCCCCATCATTTGCCCCATCATTTGCCCCATTGCTCGCCCCATTCCCCGCATCCTGCCTCTTGCTCTCCCCTCTCCTCCTCCTCCTCTTCCTCCTCCCTCCATGCAGTCACCTCCACCAAACCACGCACGAAACTTAAACAGGGACTCCAGAACACTTAAAAAAAAAAAAAAAAAGACAAAAGCACCTCCCCTACTTGCCTGAGCCACCTTTGTTCTGTGCTTTCTTCCCCTCCATTAAGACGCAAAGCTGCCAAACCAGAGCCCGGGACTCTTGCGGTGAGGAGGCTGGAAGGAGGCTCCCCAAAAACCTCTCCCCATTTACCCCCGCGACCCCTTTCCCTCCGGGGCAGGGCAGCGGAGGGGCAGGAGGTGCCGGCCGGGGGCGGGGAGCAGGGAGGGACGGGGGGAGGATAAAAACCTCTCGGGGAGCCCCAGCACCGCCTCCCCGGGCGCTCCCGGAGCCCGCAGCCGGTCCCGCAGAGGCAGCTCCGGGCCCCGAGCTCGGTAAGGAGCCGGAGGGGGCTGCTCCTTCCCCGGGGGTCCCTTCCCCGGGGGTCCCTTCCCCGGGGGTCCCTTCCCCGGGGGTCCCTTCCCCGGGGGTCCCTTCCCCGGGGGTCCCTTCCCCGGGGGTCCCTTCCCCGGGGGTCCCTTCCCCGGGGGTCCCTTCCCCGGGGGTCCCTTCCCCGGGGGTCCCTTCCCCGGGGGTCCCTTCCCCGGGGGTCCCTTCCCCGGGGGTCCCTTCCCCGGGGGTCCCTTCCCCGGGGGTCCCTTCCCCGGGGGTCCCAGCAGTGCCCGAGCAGGGCAGGGGGCTTTGGGATGCTTTGGGGGGCTGTAGGACTGTGGGACCGTGTTTGTTCCTGCTGGTGTTAGGGCTGTGGGAATGAGGAAGGGCGCGCAGGGAAATGGTGCTAAAGGGGGTCCAGCTCTGTGCAGCAGGGTGCTGTGCTCGTGGCAAGGGTGTGAAGCATGTTTGGGACTTTTTTGGTTGCTTGTATGTGGCTTGTTGAGTTTTTTTTTCTCCTTTTTTTTTTTCTTTCTCCCTGTTTTTTTTCCACATGAGTAAGCAGGGCCAGATGATCACCCCTCGGTGACGGAGCTGCGGTGCTCACAACTCTCTTTCTCTGCCTTCAGCAGGATGGTGTCCATCGTTCTCGAGGTGGCGTGCAGCCTGGTGGCCTGGCTGTCCCTGTATGCTGCCTGCCGCCGCTGGCACGAGCACCGCTCCCGCGAGTGGAGCTGCCGCTTGGTCACCCTGCTGCACGGGGTGGCTGTCACCTGCCTCTCGGGCTACGTTGCGCTTCTGGATGGGCCCTGGCCTCTGACCCACGCAGGTATGTTTGGAGTCTTACCCTGACACACATCCTTGTCATCCGCTGGGGACGTGACTCCTCTGGTTCTGCCCAAATGGAGCGGGAATCCGGCTGACTTTGCTGTCTGTTCTTTTATTTGTACGTTTGTGGGGCATGGCAAGACGTTGTTCAACTCCCCTGCTTGTTCTCCAGCTCTTAACGCTTTTTATTTTTAACCTTGCTGCTGGCCTATCCATATACTTACTGAAGACTTTCAGGCTGAATTTATGGTGCTATTACTGCTAGGTGTGGCAAAGCGGAGAATAAACTAAATGCTGTTCACGTCTCGAAGGGTATAATAACTCCTGGCACTTGACTGTGGGTTTGTTTTTTTCTATCGTTAAATCTCACATGGCTCTGCTGATGGGGTCAGGCTCTCATATCCTGCTTTCTAAAAGGGTGGAGAGAAAAGGAGAAGCCATGCGTGGCAGGATGGGATGACCTGCCTGGGTTTTGTGGGCGGGCTGAAGTCTGAAGGGAGAGCAGAGCCAGGTGTCCTGGTTCATGGCCTGTAGGATAACCACAGAAAGCAAGGAGGAAAGAGGCATGCTGACCACCTGTTTGCTAGGTATTGTAGAAGTATGTCTTATTTAATACCCCAATCTTATGCGTGTCTTTCATTCCAGGTTCACCAAACACACCTCTTCAGATCCACGTGCTGGCCCTGACCTTGGGTTACTTCATCTTTGACCTGGGCTGGTGCCTGTATTTCCAGACAGAGGGGGACCTCATGCTGCTCCACCACACGCTGAGCATCTGTGGCATGATTGTGGTGCTGGGGCTCGGCAAGTCTGCTACGGAAGTCAATGCAGTTGTTTTTGTTAGCGAGATCACCAACCCCCTGCTGCAGGCCCGCTGGTTTCTGCGGGAAATGGGCCGCTACCACACCTTGCTGGGAGAGGTGGTGGATTTCTTCTTCGTGCTCCTCTTCCTGGTGCTGCGCATCGCGGGGGGAGCTCTGATCATGTACGCGATGCTGGCGTCCCCTCAGCCCAGCTGGCTCCTCAAGGCTGGGGGCCTGGCCATGTACCTTGTATCTCTGGGGTTCATGGTTGAGATCTGCCACTTTGTGAGGAGGAAAATGCTGAAGAAATTCCCTTCCTGGACAAGCCTGAGGAGTATGAATGCACCTGTGAAAACGAACGGGCACCTGACAGCTCACTAATGGTGGTGGTGGAAGGGGCCCTTGCAGTAGCTCCTGGCTCCTGAGGCCCATTTCGGTGACAAGAACTCCTGAAAGTGGCACAGAATTGGCTTTTGGGCACCTGCAGCTTTCTGCCACCCACAGAGAAGATGAATCAGGTGTGCAGAAAAGCTGATAGAAAGGGGATTTAAGTGGAAATGTGAGGAATTTAGCATGTCTGCTGACCTGCGGTTCCCTGCCTTCTCCAGCAGTGGTGCAGCCTTTAGCAGCGCACTAATGCTGGGCCTAACTGGTCTGCAACTACGGTGTAGGGCCAGCAAGTCTAATCAGGAAAATCCCATCCCCTTGTTGGTGGAACTGGGTAGGGAGGTGACCTAACCAGGATTTACTCAGCCTCACTCTTCCCTAATCCAGAAATTGGACCAAGTGCTTGGAAGAAAGCTTGCGAACCAGAGAGAAGTGCTTGTAGGGGTACAGTGGGATTGTCCTCTGTGTGAAGCGATGGCACTTGAGGGTGAGGCAGTATTTTACCTCATTGTTTTTAATGATACATTTCTTTTTTTATTATTATTTAAATACTTGCATTCAAGCAGATATTGATCTTAGAGCACTGTGACTTCCCTGAGTTTGACTCTGGCACTTACAAGGCCCTGTTCCTTGCAAACAGGAATCCAGAGTTAGGCTTGTGCTGATAAACTCCATACGCAGGTGTTTACCTAGTTTTGGATTATTATTTTTCTTTAAGTAGGCACTTTTTGTGTGAGAGATGATAGATCAGAGTCCTCTCTGGCTGCTCTCTGTTCTGGGACTGACTTATTACAGACCACTTAAGCTGAATGTGAGGCCAACAGGAGTCCAGCAAGTGCCCGTGTTTTCAGTGGTGACAGTGACATTTAGGCAGATCTCGGTGTAACATCTGCTCCATACCAGCAGGTCTCGGAGTATGGACCAGTTCTATTGTCGTCTTTACCTCTCAGAATTGTGTTCTGACTTTCTCCTGGGGTTTTAATGTGAATTTCCCTCATTCTGAGGCTGCAGTTCAGATCTCCCCCCTCCCATAAAAGCCTTGCTTACAGCTGGGAAACAAATGGCCTTGAGTTCCCCTCAGGCTCAGCGAGGCTGGTTGCCTTTCCTTCCCTCCTGCTTTTGAAGACTTTACTGAGAAGAGCATCTTCATGGAGCTAGGGAGCCCTGAGGCTGCCTGTGTGGCACTTCCTCCTCCTGCTGCAGAGCCACAGGAGGGGAGCGGTGGTGGTGCTGCTGTGGTGAGGTGGTCCCACCAGCTCCGTACCTCCTGCCCTGTGTGGTGCTGATACCTGCCTCAGCTGGGGGCTGCAGGAAGGTGTCTGGAGAGATTAAATGGCATGAAGTAACATTAGAGGTGCCCCCGAACGCATTGCAGTTGTGAATCCAGGCAAGGAAGCAGGCTAATATTGTCAGAAAGGCAGGAGGCTTGCACTCCTGATGGGTCTCCAGTGTGGCTGTGGGGGCCTGGCCTGGGGAGGTGGCAGCTCTTGGAGTCACTGTGCTCTTGTGAAAACTCCCGAGTGATGAGAATTCCAATAAAGTTATGTTCTCTTTTTAAAAAGAAACAATTGCTGTAATTTTTTTTTGTTCTGTGCCTTAAGGAGGGCAACTGAAGCTTCCCCTGAGCAAAGCAGGCTTGAAGGAAGGCTAAGCATGCCAAGGCCAGTAGTCACTGGCAAAGCTCTGGCTCGTGCCCTTTTGTGCAGCTTGGGAAGGAGAGAACTGGTGGGCAAACAAGCCTGGGCAGAGCCATGGGCTCTGGCTTGAGGTCTGGAGGATGGATGAGGGTCAGCAGAAGCTCACAGTTGTGACTAATGAACCCATAACCTGCCTTGCCAATGAGTCAGGCAGTGCTTGCTCTTGATGGGCAATGGGTCATGGAGCTTCTGTTAAATTCTGGCCGTGGCCTACTTCCTAGGCCGCCTCTTCTCTGCAGCACCAGTGCCGTTGCTGCTGTATATTCTCAGCTCATTTTTGGACAAATAGTTTCCAAGTGAAGGTAAGCTAATAAATCCTGTGACCCTCTCGGTGCTATAAGCTCTTGTTAGAATAGGTAGGGAAAGAAGAAAAGGAAGAACTTACTGATGAGCAAGGGTATAGCTATACTATAATGGGTAGTAGTGTGCAAATAACTGTTAGCAGAGGTTCCTGTCCTGAGCTGTTTTGCTGAATGCTATTCATCTGCAGGCAAAATAAGCCGGTGCAACTCAGTCTGCCTATTTAAACAGCTGACTCTGCACAAAGCAAACAAGAAAATTAGTGTAGAAACTACACCTAATTTCTGGTACAGTGCACTGGGAGGTGATTTAGCTTGCCACTTTGTATCTCACTGTACGCAAATGTTTCACATCATATGATATTAAAAAAAAAACACACACAAAAAAAAACCTCCTCTTATACCACCTCTGGCAGTAAACAGTCCTTGCCTTCTTGAGACTTTGACTGTTCTTTTGTGACCGTCTCTGCTGTTCTTCCTGCCTGCTCAGTTTCTGTGTCATGAGTCAACATTAGTCCTGTAGCTTTCTGTGTATCTGTGCTGTTCTTTATCCTAAACCGAACGTCAGAACAGCTTTGTCTCATTTGTCATTGAGGCTATTAGGGCTGGCCTGGTGCCTGGTCCAGCAAAGGTGGAGGAAAGCAAGATGAGACCTAAGATTTGTCAGAGAAACAAATGTGCTATTAATGTTAGTAAGGATGTCGTGTTGAAATAGCAGAAGGAT
Source organism: Anser brachyrhynchus (assembly GCF_964034855.1). NCBI lineage: Eukaryota > Metazoa > Chordata > Aves > Anseriformes > Anatidae > Anser > Anser brachyrhynchus. Next base: position 3,290,563 of record NC_137718.1, read on the forward strand.
GAGCGTCTCGTAGCAATAGGAACCTGTGCCTGGCTTGAACTGGAAAGGTGAGGTAGATATCCAGCTGAAAACAGGATGGTTACAAGTGTCATGAGAGGCTGACAAGGCACTCCCACCATTTGTATTTCAAAAGGTAAAACCCGACAGGATGAAAATACATACTAATCCAGGGTGTGAGAGATTGCTTTGATTGAAAGTTGAGAAAGAAAGAAGTCTGCTGATCAGAGGAAGATTTTTTGTGAGCTACTTGAAGTGCCCTGTTTTGCTGCTCTTGTTGGGGGGGGGGGGGGGGAACAGGTGGAAAAGAGGTGTGTTTGTGCTTGCAGTGAGGAGAAATTACCAGGCTTTGTAACTGCTGCATAAGCACAGGCTGGGAGGGTAGGCTTAGGGCAGGGGTGTGTGCTTTCCCAGCCTGCTGAAGCTGCACGCTCCGCGCTGTGCTGGCGACGAACCCTGCGGGGTACGCTACCTTCACGCCGCTGCAGTTTGGCAACTCCTGCAGGAGAGCCGGCTCACACCCCCCTCCCGCCTGGATGCGAGCAAGACGCGGCTGTAGCCGTGCCTGTTATCTTTGGGACGCGAGATGAGTGATGCTGTGGGTGCGTGGGGCTCATCTCCTGTGCCCGCAGGCCAAAGGGATGCTCCGTGCGTGCCTCGTGGCTGCCTCGCTCCGCGAGCAACACCTCGCTGACCACCGAAACCAAGGCCTGAGCGGACCTGGGGGAGCCACAGCCCTGACCCAAACCAGCCCTCACTGGGGCTGAGGGTCTGGGGGCGAGCACAGGGCCCCTTCCCCGGGGCCAGCCGCCGTCCCTCCGCCCCGCCAGCGGGCGCCCCTCGGCCGCCGCCGCCGCTTTCTCTTCCCAGGCACGGAGCGTGGCCCAGCAGCCGCGGCGGCGGCCGAGCCGCTTCCCGCAGGTGGGTTCGTGGGGAGGCCCCAGTAGGGCTGGGGGGACCCCCAAAGGCCCTCCGCCACCCCGGCCCTGCAGCCCCGGCCTCGCTTGGCTCCGGCAGCCGGCTCCGGGCGCCGCCAGGCCGGGGAGCGCTGAGGCGAGGCCCGCGGCGGGGCCTCCGGGGGCTGGAGGGGACGGGGCCTGTGCGCGGTTGCGGGGTGGTGTTGGGGTGTTTTTTCGCTTTTTTTAGAAAAAGGAGGAAGTGATACTTTTTTGGAGATGTCCGTCAGGGGTTTAAGCTCTTTTGGGGTGAATAGGGCTGGGATTTGAGGCGCGTTTGATTGTTCTGCTTTTATTCGTGGCCCCGGCGCTGCTGATAATGCAAACAGTGCTGCTCCTTCTGAAGGGGTGGTATGGATAATAGTATAATTACCTGTTTTAAAGGGTTTTGCCCTTTTCAGCGTGCAGTGAGAGGCATAACTGGCAGATAAAATATATATTGTACGTGTTAATGACAGGCGTTGAGCTTTGATGTGTAATTGAAAGAAAGCCCCCTCCTTTTTTTTCCTGGGGAAAGGCAGAAATAATTTTTTCAAGTGTAGGTGTGGAAAACACCTCGAGATGCTTGCCCCCTTCTGCAGGTAGAGGTGCCCTTCCAGCAGGCTTATTGCCCCCTTCTGCAGGTACAGGTGCCCTTCCAGCAGGCTTATTGCCCTTTTTTGCAGGTTGGGTATCCTTCCAGCAGGCTTTTTGCCTTATTTTGCAGGTCAGGTGTCCTTCCAGCAGGTTCCTCAGCCCTTCAGTCCCTTCTGTCACATCAGGATTCCTCCTGCCTTACCCCGACTGTGAGTGCATACGGGCCCTGAGTACCAGGGATGCCAATGGAAACGCCCAATCAGAGCAGTTAATCACATCCTTATTTCATCTCCCCGTGTTCCCGAGGCCCATTAAAGCATAATGGTTTTGTTTATCCAGCTTCCTAAATCATGCCTGGTAACACTTAGAACAGGCCAGGCAGGAAGGTCGGGAGCTGCACCTCTGACTCCGCACCGCGCGTGTCCTCTCGGTGTTCCCCAGCCGCGGTGCTCAGCGAGCCCCAGGACCAGCGGTGCTTTGGCTGCAGCACAACTGGAAACCTGCGCGGCCCTGAGCGTGACTCAGCTTCTTTTGCTGCACTTCCCTGAATGCTCAGAAATAATGATATGTATCTTGTATTTCTTGGAGAGCTTTTACAAACATGAGCGAGATGTAGATATTAGAGTATTACAACTTTGGGGAGCTTTTAGCAATAGGCGCAGTGCTAAATTGGCTGCTCCCTGCCACAGTCGGCCACTTTGTTCTGCTTGTAAAGAAGTATGAACATAGGTTGCTCCACAGGAGGTTTCCCTGGGAGGACAAGGGGACCTCACAGCAGTTTGTTTCCAAACTGTCCTGAAACGTGTTAGTGCTGGAAGGTTAAATTCCGGTAGGTGATGCCGTTGTGTTTCTGTTGACCCACTTGCAGATGGTGTTGCAGCACTGGGAAGGTTGATTAGCAGTGGATCAAGCAAGAGACTTGTGTGTTTTTGGGGGTTTCCTGGTTTTTGTTTCAGGAGAGGAGGAGCCAGGCTAGCAAAGAGCAGATGGAATAAGTAGGTCTGGTGGGGCAATGCAAGCAGACCATTGAAGTGCAGACTACGTGGGCAGGGAAGAAAAATGAAGGGGCTGGAGTAGCTCTGGATCAAAGCCTTGTCGCTAGATGTGGAGCTCCTCAGCCTGTCCCTCAGGCAGTGCAGAGGAGCACTAAAATATCCCAGCAGATCCTGCGCTGTAGACTGGTTGGGGAAGTCATCTGAGGTGCGTTACCAAATTCTGACGTTTTCTCTTCAGTGAGCTAGGAACTCACTGTTTTACAAGGTATTGCTTTCAGTGCAGCCTCATAGTTGAGGTGGTGCTGGTGGGGTCTGTGTGCTGCTGTACCCATGATGAGTCTGCCCAAATTGTCAAGAATAGTGCTCATTTGTGTGGGCCTTTCTCCAGAGAAACTGCAGTACCTCTGCAGAAAAAAAAAATAAAATTGTCAGGAACAAACAACACGATCAGAAAAAAAACCTGTATGCGCAGTGCTGGGGTGGCTGCTGGTGAAATGCTCTACAGGGTTGTGCTAATGTTGTTGAAGGCGAGACCTTCTGATGCGTTTTGTCCTTCCGTTCCCGTGTCAGGATGCTGTTCGCCCTGCCCCTGCGAGTAGCCTGCAGCCTGCTTGCCTGGCTCTCCCTCTACGCTTGGTTCTGCCGTCGCTACAAGCACCGGAGTTACGAATGGAGCTGCAGGCTGGTCACGCTGACCCACGGCATCCTCGCTACCTGTCTCTCTGCTTACATTGGCTTCATCGACGGCCCCTGGCCTTTGAGTCACCCAGGTAAGTGGTGAGTTTGGGGTCCTGAGCCCCCCAGTGGGTGACGGCACAAGGTGGGATTTTCCTGTTGCCTTGATACCTAGCCCACGTGAGGAATGTTGGTTGCGGTGATATCTGAGGTGTTTTGTGGTTGAAGGCACTAGAGAAAAGGGGAGACTGGGGCTGTGTTTTGCTAGCATAACGCCTCCCCCCAGCTGCAATCTGGCAGAGCGTGCGATCACGTTGTGTGGCTGTTACATGGGTGCAGCTGTTGGACTAACAACTGTAGTATTGCGGCTCGTCTGACTTCTCTGATGGAGCTGTGACGAGTACAGGACAATATCAGCCTGCCTGTGCTGAAGGTGAATCCCCTTTCCCCGTCTCAGAACCTGCCTGCTTGTTGCCTCCTTGCTCTAAAGCTCTCCCCGGTGTCTCTGTGTTTCAGGATCACCAAACACAACTCTTCAGGTACACGGGCTGTGCCTTAGCTTGGGCTACTTCCTCTTCGACCTCTGTTGGTGTGTGTACTTCCAGACAGAGGGTGCCCTGATGCTGGCCCACCACCTGGTGAGCATCCTGGGCATCACAGCATCCCTGGCACTCGGGGAGTCGGCCGCAGAGGTCAACGCTGTCATCTTCGGCAGCGAGATCACGAACCCGCTGTTGCAAGCCCGCTGGTTCCTGAAGGAGACGGGGTGTTACCACAGCCTCACAGGCGACGTGGTGGACTTCTTCTTCGTGGTCCTCTTCACCGGGGTGCGGATCGGAGTGGGGGCCTGGCTGATGTACTGTGAGCTCGCCTCTCCCAAGCCCAGGTGGTACATCAAGCTGGGTGGCGTCATCATGTACGCTGTCTCCTGGGTCTTCATGGTCAGCATCTGTCGCTTCGCTAGGAGGAAGAGCATGAAGAAGTACCACGCTTGGAGGAGTCGGAGGAGTGAGGAGCTGTACTTGAAAACGAACGGACATCTGAAAAACCACTGACTGGATGCTGAGTAAAAACTTCCTCGAGTTCACGGTCTGGCAGGAAGGGGATCATGCCTGAGATGCCACTGTCGGGAGAGGAGCCAACACACGTTAGCAATTCTGGAGCCAAATTTATCCCTGGCATAACTCCATTGAAATCCATGGAGCTGTGCCATGGATTCATCGGATCTGCAGTGTTTGGCCTGGCAGAGGCTAGCTCGGTGTGTACGTAAATATACGCTAAATGACAGGAGTGAAAGAAGGGCTAATTTTACTGACTAACCGTAACTGGTCCAGCAGTGCCGGTGTAAATAGCAGTGTTAGCAGCTAACTCCTTCAGCATTGCTGTGGTCTTGGAAGAGAGGAGAAAATAACGCTAGATGTTGATGTTCAGTGTCCTGTACAGTCTAGACAGCTGGAGTGACTACGTACTGCTAGGAAGGAGTATGTTTTAGTGTTTCGTGGGAGCTGGGATTCCTGGCTCTTCCACCAACTTGTTATGTGACCTTGGGCAAGTCACTTAACTCTCTAACTCTGTGCCTAATTTCCCCATTTGTGAATTGGGGGTGATGGAGCCGATCCATCTGTGTTATGCACTTTCAGATCTTTACTTGAGAGGTGCTATATAAACGCAAAATGGTGGTTGTTACCTGCACTTTGTTCATTATCCCCACGGTTCCTTTGGGAGACGTGGTTCTGGTGGTTGAGCTAGAGCGTGAACTCTAGAAGGAACAGTATTTTAAGTAGGTCACTCTTTCCTACCCTTTCTAATTCCTTTCAATAACTTATTTAATAACGTATTGGTAACTTATTTTTCAGTAGTGTCCAGAAGCTCTGGTCAGCACTGGCACCTTGCAGGACTCGGTGCTCCGTGAACACACCCAAAGATGCAGCCCCTGAAGGGAAGCGCTTTTGTGACGTTTTTCCTCCTCTTCACTCCTGACTGTTAAAGCTCTGCCCACGCCATCTAAATACTGCTCCTAGCTCCGTGAGTGACCAACACTCTCCTTTATGAGGAGCCCCATCAGGACTTGTCAGTAAGTGGTTCTCTGACCTCCAACACGGGCCCAGCACTGCTGTGTCTGCAGAACGGCAAATTTCCCTCTGCTTTATTTATTGGCCCAAATGCAGGCATAGTGTGGAGCAAGCCTGAGACCCAGTGGCTTGTCCTGAGACTGTCAAATACCTTCCCCAAACTGTGAGTAACTTCTAAAAACGAGAGCAGTAAATGTAGGGTGCATTTGCAGATCATTGCAGAATAATCTGTACTTGCCGTTTCTGGCAGCCTAAAGGGAACAGGGTGCGGAACCCGATCTGTAGTAAAGGCTGTGTATTTCTGTTGCTCTTGAAGGTGTCCTTCCAGATTCCTGTCACTGTGTCTGAACCCAGAGTCTGTCCCAGCGTTTAAAGACAGTGGAGGACCGTAGGTGGAGGTATAAATACAGCTCACTTGAAATGAGCATTGATGTTTTTCCCGAGGTCCATAGATAACAGTTTTGACAAGAGTGTTTCCTCAGATCCAAACTGGAATTTTTGGTTAAAGAATAGCCAGGATACAGCTTCAAAACCTGCTAGTTAGGGTGGGAGAGACACCCAGCTCCAGATCTGTCCTATGCCCTCTTCAAGCCAGAGACCTAATCTTGACTCTTCTTCATCTGCATTGATGCTTTGACCTCTGGGCTTTAAATTCACTTCTCTCTTCCTGATTAGATCTGGTTCACTTTATGAAAGTGAACATTTACAGGGTAAGGGAGACTTACTTTATAGCCCAATAATTAAAGAAATGAGAGGCACAGAATCTGGCATTTTTTAAGCAGAGACGTGTACTTGTCTGGGAGAAAAGATGTTAATTATCTGGTCCCATTTGCAGGGAAAAAACCTGCTGCCCAGCTGGCAGCTGCTGGCGTTTTTTTCCCTGTGTGTTCTTTAAGCTCTGTACTCAGCACCAGGGCTGTCGTGCTGCTGCCAGCCTTGCCTGTTGCAGCCGAAGGGCTTCCGATCAGCAGAGCCGGCTGGTGATGAGCTGGTCCTTCAACCCAAACTTGACTCATTCGGCACAGCGCGGCGATGTGACTGCCTTGGAGGGAGGCAAGAAGGGCTAGTCAGGGCTCGCCGGTTCTTTCCCAGCTCTGCTGCGGGTGTGGGATGTGTCAAGGAGCCTTTTTGCCTCAGCTTACCCGCCTTGTGAAGTGGGTACAATGTTCAGCTACCTCGTGGGGCGTTCCCATCTGTTAACACTAAGCCACCTTCGATTAAAGCTTGGTGGTCTCTGTCAAGCTGTGCTGTATAAAGGCGAATTGCTGTTGCTCGGAGTGAAGCACTTCTCTCTGCGGCCCATATTTAGTTATTTCCAATCTGAACATGACACTTCCCAGCATCAGGCTTGTTTAAAAGCACGAGTCCAAGGTGCTTTACAGCAGTGCTTATGAATAGGAGTCGAAACAAGTGAGCTAGACATCCATGTAAAAATGAGCCCAGGTCCTTCTTGTTCAGCTAGACTCCCAGGTTAAAGAAAGGATGTCTGGTGGGCGTTCCCTACTGAGGACTGCAACAAATCTGGAGTCAGGAGAGTTTCAGCAGCCAGCCTGACCAGGGAATAAGGGCTAAGATCGCAGGGAGGGCTTTCAGCAGCAGGTCCTGAGGAAGCACAGCTGAAAACGGAGCCCGTTCATTTCTCAGTGCAATTGTCTTGCCCAGCAGGAGCAGTTTCCTGAGCAGACTTGATGATTCGGATCCCAAACTCTGGTGAAATTTGGTGTGCAGCTTAATGCGTGGCTGTAGCCCTTCTGTGCACAGCCTGCCCGGGTAGGAATGGAGAATAAGGATGCCAGTTAGTGATCGCAGGTATCTGTGAAGCAACATGCATGAAAATATTAAGAAAGGCAATGCACTTAATGGCTGAGGGGCCCCCTTCTATGAACTGGGGGGAACTGGGTTGGAAGAAGCAGGGCTCAGTGATCAATGTTGAGGCTTTAGAAGTTAAGCAAAGGCTCCAAAAAACAAAAGAGCAGTTAGGAATGGCTCTGTGAGGTAGAGCTAGCAGTGATGTCGCAGAGCAAGGCTTCGTAGTCTGTCTGGTGGGCTCCAGCATAGAGTCGCAGACCCAAGAAGAAAAAGAACCTGTAAGCTGTGGAGCACATGGAGGGACCTGTCCTCAGGCTAGTCCATGGTGCCTGCAGCAAGTGGAAAAGGAAACTGCAGAACTAGTGTGAAATAATAACTTGTGTTTGCATTACTGTGTAATAGCAACTAATGTTCCACCAGTGAATGGTGTAGATGCTTTGTATTATGTTTTATAAAATAAAGATTATTTAATTATATGAGGAATTTGGTTTCCGTCTTTGAATGGACTTCTTGTGTGGATTGGTGCATGAGTTGGCATTGAACAAAGCTGGGGGCTGAGAGGTGCTGGGCTGTCACTCCGTGTGCTTGCCAGGGTATTGCTTACATGCTGGGGGGCTGCTTTCACTCGGAGCCAGAGAGAAACTGCAGGTCCGTGCAGCTGCAGGGAGCTGTGTACATCCTGTTCTGTTCGTGCCACAAAGCTCCCCGGGCACTTTGTCACTTAATCTGCTGTGGGAGGTGCGAGCTGCCACGAAGATGCTGCGCAGGGCTCAGATCTGTTCACACGGGGGTTGCTTCTGCCCTTAATGCAATAGCTTGGCACTTGGAAAGCTGGCAACATGGGGAACATCTTCATCAAAAGTGATTTAGAAAGTTGTGCGTTCCTTTCAAAAGCTCTCTTCAAATGGTGCTCCTGAAACAGGAGGAGAGGAAAATGTTTCTGTCAGAGTGGTGCTTTCAGTGAGAGACACAGGCACCGTGCAGACCCAGAACCAACTCCGCCTTGCTTACGGGCACAGTATTTTGCCAGAGATCAATCATGCCAGAGTCTGTTTTCTATGAACAGTTAAGTGAATTTTGTTTGAGTGTAACCCTAAGTCTACCTCAAAATCCTCCAGCACTGGGGAGCAGCTGTGTAGTGTTGAGTCCTGTAGAGTTCCTGGCCTGTTTAACACTCTACAAGCAGCCTGGCTGCATGGTGAAGTGGTGTCAGGGACTGCAATAATTTATCCTGGGAGTTTGTTTAACCTCTGAGGTAGTCTGCAATCGGAGAAGAAAGTACAGTAACACTCTGCAGCTTTGCTTTGGAGCTGCAAGCATCTTCCCAGTTTCACAACTTCAAGTTGCACACTAGAATCTAGTCTTCAGTTCATGAGCAAAGGTGCTTCACTGTGAAGAGTGACATCTGACTCCCACCCAATTTATTTCATTTTATGTCTTCCCATTATTTCTTTTAAACCCATTCCTTCCCCCACTGCCTGCCTTCTGCTTCTACTGCAGGCCCTGCAGTGCAGCTTTATAAAGCTTAACTTTCTTTTGGTCCTCTGCCCTCTCTTTATAATTAAACTTCTTACTTGTATTTGAAGAAATTGCTATTTTGTGATCTTTAAGGCTTTATTCCCTTGCAACAGTAGTCCAAACACTGCTGTAAAAGCGTAGTGGTTTAGGTCTCTAGAGTCTGGTTTTAGACTAATACCGGTGCTGTCAGCTGGCCTGTTCCTTGGGTATAAAAGATAAGAGAATGTTTTAAGCTTCATGGTAGTTGTGTGTATGTTCCTGATAGTTGCAGACTTTGTATAGCTTAGCTGGAAGTAAAATAACAAGTCTGCTGCCATTTCTAAAGAAATCATATTTCAGAGACCAAGAGAGAATTAGAGTCAGCATTAGCCTCATGTTGCATACGCAGTTTCTAGACAAGGAACAGCTTCTTTTTGGTTATACCAAAACTAACGAGTGCTTTTCTCTTTCCAAGTCAGCTTCAATATGTGCTCTTGTAAATCTGTGCAAGAGAAGAAGGTGTTAGCTTTTGCTGGCTTTGTCCTGTTTCCCTCAAGCCCCAGGGGCAGTTTGGCAGCCGATAAGTTGGCAACCTAAGGCATCTTTAGAGAATCACTTCCAGAAGCAACTGAACAGACCTGGAAGGTATGTGCAGAAACTTTCGCAAAGTTAGAACAGCTTACTGGTAGCTAATCTCACATGGAAAAGAGAAAGTGTCCATTTCTGTTGCTTTTCATGTGTTACAAGCTACAGGTTTTCAGGAATGTTTGTGTTATGTTGCTTAAATCCCGTATCATGTCAGAAGGTGAACATCTGTTCAGTGTAACTGATAGTCCTCAAGTGGGATAAGAAATTTCATTCTTTATTTCTTTAGATTTTACCCTAATAACAAATACCTCTTTTTTTCCAATTAGAGGGTGTTGATTCTAGCAGGCAGCAGGAAGAAAGAGTCCATGGCAGGACGTACAGCAGCTTTGCCCTTACACACGCTGCTGCTTTAATTATGCTGATGTGGAAAGAAAGCTTAGTGCTATAAAAATGCTTACTCTGATGTGGCTTATCCAGGTTTAGGCACTTAATAAGCTGTCACAGTGGAAACCCTGATAGATTAATCTATCTGTATCTCAACAAAGTCAGCAAAGTATTGCATGCGTCCAAGTGACTTAAAAGCACTGGCCAGCCCTGTATGCATTTCCAGCATTTCCAGCAAACTGGACATGAAACAAGCAGCCTGTCTCTGTAGGTAGCGAATCATGTGCCTATTTTAAGGCATGTGATGCTAAAAGGCTTTGAAATCTCATAGCAATGTGGAGTGCAGCACAAATTCATTATTATTAATATTTTTTTTCAGATTAGAAGTGCATCAATGTGGCCATTAGTGGCTGTCGGATCAGTTGTTGCATCAGCTTCTGAAGCAGGTGGCATCCATGTCGCGGTGTGGCTGGTTGGCAGCAGCCCAGCACCTGGCTGGAAAATTCAGTGGATGGCCAATCCAAGTCTGGATTTCAGACAGCTCATCATAATATATTCCACTCTCTCAAAAGCAGAATCTCAGCAAATAAGGAAATCCCCCACAACTTCTCAGCTGCCTCAGCAGGATCTCATACCAGAGGAGTTCCCTGAAATCTTTTTTTTTTCCTTTTTTTTTTTTTTCCCCAGAGCCTTAGTAATTTTGTGGCATTACCAACTGAAGTCTAAATACCAGTACAAAACCCTGGTGCATTCTGACACTGGTTTTAAATTGATTACCTGTAAGCAGCAAAGCACAAGAGGCTTAATTCCATGATCTGTGCCCTTTCAAATCATACATAACTTAAAGTTAGAAGAGTCCTTGTCCGTTTCATTTTTATAACGAAGGTCAGCAAAACTCAGCTAATATCCCATCATGTCTGAGTTGCAGCATGCAATTTCACAAAGCTATCTATCCTTAAGGTCTGCAGGGGATCCATTGCACTCGCAGGTAAGGTGCTCTAATGCTTGGTTATCCCACCTGAAATGTGGTACAAAGTTTTCCCAAAAGAATGATTACATTCACTGAAGCTCTAAATTTGAAGACAAGGCAAAGCCTGATAAATCTGGCTCAGGGAGTTAAAAATCTATTGCCTTTTGCTGTTTTCTGACCTGTGTTTATACTGAGGCCATAGTGGTGCAACTCCGGATCAGAGCACAGCACCTGGAGCTCCAGAAACTCCAGAAGCTGACTCCGGTTTCAGGACTCGTTTCAAAAGCAGCTTGGCGGTGAGCGGGCCCTTGCTGTTAAAATGCCGGTGGAAGATTTCAGATGTGAGCAGCCATGCGAGGATCCTCCAGCAGATGGCATCAGGTCCCCGGGTGAGCCTCTGGTGCCAGGCTGGGAAATGAGGTCTGGGAAAGAGGCTCAGTGAAGCCTCTCTCTGTACACATGCCTTTCCAGGAGCTCTGGATAAGGTACCTCTAAGGATTTTTGTGCCATCCTTTACTTAAGGCAAAATGGGAATTTATAGTTCGTAGCACTCGACATTCTTCACATCACGGTCCTCGTTATTTCAGCAGTTTAGCTCTGCTCCGGACCCTATAAAAAATATAAGTGGGGGGGACGGGGGACATTGGTGCTTGGCCCCAGAGACGTGGACTGATGAGCTAAACGTGCAGCTCCCCCTTCCAACATCTACATTCATAAGACAGTCCTAGCTGTAAATTCAGGCTAAGTGAGGACTTCATAGCTACCAAACAAAATCTATTTTAATTGGTACTGCACAATGTAATTGCTTATCGATTTATTTTTTTTTCCCCTGGATTTCACATTGTAAAACTGCCCAGGCAGCAGAAGTGTCATAAATAGACATGTATATTAACATCAGTACACAATCAGCTTCCCCATGAAAATCATCATGTGCAGGAAGGAGAAGCAATTATGGTATCAGAGTCTACTTTGGAATTGTTTTATTATTGCTTTTTCTTTTTAATTGTGGCATTAAACGTAGCAATGTGAATGCAGCCCATTACGAGCAAGAGTTAATCTACTGAACAATATGCTGTAAGGGTTTTATGCTTCCTTCTTGTCTTTGGTATAGTTTTATGTGATGCTTCTTTTGACAGTACTGAGCAGATTCTTTGGCAAATGTTAATCAGTGTCACTCCACTGAGTTTTATGTCCTTTTACTGCAGCTGAAGATGCTTCCTACTCTTTCCTTTTTTTTTTTTTTCCTTAGGATTTCCTCCAGCTAATTGTTATTGCCATTATTTTGTCATGCACAATAAAATATAATTAAAGTAATAAAAAATCATCAAGGCCTAATATGCAAACGCTGGGCCTGTCATGAAATAAGAGGTCTCCCAAGAGCCTTCCTCTCTCTCAAGGCACAGTACTGCATGTTCCCTGCGATAAAGGCAGGGAGGGACTTACTGCAGAGAAGGTGCAATAAAGAATGCAATAAAGAGATATATGATAAATATAGATCGATAAATAGAGATATTTAGGCACTCCATTAACACCGAGCAGCGTGTTGCATGCTGCTGCAGTGTTGGAGGCGGCTGTGGGTGCACGACTCGCACCCCCCTCTTTTTCTTTTTTCAAGCCTCTATCTTCCCCAAAAGGAAACCAAAAGAGGAAGCGTAAAAGCTCTGCGTGTCTATGTCAAGTACCATCTAGAAAATGATTTCATCCCACGCTTCCCCTCTTTGCGCCGAACTTCTTCAAAACAACAAATTCATCAGACTATCAAAGAGCGCCCGGGCTTCCTGATTCCCACTCACTTCTCCACACGAGGAAGCAGCTCCACGTCGGGGTCCCGCGAGCGCCTCGGGGCAAGGTATGGTGCTTACTGCCACCTCTGCTCCTCCCTCCCCAAAAACCTCTTTTCCAGGCTTTTTCCAAGTCCGGTGCCTGGCTTTGAAGAAGCGTGTGGAGGTAAGGTTAATTAAAGAGAAGGAAGGTGGCCTACATGACCGGGATTAGCTAATAACACTCCTATTTTGGCCTGTTGTTGGCATCTAGTAGGGGAGGCTGACGTGAGCCTCAGCCCCAGGGCCTTGCCCAAGTCCTCGGCTCTGGGAGGCCAGGCAGGGGTGCCACGTGGAGCCGTCCCCTCCATTTCACATCTGGCGGTCACTGCCTTCAGTTCCTGGCCCCGCGAGGCTCGGTGGCTTGGGAGGTTCACGAGCTTCTGGTGTATGGATGCTCTTACCCTAGGTGTTTGAGAGCAGGAGTGCCCGCCTGAAAGCTCATCTATCCCCTCGTGTCGGCAACAGATTTGGGGATTAGGTAATGAACCTCGAGCTTGGCGTCTGGTCTGTTATCGCAGTTTGCCTTACATCCAGTGTCCCAAACAAGCCGTGCTGTTCAAACGCTCGTGGCATCGAGACAGACGCCGCTCCCGATGGATTTGTTGTACGTGGTGTAAGCACCAAGGAACTACAGCCATATGTTGCCACGGACACATTTCTGGTGGGAGCTGTGCCCCATCCGTGCGTTTTGAGGTGCTGCTGTCCGAATATTCTGCATTTATTCGGTGTGGTAGCACGTGGGCTGCTCGCCCAAAGCGCTGGGGGAGCGGGAGCAGGCCCAGGGTGTGCCGGGGGGCGGCCATCACGCTGGTCTTGGGTTTTTGATCTCCTCAGCTGCGAGAAGAGATCCTGAGGAGACTTGTTGTGGGTGTGCGGGGATGGAGGGGTACGGGGGGAAGGAGGGTACGGGGGGATGCAGATGGAGGCTGCGATGGAGGGGTATGAGGGGATGGAGGGGACAGGGGGGATGCAGAGAGGGGCAGTGGAGGCTGTGACAGGGAGATACAGGGGGATGAAGGGTACACGGGGGATGCAGGTCGGGGCTGTGGGGGCTGTGGGGGTGAGCTCCTGCCCTCGCTCTTTCCCCTCGCCCCCTCCTGCCCGCTGCCCCTCCGTGCCACATTTTCCACGCCGCGCATCCCCGGCTCCAGGGGGAAGGAGGAGGAGGAGAAGGAGGAGGTGGAGGAAGAGGAGGAGAAGGAGGAAGAGGAGGAGAGGGCCCGGGCGGGGCGGAGCGCCGGCGGAAGGATCCGGCCGGAGGGGCGGGGAGGAGCGCTGCGGCCGGAGGCTGAGCCCCCCCCCCCCGGAGGCCAGGGGAGGCCCGGCTCGCTTCGGCCTCCACCGGGAGGCTCCGCTCCCGCCCGGCAGCAGCGGGGCCGGGCCGGAACCGGGAGGAGGAGGAGGAGGAGGAAGAGGAGGAGGAGGAAGAGGAGGAGGCAGCGGCAGCAGCGGCAGCAGCAGCAGCAGCTCCTCTCGCAGCAGGACTTTGCCCCGCCGCGCCGTGCCCGAGGCAGGGCCGGGGCCTCCCCGCGGGTAGAGGCCACGAAGGGAGCCGAGCTCCCCGCCTCGGGCTGGGGGAGGCCGGGCCTCGACCCCCCCTTCGCATCTCCGCTTCTTTCCCCCCTCATCGCTCCGGCTCGGGACAAGCGGCGAGGCCGGGCATGGAGCCCCGGGCCTGAGGACGGGCGGCCGGCCGGCCGGACAGACAGACAGCCAGCCACACAGACAGCCGGACAGCGGCTCCCACCCGCCCGCCCCCCTCCCCTGAACGGGCGAGCCGGCGGGCGGGGGGGGGGACGGGACGGGACGGGGAACGGGGACATGGCACCCGGTTTCGTCTCGGCGACCCCAAGGACACCGGCAGCCGTCGGGAGATAAAAAGGGGGGGGAGAAGAAAAACCCTAAAAAAAAAAAAAAATCCCCCAAACCAGCGGCGGGGAGGGGGCACCCCGCGGGGAGGCGGCAGGGCCGGCGGCCTCCCCTGGGCTCAGCCCCCTGCACCCTGCCCTAGGACCACCGAGGATCTGCTCCCCTGAAGGTTTCCTCGCTCTGCAGACCCTTTTTCCCCCCCGCTTCCCATCTCTGGGGGCACCTAGGGGTACAGCTTTATTATTATTATTTTTTGGAATTTTTCCTGAAACAACCTCTCCCCCCCCCCCCCCCCTCCACTTCCGTGGTCTGGATATTCTGAGTGACTGCAAGAAGAGTTTGGGATTTTTTTCTTTTTTTTCTTTTTCCCTGCCCTTGAACTGAATTTTTCTCTGTGCATGCCTCTTCTGGAGCGAGGCTGGAGCCTGAACCTCGGTGCGCGTGGGGGGCCAAGCCTCGATAATATTCCTGCAATAAGAGTAAAATGTAAAGTGGATAATACGACTTCTTGCCAAAGGCTCCAATGAGTGGCACACAGTCCACAATCACGGACAGGTCAGTATGAAATAAGTTCTTTTTTAAGAAGTTTAGGCTCTGCCTTAGGGCTCGCATCCTCCGCGTTTTGACTTCGGTGACGGGATGAGAAAATCGGGATTAAATCATATTTCTGGGAATCGGAATCAGCACGTACGTGGGGCGGCCGACTGTCAAGGCGCCGGGGTTAACTTTGGAGAATTTCAAGTCCAACTGCTTTCACGCCTGCCAGGGCTTCTCGTTCCGCTCCCAGGCCAGCGCGGTGCTGGTAGGAAAACCCAGGGGAACCGCTCCTGCGCCAAGTAAAGCAGGAAAAGCAGCACGAGTTTAGGGTACGGCTGAAGCCTCGAGCTCAAAAGCTGGGTCGAGGACACGCTTGCTTCTCGGCAGGTCAAGCGCCGTAGCCTTGCACGGAGGTCACATCAGGTGAGGGCAGGAGGAGCAGTCGCCGAGCAGGAATGGTGCTGGTGGCTGCACGACCGTAGCAGCCAGATTTGTCCTGCCTAAGATACCTGCTCGGGCCTCTGGGCTCCTCTGCAGGTGCTGCCACGTGCATTTCGTTAGCAGGCTGGGATTCTTCTGCTCGGATGCTGCTGAGGCAGGTGAAAAAATGTATTTTATATGTTGAGGGGAAAAAAAAATCCAGTAGGAAACCCCTTAAGTGCTTTTGAGATGGAATTTTAAATAATATTTTTTTTTTTGGTGAGCAGGAAAAACAGCTTGTTTTGATGTTTGCAAGCAAACCCAGCTTCTCTTTTATTATGGATTTTATTGCGTTTTTCATTACTGTGCCTGTCTGGTAGTTAAGGTGCAAATGTGTGTGAGATGAAGGCCTCGCCTCTTGGGCCTTGCACGACCAACGCGAGCAGCTCTGGCACAGGAGGTGAAGCAGGGCAGGGACAGGGATGATGCCTCTGGGTGCCTGAGATCCCTCGGAGACCCCAGGTGTGGGCAGGAAAGAGCAGGCATAATTCACGTTTACACCTGGGCCTTTTTGCAGAGGTTGAGCAGCGCTCCCGGACAGCGAGGAGCCGCATCGAGCCGGTGTTTATTTCTGTGCTGTTCTCAGAGCAGCGAGACTTTGAGATGAACTGCGTAATATTTTTGTACCAGCAGAGGAGGTGAAGTTGTTGCTGCCTGGGGCTGCAGGGCTTCTTGCTGTTTCAGTTCGCTATTTTTTTTTTTTTTTCTGTTTGCGGTGTGTTTGTATGAACACTACAGATACTCTTGAGTTGCAGGACACTTTTCTGCATCAGGCGACACAGTGACAGTGAGAAGGAGGTGATGTTTCAGTGGGTTTGCAAGAATATTGTACTTAAGAGCGTGTATCTTAGGGCAGGTTGCAAGATATCCGAAGGAACAGCAGAATTTTCATACAAACAAGCGGTTGTGTTGCATGGGGGGGAAGCACGAGGACATGGAGTTGCATTTGCTTGTTAGTAAAAACAAAATATTTTCCATTATTGAATTGGAACAGCCAAATTAAAACTGTAGCAGAGACCAGAAAAAGAGAAAAGTCTGTTTTCTGTTGCGTTTGGTTGTGTGGAGTGCCTGTTTCTGTTCGGTGTCCCATTGGGGTTTTGGTTCAGGTGACTTTTAATGCCGAGGATTTTCTAATGCTCGCAGGATGGCGGGGACAGGCGTGGGTTCCCATTGTGCCCAGGAAACCTCCGTGTTGCCTCTTTAGGTCCCGCTCTCGGGCTTGGAATGCAAAGCAGGTGCAATATAAATAAACTCCAAGCTCCTGGTGTCACTAGATCCGCACGGCACAAGTCATCTGACGTGTTTAATTCTCTCCTTATTTACCGGTGACCTTCCTTGGTGCGATCGAGTTGGGGACTGCCTTAAAAACAAAACCCAAAACTCAGCTTGCACCTCTGCCAAATGGCATTAGGAATATAATGGGGCAGCAGGGGCCTGCACTTTTCTCCATACAAGCTTTACGGAGTTGCCTTTTGCATATGTAGAGCTGCTTAAGACAGCAAATACTTCCTTTTGTGGCCCGTCAGGTGAAAATGAAATGAAATCCCGCGTGTTTTGATAGCTCTCTGGCGTTCCCGATGTCCGGGTTGCGCTTGCCCTATCCCTCACGTGTCCTCTGTTGATGAGGTCGTGCAGGGCACTGAAGTCTGCAGAAATGAGAAGGAATTTGTAGGCATGGCCGTTTCTGGTGCTGCTCTACAGCCAGGATGATAAATGAGATTTTCATTAATTGGGAACTTTTTTTTTTTGTCTCATGGTGTTTTCTGCCTTTTCCTAGCAGATTTCAGTGTCTGCCCATCTGGCGCGGGCCCTTCCTGCTCAGCTTCTCCGCTTTTGGAGAAATATGCAAAGGGTGCTGGCAGAAAAAAAGGATTGTCTTATGAAGCAGTACTTAAGGTTTAGGAATACATACACAAGCAGAGGGTGGCCCAGGATAGCCGTGGTGTCCCGCGTGGCTTCTGGTGCTGCCGTGAGAGATGCAGACCCGCAGGCAGTGACATCTACTTCCCCTTCTTTCTTTCAGGATGTTCTTGTACTTTGTCAGCTGCTGCTTTTCATAACGCTGGTGCCCAGCGGACCATATCGCGCAGTTCATCTCCAGTCTTACTGCTCTGCCACTTCGTCTGTAAACATTCACACCCTCTCAATATACTCTTCTCCTAGCTCTCCTCTATTTCCTCGGAGGCCTCCTGGGGTGGCATTTGTCTCGCTTAACGTAGTAAGATTTTGGGGGGGCATCTGCACTTGAGCTGTTGGTCTAGGTTGCCTTCAGAGTTGAAGGAAAATGGGCACAGCGAGGGGACCTGGAGCAGGCAGGTGAGACCGAGTGCCTCCAGCTCTGGATGTAGGAGGGGGCTGCGCCCGTTAGCCTGCAAATTCACGTATTTTTGTCCTCGAGCTCCTTCCTAATTGCTCTCACCAGGCTGGGTCCTCGTTGCTGGATGCTGTCACAAGCTCCCAGCGTCGCCATTTGGGGAGGGGGACGCTTCCCGAAGTGCCCCCGCTGCCTCGCGGCAGAGCCGTGCGGCCGCCCTGGGCGTTGCTCTCTGCGTGGCAGGCGACACATGGCCGGCCGAGATAAGGCTTTTATTCTTTGCGAGGACGTACCGGGGCCGGGCTGAAACTCAGCCCTTCGCAGGCCCTGCTTGGCCGCTGAAGGATGATCGCAACTGGGCTGTATCCTGTTATGACACTAAAGAAACATTTGTGCGCGATTAATATTTTGTGCCTCGTAGTTAACTGTATTTTTCTTCCTGTAACCGTTCCAAGCGCGCTGCGGGGTGAAGCAACTGCACGGCTCCAGGACTCGGCCGAGGTTTCCCTCTGCTTGCTGGAGCCCTCCGAAAAAAGGGATGCGCTCGCTGCTCGCGGGGAGTCTTTTTGGGAGACCGCTTACCCTTCCTGTGCAGTTCCCATCGGAGGAGCTTTATTTATAACCCTGCTGTAGTTTCTGTTGCTACGATCGGAAAATAGGAGAGGTAGAATTTACACGTAATTATCCTTGAGAGGCTTTTAATTGCTGATTCGCTCCTCGCTTGGTACTAAAATAGGCCCTAATTGTTTCTTATCTGCTGAGATGCACTTTCGCTGTCTTTGGCTGTTTGTAAGTCCCCTGGTAATTGGGACTCCTTTAACCCCGTGGGGGGGGGAAGAAAGCTGGGTTTCTTCACCAGGGTAAGAGTAAGGACTTCAGAGAAAGTCGCACCTTGCTGTCACTGAGCAGCTAGGTGCTGTTACTCTGTGCTTTCCTAATTAGGAGAGTTTGTAAGATTATTTAGGGAAAGTGGGCTGCGGTGAAACATCCCTTTCTGTTGACTAAAATGCATCATTTTAGGGGTGAGTGTCCCTGCCCATGCAGGTTGCATTTAAATAATCTTTAAGGTCCCTCCCAACCCAAACCATTCTGTGATTCCCTGATAGTAGGCATCGCGGTAAATTTTCTTGTTTTCTCTCTGTTTCACTATGTTTGTAAATCGGTAGCTGACATCATCTGTGCGTAACCTCATTTTTTATTTATTTTTTTACTGAAGCTGTCAGAAGGGGCTGCTGTCTGTGATGTTTGCTACTGGCTCGGAGAGAAGCGAACGCTACCAGTTGGTGCTGCATAATTTATTAGGGTTTTTACTAGAGACAGAAGTTGAGGTGAGCTTGATTTTCTAGTTTTGAATAGAGCTGTGGGCGTCGTGATTATTTGGGTGGAGGCAGGAATGATATTTCATCTGTTAGCCCAATTGTATAATTCTCCCTGCACACAACTCCTATTATGGCATTTATTAGTGTTTCAAATGGATAGATGGGGAACCGGACCGAGGTGCGGGCTATTTCAATTCTAGACTTTGTAAAAATCGTGTCCAGGTCCGCAGGAGTCAGGGCGCGATTCGTTTAGCTGCAGCAGTACTTAGCAGAGCTAATTATGGAAAGCCTAGAGGGTATGGGGGATTGCAGGAAAAGCCCGGAGAAAGGGTTTGGTGGCAATCTGAGCTCTTCAGATAGACGTTGCGGCTGTCGTCCTTCTCTGGGCTGCCTCTGCCTCCCCGTTTCTTCCTGGGAAAAACATTTGCAGGTCGGAGTGCTTCAGGCTCGCTGTTTGCTTTGGTGATGTCTGCTGCTGGCCTGTGGAGATGCCTGGTAGGAAACGCGCACCTCGGAGCAGAAGTCACCTAGGGCTGGTGAGCTCGGCGGGTGTTGGTCTGTGCTCTTACAGCAAGCTTTGTAAACCTGCCCTCTGTGCTGCTGGTGAGCGTGGCCCATGCAGGATAAAAGTTTGTTGGTGCTTGGAAGGCTGTGCTCAGTGCTGCTGCTCCGTGTTTACTCTGAGCTATTATACATCGCATAGTAAAAATAGTGATTTAGGCGTTGAATTTAGGCATTGAATAGTATTCGGCAGCTCATCTCAAGGTGGTGTAGAACACGGATCACACCAGTACCAGTTACTTTATATATAACTATATCCCAAGACCTTTTGGGGTTATTTCCAGAAGCAGGTCTCAGTGAATTTGTGCTCTAAGTACTTCGTGTGAACGCCGTTTGCTGAGCATTTTCAGTGCCTGCTGCTGCTCCGATGCTTTCCCCAGAAGCTTTGGTGTATAACCGCTGGGATTTCTGCCACCAGCTCTTTTTCCCCCCCTAGTTCTGGGTGGCATCGCTTTCCTCTCAGGGGTTACAGCCTCCATCCCCCACCCTGGCCAGCAGCGTGGTTATGCAAAGTGTCTCAAAGAAGTAGTGTTTGCCTTGGTCTGGAGACTGAATTCTCCACTTAAACCTCTAGGTGGTCCTTCTGGGTCACCGGGGAAGTATGTTGGCTCTGCTGCTTGAAAGATAAGCTTAGGTTTTTGCTTTCGGGGCTTTAGCCTCCAGGTTTCTCACTTCATACCTCTTTCTGCCCCCTGGAAATTGTTGGTGGGAGGCTCAGTGACGCATCCCGTTTGTATTATCCCGGAGTTTGCGGACTGGGTGATCCAAGATGCAGGTAAAAATGCTCCCGGTAGCATTTGGAAGGCTGCACAAATACTCCTCTAAGCACTCTTCCTGCACTCGCTCTAGTCCTAATGTTTTACCTGCTTGGAGAAAACTAGATCTTGCTCTGGTAAGAGATACCAATAGCACTAAGAGAAAATAAACCTGAGTGCGTGCTTTCAGCTAGGTGATCCTGTGTTCTGTTCTACTCTGTGGCCCTGTTCTGGGTAATTACTGGGTGTAAAGAATAGAAATGTTAGTTCATGTCTCAGCTTGATTAAACCAAGGGTCAGGAGCCTGTATGTGGATAACGTCTCAACGTAAGGACAAGGGAAGGAGTAGCAGAGTTACTGGTTGAATGAAAAGGGACAAAAAAAACCTGCAAGAATGTACGAGGGATAAAGGCAGGATACCAAGACGTACGAAATAGGAACAACGCATTTAGAAAAAGGCAGGAAGAAACCAGGTTTACTTTTTTTTTTTTTTAATTAAAATAAATACATTAAAATGACAGGAAAAAGCAGTGTCCTTATTTTATGTTGAAATGTAAGCATAATTATAAATAGTATAAACAAAACAAACAATGTTCAGGCTGTGACATTCACAAATAGTCTCCTAACCGTCGCTTACGCTTTGTTATTCTTCTGCATCCTTTTCTTGAGTATTTTCAGTATTTTGTCTGTTTGACTTTTAAGACCAATGGGCAGGAACCCTTCCTTGCATAGCTGCACCGTTTAACGAAGTCTGGTAAGTAAGAAATGATGCTGTTTACATTTGTTGGCAAATGCTTAAAAATTATCTGCGGGGCTATTTTAAGCTTTGTTTTGACAACGCTGAAACTTGTGGGGCTCTGCGCTGCCAGTTGGGAAGGTACGTCGTGAAATCGCCCGGGCGCTGGAAAAGCAAATGAATGGTGTCGTTCCCGGGGCCGAATACGTGGACTGGAAAAGACCCGAAGGCGTAGCATGTGAGTTCCTGTACTCGAAATAATTCGGTTGTAATCCACCTGAATCGTTGTCACGTTGGTTACCCGGCTGCTGTCAAACGTCCTGCTGACGGTAGGCGCTGTCCTAGGAGCGCGCTTAGGTCTCGGTTTTTCAGCGGTTCGGAAAAACTGTCATTTTTAGGATGAGAGCTGCCCAAAAGATGGGCTGAGCTGCGTGAATTGACCAGAAGGGAATCTCTTGTTGGCTACAGTGAAGTTGCAGCGTTGATGTTAGGAACTTAGGGGAGCATCCCGGGGTATGGGAGGTCTGGGTTGCGTGCAGTTGGCACAAGAAATAGGGTTTCTGCCGGGGCAAGGCTTGAATCGGTTTGTCTGCTCCTGAGCTCTTGAAATACATATTAGAAGTCTTCAGAAGTGGTGGTGGAAACCTGTCTTTTTGTCCACGTACTGTTCCTCCTGGAAACTGTGAGCGGCGGCACAAATAATCCCGTTTACGTGAGAGGCTGCTTTGGCTTTTATTTGTAAACTGCGAGCCTCGGTTTTGTGGTATCGCAGGCAATCATGTTACCAAGAGCTCGGCTGCCTTCCCACCATGAACCAGTAACCTGCCAAGAGCCAGGTGCTCCTTGTGGAGTCCTGAGTGAGCTGCAGTGCCGGAAGAGCGTTGGGAGGCTTCGGTGGGACCTGAATTGACCTGCGCGAGCATTTCCCGGTCTGGAGGAAAAGACCCATCTGAATAAAGCACCAGTCTGATCCAGGAGAGGTACAGGATTCGGAGTCCACCCCTCCCATAAACATACAAGCTCCGACCTGCAAGCCTCCCTGAAGTATCTGATGGCTGCTTGCAAGCCTTTTTACCGTGTTATGATAGTGGCTGTTGGTGCAGCTCGTTGGCAGCACATCAGACGAGGCGGCTCCTCTCGGTGCTGCTGTGGCACGGAGGCACCATCGCCCGCCTCCGATGCGCCCAGCTGCGGGAGGGTATTCTGGTGAGCAGGGAGGGAGATTAAAGCCACCGGGAGAGTGTCGGGAAAAGGGGGAGCAGGAGGGAATCGAAAGAGAGCAGCTATAATGAGCGCGGAGAAAAAGGAAATAGGAAAAAGCTGCAGCGTAAGACATGAGAAAGTCAATAGGAAATGAGTGAGAGGGAGAGAAACGGGAGAGGTGGTGGCAGCGGCCAGATACGAGGGAGGTTTCCTGCCTGCCGCTGCCTCCTGAAGGCACACGCCAGCAGCAAAGGGCCAGGACCTGCTGCGTAAGGCAAAAAAAATGACAAACGGTGCCAGGGGCGCAGCCCTGCTGACTGCTGGGGAGGCCGGGAGGTGTTTGGTGCCTGCGTACCCCCCTGTTCCTCCAGGGGGGTACTGCCGTGCCTTCTGAAACTGCTCTGCTCGCAGTGACAGCAGTCCCCTGTGACAGTATTGGAGCCGTGCTGGTGGTAGTTAGTCTCGTTCTTTTGGTACGTGGCTCTCAAAGAGGAAAATAATGTGGTTTTCTGAGCTGTGCAGATAAGATAGCTCTTTCCACCCTCTGAAAAATTATTATGCACCGTCTGAAATGAGGTGATGACTTCAGCCAAAAGTAAGTTGCTGTTCTCAGATCTTAAAAGCGTGTTTTTCCGTGCTGATCCAGAGCATGTAGCCATCTGACCCGCCTTAGGCAGCGTCCTAGCAGCTTTGTGAAAGGCAGTCAGGAGCTGTAAAAGAGAGGAGAGGATGGGTTTGTACGACGTGAACTCCTTAAACGTGAAGGTGAAGGGGAATGACGGCTTGAGAGTGATACCTCTGTGTCGAGGACAGGAGTTCTTAGACAGCTTGGAGATCTCGCAGCGATGAACTGCAGCTCGCAAGTTGGCAATTTGTTCTCGCTGTATGTTGAGAGACACAAAATGATAGGTTGTGGTTTGCCCTGTGTAGTCCCTGTGGTTTCGGCAGCGGAAGTGGTTCGTGTGGGTGCAGATCGGATCTTAGCAAACCGACGAGCTTGATCGTTTTGGCTGGTGGAGGTGGAACGGGGATGCTGCAGAGAGAGCCATCCGCACGCGTGGGGTTTCCCTCGGTTCTGTCAAGGCCGTGCCGAAGTCCGCAGGGTGCTGGTAACGCGGACACCTTTGTCACGGGCTGCTTCTCCGCCCTCGAGATATGGAACCTTCACTGGGAAGGGAAATGTCTCGCGATAGTTTGGGGACGGACACGGGCTTGGGAAGAGGTTTGTTCTGCGTCTGGTCTGGTCGCTGCGGTGGCAGGTGCCGCGGTGTACCGGTGTAAGGATCCTCTCTCAGCAGCTGGTAAGTACGAAGCAGCCCTGCAGATAGCCCTGAGAAATCCCAGGTTTTACGCTCCGCAAAGTTCTGTGCAGTACTCAGCCCGCTTGCATTACGGGCGTCACTGTGAGAAGAAAAGCCTGGAATACTTTAGAAAAAAAAAAAGAAAAAGGAAAAAAAAATAGAGCAGGCATGCTCTTCTGTTCTTCCAGCGTGGAAAGATGGAGGAATGTTGGTGATAGCTTTAAACTCCGGAGTGTTGTTTGCTTTGGATGTTACCCAGTGCAACTTCAGCTGTACGTATTGCATAGCAAACCTTGACCTCCTCTCCCTTTTCCTTTTAGCAGGCTTATTATCAGGGTTTGCACTCGTCAGGGAGGCATTAACGGTGTTTTTTTGGTGTCTGCACCTGTTCACCTGCGCTTCTGCCTCCCCCTCTGTGGCTGGGGTATCGGCACGGCAGGCTCGGGCCAGGAAAACACTTCTTTCCTGGCGGCGTGCAGCGCTCCTGCCTGCTCGCCAGATAAACCAACGCTGCCTGGCGGGCGCCAGGCGGAGGGGAGAGTCGCTGGGTGCCGATCCAGCCTTGTTTTGACGGTCAGGAGCAGCCTTGCTGGAGGAGGCTGGCGCTCGCAGCCCTGCCCCTGGGTCACTCGCAGGCAGAAGCGGATAATTAAGCTCGGAGGGAGCTGAGGGGGAGAGGAAGCAGCCTTGCAACAGGTTTGAGTTTTGGGCTGTCTGCAAGCCTGAATGCTTTTGGCTGGAGTTCAGCCAGATGGAAAGGACCTGCCCCTTTCCCCCCCTCCTGTTTTTTTTTTTTTTTTGATCGTCGTGGCTGCTTCAGCGAGGCTGCCTGCTTCCTGCAAGGACAGGAACATCGCGCTGGCTCGGCGTGCTGGAATTCCTGCTCCATCTGCTGCTGCTGGCGGACGGGAAAATGGCTCCTCCGCATCCGTAAGGTGCTCCCGGCACGCTAACGGGTTTCGATCAGGTGGACCAGCGAGAGACTTCAGAAATTTGTGCGAGTTTAACGCACCAAAATGTGCTGCTTCCTGTAGCTTTACTGGGAAGTAGGAATATATTGTCCACTAAATGAGTGTTATGCTAGAGTGTGTGTAGGGATTTGGGGGTTCTCCCTCTGCCTTTCCTTCTCCCTCTCAGTGAAATATTTCTTAAAGCAAAACCGAAATTGGCCCCCAAAATCATATTCAACAGCTAGCTAAAGGGGAAAAAATAAGAAAGAGCATACAAATAATGTTTTAAAAAAAAGGGAGGGGAAAAGATTTGTAATCAGTTGCGAGGCCAGGCACAAAAGGGCTCTGGACACTTCACACAAGGACAGTCCTGCTCCTTGTTTATTTAAATCTGTCTGTGAAATCTCTTCACCTCAAAGCTGTATTCGGATCAGTTTGCCGTGGCAGTAAATTCGAAACACGCCGATCAGCTGTATGGCAATGAGAAGTCTGCTGAAGCATCAGGAACCCAAAATGGAAAGCCTGTTTCCTGTGGGATTTTAAGAAGTGCTTTCTCGGTGGTGCTAACGCTGGGAATGTTCTTGAATCGGCTGCTCGCTCGGAGGATCCGTGAGCGCTGCATCCTCCCTTTGTCTCCGTCACCTCTCCAGCAGGGGCCACGCTGGGTATCGCTGTCAGTCCGCATGGGTCTGGCAGGAATAACCCAGCTGGGGGGCAGCCCTTCGGCACCGGGGAGCACTTGGGCCGTCGCTGCGGCCCCAGGGTCTGCGTCTCAGCGGCAGCCAACCCAATTCGGTCGCATGATAACGCGCAGGGAGAAATGCCCGGTAGCAAATGAATTTCATCTTGTAAGGCTGCGCCCCTCCTCTGCTCTCCCCCTCCTCTCTCTCTTTTCCATCACGTGGAGATGTTTGCTTTAGATAAAGCACTTCTGTTGACATCCTAGTGCTTTCCGTGCCGCACCGGCGCTGGTTGCAGATATTCCATTTTGGAACCCTGGGCAGAAATCGCCTTACTGCAGGCGGTTCGAAAATTGGTATAAAATGTTATTTTCCTCCCCGAGGCAGTGCGCTGGGCGCTGATGTTCTGCGCGTGGCCCGCGCTTCGTTTTTACGTTCGCTGGTTTCTTGCACGTGTGGGATCCTGAATCACGGCAGCTGCGTGTTACGGTGCTGCACGACATTTCGTTTAATCCAGCGAGGGCGTTTGAGCGTGGGCGGCCGCTGATGGGTAGCGAACGTGTTCAGCTAATAGTGGGAATCGGAGAGGGAGGTCTGTGTATCGGCATTTAGAGCATGCTTTGATCCAGCGCTGAGGGAGCTGCGGTTTCTTGTAAGCGTGGATGACTCTCAGCCGTGGCTGGTAGGACGGACGAGCGTTTTCAGGTTTCTGTAGGTAAGGTGCCTGCGGTCTCTGCTGAAATGGAAGTGCTAATTCCGTACGTTTGATCAAATGCTCTCTGAGAACTAACTGCAGTTGTTGTGTTAAGATTTGCTCGGCTGTAGAGCTGTTCTCCCTCCAGAGGTCGAAGCAGGAAGTCTGCGCGGCGGCAGCAGTGCCCAGCTGGTGAGCAAGGATGAAGGAATTCGGATGAATCACCTCCCAGGCCCCATTAAGGTGTAGTCCTGCCTCGGCGAGGAAACGCATCGCCGTAATTACACCGGTGTAACGAGCTCCGTGAGTGCTCCGGCTTTGGGCTTGGAAAAGAAAACTCTTGTAATTACGATGGTAAAACTTTTGTTGAGATCCCAAACCTTCATTTTCTTCCTGACCCCTTGCGTGGCTCCGGTGGCGCGCTGTAGGCACGATGCTCTGCTCTGCCGGGGAGCTGGAGGGCCCTGGAAAAGGCTGCTCATTATGCACTGGCTTCAGGGCAAAGAAGAAATCGTCAATAGGACGGACTCTGAAATAAAATTAGTTCTGGGGGAGCTAGAGCAAACTGGGATTTGGCTCATAGACAACGTCTGGAAATACCGCAAACTCGAAACATCAGTGCTTGTGCTTCCCTTGTCGTGCTGAAGCAGTGGGAGAATGAACGTAGGTTGTAGTGCGTTGAGGAAATGGATCTCTGCGTTTTCAGAGTCTGGGGCTGTGAATACAGGTATTGCTGCCTCGCGTCTTCTTTTTTCCCTCCTTTCAGAATTTGGAAACATGAGGCTACAAATGGGGAATACAGGAGTGAGAAAGCAGTGCTGACTGTCACTTACGGGATTGAAATTGTGGTTCATATCCGGAAATTTTGTTTGTAGTGTCATATAAAGCTGGGGAGAGATGAAATCTGCAGAGATTTGAGAAGGATCTGCGGAGATCCTGGGAAAGAATGAGTCAAGCTCTTTTTTCTTTTCCTGGTTCTCGGTATGTAGTGAGCAGTTGGTAGAATTTATTAGGCCTCAAAGTATTTATTACTGAAGACTTCCTGCTCTAGAGCATTCCATAACAAGGTATTATCAATGCTAAAACCGTGTTATTGGTCTTGTTTTTTATCTCTTTAGATTATAACACAATTTTAGCAACTATGTTCAGCAGCTTGCTGTGAATGAAGTAGACTTTGTCTCAGAAAATGGAACGTCCCTGTTCTCATTTTTCTCTCTTTTGAAAATGTGAGCTATACAATAACTGCTTGTCTCCCTCTTTGATTTAGTATGCTGCTTTGGCATTGATTCACGTTTGAATTTAGTGACTGGCTTAAATTTTGTATTTTGGAGCTGTTTTCCCCCCCGCTATTGCAGGCTGACTGAAATCAGTTGAACTGACTTCAAAGGCAGGATAAGCAAAAATTTGTTTTTATATGGGCTGTTTCAAAATCTTTAATGGCTTCTAAAATTGCTCATGGTAAAAAAAATAAGGAAGGAAACAGTGTGACCTTTAAACGAAGCTCCATATATCCCATTTTCCTATGCCAGAAGTCAGCCCAGACAATGAGAGATTGAAAGAATTAGGGTTCGTGTTCATAAAGGGTCTTTCGCTTTTTGCTTTTGCAGATAGGTATTTTTTTTATTTGCATCGCAGATTGAACAGACTTTACAGCCGCCTTTTAATCAGTTTCTGTGTTTGAGCCAAAACTTTCTTCCTTTAATTACTATCTGTTGGAAATGGAGTAGCAGTTGTGTGTCACGGCAGAAAATTGTGGGTCCTAAGAGTAATACCTCTTACTACTAAATGCTTACGCTTGACAATAGTGCTTAGAGTTGTGATTTCAGTGTTTTCTTAAAAAAAATATTTTTTAGCACTGCTTTTTGCCGAGGATTAATGCAGCTGTACGTTAAAAAGAGACAGATGTGGTTCAGTCTTGCAGCGATTGACTCCGTAAAGCAGGTTGTCCCTCTAATCCCGACGTGTGCCGATCGCTGCCGCTGGTCATCAGCTGCAGCCCGGGACGTGGGTTTTGTTCCGAGCAGAGCCGGAGGATTTGTGCACCGATACACTCGTGGGGTCACATCTTGAGTAATAAATTGGGAGCTGTTGTATTTTATCCTCCACGCCTACTTCTGTGCTTTTCCACCCCACTGAGTTTATCCGGTTTTCCAGTACCTAAATCATCCTTGCTCGTATCTTTGTGGATAGTTCTCCTCCGGAGCTTGTCTTACGTGTGATTTCATCCCCTCATTTCCTTTCAGACAGCTTTCAGTTTGAATTTTTCCTGGTGGATGTTACAGTTTCACGTAGTAGGTGGTGAACCTGTGGCCGCTGCTGTGCTTAGAAAGCAGAGGGCACTTGCTAGGGGTTCTCACCTGGTGTCCAGGATCCTAAAAGCTTTCGGGTACCTTGTGCCAAACTACTCTAAAACCTGGAAATCTGCAGGTCTTTTAGTTTATTTGGCCATTGCTAGCGCTCAGTCCGGCTTTCTGTCCCAATACATCGTATGCACCAAGTGTCTGCGGCTTGTTCTCTGCTCCTTGGAGTGCCACACAAGCATCTCTTACTTGATCTATAAAAAAAAATCAAATAAATTTACAGATTTAAGGTGGAATGGTTGGTCAGAGTCTGGGTAGTATTTATCCTTCAGCGATTGTCAATCTGCTCTTCTACTGCAGAAATAATTTCCTGTTTCTCTACCTCAGTTTCCTATTTTTCAAACGAAGTTGAAGTAATTTAGGGCATGCTCCTAAGGAGCTGAAATAATGGAAGGTATGTCTATGTGAAGCAGCGTCTTTGTTTGTAAAATTGTTATTTTTACTGATGTAAGCTCTCCTTAAATTGTCTGCTCGGAAAGAGGGCTGAGGGGTCAGCACCCAGCCCACGGGGACAGGTGGGGGAAGGCCGAGATGGGTCTGGAGCAAAGCTCAAGTGTGCGCGACTTGAAAATAAGGCAGCAGGCGTGGAAAAGGTGTGGTTTCAGTACCCAGAGTGACGAGGAAGAAGTGTCGTGGTGTGTGAGGGATAACAGTTCTGACCCTTTTATAACAAAAATAAGAAGTCCAGTGTGCAGCTACTAAATAAAATGGATTAGCACCGAGTAAACGTTGGTCTTGCTTTCCACTGCTAAAGTGAAGTTCACTGGCTCTGATCTCTCCGCAGCTTTTTGGTAGGTATTTGCATGCTGAAGAGTGGCCTGCTATTTTTGTGCTTGGAAACACACAGATGTTTCTCAGTTACGTCCAGAAGGTGCGGGCGATCTAGTGGGCTTCGTGCTCTTGCTGGTGTCTTGCTGAAATAGGTGAGCTTTCCTGCAGATCTTCTTTGCCTGTGCTCTTAGATTTATTCTCTTAAAAAAAACCCCAACCCTGTGCTAACTAGGCTTTTGCAAGTTCCTGTTTATTTAAGATGAGGGGATATCTTCTGTTGCTTTATATAAAAGATAGGAAAAATCAACATCCTGAGCCCATCGGCTGAAAGGGAGAAGAGGAGGGTCAGCGCTCGTAGCGCACGGCTCCGTACCGTGTTCAGACGCCCTGGTGGGGCAGCTGGACAACCCTGCTGCCCGTCATTTATGATCCCGGGGGCTAAGGAAGTGTAATATCGAGATTTCTGCACGTTGATGTGATGTGCTATGATCCTAGGGGCTCGTCGATGCGAAATGCACGTCTGTCTGCCCTGTATCCTGATGGCGTTTGGGCTAAATCCGTTCTCAGGACCAGATCTCTTCATCCTCTCTGAGCTCCTCGTAACCAGTGAGAGGTTTGGCCCCCCGATGCTCAGCCCTCGGGGGTTGAGGCGTTGCGTTTCGCGGTGCGCGCTCCTCCCGTGGTGGCAGCGATGAGATGCGGAGCTCTTGCTGCTGCTGCACGGATGCTGCGTGCAGGGGCGTGGAGCCCGTCCCTCGGGGACCACTTCGCTTCCGCCGTAGGGAGCTCTGGGAGGCCGCTCTTTTCCCATGCCTGGCTCCTCATTGGGGTAAAGGTCCGTGAATTCCGCGTAAATATTTACCATATCCCATCCTAGCCAGCTGAGAGCCGCTAGCGCTGTTATTTAGCGACAAGAAGAGCTTTGCTTATTTGGCTTGCGGGGCGTGCGGTCTGTGCATGGGCGAGAAGCGATGGGTTCCCTACTCAAAGGAGTGCGAGGGAGGGAGCGGGGGGCAAAGCCGTAGTTACTCCACACAGAATGGCACGACAGAGGGAGGAAACGGCGGGGAAGCTAACCCTGAAATACAAAGGCTTGTAACTTGCAGTGCGATGTTTTAGAAGCACTTAAAAATAATTTTTCTAGCTTAATGTTTTATTGCATTGGCTAAACGAGGCGCATCTGCTAATTCTTTCACTGTCGTGCCTCCGTTCATAGGAGGTGTTTGTTTAAAGTGGTGGTATTCCATTTCCAGTCCAAGCCGTATCTTAGCTGTCTCTAATTTCTTCTAAAAACCTGGTTGTGCCAGACGGTCTTCCTAGCTTTTTTGGTCAAAGATTTATTTATTTTTTTCCAAATTGTTTTCTTCTTATGTCCTGTGGCTGAGAGAGTACGGCGGGAAGGAAATCTGGGAAATCAGAGTAGGAAGCAAGATAGAAGCTTCCATTCCTGAACCTTTCTTGTTTTTACATTGTTTCCTGGCAGCTGCATCGGTTTGGACTTGAAAGGAATGCATTGTGTTGCTTTTTCTCAGAATCCGTAGATAAAATATAAATCAAAATTAATACTGCGAAATTATAAGCTTGTTATGTACCGAAGCCAAAACCTGCAGCCAACAGCTGAGCCTTGCGTCACGGGGCTGTGTGGTTCCGCAGCGATGGTGCTGGATGATAATCCCGGGTAAAAATCAGTTGTTCCCGTGCCCATCCCTGTTGTGAGCGAGTAGAGAACTTTGTCTCAAGCGGTGATGTGTGCCACGTTTGTGGGATTTTGATCCCGGACATAATATGCTACAAAAGATGACGGCTGGTGCTTCAGAAAGCAATGTTCTTCCAGAAATTGGGTATTCCAGGAAAGGAGCAGGCTCTGGGCTGGCTCTGTTCGCTTACACCGGCCTCCTCTGCGCTGGTTTTGCAGCGAGAAGGAAACCTCAGAGCAAGAAGCGAACAAATGTGCTGGGAGGCTCAGGAGTTAGAAGTTCATTCTTGTAATAGTTTTCCAAAAATGTTGCTGCTGTGTCCTGGGCTTAAATCCCTCTTCTGCTCGATACTGGTGGTACGTTGAGATTTCGCTTAGTATCTTCACGGTATTTATGACTTCCTTGCGATTCAGAGAAGGCTGCAGGATCCATTCCTGAAGCTTTTAACACTGTTTCCCGGCACAAATGCGTTTTTTCCCCAAGTGTTTATGGCAGTAAGAGACTTTTTCTGTTCAAGGGGTCTGAACATGTCCCCTCCGAGGTAAAGGCATAGCAGAGCTCTGCGGTGTGCTCGTCTCGTATGCCTCCCTTTGCTCGCTGGCCTGAGGGGTTGCAAACCAAAGGCTTTGCCTGCAAATCTGAAAAAGCAAGCCCCCTTTGAGTTTGCAGGGATGTAACAAATAATACTCTACGGTGTTATACCTGTTTGTTCTTAAGATTGTAAAGCAGCTTAAGAATCTTAGCCCGGTGGCGTTTTGCTCTTGTATGGCAGGGAAACTGAGGCACGCAGCCGTGAAGTGTGGGTTCGTGGAGGGGAGTAGAGCTGGGAACAGGGACCTGGTTCCGCCCATCCGTCCCAGGCTCTGCTTGTTGGAGGGGACAGCAAATGAACGAGCTGCTCTGAGCAGTGAAGGAAGGGGAAAATCTGCGTTTCAAGCAAAATACAATTTACTGAAGTCAGGTGAATCCGCCCGCTCACGGTGTTTCGTCAGTGCTTCATTTACCGATGAGCTTTAGGGACGGAAAACAGGGTATCATTCATTTTAAAATGTAAACCAGCTTTCAAAATCTCTGCTCTGATACTCTCTTAATGTCTTAGCAGTGGCTTTTTGTGCACGTGATTCTCGCTCAGGCATGAGTAAAGTGGCTACGAAGCTCTGCCCTGGGATTTGCAACGATTTTCCCCTCACTTCCTTAAGGCTTTGTGATTCCCTGTTTGCTTAAAAAAGGCACTGGCTGTTTTTTTCCGTGCTTTAGGTCAGATACCAGGAGTGTTAAGGAAGAGGTGCTAGCCAGCGAGTAGCTGAGCAGCTGGCTACTCACTGCGGTTTTGCGTTTTTCTTTCCTCCAGTTACCATTTTCTTTTTGAGAGCTGGCGTTTTCTCGTCCGATTCGTGAAATTCCTGGAAAATGAAGAGCTGAGCAAATCTTTCAGACTAAGAACCGACTAAATACAGCTTACGATTCTTTAGAAAATGATAATGCACGCCACAGGGAAGATGGAAGCATGGAAAATACAAGCTCAGGCTGGGAAATTACGGCATGTTTAGAACCGTGGAGCAGATAGGGGTAGGAGCTGATTTCTTTGGCTTCCTGTCTGCTGTGTAATTGTAGCCTTGGTGCAGTTGTGGCTTTGAGGTTATATTTGGTACCGGCACACATTGGACTGGGCAG
Organism: Anser brachyrhynchus; assembly: GCF_964034855.1. Lineage (NCBI taxonomy): Eukaryota > Metazoa > Chordata > Aves > Anseriformes > Anatidae > Anser > Anser brachyrhynchus. The sequence continues at coordinate 3,322,806 of NC_137718.1, forward strand.
CACACAAGTTACGGTGAGTGTACTCTGTAATATAAAAAATAAATCCCGAGTGCAGAAGAAAGGAACTCTTTATTAATATATGAAGCGATTTATGCAGATTCATCTCTTTAATAGCCCCCGTGATTTGAGGAAGACGTGGGGCTGAATTAGGGATGGCAATTCAAACCCCCCTCCCCCAGATATCGCAGTCGAATGAGGTGGTTTACGGCAAAGGCTGAAATAGAAATGGTGCTTTTTCCCCTCTCGTCCCGCTGCATGCGGCGGCTTGGCTGCTCGCTGATGGAGTGCCAGGCATCGCAGCGCCTGGGGCATGGCTGGAGCCCTGGGAAGATTTACATTAATCAAACACAAACAGACAGCGTAGCGTGAAGAAATTTCTTTCCCGCTAGCGGCGCTCACAAACTTAATTAGGTTATTGGGGCAGAAAAAGAAAACAGCCCCTTCACCCCCCGGTCCTTCTTCCCCAGGGCTGGAGCAGCCTTGGAGCTGTACGAGCTCGCTGCCCCCCCTGCTCTGACCTCCTGGTTCCCTTCCCGGGATGACAGAAAGAGGCGTGCTTTCATTCTCCCCCTCTTTCCTGCCCTCCTCTCTCCCAAAACAATACCGGGGCTCTGTTTTCCTGCGGCTGTGTGCCTTACAGGTGCCACGCCGGAGACGGGCGTTTGGAAAACGCCCGCAAACAGACGGCGTTAGGTGGCACGGCGCGACCCCGCGGGAGGCTGCGAGGATCCGAGGAAAAATCCGGCTGCAAGAATCCAAGCCTTTTGCTCACGTGCCTCACGTGATGCGGTTGCTTTGATCAGGGATCTGATTAAAAAAGAAAAACCCGTAATATTTATGCGCGTGAATGCGTAGGTACACGCGTGGAACACGTCTAGGGGTACTGCACACACGTACGTGCCTTGCAGGTAGGTGTTGCTCTGTCCTCTGGGAGCTCCGGGAATGCAAAATGGTCAAATCCCGGCTCCCTGCTGGCTGCGCCGCCTGGACGCTGCTCCGCGGAGGAGGTGGGAGAGGAGAGGTGGAGTTTGGTCCCATCCCTCGAGTGGACGGCCGGGCAGATGCCTCCCGGGGAGGCTGGAGAAAAAGAAAATCGGCTTCGCAGGGGTGGTGTGAGCTCCTGGAGGGGCTCGGTCTCGGCGTGCTCCCCCTGGGAATGGGCCTGTGGGATCTCCCTGCTCAGCTGTGTCTGGTGAACCAGGTAATAGCTGAGAGGCTTTGTTCCTTTTCTGCGCTCCGTGAATATGCTGAAAGATGAGAAAATAGCTGCCTTGAATGCAGAGGAGAGGGGAAGAATTTTTCTTTCAGTATCTGTCGGAAAAAGGAGGGTGGGAAGGTTTAGGTTTTTCTCTCGCAGGGCTTTTCTTTTTTTTCCTCTTTCCATTCTTTTTAATGGCTGCTGCGTGAACCTTAGTTACTCTTTTGTGTTTCCATTGTAAAAATGGCCAATTAAATATGATCGTTGGGAAAATCTGCCTCGGCGTCTCAGCTGAAGAACAAAGCTTTTGACAGCTAGGAAAGAAGCCTTGGGTGTAGATGCGGGCAGCGGTACCTTCCTTCCAGTTCCCCGTGCTGCATTACGTGCCAGCCCTCGCGCACGCTTAGCAGCGCCTTCTCACCAGCTTCTGCAGGCTCAGTGACGGTGATGCGATAAGCTGATAGCTGATGCATGTTGATATTAAATACCAAGAAACTCAAGAAACCATCTTTGAGGTGTGTTTTTTTTTTTCCCTGAAAACAGCTTTCTCTGAAATTTTCCTTTTTTTCTTGGATTTCGTTGTATAGCGTTTAAAAAAATGAAGCAACCTGCATCGGTGGAGGATCTCCAAAGCGCTGCTCGGGGCAGTGCTGCTGGCGCGGGGTTGAGACAGCGCTCACGCAGCGACGGCCGCTGGAGCCTTCTCGCCGCTAGCCGTAGCTCCTGCTGATGCAGGGCATGGAGATTTGATGTAAAAGGGCTTGGCGCGTGCTAATCACTGCTAGGGCTTCTGTTACATGTAGTGTGTGTACGTTTATATATATATTTATTATATATTTATTATTTTTTGAGTGGGTGTGCTGTAAGGTGGATAGATGCTCGCTCCCCAGGAAGGCAGTAGCGCGGGTGGCTCGGCCGCCAAGAGGAGACTCGGAAACCCCGAGGGACAAATCCCGAGGGACAACCCGTAGGTATTGCCACTGGGGCTGTCCCCGTGGCGCGGTGCCCGCGGGGAGGAGGCAGCGAGACCTGGTGGCACGGCAGGGGGTGGGGAAAGAGCTTCCAACCGATCCCGAGACGTCCCACAGCCCGATTATCTCTGCACCGCTGCCACGTCTCGAGGGATTTCGCTGCCATCACCTCCCGACAGCCGGTAGGTTTCCTACGTAGATGATTTTTTTTTCCTTTCTTAAAGCTTTATTTTAAGAGAACCAAGAGGCAAACGCTCACACAAACACGTTCGGAGACCTATTAATAGCCGTGTGTTTGACTCATGTTGTTCTCAGGGTCTTGAGCCATTTTACAAGCGGCGTGGCTTCGCTACTGTTTTTTTTTTCCTGTTGTTCCTTCCATTTTATAGTAGAAGAAACAGGGCTTGATATTACTGTGAAATCCTAATCCTGTCTGCTGCTCCAGCCCTTTACGGTTGGTCATTTTGCATTTATCCTGGAACTTAGATGAAGGGGAGGCTGAAATGCTGGGAGGAAAGCTGGCCGTGAATGTCGGTGTGAATTTTTTCACTTTTCACGCAGTGTATCCCGAATCAGTCTGATTGCCTTGTGCTTTATGGGTGAGACCTGCGTTTCAGGGGAAGAGGAAGTAATGGGTCTGTGTATCACAGACGTTGCTTTGTTTTTCTTAGGCAATGCAAATAAGATAGCTGTAACTTCAGTGTATAGCTTAGCTAACGTCTTTGCAGCTCAGTTGACATCACGCACTTTCTTTTTTGTAAATTCTGACGAACTGACATATGCTGTTGAGAAATCGTCCATGGATACTTCTAAAATCAGAGCTCATACTAAGAGAGAAACCCTCTTTGGAAGTGCTGAAGCAGATAAAGTGAAATACTCAATTAGCTGCAAATTCTTAATTTAGTCTCAGGTAGTTTAGACTCGTGATGTCACGCTAATGTTGTTGCCCTTGGTGTTTGCATCTGCCTTAGTAAAACTTCACCAGGGGAATTAGCTACGTTAGAAGCTGAAAGGCTAAGAGCTAATAATCCACTGTACAGGTTAAGCAACAAAGTGGTAACGATTTCTTGCTCCTCTCTCTGCTACAGCATTTGTTTGTAATATAGTGTGTGTATCCAATTTTTCCTTGGTGTAAATTAGGCCACTGGGAGCACTTTGCCTTTGGGTAGTTTAAGATGTATTAGCCGTAAATTAGTTTATTGCAGCTGGCAAATATTTAGAAGCTTTGCAAAGGTCGTAAGGGTGAGCCTTGCCTGCACATCCTATGCAGGATGGGCGTAGTTTGACCAAAGGTTCGCGACTGGGTGGGAGAAGCAAAGGCAGGGCCGAAACTGCTTCTTGGTTGAGTGTCTGCTCAGCTCTGAGCTGATAAATTCCTCCTCCTGATGAGCCGGCAGGTCTTGGGTCTGGAGTGTTGGCGTTAGGTTTCTGGAGCGGCTGATGCACATTAACCTTTAAAGCAAGCTGCCAAGAGAATCTGAGGTAAATCTAAATTAAGGCAAGGTGCTCTTCTTGGAGCTGCTGTTGGCCGTGCTGACCACATTTGTTATGGGGGTAACATGACATTTTGTGCAGTGGGTCGGGCAAACTATCCTGATTCTTTTTAAATACATAAATGCATCAGTGAGGATGTAGCTGATGTACGTACTGCTGCTAATGTTTCCAAATTACGGTGAAATCTGTATCGAGATCAATCTGCAGCGAGCTGGTGTTGAGTCAGATAGGAGCTCGCAGTGCCAAGGAGCAGGAGGACCTAACCTCGTTGGTTCTTTTTTAAAACAGCTCATGAAAGGCATGTTGGAGGAGAGTAAATATGTCTTAGTGTGATGTTAAATACCCATAAATTTAAAAAAAAAATGGAGACAGATGGTTTGTCTCTGAAAGCTACGGAGGGAGAAAAGCCCGCTCACCTCTTTGAGTCTAGGCTAAAAGCTGGGTTGCAAGGGCTTACCCTGTCCTGCATCCCCTGATAGTTATGTCAGGTCTCTTTCAGCAGGAGCAAGGCTTCTAATTCTGAATTTCTGCAGTTACTGGAGAACGGACCCCATTTCTTACCGGTATCTAGAACCCGGGATGCGCGTGGGTCTAACAGGCTGTGGAGGTGCGGCGTTCCCGTGCCAGGCGCTGTGCTCACTTACCAGAAATGTGAACTCTGGGCCAAATATTCAAATGTGGCTCTGAACCTTGTACATATATTTGCAAAACTTAAAGCTGGGTAATTGGAATTAGCGTTACGGTCTTTTTGAAAGCTACGTTTCCAGTTGCATTGCGTGCGCTGTTTTTTCTCCTCCCTTTCTAATTGCTGTCTTTCGCTGTTTTTTAAGACCTGCTTCCACACACCAGCCGTGTTGCTGCTTCCCAACGACCACAGGCGAGGCACGGCATTAATAAGGAGCTCGGCTGGGTGCCTAATGACATGCAAAAAGCGCTGGGGCAGCGTGAGGAGCCATCTCCGAGCCCTTCTGCGTGCGCTGGGTGACAGCAAATCCCATGGCACTCGCTGGCTTCGGGTTCCTATGGTCGGTTTAGGGAAATGAAAAGGTCTGCCGCAGCGCCCCGGTTCCTTTGTGCCTTGCTTTGATTTTCGCGTGCATCTAACTAGAAAGCTTCTCCAGACTCCGTGTAGGAGGAGCGGTTGCAGGGAGGCGGGGAGCGGGGCTGCTTCCATTGAGCCAGCTCTGTATTGCAATTATTGGCAGGCAAAGCAAACATTTCATTTCCCCGTAATTAGCTACAGTTTACGGAGGCAGGTTAATTTGGACCGCCACGCCCTGTCTGCGCAACAATCCCTCTTGCTTTATGCGATTCTTCCAGAGTGGGGAGCAGGCTGTGGGCAAAAGGGGTTTTTTAAGTGATTTTCAGAAAAGAAAATTGGGGAAAAAATCAGAGCACCCATGTTCTGCGCTATTTTTCCCTCCTCAAAGAGCTGAAGCTCAGGTTGCTAAGATGATATCAAAATGGGGAGAAAAGGGCAATTTTGGAGCTCCTGCTATATTGTCACGCTGTGTTTATCTCAGCTGCTTTTCCTTATTTCAGCTGCTTTTCCTTCCTTCAGGGAAGCTTGAGCTCTCTGTGCCTGGGAATATTTGTCTATAGCCTACTTAAAAATAAATAAGCAAGAAAAGTGGGTCATAACTTCTGAAATCACAAGGCTTGACCTTTCTACTGTACTTGGTCAATGCTGCTACATGGGTAATGCAAGAAAAATTTGCAGCAAATGAATGAAGAAATCGGGGGCATTTCTTCTTTGCAGAGCACTGGATTTTTGTTTAATTTTTTATGACATTTTCTGAAGGTCTTTTAGAAGATGTTGGGCTTTTTTTAAAAAGGTTTTCTTAATGTTTAATTCATTTATTTATTTATTTCCTTTCAAAGATGTGAATCTTGCTTTCCCAGTGGTGGAAACTGACTGAATTAGGAACTCGTAGCCAGCCAGATTGGGAAACCAGCAGAAAATCACCCATGATTTGGCCACCTCTGTTCTCCATCAGTTTCTGAGCCGTGTTTCGAGGGCAAACCTCATCCCCACTGCTTGAATCTTGCTTCTAAGCTGCACCCGAAGGCAGCACGGGGGGCACACGAGCCACTTGGTTTATTTATGCTCTCTTCCACTGCCCCCCTCCCCAGCTCCGGTTTGTTTGTCTGCTCCTACCCAGTCGTAGAGGCAGGAAACAATAGGTGGCCTTGTTGGAAGGCTGGAGCTTCGGGCCCCGAGATGGAAAGCTGATGCTTCCGAGCCTTGGAAGTCGGTCAGGAGCGGCAGAACAGTGCCGGCTGCTGAAAATGTCTCTGTCCCCTCCCCTTTGTAGAGTTTCTGAGGGGACTGAGAGTTCTCGCAGGGTCCTGGCTTGAGCAGCAGAGCAGCACAAAGGCCACATTGAGAATAGCTGCTGGGGAAGCCCTCCTTCCTTGCCGGCCCCGTAAATGCAGTTCTTTCTCCATGAAAAGCCCTGACATCAGCTCTTGGAAAAATCCAAGTGCTTGTGTCATGGAAAATAGCTGAGGCACTTGCTTGGGCTGGGACTGAATGACCGGACTGTGGATGAAACTCCTCTGGAGATGCTTTTCTTCTGCCCCTTCCAAACGCTCCTGTTCATAGAGAAATAGAAACCCTTCCCTCCTGGAAGTGGGACAGCAAAAGGGTGCGTAGGAAAGAACTACCATGGGCTACGGGAGACTTGGAGGGCACTGCTTGCCTTTTTTATTTATCTATTTAACATACACTACTGGAAGCTCCTTTCAGAGCTGAATGGATCTAACTGCAAAGTCATATTTCCAGGAGGGAACAATGCTGATTTAGGTGGGCAGTACCACCTGCATCATCAGGAAATTCCACGCACCTCCTTGTATGGAGGCAGCATCTCCATGTTTCTGCCATACATTTTATGAAGAAGACTTATCTTTGCATTCTGTTTTTCTTTCACCTTTTAAAAAGCTTCAAGTTTTCCTCTTGCTCCCTTCTGCTCGCTGCTTCTCTCCACCCGTCTTGAAGAAACCATCACCCAACGTAAAGGTCTCGTTGGATAACTGTGAGAATGAAGGCTTCCCAAAATACACGTGGTGCTAGAGTGCAGCAACACTCCTCTGTCCAACACTGCTGCGTGTGTGTGTATACATACGTGGATTTTAAAGCTCTCAGAGGACCTGTCCCTGTGACGGAAAGGTGCTGGCACTAGCACTGCTGGACTGCTCTTTCCCTATAGAAATACCTTCCTTTAGAGCCCTGACCTTCTCTTCTTAGGCCATCAGAAACCTGCTGGCTTTCCAGACTTGCAAAAAAAGCATCATTTTTCCCCTCAATTTTTAACAGAATTGATCTTGATCTCATTTAAATGCTAAACTCAGCACTTCTGGTTGCCACAGCAGTGGTCTCTTGCATTGATCCACCAAGAAGCACGTTGATGGGCCGTGTGGGCTACTCCGTATCTTCCAGCCTAAAAGGAAAACTAAATAGCGCATTCTAGTTGTGTGTAGAAACACTGGTGGGCCAGAAGAACAAAATACAGCATTGACCAGGATGGAGGCATTTGCTGATGCTTTCTTAGGGCCAATCCAAGCTGCTGGGAACGTTGAGAAGATGGAGAGCTGTGGGGTCAGCCCAAGAAGATAAGAGCTTTAGGGGCTCTCAGGCCACTGCTTTATGGTTCCTGGGTTCCTTCTGCGAAGGCAGAACTAAGCCTGCTGGCAAAGCTGTCAGTAATCTAAAGCTAATAATGCCACGAACGATTCTTCCATGAGTCATTGCGTCAGCTGTGGTTGTTGCCTTGGACTCCTACAAAAATAACATGAAAACTTTTATTGCTCAGCTCGGTTTCGCCTCCTTGTGCACTTGCTACGGTTTTAGGCTCCATACGTTGGCTCTGGGTGGTCCTGGGAATCCGTTTGGTTTCCTCCTTCACTGGGCTTTTTCGCTACACCTTGTGTTGTGCTCTGTTGTCACCAGTCTGCAGTTGTTGTTGTGTTTTTTGTTTTTTTTTGAGGAAGAAAACTGGTTTCCTGTGCTTATGTCCTTTGATATGGGGAAGAGATGATGGTGCACAAAGCTGCTCCGTAAGTGGGTTAATGCCGGGGTAAACAGACGCGGTGTGTTGAATCGGTGGTGTCCACAGAATAGCTGCTGTGGTTGCAGCTGCACTTTGTGGGCAGTGCAGGGAAATGGCAGACTTGTGTCTGCGTTTTTTCTTGGTTGCTAATAGTTGCCCACTTGCTGCATCTGTGTTTCTCTCGATCCGCCTGTCATTTGCTATCTCATCAGTTCCTTTTACTCGCCCGCTGCCCTGTACAGAGCGCGTCTACCCCTTTTTGTTGTGGCAGAAGACTGCCTTTAGCTCTATATTAAGGTCACATTGGTACTGCTTTTGTTCGGGTCCTGTCAGCACTCTGCCACAATACCTTTCTCAGGGCTTTTAGGCCCAGCAAACAAGTGGCTGGTGGCTATGTGCGTCTGCAGACTGGGGGAATATAAATATACAGAGGGTTCCTGTTTCTTTCAAGATGCAATTCTGAGAACTACCTGTGAAATGGCAGTTCAGACATCCATATTCACTGCACTTTCAAGGCACCTCCTTAAACCTACTAGATTTACACAGAAAACACAGCCTTTTTCTGTCTGTTATCAGTGCAGGTCCAACCAGGGCATCAGAAATAAAGCCTTGTAGGTACTGAGGGGAGCTGCATGCACTGGATGTGTTCAAAATCAAGTTGTGAAACCAGTGATGTTTAAGTGAGCAGACTTCAGTCCTTCCATTACAGGATCTCTTTGGGTACGGATGAGGAAGAGGAGAGTAGAATCCGGCTCTTCCTCCCAGAAATAGAGGGGGCAGCTGCCCAATTCTGTCACCAGCATCCATGGAGGTGGTGCTAGCAGAAAGCCTCCCACTGACTCGTTGCTTGGTGAAAACCTTCTGAAGTAGGGTGATGTAATTTTAAATAGCTATGGTTTGGGGCTTTTATTCAGGGGAGGATAAGACTTAGAGTTAACCTTTAGTTTTCCTCTTCTCTAAGTGCGTGGGCAAGACGAATGAGCCTGTAATTATTTCTCATCTCTGTCGGGTTTGGGGTAGTTGGGTGCTTTTGCTGCTTTTTCTCCAAATCCAGAATTCTCTAAGAGGGTTGGTCTGTAACGAAGCAACGCCCTATTTAAATGAAACTAATAAAGCAATGAAGAAGCTTCTATTGCAACTGTTCGTCTCCTAATTAAAGATTAGTTCCGTCAAGCAAGCAGTTTTGGGCTGTTCTCTTTTGTGTGGGTTTCACAATATTTCTTACTCATCTCAGCACAACTTGTAGTAATTTATACTTCCACTGAAATACACACAAGCTTAATTTCAGGCATGTGAGTAGTCCTGCTGAAGTAAAGGGAACTAAACTTAGGCACATGAGTAAATATTTCCAAGGTTGAGGCTCTTGTCTGAATCTAAATATTTTTTTCTTTGATCAGGTTTTGAGATAGCAAATACTTGAAATCTAGTAATATGTTAGCATGGGAGGGGAAAAAAAGGCAAAACAACAACAAAAAACACACCAAGAAACCCAACATGGTTATCTGAGTGCTGTGCTATTTATGGTCAGATATATTTTCAACCTCCAGGGCTGGAATGGAATGCTTTGTACTGCAGGGAGCTGGGAATCCTTCCTCGCTCTGGTGTGTTTTGACACACTAGATCTTAAAACTATCTTTTTCTGTCTTGGCTTGAAGGTAGCTTTTAGGCACCGGTCCAGTACTGAATGGTGCATGCATGTGTGAGCTAACTTGGAGAGGTGTAATTTTTAATCCACAGTGGTACTAGTTGTAGGTATATTTTTCTCACTTGGCTTTCCGGTAAATAGATTTTACTAATGCAGCATGACTAACAAGACATACTTTTAGTAATTTGATGCATTTAAATTGCTTAAATTATTTGACCCAGTATTTTAAAAACAGAATGTGACTTGGCTTTTAATTGTTCCTGGTATTTGGGAGTTGAGAGAGTGGAACAACTTGTTTGAAAATGTGCTGATGTTCATCAGTTATCAGACAAAATGTCTACAGGGTTTTATCATGGAGCCTAAACTTGCCAGCTCGATCTGGAATTAAACCTCCAGCTGTTAACCGCGCCCTGCCGTGCCTACAGCCTGCGTGGTGTTTACAGAAGTAGGTGAAATCCATTTTATACATTATATATGGTGCTGAATGAAGTAAAGCAGCGAGGGGAGGTTCAGTACTACTTCCAAACGTAATGCTCTGTCCAAGTGAAGGTCAGTGGCACTGGGACACAAATAGCTGTGGAATAAACTCATGGGGGACGCTGTTGTGTACTTTGTGCTCCGTTTATCCAGTGGCACTGTGCCATAGCGTGCAAGTGATGTACTATCTGGGAAATGAGGGACATCTTCAGCCAAGAAATGTCAGGTAGCGTTCTAGGGCTTGGGGAAGAGAAGGGGAACTTCTCCTGCCTAGTGCGGTTTTTACAGGTGTATTTATAGTCTCAGCTGTATCTTCCATCTCTCATTTCTGTGACTTCACACCTCGGTGGGCTGAGGCTATTGCAGGCCTTGGAGGGGACTTTTCTGGGGGTCTTCACCTCCAGCTCAACCAGCCCCTTCCTCAGCTGTGGGCTGCACCCAGCACCTCCATGGCCACGCTGGGCGCAGAATTACCGGCCGTCAGGGGACCGGGACCTGCCTTGGCCTTGCAGGCGCTGGGACCGTGACCCGCTGCCGCTGGCCTCCCCACCGCCGGCCTCCCTCCGCCAGGGAGCGGGGCGAAACTGGGGAAGCTGGCGGGCGGCCCAGGGCCTCCAGTGCTTCCCAAACCTCCCTCGGCCTCCTCCGGCCTGCAGCAGGCCCCGGGGGAAGGCTGAGCCGGGAGGCAGCCAGCGCCGGCTCCCAGGGGCCTCCCTCATGGGCCTAGGCCCGAACGCTGCTGCCTCCCTCATGGGCTTAGGCCCAAACGTCGCTTTGCTCTCCAGCGCTATCGCCGGCTGGTTGTTCCGTACCCAAAATCCTGAGGGCGGCTGCAGCCTTAGAAGAGGAAGCTGCGAGGTTTTGGCTCTTGCTCAGGACTTGTCTGCTCCCCGTTCACGTCAAAGCGCAGGAAGAAATCCTGAGGATTTCAGCCGGGGGAAAAAATACAGCTTGAAAAAAACTTCAGTGTTTCCTTTATAAATAACGTCTACAGCTTGTGTACAATAAGTTGAAACCTTGTTCGTAACTTCTAGACCTCGAAAATACATCATCTGCACTCGGTGCTTGAACACATAATAAATAGCTCTGAACCAACCAAAACAGTGCAACAGGGAGCTAATTTTACTTTGTTTGTAAATGGTTTCTTTTGCTGTAGGAGCTTAAGCCTGGAGTTCTGGGTGCTTGATAAGGAAGCCTACGGAATAAAAGTTTTCCCCCATCAAAGCATTTGTTAGTGGTGTTAGGAAATTTTTATGCAACTCACAAGCGAGTGCATTAGATTTAAAAAAAAAAAAAATATATATATAATCTTAACCATCTTTCCCTGCCTTTGAAGGGATGATGGTTTGTCTGCCCCTGGATTTCTTTGTTTCCCTTTCTGCTCTTTGAAAGCGACGCTCGGTTATTGCTGCATCTGCTTACCGTGCGGCATTCAGGCCAGGCCGGGTTGGCCTGGGATGACTTTTGTTTTCTTTGCTTTGGGATTCAGGCTGTCTGTCCTGCACAAAGCAGTTCTTTGCTGACCGAGATCCGCAAACGGCAGGGCCGAGTGCTGGGGCGATGTGGCTTCGCAGGTGGAGCAGTGCGAGGAGAGGCTGCGTTCGCTGCACCTCGCTTATTTGAATCTGTGGATTTCCCAGCTCCTGAGGTGAAAATAGTGATTCCTGGCTTTTTGTGGGGGAAGAGCTCCAGCGCTTCTGTGGAGTCTGGGTGCACCTTTTCTTTAACTGATAAACTTCTGTGCTGCTTTACCTATCGGTTCCTAAGGCGTATATGATCAAACCTGTCTGTCCCCTTGGTTTTGAAGCCGTCGGTGCATTTCAGCTACATTTGCTTCTGCTCTCTACGAGGTGGCAGGTGTCTTGCTGTGCGTAGTTATTGTCAGGAATAGGCAGCCACCACTGCCACTGTCATTTGAGTTTCTTTTGCCTAGTGTGTCATCAGGTGCTCACCTCGGAGTGCCTGGCGTTCAGCCTTGCGTAGGGGCTTGGCGCGTGTGAGCTGGCCAGTGCTTCGTCCGTCCGCAGTTAAGTTGTTATTTGAAGCGAGGGATTATGCTGGGTGCTTCTTCTGTGTATCCAGTTCTGTTTTCCAGGTAATTGGGAAGGAGTTAGCAGCTCTGAGCCTGTGCTGTTCCCGGCTGGGCTGCTCAGTGCGGCACCGAGGACAAGAGGATGTGAGGTGCTCCTCCTTGGAGAAAGGAGCCTAAAACCCAAGGTGTGCGGTTGGGGCAGGCTTGTGGGCAGTGTTCGAGGCATCTGTAATGCTCCAGAGCGCTCCTGGGGAGCGGTTTGCTTCTGCCCATTGGAGCAGTTTGGTTGGGCAAGGCCATCGCTCAGCTCAGCTGGACGTGGTTGGAGGTGGTGCCTTTGGGAGCGTCCTGCTCCGATGGCAGTTTTGTTCTCTACTGCGGGATATTGTTCTTTACTAAATAGGTCTGCTAAAAAAAAAAAAAAGTCATTTAATGCCCTGTTAACTTCTGTGGTATTAGATTTGTTTTTACTTGAATCTCCTCCTGACCCTCACCTCGTTACGTTTTGGAAAGCCTATGTAAACAGGAAAACCCAAGTGCAGTAAGGATAACTGGTGTGTGCGTGGGGAATTACCAGCTACAACAATTGTAGATGTACTCATTTAGAACAAAAGGTGATTTGTTCTTTTTTCGTCAGTACATGTACAGGTCTAAACGTCTGTATTGCTTTCCAGCCAAAGGACCTGAAAAACGTTTAACAAGTAGCAATGGTGCAGCTAAATTTCTGAAAAGTTTTAAGAGTAAAGAGTTGCTTTATAAAAGTAGAGGTTGGTACCTTAATTTAGGTGGTGTACACCTTGCTCTGTCATTTTTCTGTGATAATTCAAGGGGAAAATATCCAGGTTTTATTTGTCTTATTTGTTTTTGTGTCTTATTTACTAGTTTAAAAATTCATATACACTTCTGCCTCCCTTTAACTCAGAGTTCCTGTTGCTTATGTTCTTTGTGCATCCCAGAAATAATATTTGGAATAGTTAATAGAATTTCAGCTTAACTTTATGCTGCTGTACTTGTCTCAAATTTGGCCAAGTTCTTAGTTTCATGAAAATAGTTAGAGGTCTTTTTAGGAGACGTCAGCATGATCTCCGATATTCCTGGACACCATGGAACCCACGTGGGAGGGACGTAATGGGAATGTCGCAGCTATAGGAGAATTTTCAGTGGGAGTTTGGGCTTTCGTAGATACCAGGACAGAAAAAATCAAGCTATGTTAATTTTTATTGTATGGAACTAGTTGTTGGGAGAGGAAGGTGATCCATGAGCCACTACACTCTAATGAGAAAGGCCTACTGGACACTGGATTTGGCGGCACAAATTCTGCTTCTGTTCTTTATTCCTTTTGAAACCTGAAGCATCTTGATAGTTTTTTGCCTAGTTGAATCAATGAACTAATAATTTGCTGAGGCGGAAGAATAGAAAAGCCTTGGTTGTTCTCTTCTGAAGACGTTACAGAGGAGTAAAATAACTGTGTATTTAAGAATAAGTGTTGTTATCAAGCATAATATTGAGAATCAAAAAAACAAAGACAGTTCATTAAACTTGTTGTTTCTTCTTTTCAGGTTTCCTCTCAAAAAACCTACAAGGTGAGTAGCTGAAGTTTAACTGTTTATCTGTATTACAAATTATGGTACAGCATTTTTGGAGGAGGAATGCTTCTGAAGGAGAGCAGCGTGTGCAAACGTAGGTAGAAGTACCCAGTATAGATGCAAGGAAATTAATATCCAGATCAGGATGAGATGCCAAAAATACAGTTGGTGCCGTGCTCAGAGTGCACGGCATAGTGTTACCGTTTGCTTTTGTTACGTACCCTGGTGGGTCATCTTACCTGGGTCTTGAGATGGGCAGAGAAAGCGATGCTGTGCGGGTGCATGATGTGCAGACACTTGCTTCGGGGGGTGTGGGGTGGGTATTCTAAGTCTTTAATTTTTACATCTGTAAACATTTACTGTTTGGTGGGAGAGGAGGTGGAGTTAAGATTTGAGGAGGTTTTTCAGTCTGTAACTATTCTGAGGGAGACCATCTTTCCCCTTGACCACACTCTGGGAAGAAATTCAGAGGTGAACCTACTGTGTACCTTCTTATCTAGAAGATCTTAGAGGTCATTTCCAACCTAAATGATTCTGTGATTCTATGATCCAAATTTCATGTCAGCAAACAGAACTAGTTAAGGTTGTTTCCAGAACTAGTTAAGGTTGAGCAGTGATTTTGTGGCACGGTTGTCAGGATCATCTGCTTTGCTTTGACACAGACACGGCAGCATTCTGAGCAGAGAGTCTCCAGCTGACAAGAAGCAGAAGGTTGAACGCTGCAGTAGCACACACGACTTCGATCCGACAGGTAAAGTCTTACAACTTCACAGCTGAAGATCTAGGCTTTGATTTGGAAAGTGCTGGGAATCGGAATGAAACCGGTTTTAATGGGTCAACAAATGTGGTTTTTGAGAGTTGTGCTCTTCTGTGCTTGCAAAGCCCTTCGGAAGCATGCAGGCATTGAAATGAATACCGGCTTGCTTTTAAACGTGCTCATTGGCAAAGTAGCTGTTACTTATGCAAGAATAAACCTAGATTAGTGGTATCAGTGAGTAATTACAACTACTTCCTCTTTCAGAAAAGTTAGTCTGAAATTTCAGGAGGCGAATACTGTAATTAGTTGTGAGTAGTTCTCTGGCTGGTTTAGTAGAAAAAAGTGTGAAATCTGAGACCTTATAGACTCGACTAGCTCTGGTATTCCTTGTAAATTTTTTCTGAAGTTTAGTGGATTTTGAACCATCTCTGTAGAGTGAATTTGTGCTTTCCAGCATGATGTATTTTAAGATGAACTTCTGTTTTTTAAAGGATATGCTATCCTGTTTTTTAACCTTCTGAAAGGTTGTATCTGGGTCAGCTTGGTCAACCTGTCCAGTGCTGCCATGGAAATTAGGGTGCATGCAGGGATTCTTCCTTCCCTCTGCGAAACACTAACCCAGTGACTACTGTGTGTGTTCATGAAATGCATGACAGGCTCTTGCCTGAGCCTCCTGGCCCCATGCAATGTGCTTTTTTCATGTCTGTGCATTCTGCTGTTTAGCCCAGTGATTTCCCTGGGGCTTGTGGAAGAGACAAGAGTTGAATCTAAAGGTTGTAGAACTTGTAGAATGTGTTTTTGCACAAGGCATTTGAAGCTGATGTTTATAAACCATCCTGTTCGTTAATGTTTCCTGCCACTAGCTGTGCATGACTCCTTCCTAGTGTGCACAAAATAAATTAAAATGGGCTTTTAACATTATGTTAAAAAAAAAAAAAAGTCCTTTAAGGGAGAGAACCTAAATTAGCGGTTGTCTTCTTTTCCTTAGTCCTTGGGAATACACAATGTAAAATTATTTTGGTTAGGGGAGGTCTCAGGCTCTGAAGTTGGTTTGCAGAAAGAATTCTTCAGAAGTAAAATTCAGGAATCTTCTAATCTTAAATTGATAAAAGTAATTCTGATTCGAGAGCTGCTACCTGGCACCACTATTACAACGGTTATGATCTGGTCTAACAGATGAACTCTGTACTGTAGCCTTCATAAAATTCCTTTCTTTTTAAGGGGTAAATTCAGAATGCTGAACCACTGTGCATATGTTTATTACTTACTCTGGAGATGAATGTTACCAGAGTTTCTATGCTTGGACTGTTTTTTATCCAGAATATTTTCTGTAGTTCATAGCCAAGAACTTCTTTTATTGTGTCTCAAATTCTGTAATAGATTCTTTGTGGTGTTACCTGTGTCTTCATGCTTGTATTATTCACCCCTTATTCCAAGTGTTTCGCCTACGTTTTGTTCACATCCTATTTGTGTTTTGCACGATTTAACCTAATAAATCAGTCTGTGTTTTTCATTAAGTTTTTTTTTTTCTCATGTTTGGTCTCCATATTTTCTATATCTCTTTCTCCTTTTCTCCTGCTCTCGTGCAGATAGCTCCTCCAAGAAGACAAAGTCTAGTTCGGAGGAGAGTAGATCCGAGACGTATGGTAAGCTAAAGCAGCCGCTGCAGCCTTGCACCTTTGCAGTCTGCTCCATGCTTTCTGTCTGTGCACCCGAGGCTTTTATCCTTTACGTGATCCGCATGGTTGGCTCTGCAGCAAGGAGTGGGAAACTGGGTTTAAATGTTGCTTCAGTGTATCAGCTTGTAGTTCTTGTAGTGGCTGGAAACTAACCCGTACATGGCAAGCAAGGGCTGGCACCTGTGTTCTCCTGTTCTCCGTTCCTAACTGGGGAAACCTGGTGGGGCTGCTGTTCTGGGAGATCTTGTGCCACCGAGTATTTTTGGCATTGCGCAAAGACACAGCTTGTGCTGGACTCCAGCAGGGATTCTGTAGTTGGAGAAAAGTCTGTGTCTTGCTCTAACCGTAGAGGTTAATCTGGGTGAGCTGGTAATTCGTATTTTGCATTATCTGTAGAGGATCTTTTATCAGTTTCTTTGTTTTTTCCACTTCTGTGAAAAATAAATGCTTGAAAATAATTTTTAAAAATGTGAGAATATGAACTTAATCATTCCTCGTATGAATTTAACCATTCTCCATTCCAAAGAGGGGGTGACTTCCCTGGTACTCCTGTATTACCGTGTATTACTGCGTAGTGAGCTTGTAGGCTGGAACAAATTGGCGTATAACAATTTGGGACAGGAGTAGCTCCACGTCATTATGTTGCCAGCACACTTTGGCTGGTGCAGCTGGAAAGAATGTGTACCAAATGGAGCCTATTTGCTCCTCCGCCCTTCTTCGCCTTACATCAGATATGTCCGTCTTTAGACTGTGACACTCTCTCCATTCTAACTTTATGTTAATGACTTGTTGAATTTGTGATCCCTAAAGAGATCTGCACTCCTGTCTTAGAAAACTCAACGTTGCAAGTTTTCACAAGTTGGTGGGTGGCCTTTTGAATCCTACCAGCTTCTAAGACCCTTGGACATAGACTGAATCTGGCCAGTACTGCCACGTTTCACGATTCTAAGCTTGTTTGTCCATTGCTGGCTTTCATGTCCTTTCCTATTTTGTTCTGGTATTTAAAATAGTCTGTGATACCTTCTGATTTTTCTCTTGTTGATAATTTTGCTTGCTGCAGAACCTTCTGTGGGCTTTTGGACAGATGCGCTGACTCTTCGAGTATCAGTTTTATTATTTCACTAGAATAAAACTGCCAGGTGTTACTGTGAACCAACTTCTTAAACCAGCTGTGTAACACAAAATGATGCTGTCATAGTTCTGATTGTAAGGAACTTTGAAAAATAAAAGCACAACAAGCAACAAATCTGTAGAGTTCCTTCTCAGCCACCATAGGCCCGTTAGCCCTTCAGTTGGCACAGCTTAGGGAGGTGTGGTCTGTGCCTTCTGTCAAAATGAGATCTCTTAACTTCCCCTGGAATTTTGAATCGCACACATTTCTTATTAAAAACAAACCGACCGACCAAAACCAACCAAACAAACAGGAGTAATATGACAGTTATGTTCCTCAGGGTGTGAGACTTCCACAGAGACTGTAAAGAGGTTTGGAGAGAGCTTTGGTAGACCTGGAAACTCATCCCAGAGACCTGGCCTGCTGCAGTTGATCTGTCTTCCTCCTCAGAAGCAATGAACAAAGAAATGACCCACTCAGAAAGCGTATATTTTAGGATGATGTTTCTGATGAGCTTATGCTGAAGCCCTGACTAGTTCTTCCTTTTGCCGGGTTGATGCTGGCTAAGGACAGCGCAGGTTGACTAGATCCCTATGGCGTGAACCTTCATTAAGTTTTGCCTAATGCTGCTTACCCATAATATACTGGAGGTGCTGTCAGACTATTCTAGTTTAATTACAGGAAACATTTGGTATGCTTAATGGAATGTATCTGTGTTTATACTTCTCCCTCAGTCTGTACAGTGTCCTGGTTTTTCATGTATGGCAGAAAGAAACATGACTTCCTAACTTAAGCCTCCACTTCCCCCAAAGTTTCCTGCAGATGCTCTATCCATGTCCAGTATCTATGGGAGCAGTTTCCACTCATCCTTCCTTTCCGATGGCCTTTTCTGTTGTGGACCTTGCCCTGCCTTTTGTCTCTACCCTCTTCTTTTCCCAGGTTCTGTGGTATGTGTAGAGAGGTTTGCTGTTTGCTTTGGAAGGGACCAAAATATTTAAAGACCTGCAAGTGGAAATACTGTACTGATATTTTTCTTGCTGGTGACTGGATGGTAACTGGCTCTTTTTTGGCTAGCCCTTGGAAAGTGACTGATAGAAAAGTCTTGAATGACAGCAGAAAAAGGAGGTGTGACTCTGTGTGTTTGTTCTTACCTCTCAAAATTCTTAACTAAGGAGCAATAGGGCAGAATTTCAAGAATATAAGTGGCTTGGCTGGGGAGAGGGGTTAGGTAGGGAAACTGTTCTGATAGACAGAAGTTGATTTATAGCCATATCAAACTTAGAGTGAGGTATTTTCTCCCATAAATCCAACCATCTCATATCTGTGTACTCAACAAGGTCTAGCTGATGAGAAGAGAGATTGAGTGTAATTTCAGGTATGCTGTAATTAACTAATTAGTGCTATAACCATCCACAATGCTTGACACCTCTTTCTTGAAATAGAATTCCCATCTCTTAAACAAACTTGAAAATTGATTATAGCTTTGAGGGTGAGAGGTTAGATATTGGTTGCCTGCTCCCTAAAGATACCTTCCTTTATATTTACTAATTATAAGTTTCCAGCCCAGATGATAGACTAGACCTTCTGCATACTCTTCCGCATGTTGCCTCCAACTTTGGGGGAGGTTTTTAGATCTTTTTTTGTTTTGCAAATCCAGATTTTGCCCCTGTTGACATGTTTTTAAATCGAACCCTAGAGAATCCGTCCTTACTCTTCCTGTTTTGTTCCTTGCAGTTCTTGTCAGCCTTGTGTCTTTATTTTGTGACCATTTTTCCAGCCTCTTAAAAGGACTCTTGGGAGCCCCTCATCGCTCCCCTTATAATAGCCAGAAACGGCTCGGAGTGCAAGGGGCACTCGACCACAGGGATTGAATGTGTCGTTGCCATGGGAGCAGATAGTCCTATTTTTAATGGTTAAAATACATTGTTCTTTTCTTCTAGAAAGGTTACCAAGCTTTGTTTTATGAATGGTTTTCAGTGCCATTGTTATTAGCAGCCTTATCAGGCCATTATATACTGCAGTAATTTCCAACAGTATAGTTTTTGCTCTGGCTTTACATGACTTCTGTTACCAAGTTAGTGGAAGAATCTGAAGAATGCTGCAAATATGTCATTTGGTATGAAGAACATGGTGATAACTCGAATGAAGTGAAATTCAGAATTTCATCCGATGAGAAATTGTCTTTATAAAAGCCGATAGTTTTATTTATTTTGTGGAGCAGGGTTTCTGGAAATATTTGATGGAAATAAAGCCTCCCAACTGAAGTGAAACAGTTGGACGTTCTCAAAACCCCAAGGAGTTTGTTTTTGTTTATTGAATGATTCATTTCAAATCACTATATTAAATTGCATTTTCCCATTGTGGCCTCATGCCTCCAGGGAGGTTATAGTTCACGAGGCTCCTCCCATGCAGTGTCCCACACAGTTTGATCAGAGGAAAAGCCCCATTATGTTATGGGAGATGTAATTCATGGCTCCGTTCTCTCTTGTGAGTTCGGTTTTCAGAACAAACTCCTGCTGTATTTGTTATGCCCTGCTGGGGAAATAAAATTTCATATTTAATTGAATAGCTTCAAAATATTTAGGATCCGTAGAGAAGAAGGTGAGTGATCTCTTTAACTGAAAAAGTTAATGGAGAATCAAAATGTATGTCGGGGCTGTTGAGACAGTCATTTTTACCATGATGTGTAAGTGACCTTGAGAACCTGTGACGTTACCCTTTGCTGCTACCCAAAAGGCTCACTTGTGAGGGGGTTGGAGAACGGGACACAACGTCTCGGAGGGAATAGTGCCACCTACTGAGGGGTTGATCATTTTAGCTTTTTCTCTAATTACTTTTTTCTGAGACTGGTAATTTCTAACAGCTTTCACTTCTAATCTTAAACCTCTAAGTACAGCTAGCAGCAGCTAATGCAGTTAGCTGCTTTGCTGCACTCGTGGCTTGAGTAATCGACAAGTTTGGGGAATTGCAATATGCATGAAGATGAAAAAGGATTTTAAAGATTTTTTTTTTCTACAAAATTTTATGAATCCACCCAAAATACAAATGTCTTTTTTTTTTATGTACTTAAAACATAGTCGCAGTGATGTTTCCTTATTTCAAGATACTGTCATGTGCAAGTGAATATGGGAATAAGAGAATTATTGATTTGATTTTGAATGTTGTCAATGATGAGTTCCTTTGTCCTTGTAATTTTTCTTAAGCTTCAACTCGAAAACATCAAATACCTTGGTAAGGTTCTTGAAAAAGAATGACTCATGATTTCCATCCAGGAAACAGTGAGAATTGGAACACCCAGGCAAAGAATGAATGAATCGTGCATCAAAAGCTGATTGCCACTTGCTAATGTGGGCTCTTCAGCGTTGCACCAACCTCGTAGACTTTACCTGAAGTGGGTGAAGTTGCTGCTCAGTGTTTTAAAGTACGAGTTCCTGGAGGTACTTGTGATATCAAGGCATGGCAGTAACGGCTGCTGAAAACTTCACGGTGTGTGTCACTGGGCTCTCGGTGGTTTGTGCCTTGCCTTTGAGACCGTTCCAGAGTGTCTAATGAGGTGGTCAAGGTACCAGATCTGGGTTATGAAAACATCACAGCTCTGTTCTTAACGTTCCCCCACGAAGCCGATTTCACATGGAATGTATTTTATATTGAAAGAACAGAAGTGAGCAAATGACAGGTTTGGTGGGGAGGTCCTGTGCTGCTTTGTCCTCACAGCAGCTCAGGAGGGAGCACTGGAAGCTGCTTTTTGGGTTACCCGCCTCAGCCCGGCACTGTTAGTGAAGCTGCTGTAGTTCTGCAGGCAGCGGTACCTTCAGAAAACTTCACATTCATTAAAATCACCGTAAAGCTGCTGTGTATCTCCGTCAAGCATGGTGTCTCAGCTGGCCTGTGTAGACCTCATTATGTTGTGTTAGATCCTTTTATATCGTGTTGGGGAAAGGGCTAAGTGCCTGTTTCTGATCTGAGGTGAACAAATACAGGGAAAAGGCAATTCTGGAATAATTTGGGTTCAAGTCAGCCTAATTTCTTTTGCCTTCCCATTGTAAAATTAGAAGGTGGTGTTGGGTGGAATTGAGACTTGTGGTTTGAAACTGTTTAATTTGATCATTCCTAGAACTTAAGTCATCCTCTGCAAGGCCAGCTTTTGTTGCATCTCGTAATGCACTGCCTCTGCGTTGGCATCATGTTAATTCCAGGAGGAAGCTTATCAGTACCCTGGATCCAAAGGTTATTGGTTCTGGTAAAGAGAGAAATTCCGTGGAAGAGCAGCGAGTACACAGGGCTATGCTGTGCCTTTAAGCAAGGAAAGTTCTTATGAGTCAAAAGATTAGTTAGTGTCTTACTCATAAAACCTGCACGTCTGGCAGCAAGGTTTAAAACGAGCTGTTTTTATGAAATAGCATATGTTCTCTTTCCCACACCCCACCCTGGGGCATCATTCTTGTGAAGTGAGACTTGAAGAAGCTTGGTCATATAGAAAAATGGGAGGTACAAAAGGGAGAGGCATGTTCTTTCACTTAAGCATATAAAGAGGGTGTGAAAGGTGGTGTTTTTTTTCCTCTTGTCTGCTTTCCCCTTGCATCCATTCCATCAACTTACTGCGGATCGCTGTGGGTAGTGTAATTTGTTTCTCCTTTATCAGCAGAAGGGGAGTTACTGGGATGGGATTCTGTGACCAGATGGCTGCCCAAGTGCTGGAAAGCAACCTTTTCCACCGCTCCCACACCTGTCTTCATGTATGCCACACTCAGGGAGAACAGGGCTGACTGGGTGGACAGTGTTTTCACTTGAGGCTCTTCATTTCCATTAGGAGTTGCTCCAGAGACATAAAAGGAGCTGTGCTGGTACGAGAGTGATTTAAAGCGTGGATGTGACTCCATGGTCTCTTACAATTCATTCCTTAAAAATGATTCCAGCAAAGAAAGCTTTGCTGGGGCAGCATCTTCTCAATTTCCTTTGCCCCCTCCATGCTAAACAACGCTGCTACAATTTTGGTATCTGATGTGGAGGAGAACTCTTTCTCGAGATGCTGGTGTCAGAATTTTGCCTGATGTGGCTTTAGAAATGAAGAAGCAAAGCAAGCTGTTAGAAAGAAGGCTGATGTTTAGTAGCTAGTGGTTTCTGCTATGTAAATAAAAAAACATCCTGGAAGCATTCTGCAGAGTTCCTAAAGTTGCTTTTCAAGATAAAGGCTCCATTGTGGTAGGCTTTGCAGCTGCTCTTAGGTAAGTGCTCTGCAAGGAATATGCTGGGGCTGCTACTTTTTTTTCCCCTTTTTTTTTTCCTTGTTTCATTTTCAGGTGAACAATAGACATAGCTATGGGACTAGATGATCGTAGAGGTCTTTTTCAACCTGAACGATTCTGTGATTGTCTAGCACTTCACCTTCTCAAAGTGCTGCACCTCCTGAGTTATCTCTGCTGTGTTTTATGTTCACAGCATACTGAGGATTCCTGGGAAAAAAGACAATTTGCCTTTGATGTCACACAGCAAGTTAGAGGAGGAGCAGATTCAAACTCACATCTCCTGGGATTTTGGCCCAGTACTTAGCCCAGTAATAGCTCAGTGGGAAGCATGGTCTTGATTCCAGAAGACTAGTTAAGTGTAGCACTTGCGGCTCGTGCTTCTTTACTGCCACTGATCTGCTTCCCTTGAATATTCTCACCTGGAACAGAAGGTGCCCTGAGATGAGATTTTTCTAGTATTAGCACAAGCTAATTTTTCAGTATTAGCACAAGCCATTTATGTTAGTTTGAGAGATTTGTAACCTGTTTGTTTATTTATTTATTAAAAGTAGCTTGTAAAAATAGTTTGGTGCTGATGATGGTGTACGGGAACACGACAGCCCTATGCTGCACTTTGAAGACCTATTGATATGGACAAAGGGAAATTGTGCTCATTGGTTCGTGTACATAGCTGCTCCTCTTTACAAGCTGCTTTTACCTCAAGTTGTGTCTGATGTGCCAGAGCTGTCTGCATCTCTGCTGTTGTATATCTCTGTTTTGTGTAACTGAAGCAATAAGCTTGACCTGTCTTGACATTCCTATCTGTTTCTGGACTGCTGCCCTGTTTCTGTCTCTCATATATTTTTCCCTCTGTTGTCTTGTACCAGTTTCTTTCAGTGCTCTGTGATTATCTAGGAGGATAAGGTTTTGGACTGATGCCTAGCTTGTGTCTCTTTGTATTTCTCTCCTTCTCTTTCTTCTGCCCTTTCCCCACCTTTCTTATGCAGGTCTTGTTCAGCGGTGTGTTATTATCCAACGGGATGAAAATGGATTTGGGCTGACAGTCAGCGGAGACAATCCAGTCTTCGTGCAGTCCGTCAAAGAAGGTAAGCAGACATGCTAAATATGCTAGCCAGAGAGCAGCCTAGAGGGTTTTCGTGTGAATCAAAGAAATGTGTGCATGAGTTGGAGTAGAAAACTCCAAATTCTTTCCTTATGGGTGGGATGGCTGTAGCTATCACAAACTTTGGAATAGATGTGCAAGGACAAAGAGTGTCACACTGTTGGGATGCAGTGAACCACCCCTCCTGTGTCTGATGGATATGGAAACTGACCTCTTGCAGTTGAAAGGAAGTAAGTTTATGCCTGGTAAAGTGGTGGATTGTGGTTTGGCGTATCCTCTACAAAATGGGAACAGAACTACTTTAGTGTAGATACTCAGAGATGTTAATCTAAGAAAGAAAGAAGAAGCTTGGGTGACTATGGGAAGTAGCTTTGCGTGGAACTACAGAAGCACTTAAACTATTTTTGGTTTGTATGATTTTTATTGAAATTGGAACTAATGGTTTCTTGCCTCTGTAGATGGAGCAGCCATGCGGGCTGGAGTGCAAACAGGTGATAGAATTATCAAGGTAAGGGCATTCACATCATCCGAGAAATAGATCCTTTGTATTAAATGAGCTCTTTCCCTGAAAGCAGGCCATTGATGGCTCTGCACTGATGTTTGCTTTTGCCTGTGGGATAGAGGAATGGCCTACGTTTCCTTGTTCTGGGCACGTACCGTAACCACTGAAAGCCCACTGCTGAATGTTAGTTTTGTTTTGGAGATCGCTCTTATTTCAGAACTTCATTGGCAAGTTCAGCATCCTACAAGGTTCAGTTATCACATGTACGGAAAAAAAGAAGTATCAGGGGACGGGAGCAGTGTGTTACTGATGATTACCTGCAAATAAATGGTTGCCTTGGGTTTTATCGTTACTCACATAACTGCACCCCAATCAGTGTTCTCTTTTAGTCACGAACAACCAAGAAATCAAGTCATTGGCTAAAATGATTATCTAAGTCAGTGCTGCAAAATGATGGCTGTGCTAGAGCCGCTTTGACACAGATAGAGCTGGGATTTCAACCAAGCATATAAATTAATGAATAAAGTTAACTACCCTAAATTTCCTTCTGCCCAGTGGGAGGTGGGTTGCTTTCTCATGGTCGGTTGCTTGGTTTTCTTTGTTACGTGTGTATGGTTTTCTTTTTGTAGAGCTCTGCTCGCTGAGATAAACTTAGAGGGAGAAATTGTTTCTCTTGTTAGCGTCTTGAAAGACATAGTAATAGAGATGAGAGGAAAAAAATACTGTTGCGTGTTCTATTACATTGCTTATTGTGTAGTGTGTGGGGACCCAGTGGGATTTTTTCCTGGGTTAGAAATCAGGAGCTAACCACTGTTTACTTTCTTTCTCTCTCATATCCCCAGGTGAATGGCACTCTTGTAACACACTCAAACCATTTGGAGGTGGTAAAGCTGATCAAGTGTAAGTAAAGGCATGTTGCTATTTTTGTCACTGTGCTCCTTTAAAAAGCATGAAAGGCATAATTTTAAAGGATCGATGATTGATTCAGCTATCAAGTGACAAAAGACAATCACATCCCATGCTGAGAGATAAAGGGTGTGTGTAAAACAGGCATTGAAGTGAAACATGGGCTAATTTTGACTACTTGGACTTGAGCTGATCCATGCTTCTGCAGTTTCTCCTTTGCTTGGTGTTTGAAATTACTATCAAACCTCGCCCACGCATCGTCCGGTTTTGATATCACCTTAAATGCCACAGCTATTCAGGCACTGTTAATGCAGATTACTTTAAGTTGCTTACAAAGTACTGATATTTCCAACGGAAGTGAATTCTTGGTTGATTTTCTTGTACTATGAAGAAAGCGTTAGCGGTTCCTTCCACCCCGGCACAGTTTATTTTGTGGTGTGAGCCTATGTATACTGTAAATGTAACCCGGTAGATTAGAAATTGCCCGGTGTTTTCATTAAGGTTGGCTATCAGGAAAGGTTTTGGATTACCTGATATTTAAATGGAGATCTCAAAAACTGATCTGACAGCGCTCAGCGGTGTGAAGAATGAACAAATGAAGAATGGTCTGAGTTGCGTCTCTAGGGGTGAGAACCTTAGAAATCTGCAAGTGTGTGTGAAATGTGTCTTGTTCTTGTTCTCCCTCCAGCGGGTTCCTATGTAGCTCTCACTGTTCAGGGGCGCCCACCAGGGTCTCCCCAGATTCCACTGGCTGATTCTGAAGTGGATCTGGCAGCGTTTGGGCATATGTGTCCCGTCATGACATCGCCCCATTCGCCTGGCACATCAGGAAATGCAGAAAGGATTACTAGCCCAGTGCTTATGGGGGTAAGATTTAAGATTTTTTAAGATTTTCTTTCCAAAGAACCAGTTCAGCAGTGGAAAAAATGTAGTCATTTTTTTTTTTCCTCAAAGGAATTGTTTTGAACTTCTTGCACAAATAACAAATTGGAATTGCAGTATTTGGCCACCCAGTGGGCATTTAATCACATGGGAAACAACATGTTGCAAGGAAATATCCTGTCCCATCTGAGATAATGCAAAGAGAGTTGAGAGGTTATTCACAGGTTGTCTTTGAGATACACTGCAGTTTGTATGGTGTGAGTTGACGCTGTCTGCTCAAAGCCAGGTATTCTGTAATTTCTATTAAAATTTGGGCTGTAAGACATGCAGACATGTGACAAAGAAGAGTAAGGAAAGCAAATACACAAATGTTTCTTTTTTTCTTTCTTTTCTTCTTTCCTTTGTTCCTTCTTTCCTTCTTTCTTTCTTTTTTGTTTAATGTAGATAACTACGTTCAAAAGCAGGAGTGAGTGATTACATTCTACATAGGATAGGATTTGCAGAAACTTGAATTGCTTTTTGTTGGTCTTTTTTTGGGCCCATGTTTAGGAAGTAGGTGGAAAGCAGGCATATCCATTTTCCTTATCTTCCTTCGCTCCTTATTTTCTAGGAGGAGAATAATATTGTCCACAACCAGAAGGTGGAGATTCTGAGAAAGATGCTACAGAAAGAGCAGGAGCGGCTGCAGGTACTGGAGTTGTTGCATGTGTACAGGAGGGGTGGAGGGAAGGGAAAGGGGATGATGTGAATTAAAAAGATGGGTTGTTGAATCACTATTAAGTAGCTTATTCAGCATTCCTTTGCGTGGCTTGTGTTTTAGTTTAGCTTTTCTATATATTGGCCTAACATCAGAGATCTGTCTAATTGCTTGGACTGGTCAACTCTTGCATTTATAATCTTTGACAGGATTGGAAAAAAAATGTGGTAGTTTAAGTGGAAACGTACATACCCGGTCAATCTGGTCTAATCCTAGGACATGTAAGCATCTTTGACTAACTGAAAGTGAGTCATTTCTCACTAGGAGCAACAATTGGCACTGTGCTCCTTGGTGGTGCTGAGTTATTGTGTCTTCAGCTGTATGCTTGATGCGGTTGTGATTAATTCAGTAAATCTCTAGAATGGAGTTATTTTCATATGGCACAAGGCAGAGGAGAGCTGGATAAAATAGACATTCCACAGCAGTTACTTGGTATGACAGTAGGTGTGCAAACGTGCTGTTTATTATTTTAGATGTGTTAATGGAATGAAGATTAGTAGTAGGCTAAGATTAGTTGTAAGCTTTGATATTGAGCAGATACTGAGTGATGAAAGCTCATAAAATTACTTTTCAGTCTCTGCAAGAAGAGTATAGCCGATCATCCAGCTCACGACTGCTCAAAGAGATACAGGAAACAAAGAAGCACATTACTCAGCTGCAGGAGCAGCTGTCCAAAGCCACAGGCTGTACTCAGGTAACAGAATGTGTCAGGCTTCTCTGTGGTATGTTCTGGCTGAAAATTCTTGGGGGATGATGGTGTTCTGGGCAAGCAGGAGTTCCCTGCCACGCTCTTCAGTGCTTGTACAGACAGATTGCACCCTCTAGAGTTGAGACTGGTAATTAGGCTGGCAGAAGCTGTCAAGTAATACAGTGGAATGTCAGTATATGAAGTGGACTTTACAATGAACTTCCAAACAATCTATGAAGAACTGCTTTTAAAGCATTAAGTGCAAATTGTGAAGTATATTACTTTGTCAATACAACCTAGAAGAAACCTGTGTAGTCATTCTTGCCATGAAGAATAAATAACTGGAGGCTTAAACCAGCTTTTTTTTTTCTTTTTTAAGTTGTATTATTTTTCCTTTTTTTTCTTCTCTGCTTTTAAGGTTATAAGTCCTGAGAACTTGATGTGATGTTCTATTGTCTTCGCTTAGAAGAACATTGCAACTTTTTAAAAATACATGAAGGAAGTTTAATAAATAATGTGGGCTGTCCAGGTTTTAAAAGAGCTAGTGTTCGAGTATAATAGTCTCTTGAAATATTTTACTTGCTCTGTGCTGCTCCCAACTCACTTTTATCTTTTTAGGATGGAGTTCTGTCCTCCAGGTCCGTGACAGAATCGCTGCAGATCAGTGAAGTGGAGGCAGAGAGTGGGGATGGTCTGAGCAAACTAGATTACAGCAGTGACAGCCCCTCCCGACCAAACAGTGACATTGCTGATGTGAGTACTGAATGACTCCGTGACTTTGTTTCTAAACCTCTTGGATTTGGTTTTCTTGTGCAGATTTTTTAAGTTTGTGTTGTTCTGTGTATTATAGATATGTAGTGTCTGAGTAAAGGTGTGTATTGCTAGAATAGGCTTCTAAATACACACGAAAAATATTTCCCTGAGGAAGCATACTATATTGGTTTTCCATTAGGGACTGAGAAATAAATAGTGTGGGTTTTAGGTTTTCATCCAGGATTAGATTTTCCTGGCACACTCCCTGTAACCAGACAAAGAAAGATGGATGCCAGCATCTTTCTCAAAACTGAGAGATGCCAATTAGAGTATCTTTTAAGAGCATGTTAATGTTCCAATTGCGGTAGCTGTGATTCAGATCCAGTCACTGGGCAAGTTGCCATGAAAGTGAGGAAGAGCCTTACTTTTACCAAATAAGCCTCAATTATTGCCAACAGTAAATACTCCTAGTCTGTTCACTCATCAGTTATCAATCTGTGTGCTCGTATGGTCTCCTTATTGCAGTGCCTTAGCACCTAATCCTTAATTAAGCTGCTATCTGATTAGCGCAAAGAAATTGAGACTCTGTACTTGCACTTTGGCCTAAGTTTGTTGTTTAACTTATGGAGGCGGGAGCTAAATCTGTACTAGCAGTTGGAAGGGAAAGGAAGATGGGTCAGCTGTGCCTCCAAAACATGAACACAGATGACTCTATTTTGAAACACTCCCTCGCTAACTCCAAATCTGACTAAATGTCACTCGTGTTTGTATATAATAAATGCAGAATAGAATTCATAGCTATCTTCCTTAATTCTGTCGGAGTTGTTGATGATAAGTGATCACTGGAGGTGGTTGACACACCAAACTTTGAAGTATTTCAATCCAAAGTGACACCGAGAAACTTAAGGACTGGGGGCAATGGAAAGCTCTCGAAGTTTATGGAGTCCAGAGTTCTACAGTTAGGGTGAAATAACTGCGTGCATCAACATAGGCTGGGAACCAACAGGCTGAGCGGCAGCCCAGCTGAAAAGCCTTGGTTGTTAATGTGGGCACACTGAAGATGAGCCAACAGCTCATGCTTTTTGCAAATAAAGCCAAATGTCTGCAGGGCTACATGAGAAAGAGGATTGCCAGGAGGTGGAGGGAGGTTACTAGCCCACTAGTAGTTACTTTCTTGTTCCCCAGAGTCCTCGCAGTGGCCCGAAGGAGCGGGTTTATCTGGATGAGAGCCCAGAGAAGACTGAGGTTCAAGATACTGTGAGTCCAAACCATAAAAAATAACGACAGCATCTCCTGTAATGGGCCCATTAACGTCTTGTTTTCCCCCGCTTTCTAGATGAAGCACATATAAACTTTGCTTTAGAAAATGAAATGCAATTAAAATTGTGCAGGGAATGTTAATTAGCTGAATAAATGTTTATGGAGCTTAAGAGCAGGCCCATTTAGAGACGAGAAATAGATAATCAGCAGTAAAACAGCTGGACCTAAAATAGCTGTTGTACATATTTTTTCCTTGAGTCCAACCCTAAATGAAAACCAGTCTTTAGGATATTCAAGTAATTATAAGGCTGGTATTATCAGGGATGGCCTCGAAAATGGATGAAAGTGGAACATAGCAGGAAGTTCTGAGCTATCTGAAAGTACTGCCGTCTTCCACAGGATGACTTCTGAAGTATTTTTCCCTCATTTGCATGACTTTCTGAAGTCATATTTCTCCATTTGTACAAAGCTGTCATTTGTCATATGCTCCATGTTTAATGTACTTAGAAGTCTGCAGATGATGCAATTGGTTTTGAGTCATCTGATTTGACATTTCTGAATGCTTCCAACTCGGGAGAAACATTCTAAAGGGGATCT
The DNA here is from genome assembly GCF_964034855.1 of Anser brachyrhynchus. Classification (NCBI taxonomy): domain Eukaryota; kingdom Metazoa; phylum Chordata; class Aves; order Anseriformes; family Anatidae; genus Anser; species Anser brachyrhynchus. Next base: position 3,352,498 of record NC_137718.1, read on the forward strand.
CGCAACTATAAACTCGGACAAGGTTGAATAAAGGCACATGGGTTTCTGTTGCAATTTGAAAAGAAGAATTAAAGCGATGGTGATATTTTTGACTAGGTAAAGGAAGTTTACTGTTCCAAGACACTAACAGAGCTGTACTTTTCTTCCTTCCCTTCTCGCACTTCTGACTCACCCCAGGATTCTCAGTCGAGTGTTGGAAGTCCTTCATGCCGCATAGGGCCTCAGATCATTGGAGCAGAGGATGATGACTTTGACACTGAGCAGGAGCAGGTGGGAATGACTTTTAGCTCTCAGCCACCCCCTCTCCCTACCTCAACCAGAATTCTGTTTTTTCTGTGCCTAAACTGCAAGGACTCCATTGCTTCTTTTTGTTTAACAGTTTTCATGTGGTGAATTAAGAATTAAGGCATGTGATTCTCGTTACTGCTGATCATACCAAATAGTAACACTTGGGGATTTTATGACAATATTCTCTCTTTGATTCTTTCTGTTACTCTTTCGTCTTACAACTTAAAGCTTTCTAGAAATTCATTTGCCTTATTTGATTTCCTTTTGTTTATTAAGTTTCTATTAACAGTTCTGCATTATAGTCACAGCAGTACAGCTGCTATGGCTTTTGACATACTTATTCTGAGTTATTTCAGCTCTCCTTTGCTCTGAGCTATGTGTCATTATATTGTAGTCAGTGTTCAGGGGTGTATTTAAAAGAAATATTCCCACTGTAAACTCTTCCTGGGATGTTAGAATGGCATTGCAAAGGCTCTGGAATTGTTCAGTTTTTATTTTAATTAAACAAATGAGGAGCTAAGCTGTAGGAAGAAGCTTGTTATTTTTTTGCACGGTAGCTTTCTTGAATAATTCAAATAGTTTCCTTGTATCTCTGCAGATTAATGGACAGTGCAGCTGTTTCCAAAACATTGAGCTCCTGAAATCTCGCCCAGCTCACCTTGCTGTTCTTCTGCATCATGTGGTGTCCCAGTTTGACCCTGCAGCATTGGTAAGATGTTCTGGAATTGTTTCCGTGGCCAAAATTTGTAGTCTTAACCAGAGTATTTCAGGATCTCCTTGTTCTTGTGTAGCATTACCAGTGACACCACTGGATCAGCAAATAGAGATCCTGTGCAGGCACGAGGGTATTTCAGATAAAGGAAGAGAAGGACGAAGAGAACTGTCTCCTTTACATTCAGTGGTTTACAAATAAATATTTAGCTCTTGAAAGCATTTAATTCCAGCCTAAGGTAGTGGGATTAGTTATCTACAAGGAAGGTCTGATCTCCGTTTCTCTTTTCCCTTCCCTCCTCCACTGATTACAGGGGCAGCCTAGCTGACTAGATGAGGTTTCCTGTGCAGTCTAGGTGGCTGAAGGTAGCTAGGAAGACTCACAATCCAGCAATGCTGAATTCTTTGAAATAGAGGAAAGAAAGATTTGAGTTCGGTGTGGTAGAAGAGTTCTCATTGTATCTCCTAATTTCTTCTCCTCCTCTTTCCCACAGTTGTGCTACCTTTACACAGACCTGTACAAGCAGACCAACTCCAAAGAGACTCGGCGTGTCTTTCTTGAGTTTTACCAGTTCTTCTTGGACCGAACTGCAGTAAGTTCCAGACCTTTCTCTCGTCTTCAAGTGTGTCCAGGAAGTTGACTTTTACCATTCTCCGCTCTCCTGAACTGGAAGAAACTCAGTAGTTATATAAGTCCTCCAGAATCAATAGCGTTTTTTTTGTTTTTTCTTTTGGTTAAAATGATACCACTAAATAAGGCAAAATGAAAGGTAAATAGGCTCAGATGCCTGGGTAAGTCTGTATGTCACAGAGAATGCATTGTCTGATAGGAGTAGTATTTCTGTGATGTGTAAGCTAGCTTTAGTTGTTATACATTCCCTTTTAGTTAATAACAACTGCGTATATTGACGTGGCTGTTGCAAGGATTGGGCAATTTTGTATGTCTGTTGGAAAGCCTGTGAAGCTTCTTTACCATCATAAATTAGACTACCACGTAGTGTAGCAGAGGCTAGTATCGCATGCTTAGATGAAATAATCCTTGTGTAATATAATACATAATCAAGATGGGAGCCTCCCTCATGATAACTTTAGGTGTTAAGGTTGTAGGTTTTGTTTTTTGAGGGGGTTGTATTGTATGCATTGTATGTTTAATTGGGGTGCTGTTTGTTGTGTATGTTCCCCCAGTCTTTTTTTTTTCCTTTCAATTTTTTTTTCTTTTTAACAGAATCTTAAAGTTCCAGTTCCAGATGAAATCTCCGTAGATCTAGGTAAGGCACTATCTACTTCTGCAGCTTCTGCTGTTCAAGGCAGTCTAAGGAAATTTCTGAAATGCACTTAGGGTTACTTCAGATATACAGTATCATGTGTTTACAGGAAGAGACAAATAAATATTTGTTTCTTATGGAGGGCATTATGCATGCTCTGGTACATGCATTAGTAGTGAGAAGCACTGGCCACATTGGCATGCGTATTTTTTAGTCTAATACTGGATGTGACTAAATCTTTTTACAGTTAATGCTGTAAAATTCATATTATCAGTAAGTGAAAAGCAAAAGGGTACTCTTGGATGGGTCAAAGATGTGAAAGTGACTTTATTCTAATGTAGCATGGGCTATCACTGTTCTCAAAAGAATAATCTCTTAACTTCCTCTTCTGGCTTGCAGACAAAAGAAGGCCAGAGCTCATTCCTGAAGAGCTTCATCGCCACTATATACAAACTATGCAAGATAAAGTCTGTCCAGAAGTTCAGAGGAATCTGGAAGACTTCAGGTAACAACAGTTGCCTGTGCAGCTTTTAGTTTAATTCATACCTGCCCTCAGTCAACGTGTCCATTATGGGAGAAGTCCAAACTCAAGGGACATAATAATTCATCTCGGACTGAACAGGAAGATGGCACTGCAGAGGGCCTACAGGGTCACCCTGACCAACACTTGAATGTTTTTTGACACTGTGCTGCAAGTAGTTCATTGCAAGATCTTTTTTAGAGATTTGTTTATTTATTCCTAGAGGTTATTTTAGGCAATTTTAGAATATTATTACTTAGGTGATGTTACATGAATCTTTCTTACTAAGCATGTTTGTAATCAGTTTATATCCTTTTTTATTTTTGCTCTCCTTTGGACAAGAAATAATCCACTTTAGAGAGCTGTCATGAGCATATGGTAGAATTTAATAATTAATATGCCCTTTCTTGTACAGTTGCGAGCATTCTGTGCCAACATGAGATGCTGTAGCAAAAGATATAATGGACTTTTTCACAGCTAAAAGTGTCTCAGTTCAAGTAGATGCTTCAAATGTACAACTTGGGATACTGCAAAAAGAACAACCACCTTTGCTTGGCCATTGCCATGGCTAGCTCTCTTGATAAATATCATACAACTTTATAAGCTTTGTTTTACAGCGAATGCAAATGTTACAGAGAACTGTGGTGACCTCTCCGTTCTTGTTCAAAAACCAATAATGCAACTTGCTTGACATTCTGAATGTCAAGAGGTTGCCTTTGCTTGTTACAAGTCAGCATTCAGTTTCAAGTGATGCTTCCCTCTCTGTATTTCAGGCAGAAACGTAGTATGGGATTGACCCTGGCGGAAGGAGAGCTGACCAAGCTGGATGCAGAAAGGGTTCGTGATCGGAACGCGGTGGAGAAGGAAAGAGCATGTGCAGAACAGATTATTGCCAAAATTGAGGAAGTCTTGTGAGTATCAGCAAGTATAATTGTGGGAGTTAAAAACGGTTTCACCCTGAACCTTACAGCAGCTAAGCAAAGGAATTAATAACTAGAAGTAATTTTACACCACTACATTTATATTGCTTCCCCATTTTGCTACCAACGTATATTTCAGTAATGACAGCGAAAAATATGTTAATATTTAGCTGAAGTCCATATATCTTTTTAAGGAAGGCTACTGTTCAGATAGCAGAGGCATGCTTCTGTTGTTGTCTTGTGCATTGTTAGGTCAGGGTCCTTCTTCTGGGTTGTAGAAACCTATAGTTTCATAACTTTTTTTTTTTTTTAATGTGAGCTGAACCCAATTTTCCTAAGTGAACTTTCATTTTTGTTTCCTTTTCCTGGGGCTTTCTTATATGCCAAAGGACACTTTGAATACTACTGCTGACACTCTTGGTGGATATGACTGGCTGTTAATTGTTAGTTAATTATTGTTTCCTTTTTACATTCTCTCTTGTTTTTAGGATGACATCTCAGCCTTTGGAGGAAGAAAAGAGGTAATGGAAGTTGTGTGGGCTTAGTCTGAAGTAAGAACCCCGTTGCTGATGCTTGCTCTGCTGGCTCTCTTTGCTGAACAGAACAAGGCAGCCCTCTGCTGGCCGTAGCTCTAAACTCTCATTTTCTGAATCTGCTGGCATAATTAACTTGAAATACCAGTCTTGTTTCCAGCCTCTCCTTGTTGTGAAGTTTGTTTCTTTTGTTTCAGACCACAAAAAGTTACTGTTTCTGAGAGCTCATCTGTTTCTTTGGTTTGGTTCTGTAGCTGCTTCAGTCCAGTCTAATATTTATGTGATGCCTTGCCCTGTTCAGTTTGTTTGGCACCCTACAACTAGCTGGGTAGCTTTTACTATACTCACTACAGCTACTACACCTTTTACTGTTACTGATTTTTACTGTAACTCCCGTAATATGACTTCAGATATGTACTTAGTGTATGAGCTTAGAAGTTTCTGTGTGATTCTTAAAAAATATATATATTTTTACCTCTTAGGCTGGTACGCCTTTCATAAACTGCATCTGTTATTTACAAAAGGATACATTATAATATTGGCTGAGTATTTTCCATTGTATGTAACGCATAGTTTCATATTAAAACAAACAAACAAAATCACTCAACTTCTTTTAATCCAGAAATGGTTCGTTTCTCCACGGAACCTTTGCATTTGACCTATTTCATTTTTTTGACAAGATGGATTTTCCCCAGTACATTTCTCCTTAACATCCATCTTCTTTCCTTGTGTTTATTTGGCAGTTCCACAATGCAATACGTGATTCTTACTTACATGAAGCATCTGGGAGTCAAAGTTAAAGAGCCTCGGAACTTGGAGCAGAAGCGTGGCCGTATTGGTTTCTTGCCAAAGATCAAGGTAGTAGTGTTGTGACCAGAGCACATTTGTTTAAAACTGTCTGACGTGGGTGCTTCAATAGAATTCAGAATAGACTTTTGCGTGACACGCTAGAAGTTGGTATGATTTGTACAGTCTTCATTGCACCAACAGGATACAGCATTATCAATCTGCACAGAAAACCTAACAGTGAGGTTGAGTTGTACATATGTTTTCAGACACCTCAATTATAAATTAATTACCTTCCTTTTCACGGTTCTAGACTTAAAACTTTGCGTGATAAACGTTTCACGTATTACAATATTAAATAATTTGAGGACCTCATTAAAGCTGTCAGAACTCAGGACCTCATTAAACCCATCAGTCTGTTGGCCAGTATACTTAAGGTTTTTTCTTGAGAAACTTGCCCAAAAACGAAGGCTTTGTGGTGCAGGAAAGCTACTCTTCCTGCCACCCACACTCCCCCGTTTATATAATGAGTTTTTTCACCAAAACTCCATCTCCATGGGTGTGTTCAGTGATCTCCCACGGCGTGGCCATGTCTGGTCACAGCAGCTATGTATCTTCATCGGTGTTCAGCCTCCTTTGAATGTTAAGGCTGTCGTGAGCAGTTCTGCACTGACAGTGTGAAAAGTTTTGATTGAGCATTAGCAGCCTTTCTGACATGGTTTGCTAAGTTGTATTTTTCTTCCCCAGATTAGAGTCTGTATGCTTGTGGCGGTTTGGAGTCACAAGATGTTGTTCTTCAGAGAAACAAGGAGCTAGTGGTCACTGTAAATGGGTGTCTTGCCCTAGGGAAGAGAGTGGTTTCTGGCTCCCGTTAAGTTAAAACCAGGCTGTGTGAGTTCTTGCTTTTAACAGACGCATCTCTTAAGATGCTGTGGATCCCCGCTGCAAACCCTGGTACCACTCGCAGGCTGCCCGTACTGTCTTTGTCTGGTATGCTGCAGGATGCTGACCCCTGGGTAACTTTAAAACCCGCTTTATGACAAATAAACTTTTCTTGTACCAAACTGCTGCTGCTGTTCTGAAGAATTAGTCAATATCTCAGTAAATAATTGAGCCTGAAGAAATGAGTTTACTGTTTACTCTGATTTTCTTTGTTGTATATTAATGCAGCAAAGTATCAAGAAAGAGAAAGAAGGAGATGAAAAAGGAAAGAGAAGAGGCTTTCCTAATATTCTGGGCCCACCGAGGAGACCAAGCCGACATGACAGCAGTGCAAGTATGTCAGACAAGGAAATGTATGTACCCCCACTACTTGTATGAAAGCCAGTTAGTCTCTGCTGTTTAACAACAACAACAAAGACTTAGTAAAATTTTTGATTTTAAACCATGTTTTTAACGATAGGCAAATCTTAATTAAAGTAGTTGTCCTGAAATACTTCTTTTGGTTACTGGGAACAGGTAAAAGCTCTTTCAGCAATGTAATGACTCTGTGTTTCTTTAGTTGGCAGAGCCATGGAAATACAGAAGCAGCGCCATCCGAAGCACTTACCTACAGCGTCTTCTGTTAGCCCAGAACCACCAGATTCTGGCAAGATGCGCCAGAGCGGGTCCTCCAGTGATGGAACAGATGCACCCTACGCACCTGCCAACCCAATGTCTCCTTTGGCAATGGGTCCCTTTTCATCTCCAGAGGGAAGCAAGGACAGTGAAGCAGGTTAGGATGATACTACTGAAGAGGGACTATAGAAAATTGTGTTGTGAATGGGATATGGAAGGCACACTTCTAATGCAAGAAGCCTGACAAACTGGGACATGTTTCTGTGTCACTAGACATGATTTTCCTGGGTGCTTAGTCATGTTTTCTGACTTAGTCTCTGGTTTAAGTTAGGAAGTCTTGTCATGGCCAGAAATTGTTGTCTGGTGGCTTCTGTCATGGTGGCATTGGATCATCCAACAGGAAAAAAGCATCCCCAGGTGCCTGCCTTTGTAATCACAAGTCAGTATTACCTGGAAACACATATCATGGGGATTTTTCTTACCAAGCTACAAATTCACTTCCTCCAGCTCTAAGTTTAAATGAGGATATGAATCAAGAGGCTATGAAGAGATTGTGAAGTTCTCTTAGGTATTCTAATTTGATACAGTTCTTGACATTTCTTACGCATTTTTTCGTAGGCTCGAAGCAGACTGGAGAAGCACCACCTGCTAATGACTGTGTGGATGGCACTCCCCGCACACCTAATAATACTTTTGAATTCCCATCTCCCTTGGAAAACTTGCCAGAAGAGGAGGGAGAATCTGAGAGGTAACTGAGTGCCCTGCTTGCTTGGAGGGGGCAGTGGCTGTTGGACAGCTGTTGCTGGACAGGCTGGTGGCAGTGGTGGTTTTAACAAGGGGTGGTGAAGCCGGGTCTATAAAACACTAGTCACACCGTTTGCATTAAACATTATTTGTAGAAGAAGGAAATGCTGGTCTGTGTCCGCTCTCAGGAGGGTGAGGCTGAGAGATGGACAAAACATTGGGGTTAGGAGGTTAGGCCTTTACTCTGAAATTATGCTGAATGTCTGAGTGGGGTGAAGTTCTTGCGTGGTTCCCTCATAATCCCTTTCTTTCTTTTTTTTGCAGAGTTGTCGAAATGGGAACACCAAAGCCTTTTCGCAAGTGAGTGTGCTTATAACTGTTTGAGCTTCACTGAATTTATTGAGATTTTAATAGGTTATAAAGCTGAATGCTGCAGCGTTCATTGTTCTGAGGCAGTATGATTGCCTGCCTGATCTTTCCTGTTCTTAAATAACTCATATATGAAAAGAGACATCGGCATCTGTGTATAGGACAGGTGGAGCAGATCATATGCAGATAAACCCTTTGATCTATGGGTGAAATATTTTAAGTGTTTTATCTACTGATTTGAATTGATGGGCTATGGAATTGTGATTCCCAGGTTTTCTTTTTAAGTGTGTATGTTTCTGTTAGCTCTATATCTGCAGATAAGCAGAGGAAAGAAATTGTAACCTGCTCTTTCACTGGCTTCCTATTTGATCTTAAGCAAATTATTTTATCTGTATCATTAAAAAGAGGTTTATGAAAATACTGTAAGAACAGATATTCACTCTTAGTTGTCCTGAAAAGGGCAAAATTACAAAATGTGTTTGTAGCTACTGACATATAACAGCTTACTGGAGAGCATATTCATAATGCTTTACAACTGCTATGTATACTTAGATTTTTCTCTTCTTTCTTCCTTTACATCCATGCCTAAAATGGGAGTTGTCTGACCTACTTTTTCTTCTTAGGATGGACAGTGTCGGTTTCGCAGATGTACAAAGTGAAGATGAGCTGTTTGATTTTGACACGGACATGGACCCTCCGAACTGGCAGCAACTCGTGAGCCGGGAAGTGTTGATGGGGCTGAAACCCTATGAAATCAAGCGCCAAGAAGTGATTAACGGTGAGATTAATATTTTTCCCTAGCTCACCAAGTGCAAAGTTAAAATCTTGTCTTGCAGAGCTTTCAAGTTCTTAACATCTAAAACAAGGTCTCTTGGTCTCTTTTCTCTAATCTGTCCAAAGTAGTAGCCATGTATTACTTTTGGTTTCCAGAGTTCATGTGTGTGAAACTTGTATTTGCTACTGAAAAGTATCCTGAGATGAGACTGATCCCACATTGCTGCACCTCTTTAAGTCAGTAGTTAACAATCCTGCCCTCCCCTCTCTCTTCAGAGCTGTTTTACACCGAGAGAGCTCACGTCCGCACTCTGAAGGTTCTGCATAATGTTTTCTACCAGCGTGTCACCCGGGAAGGGATCCTGAACTCCAGTGACAAACGGAAAATCTTTTCAAATCTGGAGGATATCCTTGGGCTTCATGGTAAGAGTAGCTGAGGTGCTTTTCAGCTTCACAGTCTCAGCTGAGATTCAGGATACAAATATCTGAAAAATGTATGCAGGTGAACAGGAAACAAGAGGCAGCTTCCTGTAACACTTATTCCTTTCTCACACAATTCTCCCATTTCTAATTTACAAAGATATTTTGATAAAGAATGCATGCGTCCAGCGTTTCAGATGCTTGCTTTTTTGTATCTGTTTACGCAGACTCTCTTGTTCTCATTCATGTTTTGATGAAAAGAGCAATGCTTTGATGAATGGTCTTTGTAGGCCAGTGTTCAAAAAGTTGTAACTGTTGTTGAAGAAATTATGAAAACAAGTGAAAGGATTGATGTCTTGCAGGTGGTTTTGAAGGGTCATCCTTTCTAATTGTTTAGAGAAAGGGCTGTTCAGAGTCAGAATTTCAGCTCTACCACTGAATAGTAAGTTGTAAAATGTTAGGCAGGTGGCTTGAAGTGTGTTCTACATTTTTCTTGTGTTTTTAAAAGGTCAATGATATTGAGCCTTAGGAAAGATAAGACTGGAGAGGTTCTTAGGGGTCATTTGAATACAGGTGAGACGGAAGTGCAAAGGAGGAATATAACATTTTCGTAGATATTCTGCTAAATTTATTATGTTTCAGGACACTTTAAGTAATTGAAATAATTCTAAGTCTAGTCTTTTATTCAAATTGGTGTTATTTTAAAATAAATGCTGAAAATCAAACACAATTTAATTGATATTAATAAAATCTCCTTTTTTTTTTCCCCTAAGTTGCGTTGAACGATCAGATGAAAGCAGTCCGAAAAAGGAACGAGACTTCTGTTATTGACCAAATTGGGGAGGACTTGCTTTCTTGGGTAAACTCCATTTTTTATACTTGAAAATATGTTTCATAAAATTGCAACTAGAGTCAGAGGTTAATGAAGGTCATTCCCAGCTAATAGGAACTGAAGGTCTGAGAGTTGTCATTTCTGTGGAGTCAACACAGAGCTAGAGAAAGAGGGTTGAAAGAAAGCAGGAACAACTCATAGGATCTTCATTTGTCTAGAGACAGAAGTCATTTAAAGAAGAAAAAAAACATTGTCTCTTGATGTGTTGGTAGAACAGAAGCTTAGTTCTGGAGACGTAAACCGAGAGTAGGATTTTGAAAAATGTAATAGCACAGTTTATTGCAATAATATCGAAATATGCCTTGTGTTGCCTGTGGTGCAGTTAAAGGTATTTTAAAATACTGTTTTCCAGTCCTAGAATTTACATAGCTGAACCTCTTCAATTTTGTAGCACTGTTGCAGGCATCATTTCAGATTTCTGAGATCCAAATGACAAGAGCAGGAATGATATAAATTCTTTAAAAAACAAAAACCAAAACCATCTCTCTTGGGAGTCTTACGTTTTGTTGTTTGTTTTCAAGCCTACATAATTTAGGATTGAAGATTGATCTGCTTATTCTTTTCAGCTGTTCATGCAGAAGTCTCTTGTGAATTATTATTTTTTTAATCCCACTACTTGTCTAGTATTTCAGAAAAAAGAAAAGAATGAAAATCAGACATGGCTAGTAGAGGAACACCTCCAACCCTTTCAGTTCTCCCCCGTGTGCTGTGAAAAGGCAAAAAATACCTTCTGCATTCATTTTTGAGCAAGCTAGAGCAAGCTAAGCGTTACAGATTGATAGTTATATTTTTTGACTAGTGTCTGGCTAAGTGGCTGAAACAAAACAAACAAAAAAAAAAACCAGGATCTTGTTCTCCAGAGTGAGTATTTTCAGGAGTTACTATGCTGCATCACAGATTGGGTAGCAGGAATGGGAAAAGTTGGAGTGACAGATTAGCCATCTGTCATCTGCGGCACATTTCTCAGCCCTGCTCATGGCTATCATTTTCCCCAGCCATGTTTCTGTAATATTTTCATTTAGGAAACAAGATATTATGTTAAATTTTGGTCTTTAAGAATGGGTATCCCTAAGAAGCAAGACCTTTGGTCTTGGCTTTGCTGGCCAACAGTGTGGTAAATAATCCCTTGTCATTCATCTGGGTGCAGTTTTTTCCACTTCTCTTACAGCTAACAGTGGAGACATGGCACTGTATTCTCTCCCTGAATCAGCAGTGCATTTATAGGAATGATTGGATGTGGTAGAAGCTGGAGACAGGAGAACTGTAGAGTTTGACATGTAAGGGGTTCCTCAGTAGACGGGGAAGACAAACCCTTAAAACCAGGATGTTTAAAATGCTGTCTTCCATAGAAATGACTTCTCATATATAGATAGAACTCAAAGGAACAGCACAAAGCTGTGCTAGGGGAGATTCAGGCTGGATATTAGGAAAAAAAATATTTACTGAGGGGGTGGTCAAACACTGGTCTTTGTAGGTCCCTTCCAACCGAACCTGTTCTATTCTGTTCTATTCTGTTCTGTTCTATTCTGTTCTATTCTGTTCTATTCTGTTCTATTCTGTTCTATTCTGTTCTTCTATTTTATCAATGGCACATGCTGAAGGTGGGTCTAATTTTGACTTTTTGTGGTTTTCTGGCACAGTTTAGTGGAGCAGCAGAGGAGAAGATAAAACACGCAACTGCCACGTTCTGCAGTAACCAGCCCTTTGCTCTAGAGGTCATAAAATCGCGTCAGAAGAAGGACTCTCGTTTCCAGACTTTTGTGCAGGTGAATTTTATGCAAGGGTTTGATCTGCCTGAGGGTGCGGCTGATGGCCAGTATGGGATAATGAAGGGCTGTAGATAAAGTTGTTATCATTAATGAGATTATGCTTAACATTGCCTTCAGATTGGGATCATTTCCAGCACTGTATTTATCTCTTCTGATCGTTTCTGGAGGGAGGGGACTGCATAATGTCCCTTTGCCATGCAGGAAGGAAAAGCTGTCCTAGGCAGGAAAATCGCGTGTCACTTGAGGTGGCTGTTTCCTAAAGATGAGTACCTCTGCGGGGAAAACTGCTTATAGCAGTGCAATTTTGAAGCATGCCACAGTCAGAAGACAGATGTTGTACACCTATTCTGCCCACCAGGAAAGGGATTCGAATACTTGTGGCATTTGGAGAGGAGAACATTATCTTCATTACCACAGGCTGGGAAGAACTGCTGTAATATGAGGGTTGACGTTATTTTGAAAAACGTACTGTAGTTTTGCTATAGCTTGAAAGGCTAAACTGATGTCTTCCCTGTATGGCAGTGACTGAGATTGATTGGTGATAGCACCGGGCCTCTGTGAAGTAATGAGGGAAGGAAGCTGCTGCTTTTGTGATCAGCCTTTCCTATATGTAATTGCAAATGGAGAGGGGATGTGTTGTCTGAATGATAGATCTTGGCATTTCTTGTCTTGTATTTAATTACTAGAAAGTGAAGTAATAGACATTTATGTGATGAATAGATGTTACACGTTCAGGTAATTATAGTCTTAATAAAAATGACAAATGTAGTTATTGTGCTGTTTAATTTTAGGATGCTGAGAGTAATCCACTGTGTCGCCGGTTGCAGCTGAAGGATATCATTCCCACAGAGATGCAGAGGTTGACTAAGTACCCCCTTCTGCTGGATAACATTGCTAAGTACACAGGTAAAGCATTTCCACTAGGTAGCCCATGGTTGGTGGTTGCATCACAGCAGGTTTTCTAAGCAAATGTGATTTCAAAGCATGTATTGAAGTTCAGTTCAATTTTATGGGTCACTGTCTGTTTTCATTGTGACCTCACTGGAGAGCAAGTTAAAAACAAAAAAACTATTTAAAAGATCCAGTCCTTGTTTCTCAATTAATTTTTTTTTCCTTAGGGGAAAAAAAGGGGGAGGGTGAGAATTGCATTTTGGAATAGGTGAATGGCAGTCCATGTTGGGTTTGAACACCTCTAATACCGTGTTCAGTTTTGGGCCCCTCACTGCAAGAAGGACATTGAGGTGCTGAAGCGTGCCCAAAGAAGGGCAACAAAGCTAGTAAAGCTAGTGAAGGGTCTAGAGATCTAGTCTTATGAGGACCATCTCAGGGAACCAGGAGAAAAAGCCTAGAGAAAAGGAGACTTAGGGGAGACCTCCTTGTTCTCTACGGCTACCTCAAAGGAGGCTGCAGCGGGGTGGAGGCAAAAAGAGGATTAATAGTACTGCAAAGTGCCTTTACATGTTTACTAACAGATACCTGCTGCAGTCTAATTTCATTACTCGTAAAAAATATACTGCGCTTACAAGTTCACTCTAAACATAATTAAGAAAGCGTGTGATACTCCATTATCCTTGATGTCCTTGTTTATTTGCCAGTTAACTAAATGCATAATGTGGCTCGTGGTAGTGAGAATTGATGGGGTTCACCTATGTCTATTTGTGTATGATCAAGAGACATTGGCTGGAAAGGTGTCTTTTGTTTGTTCTTCCTGTAGTGCAAGACTGGTTTTTATAGTAAGGCCGCATGTATGTAGCCAGAGATATATATTTTTTAAGCTGTTAAAATAAATACAGGGTATCTGGGTGGAAGAGGCTATTAGGTAGCAACTTTTTGATATTCTCTATTATATTTTCTTTGTTTCTCTCTTCCAGTGTAAATAAATAAAGAATTGAATGCAGAAGCCAGTGGTCACTTGCTGAAGCAGCCACTCAGCAAAGCTGGGTCTTTGGCTAGCTGTCTGTGTGTGACTTCAAGCATCTGTCCCAATGCTCTCTTTGTACCACAGTGGAGTCTTAGTAAACTTTTTGTGTTACTCAGAATACTTCACTGATTCGTGTTTGTGCATTGAACAGTTGTCGTAAGCCCTTTAAAAAAGAAATATAAAAAAGTGCAGTCTGGGATGTCTGTGGTCATCATCAGAGTAGGGCAGACGGAATTCTCTCCCATCACAGATGTGTTCCCGTCATTTCACCTTTGAAATGGAGTGCTTTTATTGATAGGGTGTTCTGCAGATTTGAGTTCCCTTTCTCGAATTTTTGGACGGCAAACTGTGCTAGATTTGTGGCCTTTTCATCCTTTATCAGAGAACGTTATTGTATTTCCTTGTCCTCTTACAGAACTGCCTGAAGAGAAAGAGAAAGTGAAGAAAGCAGCAGATCATTGTCGTCAGGTTCTTAACCACGTGAACCAGGCTGTCAAGGAATCTGAGAACAAACAGGTAGGAGGTGAAAGGAGTGAGCATTAAGGGCTGGGGAGAAAGAGAGATGAAGGGAAAAAGACTGCTTAAGACGGCTAGAATCTCTGTGCTACTGACTGTATATTGTGCTTAAAGGTGCTTTGTGGCCCAAGTGTTCCTATGAGAGCAGGAATCCCAGGCCTTTGGGAACGTGGAAGTATTCATGATTGCTTGCTCTCTGACTCTAGTAGTTAGTTACGCTTATCAAAGTGGCCGTCTCCAATGCATTTTTTTCAGCATTTGGAAGATTATCAGCGTCGTCTTGACCTCTCCTACTTGAAGCAGTCTGAGGATCCCATGATGGATGAGTTCAGGGTAAGTCACGACACTGAAGTAATTGCTCGGTGCACCATTACTGCAACGCTATTGTTCAATTTGTGGCTCTTTCTACTGCAGTCTTCTGATGTACAATCAAATGGCCTTTGGCATATACATTTCTGTACAAAAATTAAAATCATTAGGTTCAGAAGCTTGAATTTTGCTGTATTCCTGAAGAGCTCTGGATGTAACAACATGGTTCTGCACATAGAAGAGCTGATAGAGCTTGTAAGTTGTGTGAGATAAATGTTAAGGGCCTGCAAGCTAATGCACTCCTGTATCACGTAGGAGGTACTTAGAGGATGGTAAATCTTACAGTGGGTATGCCTGTCACATAATCGTGTCTTAGTTGTGCTGTTGAAAATGGGGTGGCCTCAGGGAGTCATTATTTTAGGCTTTAAAAGAAGAGCTGATAGAGGTGCTAATTAGTGTAGGGGATCCACAGGTATAGCCAAGTAAAATTCTAAGTCCATTGCTACAAGTACTGTGGCTCCTATAAATTCTTCCAATTACATTAATAAAGCTGGTTACTTGGTGTCAACTGCTGATAAATGGAACGAGCAAAAACACGCTCAGAGCAAAATTAACTCTAGGAAATTTTCATGTTTCAGATGGATGATGATGTTTTGATACTTTAACCCCATTTCATTCTGACCACTATCTATGTCTGTCTCATGCATAGATTGTGTTGTTTATTTATCACTCCCCTGCCTTCCCCAAAGTCAGCGTGTATCCAAAGACATTTTTATATGAAGACTTCTCTGTAAAACTGTATTATGTAGTCTTCCACAAATAAACTTGCAAGCATTTAGTTAGGAAATGAAGAACTTACTGGCAGTTATGAAATCTTGCTGTTATTGATTGTAGACTCTGAGACTTGGAAGGAATGACTTGTGAAAATTGTCACTTCTACTTGCCTGCAGATCTAAATGTCACAAGCACTGAAATGTCTGAAGAATCCATTGACATTATAAAGTCCATCAGATCATTGGAATGATTTTTATATCAGTGTGTCATTTGTAGGCATACTTGACTTGCAAATAGAGTGCTGAAGCATTAACCTGTTATAATACTAGAACTGCAAACTTTGTATGGGATATTGGAAAAACTCCTCCTAGAAATCAGAAGACAACCTAATGCATTAGGAGCTTGACTTGGAAGGACAGTTCTCCACCCTGGCACTCCCAGTATCTGCAAAAGAGCAGTGAATGAGGAAGAATGACAGCAAACACCTCTCACAAGATTTTGGTTTACAAGCATACCTAATTCCTGATCCACCTTTCTTTTTCCATACTGGGTTTAGCTGCTCACTTCCACACTGAAGTGCCTATCTGTAGCTTTCCCTCTGAAATTCCCATGCTTTACCGTTCCATGCTTCTATAAAAATTTCATATTGCTACTTTTTTTTCTTTCCCTTGCTGGCAGAACTTGGATCTAACAAAGAGAAAAATGCTTCATGAAGGACCTCTAACTTGGAAGGTTAATCGTGACAAAACTATTGGTGAGTCCTGTTCATCAGCTGATGTAGAGTTGGGTTTGTATGTGTTTGCTGAGAGGGGGGGAGAGAGAAAGCATTTATGCAGTTTCCAATTATGATCTGTACTGCCACCTATAATAATGTGTATGTGTTTCTCAGAGCTGATTAAATTATTCTTGTCAATTCTGAAATGTGCTGGAGTATCATTAAGGCCATGCAGGGACACAGCAGTCAGTCGTGAGATGATCCAATCCCATCTGTAGCTCTCTGCTCTAGTTTTGATGAGGAAGATTTGCAAGCTTTGCCTAGAATGGCATAGCACTGATTAGTGCCTCTGCATGAGTAATCAAAAATGCAGCTTTTTTCTTTCTGCAGGGGTGTGATAGAAAACCACGAATCTTTAACTCATTCTGGGTTCTTTTGCGCTCTGTGCAGATCTCTACACTCTGCTCCTGGAGGACATTCTGGTGCTGTTGCAGAAACAGGATGATAAACTGGTCTTGAAGTGTCACAGTAAAATCTTGGCATCAACAGCTGATAGCAAACACACCTTCAGTCCTATCATCAAGCTGAACACTGTTCTGGTTCGTCAGGTGGCAACAGGTCAGTGTAACCAATGGGGAAAGCGAAGGAGGAAGCCAGAAATGAAGATTAGACAAAACCAACTGTCCTCAACTGATCTAGAGTTCCACAGTAGAACATGCAGAAATGCGTAGGCTTAATTCTTGGTTGTCCAACGTCTTGCTCTGTAATGCTGTATGAGCTGTTTAACTTCTCTGCATCGTTAATAACCTTTTTAGGCACAGCTTGAGTTATAAATAGACCTCTAAGTTAAAGTAGTCTGATTTTATTAGATGAAAGGTACTCTAGAAATGCAAATCATTATGAGGGAAAAGAGGGGAAAAATATGTCTCAAAGCAGTTTGAACTAACAGACAAATCTCCCGGACAGAGAAAGATCTGTCTTTGTATGTGATAGCATTATAGGTTTATTTCATAAACTCTTCTTTCACTGCTTCTGGTTGGGGTTATGTCCAGTTCTAGGAATTTTCAGAAAGCTGTGCAGAACAAGGCATCTAATTAAATTCCTCCCTCCCTGTGTTGCTCCAGATAACAAAGCTTTCTTCGTCATCTCCATGTCAGAAAATGGCGCTCATATTTATGAACTGGTGGCACAGACGGTTTCAGAGAAGAATGTGTAAGTAATTGGTTCGGTTCCATCTGCTGTGTGATTTGTTGTACTTGAGAGAACTTTTACATCTGCTTGTGTGTAGTAACTCTGCAGGTGTCCAGGAATTACCTGAGTTCCTTATCTAAGCTTAGCTGAAAACATGGTTATGTTTGCCTCCATGGGGAGTATCCAAGCATAGTATCTCCCAGCTTCTAAAAACCAGGGAGAGGGTGTATACACATAAATGAGTGTATTTATATATACAGATACGTATAAAACAAAAAATCATACTCTTGCAATTCTGGTCTTATGTGACTGACTGCCAGATAAGTCACTGAAATCATCCTGCATCTTCCTGCAGAACCGCTTAGTTTTGCAGAGTTTGATACTGGCATCATCAGCATCCACAGTGCGTGAATGTGAGGCCCTACCTACACTTTTTCCTCTTTGGTACAAGTGCTTTTCTTCCAGTGCATAAGCAGGGCATAGACTTGTACGATATGTAGCAACTGTTGTAGTGTGTCACATATTAAACTATTCAATTCTACGTGAACGGTTACTTAATGCTTTCATATGTATTTATATATAAATATAACTGCTTCACTTGATGGCTCCTGCTAAGGTCCTGTCATTCATTTCCTTCTGCTGAGTAGTATACTGGTGAGGTGAGCATTAAGCTGTGTGTTTCACTTGTGGCTGCAAGGTATTACTGAGGCACTGACTGTAACAGGATTAAAAAAACTAACGCAACAATGCAACAGGATTAGTCGTTTCCGTTGATAAGAAAAGCAGTGATGATATTAGCTGGATTTAAAAACTGTTGAATGGAGCAGTAGTCGTTGTGCTTCACATCTTGCATATTTTTATTTGATATGTTTATGCAGGTGGCAGGACCTTATAGCTCAGATGGCAGGGACTGTAAAAATGGAGAGTGCCAGAAGAGTGATTCCATTACCACAGTCAGGACCTGGCGAGTAAGTAAAAGCAGCTGGGGGAGGAAAGGCTGGTGTTCTTTTTCTGGTAATCCCTCTTCTACTCGAAGATTGTCAGCCAGAGCTCTGCTTGTCATGCAGTAATTCAGATACAGGTGACTAAAAGCTTGTATTCATTCCTTCCTCCCTGCAGAGAAGAGCGTGAAGAAGAGGAGCAGCAGAAGCTCAAAGAGCAGCATGACATTCCTGCCAGTAGTCTACAAAGTCCAGGTAAAACAGTGGGCCAGGTAAAAGGTGTCA
The DNA here is from genome assembly GCF_964034855.1 of Anser brachyrhynchus. Lineage (NCBI taxonomy): Eukaryota > Metazoa > Chordata > Aves > Anseriformes > Anatidae > Anser > Anser brachyrhynchus. Next base: position 3,370,698 of record NC_137718.1, read on the forward strand.
GTAAATTTGCTACGTAGAGAACAAAGCCATATTCCTTGTGTCTTGGGGCTCTTTTGGTAGCATTGACATTTTTCTGGAAAGGAGTGATTTCTTTATGAGTCATGTGGAGAAAAGATACTGAACGCCTTGGAAACATACCTCTTAGTATTTCCATCTCCTTTATAACTTGCTGAGTAAGAATCTTTTTTCCCCAGGAACAAATCAGCATTTTACCAAGCCCATGCTCAAGAACCGTATTTTACAGTGTTTTCAGCAGCACTGTGAAAAAGTTAATGTGAAGCAGAATTTTCTGCAGTTTAACATCATATTTGCCATAGTTGCTTAACGCGAATGTATGTTTTCTATTTACTAGACAAAGATTTGGGCCTAGACTCTTCCTTGATACTGAACGCTCAGACTTCTTCGCCCACCATGTCCGAAAAGTCGGAGGTAGAAAGTCTTCTTGTGACAGAAAGACAGTTTGATAAAGTGCAGCAGGCAGACCTGACGCTTAAAGATACTTCTACATGTTATGAACACGCAGCCACCGATTTACCGTCGGTATCAGGAGGGCAGTGGGCATTGGATGCCTTAAGGAACTGTAAGTATCGTGGAGCAGCATCTGGAAGCATATGGTTCGGAGGTGGGAATTGTTAGATCAACCTTATGAAGCGGTGAGCTAAAATAATGCCCGCTTCTATGAAATAAAAATTTTCTCTGTGCTGTAGTACAGCACAGCAAAACACAGTGGATCTGACACGAAGGAATTATAAGTTCAAAATTCATATACCGAGCCCTTTGGATGCAGGTATCTCATTGTTTTGCTGTGGTTTTCCCATGTATAAAATGAGGGTAGTAATGAATTGTTACTTACTGCCCAGGAAGTGCTTTGATGACAAAATCACATTGCAGAGCTTTGTGCAGTGCTGTAAAGTGCCACGGCTAGTCAGCAGTTTTTTTTAAGAGACGATGCAGTTAGCCTGTGGACTTAACATTCATAGCACCAGAGAAGTAGAGTAGGCGAAGTTGCATGAGTTGCAGAATATGATTTGGCTTTTCTTTGTTTTTTTTTTTTTTTTGCAAAATCATGCAAATGAAGTTGGATATTTTACACAAGCTTGACGAAGTCTAGGTTCAGATCTTCTGAGAGTCTGGAAGCTGTTTGGGTATGATTAGATTGACACTTGTGTGTATTGAAAGGAATTTTTCCCAATGGACAGATAATTCTGCAAGACTGGTTTTAGAGTTTTAAGCGCTTCCTCTGTTTGGTGGTATACCCTCTTTCAGAGGAAGAATGCGGGGCTCTGCAACCTACCTGATCAGATCCAGCGTTCCAGTTCCTTGTGTTTCTAAATATAACTTCCTAAAATTTGAATGAATTCATTAATCCATATCTCTCTCCCTGGCAACTTTGAAATGGGCGTAAAGTCCCAGAATTGTACGTGAAGGGAATAGTCTGTATTGCTTCTCTGTGGATCATTTGCTGTTACTCAAATGCAGAGCATTCATATCCTTGGCCCCAATTCCCTCTTCTTTCTCTCTCTTTTTACAAGTAATGACAGTCTTCTGCAATCTAATAGTTTACCTCGGATCTTTTTGATCCATTTGTGCTTCTCCTTTTTATGGGATTCAAAGCCCTCTTCTAATTCTGAAGGCTGTACAAATGTTCTTAGTAGTCGTTCTCAGAGACAGGTGATGGAGAACCTTAGTATGAGAAGTGTGTAAAGATGGTATTAGTGACCTCGCATCTCGTAACTGCTCAGGCTTCATAGAGCAGCCCTCTAGCAGCAGCTGTGGGTCACTCACGTTTTGACAAGAGCCTTCCTCTTAGACTGTCGCATTGTGTGAACTCGCAGCTTTTATTGAGTGCTACGTGAGCTTTGTGAGAACGAGCGGTGTACTTACGCTCTTGGCAGCATCGTATTTTTGTTTTGAACGACGTGTCCTTATTATGAAGTGTTTGGTTGGGTTAATTTGAGAGCTAAAGGAATGTGGGTTGAAGTTCAAATCAGCATAAATTTACAGGAAATTTTAGGGAAAATGTCTTCGATGTTTTGATCTGTTATTTGACGTTGGGTGGCATGTTCTCAATATGCTTATTTCTAAGGTGGGAATCCCCTGTTAGTGCTATTGCTTTTTAGTTCATTTGGGGGCAGGTAACACCCGGGCACTCACCTGCACTACGATTCACTTGCTGGGTAATTTCAGTAGATGATTTCTCTGTTTCTCCTAAGCAAGATGGAACTTGTTCCTGCTGTTTTTGCCTTTACTTGTAAGATGAAATGTGGAGTAAGGTGTTGGTACAATGTTTCAGACCTTTAATTTATTTTTACCCCTGTGCTTTCTACCAAGAACAATAAGAGGGCTGGCTGTTCTGAGATATCTCTGTTTGGCCTTTTTGTCTAGTTTAATCACTGTTAGGGAGAATATGGTCTGTGAAGCTTTGCCAACATTATCTCTACTTGCAGTGGACTTGCTGAAAAAACTGTTGGTACAGCAGCTTGGCTTTTCTGAGAAGGGGACCCTTGAAGACCGGCAGCGCTTTCCCAGGTTTAGGACCGTCTCTCAAGAAGCCCAAACGGAGAGTGGAAGTGAGCTTGGACTACAGCACTCTGACGATAACAAATTTCACCAGCCTGGAACAGACCGCATGCTTCCAAGAACCGAAACTAATGAATCCACAGCTAGTTATGGCCTCCGGACTTCAGCTGAATCACCAGCTTCAGGGGATGCCATGCAGCTGATAGGGAGAGACCCCAGATCGAGCAGTAACTCAGCAATAGACCGCATGAGTATGAATCTGGAGATCTCAACCGCAGAGCTGCAAGGGGTGGGCGCTGATGAGAGCGGGGAGCATTTTTTTGATGCGCAAGAAGCTCACAGTGATGAAAATCCATCTGAAAGTGAACTAATGGAAAGGAAGGAAGAGGAGGATGTGCAAATACGGATCTCAGGTGAGCATATTTCATTACCTCGTTGAATGATAGGCTGTCCAGATTTGACATTAGAGACCTGAGTTCAATTTTAAATAGGAAATACTAAAGAAAACCACAGTATGTTTTCCTGGTGAAGCTTCTCTTGCTGGTACAATATAGGACATTTATTTAAAGTTAGTTCTCTAGTCCTTGGCAGTTATTCTAGCCCTGAAAAGGGCTGTGCTTAATGATTTTTTCTATTTCATGAAAGAAGAAACTAAAATCCTGTGGGGTTTAACACACTGTGACAAACTGTATTTACAGAGGTATGGGCACAGTGCAAGCTCTCGATTGCTGTTGGCACTGGACCTTATTGTATCTCAGCTGACCATTGGGACCTATAGAGAAAACACTGGCCCTGAAGGCAAAGCCCTGCCTTAGTCCCTACACACAGAGCCCCCGTGACTCATACTATTTTTTTGTAGCTATTGTGTTGGCTTCTCCTGATTGAGCTTCAGAAAAGAAACTTAGAGTTTAGCTTTGCATTGTAATTGTCTCCAGCGACCTCACCCTCAGTCTGAAGCTCTTAAAAGCTTATCATTATTTCTATTATTATTACATTTGCTATATTTGGCACTTACCTGAGCGGCATCTCAAAGCATCTCTCTTCTACCCTTCAAGAAGGTTGTAGAGCTGTTAACTCAGCAGAAAACTAGCTCCAAGACAGCAGCTGTAAGCACCTTCGTGGGACTTCGTGCACTTTGTGTTTGGAAAAGTCCTGTGATTTAGATCAGCCCGGGTGGTGACCCTGCACTAAATTTAGCACACAAGTTGAGGTTTATCTTGTGCATGTTATAACAGAAGTAGGTACTAGCTGGTAGATTCTATATGACTGTTAGTCTTGAAATTTCTTATCTGTGAATATGAATTTATGGATTCTATCATGAGCCAATAAATAAGCCAATTTGTGACCGTCCAAATGCTGCCTTCCAAGTATATATTTGTCTTTCCCTGAATTATGGAAACATTTTAAATTATTAAAACTGAGCCAACAACTTGAAGCATCTAATTTACTTGTCACCACTTATGCTGTTTACTTTCTTAACTGTGCAGGGACATCAAAATTAGATTGACCTGTTTTCAGTCAGTTCTGCTTCCACATGCTAGCTTTGCTGTAATATTGTAGAGAAATTATTCAATGTAGTGCTATTAGTAGGTGCAGTTGTGAATGCGTTTCTGTCTGTAATTGCTTTGTTTTTTTAATTACCTTCAGCAGGCTAAATTTTGAAGCTAACACATCTAAAGGGGTGCTCAGTACTGTAACCAGTAAGTGTAGGTTCCAAATCCAGCAGTCTGGTTTGTGGGTACCATTAATATTAAGTGCAGGTTTTTCAGATGTTATATTGGATACAGAGAGTTTGGAAAAACAAGAGGGGATGTGATTAGCTCGTCTAATCACGTAACTTTCAAACTGCAGTGCAAAAACCAGCCTTGATCTGTAAAGTCCCATTCAGAACCAAGCTAGTCTGGTCTAATATAATCACTATTCTGTGTAGTGTTCACAAATGCTTTTTCTTACCCATTTTAAAATGTCTCAGGAGATGGGCCTTTCACCACTTATCCTTCTTAAAGTCTGCTTAAACTGTCTACAGGTCAGTGGTTCTCGGTGATTATGGAACTGAGGTGTTCGTAAAAATCTGTTCTCTTAACAGGAAATTATTTGATCCTTGATGGATATGGAACGGTGCAGGAGAGCTCCACAGATGAGGAGGTATCATCTCTAGTTCTCCAGTGCACTGCAGGTGGCCACACCTCTTTGGACTCTGCCCAGCAGCAGCCTCTTTCCCCACGGGACACGCAGTCGGATGGAGGAAGCTCCCCGTTTGCCGAGGAGATGCTGGTCTCGCGCTGGGGGGGAGTGGAAGAGTCCTGCTCAGTTGTAGCAAGCCCTCACTTCTTGTCTTTAGAGTCGCGTGTGCAGATGATGCAGTATATTCAGAAGATAGAGAACAACCTTGAAAAGTTAAAGGTATAGTACGTTTCCATTTGCAGTATCAAGAGTTATCGTTTTCTCTAGATTTTCTTTTAGAAAAGAGTTTGAAAATAATTTTGCGGAGGAAGGCAGGCAGTTGTGCCTTTTTATGTGTTCGGCTCTGGAAGCTTTCGAAGGAGAAACTTGGTGCCATTTTGCTTGCAATACGTTGAGGGGCTACAACAAGCTACTAGTTGTAGAGGCAGGATGCATGTATATTACTTTGCATTTGGAGAGATTCCTCAGGGGTAGGACAAAACTGCATGTCTGCAGCATTGGAGCTTTGAAGGGACCACTAATGCAATGAGTATGACTTACCGACACATAAAGGCTTGCTGAATCTGTTGCATGTTGTTGCTAATGTTAAAAGAAGGTGGTAAGTTGCAGTAGGGTAATAACGAAGTTTTCAAACTTACTATATCCAAAATAATTTTTTGTATGTATTGGGGTTTGTCCATCCATCACAGCAATTGCTGTACTGACCCATTAAGTCGATAGCCAGACTTTAATCTAACTGAAATTTGAGGAAGAGGTGGAATATTGAATGGGAATGGAAGGCCTAATAAAAGTGCTGCTAAGGGAGTTGAGATCCGTTGTGGGTCACAGTAGCAGCATGGTCGATTCCAGTCACCTGCAGTGCAACTTGTCTCTTCCCATCTGAAGCCCTCTTTGTTCACATGATAAAGGAGAAAAAGCCACTTGACTTTCAGTGTTCTTTTTTTTTTTGTTTGTTCATGTGTGTTTTAGGAGGTTGAGGAAGACTACATCATCCTCCGTCGCCAAGGGCTGGCTGGATCAGCCTCCACAGGAGAGCACTCAGGTACGCAACCACACGTTCTACGATAGGAAACATGCACCACGTTGGCATCAGACATTAACCACAGAGCACGAAGTCAATTTTTAATGTTTCACACACACACAAAAAGAGTTTCATCTACTTCAGCATCTCTCACAGGGCTGAGACTGTGCTGATTCCAAGAAAGGTCAGTAGAATCCATTGAGATTCACATGTGCAGAGGAGTTTGTTCCTTCCTCTGAAAAGGTTGTTTGCGAGCTCTCTCACTCCTACCTGCCAAAGACAGACATCTAAGGACATACAACTTCTCTTTCAAAGAAGGCTAGATTGATGTAAAGTCCCAAACGAAGATTTTTGAACATGTAAAATGATTCCAATCTGTCCTTTCTTTCTCCGGGGTGTCTCTGATACTGTGTAAAGTGGCTGTCATGGGGCTTTTTAAATTTGCCTTAGGCATCCTCGAGATGCAACTGCTGGGATTACTAACAAAGGTCTTCAGGTTAAATGTGCTCTCTCTCACATTAGCACGCTTTCTCTGGTAGTACTAGTGTTCAGAAATGTTAGGCATTCACCTCTCGTTGCACCCTCTCCCTCTCTCACCACCACCCCCTTTTTTTTTTTTTCCCCTCCATCAGAGAAAAGCTAGTCATGTTTTCAGGAGTGGCTGAAGATTGGATGAAGAGTATCAGGACCCAGCACCTAGTGTCTTCCGTGTGGACTCTGAGACGAGAGGGTTCGGACCATCCAAACGTGAACCATACTCTAGCGAAGTGGGCATGGGTGCTTTTCCTGTGGAGCATCTGCACTATCTTGTCAGTGAGGGAGTCTGTTCTATTCTACTCCTCCTCTCCTTGATACCAGAAATTCATTTTTCAGAAAGAAAAACCAAACCAAATGTACAGAGCTTTGGGTGTAGGATATAAAAATGTATTTAGACATTTAAAAAAAAAATCAATGTATTTATTTGACTTCATTCCGTGTATCAAAAGCACATTTTAATTTTTTAATCTGCCTTTTTTTTTGTTCTATTTTAATTGGGTAGTGACAGTTCTAGCCCTTTGCATACAGTACACGCTGCCTCCCACTGCTCCTGAACCAAAGGTCAGGTCTGAGGGGAGAGGGTGTGCCTGTGTGCAGGTGTATCTTTACTTCACTGGACTGGACTCTGCACTCCCTGCTGGCAATCAAACTGCCATGCGAAGAGCTACTTATGAAGGTGTTAGGATGACTTGTGGCTGGAACTATCTATATTATAAAACTGCATGGGAAATACTCATGTCACCACGCGTGTAACAGGAATTTTCCATGCACTAAATAGCCAGGCACTTGGGCAAACTATTTTTCCCCCCCTCTCCCGTTAGAGGTCTCCTTTGTTGACATGCAAGATTAGGCTGGGAGAGGAGAAAGATAGGTTTAATTTTTTTTCTTGACTTTGTTGGCTTTGATCATTGTCTCCTTTGTAAAGTGATAAAAATACTTGGACCTGCAGCACTTTTGTAACTCTTCTCTGGATCAAAAAGAAAAAATGCAAACCCAGAAGTGTTTCAAAGATGTGGGGCAGATGGGTATCTGCCCCTGATTCACTACTGAATGAATAAGGGCTGCCATTTGAGTTAGCCACAGGTACTGCTGATTATAGGGCCAGTAAATTTTAGTACCTGAAAGTATGTCTTGCTGAGGGCTTGGGGTGTTATTTTTTTTATTTTTATTTTTTTTAAAAAACACTGATTTGTGCCAATGTGTTCTAACTGAAACAGAGATGCGCAAAGCAAAGAAGGCTGGAACAGCTCTCTAGTACTTCCTTAGGCCTGTTCTAATGGGCTTTGCTGTTGTAATTCCTTCCAGTCTGGGAACAAGATGGTAAATACCAGCCTACCAGCAGAGCTAGTGCTGGACAGCCTAAGCTTGCTGTGCCTCTGCTCTGGAGTTGGCCCTAGGGCAGGCACCTGCTTGGCACAGGGTGGTTCAAGCTGTCCCCAGCGTCACAGACCTGTAAATCCCATTAACACATCAGAACTGCAATAGCAACTGCGATTGCGTGGATCGTGAAGTGCTGAGAATCTGCCTTTGGTCAGCATAAAGATCACACTCCCTGCTCCATTAAAACAAATGGTTTCTCTTCAGCTATTGGCAAAGAATCAGAGCTCTCTTTTTTTTTTTTACTCACACTGGAAAAAAACACAGTTCTTGTTCTTCCAGTTAGAAATAACGCAAGGGATAAATTCATGAAAAGATGGACAGAGGTTGAGCAGAGAGGATTTGGGACCTGATCGTACGATGGAGCCGTAAGCCCTTTCAGAGCAGGGAGGAGTTTTCTCTTTTTTTTTTTTTTTTTTTAGAACCAATTGCACAAAGTGTCATTTGTCACCAGCAGGAGCATTACACTGCCAACACAAGCCAAAGTGTTCTCTTCCATGCTGGCAGGAGCTGCTTCTTCCTTGGGACCCACTAAGGCCTGTCCTGCTGCACCTGCATGAATATACTGTCAGTATTAGCCGAGCGCTTCCTTTCTTACCTGGTGGGACCTCCCCCCTCACCTTCAGCCATACAGTTCCTTTGGTTATAAGCATCTAGACTTCCTCTGATAAGCCCCCGAAGTAGAATGCTGCCTTATGCTGATGTGGCATCTTTTTACCTGATCCTGCCAGAAAAAGAGCTGGGCCGTAGCCAGACTTGGTGTTCAAAGCCCTTTTTTTCCCTGTAGACAAGGACTCGTGTTCTCCCCACCCTCAAATCCCCTTGGTCAGTTGGCACGATGCTGGTCTGGGTTTACACACTCCAGAAACGGGAGCAGTTACTATGACCTTAGCTGTCTAAAAGCTTTCCAGCAGGTTCCCATGCTTGATTGAAAATCGCCATCAAACCTTATTAAATAGCTTACTCTGGCTTTTCAAGACTCCACTGAAAACCAGCAAGGACAGGACCTGTGAAGGCCTGGTTGCTCAGTTCTCTTCCCTTGTAACTGAAGACAAAATCCTTGGCTCTCTCGTTTCTCCAGGTTGCATGAATTTTAAGGTCGCTCAGATGGGCCGTGGAGGGGCGATCGCCCGCGTGGCCTCTGACTTTTCCACTTCTGCTTAAGCATTTTGTAGTGTCATCCACCGCCGTGTTGTCTCTTCTCTAAGAGTGTAACGCCAGTGAAAAAGCAAGCTGGGAACGCAGAGCATTCATGTTGCCATCTCATCCTAGCGTTTCTGCCTCTGGAGCTGCTGGAGTGAAGTTCTCCACCGTCCCCTGATGGATGTGGGCCAGGAGGAGGTGAGGTGCGATTCTGTCCCTGTCTCCTCTCAGGATGTCTAAGGGGAAACAGCCTCACTTCCTGCTAGGCTGATGGTGATGGCAGAGGAGCCTTTGGGGCGGATGACACGGGCAGTGTGCAGTGCAGCAGACTGCATGCACGGTGCTTTAAGGAGTGTTAGAGGGGAGCGACCCGTTTGAACCCAGTTGTATGGAAATTGTAAATGTCACGCTGTGCTCCGTCCTGTTTGGGTTTTGTTTTCACCCGGCCTTCTTACGCTACGTCGATCATCCTCACAAATAGGGCATTACTCTAAAAAGATGACGGTGGGGTCAGGGATCCTTTCTCTCCTGTGTGCGGTTACCTGCAATTACGAGGGATTCCTCGTTACTCCCTAGCACATCTACTGTACGGCAGACCTCAGGCCATGGCTTGCTGTGTGGAGGGAGCTGGAACTCAAATGCACTTTTCAGGATTTTCATTTTTCCCCCTCTTTAAGCCATAACATTACCCTTTTTAAATTCCAGTTCCCAGTGTAAGAAGGCATTTTAATTTGTTCCTGGCTGGTGATTGTACATTCCCTTTTTCAGACTGGACAGCAGAGCAGGACAGTGATCTCTGGTTTGTTTGCCCCGGCCCCTCTACTCCAGTGGTTTTCGTGTGTTTTTGTTTTTTTGTTTTTTTTTTTTTGTTTTTTTTTCCTCTCCCAGTATAAGATGAGCAAGGGTTTCTTAGCATGGGAACAAGGATGTAGTACAGCAACCATCTTTCATGTCCTTCTGAGATGTGCTTTCTCTTCTCTGCTATTAAGGGTTCTTCCTCATGGACCAGAAAAAAGAAAGGAAAAAAAAAAAAGGTGGGCTGGGTGCTGTCTGGGAAGGGAAGTTTCCTTCTCCCCTAGAGGGGTAGAGGATGAAATGGCAAGATGCTCTTTGGCCACTCTGGTTCCTTGAACGTGCCGTGTTGCAGGGAGGAAGATTTCTTTAACATCCCGTAGGTGGGATCAGAAGGGAGGGTATGGAACGTGAACCTGAAGAGCTCAGAAGTCCAGGTGGGTTTGGTCAGCTTTCAGACAGCACTATTCCGATTTCCATAAAGCAGATGTTCTGAATTGCAGATACTGTCCCTGTTGTTAGAAGAGGGGTCTGATGCTTCTGCGGGTGGCCCTTGGTTGTGGTCTCAGTGCTCGATGGTATCGGGTATTGTTTTCTCTCTCTGTTCCCCAAAGAAATCCCTGACTTCCCTCCCCGTCCCCAAAGGTGCCAACTGACAAGCAGATGTACTGCAAAAGGGATACTGCAGCCAAAACACTGCTGTTTTGTTTTGAATTAAGTCTTTTGGAGCTCTCTTCATACTAGAATATTTTTATTTTCTTTGTACAACATACAATCATGTACTCTTAACAGAGATTTACTTTAAAGAGAAGAAAAAAATCTGGAAGTATTCTTTAAAAAAATACACAAAAATCTTTATTAATAATCCTGTATTTTTACTGATCATGTTTGAATGTCTAAAAAGACTTTATTGTTCTAATTATCCAGATGTATGTTTGTAAAATAGCTCTTTTATGACTTAGCTGATAAGGTTGTATGTTTCTGGAATTAAATATTGGTCACTTAAAAAAAAAAATATCTGTTTTCAGGATCTGGGAAATAGAAAATTTAAGCGTTTCAAATATCATTAAATAAGCTTAAAGGAAACGTGCTTTGACTGCTGGATTTTTTTGGGGTGGTTTTATTTTAATTACTTGGAGCATTTGGCAGGACAAGCTGTCCTGACGGGCCAGGGAAGCTTTCATCTGGTGACTTCGCAGGATCTGTAGCTGCTCTGGTAAACGTGGAATGCCCAGTTCTCCCAGTTAGCACCATTCCTGTGCACTGGGGCTCTCCCTGGAAGAGGGAGCCAGAGCGATGCCCTCCTGTGCCCAGGAAGTGTTTGGGCCAGGTGGACAGCTGGCTCTAGGCGATGAGTTCACTGCAAGCACCCAAACCTCATCCTCATCCTAACGTCACAGCACAAGAGAGGGACGTGCCTGGACTCAGCGGGTTCTGCTTAGAGAGCATCTTCTATCGATGTAACCCGTTTTGTGTGGCTCCTCCTAAGGCGGGTGCCCAAGATGGTCCTTTAAAATGAATACCCACAGGAGAAAAATGAAAAAAAAAAAAAAAAGGAAAGAAAATAAAAGAATAAAAAGGTGTGGGTGTGGTTTTACCAGCAGTCTCATAGGAAGGCAGTAATCTGACGGGGGTGTGGACATGGTGTATAATAAGAGTCATGCTAGGCCTGGGCAAAAGAAAGCTCATGAAATCAGAGCAGAGCAGCGCCTGCTTGGGAGCTGCCTTTTAGAGTGGTGGTGGTGGGTTCATTGCCACATGCAGTCTGTTGTATGGGGAGGAATGTCCCTGTGTCTTCCCTTTAGTATGGCCCAGTAAGGAGGAATTAGCACAGAGCGCGAACTACAAGGAACCACAGATCTGCCACTTGATCTGAGCTGAGAAGGATGCTTCAGGAGGCTCCCCACGGTAAGTGACGTCCCGGTTGCTTTGCACAGCTTGCAGTGCTCCCGTGGCCATTGCACTTGTTTCTGCAGTTGTTGGATGTGATTTGGAAGTGGGATATTGCCATTTACAGTGAATTCCTACCTGGCTACAGCAGTTTCGTGTTCCCGTAGTTCAGCACCTCACCTGCTGCCGTGGTTGTTTGTAAGTTTCTAGCAGTGTGGTTTTAAATCCAACCAGAACAATTATCCAGGGAAGTTAAGCGAGTTGATTTTATTAACTTACAAGCTTATTCTTGTTTTCAAAACGGAATCTAACTGTTGGGGCACTAGGGGCTGTCAGTGCGTAGCCTTTCAACGTGACGTTAGAGCTCAGTACCTTGCCAGTTTTCATTATTGAGTCTCGCTGCGCTAATTTTTCCCCTGAAGCATAACTGCAAGCGTTTGCTGTTCGACTGGAAAAAAAAAGAAAGCTGCACCTTCGTATCAAATGTCAGCCAGGGTTCGTCGGGCTTAAAGGGTAGTTTGCTCGTGCGCTGTGTGAATTTTTTTCCTTCTGCATGCATTTGGTTTTAAACTCTTTACCTTTGAAGAAGTTTGGTTTCTTCCTGGAAGTTCTTTTTGAGGCTGCCTTTGAGCAGACAGTCTCAAAAGCGTTCACAAAGACAGCGCGTATGTGTGAAGTGATGTGTGCGGCAGAAGGCTCGTGTTTTGCCTGGCTAGACTCCGCTCTGTTTTACCAAGTTGGAGTTTCTAGAAGAAGAAACTTCCCCCTTGTGCTTGGCAGCCCTTGCCTCCTTAGAAGATGTGGGCTCGAGCGCCTGCGGGGACATCGCGTATCGGGAGCTTTGTGTTGCGGGAGCACTGGAGGCTTCTCATTCCCAGGCATTTGCTGCCTTTTTTTTTTTTCCCTCCACTAGGATCAAACAGGAATTTGAAAGAGAAGCAAAGCTGAAACTTGCCGTTGAGGGAACTTGCAAATTTTTTAATAGGGAACATCTGTGCTGTGAGTTTTGTGCCAGGGCCGCTGTTTTGCTGTGTTATCTGCAGAGGATGCTTTCCGTGAATCCCTGTCATTTAGCAGTGTTCCCATTCTCACCCTTTGACTTCCCTGGTAAATGATGTCCCCGCATTTCTGGTGGTCAAGCCAATAAAAATAATGGAATTTAGAAAAAAAGAAAAAAAAAACCCACACCCAAACAGAAAACAAACTAAATCAGATATACTTCTGAATATTGAGTTCTCTTTTTTTTTTTTCCTTCTGCAGTATGCATGTGAAGCTTCTTGAGAGATTACTTTATTATAATTGGTAATCTGAGCTCTATTATGCTTTCCTAATGATGCCGTTCGTGTTTTGCCTATTTAAATGTTATTTTATATATTCCCTTTACTGCGCTGCTGTAAATAAATGATTCAAAATAAACAGCTGAGATTCTGCTTTGTGTCTTCTGCAGCCTGTGCCCTTGAATCCCAGCTAGGGATGGGGAAGAGCCGTACCGCGTCTTTCAGAGCTTTCACATCCCCGGTCATGGAATTAATCTCTCCTTGCTGCCTGCCACAGATAGGGGAAGAAAACACCAGCGAGGATTCGAAGAGCCTTCCTTCCGATGGCTTCGTGTCGTTTCTGGGTTATGTCTGAGGTATTGCGGTCATGCAGCGTGCTCCCAGAAACGCCGGAGTGCTTGGTAGTGGCTGTGAATATATTTTCCGTGGCAATGCCTGGCACTCGTAGCTGGAGCTGATGCAGGCTTCACAAGACTGATCTCTGGGCCAGAGAGGCTGGAGTCTAAGCGAAGCCGCAGCCTGCTTTGGGATCCTGATTCGCAAGCAGTGCTGACTTTGTAGGGCAGCCCCTGAGCCACCCACCTCCCAGTCGTCTTTGTGAAGTCTCTCCTCGCCTTTACCCAAGGGTATTCACGTAGGTCTTAGGGATGTTTACCTACCTAGAGGTATTTGCTGCTCTTGCTTGCACAGCCACTCATTCCTGGATTATTGGTTTGTAGGGTTGTTTTTTCTTTGTCCGATTAGGGTGGCGGTTCTCTCCTACCAGCACCATCCCAAATGGCAAAAGCCTTTATTCCATTTAATTCCAGGAATATTTTTGGCGCGGGTGACTTTGTTTTTCCTGTGGATTGTCTATAATGACCTTTTCTTTTTATCGACTAGTCAGTGCGTTTCAGGTTGTTGCCGTTTTTCTTCCCTGAAAATATTTATGAAGGTTGGAAGAGAATGGAGGTTGCCTAGTCCCTGGCACGTGTTCCCTGCCAGTTGGTCTGGTTATTGTGAAGGCAAATGCATCACCAGATAGATGAAGCCAGGCAGGGCACGGCTCTCAAAAAATTGGAAGCTTGGGTGAGTTTGCTTTGTGTGATCCAACGTTTACATGTCAAGTGCCTGAGAGCAATGGCACAGTGTGGGATTGATAGCTAGCGTGTGTCTGCGTTGAGCTGTCGGCTCGGTGACCACTCCAAACTTTTTAGACACCTGTGATATAAAAGAGTAGGGTCAGGATTGCTTCTGGATGAGGGGCTTGGACAGCCAGAAGTTGTGATGTGATGTTCGGCTCCGCACTGGAGGAGTCAGAGCTGTGCTGGGCAGAAAGTGAGAGAAGTAAGGGAGCAGGAAAATACATCTGCACGTGTCAGAGCCATTCTGCAAGCTGGAAGCGTTGCAGGTTGGTTTCCAGCCCCACCAACAGACTTGGGCACCTCTTGGAAAGCAGTTCTGGGAGACGAGCATTCCTTGCTCGAGGTGGCTCTGCAGACCCCTCCTGCATTTCTCTATCACAAACCGATAAACTGTCAGGGCTTCCTTCCCCTGCTTCACTCACCGAGCATCTCTTCCTCCCCGTCTTCCTCACCAGATGGGAGTTCACAGCTGCAGATCATCAGCTGGGCTTTTGGCAGGATGAAAGGCCCAAAATAACTCTGCCGCTTTCTTGCAGTAGTTTGTTTGTTTCCAGATGTCTGCAGCTTATTCAGCGTGAAGTATTTTCCCTGATCAATATTTTAACCTTCTTGTTGATATTTACTCAGTGCTGCTGAATACGCTGCATTAAGTGGAGCTCCATGGATGGGAGAGTAAATCTACATTTCTATCAGCTCTCTGGAGGTTTTGCAATAATTCATATTATCTGAGTTTATTGTTATACTAGGATATTAACGAGCCCATTTTTCCTTCCTCCTGTCTCTTGAAGCTTCAATTCCGATGCCAGTGCTGGTGCTAAAACAACATCTCAGTTCTGAATTAGCATGGAAAGGAGAAAGCTTCGCGCTGGCCTCGTCAGCTCCAGTTGGAAGTGCTTTGGTTCTGGTTTTATAAAGGTGTATTTGATGGAATTCCACCTGTCCTCCCTTTGACCTTCGTGATGAGAAGGAGATTAAGCCCTTCTCTGTGGGTCTTCGTTTTTGAAATGGTTTCTCCTCCTCCTCCCTTCTGCCCTCTCCTCCCAAAACTCGGAGGCCTGATGAGGGCACCCGGGGCAGCAGAGGCGCCCTCCCTTTTCTCCAGCAGTTCTGGTCCTTGCTTACTATTCAACACGAGAAGCTGATTAAAGAACTGCCTGTTCCATGTTCTGCCGCGCTTGCCCTTTTCCTAGTATTTCACCTCCAAATATTGAATTTCTGTTTATTTATTTATTTACCATAACTTCCATCCTGGGAGAAAGAAGCTCGCAACGTTTCGAAAGCCTCCCTGCCCCATTCATCATCATCATTTCAGCGGCTGTGCGCAGCACAAGTCAAATAACCTCAATTGTATCTTACACAGAACTTTTTTTTCCTTTTTATCCCTCTGCAATTTCTTTATTTGGCTGTAACAAAACTGCCCCTGTTGCTGCCGAGCCATTGCTCATCTCTTCCATGAGCCCCACACGTCCCCATCAGCAAACGGGAGAGCAACCGGGTGCCTCCCAAGGCTCCTTGCCTGGTGAGGTGGGGATTTAAGGGCAAGCTAACGTGTCCCAGAGCGAGCCACAGCCGGAGCAGGGACTCCTGGGGTGAATTTTGCAGCCCTGGAGAGAATTTTGCAGCCCTGGAGCCTCAATTTTCCTCCTGGGGCAGAGGGGACATCAGGCGTGGCAGAGCCCAGAGCATCCCTCGCTGCCTTCCCTCGCTGGTGGGCCCATCACATCTCTCAAGCTGGTTTCCTTCTTCATCACGCTCTTTGCTTAATTATTTCTCACCTGAAAGTCTATTGAATCTTCTGTTTTCAAAAAAGAGGTGGTATTTTTTTTCCCTTGCTTTATAAATGACTGCTTTTATTTTTCTTTGGTGTGTTAATGGAGAAAACATCTTTTGATGGCAGTAATTACAAGGGAAGAGAACACCAAACAGCAAGGAACACGAAGATCCAAATGAAGATAAACGCTTTGCAAGTAATCAGCCCAATATTTATTATTGTCTGAAGAGGCTGGATCGCACCGCGACGGCACGGGGCTGCAACCAATGGTGCTCAGGGATTTGCCCTGCAAGCCTGTGTGATGCATTGGGCACTAGCTATATATATATATTTATATGCATATATATTTATATAATATGAGATTAAACGGTAGCCACACAATACAGGGGCTGCGGGTGCCTGCCCCAAATCCAGCTCCAGGATCGCAGATGCCGTTCCTGACTTGAGCTCCCTTCAATTCACACACATTTCCTTTTTGCATAAAAAAGAAAGAAAACAAACTGTTCCACAAAATGTTCCTTATTTATCTAACTCGTCCTACTAACTTTCTTCGAGCCATCTAAATATATATATATAATTAGATAGGCTTTTTTTATGTAACTACCACAAGATACTTATTCCACTACCCAGTTCTTTCAAAGCTGCTCTTATCTGTAAAATGATCTAATTTGGACATATTCTATTACCACTAGAAAGTTGTTATGAATCTTGAAGGAAAAAAACCTGGCACGTATATAATAGATTTATTTTTTATATTTCAATCGAAAGAGAAATCTTGCCTTTTGCAGTGCCTTTTATCCCCGCAATCTCTCAGTACTTCGCGCGTTTGACTGCCTCTTTATACGGTGGTGCTGTTATTTACTCTTCTGCTGAAATCCAGACACCTATGAAGATAAATGTGGCAGTTGTTTAAATGATTCACGGCTCAACTTGGTGTCAGTTTGAAATCAGAGCCCCTCTTTGTGCAGCTGAGAGGGAGAAGATAATTTAATTGCTCGGGTACGTAACAGGCAGCGAGGCGCGGGGTGGTGGCTGTTTCCCCCCAGCTCTTTGGGTTTACCCATATGGGATTTTCACAGGGGACAAACCCTCTGCGAAAACAGGGGCAGAGCCACCCACCTGCGTGGCACGGCCTTTTTTTACACCCGGCATGGATGCAGGGAGCAGGGCTCTGCCCCCGGCGCCTCTCGGGGGCTTCGCCTTCCAGCCACACCAGCGCCTTCCGCAAACGGCATTTTCTGGGTCATGGCAAGCAGCTCGCAGATAGCCTCATTCATAAAATGACCGAACTCTATTTTAAAGCCAGTCGGATGCCTTCCCTCCCCCTGCTCTCCCCACACACCCTTTTTTATTTTTTATCAGGAGGCAGCTTCAAAATCTCCCTCAAGGTTACAGTCTTTGTTCCCCAACCAGATTTATTTGCGGACAGTTTAAACCCCGTTTGTTCCCTCGCTGAATTATCTCGAGCACAAAGACACCAGGAGCTTTTAAATAAAATACAACTGTCTCAGGAACCGGAGAGAGCAAATGAAATTGGAGATAATTGGAGCCCAGCTATCTTGGCTCAAACTTAGCGGCGAGACTTGTGGCAGGAGAGCCGGAGTCGTTTAAGAGGAGGGGAGGAGAAGAGCAGGGCTCAGCGCCATCAGCCGTGGTGTCCTGCGAGATGCTCCTTGGGTGGGACCGCTCCTGGTGCTGGCGTAAAGGAGGGCGTGCGGCCGTGCCGTGCTGTTCCGTGCCTGGGTAGGTGAAAACCATGGCCAAAACATCCCAATGTTGCGAGCCTGTGGATGCAGCCCACATGTTGGGAAACGCTCTGCTGTGCTGAGAACAACAAATTCCTGGCCTGGTGGCGGGCAGGGTCCTGGTGCGAAGGCGCAGGGATCGCTCAAAAAGCAATCGCCTTGTGGCTGCTGTCCTGAGGGAAATGATGTGCAAAAGGGATGAGCTCAAAGCACCCCGTGCCTGTTACCTGTGCGTCTTATGAGTAATTTGTCTCTGAAGCAGAGGCGTCGCTTTTTTTCTTTTTTTCCTCCTGTGAAGTTGTTTCTCTTCCTCCAGCTTATTTCGGTTTCCTCGCAGCAGGAGGGGAAGATGAATTTCCATCAAGCAGCACTTCATTGCTCCTAACGCAAGAGTCCAGTTAATTGATGGTTTAGAAGCTTTGTTTTTCCTCGCTATTAACAAACAAACAAACTGGAAAGCAGAGCCGCAGCATGGCAGGGAGAGCTGGAGCGTTGCAGCCCGCGGGGACGCTGCTCGGGAAGCTGGCCCTGGCTGGCGCTGCATTTCTTGTATCTGCGCTATAGGACAGCCCCCGCGGTCCCACTGCTGGCTCCCAGCACCAGGGGATGCCTCTTGCCCACACGCGTTGCTGTGCGGGGGGCAAAGAGGAGATTAATACTTCATACAAAGAATTTTAGGAGGTGGGCGCAAGGGTGTCTTGTGCTGTCCTTCTCAGGCAGGGCGGGAGGAGAAAGCACACGGGGAGAGGGAGGGCCCTGGCCCCAAGCACTGAGGGCTGGGATGTCTGGGGAGAAGGCGCAGCCCTTCCAGAGATCAAGTGGTCCTTCCACAAGTGC
Organism: Anser brachyrhynchus; assembly: GCF_964034855.1. Taxonomy (NCBI): domain Eukaryota; kingdom Metazoa; phylum Chordata; class Aves; order Anseriformes; family Anatidae; genus Anser; species Anser brachyrhynchus. The sequence continues at coordinate 3,388,916 of NC_137718.1, forward strand.
TGAGTCTGGGAAAAGTGCTGCTTTTGGGGAGCAGCTGCTCCGGGTGCCCCCTCCATCCCCCCTCCTTCCATCCCTCCCTGCATCCCCCCTGCCCCCATCCCTCCCTCCCTGCCTCCATCCCCCCTCCCCGCATCCCACCTCCGTCCCTTCGTGCCTCCATCCCTCTCCCCAGCCCACCTCCCTCCATCCCTCCCCGCATCCCCCCTCCTGCCCCTATCCCCCTCCCATTTCCCTGCCCCCCCCACCTTCCCCATCCCATTCCTCTGCCCTCCCTCCCCCCCGCATCCTTCCCCTGCTCCTTGCCCCTCCCCACCCCCTGTACCCCCCCCCCTTATCTCCTACACCCCCTCCCCACCCCCGGTACCCCCTCCCTTATCTCCTACACCCCCTCCCCACCCCCTGCCCCCCCCCCCGACGCCCCCCGCCCCCTGCACTTCCCCCGCCGGCCGCCGGGGGCCCGGAGCCTCGGGAGCGGGGCGGGAGCAGCAGCGGCAGCCGCGGGCAGAGCCGCGCCGGGGGCAGAGCAGCGCCGCCAGGTAGGGGCCGCCCGGGGGGCCCCCGGCATCCCACGGGGAGGGGGCTGGGGGGGGGCAGCACCCCCCTATAGACACCCACACCCCCCCCCCCTCGGGGGTCGCAGCTCCGGCCGGGGGGTGCCCACCTTGGGGGGCTTGGCTCGCATCCCCCGACCCCCCCACCCCCGGTTTGTTTTCCGCAGCGTTTTAACGCGGGGAGAGTTTGCGCCGGCTTTGGGGAGAGCTGAAGTTGAGGGAGTGAGGGCTGGGGGGGGGGGGGGGGCGCAGCTCCCGGGGCTTACCCGGAGACCCCCCCCCCCCCCCGGGGGACCCCCAGCAGCAGCAGCCCGGAGCCGGCCGGGGGCTGCCCCCCGAGCCCCCCGGTGCTGCCGCCCAGCCCGGCTGCCGTGGCCCTGGGGAGGACGCTCCTCTGCGGGCATCCTGCCCCGGCACGCCGGGGTCTGGGGTCTGGGGTTTGGGGTCTGGGGGCGCGCGTTCCGGCGGAGTTGGGCTCGTGAATAATTCAGAATATGCCAGGCGCTCGCGGCGTGCGCAGACGTGCGGGCTCGGTGCTGGCACAGGCTCTCCGAAATGAACCCACCGTGGGCAGCCGGGGGCCAAACTCCGCGTAGGGACCTCTCCCTAGGCCCGACTTCGTGCCGGGATTTGGGCACGGCCCGCAGCTCTGCCTGGCCGAGATGCCCCAAGCACCGTCCAGCACCCCCCAGCTCTCCGCTATTTCCCATCCCCAGCCCGGCAGGACCGAACCCCGCAGGCTGAGACCCTGGGGAAAGTTCCCAGGAGCTGCTGAGCCCGGCTTTGCTTCGCCTCCCCCGCGTGCCCCCGTGGCGGCGAGGAGCTCTCGGAGCATCCCCGGGGCCCCGCAGCCGGTGGCGAGCGATGCTGCGGCTGCCCCGAGCTCCACCAGCCCCTGCCAGCTGCGATCCCTTTGTCTCGCTGAGCTTCTCCTCCCAGGCTGGGGGCAGCGGGAGCGGAGCCGTCCCGGGGGCCACGGCCCCGGGGAGCGAGCATCCCCGCGGAGCCGCTGGTGCTCCCGCTGCCGGCAGCGCTTCCCGGGGCCAGGACGTGCGTGCTCGCAGGTAGCAGGGGGATGTTTGCTGGGCTCGGTGCTGTTCTGCTGCGGCTCGTTTCGTTCTTCGTCTCACCACTTAACGGGAGCTTGCTCTCCGGAAGAAATCTGCAGTGAGGCTCCCACCACGCCAAGGCGTTGTTAAAGCGTCTTGCTGCAAGCCTGCTTTGGTGTTCGGGCATTTGGGGGTTTGCAGGGAGCCGTCTGGGCAGGGGAAGGGATGCTAAGAGGCTGAAGCTTTCCCCGTCGGTTCCCGTTTGGGAGTCGGGGCTGATCAGCAGAGCCAGAAGTTGGGAAAGTTGCTGTGCGGCTCGCTCTGGTTCGCAGGGGTTTCTTTGCTCCCGTCTGGCGTTAGTCAGTGCCGTGGGCAGGGAGCTGTGCCCGGGACGTGGGGCAGAGGGAGCCGACAGCCTCTGTGAGCAGGAGCGCAGCTGAAGATTTGGCACAACGAGTGCTCCTCGTTCCTTAAAACAGCCATTTCAGGCAGCCCCTGGAGCTGGTGACGGTGGTGGCAGCCCCGAAACAAGGTCCTGGGGTGGCTGGGAAGGGCAGAGAGCATGGCTGCGGGGTGAAGGCAGCCACGGGTCCCCAAGCAGAGCCGCCCGCAGCTCGGGCAGAGGCTGCGCCGCTGCTGCCCGCCGGCTTCTTGCTGGAGACTTCTTTTTGCAAGCTGCGCAGGGAAAAGAAGCCAAGGAGCGACGCGGGCTGGCAGAGGCCTGAGCGCCCGGGAGCACGCGGCAGGCCGGGGGGGTGGCGAGCGGGGCAGGGGAGCTGCTCCTTGGGGAGCCCTGCGGGGGGACCTGCGAGGCAGGTAGGCACGGGCACACGTGTGGGGGGGCTGGGCTGGGAATGAGGGTCTGTGGGGGTGAGCCGAGGGAGGGAAGGGGGAAAAGGGGATGAGCCCAGGGTGACACAAGCCATAAAGGACCGGGTGCATGCTCAGGAGCAGATATCGCAGGGCCACGCGGGCAGAGAGCTCACCCGTCCGACAAACTTCTGTTTCCTTGAAGCCGCTTTGAGCTTCGTTTTGCATTCAGTCGGTACCGAGGACGTGCAGGTGGTCAGTGCCTTGCCCTTTCTAAAGGCTCGCTGACGTGGCTGGGCTGTGGGTATCGGTTCTCACTGAATCTGGGGGGAGATCTTCACGCAGAGCTATCGGTAGGGTCGGATTTTATTTATTTTGCAATACGCAGGACGTGAGACAGAAGTTTCTGTAGGTCTTCTCTTAGACCTGGGGGAGCGATGCAGGGAAACCTGTGGGGTTTCGGTGGCTTCACGGTGAAAGCTTTACGTAGGAAGGGAACTCCTGGCTTTCGGCTGTGCAGAGGAGGCTGCTGGCACTGCTGCAGAGCTGCTTCTGTGCACAGGGGAGCCCAAACTCCGCTTTGGTTGCCTGTCTGCTCCCAGCAGAGACACCAGCACAGTCCTGGGTCCTCGGACAGGAGAATTGGGGCACCTGGGGAGGTAAAGAAGAAGTTCCAGGACCCATGAGGAAGCGATGGAGCGCTGTTAAGGCTCCCTGCAGTAAGTTTCCACCTGCCCTGTGGGACAGGGGCTGGAAGGGCAGCCCGTGGGGTTAACACCAGTGCTTTTTGCTTGTAATGGCCCACAGGTGCTGTAAATCTGTAGGTGCGGGGTGGTTCATCCAGGGGCCCAGAGTAAATGGTGTGAAATCGCAGCAGCTGTTGGCAAAAGGGACGGCTCCTCCCCGTGCTGGGGCACTACAAGGCACGGACCCAAGCGGTCAAAGGGAGCTGCCAGGCACCCCAGGAGTAGTTTTGCCACGCGATGCCTTTGCAGAAATCAAGCATACCTGAGGAAGAGCAAGGATATGAGGCAGGTATGGGCAAATTATCACTAAAATATTCTGATGGGTCTAACCTTGGGGGTTAAATCACCATCGCTTACGAGAGGATGGGCGCGCGGCAGGGAAACCTGCCTGCCTGATGCTGCTGGCGGGTTGGGAGTTTAATGAAATGGGAACCGAGGACGTACCGACGGACCTCATTTATTTGGATGTTTTCATTACATCCAACCCAAAGAGACTATTTTAGGAAATAAATAGCAGAATGTGGGCAATAAACAGCGGTGTAAGGGGAAGAGTCCGGCGCCAGCTTTCCTTGTTCAGCTCTAGAAAACAGAAGTGGAATGGAGGAGCGCAGATAGGTGATTATGGGAAGGTTCCTCGTGCTGAGGGTGGGCTTATTTGTGATCTTTAATGATTTGGAGGTGGAAATGGATCAGAGCTGGGTGAGAGACACAGAGCACGCCAATGGAAAGGGCTTTTGCTGCTGAGCATTTGGAGGAATGAACAGGCAAGGCTGCTGCGTTTGGGCAGTGCTCGGGGCGTAACTCAGCCTGGAGCACCCCAAGCGTGTGAAAAAGGAAAAACTGGAGCAAATGGGGCTTTTTTTCCTGCTGGTGTGGTCAGTGATGCTTCTGTGGGGCTCTGCCAGGAGAAGGAGTGGGGGCAGGAGATGCTCTGACCCAGCAAACTGCTGCCTGTCCCGGGCACCGCGTGCTCCAGCGGCAGCGTGGTGGCCGTGGGTCTGTACCCAAAACCTCTGGCGTCAGACCAGGGACTCCTTCTGCTGGAGCCAGGCAGCTGCCCTGGATGGGGCCGTGGTCACGGGCACCCCAGCGGGCTGGCTGGCTTCCCAAAGGACATAGGGAGCCCCGCTGAGCTCCCCCAGCTCCTTCCCGTGCCTTTCCAAGGGGACAGATCCTGTGCTAATCGCTCTGGGGAAGGAGGAGCTGAGGGTGCCAGCTGTCCGTCTGCCTGGGTGATTTCCCCTCCAGACCTGCATTGCTTCTCACTGGAGACTCGGGAAGCGCGTGCGGCGCTGGAAGGGAGCGAGTTATTGTAAAGTGGCTCAGGCGGGGGTTGCGGAGAGGCTGTGGTCTCACAGCGGGTGCTGGAGAAAAGCGAGCCTGGAGGATTCGTGCTCCTGCCCGGCCGCAAATCCCCGAGCCAGGGCTCCGTCAGGTGTCGGGGCTCCGATATTTATTCCGGCCGTCCTTCGCATGGCAGCGGCTGCATAATGCAACACCCGCGCGGCGTCTCAGCCGAGCACCCGGTGAGCCCTCCAGCGCGAGGGGATTTTCATCTCTGCTGAGATCTCCCAGCTTCAAAGTCTGCAGAATTCATTTGCATCCTTCATGAGGAAGAGAGCCAGGCATACGTGTGTTGTTTTTTTTTTTTTTCCTTCAGCCTCTGTGTTCCTCCCCTCCCCACCTGCTTTCCAGTTTATTTGGTTAGCTCAGCATCAGCACAATGATGTGGAAATAAAGCAAAGGAGCTTCGTTGTGGCCTTATTGCATATGCATAAATGAGAGAAATAGATCATCCTGGCAATCCCTAGCTAGGCTACCATTAGGGGAAATTCTCCTGTGACCTTATAAACCCTGCTTTGCAAGGGTTTGTAATGAGTCTGCAGAAATTCATTCTGGGCACAAACAAGTCATCTGAGGTCTTAGACCCCGTGAGCACAAAGTAATAATAACACTAATTTCCCACCCACTCAGGCATGTGCTCGGCTCCTGGAAGACTTGGCTGTTCTTACAAAGCAGGTTTTCCCTTGCTGGGGCTGTCACAGCGGGTGGGAGCGGGGGCGAGTGGCTGCGTCCCCCCCTTGGAGAGCCCCCCGGAGCCGTCCCCTGGTGGGGCTGGAGCCCCCCTGCATCGGGGCACTGCAGGCTGGGGGCTGGGGGGTCGCACCTCTGCCTCATCGTGAAGCTGCACCCATCCCTTCCTCCACGGGCATCTGACCCAGAGAGCAAAGATAGCCCGGGCCTGAGCAGGAGGGATGGACTGATTAAAAAAAATAAAATAAAATCCTGCAACATTCCGTGTTCAGCCTTTAGATTTTATATTTTAACTTTTTGCTGAAAACGAGCGGGGTTTTGGTTCAGTGGCAGAAGTTGACGTTTTTCTGAAGAATGGGCTGCCTTTTGGTGCAGCGGATTTATTTTGTCGTCGAGCTCTCTGGCCCTGCTCGGAGCCGGAGGGATGGCAAGGCGAGTTGGCCTTGTTGATGTTTAGATCCGTGGTGGGGCTCGTGTTGGGCCTCGACCTCGTGCTTTGCTCTTGTAGGCGGCGATGGAGAAGCAAATCGCTGCGTGTGAAGGCATTGCTCTTCGTGTGGCTCATCCAGGGCGGGGTGGCGAGGCTGGGGAACAACGGAGCCCCTGGCAGAGCTGGGCTGCAGCATGGGGCCGCTAGGACGTGTTCCTCTGAGCCCAGTGCTCACCCACGGGCTGTTACACATGCCAGAGCTTCATTTTCCATCCCAAACCAGGCTGAGCAAACTGTACTTCGCTCCCCTTGTACTCATTACTTGCCCTCGGTCTTTTCTTCTTTGCTCTCCTCTTGTTCCTCATTTTGCTCCACCTCGGGTGTGATCTGCTAACATCTGGCGTTAAAGGACGGTGTGTGTGCACGGACAGCTCCGAGAGCAGGCTATCACATCTCTTTTTAGACTGAAAAATGTTTGGGGCAGAGACTGTGCTAATGCTCACAGAGCATCTGGTCCTCTCCAGGTCCAATTCATCACTGTCTTGCGGTTTGCATTATTGTTCACACCAAGGGAAAGTGGGTGTGAAGCTGGAATAATAATGTTTCACACTTGCTTTGCATTGGTTTTGATACCCAACAGCATTTTAACCTATCAGGAAAGGCATAAAGAAATTGAGGAGAAGGTGAAACTAGAAATTGAGAAGTAGTGTACAAATAACGAGTTAATTACCTATGCTGAAAAAAATAGTGCCATGGTCAACTCTATACCAATGGCAAATTTAAAGTCAAGATGGGATTTTTATATTTGAATTTAAGGGTTCAAGTTGTTGTGCAGGAATTGGTGGGTGAGGGTCTGTGCGGAGCAGCAGGGCCCTGTAATGGTTCTCCTCACTTCCACCTGTGCATGCCGTGAATCTTAAAAAACCCACCTCGAGCATCGCTGGGGAGCGGCGATATTCTCCCGAGTCAGCGGAGAGCCCTGAATGGTATCTCCGTAGCACAACACGCCCTGCTCATTTAAAAAGGCACCGATGGGGATGCTAGCCATTAAATGTTGTGGTTTCTAGTCAACGTTGTAATCTCTTTAATGAAACCTAATGGCAAATAAAAAAAAAAAAAAAAGAATTTAATGCTACTTGGCGTGTCTGAAGTTGTGTGCCTGAGAACCGGTGCCTTTTGGTGTTATGATGGTTGGGCTTCCCAGGAGTCTTTAAAGTAACATGTCTCTCAGTGATCTGGACTGACGCGCCTTTTGTTCTGTTCCTGCTGGGTGTTAAACAAGATTTAAGTCTCCTCAGTCCCTATTTAGTTATTGAAGAACATCGCAGCCAACACAAATGCAAACAAAACTGTCTGGTTGTTTGTTTATGCAACAGATCATTAGAACGTCTGTAGGAAAAAAAATGTTCTGGTCTGTTAGATAATTAATCTGCATTTTAAGAATAGTCTAAAGACATATTTGCAAGCTAGTCCATTGAGCTGCTGTTATCTAGTCAATAATCCCCATATTTAATAGTCCCTAAGAATGTATTTCCGTAATGTGCTGCGAACAGTTGAGAAATCTGCATCCTTTTTGTCTTAAGATGTCAGCGCTTGCACATTTCCTATGACAAATTTTTTTTCCGACGATTGGTGGAAAAATCCAGGCGTATCAGCTTCCAACTGGTAGGGCTAAGAAGAGGGGGAGAGGAGGCTTCTTAAAGCAAAGCCCGGCTCTGCGTCCCCTCGAACACGGAGTGAGTTTGGGATTTCCATCTGGCGTCGGGTGCCGGAGCCCTGGCAGCGCTGCCCCAAATGTCCCCGTGGGTTTGGGGTGTGGGTGGGGGATTTTGCAAGCTCCTTGTCCCATGGGTGTCAGAGCAGCAGGGGCTGCAGGTGCAGCTCTGGGAGGGGTATGAATGTCGTGGGATTTAGCGTTTGCTGTGCTCTGGCATGGGCACACCGGTGCTGCTGGGGTTCGGTGGAGGGAGCTCTCGTGGTTCCTGGGAGCTGGCTTTGCCTTGGGACCACAAAGCATGGCTTGGGACCCAGCCTGCCAAATGAGCTCCCTCTTTCCACTTTGGCCCCCGACAGCTGTGAAATTCGCTCATGGATGGTGGAGCAGGCTCTGGTTTTGGGGTTTGTGCGGCACAACCCGTGAGCCTGCGCTCAGGTGATGAGCGCGAGGGTTTTTGAGCAAGGGCGTGAAGTTTGGTCGAGTTCTCAGCTGTTTATAACGGGGGGAAAAAGGGTAAATGTGCAGACAACTCCGGCGGCGTGTGCCTGGCGTGTGATAACTTACTAATCCCCATTAACGGGAGCAGGGAGTAAAACCCACACTTGGAGAGAGGAACCCCTGGGAGCTGCCGCGTCAAGGTGAGAAGCTGGAGCTTAATTTCATTATCTTATCACTAACCTGCTGGTCCTACAGTGGTGTGAATTCTCGGGGAGTGTTGGTGCTATCTTAGGCAGTCTAAGCAGAGAAATAATGAATCCAAGCCGGGAGAGCATTGTGTGCAGTTCTGGTATCTGTACTTTAAAAATGATGTTGGCAAACTGGTGGGAGATAAGAGAAGAACTGCAAGGATGATTTGAGGTCTGTAAAGCATGCTGGAGAGAGAGGCTGCAGCTCAATCTGTGTCTTTTAATGAAGAGAAGGTTAAGGGGGGATTTGATTGCTGCCTGTAAATACTTAACCAGGGCAGGAGACTCTGCGAGCCGAAGGTTCAAAGGCAGGACGTGGTTCTGTGGCTGGATGCTCAAGATAAATCAATTCAGATGAAGAAAAACAAAGGCCTGCTTTATTTTTGTACTGCTCTATAGTTAGGCACAGGAGCGAATTACCCGGGACTTGGTATATTTGGTGTTTTTCAATGGAAATGATACCTCTGCAGGGGCTGCTTCAGGTCAGCTGCAGGCTGTGGTGGCTTGGTTTGGGAAAAATCAGCAGGAGTAAATAACAAATAAAACAAGGTTTTCAAAGTGGTCGTTAGTGGCCTTCAAATCTTTTAATTAAGTCATTTTTTTTTTATTTTTAAGGCAGAAAGCAACACTCACCAGAGAATGGGGCTGTAGCTTGGAGGAGATGGGGTTGGGGTCAGCAGAGCCTGTTTCTAGGACTTGGCCAGAAGCCCTGGCATTAACAGGGTGGTGCTGGGTCCGGGCACGTGCTGACCTTCTGTTACACGGACAGCGACGCGCAGCAGGCACCCCTGGTTTCTTGTGCTCAGGAGCAACACTCTTTCCCTGCCGGCCCCTGCTTTTCCATCCCAGCAGCCGGGGTTTGGATGTCTGCAGGGTGGCCGATGGGGTTGTGATTTTCTCAGCCCCGCTCCCCTCCTGCCCCTTCGTTAGGCACAGCCCCTGGCACCTGCTGCACAAAACCAAAGGATGCTGCAGCCACAGATGCCCCGTGCCACCACCTAGACATGCTCAGCAAACTCGGGGAGGGCGATGAAGAGGCGGCGTTACCGTTCAGCCAGTGGCTGGGTGTTTTTTAGCGCGCACGGCGTGCTCGGGAGGGTGACGTTCCGCTAATACCCAGCTCCTCGCCACCCTTACAGCCGCAAAGCCAGGCAAAAGCGGAGAAGGAGCAACAGCAAGAAAATCCAGGGACAGATGGCACCTTGAAACCAAGGGGGCAGGGGTGATTTGGCCGTGCCCCCAAGCCAGGACCCTTCTGCCTGGGCTGCAAAGCCCTGGGCCAGCTCCTTTGGCTCCGCAGGACCTGGGGGCGTTTCCTTTCGGGTGGCGGCATCCGAATTTTTCCCTATTGATGTCTCATGTCGGTGCGTTGAAGAAAATGAAATTAGGGTTTATCTGTACGAGGGAGAGCTTGCCATTTGCAAAGCCACGTTTTGCTTAAGTTCGTAATATTGTAGCTGTTAATTGAGTGCTCATTGATTGTCTGTCAGTGCCTTGATGTAATCTGTTATTCCCCTTTCCGAGGGATGGCCCGCCACTGATAAAATAGTACCGCTGCTCTCGTACCGCGTGGCTGTTTTGACTCTTCGTATTTTCGCCCCCAGTGATTCCATTTTACCAGCAGTATAATTAGTATCATCTCCTCCTCTCTGGAGGCACCTCAGCCTTGTTCTCTCGCAAGTACCTTTAATGCACCTAATACTTCAAGGCTTTTAAGTGGCCCGAAACACGAATTTAACCAGGGGATGCGTTTGAACGCGGTCCAGGAGCTGTTGTCTGGGAGGATTTAGGGTCCCGGTTTCCCCAGAAATTGCTTCATCCGTTAGAGGTTCTTTGTTGCTGAAGGTTCAATTATGGGAGTAAATAGTGCTTTACGGGGGAAAAAGGAAAACCAAAGCCTAGCATCACCCCGCTGACACACGGGGAGGCGGCGGCAGGACCAGGCAGGAGAGCCGCGGGGTTTGATGTAGCTCCCGGACCCGCGAGTCCTTGAGTGCTTCGTTAACGCGAGGCGAGGAGCTGGCAGCACATCCCAGTAATCCCCTGCACTCAGCGGTGCTCCTCTTCTGTAGCCACTGCGTGATCCGACGCGTCCGAAGTAATTGCATTTTATTTCATTTTTTTTGCAAAGAATGAGACTCGTGGCGTGACGCGGGGAGGGCGGCGTGGGTTTGCATATTCAATTTCTTTGGCCGGAATTTGCAGGAAATCTTCGAGATTTGCGGGGAGCTTTTCTGAAGCTATTGGCTGGTCTTTAAGATCTTTCTGCCGCGTGCTTGGTGGACTCGAGCACTTTGGAAAGATTAATTAACCCTAGGTGAGAAACTGTGATTTAACATTTATATAGGGGGGGGAGCGAAATTAATATTCCTGCTGCCATGCTGAGTATGTTTAAACTTCTGCTTTCGGCTTGTCTGATTTGGAATAGCTTCTAACTAGTACAAATGATAGAACAATTTATTTTGGATGACGAGTTATGAGAATATTGCTCATACACCCAGAACACGACATTTTCAATCACATCTTCATTGCATTGGTAAGGGGAAAAAAAAATGATTTTCGTATCTTGACATGTTTATCCTTTGGAGACTGAGTCAATTATCGTATTGTAAAAGAATTCGCTCTATAGCTCTTAGGTCTCTGGGAATATCACTGTGTCAGGAGGAAAATCCTGCAGGCTTTTCTTCCAGCTGTTGCAAAATGGGAAGGACGGCGTGAGTTAAGCGATCCCTACAGGTGACACCCAGGAATAGGAAAACGACTTTATGAAAGCCTGGTGCTGACAGACATGAGTTAGAGTCCATTAAGTTCTGTGGAAAAGCTGTCAAGAGGAAGCAAATTTGTCCTCGAATACTCTTTTGGTTCAGGCTGCTTTAATTTCGTGACTAGAGCCACGCAGGCAACGTCTGAGAGGGGCTGGGAATTACCTGACCGGTGTCTGTGCACTGGATTTATGATCGCACTGCGAGCGGCAGGCCCTGAAAGCAGGGGGGGCTCTGGCAACCCTGGGCTGCTGGAGACCTTGTCAGAAGCTCTGAGCGAAGGTCCCATTGCTGCCAGGTGGTCCTGAGAGTCCCTGTGCACTCCCTGCTTGCTTTCCCTCCCTCTCCAGCCCTGACTTTGGGGTACAAGTGATTTTTTTCCCCCCCCTGCAGCCATGCGGGGTGGTGTTGGGGCGTCAGAGCTCTGCTGATGTGTTCGAGATGCTGCTTTCAACCACCCTGCAGACCCAAGCAAGGACAGGGAACTCCTCCCAGGCCCGTAGGCTCCTAAATCCCTCAGCACAGAGATATCTATCTCATCAGCATCTCTTTGTATTGCGCTGAGCTTTCGGCCTCCTGCTTTTGGGCTTCCTCCGGAGGCTGCAGGGTGGGCAGAGATGCTGGGAAGTGGCTGTTCGTGTGGGGCATTCCCATCGCTGCCTCATGCTGTTGCAAAAAGATGGGCTAGTTCAGCCCAGGTATTGATCGGTGTCCTCGGAGAGCAGCTCCTCGGGCTCGGACTGCCATGCACGAGTGCTGCCGCCTCCCAAAAAGCCTCTGAAAAAAGCAAAAGGGGTTAGAAAGGAGTGATGTGTTCTGCCTTGTTCATCTTCCGTGCCCAGGGTGAGCTGCGGTGCCCACCTCCTGCCCGCTGGGGGGTTGTGCCCCGACTCCAGCTCCCTTTCGGACGGTGCCGTGGCAGCGCGGTGCAGCTTTAGACTTCCCTCTAGGGCTACAGGAACCAGAAAGTTATCCTCCACCAGCTTGTTAAAACAAAGCTTGGGATTCTCTTACAAACTCTTGAGCTGGGGATCTGGGGCTTTTAGAAATCATGAGACGAATGATCGAATCAGCTTCGGCTTAAAGCTCTTTGTAGCCCTTATCTGAGGTAGTTGATGGAATTTGTGCGTTGCCGGTAGTGGTCCGCAGGGTTCATCCTGCTGCAAGTTGCAACAGTTTGGGTTCTTCTCCGCGTGCTGGCTGTTCGGTGGGGAGCTCCGCAGAGCAAGGCCCGTCCTCGCCTCGCCCTGCATGCAAAGCGTGGACGAGATTGCGCTCCCGGCGTGCGGCAGATAAAGGCGAGGCGATGCCGCGGGAGGCAGAAATCCTGTTCTGAAAGCGCAGCCCAGCGCTGCTCTCTGCTTGGCGGTGTGTTGAGCAAACCTCCGGCCAAAATCTCCGGGTCCGTTTTGCAGACGCTGGTGTTAACGCAGCCGCTGCGCGCCGGTTGCTTGCATAAATGCAGCTCTTAAAGCCGTCGCGTATGGGCGACAGAGCCGCTGCCCCTCACCGTCCCCTTGGGATGGCAACGTCCAGAAGGGTTTCCCAGGACAGTGGAGGCGGTGGTCGGGCTGTATCTGCGTGTCCGTGCAGATGTCAGGACTGGAAAGCCACCGTTTCCAAGCTGGTGTGTGTAACAGCACTCCAGGTGAAATGTTCAGGGCGCAGTTACACAGATGGACGTTTTGAGCTATACGCCTTGGCTCAAGTGCTCCTGTTTCTGTAGGTCTGTTTACGTGGAGGCTTTGTGCTGGCTTTTGATTTTCCCATTATTGAGGTTGTTATGTTTTTATAGCTTTGCATTACTCACTGGTTCCTTTTATTCCTTTCAAGTTTGCCAGCCATGACTAATGAAGAGTTCTGCTGCAGCCCTTTTCTGGAGTGGAGGCTCCAGCTGGGTGAAGGGGAGCCTCCCGCTTTCCACCACCCGAATTTGGCACCGGAGAGCTGGTAGGGGCACAAGGAAACGCGCTGCCTTTTCCTGGGGCAGTTGCAATAGGGTTTGTTTTAATACTGGGGTGCGTGTGCTTACCAATCTGGTAAATAAATGATTCTTTTTACTGATGAACTTTTTTTTCCACGTGAAAATCTGAAGCATCGAGTGTGTAAGGAACTGGCCGGGCTTTGTGGTGTGAGTGTCCCTGCGTGTTTTCCCAGCTCCAACATAGCCAGCGACCTGTTTGGGATCCTTTGATGCAAACGCTGCTGGTGTTTTCTGTTTGTCGATGGCCACAGTCGCGAGCACTGGCCTGAAACATCTCGGCAAGGTCAAACGCAGCAACTTACACCTGTGTTGGGGACAGCTGAGTTATTTCTGCTTGACTGCAGGGTTGGTGCCATCGTTTTTATCTTTTCTCTGCCTTTTTCATGCAAGGCTTTATCTTCCACGCTGAGAAGCCCAGCAAGTGGCCTGGAGGCTGCTGTGCCTTCTGTCTGGGTTAAGTCCCCACGCCCCCACCTCTTGCAGGTTGAACTGGTAATTTCTTTGCATTTCCAGAGTCAGTCAGCACTGGGAATGCTCGTGGGGAGGGGACAGGAGGTGAGCAAGAAAAAAAGAGGAGCTGATGTGCCCCCAGAGGACTATGGTGACCGCTTTGTAGTAGGGGCACCTCGAGCAGTCGGGCATTTTCTCTCAGTCCCAGGACACGGAGAAGTTACGACGGAGATGGCAGAGGAGGGAGCAAAAGGCGGAGTGCTGCCAGCGGTGGGGTTTTTGCTCGGTGCTGCTGCCTGCAGAGGGTTAGCAAGCAGATGTGGAACACGGCTGTGCCGTGGCGCTGTCTGCTGTGCATTGCTGCAACCAACTTCCCACCTTTAGGTGAGGGCATTGCTGTACCCCTTTTCTTCACCGAGTCCTGCAGTTATCCTCCAGGATGAAGTGAAAACACTGGGGCAATTCGAGAGAGAAATGTGCGCCCCCTGACCCTGCTCGTCCCCCAGGCCTGCTGTGCCACCGCCTGCTGCGCGCACGAAGTCACCGCTCTGCAGTGACATTCCTGGGCATGTTTCCTCTGCCAGCCCTCGGCTAATTTTATTTCACTTCCCCCCCCTGTACTTCCTTCTCCCTTTCTCACATACAGCCTGTCTAACCAGAGCCGCGTAATAGACTTTTAAAGGCCACTTAATGATGCAAACTTAAAAGCGCAGAGAAGGCATGGTGAGACAGAGCAGAGGAGCTCGCGCAGGGACAGGGGAGGTACCAGGCTCGGCTCTCATCTCCGAGAGCCTCCTGCAGAGCAGGTGAGTGTAGGAGGGCCCCACGAGAGCAGGTGATAAACCGTGCCTGGGAGGGCTGTGATTACTGCTCCGCATCCGCACCGTGCTCGCCCCGGGGGCCCCGCGCATCCGTTCCCTGCTCTGGCTTTCTCAGCTCTCCTTTAATTAGGAGGGCTGTGGTTGTCGCGAGCGGCCCGGAGAGCAGCCGATCTGCTGCTTTTTCAAGGCCCAGGCCCGCTGAAAAATACGGGGGCCAAGCGCCTGTTTTGAAGGCTGAGAGGTTTGGGAGGGAGGGAAAAGAAGGGATATCTGCAGGGAGGGCTCGGTGGTGCACAAGGGCTGGCGTCACCGTGCAATCCTGCTCGCTCCTGCTTGTGCAAGCAGCCCCTCGGGCCGTGGCTCAGGGAGGTGCAAAGCTTTTTGTGTCTTTTCTGAATGGGGAAGCTCTTCTGACCTGGGACACGAATCCCTGAGCTGTGTGGGCAAAGCTGTCCCACGGCTGCGGTGTGCCCACAGAGCGCTCCGGGCACCGGCATGGGGTCTGGGCATGTGGGATCCCAGCACAAAGGGGTAAGCGGCTGGAAAAAATGAATTTGGTACTAGAAAACATCCATGGAGTTCAGCCGTATAGCGATGGACAAGCTGGCTTTGTTACCACTTGTGGTATGATTTGGAGTCATGGCATTTTTAGGGTCTTGAGTTAGCGTGAGGCAGTGTTAGGAACAGCAAGTGCTGCGAGTAGATCCATTTCGGTTTGGCATTTCACTCCATTTTCCAAAAATACTGTGTTTATGTATTTAAAAAGGGAGTTGTCTTTGTGAGAATTTGCATCTCTATGACCCAGTGTCACCCTCTTCAGCTGTGAATAATCTGGGATGTAGAAACAGGTAGCTTTGGACCGGCACGTGGCACTTAATTTTTAATGAAAGTTTCAAATATTTGAAATATTTCCTAGGCTTTTTTTTTTAAAAAAAAGTGGAAAACAGATTGAGATGACTTTTTTTAGCTAAAGGAAGCTGTTGACTTGTATACTTGGATGCTCCCACTGAGATGCCTAGCTTTTGAGTTTTAATTCAGTGCACTTTTTGCTCTGAATTTGTTCGCTTTCTCGCCGGTTTTTGTACTGAACTTTGCCCTGTGGGTGGAGCCGGTGTTAGCCTCGTTAAAGCATCTAAACCCTCTAATTATTGGAGAAATGGCTGTCGGTGGATGGGAATTATCAAGCCAGCTGCTGTGTATAAGTTGGCTTTTTTTTCCTCCTAGGTGTGGATGTGCCTACTTAATTTAAACAACAGGGAGCATGCAAGTGTGGTGTGAGCGGTGTCCGCATTGCCAGCCTGGTCTAGCAGAGTGAGGGGGGTGCGAGCTCGTGGCATGCATTATTCCAGTCCAAGAGAGCTCAGAATCGTTTTGTGTTTGGGGCATTGTTGTTTTGCATCAGAACTGAAGTAAGAATGGAATATTTTTAAAAGGCGCAGGGTAACGCGGAGCCTCCGGGAGCAGTTAGTCAGTGAATATGAAAAGGCACCGGCCCTAATGATGACAGGGGAAAGTTCTTTATGGGATCTGGGAGCAAAAGGCAGGGAAAAAATGGATACAGCCTGCAGAGGCACAGGATGGAATTCATCAGGGGAACAGGGCTGGCAAATAATTGCATATGCAGTTGTTAACGTCGCGGATGACGGGTTAGGGCCGGCTGCCCCATCCTTCTTGGGCAAAGTGCGTGCGAGAAGGAGAAGGAAGGTTGTGAGAACTAAAGGAAGATAAAGAAACGGCACGACGGGGGTAGGGGCGTTAGAGAGTAGCCTGGAAGAATGGAAAAGAGGAGGAGCAAAGGTGTTAAAGAGGAGGAGCGCTGCAGAGGTGTGCTGAGGGCTCGTCCTTGCTCCTGCTGAGGCCCGCAGGGGGTACGGGTGCAGTGGCGGAGCCTTGCTGAAGCCCCAGGCGGCACCGACCCAACCCATGAAATGGGCTCTGGGCCTGAACTACAGACCGTGTTGGCACAGTAACATCATTCTCAGGGCTGAGCGTACACAGGAGGCGGGGGGGCAGAGCTGGGTGGACTGGGAAAACCTCTGGGTGTAAGGGAGGTGCTGGGAGCAGAAGGGCTGCTCAGCGGTTCTGCTTTAGCAGCAGGAGTGAGATTTACTGTCTGCTGTGCATTGTGGCTACTCGGAGAGCTTTGTTTCTCTTGCATTCCCTTCCCGGCGTGCTCCTGTCTTTCCCCATCTATTTCCCTGGTAAAATCCCAGCCTGTGTTGCCCTGGCCCTGCCTGGCAGTCTCTGGGTCCCAGCTGTCTGGCGCGGCGCTCCTTCGCTCTCCTCCTGCCTTCCCGAGGACACCAGGCAGCGTTTCAGAGTTGGGAGATGGAGGTTGAACTCCGCTGTCCACAGTCAAAGCATGAAAATAACCCTCTGGCAGCAGCATCTCCGGAGGCAGTTAGCTTGGCTGGACAGAAACTTCCCCCCCTGGGCTCCTGAACCTCAGCACCAGGCTCCGGCGTCTGCGTGGCCAGCGTGGGAGGAAAAACGAGGCCAATGCCTTTGGAGAGAGGCTGTTTGTAACTGCTTCGTCTTGCTCGCCAGTTCGAGACCTTAATGCCCAGAGCTCCCATTTGTGCTCTTGCTTGAGCCCTGCCATATGCATGGGCTGGGATGGCAGCGCAGCGAGAGCAAATTTCCGAGCTGGGCTCGCGGAGGGCAGCTGAAATCAGATGGCCCATCAGTGCTGCTCTGTAACGTTTGATTTATTAAAGCACGGAAACCTGCGGCCATCTCGGCACTGAACACATGCCCACAGGACTCCAAGAGAAACAATCTCAAAGCAAGGGAATGAACTCTTCTCGACGGCATAAATTGCAGCAAGAAAAACCGAGGCTGGACGTCGGGTAACGCCGCCGAGCAGTAGAAAGGGCGAAGCACTAAGATAGATTGCTGAGGGAGTTTGCGGAGTTCCTGCCACTGGGGATTTTAAGGAGCAGATTAGATAAATGGCTTGGCAGGGCTGAGCCCACGGGACGGGCAGGTGGGCTGGCGGAGCTCTTCCTTCCCTCCCTGGGTCTGGGCTTGCCTCCTGTGATTCCTGCAAATGCAAACGGGACCAAACTTTGCATAAGAAGCCATTATCAGCACCTCTGCAGCCTGCCTTGCGCACACTGCTGGGGTTCTGCTCCCCGTGGCGTGCAGCCCTTTATTTTCAGGCAGGCTTTATGGAAATCGGGCCGGGTGTTGTATGGAAATGTTCTACCTCGAGACTTTCAGCACCTCTGGAAGGGGAAAAAAAAAACCACGTTCGGGAAAATTAAACATTTCTGTCAAAAGCGTGATAAATCTTTTGCTGTTTAGGAAGGTGAGAAATTAAAATTGCAAAACAGGGAGCGAGCCAACGCGCGCGGCGGGGCTGGCTGGGGCTCCGGGCTTCAGCGAGGCTGTGCGAGGGAATCAGCGGGGAGACAGAGCTGTGCCGTGCTCGGAGGTCCTCGTGGGCACGTGGGGGATAGCAGCGAGCTCTCACCGTGCAGCGCTGAGCCTGCTTGTGTCTACAGCTGTTTGAGTGCCTTACAAGTGTTCTCCCTGATGTTTGCAGCGCTATGATACAGGAGTGCTGAGAAGACTGGGGGGCATGTACGTTGTGTGCTTTGGCTGTCTGTTTTAATCTGCAAGATCTCCGCAAAGAGAAGATGGGGAGTGAGGTGAGCAGTGGGTTACGGATGAAAATCCAATTTACAAATGTATGAGCAGGGGGAGAGGAAAAGAGGAGAAACGCGTGGGTCTCCTGGTGATCCGCCGGGCGCCGTAATGTGCTGTGAAGCTTACGGATCGGGCGTGCGATGGGATAACTTGTAACTCGTCCTCCCTTAGAGGGAAAATCACAGGGTGTTTTATTTGGTCTGGAGAGACTGCAGTCTCTGTCTTAGGGGGCTGTGTTGGCGCTCTCACTGTACAAAGCACAAATTATGTCCTCCCTGTGTAAGAAAACCACTCTTGTTCAGCCTTTGCTGGTCTGCTGGATCCCTAAGGCCAGGTTTTGCTATATAAAGCAGAAGACATCGTTGTGTTTTATTTCAGACTGAAGTACGTTCTTGGAGAGAGAGCTGACGTGTTAACCCGTCAAGCATCCTTACTGCCATTGTGTTCAGTTGCGTGTCTGGGCCTTCAGATGGGGAAAAAACCTTTGGAACAATGGGGTAACAGCTCTGGGGCTGCAGCAAGAGGCAGAGCTCCTGGGGACGGGGTGCGGGCAGCATGGTGTCCCTGTTTCACCGGGGATGGAGCAGTCCAGATGCAGCCCAGGACATCCCCAGCAGGTGCCAGGAGCCAGTTCTGCATTCCCAGGGGTGTCTCACCCTTTTCCTGCTCAGCTTCGGGGGCTTAGCTTGTCCTGCAGAGGGTCTGGGGACCCCTTGCCCATGTCCCCAGCCCTGGTGGGGATGGAGTAGGGTGCCAGGCTGCAGCCCCATCCCTCCCCTGAAGCGTGGCCCTGGCAGCTCCAGCGCCTCCGTTACTCTGGCAACTAGCAGCGATCAGGCAGCACCAGGCAGCTGAATTCAGCCCCTTGTTCCAGGAAAAATGCTCTCATTGAAGCCGAGCCCCAGCAAAACCCTCCTGCCTTTCTTCTGCTGAATGGCACCGACATCCCTGTGCGCGCCCAGGAGCGCGCGCGGGGCTGGGGAGCCGCTTGCCCCGTGCCACGTCCCTGGTATTTGGAGGTGGCCGAGTCCCAGGGAACGAGAAAAGGAGGAGAAGGATGCGAGAGAGCCCAGGCGTGGACAGGGGAGGGAAGATCAGGGAGAGCTGTCACCGAGGCAGAGGGCACGATGTACGCGAGAGCTGGAAATCGTGCCCCCGTCCTGCAGGAATAAAGGAGGTCTTGCAAAGCGCTCGCTCCTCTCTCTGCCTGCCCGTTTGTCAGCTTGAAACGGTAACAAAGGCACTGGTGGCACTGGGGATGTGCTGCTTCTCTGGGATTGAAGGAGCTGCCCAGAATGATAATTGGGTCTTTTTTTCATTTTTTTTTAAGAAGCTAACAGGCTACTGCACAAAGTAATTAACTGGACAGATGGATACAGCAGAATTTGTAAACGTCGACAGCGACAATAAGGCACATTTTTTATAAAGGCCTTGTGTCAGCAAAAGGGCTCCGAGTTCGGGCTGGCTTTCAGGGAACCAGCTAAAATAAATGAGACTTTTAAAAATTAATAATCTTAATAGCTGCATAGGATGCAGGTGTCTGGTGATGGCTGCAGGGGTAGCCAGAAGATGGAGGGGAGAGCAAACAGGCCAGGATTTCGGTATACCTTTTTGCTCGTGTGTGTGTGTTGTTTTGCCTATGGAGACATCCCTTCACAGGGCACGGAAAGGGGTCGTTCCCCATCAAATGTGTGAGAGGACTGAAAAAATATACTTGCTGCAGTACCAAACCTAATGGATGTGTTTCAGATTGTCACCTGTGCTCTGGCACTGTCAGGTCTCTTTCTGGGAGTGGTGATCAAAATGCTCCTCGCGCCCCTGCCTGGGCTGTGCTTCTCCCACATGTGCCACTCTGCCCTTTTACATGCAAGTCTGGGGCTTTTCCCCTGCAAAAGCCCCATCTCTTTAATCCTTGCCATTTTCTGGCTTCCTGTGGCACTGAACTCCATGAGTTTGGTTAAGCGTGGGGTGTTTTATTTTCCCTTTGTGTTTCAGAACTGCTGGTCATTGCCTACCGCAGTGGCCTCCCGCTTGACGGGCTGTCAACGTGTTACCAAAGGCATATAAAAGAGTAAGCGGAGGGCAGAGCTTGCTTGGGCATTGCTGGACCAGGCAATTAGTCTGTGCTGGTGTTGGCTATAGCAGGTTATTGGCCCTGTACCAATGTCAATCAGTCCAGCGAGTCTCCAAGGATGCCATCCTCCAGCATCAGCATCCCAGGAGACGTGTTAAAAGCTAGGTGAGAAACCCATTTTCCCTGACAGCTCACTGTGTATCGTAAGAACATCCATCCTCCAGATGAAATATTGTAGACACGGGGGAAGAAACCTGTTGGAAATGTGTCCCTGGGAACACAGACAGCAAACAGGCTCTCAGGTTTATTGGCAGCTCCGGCCCTGCTTTTATATTTTAGCGCTTGCTGCTTTGGCCCTGGTGCTCCCCTTCCATCTCTGAGAGATGATGCTGGGGGACAGCTGCAGAAAGGACATCCCAGAGCCCTGGGGTGTGTTCCCCATGCCCTGAGGAACGTAACGGGGCACCGGGTTTGTGTTTTAGCAGCACGGATGTGTGTCCTGTATGGCTGGAGTAGCGTGGGTTACAGTAACGCCGTGGTGAGCCCAATTGCTGTGAAGATTTTGATGCTGGAAAGCAAAAACCCAAGGAAAACATCTCCCAGCTTAGCACAGGATCTTCCTCTGCTTTAATTAGCGGGCAGGGACTGGGACAAGTTGTTCCAACTGGGGAAGTGGGGGGATACGGGGAAGGAAACCACTAAAATCTGGCTTTCTATTAGCGTGGCAGGCTTTATTAGAGAGAGGGCGAGAGCAGCACCAGAGGCGGGCGGTGTGCGGTGCCTGCTGAATCTGTAATGACCGGCTGCAGCACCCCGGTGCTGGGAAGGGGGATGTAAAGCATTTAACAGATCAGACACTGCCAGGGAAACAAGGCAGAGCAGTGGGGGAAGCTCGCCTAAAAGAGGCTCTGCTAATCAAGGTAACTGATTTATGGGATTGTGATTACAGCTTTCGATACGCTGATGACAGAAGCACCTTTCCTGGGGTTTGTGCTTCTGGTTTCCTTTTTCTCCTCCTTGTAGAGGTACCCTGCTGTTCCCCCCCACCCCGGAAAGAAGTTCGTAATTCACTGCTGAAAGTGGATTGTTTTGATTAATTGATCTGAGAATGATTTTTAAAAGTTGCATTGGCAAAAGAGTTTGTTTTTCCTTTTTTTTTTTTTGCTAAGAAAGTCCTATCACCTCTGTAGAGGGGAAAAAAAAAAGAAAAAGAATGACTTCCTGGTTTTTGGATGTGAAAGCTTGAATTAGCGAGTGCCCAAAGCTGCAAAGACCAAGGATTGTGGAGTTGGAATTTATTTATTTTGGAAAGGTTTGAAGTCTTTCTGGTGCTGGGCGTGGCAAAAGCTAAGCATAGTTCTCCCTAAAGACAAGTTAATCTGTTTTTCCTTGCAACTTCTTCCGAATCTTCTGCTTCGGTTGGAGACCAGGTCTAGGAGTGGGCATGGCAATGCCCTCATTTTCTGAAACAACCCATAAATTTTGATGGTGATCTCGGTTTCTAGAAACTTAACTCCAGCAAACCCCTTTCGGAGGGGCCACTAGGCTTTCTGTGAGCTACAGACTAAGGAACCAACATACTGAAATCTTTTCCAGCCTTGGTAGTAAAGCCAGCTTTACAACAAATTGCAAGTTGTGGATGAATTGTCTGCAATTAGTCTAACTGCTCATGCTCTTCTTATGGGAAAAGCCTCTAGTCATTTCTGAGTGGCTTTACAGTGAAAAGATGATGCAAACAGGTAAAATCCCATTTATCTGGAGGCTCTTTCCTAGGACCGCTGTGAGCACAACGAGAGTTGTGCATCCGTTGGGTTTTTGTGGTCGGTGCCAAAACGTTCAGGTCGCTGATTCATAAGAGAAAAGTCTCCTGACTTGAGCATAACAGCTCTGCTGCAAACTGCTTTCATTCATTACGGTCGGGTAATTAGTAGGCCCTCTTTCCCACCTGCTGGAGCTCCTGTGAGGCAGGGAGCAGGGGCAGGACGGGAGCCTTTCTGCACACGTAGCACCCTCGGTGGGATGCTTTGTGCACAGCGCTGGGCTCTTTCTTGCACTTCTGCCAATCGCTGCGCCTTCTGCCAGCAGCAGATAGATGGAAAGGAGTGGAAATATTTGCAGTGAGTCAGTGACAGCATCTGGAATAACCCTGCGCTGTGTCTTGACGCCTTTCCTGGCGGAGAGCTTGGAGGAGAACAGCCCAGCAGCAAGGAAGGGCCAGGCTGGGCATCGGCGGTCAGGCGGAGAGGAGCGGTTCTGAGCACTTATCGGAGGAAACTTCTTCAGGCCATTAAGTGAAAGGGAAAGCAGTAATTTTTTTATATGTAAAATATATGAATACTGTAATCAACCAGAGTAATAGCTTGCATTAACAGGCTGGAGTAGCGCTGCGTCCGTGCATTAAGGCAATTGCCTTCCAGGTCACGGGATCAATTGCGCTGGGGAGAGGAGGCAATTGCAGGTCACGTCCCTGCTGCTTGTCGGCCCCCTCTGCTCCTCCGATTTGTGTGTGTGCGGGGCAGGGAGGGCTGCTGGCTGCCACCACGCTCAGCTCCTCGTGCAGGGGCTCTCCTGAGACGCACGGCCCCATCACCCTGCAGGGGAAGCTCCTCTGCCCTAATCCCGGGCTGATCTGGCTGGACATCGCCCGTGGCGTGGAGGAACCCAAATTATCCCATCTGCCTCCTGCTCTGCGTGGGCTTGAGTAAACCCGGGAGAGCCGGAGGAGGCTCCAGGATGGGGAAAAATACGTACGTGGAAAAATAGTTGCTGTTTTGGAGGTGACAAGCAAAAGTCATGTTCCTCCTTCTCACGGCCTCTCTTCCCTTCTGCTCTTTTTTTTTTTTTTCGTGTTCTTTCCTTTTGGTAAGCGCTTTTTTTTTTTCTTCCAGTAACCCCTAGTAAAGGAGATGGAAACTGAGAATGTTACTTGAAGGGCTTGTGGGAAAAATTGGAAACTTCGTGGTGAGGGGGCTGAATTGCAAAAATTATCAATTTTTGGAAGAAGGCCATTCTCTTGACAAAAACTATTTGAGAAATTCTCCCCGGCTCTAGCTGTAATGTGTTTTGGCCACCATCCTGTGTAATCACAGATCATTATTTCTGAAGCACGGATGCTGCCTCATCTGAAATCTTGTACGTGGGGTGTGGTTGGGCAGCAGCAGAGCTGCTCTCCCCTCCTGACCCCGCAGGCAAGGTTCAATGGCTCCCCTCTAACCCCAGCATCCCACCTCTGCAGCCAGTCTGGGGACAACCTAATTTATGGGCTCCATAAAACACTGCATGCTTTGCCTGGTGGAGATTGAGCTTTGCAAGATGTTGGGTTTGCAGGGATGCTCTCCAACCCCCTTGGTCATGCCTGCAGCACAGTGTAGCAGAGCATCGTGGCTATTGAGCTTGGTTTTGGAGGAACAAGGAGCTCTGGTCAGAGTGAGGCTGCTGTCTTTCCTCACCTTGCTGCCACCTCCTTTTGCCTAAAGCTCCTGGAAAATTTAGGAGGTGGTCAAAGTGAAAATAAAATGAACTAAGGGATGTCGTTCTGCCGCATTGCTTTGAAGCAGGACTCTTCCTTCCTCCCTCCCTCCCCTCTGCCCCCTTTCCTGCCATCACCGCCTCCATCCCCAAAAGCCTCGTGCTCCTGCTGTGCTCCCGTCTGTCCCCTGGTCCCCAAATGTGACCGAAGGTGCGTCCACCTGTCCCGGGCTGCTGGCCTCTGCAGCAGGGCCAGAGCCTGATGGAGATGTGGCTTTTCTTAGACTCTTGCTCATGGGTTGATTATGCAGTTTAAAACTCCAGATCTCCTTCTATTTCTTCTCCCTGAAGCAGACAGGAGCATTTTGAAAATGTTTTGAAGTGCCAGTGACAGCAGCACAATGCCGGTATCGTTCTATTTAGTTGCTTGCTTTACCTCTCCCGCCTTCCCCCTCCCCTCAGCCTCCACTCCTCCCCGAACACCTGCCTTTTACCCAATTTAATTTTCACACCTCCTCCTGCTGCTGCTGTCCTTGCCAGTTATCTCCGTGGTTCTGCAGTGGGTGTCTCTCTTTTTGGAGCAATTGCCTTGGAGATTCCCGTCCCATCCCAAGTTGGCTTCCGTGAACCCAGGAGATCCGGTCCTGGAGCTGACCCTACCACAGCCTCCCTCCGTGTCTTGGGGGAAAAGACCTCACATCCTCATCAAGACAACACTAAAGCATAAAGTTAATTTCAAATTCGGGCTGAAGTCGTGTTGGTTTCGACGTGAACAAGTCCATTCCTCTGTGTGGTCGTCCGTGTTATTGCAACACCAGCACAGGGGCGAGAGCAGCACGTTGGGTGCAGTTGGTGGCACAGCTGCTGTCCCAGAGGCACTGGCAGGGACTGGTTCCCCCGGCTGGGAAGAAGAAACCTTATTGCCATAGGACATCTTTACAGCTCTCTTTTAAGCTTTGATGGTGAACGTAGGGAGAGTGGTTAGCATGGGTTTTCTTAGTGGGGCATAGCCGTTCCCATTTTAAGCACAGTACATAGCCATTCTCCTAAATGTGCATCTCCTCCTGATGGCAGTGCCCATCTGACAGTCACTTTAATGTATTTTCACCCCTTAAAACACCTGTGGGCTTTCAGTCAGACCTCCTCTGGGCTTATTTTCCTCCTTGTTCCTGCGAGCCCTGCACAGCAGCCGGAGGAGAAGTAATCTGCTCCGGCTCGTGCGCCAGCAGAAGTGCTAACGAAGTCTCAGCCGAAGGGTCAGGCAATTGCTCTTCTCTTTCCCCGAAACCAGAGCCAGAACCTCCAGGGCCCTAGGGCCTCGCTGGCTGCATTTGGCAAGCGTGATCTTTATGAATCATGATGGCCAAAAAGGCAGGGGCCCAGCATGAAGCTCCAGCTCCGGTCTGGGTTTGCAGGATTGGCAGTTAAGAGGAGAGACAGAGACAATGATGTGCTCTTAACAGAGAAATCTGGAGCCATTTGATCGCAGTAACTAATGTGCCAGTAGGGATGCTTTCTGCTCCATCCTATTTTTCAGACTGCTGTTACCTTTTAGAGCAGGCCGGGAAGGCAGAGGCAGAATAGCCAGGCTCGGAGGGGCAGTGGCTGTACAGAACTCCTTTACCAGAGGTTAATAGCCAACAGGCTGCTCCTCACTAGACGCGGGACCTATTCCCCTCTAGTTTAGTGTCTAGCACAAGGCTAGAGAGGATGTGGTAACTCACGTTGGACCCTGCTTCATCTCCTCAGAGGATTTTTCCAACTCAGCTGGAGCAAGGCTAGAAGAAACGGGAGGGAAATGTTGGCACTGCTCTGTGCAGACACGCAGAACCTCTTAACCGTGATGATGAGGTACAGGTTTGTAGTACAGAAAAAGGAAAAAGCCTCAAAGCACGATGGTCACAGCAACGTCTCCCCAATTAAAATGGATGGCTATTCCCCAGTTATTTTTCTAAATACTGATTTTGCTCTGTCTGTAACACTTAGCACTCGCGTGAAATAATGTGCTGTGATCTGGCCATCCCTCGGAGGCATTATTCCGGAGAGAACAAGAATTTCTAATTTGCTGCCGAGGACACGGGCAGAGAGGGGTGGTGACACCTCCAGGGATGGCAAGGCAGGATGAGCATCCAGGCGTCCCGTCTCTCTGTCACCGCTTTGCTTTGTTTCTACTAAAATCTGAGCTGGTGTAATTGCAGCAGGGCAGCTGGCCTACATGTCCTGAATCCTACCAGCAATACCAGGATCCCTGCCTAGCTGAAATCTCCGTGTGGATGTCTGCAGCCCCATGCTGATTTATTCGATTAAGGATGCAGTCCAAGATGGTTACGAGGGACCTTGATCAAAACCACAGAGGTTATCCTAACTGGGAGGAAGAGAAGACGGTGCCTGCACAGCAGGGCTGCCTGCAGCTGGTAACCTCCCGTGTGTCTCCAGGCTGCCCTTTCCAACCGAGGAAGCAGGGAAGGGGGAAAAAGTGCCATTTTTTTACTGGTTTGAAAAGAAAGCAAAGTATGAACGGTCATAATTTAGTGGGCTCTCGGGTGAATTTGTATTTCGCTCTGATTATTGAGTGCATTCCCTAATTGCAGCAATAAAAAGGAATAGTCCATCTTCTAAATGCAAACGGTACTGCTGATTGTTATTTAATTAGTTGATTCCAGTGGTCGAGGGGTGAGCTTGGAATTACAATTGCATCTTGTATTATTTCACTGCGATTGCCGAATTAATTAGGAGAACAATGGGATTCTTCATTGTTGACATTTTAAGAACTTGTGAGAATAACTTTAAAACTGAAGGAATAATAAAAGGCCGTAATGGGTTTTTCTCCTGACACACAGGAGACAGGAGGGAACTGTAGTGCCCCCATCAGCACTTCTTTTCCCTATTGTAGAAGACGAGATGTTTACAGAGAAGTTCCTAGCCTTGCTAGGAAGTGCACCGGAGTAACTCTGCAGGAGGGAAGGATCAGCTCTGCCACTTGACAGCCCTACGAGCGGCTGTGTGCGGAATAGCAATAGCCATGGCGTGCTCAGCATCAGGTGCGGGAGCACAGCCTGTCATTGGGTTGACACGAGTGTGTGCAGTCCTACAAGACGGAGGGAGGAGCACTGCGTGCATCTCTGGCTTGCCAGGGTGCAATGATCACCTTCACTTCATCATATTTTCCCTCTTCCCCGTGGCTGTATTTGACCGAGGGAAGGTTGGCAGGGTACCCTGGCAGGGAAACCCAGAGAGTGATGCTCCGATGGACAGTGCTGATGCAGGAGGTGGCCTTGCTGCTGCGTGACTTTGATTTTGCGTGGTGCCAGGGGCCATGGGGCTGCTGAAGCTCCTCTTTGCCATGCACCAAGCTCCCCTGGGCTTTCTTGCTCCTCTGCAGTCAGCCAGGCTCGCAGGAGACGTGCTGTGAAGCAGCACGCAGCAGCACTGTGATTGTGCTGCTTGCGTGGTGTGATGGTGTCAGCCTCAGAGGACTTCTGCTAATGGGATCTGGAGACCAAGTCCCACCTGACAAGACAAGTTCAGACCAAAAAATTGCTTTGCTGCATTTAAAGTACAAGGCTTCCTCTATGATGAGCAGACAAAAATGCGTGGATGGATCATTTGGGCAAAGCCATCAGGAAGGACAAGGTAATTTAAAGTCAAACTTGAGATGCTGACGTGGGTTAATTCCTAAGTATTGTGGAAAAATAGCCCTTGGTATTCATTGTCACACAGTATAATTGAAGCTGAGAGGAGATATTTATGTGGCTTATCAGACTTTTTACGAAGTTGTAAGTGTAAAAGCATAAGTGAATAGAAAGTTATAAATTCTTGTGCTGCAGGATATGACCTAACTTCTGCTTAATGAGAGCTGAGCAGAAACCTAACCTCAGGACAAGCTGTCTCTCCTCTGTCTCTGCACTTTCTTCTTCAGCACTCAGTGCTGGCTGCTGTCAGTCCCTGACAGCCAGCCCAAAGGGACCACGAGTCTGACCTGGGGAGGCTGGGTCCCTGCTGGGAAGCATTATCTTCAGCTTAATGACCTGCTGGCCCTCCACCCCACAAGGTGCTGCCTTTCAAGGTATCCCACCGTGGTGGTTTTGCACAGCTGGGGAAGAATCAGGAACGTGTCCTGTCCTCCTTGCTGTGCTGAGGAGGATGACTTGCACGTGTGTCAGAATATTGGTCCGGGGAATAAGGTCTTGCCCTCTCCCATATCCATCCAGGCAGACTGCATGGGAACGCAGACTTGTGGCAAAGTGTGTTTTCATAAGAGCTGCTAAAAACTGCAAAACAAAACAAAACAAAACCTTCCCAAAGTGAAAAACAGAGAAATCTTTTAAAACGGAGGCAATTTGCAAGTATGACCATGAAAGTGGTGGGCAAGAGGCATTGAGGTTTCTCTCTGAAAATGTTAGCTTTATTGTTTTTCCTCTCTTTTTTTTTTAATTTTATTTTGCTCAGAATGTTTCATATAATGGTCTTTCAGCTGGTTTATTGTGATGTAGGTTTTATTGTAGCTGACTGAGTGTTTGTGGGGATATTACAGCCTTGCAATAGAAGAAAACACAAAACAGGTTTTCTCAAAATACATGGGGGGCATTATTACGTTAAAGTAATCATCTTTCCTGACTGAACTTGGCTTCCCCTTTCGTGGATGCTCTGCTGAGAGTTGTTCCTTTCTCATGTATGTCCTTGTATTGTCAGGATTAATTTTGCAGAGAGAAAAGTCTTCATAAGCCAAGTTTTATCCTTTTCTCCCTTTATAAGTGAAGAAGTTAGATTTTTTTTTTTCTCCCTTGCCAAAATACTGCAGTTTGCATATAGTGTTCCTCTCTTGCATTGAGCTTCCCTTCCAGGAAGGGAATGAGTATGAGTTGTATGAGTTTTCTGTGTTAATTGTAAGTACTTTAGGGTAGGCTTCTTGCATTCCTAGCTGCTCCTTTGTGTGCATTTATAGGGCCGTCTTAGAGAAGGGGAGCTCAGGAAAGGCAGGTTTGCCCCTTAGCAGAACATCTGGGACAGCTGCAGTGGCCCTGAGGCTGCATCAGACCTCTGTGTCCTGAGCCTGTGGTGCAGGAACCAGGGAAAAAGTGTGTGTGTGCATGCAGGGGGAGTGGGAGGCAGGCTGTGGTGGTGTGAGGGCATGGCAATGGGGAGTGGAAATTGTAGAGAATAAGTTTTTCCTGCCCCCTCCTCTGTTTTTGATGTCAGAGTGCTTCAAGCTCTGTTTGCTCACATCAGAAGGAAGAAGCTTGTGGCATCGGTTTCTTCTCTTTACTCAAAATTGGTTTGAAGTACAGGGCAGAGCAGTTTGCAGTATCTTCTCTTTGTAGTCTGGCTTCACCCTTCTCCCGTCTCTTCTTTACTTCTCAGCCTATTTTCTCGCCTTAGCTTCTACTTGTACCTGACAAGTGAATGTCTCCTCTTCCTCCCCCGAAGTACCTTTTCTCTCTCTGTTCACTGTTTTTCTCTCCAGACTCCAGAACATCTCTGATCTCTATTCCTGCACTGCTAGGTAAAATGACTTCTTGTTTTCCCTAGCCAGCAAGTGCTCAACTCGGACAGGGTTGAAGGGCAGCTCTGCTCAGGCTGTGATTGGGAAGGGGATCTTTGGGATTTGTAGGCTGTGCTGATACATTTCCCTGCCTTCCTTTGGGAATTTGTCACCTGCAGAAGAAAGGGCACATGTTCCATTCATTCCCAGAGGGCAAAAACCAAGGGCATGAAGACAGTGACCCAACAGGGACATAGCTGAGATCAGCCTTTCTGGATGTTGGTGGCCATGAGTCCATCAGCCAGGAGCTGTGGAGATGATGAAACCTCAGGGGAGGGGGAGATGAACTGGAGAGATGAAGAAAGAGCAGCAAGGAGGAGGAAAAAAAAGAATGATACTCTGGAGATCTGGAAAAGGGCCAGAAAGAGCAGTGTATGAAATACCAGGGAACTGACAATTTACAGCCTCCAGGACAAGAAATGGAAAAAGAAAAGGGGAAAAAATGTCTTTGTTGCAAGGAAGCAAGTGCTATGGAAGAGAGTGGTAATGTGGGAATACGTGGAATCTTCTTGCCTCTTGGGTTTCCTCCACTTTCTACTGTACTAGTCCTAGATGTCCTAGTCAATGCAAACTGCATCTTGAGGATCTGAGGGACACCCATGGCCAGGAGCTCTCCCCTGCCACCAAGGAAAGTTCTGGGTCAGACAAAGATGGAAGGGGCTGAAGCTGAGCCCTGAACAGGAGGCCGTTATGGCACAAAGCAGGAACTCAGGCTATCTGCTTTTGCTGCAGATCGCAAAGGTTGACTTTAAAGTTAACCCAGCAGAAGGAGATGACTTAAGAAATCTGGGGGAATGGCAGCAGGTTTGTGCTTGGGGCAGCAGACCCGGCTATTTTCTTGGTACTGGTACTAAGGAAGTTGACCAGGAAAGGTACCCTCTTAGATTTGTTGCTTGGAGGGTCTCATGAATGGTCATTGGTGGTTGTCTTGGCCACAGTGACCATGAAGTAGTAGTTTAAAATCTTTGGTGATGGGAGGAAAACTGTCCCAATTTTCAAGAAGAGTAAGAAAGAGAACCCTAGTAATTACAGGCCTGGCCTGTCAGTCTCACTTCAGTGCCTGGTAAAATTATGGAGAAGATTATTCTGGGAGTTACTGAAAAACACTTGAAAGACAACATAGGAGTTGGTCAGAGCCAACATGAGTTCACAACGGGAAGGTCTAATTTAACTAATTTAATTTCCTTTTATGACAAGATTGCCCATCTAATTGACTAAGGGAAGCCAGTAGATGTAATCTTGTGAATTTCAGTGAAACTGTTCCTCACAGTATCCTTCTGGACAAAATGTCTGGCACGCAGCTAGGCAAGTGCATAATACGCTGGGTGAACAGCTGGCTGATGGGTCAGACTCAAAGGGTTATATAAATGGGGTTACATCAGGCTGGCGGCCAGTCACTACTGGGGTCCCCAGGGCTCTGTTTTAGGGCCAGTTTTCTTCAATGCTTTTATAAATGGTCTGGATGCAGGACTGGAATGTGTAATAAGTAAGTTTGCAGTTGGTACTAAATTAGGAGGAGCTGTTGACTCCCTGGAGGGCAGAGAGGCCTTGCAGAGGGACCTTGACAGACTAGGGCTGGGCAATCACCAGTGGGATGGAGTTAAACAAGCGCAAGTGCAGGATTCTGTAGCTGGGATGGGACAACCCTGGATAAATATATAGACTGGGGGATGAAGCTGGAGAGCAGCCCTGTGGAAAGGGATCTGAGGGTTCTGGTCAGCGGCAAGTTGGATATGAGCCAGGAGTGTGCAAAAAACACAAAAAAAAGGCTGACTGTGCCCTGGGGTGCATCAGGCCCAGCACTGCCGGCAGGCTGAGGGAAGGGGTTGTCCCGCTCTGCTCTGCGCCGGTGAGGCCTCGCCTCGAGCACGGTGTGCAGCTTTGGGTGTCACAATATTGGAAGGACGTAAAAATATCAGTGTCTAAAGGAGGGCTATTCATGTGGAGAAGGGTCTGGAGGACAAGAAGCATGAGGAGCAGCTGAGGGCCCTTGGTTTGTTCAGCCCAGAGCCCAGGCTGAGGGGAGGCCTCATGGCGGCCTGCAGCTCCCCCACGAGGGGAGCGGAGGGGCAGGTGCTGAGCTCTGCTCCCTGGGGACAGCGACAGGACCCGAAGGAATGGCACGTAGCTGTGACAAGGTAGGATCAGGTTGGATATCAGGAAAAGGTTCTGCACCCAGAGGTGGTCGGCACTGGGACAGGCTGCCCAGGGACATGGTCATGGCACCGAGCTGCTGGAGTTCAAGGAGTATTCGGACAACGCTCTCAGACATAGGGTTTGGTTTTGAGGTGGTTCTTTGTGGAGCCAGGAGGTGGAAGTGATGCTCCTTGTGGGTCCCTTCCAACTCGGGATATTCTGTCATTCCAATCTGTTCTCTTTTGTGATTGTAAGCAGTGAGTTTAAAGACAAAGCGTGCTGGGGGGGAAGAGGAGAGAAAGGTCTAAGAAATTTCTTTGTCGTTTGAGTTCAGAGTTCCCTACAGCTCTAAGCTGGAGCTGTTGAGTGAGCAAGTTTTGAGGCATATGGTGACACCTCGCATGCTGCTGGTCCCTGCTGTTCCAACCAGGATGGCAGGGCTGGCACTTAAGAACCACGGCTCCGGCACTGCCTGCCTCTCCAAAGGCTTCCTGGCAGCTGGGTCTCTGGTCTGTGCTGCAGGACTGGTGCTCCCTGCTGGAGTGGCACCTGCTCGAGCCTCCTCTGCGCACATCTCCTCCATCCCTGCTCAAATAAAATCGCTTCCTGCCTCCTTAGCTCCCCATCTCCCAGCTCCTGGGACTGTCAGCTGCTTCTCGGTTGTGCACGTCGAGCACAACCCTTCAAAGCCAGCATGTCCCTCTTTGCCGTAATTGACTTTTGCTGAATAATTCACTGATTCTGTATTTTCAGCATAGGTACAGTGTCCTTTCCTGGAAGAATCCCCATTTAGGTTAATGGAAGCCAGGTACTAGGAAAAGATGGGGATGCAGTGGCGATTCAGCATCCTTACTGCTAAAAAAACAGGGTCTGGAGTGAGGTTTGGGATTTTGGGAGTAGCACAGAGGATGTGTCCAGGTAGTTCATTCACTGGCCGATCAGCCACTGTCTCCTTTGACAGGAATATAGATGCAATGGTTCTTTTTCACTCTGTCTGAAATTGCTTTGTAATAACAGTAGGAGTTGGAGAGGCATTTTTATTGATTAAACAATTGAGGCTATTTGTCTTTACAAAACCAAAAATATAGAGGTGTCTTTTTCTTCCTACGTATACATTATACACATTTATTATATGCAGCAATCTCTGTAATCAAGCTGATGTTTATGATGGACTGGTTTATAACACTGGGTTGAGATGGTACAACATGAACTGAAGTGCAAAGGAAACCTGATGTAAATATGCCAACTAACAAGAGCTGGAGTCGAGCAGCCTGTGAGGACGGGGAGGGAGACCAGGTGCTGGCTTCTGGCAGGAGCTGAGTGATGCAAGCGAAGAATTACTTTTGAAATGTCTGCTCCTATTCTTTCCACCAGCAATGCACCAGTGATTTCTGAGACATCCCTTTGATCAAACACCATTTCAGCTATTGGAAAATTTGTAGCTGCATCTGTCTCTTGACCCTTTTTGCCAACGGTCCTGCATGATTGCAGAGAGCCAGCGTTTCTCTGAGGCTAAGGCAGGAGATATCTGTGGTACACGTGCGTCTGTGCAGAGGAGGTACAGCCCTGATGCACGCAGTTTAGGCTGCTTTGCCTTTGGTACATACATTGTCCTGCTCTGGGGCTTTTTCTGCCCTCCCCCTTGCTTGGTTGTTATCAGTTCCTTGGTGGCACCCATGGTGTGACAGTCCCAGTGTGCTGGTACAGATACAGTCTTTTTATTTGTGTCTGTGTTAGTTCCTATGTAGCTGAGTGCTCAGGAATTATCTGACTGCATTTATTTTTATGGTTTTCTTGTATTTTTTTTTCCTCCTTCCATGTGGGCACGAGCATTTCCTGCAAGCAGGAGCGAGGTGGTGAGGAAGCTTGGGTGCCTTGGGGCACGTATGGACTTTCAGAGGTCAGTCACTGAAGATGTTTCGTGTAACCTTTTCCAGCTGTCAAATGCTAGAGCTCTTTTAGCATCGTGTCTGCCTGCGTCCTCAGCTGTGGGCTGCCAAAAGGGGCTTATTTGGGCAAACCTGCATTTTGGTTATAGCCAGGGTCCTTCAGGGGGCTGTGTTTCCCCTTTGGTTCACACCTGCACATTCCTTTACTTGCCTTGCCAGGCAAAAACAGCCCAGGAAGGGACCCGTGCCCAGACCGTGGGTGGTTTGTCCAGACAGAAGTGAAGCAGCTTGAGTTTGAATTATTAAGAGATCATTCAATTTTCAGCACTTGATGCTGGCTTGTTTGTTCTGGTCCTTTAGGTCTCGGTAAAGGATCAGCCGAGGCTGGAGAACTGGATTGATGGTATCGGGTTGCTCGCCCAGAAGTGGAAGCTGTGGCGTACAGGCTGGAGAGGAACCAGTTCAGCAGGAAGCGCCTTTGTAGGTGTGTTTGTTTATGCGGTATCTTGAGTGCACAATATGTCTGTGTATGCCACGGCTACCTTCATCTGCAAGAAGTGCAGGGCTTGGCTGAAAACACCATGCGTGGCACATATGTATGCGTTGCTCTGTTCTCTCTGTGTGACGTGTTGAAGGAATATTGGATGTAAGCCCAGAAGGGGACCTTAGGAGATGTATAGTCCCTGTAATCACAGGTGTCTGTCGTGGTAAAACTTAGCAAGCACCATCTCAAAACTACTATTTTATACATTATACTATAAATTGTTACTTAGGGGGAAGGCTGTTCTAGATCCTCGCCACTCTAATGGATGCGAATACCAGCCTTAATTAATTCTGAGCTTGGTTAGCCCCATTCATTTTTGTGCCAATGTTATCCCTGCACATAAATACTCATACAGAGGGGTCTTGGTTACTTCGTTTGGGTTTTGCTTGAGATTCCCTTTCAGAATGAAGTGAAAAAGGTGCCCTTGCCAACGCTGTTCTGCAGGGGATGATTTACAATTCCACAGAGCCCCACTTCAAAAGAACTCTTCAGGCTTTCCCAAGTTAAGATGATAATGAGGAAAAACAAATACAATTGATAACAAAAAGGTACCTTGTGAGAAACGTTCTTCAACGGAAATGTCTTTTTTTGATGTGACAAGCTTTTGTGTGTGTATGAAGCAACATCGCAGCTTTGATTTTTGCATAGTTTAAAAACCACCAACTTTGTCATGTTCTGGGAGGGAGGAAAGGAAACCGTACCAGAGCAGAAAGGTGTGCTTTGGTTGTTTGGGTGGAAGCTGCCAGAGGGCCAGAGGAGGGACCATCACTTCCTGCACATGGCTGCAGCTTTTAGACTGAAGCCTGGAAACAGATGGCTGGAAAAATGTTAACTTGCTATATTTGGTGCCTGAGAAGCTTTCACCTGAATCTTTTTATACGGCACCTTCAGCAAATGGTGTGTTCTCGTCCTTGGAGCATGGCAAAGGGTGGCCAGATTCACCACCTGCCTGGCCCGTGCTATGTTCAGCCTGGAGACAGCGTGACTGTCGGTTTTGTTTTGTGCGCTGTCGTTTGTTGTTGTTTTGTTTGTTCAAATCTCGTTGCTGTATGCAGATTTTTATGTAGTTATTTCAACTGTGCATGGTTAATCTTGCAGCATAGGTATTTGCTCAGCGATGGGTGGAAAAAAAGCCCCTTGTCACCCAGGGTTTTGTCACTAGCGAACCCAGCTGGATCTGCACCAACACCTAGGGCGGGTGCGATGAGCTGCTGGCTCTGATTGCCATCTATTTACAGTCACGAATCCTTGTGTCCTCCCGTTTCTTCTGAGCTGAGCTGGTCCTTGCACTATTTTCCTGTCTCTTCTATCGATGTAGTGGGGCACATAAAAAACAGGAGGCTGCGAGTAGTGTGTGTGTGAGGTTGAGGGCCAGGTGCAGGGCTGAGCGCGGATCCCAGCAGCCACTTTGTGTTCTCTGGCTTTCCGTGGCTCCTTGCAGGGCTCAGGGCGCTGGCTGCCTTCCTCCTGCAGTGGTTTAGGATTCATCGAGTCGTCTTTATTCCGCTACGGCGTCCCTTCATACCCGTCTTGCTATGTCTGCCTTAATTGGATACCGCAGTGGTAATATATGTTAAAATAAATGAACTTTTTACTGCAAAAGGGTAAGAGAAGAAAGAAGACAGATGATCCCTCAGCAACAGCTGTTTGGAGAAAGAATCCCACAGAAGCTGCTCCCTTCACTAATTAGAAATCTGCTTTCCTTTAGGAAGGATAATGTCTACGTTCTTGACTCCTGTTCTTGCTTCTAATTACTTCTAGGAGAAATGAATAAAGACACTGTTTCGTATGTTTTACTTAGAGTTGCTGAGGCAAAGAACGTTGGATGGAAACGTCTTCTGGAGATGGGAGAGAAGAAAAGAGAATGAGATAAAGATGTCAGAGGCAGTTCCTGGCACTTGAATAAGAGGGAAGGGGGGACTGTGGTTGCTCCAGCAGGAGCTGCAGAGCACTGGCTCGGAAGCGCTGCTCGTGCTGGTACCTGGGGTCTGCTGGGGAGAGGATGCTGCTCCTTAAGGAGGACAGGCCAGCGATGGGCTGCTGCTTGCGGGAGATTACACTGAGCGATTGGGGACAGGCAAACAGCGAGCAGTTCCCTCTCCCCATGTTGACCACAGCTGCCCTGCCCGGTGGCTCCCCTGCGTAGCTTCACTAAGGCAGAGCTGTGCTGTCAGAGCGCCTGTGTCCGGCCAGGGGAGGAGGACTGACGCTGGGCAGGGCTGCCAGCAGGGCTGCAGGACCAACCCACGCGTGAAGCTGGATTTATGTTTACGGAGGTTTCACCGAAGGGAGGCAACCGCTTTAAAACAGCAGCCGAAGGGAGCCCGTCGCACGCTGTGGTGGGTGGCAGCCGGCGAAGGTGCGGCGGTGCTGCAGAGCAGGAGGAAGGAAGGTGAGAGTCATCGGCACGTGAACCTGCGCCTTCCCAGGGGCTGTGGCTGCCCGGCGGCGCTCGGCACCCTCCCGTTAGCTCAAGGTTTGCTTCGGAGGGAGGCACAGAGGGGAGTAAGCCAGGTACCTCGGTACCCTGCTGCCCCTAATTGTCCTCGCTCACGGTGGGAGTTAATTTCAGACACCGCTTTGGGGTCCTGGCTTAGTGATTAAAGCACAGACGGGGGTCGTTTGGTGTCCGGTGAACAGAGCAGCTCATTGCCAGAATTTTTTAGGAAACTCATCACCAAGAAAAATTGTTTAGAAAAATGGAAGGGTAAAGCTGAGACTCCAGAAGAGAGTAAATTGTGCTAGTTTGGCACCTTATAAATAACATGCTTTGATTGTTTTCCATTAAGAAATAATTTTGTTTTGAAATGTGCTTCATCTTTTTATTAAGGTTATAAATATTGAAATTGGAACAAAGCATTTTATTCAGCCTGAAACGATATTTTCCCAGCTGGCTGAGGAGCAGGTGGCGAGGCGCAGGGTGTCCCTCGTGCCGCTGGCTGGGGGAAAGGCACGCGGGGTTTTGTTGGTCTGCAGGGGTGGTGACACGAGCAAAGCCTCTCCCTGTCTCTGCTGAACTTCCCGAAGCCTCGAGCAGGTGTTAGTTTGCAATTCAGCAAAGCAGCAATTCAATTACTCTGGGCAATAAATTTCAGGGTATGTGTTGGAAGCTCCATCACTTCAAGTACCAATGTTTTTCTTTTTCCTCCCAGTCTTTGAGCTCGTATCATCAGCCGTGGAAGTAATGAAGCCTGGTTTCCTATGGATTTCTTTCTCATGGTTGGATTCTTTGATAACTAAATAAGTGCAAGCTTTGACTGAGTGCCTTGGCCATGGAAAAAGCTTCAGAAAAGCTGTATTGTGTGTAAATTCGCTATTAAGGAGTGAGCTTGCGTTGCATCCTGCCTGTCTGTGAGGATGCTGAGGGACTGCCTATTGTATGACCGCTATTTTTGTGAAACTGGAGGTATGTGAGGGAGCTGGCTCCATCGGATTCGGCTGCAGGTGGCTAGTGGGTTCATTTCTGGCTGTGGGCGGCTGGCAGACAGCTGCTCGGCGGAGCTGGTTTCCATAGGAAAGCAGGTTAGAAAGAGAGGTGGGTAGCGAGAGATCTGAGAGATGTACCTTCGGCGTGACCCTGGGGGAGTCAGCAGAGCGGCTTGTGGACTGTCAGGGGGAGGAAGGAGCAGGTTTTTTACTGGGGAGAGGGGCTGTGGGGATGAAGATGCCCTTTAACGTGGTGACAGACGGGATAAGGCTGGGGCAGGTAGCATCAGAGCTGCTAGCTAGCTGGCGGAGGAGGGTTTAGATGCATCAGGTTTTGTTTTGGGCGAGCAGCGCATCCACACTTACCGGGGGTTAGCTAAGCGGCAGGCAGCGCGTTAAAAAATGATCCGTTCCTCCGCTGTCGACGCAGCCTCCGTAAATCACTTCACCTTTCCAGCGTTAGTCATTTCCAGGAGTGTGCTTAAACAAAAGCAGCAACGAGAAGCACGCGGGTGCCTGGGCGAAGCGAAGCACACGCTTCTTCTCCCGCGCAGATGCCGTCCCCTCTGCCGAGCCCGCGCCCGGCCGGGTGAGCTCCCCAGGCTCTCAGGTTGCTGGGGTGCCGCTGGCGTTCTCCTGCTTCTTCGTCTTCAGCAGCCAACAAGGGAGGAAAAAAAAATCGGGGCGGGCAGGGAAAATCAGGTTGGGAGAGTAAATTGACAAATCTCCCTCTGCAAATAACTACGGGTAAATTGGTAACTGGTGACCCAGATAAGCAATTAACACAATTGGTGAAATTAATTGATTGCAGAGCTCTGCTTTATGTAGAGCTCTGTCCTTTCTGAAGGGCTGTGGGAAAGAGCTGTGGACAATAGACATCTTCAGAAATTAACAGTGACTTTCAAGCAGAATAGATGATTAATGAGAATTTATTGCACTTGATGGACAAATGAAGCACCTCCAGTTTTTTTGTGAGTGATGTTCAGCTTGCCTTTCTCCAGTAAATGATCCAGCCACTCCAACTCGGCTCTAAGAACAATTAGAGGTAAAGAGAGGGGAGAGAAGGGAAGAACTGGTCCCTCTCAGCTTGATTTATTATCTAACTGTTTTGTAACAAGACTTCCAGTCTTGTAAAATATTAAATACATCCTTATATTCAATATCACATTTTGAAACATTTCATGCCTCATTTGCTACCGGAGTCAAGGACAACTTCACATTTTTCATGGCACAAGGCCCAGATTTGTCTATTTATTTATTTTTAATCACTACGTTTTTCTTTCTTTCCCTTTTTTTTTTTTACCTGTATCAATTTGGATTAAATCTTGGCAACCATAGCAACCTATTCCGCTGGGTGGTTTCAGGTCTGGAGAACGTAGGAACCTTGTTGGCTTGGCTTATCCCCCATGGGATGCTGAGCTGTAGCCATCTAGAGAGGATCGTGGTTAGTAGGGAACGGGTGCGGTGTGGGTTTGTGCTGAATGTCAGAGCGAGGCAGGCAGCTCTGTCTGTCACTGGCAGTGTCACTTCTAAACAAAAGGCTATTTTGTTTAACAGCTCACGTGATGTAATGAGGGGGATTAAGTGGAATTTGCTGCCACGGTTAAAGGAAGAAGCACGTAACTCCTGCTAATTAGAAGAGGCTCAGTATTTGTCTTTGCCTTCATCTGTGTGGGAGTTTTTCTGATTATTGCGTTTCCCATTGGGGAGCGACAGCTGAATCCCGTCGCCTTCTGCATCAAGTCACCGGTGCGCACGGTGCTTCTGCCTGCAGGTAGGGATGTGACAGAGCCAGCGCTGCATCTTTGTGGCTGGAACTCGAGCACCACGCTATTTCGGGTGTCTGGCCTTGGGTGCGTCATTCTAAATTCGTGTGTTAAGCCATGGGTTTTCTATGGGACTACTTGAACAGCCGGGCCCTGCACAGGCTGAGCGGTGACACATCTGTGTTGGCTAGGAATCAGATATTTTAGGGTTCAGTTCTCATATGGATACCTCATCTTGGACCCATCCCACCTACCTTCGATGAGGCATCGTCTCCCTCTTAAGCTAACATACAGGAACTGGTCTGTGGTCCCTCCGGAGGAGGTATCTCAGGTACGAAGCATCGTCCTGGGCTCAGTGTCTGATTTCTCTTTACAAAACCCTACTTTTTCTTCCAGCCAGAAGGTGACTGCACATCTTTGTCTAAGAAAGTACAGTTAGAGCCACTTGCAAATAACTGGAGCTCAAGAAACCCTGCCTAGAAATAACACATTTTTGAACAGCGAGAGTAATTAGAAACTGTAATACCTCCCCGAAGGCGTGTGGCCAATTGTCCATGAATGGCAACTCTACACTGCGATCGGATGCTTTTCCTGAACGACGTGCCCTAGTTGAAGTTGGATTGAGTTCAAGAAGGCCCATGGCTGGTTGTTTTGGAAGGGGGCCTGGATGGCTGCGGGGATCCTTGCTGATCAGTAAGTGGGAGCTGGATAAGGAAGAGAGCCCTGCATTAACGTGTTTTTCCTACGAGCTCTTTCAGACTGCTCCAGCTTTGCCACTGAAGCGGAGCTCTTGACAGAATGGCCAGGAGAGTCTGAAGAGTTTGGCTGGATGGAAGATTTCGTGGTGAACCTGGCGGTGGTGTTGCCCTCCTGGTTCTCAAGGGTGCTCTTCTCTCTTCTTGGAAGCGGCGAGCAGCCAGAAATTAAATCCTTTCGGGTTTCAGTGATAACATCTCCTAACAACAGGCTCTTAGCTGCCTTGGAGACAGGTGGTCACCAAGGCATGGAGCCCAAAGGGAGGGACTTTGAACCTGTGGTCCGTGGCAAAGGGCTCTGTGAAAGAAGAGAGCTTCACAGATGATAAACAAATAGGCTTTCTCCGTAAGAAAGCTCGTCTCTGCACTGGAGAGCTTCTAAGATTTTGGATCAAAAAAGCTTGAAAGCTTTTCTTTCTAAATGAAAGTATCGATAGGAGTCAGGGGCCTTATTAGTTTAGGGACTCTTAAATATCCCACGAGGTGTTTATCTGCCTCTTTTAGTACATGATATCCTTTGAAAATCTGTCCCAAAGTACTTGAATCACTCCTGGAAATGGAACTTACGCCTCTGAATTACCTGGTTGCATGAAAACATTATCAGTGGCTTCGGCTTTTTCTAATAGCCACATCAATTAAAAGCCTTTCTGCATCTCGCTGTCAGCAGACCCCTGTGTACGGTAGGAGCGCAGGAGTTTAACTCAGGCTGCTCTTTATGATCCCCGTGCTTTGCAAATGAAACAAAATTTAGTGAGGGAACCTGTCTTTGTTCCCCTCCTTCCCATACAGCAAACTAATTGAAAACAACATGAATGTTAATGATGCATTTCGCATTTGGAAGTTAGAGGGGTGATTAATATATTGTAGACTGTATATTAACACCTTCTCAGGGGCGTAATGAAGACGAAATATATGCTCTGAGATGAGGCTGTTTATTTCGCGGTGTGTTTCCTGTGTTCCACCATCCCTTTTCACATTGAAATACAAGCTTTCTGATCCAGAGGGTTTTGTTTCAAAGCATAATTTTAAATCAATCAATAAACTTTTATGTCTTAATCCTTTTTTCCTTCCCCATTTGGTTAGGTAGCTGAAACAAAGTGAATGGAGATGTGAGGGAGGCAGGAAGGGGGAAGAAAAGCGAAGGGCTGATGTGAAAGGCCAGTGAAGTGATATGTTCTTGAACTTGAAGCTGTCGTCTCCTCGTGTTGGTTTGAAATGATCTGTTATTGGAGAGAAGGCGAATAGAAGGTAACCCGTTAGAGCCCAGCAAGGCCTTTTTCCTTCTCTGCTCCTTGAGCGATGGCTGTCTCCACAATCCTTGTAGCGCTTTTTTTTTTTTTTATTATTATTTAATTACTGTGATAAATTGCTCTGAAGTCTCTGGCATGGCTGGAGGCTGAAGCTTTTGATTAATCTGCAAGGCAGCCGGGGGCGCTGAGTGCATCCGTGTGGCAAGCCGCGATCAGCTGGCCCCTGCTGGTGTACCAGTACCACGGCTGCCGGCTTAACTGGGCTGCTGCGGCCCGAGACTTCTGGAGCACCTGTGCGCGTGCTTCCTCGTGCATGCCCTCGCTCTGCACTGTTGCCTTCTGGAACAGTTTGAAAGTTGTCAGCTTCCACGGTTTTGTTGTATGAACGGGCGTGTAATTTTACCGGAAAGCTGCAGTTCCTCGAGCCCTGCATTTTTCATGCAACATCTGTGTTTCTTTTCTAAATCGAGAGTAAGTTCAGCTCTTTGTTTATGAAAAAAAGAATAAACCAAAACGTTGGTGTTTGCCTCTTGCCGTGGCCTGATGGGCTTCCTGAGGACCGCTGAAGGTGATGAGCATCTGCGTATTTGTGTCACTCCGTAAAAAGCGCTGGGAAATGACTGCTTAGCAAGATCTGGCCCTTGTGCTGCAATGGTGTTGTTGTTGTAGGTGGAAGCGTGTGGTTGTGGCTGGTTCTGTAACTCACTTTGGGAAAGGAAGGAGATCACACAAGCTATAACACGTCTATAATTAAGTACAATGAACGGCTATAAAACAACAAACACTTTTAAGTGCCATTCTTGGCCGTATCTGAATTATTTTTCTCCTTTGGCAAAATCATTAAAGGAGAGGGGAAAAAAAAGCAAGCGTGTATCCATCCACTCTGCGTGTTTGAAAGGGTTTTTTATTATTATTATTTTTTGATGAATGAAAATTGAAATGTGAGTATGGGCAGAAAGTCCCGGTAGGAAGGGCTGAGTTCCTCCAGGCTGTAGGCAGCCTCTTATTAATAGCACCTGGCACTGCTATTCCCACCGGACTGGTGATAAAGAACCCCAATTCTGACGTTTTTCTCGGGGGGGGGGGGGGGGGAAGCAACCCATAATAATTACGACTTGGCAAATCCAGTATTTATTGACTTTCTGAATGCTGATGAATGAAAATGTGCTTTATTAATTAAAACACATAAAATGCCTTTTTTCTTCAGAACTTACCTCTTTTTTTTCCAATGTTCTGGCATCCATTTAACGCTACTTTTCTCTCAGTTGCGTTTGTATGAAACTAGCGCTGTCTCTGTGTGCTTTGCCTGAAATGATGATAGGCTCAAATTAAGCCTCTTGAGCTTCTTGATTTTCTTGGCGCTGTCTCCCCGCCTTAGGAGCAGTGTCCTGTGGCTGTGCCCATGATCTTAACCCGCTGTGGCTTGGCCTTATCTTAAACAGCTTCCTTGTTTGGGTCTAATTAATCTTCTTATAGTAACAGAGCCCAAGTGATAGAGCTATGGATTTCAGCAGTCCACTTGGGAAGATCTGAAATTGAGAGCGACGGTACCAAGAACATTCTGGGCAAACCATGTCATCGTGCAGGATTGTGTAAGAGAACAATTTTATCCTTCTTCTGTAATTTCCAAACCAGCTGTGGGAGGAGGCAGGATTTACTGCCGCTCTTCTCTGGCAGGCAGGGTTGTTCCCCTGACCTTCTGCTCCAGCAGACGTTCGAACCTGGACATAAATCTGGGGCTCCTGCTTCTCCCAGGCATCTCGGTGATCTCACTGCTGCCTTCTGCTCGCTGTTGCGTATCCATCTGTCTGCCCGCCTCTGCTCTTGTGCTCGCTACCAAGTTTTTTGGGTCATGGGGCTGTCCTCCCTTATCTGGTTTGGGTTGTGGCTATCAGGGAGCTGGAAACATGCACGAGGGGGAGAATTACGCTTTTATAGCTTTGGTGACATACTGGGTGTGTGACTTCGTTGGTCTGAGGGAAACGTGGTGCTTCGGAGAACAGCAGGGAGGGATAACTGCCTGGAGCTGGGTTACAGTAGACTGGAAAAGTGGGATGGTGCAGGAAGCTCTAGGGAGATGCCAAGGCGTGTGTACCACCTGTATCCTTGAGATTAATGATTATTTCCTACAAGGGAAACGCTTGTAGAGGAGGGAGAGGTAAGGTCCTGTACTGCCCGGCTGCTTGTGGTCAGAAATTTCCCAGCCCTCTTTTGTCGAGTTTGGCACAGTTGGTGCTATCCTTCTGTGCTGTACGAGTGTCTGTGTTGTGTTGGCCCAGCTGCCAGCGCTCAAAAGCCTGTGAGGATTACAAGTTAGTGATGGCTTTGCTCAACGATCTTGATGAGATCAGGTGGGATGATCCAATGACTGCATGGGCAATTGAAGTGTGCAGGAACGGTCAGGCAGGAGCCATAAGCGACTACTCGTAGGGCTATTTGTGCATGGAAGTTTCCATACCTTGACGCAGTTGAGCAGAGTGACTCCGAACTGTCACAATCCATAAGCACAAGTCCTCATTTTCAACCTCTTTAGTAGCCTGCAAGAGCTGCTTCCAGAGCAATAACTCAGGCAGTAAGGAGTCCCTTGGTTCAGCGCGGTAATGGCTTGTAATGACTCCAAGGGAGCGATTTCCAGCTCCATAATCCTCCCAGCCATACCCACCTTCTGCAGTGGCATCTGTGAGGAATCACACCTGTGTCCCTCGTGGAAAAGCTGAACACGGTGGTGTTGGTGGGGAGCACAGGTGCAAATCTGGGGGTTTGTTCTGGGAGATGGAGCAGGGTGTTTCTGTCGAGGAGTCGGGTTTGGTGGGTGGGGAACAGCTCTGGGGCGAGAGGAGGCAAAGGGCTCTGGGCTGGCTGATAGAGCAGGTACGGGAGCAAACCTGAATGTCATTTTAGAAACCTTGAACCAAAAAATTCAGTCCAAGAGACTATTAAGACCAGGAGGAAGGCTCAAATCAATGGGCTTTGAATGAATTCCCATAAAAAGGAATAATCTGGTTTTGACTTTGTAGGCACATTGCAGGAGAACGTAATCCATTGTCCCCAAAGGAGCTGTTTCAGCCCTTCTCTCTGCAAGACATGCAAGGATTTTAAAACCTTCCAGGTTTTAGTGGGGCTGGAAAAGAAAAAAGGTGGGGGAAGGTGAAAATTAAACCACAAATGTTCACAATAAAATGGTAAGAGATGAAGGTGGACGGAGAAGAGAGCATCTGAATTTAGTCTCCGGAGACCAATAACTT
Organism: Anser brachyrhynchus; assembly: GCF_964034855.1. Lineage (NCBI taxonomy): Eukaryota > Metazoa > Chordata > Aves > Anseriformes > Anatidae > Anser > Anser brachyrhynchus. Next base: position 3,432,702 of record NC_137718.1, read on the forward strand.
CCTAGGGCATTTCTGACTGCCGTCTTCTGCCTGTGTGCTGCAAAGGCTCAAGTCAATCTAGTGTTGGGGTTTTGGTGTATTTTGGTGGCAGACGTTGTGATTCCCACCCAGCTAAATGCTTGCGTGCCCCCCACCTTCCCATATGAGAGTCATCTGAGCCCAAAAGCCAGGCATCGAAGTGAGCTCCGTGGTGGCGAGCACATGCCTGGATGTTTTGCTGGAGCGGGGCCAGAGTGCCTGGCATCTTGTCGAATCCAACCTCTCCAGGCATATGTTCTGCAAACGGAGAGGTTTCCCACCTCAGAGCCGAGCTGTGCCTGTATATATATGGAAAACTTTTTTTTTTTTAGTGATATATAATTTTTCTGGGGTGTTTCTCGTCTCTAACTCTCCAACCTCTTTAGAAAGGGAGGTATGACCTTGTCAGCATGAGCATATGTTGCTGTGCACTCTGAGAACGAGTTGAAGGCATCTTCTCTGTACGTAGCTGGTAAGGAGTCATCACAATCCACCTTTGAAGCAGTGTCGGGACTTCCCGGCAAGCGTATGGCGCAACAGAAAAGGTGTTTCCGAAGCTCATTTGGCTAGATCCATGCAGTCCCTGGGCATGAAGGCCTAGTAGGGAATATTTCCCATTTTGTATAGGGGAAACAGTGGGAAGAAGAGGCAGCGAGTTATTTAAGGATAGGGAACAGGGCAGTTGCAGAGCTAAAAGTGGATTTGTAGAGTCCCAATTCAGTAGACCAAACCATCACGCTGCGCGTGTTATCTTTTACAGGCTCACTAGCAGGCACCAACATGTACCCACCCACACACTCTTAATCTCAGTTGCTGTGTCAGACATTGCTGATGGGTGAACCCTGAAAACTGTGAGGCAATTTTGGAGGCATTGCCAAAATTTCCCTGGCTGTTAGTCTAAGAACGTCTGCCCCTTGGGTCTACCAAACCGAGCTAGGAACCCTTGGAGAAGCATCTGTTATTTCTAGCAGCTCATTTCCTGGGAAGTGGATTCCCCCACAGACTATTGAGCTGTGATTTTGTCCCCTCCAGTCTCGTACAGAGCCTAAAATGGGAATGAAACCATGAAACTTGTGCCTCTCCCCACCCTTGAGCATGCGAAAATCGGAGCCCTGTTCTGGTGGGTGGAACAGAGCGTGCGGCTGAGACCGGGTCCTCTCTGTATTTGCCCAAACCTGCTTTGTTGGCAGGTGCATCGGGTGCTGCCGAACACAAATCTTGTCTGAATGCTCCGAAAATGCTGTCATCATTCCTAGACCTGCTGGGCTCTTACTGAGTCCAGACGTTAGGAGATCAAAACCTGAAAGAAGTTTGCCAGCTCCGTCTCGTGAAATCTTGTCCGTAGTGTTTTCTTTGGCTTCTTTCAGTGGGGAGAAGAAAATGGGAATGTTTCAGTGCTCGGTGATCGCAGGTCGATGTCCTGGCAAGCGCAGGCTCCCTTTGTGGTTCTGGACAAACAGTTTTGTCTCTTTGTGTCTTCTGCAAAGCGAGGGTGGATGCTGGTACCAAGGGGTGGGAGGAGAAGCAGTACGCCAAGCAGGCTGAGGAGGGATCCCGGTGTTTGCTTCCTTCTGGCTCTTGCTAGTGGCGATATTGGCTTTATTTGGACGTGGCTGTTCAGAGAGGGCTGCTTAGGCTCCTTTCTAAACCCCAGCAAATCCACCCGCCAAGAGCTGCCGCCCAGCTTTGATACTCTATTTGCAGATGACAGAAATGAATTGTAGACACAGCGGATGGCTAAACAGATTAGTTACCACATCGTTAATTACCTTCAGCCCAGCGCTGTCCTGGACGAGGCTCTGAGGCAGAGCGGTGACCTGACGGTACTGGAGCCGTGTCGCGTGTCCTGAGCCGTCAGCGGGAGAGTTATGAGAATCGCTCGAGCTGGTAAATTGCTGGCAGCTGCTTTTGTTTGGTGTGAGGGAGAGAGACTCTACAGAAGGAATTTGCCTCGCATAATCCATTTGGATTGGGTTTGCAGTCATCTTCCGCTGTTACTGGTTTTGGTGTGGCTTTTGTATGCCCTGTCCCACTGCAGAGGGGAATAGGAACGACCAAGCTGCCTGCACTGCGGGAGGAAAAGCTCTGTGAAACTCAGTGGAGATGGCAGTGTTGTTAAAGGATGTTATCATTTCGTTTTTCCTAGATGTTAGTCCTCTCTGTGGGCTCTGGCTGGAAACTTGAGGTATGCAATGTTAATGGCAGCATCTTTCAGTGAGCACGGTGGGGGCTGCCCTCCGTTCTGGGTTTCCCTTCTGACTTTGGTTGCCGTGTGGCCGTGGGCTTGTCGTGGTTTGGATGACAGAAGCTCAGTGTCTGGCGACGAGGATTTCATTCGGAGTCACAGGTCAAATAACTGACAAAGCAAAGCAGAAGAGCAGGGTGTGGGTTTACTGGGGTTCGAGGGAGGGAAACGTGTTCCAAGCACAGCTGGCAAAATGCTGCTCCAGCTTTCCAGCCCCCAGGTTATTCCTGGCTGGACATGATGATGATGAGTCTTGCAGAACGCTCTTCACCACGAGACCTCAAATCCCTTCACTGAAGAGCTCTGCAATGTTATTCTCACTACGTACGGTGGTAGAAGTAATGCATTAAGAGAGAACAGTTTATCCAAGCAGCAGAACTGGGGATAAAGCCTGGTTTCCTGGAAGCCGGAGTCTTGCTTTGCCTCAGAGGAGCCATTGCATTTTCCAGCTCTTGAACCTTCCTGGTACTTTGATTTCAAAGTCAAGCCCTGCTGTTGTGGGAGGTCAGCAAGCTTATACCTCTCGTTCGTGAGTGCTTCCTGGCCTGTTAGCTTCAATGAGACCCCATAAAGTGTTCCCAACCCCATCTCCCAGCATCTGCTCTGTGCTTACAATGACAAAATCAAACACGAGTTTATAAACAGTATCACCCTTCTGCTGAGCAGCTGCTGTGAGTACCGCATGCCAGTGCTTTTACTCTCATAGATCGCTCGCAAAGCACGGGCAGAGGTGTCATAAATTTGCCAGGCTCTTTCTGGGATATGAGAGCTTCTGCAGCTCTCTAAACAGCCCTGGGGAAAAGCAAGCCTCGTGGCTGGTTTGGGACTGTGCCCTCCCTAGGATCACGTCCCTGAGCATCGTCTGGTCCTGAGCTTTGCAGGGAAGGGACTGCAGGCATGGAGACATCCCTCTGCTTATCAGCCAGCTGGGACGTAATCCTCAGATTAGCGTGGTCAAACCAGGTTTAAGGGCTGAGTGGTAGCAGTGAGCCAGCCCGGCACACGGGCTGCTCCTGGGACAGCTCTGTGCTCCCGTCTTTCCCTGCTAGAGGTGTCTCTCTGCTGTTCTCTGCTCCCTGCCCTCTGGCTCTCAGCTATTAACAGCCGAAGCCTGTTTATTTTGTTTGTTCTTCAGCTCTTTTCCTTCAGTGCATAACCTTCACAGGCCCCGAAAAGCCATTTCACACCATCCCAGACATCTGCCAAGCGTGTGCCTGGCTCTCTGGCTGCAGCTAACGCCGTGCCACCCTCGCTCAAGCCCCTGTCTTAGCTGTGGGCATTTTCCTCGTCCCCCAGGCTGGGTCTGAATCTCTCGGTCCTCTCCTGTTGAGAATATCGGGGCTGGCTGCGGGATCTTGGTTTGATTTGAGCCTCAGCTTCCCTTCTTTGTACAGCAACACTGCTTCTCCTACGGCACTGCCAGGGTGGGCGTGCTGGGCCCTGAGAAAGCCAGGTACCCAAGCTCTTTGGCGTGGTTTCTTTGGTTGCAGCGAGAGGTTTTGGTGCACGTAAGGACATCCCCAGCACGTTTACACTTCCTTGGGGGCCATCCTGGGCTGGTCCCGATGTGACCGCAGCAGCTCCTGCAGTTTTGCTCTTAAGCGGTGTTGCGGCGTGGCTCGTCCAACGTCTGCTGATGGACACTTGAAAGGGGATCGTGGCTCTGTGGGGAAGCTTCTTGTTCATTAGGGAGTTTATCAGTTGAAAAAGTCACTGGGGTGGAAGGACCTATTTCTGTCCGTCACAAATCCCTGCGGCTCGTGAGCTAAAGGTCAGCGTGGCAACCTCCCCTATGTATAGATAAACCATGAAACCTTCCCTTCTCCGCTGCGAGCCACCCCTTGCTGCGCCGCTTGTGGGTATTTCCTCCTGCAGGAGGAAGCAATGGGTCGGGGAGATGCCGGTGCTCGGGTTTCTTGCTAACTTGGAGGCTTTATTCATGTCCCAGCCGTGCGCAGATGTTGCTTCTGCTGACCAGGAGCTGATTAAATGCAACACATCGAAGTCAGAGCGAGCTGGAGATTGCCCCCGCAGCTGCGATAGGCTGACAAGATGCTGCACAGCCCCAAACGCTAGTCAGGCTAAAATCAAATTAAAGTTTCCCAGCATGATATTTTAGGAGGGAGAAAAAAAAAAAAAAAGGAAAAAGAGATGGGAAAAGAAATACCCAAAACAAAAAAGCCCCCCACGGAGTTCATCTGGTGGATGGAGTTACATTAAGTGAATGGAAATTAAAGGCTTTTCATAGAGATCTTCAGCATAATTTGATGGAAGACTTTAATTATTTCAAAGTGTCTAAGAAAAGGAGCTTGGAAGGATTGGGTGGGGGCTCATAAAAATCTCTCTTCGCAAGCGTTTCGAGCTGTTCTCAGGCTGAAAGGCTGCTGTCAGCTCAGGAAAGAGGGATTGGAAAATCCTGTGCCCCCCGTTCCCCCCAGAGACCAATTCCTGCCTGAGCGGCAGTCGCTCTCACAAGAGGAGGCCAGGGAGGAGGCGGGCGAGGGAAGAGCAGAGCCTGCAGTGCTGCCAGGCAGCTCTCTGTCGGCCGCCTCGAGGCACGTAGGATGAGGAGGGCTCCTGGCCGTTAAGGCGAGGGCGGCAGGCTGCGGTGGGCTTGGGTCTCTCCTGGAGTTTCGGGCAGCAGAGCCGGAAAGCGCATCTCCTCGCTGGCACCCCGGGGAGATGGTCCGTTGAAGCCGTAATGCTCAAGTTGTCACCCATCCAATTCTCCCTTTGGACAGCCCAGGAATTAATGGGTCTTTGTCTAGTCTCCAGGTTGACATAAATTCAAGTAGCTGGAGAGCGGCCATTCTTACCCTGGGACTTGGATGCTCTCCTCCTGTCTCCAGCCTGCTGCGTTTGAGGCAGAAACTGGGCTCTTCAGGCTCTGAATGCTGGGCTTTTCCACCTCCTCATCCCCGTTTGGAGCTGTCCGCCCAGCAGGGCGGCCCGATGGCATTGCAGGAAGGTGAAGGAGGGGGGCAAACGGGATCAAGGAGTGCTTTTGGCTGAGCAGAGCAGCCCCAGCCAAAATGCCCTGCAGGGCAGAGATGGCAGGATGCTGCCCAGAGCTGCCCTTGCTCTGACAGATCCGTACTGCGCTCCCGGACCTCTGGTGGAGGACGGCGGTCAGAAACGGCAGCGTTACAGCGAAACTGGGAGTGGTGCCTAATGTGCTGCAGCCCCGGGGTTGCGAAGCACCGGGTATTTCCCGTTAGACCCCGGGATGCCTTTCCTTGCCGCGTCGGTTCTTGCCGTCCCTTCCGATGGGGTGAGTGGCCCTGGTGTCAGTGTGCCTGCAGGGGCTTTGTGGGGCTGCGTGTGCCCACCAGAGACTGGCTGGGACCCCCCTGTGCCAGCCGAGGTGCTGGTAGCAGCGCTGCCCTGCTCTGCAGGGGTGCTCCGGGGATAAACACAGCCAAGGAAGTTGGGGAAAATGGAGCCGTAAGTAGGTGAGATGGGGAGGACAGAGGGATCTGCTCCTGGGGGCTGCATTACACAGGGGTGGAGGGCAGGTGCTGGTTTCTCCTCCCCCGAAGATGGGCAGAAAGGCGGCCAGGCGCACAACCCAGTGGCAGAGGCAGGCGAGGCCGACGAGCTGCCCCCGTCTCAGCAGCTCATCGTCCAAGGGGCTGGGGAACCGCGGGGCTAGGAGGCAGCCAGTGGGATAAACATCCCCAGCAACCCTCTAGAGAAACGGAGTTGGGTTTTGGGGGGCTCGAGCGATTCGGGGATCGTGCAGCAAGGAGAGAGGCAGAAGGCACGGCTACTTCAGAGAAGATGGGTCTGGAGGGGCAGGGCGTTTGTGACCTGGAGGGGCAGAGCATTTGTTCAGCCCTTTAATGAGCAGCTGCTGGGAAGCGCCGTCACACCGTGTCCTGCAGGGTGATGTGGCTGAGGCCGTACAGGGCCCGGAGTTCATCCAGCACTTCATTAACAAGAAACTACATGCTGCTTATGCTCTTTTTCTTCTTCGGCGCGTCAAAGGATTTCCGTGCCCATCTTTCTTCTTCCTGCAGGAGCAGGAATTCGTGCTGTGCGTGCGGCCAGGCTCCTGCGGGGTGTCCCTGCAGGTCGTGGGCCGTGCACTTACCCAGCGCTCTGTCATCCTGACGCCTCCCGAGCCACCTTCTTCCCACACCGCGTCTCCTGTGCTGATGCACGCGGCGTCAAGCTGATGCTTGGGGAGAGCGAAATGAGTCCCGTCTGAGCCCACGGGTCGAATCTGTGGCTGAAATCCAGGTGTGAAATTGCCTTCCTCGTCTCAGCAGAGGAGCCGCTTCGGTAGAGCGGCTGTTTGGGCACAGGACTGCTGGCTGCAGGCGGCTTCCTACGCAGCATGCCTCTGGGCCAGGCGTGCTGTTTGTGTGGCAGGAAGCGGCCGAGGCGATGGCCGCTCGTTTTGCCTTTAATTTAAGGGTCTATTCGCACACCGCAGGCTGCCCTTGCGCTGATGACACCGGCGGCTGCATGCTGGGGTCACCGTCTCAGCGCGCTCTTCGCGGGTTTGTGGTTTAAGCGTTGGTGTTTGGGGGGGGTGCCACAGCCGAAATGGCCCCCCCGGTGTCTGTGCTTTAACTTCTGGCGAAGTCAGATGAACGGTGGAAGCAGGGACGAGGGCCTGGGGCTGGGGTTGGACGTGTGGCTGCCTTCGTTCACCACCAAAATGCCCCTCTGTGCATTTGTCCCTCCCCACCAGCAGTGTCCAAGCTGCTTTTGGGAAAGGACAATGCGGAGAGGGGCGTTAGCAGCTTTTCTTCTTGGGGGGGGGAGAGGGACGAGGCTGCTGTGCTGGCATCTGGCAGCCAAACCAACTGGGCTGGGGTGGGGGGAAGCCTGCTGGGCTCCAGACTGGTTCGAAATGAGCTGGGCTGAATCACAACTGCTCAAAATTTCCCGTGCTTGGAGCGAATCGGAGCAGAAGCGGGTCCCAGAGGGCGTGGGGAGAAAACCCAAGCAGTTCCTGGGAGCTGAGGCAGCCTCGCTTCTGGTGTGTGCCTCGTGGCGGAGCTCAGCGAGCGCTAACTGATGATTTCTCCTATATTTGGGGCATGCATAATGCCTTTCCCTTGTGGGTGCCTTGGTGCCTAGTGGGAGTCGAGCTGAACTTGCAGTTCTTTCTCCCCTGCTGGAGTATTATTTCACGAGGCTCGTAGTCCGATAGAGGCTGGTAGTTTGGGGAGCCTGCATCTGCTTGGAATTTGGTTGGAAACTGGTCATCAGTTGGTTGGGAATGGGCACATCAGTGGGTATTGAAAGCACAGCTGTGTAAGGCACACGTGCTCTGGTGCTTGGACAAAACCAGCAAAATATGGATCAGGAAGAGCAAATCGAGGCTGTCAGATGTCTGAGCCCCCTTGGCTCATCTGGCCGGACAGTCTGCGAACTGAGGCTTCGGGATGACAGCTGCATCGGAATACGGGGCTGGAGTTTGGATGGATTATAGGTCAAGATGCAAACATTAAAGTTGGGCTAAGGCTGGCTAATGAGGACAACTTATGCTTATGGCTGGAAGAGAATGATGTGATCGGGGTTTTCGGAGTGCTCAGCACGGGCATAACTTAGTCCTTTTGTACTTTCCTCATTTAGCTGGAATTGATGTTAAGCCGGTGATGAGAACGGCTGAAAAGCCAGCCCTGGACAGGGTTGCTCCTTGCTCGGTTTGGAAATTGGATGTCGCTGATGAGGATGAGTGCTCTGGGAGCAGTTCTGAGACCGCTGCAAAGCCGGGAGCGCAGGCAGCCTGATTAGAGCTAACTCAGAGCTGCCGCAAGCAGAGGTGTTCAGAAGGGATTTATTCTGTGGGCATATTTATTTTTCACGCCGAGGCGTCGTGCCTCTGCAGAGCTGTGCATTATGCTTTGTTGGTGAAGCCGAGCGATCTTTGCTTGCTCCCCGCTGAACCCCAGGACACAATCCACAAGCGTGGTGTCATTCTTCTGCTTATACCACGCTGCAGAGAGGAAGGAAAGAACTAAGGAGAGGCCTTCAAGTGTCCCTGAGATTTATCCCATACCCAACTCTGCACAGGGATGGTAAAATGCAGGCTCTGTTTGAAGCAATGGTGAAATTCTGTGCTGGGTCTGGAGTTTTACTCCGGGCTTTCTGAAGGTCAGAAGTTATGGCTATTTAAAGATCCTGCTGGCCTCCGGGTGCAGCAGAGTTTAGGGGCTGAGATCTCTTGCAGGGGTGGCTCAGCCTGGGCAAATTCTCTGCGAGTGAGAGGGCTGATGGCGTGTGGCTTACAGGAGAGGTGATAAACAACTTACGCAAAACCATACGTAAAATCCAGAGCTGTACACAATTTATGTGTGTTATGGCCATAAGTGAGGCCAAGTGGCCAGAGATTAGAGGAAACAAAGGAGAAGCCAGACGGAGCAGTTATCTGCAGGCGTGTCAGCCTCGAGTGGTTTGTTCAAAAGCACTTCTCTTATCATCAGGCAAGCTGCTCCGCGCCCAAATTCCCCGGAACGCAAAAGACTCCACGAGAACAAGCACATTAAAGGCCACGAGACAGAGAGAAGAGGATGGTGAGAAACTGAGAGGTGCCAGAGCCAAGCCTGGGGAGAAGTCACGTCTTTTGCTGTGTTTTCTCTGCTGTCACTAGGCAAAAAAAAAAAAAAAACCTCTCTGGTCTTTTGCTCAGCTATGTATCAGCAGGCCTAATCAGAAGTGTCCTGTTGTTGGCAAACATTGCCTCCCCTCTGTGTGCTCACCGTTCCCAGCAGCAGGGTGCTGCTCCAGGAAGGAGAAGCTCTCTTCCCAGCGAGCTCTTGTTAGAAATCTCCGTTGGAGAGCCTCATCCCTCAGGCTCACATCCTGTACATGTCCCGGTGAGAAAGGTTAGCATTTATTTTTTTGGCAGAAATATTGTACATTTGCACTTTGTCCGAGTGGCATTCCTCACGTGCCCAGGGATCCCCTTGCTCTCTCCTCTCTCCAGCTGCTGCTCCCCGTGGGATCTGCTCGTCCTTGCAACAAGAAGGGGAGAAACGCCAGAGCTGCCCGTTCTCCTCCGTCCCTCTGGGACCTGCATGTTTCATCCGAGCAACCCAGTGGTGCAGCACCTCTAATTGGATGCTCTTTGGTGGTAAACTGTTAATCAAACACATAGGTTTCTGGCTCGAAGCCTTTTTTTTTTTTGTATTGCTTATGTTACAAGCAGGATTAAAAGCTTCTCATGCAAATCAATTCCTTTTAAATGTGAAATCAGTTACCAGCTTGGACTTCGGTCCTGCTTTCTTGTGCAAGACTATTTATTCCTTGCTACAAACCATTACTGCACGACTCTTTTGCATCTGGCTGTCGTGTGCAGCCCTGCTGTTGCACGGATGTTCACCTGCTGACTCCTGTGATGGTTTTCCATGGGTTCCTTTGGTTGTGCCCATTTCCTTACTCTGGTCTGCAGAGATTTCCCCAGTGCCCCTCCTCTGTCTGCTCTGAAATTTACCACCACCCCTGTGTTTTCTTGTGCACGTTCTTACCGTGGCATCTATCCTCTTTCCCATCTCCTTTCAAATACATTTGCTTGCTGTCTTCCAAGTGCATGCCCCAAAATCGCTGCCCCATGGCGATACTCAAACCAACCAAGTCTTCCGAGCGTCTCCAGCCAGTCCCGAGCGGCCCCCTCCCAACCTCAAAGTGCAGGATTTTGGAGCTGGAATGTATCAAAATGTTCTTTGGGCGATAGATGGCAGATGAATCTATTTATTTCACTTACAGTTTTGGCAGCTGTAAGAAGAAGCAAAACTAGCTTTTTTTTTGGCCATAAACCACTTCTTGCAGGTTGATTTGGTGGAGGCTCCTTTGTTTTCCTTTCTTTCCCCTCTTGAATCTGCCAGGGATTTAAGTGAAATAAATAGATTAATCTTCTTTCTGTAGCCCAGAGATCAGGTTGATGCATTTAAGAGCTTTTTCTCCCCCCAGACTCCCGAGATGTTCACAGATCCGATTCATATTTTAGAACTTCCTTCATGTGTAAAGAGACGCGGCGGCGGCAGTAATTCTTCACTACCAGCGAACGGGGTAGTGCTTGGTGGGTTTCTTCTCTTCGGAGAGAGCTGAAGATTTTCCATCAAAGCGGTTTTGATAAAAGGAAATTCTTTGGGTAAATATCCATCTTTGAGGGTGGTGGGGGGGAACACTGAAGACTTCAAAGGAAAAGCCGGTATTTTTCACAAATGGGTGTCTTCAGGAAGGTTCAATTGCTGCGAGCCAAACGGCTGAAAGCAGCTTCCCGAAAGCGTATGCATTTACCAAGAAAGAGCTGCGGAAAGAAAATGTGGCAGAACTGGAAAAATCACCGGTTTCGAGGAGGATGGAGGGATGATTTTCTGAGCAGCTGTTTTCTGCAGCCAGAGGGCACCGCTGTGAGAAGGCCTCGTGGAAGGGGTCTCGGCCAGCACTTCGATCTGAATGCTGTCACAGGGTGATGCTGGGCTCCTGGAAGCTGTTTTCTCCTTCCCAACACGTGCAGTCACGTCACAGCTTAGTGGGAAATAGCCGAGCAAGTCTGGAGAACTGGAGGTTTCATGCTGCCCAGGCACCTGGGTCTTACACTGCTTTGGGGCTAGGTACATGACCACTAAAATTGTGTCCTCTCCCAGTGAGATTCTCGTGTCAGCATCAGGTTTGCTGTGCACTAGGACAAAACTGTGATTTCAAACCTCTGCTCTTATTTGCCTGCTTTTCAAACCAAACGGCAGTTGGTTTTAAGGCTTTTTGTTTTGTCTGGTTAAGCTTTTTATGAAGCCAAGGCTCCGGCTGTTTTAATTTCTTCGGGGTCCCCCAGGTCTCTTTGCAAGAAGAGGGTTGTTGAGCAACGGAGGTGCTGCTGGCCCTGGGGCTTCCCTGTGCCACCACGGCTGGTGGTAGGTGCCCCGTCCTAAAACCCTCGACGGTTTGGGGCTGCATGTGCTACAAACCAGCTGCTCCCTCCGTGCAGAGGTGCTTTAATGGAAGCGATGACCTGCAGAGGGGGCAGGATGCTTCTGCTGAATAAGTGTGGGATAATGGTCGATAGGAGAGCCCCGGCCTCTTTATACGGGAGGAACAGCTGGTGCGAGGACGGATGCTGAGGCTTTCGTGTGTGCCAGGTGTGGGAGGTAAGCAGAGCTTTTCCTGCTGCTTTTTTAGGTGATTTCGTCTCAGACACGGCCAGAAACTTTATCCAAGGTTAACAGCCCTCATCTTTGTAATGATCATTACCAGTGTGCTTAAAATGGCTAAAAAACTGAGGTGATGTCAGGAAATGCAGCTCCTTAAATCCCAGGAGCAGCTATGGTGAGGGCAGCTCCGGCCTGTGCCTGATGGCAGCTTGCTGTCCTCCGCTGGAAGCAAATCCGCCGCTCTCCTCCCACCTCCAGCCGCTCCCCTTCCCCCAGCCTTGTCGTGATTTCTCCTGCAAGATAACAGCTCCGAGCCAATTAAGAGTGTCTGAAGTGGGTAGAGCAGACGTCGCTGTGTGAGACCACAGTGCTTTTAACTGCTATTGTTTGCTAATAAAAATAAATTGTGGGCACCAGGGAGGAAGAAAATCCCACATGATCTGAGCTTTCTCTTCCCCCCCCCCCCCTTTTCCCCCTTTTTTTTTTTTAATTTAATATAAACTCTTGAGATATGAATTGTCAGAGCCAGGGAGGTTTTTGGCAGCTGATCTCTGGTGGTGGTGCTGGGGGTGCTTTGGCTCCTGGTCCTGCAGCCCCTTGCACTGTCCCCATCCCCTTGCTGTCCCCATCCCCTTGGCTCAGCTGCTCCGATGCAGAGCATCCCTTACAGACTGGATGCTGGTGGTGCCCTACGAGCCCATCGTGTCTGCTCTGTTTTTTTTTTTAATGCTGTAGTGTTTGGAGGCTTTGTGCTCTGCATGCTGAAGCGGGGCAGTGAGACAGGGGCGCAGCACACGGGCAGGATCCCCCATGTGCCTCAGCCACTGCCTGTCCTCGCAGCATCTCCTAGGAGAGCATCAGCTTAAGCCAGTCCCCAGACCAACGTAAGCTGCCCCAGCAAATGAGTTTTAATGCTATCAAGTCGCTGCCTGTAACAGGACTTCTGTAAGCAAGATTGAGGGGGCAGGGGGGGCGTTCACACTCCTAATTCGCTTGGCTATGCCAATAAAGCTTTCGGATAGTGCCCGGCCCTGTGGGGCCTGCTAGGTCGTGCGAGGAGGCTGCGGAGGAGCAGATCGCTGAAGGAAGCCTCCTGTGCCTCAGCCTGGGGCTCGAGCCCCCGAAGTCTCCTTGTGTTCCCAGGCCTGGGGCTGATAACGCCGCAGAAAATTTGACTTGAAGATGGCTGAGCCTCCACACAGCTTGTATGAGGAATCCGGGTGGGGACGTATTGTTTTTTATCCCTGAGCAATGATAGCAGAGGTTGATCAGGCTTTGCCAATGCTGGGGAGGATTGAGAAAGGTGAGGCGAGAACTCGGGATCGTGGAGAGAGAAAGCGAAAGAAGATAATCCACGGGAATGGGAAATGTCAGGAACACACGTGTCCTTCTGCTTCGCTGCCTCCAGAACTCTCTGCTCCTTGGAGTTCCTTGCTGCTTTTTCTGGAAGTCACGAAGGGGGGAAGGAGGAAAAAAAAAGAAAAAGATAAAAGAACACAGCACGGAGAATGGGGGAAAAAAAAATCCATTTCGAGTATCAGCTGAGCAGGTGATTATCTCCAGTATCACCTCCCCTTTATATCACCTGCTGTGGTGCTGGCTGAATGCCCCTTCTGTGCCACCACGGGTGTGGTGTGGGGCCAGAGGTCCTCCCGCACCCCAGGGAGCCCACCCAGCACGAATACTGCAAGGACGACGTGAGAAGAGGGAAGGCATGGTGGCTGAAAGTCAAACAGCCTCCTCGGTGCTGCTGGAAGGAGACAGAGCTTTTGTCGGAACATAGAAATTGCCAGACTGGAACCGAGCTGCGCCTCGTGCCGTTAAGCATCCCTTTTTAGAGCTGGCTGCTTCGAGAAGCGGGGCGAGGAGGCTTGCCCCAGGGGCGATCCTTCCAACCCTTGAACGCAGGGATTGAGCCTGTGCCTTGCAGCGTGAAGGGTTTACACGCCATCCAAAAGCTTATTTTCTCTCTTGCTCCTGTTTTTTTTTTTAACTTTACTATTGTAACAGTAGCTATTCATTCTCTTTATAAATGCCTGATCCTTCTCTCAATCTCGCCGAGGTTTTGACTGCAACAATACCTAGTGGTAATGATTTACCCATGCTAATTATGCATTTTGCAGAGGAAAACATATTGTTCGCAGCTTTAAATGGAGTGATTTTTCAGTTTAATTGAACTTACTTCTCTGTATCCCTGGGGCAGGCTCGCAATTTAGTTCTTCCCCTCCTCCTGAGCCACGCAGGCGCTTTCTCAAGCCCAGCACCAGTCACCTGTTGAAATGTTTTTCAGGCTCTTTCCCTCCTGTCAGTTCCATTTAAATTTGAGCCTCTCTGCAGATGAAGCTTTGCAAAAGGAAATAGCTCTTTGCCTGTTGGAAGAATGGGAGAGGCTCCGTTAAGTTGTTTGTTGACATTTCCTGACAGTTTTTCCGAATTCCTCGCTGTTCTGCAGCTGTTGAATTTGTTGTCTCAGCTGCGAGGATTACTCTAGCTTTGCTCGAGCTGCGTTTTCTCACCATTCATCAAGCTTTTGGTGTTGCACAGAAAGGATCCATCAACACCAGAGCCACCTCCGGAGCGGCGTTCGGGTGGAAGTCTGCCTCCCCTGCCTGCCTGGGACTGAACTCGCTGCCGGTTTTTGAAGGGTGTTCGTGGTTTCTCAGCGAGCCTCAGACCACGGCGTACAGGTTTTGCCGTAGAAGTAAAAGGAGGCCGAATCAGGAAAAAGCGTGCATTGGGGTTTTTGAAAGCCTGGGCGCACGGAGCAAGGCTTTTTTGTGGGGCAGGTGCGTCCTTGGAGGTGCTGAGCAGAAATAGCAACGCACCCGGATTTCCTGAGCGTCCCTGGCAGGTCGGGCAGGGGGAGCGAGAGGGAGAGACGAGAGGTGGCTGCCTCTCAGGGGTGACTTCGCTACTGGAGTGGCAGCTGCAGGAGAGATTTATCCTGTGATTTAACATTTTATTCTCCCTTTTGGCTCTTGCCGTGCCGACGAAGAAATTTCCTGCAGAAATCTCAGCGTATCAGGAGGACATGGCACTGGCAGCGAAGAAGAGTGCCATCTCGCACGGTCGTTAAAAATGTAGAAGTAGTTTCAGAAGCGAGTTGCTTCCTCTGAGAAGCAAATCGTTCATAATTCTGCCTAGTATTTAGAGACTTTTATCTCCAGAGAGAGCTCCAAACCGTTCGGTATAGTCTTGATTTATTTTTTTTTTTCCTCCTGAATTTTCAGAGCTAAACTCGAAAAGGGTCTTAACAGGGGAAAGAAAAAATTACGTGCTCGTACTGTGCAGAGAGAAGCCAACGGCCAGTCCGTGATCCACCACCAGCTTTCCAGCAATGCAGGCACCACCTGGAGTGACCTTATGAAATTTTTTTTTCCAGCTGTCCCACTCATTTTGGGGGATTCAGAGGCTTTGGGGGGGATATAGCGGATTCAGACTGCTTTATAAGCAGCTGTCCCTCAGCCAGGCTCGCTTGCTGTCTTAGCAGGTTGCCAGTACAGCGAAGAGGAGCCACGAACGAAGGAGCTGTAACCACACAGGCTGAATTTAATAGAGGAAGTTCATCTGAAGCATTTCCAGCAAGCTGTGGCGAGGGTGAGTCGGGATAAGTCATCTTCACAGGAACAAGAATTAGCGCGGCGAATTGCTAAACATCCCTGCTCTCTTCTGCTCAGCCTCGACCTCCGAGCCTTCCTGCTTTGTGCTGCGTGAAAGCAGAATGTCGTCTCCATCCCTGCCCGTGCAGAATTTCGGTCTGCATGGGGCAGATCCCCCGGCCGTACCTGGGAGGCATCGCTGAAGCTGGGCAGAAAATGTTTTAAGGCTTCTGGTGGGGCGATGAGAGAGAGGCAGATGCACCTCGCAGCCGCAGGGAAGCAAAAGCTGTTGGGAGCGTGACTAGCTCAGCAAGGCAGAAGCGACTTGACAAAGGGGTTTGAACCGTGTTTACGGAGCTTTCATGGCAGAATTTAGAGAGGAGGGAGCAGGAGGAACTTGGGGCGCCGGGGAGATGAAGAGAGCCGGGAGAACTGAAATGTCTCTTTGTTCCTTTGAGAGCAGAAACCCTGATGCTCGGCTAGGAAGAAAAATCCCCTCCCTCTCATCCTACGTCTTGAGTTCCTCTGTTCCCACTGCTCGGCGGCTCAGGTGTGCCGTGGGGAAGCGTCCCCGTGCCGCCCTCGGGGTTTTGTGAGCACCTCCATCCACCAGATGCTCTCGGGGTACGGGTGGTAGGAGCCCGTGCGGTTCCGCTGTCTGGCGAACCCCAAGGTGTATTTCTGTTGCTGACAGCTGTTGCTTGGGTTCGTGCTCGAAAAGCAAAGCCCTGGGAAGCTGCTCTTAGCAGTGGGTAATGTGTTAGGTGAGCGCAGCGTCCCTCTGTGCTCCATGTTCTAGGTAATTACAGCCCCGCCGCTCACGGAGCAGAGCACAGCGGGCGCCCCGGATTTGTTATTTGGCTTTGCTATTAACTCCGGGCTGGGGATGCAAAGGCAGCTGCTTGCCCGGGGATCGCGTGCTTTGCCTCTTCACCAAACCCGGCTGCAAACAGGAGAGGCGGCCTTGAGGTCTGTCCCTCGGAGCTGCAAGTCCCGGGTCTTTCGCCTGGATCCTCGTGCAGGTGGAGCTCATCCTTATGCAGGTCGCCTTTGGCCGGACCCCGTGGTTTATTTCCTCTGCCTTTCCTTGCTGTAGCCCCGAGGTACGATGAGGCTGCTGCCTTTTCCTTCACCGTGGTTGCCTTTTGGATGCAAAATGTTTGCTGCCGGTGGGATGGTTGCATTTACCTGCACAAAGTCAAGTCTCAAGACTCGCATGCGGCCACGTGGGAGCGTGCCTTTGGCGAAGGAGAACGGGGGGAGTGCAGCCCCAGGCTGTCACCTCTCTGTCCTGTCGCAGGAAGGAGCTCAGCACGGGGATGGGGAGATTTGTTTTAGCGCTGCCATCTTCCCAGGCCTGCCTGGTTTTGCATCTCTGCTGAGAGCTCTGGGAGGGGACGCGTGTGGCACAGGTGCCCGTTCTGCAGCCCGGGCTGCAGCGCCTGTGCGGGTAAATTTGTCTCGATCCTGCTGTTTTTCTCGGTCTCTCAGAAAGTTTTGAAACAACTGCTTCAAAGAGCTCAAATGATACGTTGCTCCACAATCCGTCTCTGCCGCTGCCGGTGCTTCTGAGGAGCCAATTTACCATGTGCTTAACCTTTCAGGGCTTTTCCCCCGAAGGCATTACTATAACTCCCACTGAAAAAAAAAGAGAAAATTGCCGTTGCCCTTCGCAGAGGTGGCTAATGATTTTTAGGTGGTTTCTGGCAGCTCCTGCTGCATCAAAATGTGCTGAGCAGGCACCTCCTGAGAGCAGGACACTGGAGGTGTCCAGCTGGCACCTGAGCATGGGGTCCTTTGATCTTCTCCGAGCTGAGAGCGCTGGGACTCAGCTTCCCGGTAGCGACGCGATGCAGGAGACCGAGCCCCAGGACCTGTAAGTGGTTCCCTGTTCAGCCCCTGCCTTGTCTTCATCCCTTTGGCCACCTCTCAGCATTTCTTCTGCATCCCTTCCCCGCCTGTAAAAAGGGATTTGCCCCTCTGGGGAGCGCTGAGGCGAGGTGGCAGGGGTCTAAACGCAACCTAAAAGTAGCTGCGTTGAAAAACTGCCGAGGAAAAAGCTACAACTTTCTCGAACAAAACTCCTGGTAACTTCAAAGGCAGATTAAAGACTTTGCCTGTGTCAGGACTTCAGCATTTGGCCCAGGAATTAGACAAATGGAATAGCGCGAGAGCCTTTGCCAGAAAACTGGAGAAGGGAGAGATAAGTTAACACGAAATACTCAGAGTCAGCGTTTAAGGACATTAGTGCTCGTGGAGATAATTTTATCAACATGAAGGACAATAATTAAGTAAAATCTCCGTGTCGCTGTTGGAAATGGTGTTTGTTAACAACCCGTTCGGCTGTGCCGGGGGAATCTGCTGCGGGACAACGTGTGCCGATAGCTGCACTAGCGGTAGCTCTGTGGGTTCTTCGTGTATCCCTCGTTGTTTTGGCGGTGTTTGGACTTGGAAGGTGCTGGGAATGGGGCTGCCTGGTGGGAGGAGAAAGAAAGGGACCTGGTCTTTGGCTCATCCTGAATCCGAATCCTCTTGGGCATGAAGGGGAGGGAAGGAGACGGGGGCTGCCGTCGCTCACTGGGCCTGCAGCAATGTCAGGAACTGGTTTCTGCTTTGGTTGCCAAAGTGACTCAGTCCCCGACTCCCATCCCTCGCCGTGTGTTTTGCTCTGAAAATGTTTGGTCCTACCCTAAAAGCAGAAGTCAGTGTAATATTTTAAGTAGCAGGCTGCTTTAAATTTGAAAGAAAAAAAAATGGGAAATTAAATAGATGTGACTCAATATTGATTTCCACTTGTTTTTGTGGAAACTCTAAAAATGCCAAGATGAAATATTTGGACTTTTCCTTGGGTTTCTTTTCCATATTTTGTTAGAAGCTCTTCGCCCAGTTTGACTCGAATTCCTGAATAATTCATAGTCTGTAAATAGCTTCCTCCTCCTCTGGTAAATAGACTCTTTGTCCCCCTGCCTTGGCACGCTCCGAGCAGTGTCATCGTGCTGAGTCGCCGCTTGGAGAGCCGGGGTGCTCACGGTGCCGTGTGTGCTCTCTCCGCAGAGTTATGTCATGCCCAGACCACCGAAGGGCTCCATGAGGATTTATAGAAGATGCCCCGTGTCTTGGCGCCTCTGGTGCTCCTTCTGCTGTGGCTGATGAGGATCGCTGCCAGCCCCCACTCCCTGAGGATCGGTGAGTACAAAGCTTGCTGCGACCTCCCGCTGGCTGCTCGGACCGCTCCACGTCGGCGTGCTGGGAGAAAGCCCTGCCCGCAGTCTTTGGGCTGCTGGTGGTTGTGGTCGTGGCTCAGATGGGGCTGGGCCGCTGGCAGAGCTCCGGCCTCATGCCTGCCTTCTTGAAATGTTGTCCCCGTCTTGTAAATGCAATGCGGTGTACGGTGAGCGTACGCGTCTGCATTGATTTTTACGGTGGTAACGCTCCGTGATGGGGATCTCTCTCTGTATAAATGTGAAGTGAAAGTCACTCCTCGAGGAGACGCTGAGGGATGAGGCTCTTTCCCCCACCCCGCATCCCCCCCTTGATGCTCGCCTGAGCTCCAAGCAGAAGGAAATGGTTTTCTGTTGCAGATTTATTTGTCCCCACGTTGATGAGCAAGGAGTGTTTGAGCCCAAAGTGAAAGTGTCACGAGAACATTAATAACTCCAAAATGCTCTGTTTGTAAGAGAGTCCTCGCATTTGTTCTCCTTTGGGCTTTATTAAAAAGTGTTCAGGAAGAGGCACCGTCGTCTTCGCTCCCTGCCTGTGTGGATTAGGGACAAGAAATGCATCCGGAAACCTTGTAATGAAACTTGCTTCACATTATTGACACCGTGCTCTGCTGTTTGGAAAGCAAACCGCTTCTCCTGCCTGTTCTCTCTGGAGCTACCAGCTGTTTTTATTAACTATTTGTTGCAGATAAGCTAATCTATTCCCGTCCCCATTTGCAACTTTCACGGGTGACACTTGAAATAAAATTACTTCTCCCCTTTGCCAGCAGAGCATGGAGCAGCTCAGAAATATAGCAAGGGAAGGGTGCGTGCTGGCAGGAGCCGGGGTGGTTTATGGCCCTGGCATCCCTGATTCATGGGGAGCACTTGTGCTGGACCGTCTCTGCTCCGCGGGCTGCATTTCACGTCGATGGGCAGATCCTCCACTTCAGGCAGCGGATGGGGATGGACGGGTTAGGATCTGCCTGCCGTGGCTCAGTTTGTGCGTGCTCAGGGGTCCCCTGCTGAATTTGGTGGTGGCCGCTGTGAGGCCAAGTCCCTGCTGGTCTCTGGGGGCAGGCGAGATGAAGCCGGGGTCTCAGTGTTTGGGGCGCTACCCACGAGCGGCTGCGGTGGTAGTAGGAAGTCCTCCTCCCTCCGTCTGTTCCAGGTACCGGTGTTGTCTTCTGTACCTGGTAGCTGCTACTGGTAAAGGAGATCTTGATGCTCTGCTGGGGTTTTAAGTCACATCCCCGGTGTAAATGACTCTTGGGTATCATTCGCATGTCCAAGTTGCGTGCAGCAGGGATGCAGGGTGGTGAACAGCACAAACACGCTGGTTAAATGTGAGCATCTCCCCAGCAGCATCGTGTGCCTGCAGAGGCCCAGGGCTGCAGCAAAGCTCCTCTGGTGCTTTGGTCTCCATCCCAGAGGCTGCTCCGCAGGTGGTTGTGCACTCCCTCACACTGCGGTCATGCTCCCTTGGACCCCTCTCTCCAGTTTTAAAATCGTTGTGCGTTTAGGAATTCTGTGCTTTTGACTTTTCTTGGCAAAAATAATGGAGCTGCTCCAGAAATCGTTGCTCTTAAAACTTACAGCACTGCTGCCCAGTCCTGGTTAGAGACACTGGATTTCCTTAGCGTGCGTAGGGCAAAGAAGTGCAAATTTGCCTCGGACTGAAGCACTTGCATTTGGGTGCTGCACAGGGGGCGTGGAACTCGGGACTTCAGCAGAAGGAGTAACATTGTTGTGGGAATGGGAAGGAACAACTCTGATCCTTCTAAGATGCACCAGAGGTCATGGCTTTTGTGCCAGATGCTGTTAAATGCTGGAGTGGCCAGAGACCCTGCGGTCAAGTCCTGGGGGTCTCCAGGTACCCGCCACCTCCCAGGAGTGGGACACCAGCAGTCCTGACCTTGGGCGAGCTCATGAAGGAGAAACAACTTCTTAAGAAGTGACTCCAGGGGTTTGGGACCCAGTGAATCCCCCCCATGCTGAAGTCTAAAGCAACTTCTCTGAAAATGGAGTCTGAAGCAGCTGGGCGAAGAGCTGAGGAGGGGTTTTGGTTTTGTCTCTTCGCGACACAGCTTTATTTTAAAAATATATCCAGCCAAAAAGTTAATAAAAAATAAAGTACAACATAAAAAGAGAGAAAAATATTACTGGCAGCGCTGAAATCATTCCCCAAAGCATGCTTTTGGCAAGGCAGGGGGATACGGTATCTAGCGACATAAATCAGTGCACTGCATCGCGAAGGGAAGCAGACCAGCACGAGCCTTTGAATATTCAAAGAAAATGCGAGCTAACATTCGGAATAATTCTGAGAGCCATCTGGTAATGGACCACTGAAAGGCGCGGTTTTACGATCGGTGTGTGAGGGGAACGCAGGCGGTGCCCTGCCCTGGTTCCTCACCAAGTAGCTGGAGAGGTTGTTGCTGCTGCGCCCGGCTGGAAGGAGGCAGGATGGTGCAGAGCCAGGGGCACTCGGCTTTTACACCAAGCTCTGAGCCCCCCTGCTGCTGCTTTCCCGGGGCTTCAGGTGGGTCCTGGCCCTGACACCTCTCGGTGGAGTTTCTGGTGGTGGGTTGCTTCGAGTACACGGTGAGGAAGGGCTGCGTTGCTTTGCTGGCGTGGACGGGACCCGCGGCGTGTTGCGTGGCAGGGAGCTGCAGAGGCATCGTCTGTGCAAAACAGGGAGCAGGACACAGGCTGTGGGTGACCCTCCTCGCAGCCTTGGTGTGCACAGGCACAGCTTGTAGCCTCCTGTCCACTTGGAGCTGTTACTGTTCTATTTCTCTCCTCGATACACAGGAAACACCACTGGCTTGAGCCTTTTTTTTTTTTCAGCGTTTTTCTTCAGGCTTAAACTTTGCGTTCCCTTCTGATCCCATCCTAGAGAAAGTCTCCCAGATCGTGTTGTTTGGGAGACCCTTGTGGGGAAAAACACGGACCTGCATGCTCCATCCACGAGAGCTCCTCTCTTCAAAGAGTCTTGTTGATCAGTCAGCTCTCCTGGTCCATGTCACCGAGGTTTTCTCTCCATAGGTGCTCAAATATTGATTGAGATCAGGGGATGAAGAAGCATATTCTGGGCATCTTCTCAAATACTGGAGCTGGGGACCGTTTAGCCCGGCTCCCCCAGCTCCCGGAGGACATCCGTCACTCTCCTGAAGGCTCTGCAGAGAAGATGCCACGCGGCAGCGCGTTATTTAACACCAACCTCACCCAGGGAGATGCTGATGGTGAAGGCGCAGCCAGCCCCTGGGTGCTGCGAGAGGCAAAATGCCAACGTTAGCCCCTGGGGGCAGGCAGAAAGGCTGCCAGGATTGTGCAGCAGGATGGGGGGGATATGCCTGGGTCTCTTAGGGCAGGCAGGGAGAGCCGAGGCGCTGTGGCAGGTCGGCTGGTGCCAGCCCCAGCACCCTGGTGACAGCTTGAGGCTCCCTGTGCCCGTGCCGGGAGGCAGAGCAGTGTTTGGTGCTGTGGCAGACCAAGCACCGGCTCCCTTCCGTACGCAGCGCTGCTTTCTGGCAGATCGCGGCCCTTTTGTGGATGATAGCAGCGCGAGCGCAATAAACTGCTGCTCACCAATGTGCTATTCCCCAGCAGAGAAATGGCCTTACCCTGGCTTTGAACCCGGCAGCCAGGCTGCTGCCATCAGCTGAAAGCAGAGAGACGATGCCTGAGGCTCACGTGGTGGTGCTGCTGCTGGAAAACCTTTCTGCTGGTAATTATGATGAGTGTTTCATAAAACAAAGCTGCTGGCAGGGGCTGGGTGCCTCCTCTCCCCCGGTCAGTTGTCCCATGGGCATGGGAGGCGAAGCACTGGGCTGGGAAGGCAGCAGGTCACCAAGACACGTGCGATTATCCGGCTTCTCCATGTGCGGATCTATTGTTTCTAAAGGCTTATAAATAATTTAATTTGGAGAAGCGAGAGCTGTGCCCATGCTGCGGTGGCAGGAGCGAGTCTGGGCTGCAGCTGGGTGACATTTAGGTGGGGGTAGCTGCTTGCCCAAATGTGTGTCGGGGTCCCAGTCCCCAGGAGCCCCAGCTGGAGGCTTGCTGGGGGTGCCCCGAGGTTGCCCATCTCCCAGGGACCCGCCTGGATGTGGCCACCAGCACCCCCAGCCGCTGAGCCCCCTGCTATGGGTCCCTGAATTTCCTTCCCTTGCTCCATTTCTGCTTCGCTGGGCTCATCTGAGCGCTCATGTGTAGGGTTCGCCCTCTATTGATTTTATTTTTTTAAAAGGCTTTCACAGGACTTTCCTAGAACCCAAGCGCCTGAAGAAGTAGAGAATTGGGCAGGAGGAGAAGTATCCGCGTCTTCGTTGATGCATGACTTGCTAAATTTGTCTGGCTGAGCCATTATAAATGTTTCATTTCCCCCAATATTAAAAAGGCCCGGTTAAGTTCATTTAGGTGAAGTAGATTGGTAGTTATTTGTCATTTGCGACCGAGTGGGGAGAGGGAGAGAGAAATACAATACCAATTTGTTAACTATTTGCCCTTTTAATTTTGTTTTCGTTATTCTTCCAGGAGAGTGATATTTTATTTATGTTTTCTGAGTTCTGTGCATAAATCCTTATTTAAAAAAAAAATCACCCGTGGAGATGCCAGGCCCTTGGAGCAATTCGTTGGCTACGAATCCTCGTGGTTGTCCCCAGATGTCCCCTGCCTGGGAGGCAGGTGTAAGGGGTGTCTGTCTGTCTGTCCGTTTCCAGGCTGTGCCTTTGCCACACAAAACGCAACAAGCCGCTGGTCTACGGCTAAGGAATCCAGCCCTGTAATAATATGAATAATAAATCATAAGCAGATTTATATCTCGGATCGATGCTACAGGGCACGGCGTGAAAGGAGGCCTGGACTCGGTGAGGCGGAGCATCTCCTGGTGCGTTTGTACCCTCGTGGAGGAGTTATCTCCCCTGATCTGCTCCTTAGTGCCGGAGACCAGGCTACGCTGCACACCCCAAGAGGCCCCGAGCTTTGTTTTGATTCATTATTACATCCACATGCACATTACACAGGTATAGACCTTGGGGAAGCTGCCTGGCCACGCTGCAGCTCCTAATTCAGCAGGAAGTGGAGAATTTGCAGGGGGAGAGGGGCTGATGGCTGCAAATGTCCCGCATCACTCTTACAGGCACGCTTCTGTGGCAGAGGACGGACACGGAGAGGTGCGTGTACAGAGCTCTGCTTTAGAGCTCTGGTTTTTGCTCCTGGATGTCGAGGAGTGTCCCCGAGCCAAGGATCGGGATCTGAGAGCCACACAACCTGCTTTACATCTAAATACCGCCCCGGCCCCCGGGCAGCACTTTGTGTGTTTAGCCGCTCAGGCATTTTTAGTGGGGATCTTTTTCTTTCATAGAGTGAAAGCTAGTAAGAGAAAGAGCTACTCTGTCATGCCTTTCGTTATTTTTTTCATATATATATATGAATAAAAAAGTCAATTACATGAATGAAAGACGCTTGGTTCCCTGCCTAAACAGCTGCCAAAATTAATTCCAGCTCGGAGCCAAACTCAGCAAAGCTGGATTTTCTGCAGAAGGCTCCAGTGTGGCTTGAGATAGGCTCGTGCACCGCCCTGCGTTACCGATTCCCACTGCCCAGCGCCTCGCCCTGGGCTTTGCCTGTGGCCAGTTGAGGAAGGATGGGTTTCACGTGCTCGGTGGTGAGCCTGACTTCACGGCAGAATAAAGCAGAATTAAGTGTCCCTAGCAGCCCCTCGCTGGAGCGAGCACCGTCACACTGCAAAGCAGTGCTCGTTTGATGGAGAGCAGCTGTCTTGGCAGCTCAGAGCACCTGAAAACTCAGCGCCGGCGTCAGCAATACTTCGAGCTTTAAATTTGTTCCTCCCTGTGGACCAATTACCTTGCATTTAAAGCACCACCTGAATTGAGCAGGATGTGGACAGGAGCTGTGCTGCGTTACAAAACTGGAATAATCACGCAGGGTAAGCAAGCCCTCGCTCCAAGCTGCAGCTTCTGGTACGAGGCTGAGGCTGGGGCACCTGTGGCTGAAGGAGGTGGTTGCTCGTCCTCAGGTGCACGTCCCCAGTGACTGGGGCACGATTTTAAAGGTGTTTTCAGGACATGAGGTAGAATGTGGCCTTGCAGCTTGAGGCAGCAGCCCAAGTTCCTGAAGGTGAGCTGAGATGAAGCTGAAGTCATTGCTCGTGAGCTGGTATAACCTTCCCGAGAAGGCAAGCTGGAGGGTGGCAGATGGGAGGACAAAGGCAGCGAGGCAACTCCAGCTCGTAACAGGCTGTTGGAGCAGAGCGAGGTCCCCACACTGTGAGCGTAAGGTAGGGTTTCCTTCTGTTTGAAGCATTATGCCTTGTGCTTCGAGGTTTATGCCTCCTTCTCCTGCTGGGTAGCTCTTGGCAAGCCCACTTGTCCTTGCCTTTCAGGGCTGCAGGCTCAGGGAGCAGCTCTCCTGGGCACAACGTGTGCAGCAGGCAGCTCGGTGAGGTGTTAAAGCCCTCCTGCAAGTGTAAGGCGCTGCAGGGCTGCCGGGCAACCTTACCAGAAAAGATGCTTTTGACCCAAAAGGGCGCTTATCTCAAGTGCCCCCTCTGCAGCTAATTGCTCGTGGCTCCGTGTAAGATAAGCACAGCCTGTAAGGCTAAAAGCCCAAATTGTCCTGGCGTACGTTCAGAAGCTCTAGCTCATGGTATCCAGGTGTTTTGAACCTCTACCATTGGAAAAAGCCCCAGGACCCGAGGTAGAGAGCAACCTGCTGATGGAGCAGCTGGGACGGATCCTGGCTCCCTGTGTGCTGCTGCCAGGCGCCCCGGGGGCTCTGCGAGGGGCTGATCCTGCCCTTCCCCACACAGCCTGCCTCCTGCCTCTGTGCTCCTCTTGCTCCTTCTCTCCCTCACCAGGACCTCACCGTGGTGGGATTGAAGCTACTGGCTGAGGGCTAGAAGGAGCTGAGGAGAAGGGGAAGGATGGAAGACCTTGAAAGAAGGAGGTTTGTTTTTCTGTAGGATGTCTCCCGTGGAAAGCACGGAGCCGCGGGCTGTGCTAGAGGGCTGGAGAAGCAGTGTGCGTGTGGGAGACGAGGGGAGAGCACCCAGGGCATAATTCCTACCTAAACCAGGCGGGATGGCTGTCCTCAGCATGGATTTTGTTTGTTGCTGGGAAGGTCCAGGAGGGCGAAATCGCGTTAAGGGCAGCGCCGTTCCCCAGAGCCCGCTGCTGAGGTGTCAGCTCTGGGGGGGAGATGGGTGCGGGAAGGAGCACGGTGCTGCTCCCGGTGTGCCTGCGGTGCCAGCTGATTCCCGAGATGTGCACAGGGGGGGAATCAGTCCGTGCCGTGACAAGGACCGCAGAAACCTGCGATAACAGCAGCCAAATGCCTTTCTCATGCCTTCAGCATCCCTACGTGCTGCCCAGGAGCATTCAGCGCCCTCTCCGCAAGACGTCTGGGGGTGCGGGCTCCTGCCAGGGGGAGCAGGCTGGGGGCGAAGGGGCTCTCAGGGCCAGCAGAGACCTCCCTGCAGGGGCAAAATGCAGACCCGGGCCTCGAGGGAGGCAGGGAGTGAGCAGGGTAAAGACTGCAAGGTTTTTGCTCTGTGGGCCATAGATAAAAGCACAGCCCTAAGCGCCGTGGGCAGAGAAGCAAAGAAGGCAGATGCTGGTGTATCGGCGCAGAGGTGACCTGAGCAGGGAGCTGGAGAGGAGCGTCAGGGGGCATCTGCCGTGGAGGAGCAGCTTAGTCTGACAATTGCCAGCCCTGCCTCGAGCCCTGCCAAGCGAGGACGGTGGCTGGAAGGAGGCTGCAGGGAGGGATGGCTCGTTTTCCCAAAGACACCGCTAATGAATTCCTCTTGCACCTCCAGACGCTGTAGGGATTTGGAGAGGCTAAATGGAACTTTATGTGAAAATGATGGCTGAATGTCAATTCTGCTGTCGAAGCCAATTTGGGAGCCGGAAAGTGCAAAAAGAATTAAGATTGTTAAATGGAAATAAGTCTACTTGGTAGAGATGAGATAGGGTTTAAATGAGTGAAATTATCTGTGGATTACCCTTGTTAGAGCACTGCCTTATTTAATAAACTGAGTTTTAATCTGCTGTAGGGCTTTTGGAGGAAAAGCTTAGCCTATGGGGTATGTCCATGTGAAGGGAAGGACGGGCTGTGCCTCCATCCTCCAGAGCCACGAGAGTCAAGGGGAGGCGGTGGTTTGCCCGTGAGTGCTTTGTGCTTTATGAAGACCTCGTCGACTGCTCGGTAAGCGGTTTGATCTTTGCTCGAGCTTGGGCACTTGTTTTGCTGGCTTGATAGGAGGCTGGTGAGGCGATGCCTCCTCTGGGTACCGCGCGTCCCTGCGTGGCTTTCCTAGCACGGAGCCACGCAGCACGTCGTGCTGCCGGGGTGAATAAACGTGGCCAGCCCCCCGCTGGGGCTCTGGGAGGGAGCACTGCAAGGGAAGGAAACCTCGCTGGATGCAGGAGGAGGGGAGGAGAGCACAGGAAATCTTGAGGGCTGCAATTTCATTATGAAGAGAGCCTAGTAATTATTAATAGGCCCTGATTATCCGCTTCTGCAAGAGCGGATCCGTTGCAGGAGAGCAACCAGGTGCTTCTAGCTGACTTTACCTGCCCACCTGACTTAATGCAGATGTCACCTGTCATCGCACGTGTTTCTGACCCGTCTCTCTCTTCAGCGATAGTCACGAAAGATAATTGCTCCAGATGCTTCTAAAACCATCCACGGAGGGAAGGACCTTACCTTAGCCTGAGCAGTCAGCTCGCAGCTCCGTGGGACTGATTTTTGCTGCTGCCGCCGGGACCTGAGCCCTGGGTCTTACAGCAGGCAGGAGGGGCTGAGTGAGAGGTACACAGGGGTTTTTACTCTCAGCCACATCACTGTGTGGTTTCACAATATTGCATGTTCTGTACTTGGAAAATCCAAGAATTTTCAAGCAATTTTAGGGCTGGGGCAGCAGGGAAGGGGCTCTGTGCGCCCTTATTTTGTCTCTGGCTGAGGGGTTTGCTGTTCCAGCCCTGCGCTCTGGCTCAGACAGCGGGGCTGATCAGTATGTGCTGTGTCCTCTGCAACGAGTCCTGGTTTCATGTCGCAGAGGTGCAGGCCAGGCTGAATACCGAAGATCTAGCCCTAGGCTCATCGCCCACGAGCTTGAGATTTCTGTGATCTTCTTGCCAAGCCTAAGGGTAACGAAGTCGGAAAAGTCACAACGCGGTGTCAGTTCAGATTTGTCTGAGGATGTCTACATTGGCTACAGATTCCAACCCATTCCCAGCCCTGATTTGTGGTGGTTCTGCTTGGCAAGACAAATACACCAACCTGTGCCCAAGGGGTAGGGTCGGCTGTCCCATCCCGCTGCTCCAGAGTTTTCCAGTCATCAGCATCCTACAGGATTTGTGCTTTTGAATACGTGTGCGCCCTCCATGGTGTCCAACAACGCATTTGACAGCATCCACCTTGTACCAGGTCTGATTCACAAGCGTTTAATTTTGCCATGGCAGGGTGCCCCTAATCATCCTCTTTCCTCTCCTGCCGCTGCAGAGTTGTTTTCTGGCCGTTCCCAGCTGCCCTGTGCATCTTCCCATTTGACCAGCGGCAAAAGTCTGCTCTGTCATTTGGCTCCTGCACTTCAGAACATTTTGTTCCGTGTCCCTTGCACAGAAGATAGCTTGGCAAGTTGCGAACCTTTAGCGTTTATTATCTGCTGTGGTTCTACCCATTTCGGTCGCACGTGGAATTTTTTGGCACGCTCCTTTCGCTGGGGCCCTGGTACGGTGGGAAGAAGTACTTTATTTTCCTGGGCGTACTCAGAAATATGATCTTGGTGATAACACAGCGCAAAGCGAAAGAATGGTTGAGTTGGTACCAAAATATTGCAGTATTTGTGCGAAGTCTTAGCTAACCCATGCCAGAGCCTCCCCAGCTGTGCAGGTTTGTTGCAGGAGCTGGTGCTGGGCTGTAGGGGCCCGGTGGGGCTGCAGTGGCTTCCCCTGGCACCAAGCACTGCCTCGTCCAGCTTGGCATGGCTGAGGAGCATTGCTGGGGTAGGAGGTGGGGCTGAGCACTTGGGTTTTGGAGCAGAAAGCTTGTGTTCATCGCTGTGGCTGAAAAGCCTCTTCTCTCACGCGTTTAAATCCCATGGAGCATCTCATTAGAAACAAATGATGCCTCGGGCAAGCGGAGCTAGAGCAAAGTAATCTTTATTAAGCACCCTCAGTGGTCAGAGTTACTTGATGAGCTCCAGAGTTTTATTTGCAGGCAGCTTTGGGTTGTCATTTAGCAGGAAAGCTCTTTGAACTCCCTCCCTTCCCCGTCTCTAGGTTACTGTTTTCTATTTCTGTGTGTTTTCGGTCCCAACAGCCCTGCAAACGCTGCTGGTGGAATTGTTGATACTGGGAACAAAATGCATGGAGGAGACGGGGTGTGCACGGTTCAGGATCACGCAGCCAGGCTTCGAGAAGGGGAAATGAGGTGCCCTGAGTGCATCACAGATTGTACTGGGGGGGGACACAGCCACAACCGTTTCCTTGGGAAATGGTGCCCAGAACCCCTGAGTCGCTATGGGAAGTTTTTCTCTGAATGCCTCACCGTGCATATTCGGGGCAGAAGAGCAGCAGCTCCTCTCGGGGCCGTCCTCCCTGCCCCTGGTACGTACAGCCAGCTGCACGGCCGTGTTCCTTCCATCTCTGGACTTTGCAAAATCTCCGCAGGTGGTAGAAAACGAGCCATAAACTGCAAGCACAAAGGGCAGTGAAAACCAAAATAAATCGGAAGCAGCATCCTGCCAGATGCCGCGCGTTCTGCTGGAGAGCGGGAGGGGGAAGGTGCAAAGAGCTCTGAGAAACAAAGCAGGAGCACGGGGCGTGAGCGCGAAGGTGCCGCACGCCTCGGCCCTGCTGCCAGCCCCGCTGGTCGTCCGGGGCTCTGCTGCTGCCCGGAGCTGCAGGGGGTGTTTGGAGGGTGACGTGGAGGAAGCCCAGCCTCGCCCTGCGCTTGAGCGATATCAGGGCATCTCGAGGGAAGTCCGGGAAAAGGAGAGAGAAAAATTCATCTGCGGCCACTGTGCTCGGCTTTCTGAAAGGGAAATGAAACGAAGGCAGGAGGCTCAAGGTTCGCCTGCGTCTGTCTTGTCAAGCATGTGAAGCTGACACAGCGATGGAGTCATTACAGGCTCCTGTGTAAATACAGCCTCCTTACTATTTTTTTCCCCCCCTATAACATGTCTCATTTACTTGATGGTCTATAATAGCTCTGGAGGAGCAGTCGCTGCTTATCAAGTCACAGCCTCTCCTCGGTCATCTCAGCCAGCTCTAGTGCTCACGGTCCACAGGAGCTTTTTGGCAGGCAGCCTCTCGCACGGAGGTCTCTTGGCAGATGCTTTCAGTCCCCCAGCTCTGCAAGGTGGTGGGGACGGGGCTGCCGGGGCAGGCGTGCATCGCTGGGGACGGCTTTGAGCCGGTCACGGCCCCCCTGCTGCCTTCTCTTGTCCTCGTGGCCTGGGTCCCGTGGGTTTTGGTGGCAAACTGCAAGGGATGGGGGGCTGTTTGGTGTCCTGGGGGGACTGATTTTATTGCGAGGATGCGGGAAGCAGCTTCAGGCAGTAGCTAGCAACGCAGAGAGTCTCCGAGCAGAAGTTCGTGCCACCAGGTATGCTTTGACAGACGTGCCCCAACACCTAGGCAATCAAGGAACCTCCCAAAGCTTTGGTGCCTTGGCTTAGGAGTCACCTCTGGCGTGGAGCATGGATGCTTTCTAACACTAAAACTGAGAACAAATACCAAATAAACCAAACCAAGCCTCCAGCAGAAATGCCGGAAGGAACATCAGAGTGACTAACACCCAAAGCCCTTTTGAAAAGCAGTCATTTCCTGAATATAGCCGCACGCTTCCATTTTAAATGTCCTGGCTCTATTCTTTGCTGTCCCCCACCCCTCCATCTGGAAACAGTCCAGCGTTATTCACGCTGGAAAAGGCAGAACTGGCTCTCTGTGAGCTGCCTGAGCTACGGCCAGCACCTGCAGGGAGCGGCGCAACAGGTTGCTGTCTGCTTGCCTTGTATTTTATTTTATTTTATTTATTTATTTTATTTTACGTATTTTATTGTCATCTGCGGGCAGTGGGGGCCGCCCATCCGCAGCCTCCTGGCTTGCGCAGGTGAGTGCAGCTCTCCAGGGCTGAAGCTCGCTGCTCTCCCGGGAGGTGCAGGAGCACAGGCTCTGCTGTGCAACGTGATAGTTCACGGTGGTTTGCTCTCGATGCTTAGAATATCATCTCTCCCCTCCTGGTTTTATAGATCTCGCTACCAGAGCGGAGTCAAGCAGGCTCTCCAGTGCTTCCTGACCAGAGCTCCTAACCACCCCGAGCATCCTTCCTGGTGGTGCAATGCTGCCGAGGGGATGGATTTTGATTTCGGGTGCATGAATGGAAAATGCAGTTGAATTAAATTCAGGCATTGCTTTTTCTTGCACCTCTCTTTTCTTTCCCTTCTGATTCTGCCAACAGATTTCAGCCAAGTGCACACCTGGGCTCGGAGGCCTTTGGGCTGGCTTCAACATTTATTTAGCCACTTCCAGACGAAATACAAAACACGGTCTTTCCCTTTACAGAAAATCTGTGCCTAGCTAATAAATCTAAAGGTATTAAGTTGAAAGCTGAGCGTTTGGAAATATATATGAAAAACTAGCATTGTTTATATGTGTTTTTCTAGTTGGGAAATTGAGGTGTGAGTGCTGAGACTGAGCAGATTCCTTGTTGTGCAGAAGAGTTTGTCTCTTGGGGAGCAGCAGGGGCTGACCGCTGCGCTAAGGGGCAGCGCTCTGCTCCTTGCTGGCTTTTTTTTTTTTTTTTTTAATAGGCCTGGCCATGACACACCATGATTTGGATTTCAGTCTCAGCTCACTAATGTGCTCCCTGACCTATGGTGGAAAATAGCACATAATTATTTCTTTACTTTGTGCAATTCAACAGTGCAAGAGCTGCATTAGAAAAAGCAGCCTGGGTGATTAGTAGGGGAGGATGATTTTGTTGTCCCTGTCACGCTGTCTTTTAATTTGGTGAGACGGGACTGCTTGGTTTTGCCATTCGTGGGAGCCCTGAACCCCCTTACTGTGTTAAATCAGCAACAAGGGGAACCAACAGCAAAACCCTCAGTCTGCAGCAGTGAGGAATCGAAAAGCCGGTGCCTGTGTGCTGTATCGCCGCCGTAGGGAGGCAGGAGCTGAGCAGGTGAGCATCCGCCTCCACTCAGCAAAGCAGAAACATACTGAGCAATTTGAACGGGACTGTGAGGCACGGAATTTGCTGCAGCAGGTCCTTCTTTCCCTCAACTGATTCCTCAAAGTCAATCCGATCCTGCTTCGCACTGCATTTCCATGAAAGCTGGAGGATGCTGAGCATCCTGCAGAAGACAGAAACTCTCTTTCAGGCTGGGATTATTCGACTAATCTTGTGATTATGGTGATAATCCCCTTTGCAATGGTGTCCCTCTCCAAGGAGTTCTTCCCTTGGGGACTTCCTAGTCCCAAATCCCATTTTCCCTTAATGTTGAAGTGCTCTGTATTAAATTAAGGCTTTCCAAAGGATCAGAGGTCTGCAGGTCCTTTGCTATTTATGGCATTGGCGTCTCTGCTAGTTTAGCTGTATGGCCTGCTGCCTTGCTGACCTTCTTGGGGTTTGGGGTAGGGATGGAGCCCCAGGGGCTCTCCCGTTGGAGATGGCTTTTCAACCTCAAATCTGTGTCCTAGCAGCAGACGAGGATGAGACGGAGCTGCCCCGCCAGCCGTGGGCACCGCTGCAGCCTGGACAGCGGTGCCTGGGGCCCGACGGGTGGTCGGCTGTTTTGGAAGGGATTTTTGGGCACCCACGGAGGGCAGGGAGCCGGCGTGCCGCTGCCTGCGAGGGCAGGCGGGGAGGCGGTGGAAGCAGCGCTGCTCTCCAGGCTCTAATCCCTTCCCTCTCCTGCTGCCAGGTGCTTGGCGGCAAATAAATATTTTGCTCACAACTCATTGGAGGTGGCACCTAACCAGATGTGCTCTCACTTGGTATGGGAGGAGATTTATTTGGTTGTCCATTTATAGCTTATTATTTTCTTCTCTCTCCCCCCCCAACTTAATAGCAGTTTACTATCCACCAGGGTATACATTTTCTTCTGATTAAGTGCCATTTAGCCGCTGGCTGCTTGCTCATTTTACTTTTATAGACACATTTACAGCGGCACAGACAGAGGCACCAGCGCCTGGGAGCGAGGGGAAGGAGAATGGAGAGGTGCAGCAGCTTGATTAGATTGGATCCTAATAAGGTTTCTGGCTAAGCTGCGTCACGTCCAGATCTCGGGGCGGAGGTGCTGAGGGTGCACAGCCCCTGGGGCAGCCCGCAGGAGCTGTGCCGGGTCCGGCTGGAGGCTTGTCGTGAAATCCGTGGCCATCGGGGGTTGTTTGAACTCCCCGTAGCTCGGAGCGAGTCTCTCCGGGGCGAGGAGCGATTTCCCAGCTTTCGGCAGCTGCTAATTAGTTGCAGATGATGAGATAATTTATAAAAATTAGGAGCGATTTTCTTCATTGTGCTAATATCGCCTGGCAATAAAACCGCTCCGTTAAAAGGGTGACTTTTCTGTAACGCAGGGATCAAGGGCTAAAAATACATCCGTGTGTAGAGCCCGGGCGAGGGAGCGCGCTTCTTAACCAGACGCCACGAGGTATTTCAGAAGTTCATCTCAACCGCGAGAACGAACTCAAATTGAAATGCAAATTTCGGCGGCGGCTTGGAGCGCTGTTTGGAGAGGGGAAAAAAAAGAATAATAAATAAATAAACGTTTGATCGTGTCACCTTGGTGGCAGGGCAGCGGCGAGGCGCTCTGCAGCCTGCTGGGGGGGAAAGGCAGCGCCACGGAGCAGACAGCTTGCGTTGCGGGGGGGTTTTTTGGCAGCGCATCAGTGGAAGGAAGGTCGCTTCTCTCCCCGTTATTCCCCGGGAGCGGCGGTGACTGGTGACTCACTGCCAGCGCATGGCGTCATGCAGCAGCGGTGACTGGCAGGGAGAGCGATAAGAGGGATGTTTTGTCTCCTGTGAAGTGTGCCCGGGGGGGAAACAGGGGTACGGGAGAGCGGCAGGGAAGGGCGCAGGCACCCTGTGCTGGTTAACCAGGGCGTAGGATTCGCTCCCCGTGCCGCGCCGGGGTTTGGAGGGCTGCAACGCTGGGGTGTTGCTGCTGAACCCCCGCGCTTGTCCCCACCTTCAGGTGTTGTTGTTTGCCCTTGAGCTCGTCTAGGAGCTGAGCCCTGACACGTCCACCTGCGTTTCTGGCTGGTCCAGGGGGATCCGAGGAGCAGGGGCGGTGCTGCTGTGGTTGCTGGGAAGCCGGCGTTCATTAGGCTGAAGGATGAATTTTCTGCAAACTCCGAAGGCCTCCGGTACTTCATCAGGTTTCTAACGATTTTGTCACGGTGTTAATCCCGCAGGTGAGTGGCAGCATTTTGATATCAGCAAACAAATTACGTTTCCGCGCAGATAACCCAATATGGAGCCAAGCAGGAGAGCAGAAAACAATTCATCAGCCGGTAATGGGGCTGCAGGTTTCGGGCAGGGCCAGACTCAGCCGCTGTGCATAAGGGAGCCTGTGCCCGGAGAAGCCCTGAGCAAGCCCAAGGTGTGCGGTGAGCAGGTGTCCATGCTGTACGAGTGCACACTGAGAAGCTTTTCCCACTAATTTCCCAAAATTGTGATGGCCACGATTCCCAGCTGAGGTGGATCCCCCTCGGTGCCACTGCTGTGCAGTGTTATTTATAATGGGAGGCAACACCCGTACCAAAGCGCTTACAGGAAAGGAAATCGTGAGCAGAATGGGCAAGGTGGAGAGCATCACTTGCTCCGCGTGTCTCCTGCTATGAGACCCGGGGAGTTTAAGCTGGGTATCAGCAAGAATTTCTTGGCAGAAGGAGCGGTTATGCATGGGAACAGGCTGCCCAGGGAAGCAGTGGAGTTGCCATCCCCGGGGATATTTAAGATCTGTGGATGTGGCACTTAAGGACATGGTTTAGTGGTGGACTCGTAGTGTTAGGTGATGGTTGGATTTGATGATCTTCTGGGTCTTCTCCAACCTAACTGACTGTACGATTCCACGTTGGTGTTGGTTTTGTTCAACAGTGATTGACACGTTGAGCTCAGAGGGTGTTCTGAGTACAAAAAGTTTCCATACGTTTTAAGGCTCTGGCCAAGCAGAGAGAAGAGAAAAGCACTTAAGAGTTATTAAATATATAAACAACATCGGTTTCAGAAGTTTCCTAACCTGAGAGTAGCTGAAGGCTGGGAAGCTATTAGTGCGAATTATTGGATGGACTTTTGGTTTGACGGTAACATTTGTTCTTACGGTCTAGATATGAAGCAGAGGCACAGAGAAAATGAAAGGAATCGCCTGTAGCAAGCTCTCAAATTAACACCTGCAACTCCCAACTCCCCATCCGGTACGCCGTCCTTCAAGACTGAGAGGTGTTGAAATCCTCCCGGCCGCGAGCAGCGGGCAGCAGAACCTTGCAGCAGCACAGAACCGTGTCAGCAGATGCAGGTGCAAGGGGCCAAGCGGGTGCCAGCAGCTGGGCGCAGCACACGGAGGTGGGAGCAGTTTGCTGTCCGCTGCTCGCTGGCGTCTGTGCGCGGAGCTTTTGCTGCCCCGGGCATCTGGTAGTGATTGCCTGGGAGCCCGCAGCGTGCACGCACGCGTAGGATAGAAAGCAGCACTGCCTGAGCATGAAATTGCCTTCCCAGCCAGGAGGCAGCAGGAGCGAGGGCATCCCAGGGATGCGTGGAGCAGGGAGGGATGCCAGCGGGCAGCTGGCGGTGCCCAAGCCTGGCGGAGAGCAGCGCACGCAGCCGGTGCGTGCAGGGTGGGGGGCGTCCACGTGCGAAAACCTCTGGGATGGAGCAGCCGTGGGGCGGCAAAGGAGCAGGGGGACCAGCAGCAGCTGTGCTGCTCTCGGTAGGCAGGTACCGATGTGTGTGGTGAGAGCCAGAAGTGTCCGCTTGCTCTGGGGGCAGCAGGAGCTGCCAGCAGACTGCGTGCAGGGGGGCGTCTCGGGGTGCAATGCCCCTCGGCATCCCACACTTGGGGTGAAACCCTCCAAAGCTCAGCCAGCGCGTGCTGCAGCTCCATCAGCAGCCACAGGCACTCCTCTGGGCCAGGCAGGCTATTGCAAACTGATCAGCAAAGCTTTCTGAGGAGGTCTCTGCACAAGACGAGCACTGGAAACTTCTGCTTTGAAATCATTCCCAGGTTTTGGGGAAGCAGATTTAGTTTAAACCGAAGTTTGTTTGTTTGTTTTCTCTCGTGTGAAAAAAGTCCTTCTCCCATTTCCATAGTTTCATGTTCATTTCTTCCGTTTAATGCCATCCTTAAATATCTTCTTCATCTTCATCTAAGTGATTTTCTCTCGCACTTTATGGCGGAGCTATCTTGCTCTCCCAATCTCTCTACCCTCTCATGTGTCAGTTTTAGTTGCTCCTTTTCTAGGAATAGCACGTTACGCTCCTTCAGCCTCCACGCAGATGTTGACACATAATTCTTTCCAGCATTTTATTAACCTCCTTTGGATCCCTGCTAATTTCAACATCTGTTTTTATAGTTGTGGGTGCCTTGCTTTATCTTTCTGTATGTACACGTAGTGCAATGAGAGTAACCTCGCTGAGACTCCATTAGGAGGAGTTATGTCCTGGCCTAATGTTATCTGTGATATGCCTCTGAATCTTTCCTTATTGCAAGTCCTTTTCCAATTCAGTCTCCCCTACCTCTTCTCTTCAGCCTTGTTTTTCAAGCCAGAAGTCTTCTGATGCACCCTTGATGCTGAAAGCCCAGGAGATGAGACTTGGTGATAGGCACACGCAGGAACTTTCCTAGCTGGTGCTGGGAGACGAGGACTTTTCTTTTCTCTAGAGGTTTTTTTTTTTTTGATGTCTTCCTCCTTGTGTCCTCCCAGATGCTGGATGCCTGATTCTTGCCAGAGACAGTGTGAAGTCTTGCCTCTTGTAGTCCAAAGGAGTGATCTGAATAATAATCATTAACCCAAAGGGTGCCAGCTCTACAAGTTTGTAAATATTTGAGGCACAGAGAGGCTAGAAGCTGGCACGAGTCCTTTCCTAGCTTTCCAATTTGACAACTGAGCAGGAGTGCAGCAGACTCTTTTCATCACTCTTGCAAAAATCTTGGATAGCATCTGGCTCTGGCCTCGTTGAAGCGGTGTGGATCAGAGTGTTTAAAGGAAAAAAAAATGCGGGTGAAGGGAGGCAGCTGATGTCTGTATAGGTCCAATTTCTGAAGAAGCAATAAGCGTCAGGGCTCTGCGTCAGGCTTCTGCAAGGAGTTAGGGTCTGTCTGGTCCAGGGAGGGAGACCTGCTCTGGGTGGGCTGGGAACTTTCCGTGGCAAGAGACGAGTGGGGATGTGAGAGTGTGAGCGACCAGCATTGTCAGTCAAAATGCCAGTCATTGCCAAGCTCTCTGTGGGTTTCAGCAGCAGCTGGTTGAGGCAGAGAAGGGAAGGGTGAAGCAGAGAGATAATGAGGAGGGAAGCAGGCCATCTCTCATTAGCAAATGATGCTTGCTGCTTGGAAGGAAACAACAAAACAACTCAGTCCCCTTGCCCTTCAGGTCAATAAAATGAGCACTTACTAATGCGTGAATCAGAGACTCAACAACTTTATTACATGGGTAAAATCAATTGCCATTATCTCGCTCTCTTTCTATTGATCTGTGCTGCACTATGTCAACATGTTGTGGCGGGTGGCTACGAGCAGACAGTGGCCCACTTAATAAATGTCCATGTGCAGGTTTGCTGAGGCCCATTAGGAGGTGCACAGAACGGATCGGCCTCTTTCTTCATGGGTTAAAGCTTTTTTGGGTCTTCCTTCGGGCTCCCTGCAGGTAGGTTCCCCCATGGACGTGCTCTGAGCGGCTGGCCAGGAGGGGTGCCGCAGCAACGAGGCCACAAGCTAAGCAGAGCGGTCAGCTTGCGCTGTAAAAGGCCGTGCAGCCTTGCAAGGAGGGCTACCGGGGCAAATCTGTAGCTCCCGGACTGCTGCTGAGAGCCTCGGATGTAAATGGCAACGTAGCTAATAAGGCCTAATTGGCTATTAAAGGAGGAAGCAGTCCCAGAGATGCAAAGGGCCAATTAACCCCAGGAGCTGGGAGCGTGGCACTGTATCGCTGTGCAGCCGTGTGTGCAGGAGCCTCTCAGAAGCGGGCACAGCAAAGCACTGGAGGTCCTCACCAAAATCCTTTTGAAATACCTCAGGCATGCAGTAAGTTAAGTGCTCGCTTGCTTTTGTAGCTGACTGAAGGCCGGGTGAGTGGCTGCGTCTGTGGGCACACCCAGCGCAGATCTCACCGAAATCCTACGGGGATGAAAGGTGCCCTCGTAAGATGA
Source organism: Anser brachyrhynchus (assembly GCF_964034855.1). Taxonomy (NCBI): domain Eukaryota; kingdom Metazoa; phylum Chordata; class Aves; order Anseriformes; family Anatidae; genus Anser; species Anser brachyrhynchus. The sequence goes on from NC_137718.1 coordinate 3,470,266, forward strand.
AACACCTCAGATGGCTTTTTCTATTATTATTATATTTTTTTTTTGGATATGCTTAGCTCTGAGGAACTGAAAGCCGTACCTGGTGCAACAGATCCACGGGGAAGGCTTCTTCCTGCATGCCGGCATGCGTTAGCGGTGCGTGCTGATGCTGGGAGGATGCCGCAGGCTGTGCGCGAGGCGGGCGCTCGCTTAAACCAGGTACGTGGTGCCTAATGGTGCACCAGCCCCGGGGAGCTCTGCCGGAGGACGGCCACGCAGCAGCAGGGAGGCTCTGCTCTGATAACCGACGGGCCTTGGGAAGCTGAGATCATCTCACGAGCGAGCCAGCCCAGAGCCTGGTGAAGGCGACAGGGGACTGGGAGCTCCATCAATCATCCGGCCTCAAAACCTCTGCTGAGGTCAGGGCCCCGGGGAGCCCGTGTTTTGACACAGGCTTGTCACTAATTTGACTAAACAAATTTCATCTAATGGCTTTGTCTTCTAATTGCTGCCAGTGTGCCTTATTAAAGGAAAATAGGCACTTAATGTTGCAAAGCAAGCTACCTTTTTTCGTCGTCTACTTTTTTCTGCTTGGAGAGAGTGCAGGCAAGGAATTGGTACATTTGACTAGGAATTGGGACCTGGCAACCTCTGCTTATTGTGAGCCGTGGGGCATCCCTTGGAGTCTCTGTGGGTCAAGAGACTTGTGCTGGTGACCTCTGGTTTGTGCACGTGCTGATGTGGAAGCGAAGCAGCCCGAGCTGAGGGCACAGACTCTCCTCCTTCCCCCAGCAGTGGACTTAGGGATGCCTGGAGAGGCTTTTGCATCAGCGTGGTTGCAAGCGCTGAGAGCTGCCAAGCTGCTCTTTGCTTCCGTGCTGGGGTTTGGGCTCCCAAGAGCCAGCACAATGCATCGGGCACGGTGGTCCAAGCACCCCATGCCCTTGGGGTCTGCCCGAGCCCCCATGGCCTTGGGGTCTGGGGAAAGAGGGAACTCAGGGGTTGCTTTCCAACTCAACTAAGACACGGAAGAGACAAAAGCTGCTTTTAGCCAAATAGCCCGAAGTGCTTTGCTGAAATAATTTCTGTTATCTTTTATCTGCCTCAAAGGAACACTTAAAAAATTATCGTGCCCATAGAGGGTAACCTGATGAGCCTAATTTGGTGCTATGAAAACACAGCCACTCGCTGCTTCCCGCTCCGTGTTCTGGCTAATTAGAAACACCTCCCCTGCTAGCTTTTGCCCGCTGTGCAGCGTTGTATGTGTTCAAACACCCCGTCAAGAGCAAGAGGTGTCTGCAAGTGTGCGTCTTGGCTTATACGTTCGTGGAGGTAGGAGTTGCCGTTGGTAATAGGCAGCCCTACAGAAAATAGGATGTGGCATCTCCAGCTGTAAGGGGGAGCGTGCCTCTCGCTGCTTCCCCAGCCCCAGGCAGCGGGGTGCTGGGGAAACGTTTCTATTTGCTTGTCTCTTTTGCCTCGAGCTTTTGTTTATTTTAGTAACCTGTTTGCAGGCAACTTTGGAGGGGTTTGGGGGAGAAGGAAAGAGTAATTCTAGGGCTGGGGAGTCGCTTTCTGTTCGTTGTTGGAGATCGTGGTGGCTGAGGAGGATAAAAGAGGGATGGTACTGCAGGGCTTGGCCTGAACGAACACAACTCGGGGTCGCTGCCACTTCCCGACGATGCCCAGAGGGTGCAAGGGGATGGCAGCCCATCCCCGGGGCCCTCAGAGCACCGAGGAACGTTTAGACCCCCACCGAACAGATTGTTTCCCGTGGCCACTTGCAGGTGCCCCCAGTACACGTCGTGTCAGCACCTTTAGTACAAACGTCAGCAGCGGGGTAAAGGGACGGGAGCTCAAAGGAATCCGGCTGAGGTTTTCACCGAGGCAACGAATAAACTGGCGGCTGTTGCTGGTCTCTTCTCCAAATCGTTGGTACCTGGAGCAGGGCCAGCTTCTTCTTTCTCTGGGAGACACCTACTGCTTCTTTATAGAAATCTCTGGTGGGACCTGGGGAGCAATGCTGCCTTGTGCTTGCAGCGAGTGGTGGCATGTTGCAGAGGTTAATTGCATTTGGCCGGGGTGCAGCTGCAAAGCAGCATTTAGGGATGAAAAATTACTGCAAAATTGAATCCCTGGTGTTGCAGTAACCTCTGCCCCAGGTGTGCAACGCTCCCGCCCCTTCTCTCTCTGCAGGGGGAAGCTGGCACATCACGTAGGTGCCTGGGTAGCAGTTTACAGCAATATTCTCCTCCGTGTTCGCACCCAAGCTCTCCCACGGGTGAGCATTCGCACGCCGATGAGCCTCAGAACGTTACCGGTTGTGCCTACCATGGCCGAGTGCATGCTGCAGGTTTTTGCTTAAACAAAACGCGACGTGTTGAGAAGCTGCATGCGTTTCTTAAAGAAAACGAGATGTTAGCAGGAAGTCCAAAACCAAACAGAAGGCTCTATTGACCATCGGGTGCTGTTGCTGAAAGGCTGCTGCAGGTGGCTGCCTGAGTGGAGCGCAACACGTAGGGTTGGTCTCCGTGCGTTGGTTTTTTTTCAGACAGTTAAGAAACCAATAAAGTTAAATTGGTCGAACTGTCTAATGTGATTACAGCGAGATGGGGATAAATGCGGTTTCATTAGATCTTGTTTTGAAGTAGGAGACTGTCATTTTGTGATGGAAAGCCGAGATGACAGGGAGTATTGGTATTTGAAGTGCCTTTTTTAAGAATGACCTGCTCTGCCTTTTTGACATCAAACATATGTATGCAGAAAGAGAGCACTAGTTTATTTTTTTTTTCTGGTGCAGCAGAAAATGGAAAGTTCCATTTTTAGTCTTAAGTTTTCTATCAAAGCATTTCATGAGGGAGGGGAGAAAACCTTGGATAAAAATGCCTCAGTGTGTTTTCAGCGGGGCCTCCGCACGAACCCTGGACCGAAACGAGACCAGAGCTGGCGTGCTGGCGTGGTGGAAGCTGCTGAGCTGGTGGTAGGACAAGATGCTCTTAGATTTCATCTCCCTCTCCTTGAGGTTTCTCTTTTGGGGAGGTGGGGGCTGCGTCTCGGGATAACTCCAATCCTTGACCCACCTGGAGTCTGAGCTGTAAGACTTCTGTTGTGCGAGCAGTCTCCTTACCCTTGGCACCTGATAGAGACCCCGAAGTTGCCCTGTTGGTGCCTTGCCTCGTGGTGGGAGAGGGCTCAGAGGTGATGCTCGGCGCCAGGCTGGTTTCTTTGCCCCCTGCCTCAAGTCTCGCTGTTGGTTATGAACTGGTTCCAAGGGACATCCCTGGGACTGCAATTAGGAGACCTCTAGCCTTAAAAACCCCTTTGTACGCTGATTTTTTCGCAAGTAGCTACAAAGCAGATTGGTGTTTATGCCCCCTGTTGTCTCTGTGAGACCAGCTCTGTCTGGAGCCACGCGCAGATCGATCTTTGCTGGTGGCTGGGGAGGGAGAGAGATGCAACGCCTGCTGCCCCCTGAGCAGGAGGGGAAATCTGGGAGGCCGTGGGTAGAAAAGCACCGAGGAGGGCAGGACAGAAAAGGGATGGCCTGGATCCTGTTATAGAAAACATGATATGCCATTAAATGACTAATGCTGATGGAAAATGTAGCAAATGACTAATGTTGCAGGCAGAGTAATTGTTTGGAGGACTGGCATTTCTAGTATGGAAAGATTTAGAGTGAGCTTTCAGTAAATAAAGGAGAAATTGGTACTGAAGTTCAGGGCCAAGACTTGGCAGCTGAGATTGGAAAAGGGGGAGCTTGCTTTATACGTTTTAAGGAGAGGAAATAATTCTTCAGGCTGTGTTTTACTTAATTGAATACCATCAAGAAGGGCTGGACCAAAAATCTCTGCTCAATAGAACAAAGAGCACAGGCGTCACCTCACCTAGGCTGCTCGTGGCAAAAAGCCCTGGCCATTAACCCGTGCCCTGCAGCGCTAACGGGCACCTTCTGCGTCCCTACAGGTGTGATCCCGGGTAAATACAACCTCGCTCTCCCTTTTTGAGCTGTTACCAGCATTAATTAATTTGGTCCGTGGGCAATCTCTGGTGTAAGTGCTGGAGCAAGACTGCTCGTGCAAGGATTTCTGGAGCTCGCCGTGTGCGTGGTGGAGCAGGCGCGGCCCTTCTGAGCCGTGGATGTTTTCGGGAGAGCTGGGATTAGTTCGTTTCCTTCACTCGGGCTGGGGAGCTGTGGCAAATGGGAAACCCTTTGTGATGCACTGGCTTTGTTTTAGTCCGTAATTGGGATTTGAGGCTGTGTAGGAGAGTGTGTTTGTGTAAACTAATGATCCCATCTTGTTCCCTTCATCCATCGTGATCTTTCTTCTTCACCATTACTTTCCACTGGGCTAAATCAAAGTGCAAAGCTCTGGTTATCCAAGTTAATGACCTCCAGATACTTAAGACTGGCACAAATTGGGTACCATCAAATATCAGCTTTTGACCCTTGTTCCCCGAGGCTTTTACCCAGAGCGTGGCCCAGGACACCCGTGGGTGGGTGCAGGGAAGGGGTTCGTTAACAGGGGCGCACCAAAGGCACACCGTGCTCTGGTAAGCTGCTGTTTGGGGCTTTTTGTAAGGTCTGTGGAGCTTTTGTGGCTTCCAGACGGACAGGGTCAGCTTTTTCTTCCTCATTTCTCCCCTGACTGCTGTGGTCAGAGCAGCTGAATACTGAGGACAGTGCTCTGGACCTGGAGCCTCGGGTTCAGCTCCCTGCTGCCCCCGGCTTCGGTCAGGATGGGGCTGTCTGCAGAGCCCAGACTGACACCGAGACCTCAGGGGGTGCCCAGTTTTACAGCAGCTGGTGGGATGAGAGGGGAAAGAGCTGATGCTTTCCCATCCCAGACACAGTCTGGGCGGTGGTGGTGCTGGCAGGGTGCCCGTGCCCCTCTGCCTCTGGCAGCCCCCAGAGTCGTGGGAGCCCGTGAGCGCCGCGCCGAGCTGCTGCCGCTCTGATTAATGCTGCAGCAGGGCTTGTTATGCGGGAGAGGAGCCTTTACTCCAGAGACATTAAATATTAATGGCAGCAATAGAGACACAGATAAACAAGAGCAAGTTATAAACTGTTCGTTTTGAGGGCAGCGGTGTTAACTCTGGCAAACTGGTGTTACAGACAGCTCGGGAACACGGGCCAAAGACTGGTGCTGCTGTTAAATCCATGGATTTCCACCTTTCCTCAGAGTTCCTGAGTGTTTACCCAGCTGTGCCCTGCAGCGGCACCTTGCCACCCACCATCAGGTCCGTGGTGCAGAGGGACAAGGTCTTCGGCCTGACACCGGTGCTCTTGCTTGGTCTGAGCCTCTCCAGCAGCTGACATCTGTGCCGTGTTTTCTCATTCTGCTTCAGCGCCTCTGGTCTGCCCGGGAGTTCGTTCTACAAGTCGCTGGATGGGCTTGGCAGGTAGCTGAAGGCTTGCCTTCAGGAGTCAGCCTCTGGCCTTGGGTCTCGTCAGGTGGCAGCTTTCACGTGTCCAACACTTACCGCTTAGTGGGGGAAGCTTCTGAGGCTGGTGCAATAACATCAGCCGTGTGGGTGGGACGTACCTCCAGGAGCTGGGCGTGGAAGAAAAATGCCGAATATTTCCAGTGCAAACTGTACCGGCAACGAGCACGCGTTTACCGTTCAGATTAACCGGCTCTCAGATGAGAAATGAATGTAAACCCGTATTTAGTAATGCCAAGTGCTGCTGACTGAACTCAAACTGCAGTCATTTATAACGGCACGTCAGCATTTCCACTGTGACTAGCGATGGATCCTTCTTCCCAAGGGGTGGGATAGGAAAGGCCGCCCCTTGTGATGTCTCACACCAGGAACAGCTGCATTTCGGTCTCTTGTCTGGTTTTAGGTTGCGCCTTTTGGCTGCAACCCATTGCTTAGGGTTGGATAGGGAGGTGAGAGGGGCGTGAGCCTTCGGGCCAGCCTGCAAAGTGCTCGAGGTGCCTCCTTGAACAAGCAGCCTAAAAACCGCTCCTTGCTGAAGAACTCGGGCTGGAAGGAGCCGGGAGGTTCCTGTTCCTCCTGCAGGGTGAGATGATGAAGCTCTAATTGCGGGCAGCCACCAGGCCACAGCCGCGAACATCTCGCTAGGTGACCGGGGGAACTCCAGCGAAGCAGAACCGTGGAACTGGCCGGCTGCTGGCACGCAGAGCAAAAGTCATCATAATTAATGTAAGAGAAAACAAAACCCCAACCAATGGCTGCAGAGTGAAAAGAGCAATAAAGCGAGCTCTGCCCTGCCATCCACAGGCTGACCAGTGGGGTTTAAAATCCCCTCTCAATAATGCATTCAGCAGCAAGGCAAACCAGGCTGGGAATCCAAAGGTTTAATATTAGGAAAAAAAAAAATCAGGCAAATAAAACTTTGTTTAAAAATTTGCTCCATCTGTGAGAAAATTATATGCAGTTTCTTTTTTTAATGCCTGTGGGACAAATGCCTAATTTAATCTTTGAATTTTTGCATGGCCGTACTCGGTACATTACGGTGGTATTTGTGCAGACCTTTTCAAGCATTCATAGATGGTGGAGAGAAGACGTTTTTTTGGTTCAGGATCTAACTGGTCCTTGTATATACACTACTTATTTCTCTCAACTGGATGTCAGCACGTGCCAAAGCCTTGGCAAAGTTTCTACACCGTTCTTGAGAATAATTTAATGGTACTAGTTACCTGCCGGGGCAGCCCGTACAGCATGTAACTATAAGCACGTTGCTAATCAAACCACGCTTAAAAGTAACCTGCAGAACTCTGTTGTAATAGATTATCTGTCTTCAAAGCATATATCTGTCTTTTATTGACTTTAGTGTTTACAGAGAACATGAAGGATACATTCTAGCTCTTTTTACACATGCTTAATAATCCATATTGATGAATCCTGCCCTAGGTGTCCAACATTTTTATAAAAGCTTCAGTAATTAGCTCAGTAAAGCGACACTTCATCTTCTGTTTGATGGAGCTGGTAGCTGCTATGAAACAGAGCCAGTGTGCGCGCTCGGTCCTTGCTGAGGACGGCTTTGGGCGTCGGAGCGAGCTGTCAGAGCTCGGTGCTCTCCGTCCTTTGATGTTCTCAGCCCAGGACTCGGCTCCTTGCCGCGAGGTCTGTCCGTGCGCTGTCAGATGTTGGGTTTCCTGCACGTGCCATGCGATGGAGACCCAGGTCTGGATCGCTGCCATCCGTCCGTGTGTCCTGCCCGAGCTGTCCTGCCCGAGCTCTCGACCCCGGCGGCTCCCCGCACGTCCCTGCGCGCGCCGCTGCAGCTCGCGGAGCCCGGCTTCGCCGCCGACGGAGAGAAGGGTGTTTTAGGGAATTGGATGGCGTACTTAGAAATCAGCCCTCGTCACTTATATTTATGTTATTAATTCACTCCCCTGCGATAATTGGCTATTGTACAAGGCCCCCGTCATCCTCGCTGGTTAGAGCACTTTAACGCAGTTTGTCTCGGCGTGATTTATGGCCGTGGTGCTCTAAGGGTAATTGAGGCTGCTGCTGCAGCAGCTTCTTGAGGAAACTCTGAAGGATATTTCGGAGGGTCAGGGGGAACAAAGGGTACACGCAGGCTGCAGTTAGACATCTGACTCATTCTCCCTTGCTACCTGCGAAGCCGGCAGAAACATCTGGAGGTCGCTTGTGCAGAAACACCTGCCTCAGCCCCAGAGAGACACACAACCACCTCCTCCTGCACAATATAAAGCTTACTGTCTCTTCTCAAATGAGACAGCTTAAAAGGGTGAGAAAAATATGGAGCGAAGTGTTTGGCTAATGCTTGCTTTCAATGCACCAAGACCTGTTATCATTATTCCTTCCGGGATGGCTTCTGGTGGCATGGCTGGGAGATGGATGGAGCTATTGCAAACACTGCGATGGGAGCTGAGCAGCGTGCAGGCAGGGGAAGAGGGCTGTGAATCTCCTGGAAGTGTGTTTCAGCCAAGATCCTACATAGGCAACAGATGCTGTGCTGGTTTAACTGTTGATTTTTATAAATCCATTTCACCCTTGCTTGGATCCGTTGGTAAATCGCTGTTCTTTACGGCCGCAGCGGTCGCACACGGCTAGCCCCACTTACTGCTAGGGGCTGCGCACATCCAGGCGGGGAGGGAGACAGAAGACCTTAACACCGAGCTGTGAGCACCAAAATAAACCAGCCCCTTAAAATCGGGCGGCATAGATCATTCCCTCTAGCTCGTGGCTTGTGTGTTCGTTTCCACTCCAGCCACCCCAGGCGAGGTGCACACACAGCCCACGGAGCTGGAGAAGTCACTGACATTTCCAGGCTCTCTGGTGTCACTTCTCTGTGTACCCAGCGTTAGCTGGCTGAAGTTATTTGTACCTGAGTTTACCTGGGAGCTTATTCTGCCCGACCTTTCCTTTTGGAGCTCAGCTGGCGATGCCCACCTGAGCAGGGGGACCCGCGACCTGAGGAGCTGCAGAGGCTCTGCTCCAGCTCAGGGTTCCTGTTCCAGGGGGACCCGGAGGGCTTAAAGGAAGAAAAAGGAGCCCAGAGTGCAAATTCATAAGCTGAGGACATCGGTGAAAAAATTAGAGCCAAGCGAGCAGAAACTCTGGGCATTTTGTGATCAATCTGCATGTAATGGAGGCAGAAGAACGAGGAGAAAGCTGAGCTGGAAAACCTCCCTTCTCCCCCTCCTCCCCTGTCAGGGATCAAACCCAGGACTACTCCATCAGCCCATAAAGCAGGCTTTTTAAAAGTCGTTGTGTGGATGTCGTACACCCGCAGTAAACACAAGAACGAACGTTAACGATAGCCGTGCCCAGAGTCTGAGTTATCGTAATACCATTTGTCTCGGTTATTGCAAAATATAACCTGGTGCAGAGCTTTGCTGAAGGGATCGTAAAGTTGGTGTGAAAAGGCTGGAAACAAAACAGAAAAGAGTTTTATAAAAAAAAAATAACTAAATCAGCCCTGGCTGAGGAGGAGGGCACGCCGGAGGGACACTGCAGTTGTCAGGTCTGCGCCAATCCTGCCAATTTGCTCCTTCTCCGTGCCGCTGAAACAACCTGCCTCGGCCCCGGGAGGGCACGGTGCCCTCTGCCTGCCCAGGCTGAGCCGGATCCCTGCGGGCTTTGAGCCGTTTGAGAGCAGAAAGGCTCAGCGCTCAAATTTTTGAGCCATTTGTGATGAGAAGTGCTCAGGCAGGCGATGCACGAGCAGCATCTTGCTTGCAAAGCGTGGGGGAAAGGGCTGGCGCTGCCCTTGCTGTGGCTGGGACGCGTCCTCCTGCTCATCCTGCACCACGTGGATGCATCCCAAAAGCAAGTCACCGTCACCCTGGGCCACCAGTTAGTGCTTGCACGGAGCTGAGAGGGGACGTGGAACAGAGCTGGGGATGGGCAAGGAGTGGTTGGAGCAGCACAAGCCCTTGTGTCCTACCTCTAGTACCGACCGACGGACCTGGCCCATGTCTTCCACGCGCCCCGCGAGCTGCCCGTGAGCCTCTGTAATTATTTATTTATTATGTTACTTATTATATTCATTTTTACCCAACTCCGAGGCAAATGTTGAACTCTTGACTCCCACGCTTTAGGGCGGACCCGTCGGTGACAGGGCTGTTTTAAAGAGGAAATCATTTCCTTGCTGGGAGCGTTCCCTCTGAAGGTGGTGAGCAGAAAGTTCCTGCACAGGAATAGCCCCCAAATGAAATCTGTCTCATGGAGAACCAGGAGGTCTCCTCTCATCCCCCCAAATTTATTTATAGTTAATAAGACTGCTTGTTCTCTGGATCTATTCCAGGCTGAAACCAGGCTATAGATTTTTCAGTACTTTGGAACGGGAAGGCCCAAATTAAATCAAAAGTATTTATTTCAAGTATCTGTCTAGGCAGATTATCTGGTAGCAAAGACGAAAGAGGAGATGTCAGGTATTTTTTCTTTTGTCCTTAAAAAAAAGTAGTAAGAGATTTTAGGTGATGCTGCTCATGTGCTAGCCTCAGACAGCTTTTTGTGTGATATATCGTGTGTATGTTACTTTTTATTCAGCCTGACGTGTATAAGCCGTGCATTCAGCCTTAGTTTTGTGAGTCTTAGTTTTCTTTTTCCCTGCGCTAGGTCTTCTCTCCGACACAGCAGAGGGTAAGGCACGGACTGGTGGTGCTGGCCTCTTGCGGAAAGCCTTTCCTTCCCCATCCTTCCAACCTCGTGCTGGGCTTTCCTCCGGCATCTCGTCCTCTGCGAGGTGGCTCAGCTCACAGGGCTCCTCGGGAAAACCCTGGGCTTGAATTCCCCACCCCGCTCACACCGCCTCCGCTTTCAGGATTCGTTTTCAGTGGAAGCCCCGATGGCTTCTGACAGCGAGAAACAGATTTCGGTGACATGGAGAGCAGCCGTGAGGGTAAGGGCAGCGTTATTAATTAATTAACAGGGGCAGCTGGGCTGGTTGTCCCACCGCAGTCGTGGCGTGTAGGTGAGCCTGAGAGCATTTCCCTGGGGGCGTCCTGCGGGAAGGGGCAGCACCGTGCCTGGCTGGGAGGGACGCACGGGTGGGGATCTGGCCCCGTGCCGTCCGTAACCTGTAAGGAAGAGCGTTTTCCTTTTGCCACTGTTGGGCTAATTGTGTTTGTCAATCGTAGACTCGCTCCAGGAATCAGTAAACAAAGGGGCTTTGTTTGCCTGCACTCCACGAGCTGCATTCCTACAAAGCCTTCCCTTGTCCCTGCAGCAAATAGAGGTAATAACAAATCCATATTTCTGCTCGCCGTGCCTTCTGTTATCGGCATGTCTTCAGCAAGATAAAACAGGGAGCAAGAAACCTAGCAGGTCTCTTTTTCCTTCTGCCTGGGTGTGTGCTTGTGTTTTCGTGTTTTTAATTAACCTTATCAACTCGGCACTGCGAGCACCGCTTCGCCAGGTCCGATGGCAGCTCGTGCAGGAGGCCGAGCCCCACCGGCTGTGCCTGGTGCCGATCTGGGGGGAGAAATTTTCCATCTGTCACCACCGGTCTCAGCACAGACACAGTAGTTGTAACCTTAGAGGTGTCAGGGACCACTTTGCTGTCCCTGCTGCCCCTCATCTCCCCCTCCCTGGGCTGTGACAGCGATGTCTTTTGTTTCTGCCATCGGCAGAGGTCTGTCTCGCAGACGCTCTCACCTGTCCCCGTGGGGAGTTAAAGCTGCAAGGAGGCTTTGCAGGGCATGTGATTCTTTTTTTTTCTTTCTTTCTTTTTTTTTTTGTGTGCTTTAAGCAAGCAATATATATTCAAGACTAAAATTAAAGATACGCAGGAAATGAAATTGCTAGCATTGCTTCTGCTTGGCAGGGAAACCGTTTCCGTCCTGGCTAATGGAGGAAGAGTGCTGGTTGCTGGTCTCGGCTCCAGCAGATCCGAGATGGGAGCAGAGCAGCAGCAGCAGGAGCAGGAGCAGGAGCAGCAGCCTCAGGCACAGGAGAGGAGGAGGAAGGACGGCTGACCGAGGCCAGGGATGCTTTTGGAGGTGCTTGTACATTGGCTGCATCCAGGCTCCGCTCCGTCCCCTGGGTTTCCCTGTCAGCCGGCTCAGCTGGATGCCTGCCCAGCCCTGGATGGGGATCGTCACCAGGAAAAGTACTGGGAAAAGAGACAGAGCGCCGTGGCTCTGGGAGATCTGTGCCAGAGCCGTGCACGTCTCTGGCGTCGTCTCCCCGGGCACGCAGAATTAAGAACATCAGGTTAAATAAGCTTTTTTGGAAAGGAAAAACCAAAGAGTAAACGAGCTCAGAAACTTAAAGGCAGGGATTCAACTTTCTCTTGCTGTTGGTTAATTTAATGTGAAATGCGAAGAGCAGGGGTGGGAGAAGTTGTGGCGTGGTTTCAGGATTGGCTCTAAACAAAGCCCGGTGCTGTAGCCCGAGGGCTACACGGGGCCGAGCGAGCTCGGTGAGGTCTCTGTAAGAGCAGAAACCCGGCGGCTTTCTGGCCAGCTGCTGAAAGCACCTCGGGCTGCGGATGCTGGATGAGGAAGGGAAAGCAAGGAAGGACCCAAAACACCTGCTGGCTGCAGCCGGGGGGCTGTTTCGGAGCCATCGTCCCTGGGTGCCCGCAGACATCCCGACCCCCTGGGGTTCGGTACAGCCTGGGCAGTCCTGGGAGCGTCGCTTTGTTGGTGCGAACCAGCTGACGGTGCTGGGAAGTGTACAGGAGCTTTGTGTTGTTTTTTCTTGAAAACTCTGTTAATGCAACCGTTCTAAAGAAGGTAAAGAAACAGGGCTGGAGGTGAGGAGAGGCACGCATATAATTTCCAGTTGTTGCTTTCGCAGCTTTCTCAATTTGAACGTTTCCCCTCTGATGTCTGAAATGTGAGTCTGAATCCCGGCTTTCTCCACTCCTTCCCTGCTGACCTCGTCAGAAACGCTAAATGCAAGCAAAGAAAAAAAAAAAAAGAACAATAAATTGCTTCATGTAACTCCAGACAGGAAAGCCCTGCACTTTCCCTCCCGGGCAGCCCTTCCATCTGTTACCTCACTGTGCTGGCTCCAGGTTACCTCAGTCAGAAAACTTAATTGAAGCAGAGTCATGTCAGGAGAGAATGATGCTTCCATTTTCCCAGGCTCGCTTCTGTAACCTGTTTTGCTCTTAGCAGAATTACGCCGGGCTTCTCATCGTGTCAGACTTTTCCCATCTTCTTTCCAATAATGAGCTCCTTTATAATATGTTTTATTCTCGCACGGGCGAAAGTGTTTGGTGTTGTTGCTTCCTTTGTTTTAATAGCTGCCTTGCAGTAAGCGAGGAACCGTGTGTGTTTAATACGTAGGTGCATAACGAGTGCTGCCGCTGACAGGTTGGACTTGACTGAGTGTGCGAGAACAGAAGGATTATCCTCCTGCTCATTCAGACAGGGAGATGACATAAGGAAACTAATAGGAGGTTTTTAAAGGTAGTTAGAGGCTTCGCTGGCTCTGAGCATCCCCTTCCTGTCGTTACGATGCGAGGTAGGGAGCTGATGTGCTTTCAAAAGTTATGGCTGAGCCCGTCCTGTGCACGTTCTGCTCACTTTATGGTTGGGGCCGGACCTCAGTCATTTTTTTTAAGCACCTTTGTAGCGCAGGAAGCACAGCTAGCTAATTTGGCTGCCCTAGGGGCGCTGGTTTGCTTGCTGCCTTTTCAGGTGCTGCATCGCCTTGCATAGCTAGGGAAGAGCGATGCAGACACGGAGCACAGAGCTCGGTGTCTGTTTCCTGCCTCTTGCCTTTAAAAACCACTGCCCCAGACAGCGTTTTGTGCAGGCGGGTTTCCTTCCCTGCACCCCTCCAAAGGAGAGAGCACATGAGGAACAGATCGGAGGCGGTGGTGACGTGAGGATGAAACCCACCTAGCTCCTCTGTGCTTGCAGGCTCATGCTGAAGGGCAGAAAATTGGAGGGTTTGGGGCTCTGGCTTTGGCCAGGGCTCCCTCCATGTCTCATCACGCCCCGAGAGCCCCGTGGCACCCTCTGCAGCTGGAGCGCAGCGAGGGCTCGGTGCCCTTCGCACCACGCAGCCTGGTCCAGCCCCTCCCCGGGGCACCCTTCTGTGCCGAGAGGCTTCTTCCACTGCTTTCCCGTGAAAAAAGTCCTTGCACGTCCCTCTCCTCCCTTTTCGGAGTCAATATTAGGAAGTGGCAGTGAACGGGGGAGCTGTGTTTATCCCGCCGATGCCAGGCAGACGACGAGCCTCGTCTCGCCCAGATGGCACAGGCTCGCCTCCAAACAGACAAACGGGGCCGGCGCCTTTGAAACGGGCCCAAACGCGCGCAGTTACGGTGATGGGATGGCAATTACAGCGCCTCCAGTGACCATCTGGACACACAGGCTGATTTTCTACTTGGATAGTAAAGCCTCTCCTATGTCTCCAATATTAGCCGTGTATGGGGATGCTAATTGATTTAATTGAAGCTCTGAATGTCGAGCCGTGGGTCTTGCCAACCTTTTTAGGCTAGGTACGTGGCGGTTTTTAATATCTGGGGTGAGAAAGGCGGGGTGAACACACTTGATCTCCAGCTGGGTGCAGAAGGAAGGGATGTTTGGGGTCCTTGGGTCTGGGACATTCGAGGTCCTGCTACAGGGGAGAGGGGAGATGGGGCTGCTGCCTCCGAGCTCCTGCAAGCAAAGGGATGGGATTTTGCTGCTCCTGGTAGCACTGGAGTCCCGTTAGCCTGTTGGTTGGTTGGTTTTAAACTAAAGTCATCATTCCATGTTTTATTCATATTTACACACACACATATGTATTAGATTTTGGTTATATACAAAACAAAGTTATGGCCAGGTGATTTACGTCTGCTGTACTGCTGTAGCATCTCGTAGCTCTCATCAGGAGCCACGTACCAGCCCCTGCACAAATCCTGACTCACAAAACGGAACAGGCATTTAGGAGATGTAACGAGAGCTCTCTGTGAAAAAAACTATTTACTGGGCTTGTTTCCATGAGAAATTTCGATGTCTTTCATGGTCTGAAACAAACCAGTTTGGGCCTAAAAGACATTGTCAGGGGTTTTCATGCCAACAAAAGATTACTTGGGTCTGTCTCTTTGTTTTTATTCTTTATGTGACCTTCTTCTAGTAAAAAATAGATGAATAAAACAAAGAGGAAACAACCTTGTGGCAAAGCTATCCATCTAAAGAAATAGCAAAAAAAGAGACCTGATGCATAAGTGACATAGTCGGGCCCAGTTGTACTGGAAACTGTTCCCAGAGGAGCGCGGGTTATTGCTTAGCACCGGTGATGTTAACGCGCTGGTCGTTAACATGCTTCATGGGGTTAAGGATGTGCAGTGGTGTAAGACGTGATGAGCGTTCCCCAGGGTGAGTGGGGTCTTTAGCACTTCACCTCTTCCCCTGTCACTTTCTGCCACTCGTCTTGAGAGAAATGTTTGTTTGTTTTTTTTGTTTTCCCTGTGTTTTCTCCTGTTTAAAGTAGGAGAGCTGTAGTGGCATATGGCCTCTATTTCCTGTCCATTTTGCTCTATCCAGGCTCCTCATTAACTGCTTAATCGGCAACACAAGAAACCAGGCCAGGCATTTTTTTGGGAGAGGCGTGCTGAGTTTGGAGGGAGCAAGGCAGCTCAGAGGAGGCACCTGCAAACAGCGAAACTTGGCCTGAAATCTTAGAAGTGCCAAGTAGGAACTGGAGGATGGGGCACGTCTTGCTGGTGATGCTTGGTGCAAGCAGGTCCACGAGGGTTGTAAGTAGGCACTGCAGCATCAGCTGTCCTTGGGAAGAGAAGGCGGGTACAGCAGGGGTTTGTAGGCAGCAGCTGATCAGAACCAGGACGACTGCTTAAATGGAAAATAACGACCATCCACGGTGCTTCACAGGAGCTGAGCATCAGCCCTCTGCACAACTCACTCCCATTAAGCCCTATCCGAAGGGTTACAGCAGCACACAGATGCCTTGTTGACCTCTCCACGCGGGGGTTAATCCAGATTGAAGCTACCAAGCACTGCGGGACGCCCCGCTGCTCCCACACCTCATAACCCCGCAGGCTGCTGAAAAGACCAGTAGGTACCTAATCGATATATCTCAGGCATCACGGGCTTGTAGGGTCAGAAAGCAGTCAGACGTTCCCCGGCATGCAAAATGTCCTCCGTCACCACGGAAGGATGCTGCAAGGCTCCCTGGGGAAGGTGGTTTGGAGAGGGCTGGCAACCTGCTGGGTTGGCAACCTGCCCCTGCTGGGGCTTGCTCGTGTTTCTCCAGGGGGGAGGCTCCTGCCAACTGCCTCGCGCAGGAGGCTTCAGAAATCATCTTCCCTGGTGCTGGTGCACGTGTTAATTGGACTTGACAGATGCTAATGAAGACGAGGCTGTGGCTGAGAAAGGGTAGAAGGAATGTCATAACTCTTAGGAGGAAGAGAAAACAAATGTCCAAACGTCCAGAAGTTACTGAAGGCAACTCAAGACATTAAGCTTTGCTATTTCTGGTGCCAGGGTTGATGGCTGCAGGGGAAAATTCCCATCTCGAAGGTGGGTAGCCTATAAAGGTTGTTTTCTTTTGAGGTTGGCATCACGGCTTGGTCTTGCTGTTAACCCAATTATAACATTTTTTTTTGGTGAGGGATCCTGCACTGTAGTGTTGCAGCTGGGGAGCCCACACAATGTAAGGGGGCACTGAGTCGCCAAATACTCCTTGCAAATGGTGATGGGGAAGTAGAGGTGGCTTTGTGAGTGCCGCGTCTTCACATACAGAGCTTGTAAGCAGGACGTAGCATGGTCTCCTGGATTTGTGCCCATGCACCTCCTGGTCAGTGCGTAATTAGCCAGTGGCTGCTGCACGTGGGACACAGCGCTGTGCCCCAGGGCAGGGCTGCTCCAGGGATGCAGGTCTTGGGATGGGGAAGATGCACGTTCAGTTCCCTCTCCCAGATGACAGGCAGGTCCCTTACACCCTTGGGGCTTTAAAATTGCATGAGCCCAATTTTAATGAACCCCCTGCAGAAATTAGGTCTTTGACATAGGGATTTCACCCCCTTGGGGCAGGATTGCTGTGTAAATGCCACTGCCGAATGGGGCTGCAGCCGTTTTCTGCCTCTGCTCCCCCCGAAATGGGGCTGACAGCACTTCTCCCCTCCCCGCTGGGAAGCGGTGCAGGGCTTCGTGCCTCGAGTGCTGTGGGCAGGGCGGAGGCTGTTTCACAGCGCCCTGTGCAAGCGGCTGGTAGGTGCGCGCTCAGTTGACCTGTGACTGTGTAATGAAATGAACAGCCTTGTTTATCGGCATCGAATCAGCTGAAAGTGGCATCTGGCAATTGCATTTGTAGCATGCTCAAAAGAGGATGCTGCGTGCCAGAGGCAGCGTTTCCCGGCGCTAAGAGCCTGCACAAGGACCCAGCGCCGCAGAGGTGACTGGCACCCTCGGATTATTGCAGAGTAACCTCTTAGCAAAGTCATCCTGCGATCTTTACCGCACGGCTCCGGAGAGGACAGAAATCCTCCCATCACGGCTCCTTCAGATGTGTATTTCCCGATCGTGGGCTCTCATATTTTTTCTTGTAATTACCAGCAAACTGCCTGAAAAAGAGCCGAAATGCTTCTCCCTGCCTGGCAGGAGCGCACCACCCACTGATGAGTCAGGGGAGGAAGAGCTCCCACTGCACGGCGGAGGATACTGGGGGAAAGGGATGGGAGAAAAGAGGGAAGAATAGCTGCCAGAGAGTTGTGGAATAAATGACATTTGTTTAAAGACACATTAGAAGATTAATGACGGGAGTTAAAGTATGAAAGCAACAGGGCCTAAGTGAGGTATTAATGGAACCCATTTTCTTTGCCATCTCCTGCAGGAACTCTTTGGAAGTACAGAGGGGAAAAATCACTTTACTGTAATAACTGTTATTTATATAAGAGAACAACATTGGATGGATCAAAATGTGAGGTTTCAAGGTAATAACTGGACCCTCACAATCATTGTTATCCATTTAAAAGGCAATTTCTGGGATAGTGAATAGATGGAGGGAACAGCTCCAATCCTGTGACTGACTGTAAACGAGGTTTATTTTATTATTATTGCTATTAGCCAGTTCCCAATCTGGTAAGATTGTGTTAAGAAAAAGGGAAAAGCCTGGGAGAGCTGACGGGGCTGATAATCATCCTTTGCAGAATTTGCCGGGACCGCTTGATGGGCTCGGTGGTGACTTAGGGCCGCGTCTCGGCTCCCCCCTGGAGTCAGTGCCAGACGTCCCATCGCAGCACCCTTGATTCACATCCCGTAAGGAGCCGGAGGCACGCAGGTGGCACGAGCTTGTACTCCCCGAGAGCGGCCCCTTCCCTCCGCCTGCAATCCGCTTGGGCAGTAGGTGGCTGCGGCGGGGCTGTGGGCACGCGGCGAGTTCCTGGCGCCAGCGAAATTCAGCCCCTGCGTTGTCACGTCCCTCGGTGGCACGAGAGGGCGTGAGCCCGGCCCTTCGCAGGCATCGGGGTGGATTCACGAACGATTCATGAGGGCAGGCCGAGGGAAGCAGGAAAGGATGGTAATAATGTTCTCCATGCGGTCAAAATCTGATGGTAATTAGACCAGCTCTGGTTTTTAATGGCCATGGGGTTTGGGAGGGGCTGTGAGAGGTGAGCATAGCAAACCCCAGCCCCCAGGCTGGCTTTTTGCTCTCGGTCGCTCCCCGAAGCACTCGGGGTGTGAAAACCTCCCAGGCTCGGGGAGGAAACAGTAGGAAGTTGCAAAAGGGGGAAGGAAAGGGTCGGCCCTGTTTCCTATCGAGTCTCACGGAGGGAAGTGTTTTGCCCTGGATTTCACTAGGACCAGGGCTTTTCCCGTTAACTCTGTGTGCTCCTTGTCAGCTGGAGCGTGGGGCTGGGCTGTGATGTGGGTGGAAAGAGGGATGGCGAGGAGGGGTTGATGGGGATGGGAGGCCTGGGTGTTGGGTGTGTGGCAGGGGTTTGCTGTCCTGGAGGAAGCCCTGGACGCCTCCAGCGTGGGCAGAGGATGACAAGGCAGCGCTGTTTCTCCAGGCGAGTTCTGCTGGCTGGGATAATGAGAACAAATCGGATCAGCGAGGGCAGTGCACGCAGCTCGCTGTCTCAGAGATGTTCTCAGCGTTGCATTAAGGTGCCTTTTACAGATTTTGAGATCCAGGGGGAACACGGTGCCACCTGCGGCTAGCAACCCTAACTGTCCCGGTGACAGCACCAAGCACAGCCCCCAGCAGCGAAGTCCCGGCTGCCCACGGTGGGAGCCCCCCACCCCGGTTCGTGTCCAGCCTTGACAGTATCGAGATGTCTGGCTAGATTCAGCTCCTCATTAAGGTGGTTGGACGTAGGAGGATTTAATGGTCTGAACCATGACTTTATTTAATTAATCAACATAAGCGTTGCGTATTTCTACCATAAACCACAGCCTATGGATAACTCTGTTGTTTAATTAAGCTTATCACTGCGAACCCGATCCAGTTCCGTGCTGCATTAATGTAACTAATCCAGCATCCTCTCAAAGAAGCATCATAGTAAACTCCAGGGGATGTAATTCACTCTGCTCAACCCCTGCTTTACAAGACAAGTGTGGTTGGTGCTGGTGCGTCTCATTTGTGACCCGGTGTTGGCGCCAACTCCTCTCTGCTCCTGCGTGAGCGCGGTGCTGCTTCCACCACCTCGTACCTGAGCTGCTGGAGTCTGCGGGACTGTTCCTATGGGTTTCCTCCATCACGTTCACTAAGAACTTTTGTGTCTGGTTTGATTTAGTCCGTGCAGCTGAGCTTTTTATTTATCTTTGCTTTTTATTTTCTTTCTTTCCACCCTTTCCAGTTTTACATATTTCAAACTTTTCTCTTCCACATTGCACAGATGCAGGGGAATCCGTAATGAGCTCCCAAGCTGAAAGCAAAATCCATTTGCCTAAAAGTGCTTCTTTTCCTACAGAAACGTGGTACTAGAAACCTAGAGATACTTTGGGAAAAGTTTGAGTAATGTTTGAGGAGATTGTGGTTATTTTCTGTTGTGCCAATGATTCTCCAGGCAGTCTTTGTCACCCCGCACAGGCACGCTCTCCAGAGGATGCGAAGACAAATTGCCTCCAGCAGGGATGTTATTGCGCATCACTTCAGGCACGAGAAACCCTTAGGTCTCTGTAGGTTCCTTGTCTTGAAAAGTAATCTAGCAACAAAGCGGAGCTGCTTTTTTTTTCCAAATGAGAGCACCCACATGAGAATGTAATGTACTGTAACTGATGCGCGTTACCTGCAGATCTCAATTCATTTCAGCTTCCCTGCGTATCCACGCGTTTCTCGACCTCTTCCGAAGGGGCACGGTGGTGTTTCTTTGCTTCGTGGAGGTACCCCGAGGAGAAATATTCAAGGAAGTTGTGTTAGAGACGGTACAGTTTGCAGGTGTCAGAAGGCTCCGTGCTAAAGGCGAAAGATGGGCTTCTGGAAACCTCGGTGGTGGCACTGTGCCTTTTCTGCTCTGAGAAGAGATCACTTGCTATTGAGCACTGCTGCCCTGCAGTCGTGCATTCAGCTGCAGCGTGGATTCAGCGTTACGGAAGTGGGCACAGGCACTGCTTGGGGGTTGGACAGGAGCCACTGTACACAAGCAAAGAAAGAAAAAGCCGTTTTCCATCAACACATCATCATTGTCGTATCAATCAGGTATACAAGCTGGGTGTAGGTGAGCTAGCATTTCCCTAGTACAAGGGATGCAAAGCGGGGGAAAACCATGTCATAATCCAGGGCAAAGAGAATTCCTGTCTTGTTCTCCCACCCAGAAGCTGAAAGTCAGGGGAAAAAAATGCCGTGAGCAGAGCACGCCAGGGAGGAAAGGCAGGAAGACATTAAAGTAACCTATTAAATCGCTGAGGGCTGAGTGGCAAAAAATAAATAAATAGAGGCTGTGTAGATTGATGGAAATTGGATCTGAAGGGCTTCCACATCTGGTGTGGCAGCTCTTTAGCATCTCATTTCAGTGTGACTCAGCAGGAAAAGTTGTTTTTTCTGACAGTAAAACAAAGAGAGGAAAACAATCCTGAAGGGCTCGGGTGTCATTGTTTGGTAATTGGATCAAGCTCTTCCGTGTCGCTTAATACATCTGGGCTCTCTGCAGTTGGGGTGAGGTTTCCAATGTCACCTTTTCCCACCCTTGCCCATCTTCTACTCAGCTTCTCTGCAGCCACCTCCTCCTCCCGGGCCACGCTCTTCTCTTGCAGCTCTGTGCACCGACAGCTGGGCGGTGTGGGGACAAGGAGGTGCCGGCAGGTAGGACGTGGAGCTCCCCATGAGGCCGGGGCACGGAGCAGTGACTCCAAAGGCCAACTCGTGCTTGTTACGGCCAAATTGCGACCTGGTTTAGGGGCCCTGAATTGTCCTCTGTGGGTCCCGACCCTCTCAGCTGCTGGTAAAGGCTCCACGTGTAGTTTGAGCCTTCCATCCATGCCCAGCCAAGTAACACCGACCCTGGTCTTTATTTATCTTCAGGCGTGTTTCTTTTGATGTGCTGCCTCTCCTGGAGCTTCCAGGCTCCCCGAAGCTCAGCTAACCACTCTCACTTGGCTTTTGCGATGCACCCGGATGCCTGGGGGTTGAAGCAGAAACGTCAGGTTTCTGTGGCACCACATAAAAAGGCTGAGGTGCTAGAGAAGGGTTTCTGAAGTCTTTTGGCATTTTACCTCTGATTATTTGCCATGTGTTCATACAAAACCTTGGGGAGACACTTCATCTCATCGCGCCTCTGTTCTTCATCCATCACAAGCGACTGAAAGCCATTCCACCTATCATTTGTCTGTCTCCCGTCTCTAAAGGCACTGTCATATTTGGGATCTGCATCCAGCATGGCAGGTCCTTGTCCTTGGGTATATCTGTTAGAGATTTGTAATAATAGCAAGGGCTAATGATTTGTAACAAGAGCAGAAATGGTGCAAAATATCTGTAAGCTCTCCTTACCGGTGAGAGCAGAACCCCAGATCTCTTAGTGCATTTTTTTTTCCTCTTCTCACCTTGACTTTGGGGATACATCCAAGGCTATTTGCTGTCTGTGCGTATGCGATTAATCAGCTGGCTGGGGGGAGCCTGGAAGTGGGGCCTGGTACTTCTCTATTCCATCGCTTGGTCTGAGCTGTGCCTCCTCTGCAGTGCGCTCGTGTTTGCCAACCCAGGAAAAATCAGCAAGCAGTGCCAAAACCTTAGCTAGCATCCTTGAAAGGAGGGAGATGCAGAAAGAAGAGCAAATTCACTCTTAAACGCAAAGACACCAGGAAGGGTTAAGGGAAAAATGGTCGCAAAAGGCCTTTTCCAAACCCCTCTTACATAAATGAAACTCCACTGGCCCTAAATTCCTCTCATCCTGTCGCGTGCTGGAGATTCAAGAAATGGCTCCACCTGCAAGAGGAGCAAAGTGGCCGTTTGGGCAGCGTTGCTCTCGTTGCGTCGTTGTCAATCCGTAAATCCCAGTGCGCTGCAGAGAGCCGCGTGGCTGCCACTGAAATACGGCCACCTCTGGGGACAGAGCCCCGGGCTGTTGTGACGATCTGTCTTGTAGGTACAGAACATGCTTTATTGTGTGTATGTGACCGGGAAAGCGTGCTGCATCGTCTGGGGCTCTGCAGCCGCTTCCCAGCCTCCAGAGCCCCACGGCTGCGTTGTGCATTGCCACCTCTCCGATCTCTGATTATAGCTATAAATCCTGGTGGACTTTCCCCATTTGTTTGTTGGCATTCTTTTTTTTTTTTAAGCTTAGAATTTTCTGCATTGTTTCTTCCTTCGTTATTCTTTTTTGTTTGCCTGGCAGTGGCACTTGGGGGTTGTGTGGTTATTTTTCTTGTATTTATGCTCTCTCCTGACTTAATTAAGATCTTGCTTCTTCACTGGGCTCGCCAAATTTGCTGGCCCCACCAGGTCTTCCCACTGCTCTCTTCCTAAAAAATCACAGCTGCTGCTGGTCACCTGGGACCTAGAAAACGGGCAGAAAATCTTCCTCATGAAACTCAACTCAGCTTGATGCTACTGAAGCAAGAGACAGGCAGGAAAACCATGTTCACAACTTCAGTGGATTTAGGCTGCTTTCCTAAGAAAACAAGACTTAGGCACTAATTCTGACTGCGTGTGGATACGGGTAAGTGTCCAGCCAGGAGCTGCAGTTCTGTGGCAAATTGTAGTCCGGTTTGACAGATATTTGGGAAATGGAGAGCCCCGTTACGAACACCTCCTGCCGTGAGCAGGGTGGCAGGGGAAGCAGCAAGGCGCCACGCCACCACGTGCACCCAGGCTGTGATGGTCTCAGGGATGGAGTTGCCTGGCTCTTGCTGGGAGATTTTGGGCCCTTGTTTGCTTCCATGTGCAATTTCTGTGCCTGGGCTCTTGGGATGCCTGCAGAGAGTGGTGTCCCACCGCGCCTTCCCGTCGCTCTGTTTTTAGCATTAGACCTTCCCCTCCTTCTCTTTTCTACTCACACAAGGCGGACAGCCCTTCTTGTTCCTTCCCCCAGCCTGTCCCCCTGAGGCCTCCAGCACCCCTTTCTTCCAGTGTCCTGACCGGTATTCCCTGCCTCAGCCTGACCCGGCACCTCAGGGAGGTTCAAGCAGCGATCTCTCCTTCTCACTGCTTTTTCTCCTCATTTTTGGGAAGTCCCTTGAGGGGTTTCTCAAGGGATTAAATGTGACGTATCTGGTTGCAAAGGCGTTGTTTGAATTTGCAGCTCAGGATTTATCAGTAACTGCGGTCTGGGGCAGTGGAAACCCCCAGCAGTTTGCTGGCTGGCTTTGGAGGAGCTGGGTTTGCTGTCCTGCTTCTGCACGAGAGGAGAAATCCAGGTCTGGACGTGGCATTTCCATGTCAGATCCCTTTCTCATCCCTTTGCGCACCTCTGCTCCTGTCTCCAAGCTCAGGTGCTTCACTGGCTGCCTCCTGGCAAGCTTAGTATCCAGAAAAAAGCAGGCGGTCGTTGTGGGAAGAGCAGGACCTTGTCTCCTGAGTGGGTTTTCCTCCTTGCAGATGAGCAAAGGAGCGAGAGGATGAGATGAGACCTGTCTTACAGATGCTTTTTCCTTGCCAGAGGACTCGGCAGAGCTTTTACCTGCCCAAACCAACGTGGCCGTGGGGTTCCCAGCTCTGCAGAGAGAGCTTGAGGAGGGCAGAGGAGTGAAGCAGCATTGCCTGGCTCCCTGGAAACTCCCCCTCCCAGAGACCGCCGTTCTGCTTTTATGTACACAAAGCAATTATTAAAGAAGAGAAAAGGGAGGCTGCATTTCAAGCAGCAGAAACTAAAGCCCTGAGCTGTTTTTATCACGTCTCCCCTTCCCCGTCTCTCCTGAATTCGCTCTCTTTGGATAGCAGGAAGGAGAGGGAAGCTCCATTTAAATGCAGATTTCAAATGCTGGCCAAGAGCAATAAATAGCCCTGCGCTGCGCTGATCAGACAAACATTATCCAGTCTCTTTGTCTGTGAAGGAGCGAGTTTATGTTTTTAGATTTTCTTTTTCCTCGATGAGATCTTCTTTCCTCTCCGAGTGATAGCATATTGACAACTTTTTATTTTAATTTTAAGCAGCACTTCAGAGATTGTAATGGCAACACAATCCCACCTGTTTCTCCGCTGGAGCTATACTTGGCAGCCCTGTAATGAGGAAGTCTGCAAATTCCCTATCGTTTGCTGTATTGACAGCCTGAAGGGCTGATGCTGTATGCAGCGGAGGGGAAGCCTGCAAAACAAGGCGGTCCTGCACCCGTCTTCAGCCTGTTGTCCCCCCAAATGAGCCCGGAGCCTCTTGTTGGTTGAGTTAATTTGGTGTTAATGAGGTCAGGAGCGGGCGCAGGTGGGTTTGGGGTGGTGGTGGTGGCAAAAGGGGTCGGGGAGCAGCAGGTGGATGGGCAGGAAGAGGAAGAAGAGAAGGGAAGGCTTGGAGCTGTGGGGGCAATTCCTCATGGCCCAGGGCATCTCCTGGGGCTGGTGAGTCCCAGCAGGACACGTGAGCTTTGAAGGGTGTTACGGCTTTCTGCTGTGTCTCGGTTCCAGGATCGGCTCCTGAGAGAGGCGTTGGCTCTTCTAAGTGTCGAGATCTGGTTGAGAGGAGGTGACAATTCTTGGCCATTCATCGCGGGAGCACAGCGGGTGTGAGGACTGTGCTTACAGTATGAATCGGAAGAGGTCGGAGGTGGGATCTCAACCTGTCAGAGGAGAGACCGGAGAAATAGCGTGGGGGGCTTTACATCTTCCTAACTCAGAGGGACAGCTATGGACGGTGAAATCCCGTGTCTGCTCAGCCAGGCCATTGCTAAACCTCTGTCTCCAAGCCACCAGAATGGAGATGTGTTTGTGCACATTTGTGTTTCTGAGCTTGGTGTTACGTCTCGGCGGCATGGAGAGCCTCTGAGGAAATTCAACAACGCTTAATAAAGTTAACGGGGGAAGGTCAGCTGCACGCTGCTTGTCGTAGCAGTGTACAAACCTCCCCGTAGCATCTGTTCCCTGTTATTATTATAAAAATGCTGCTTCATTAGATGTTGCTCGGGCCATGAATTAAGCAGTGATACGCGGTAAGACTTGAATCATGCTGGGCTTGTCAGCGTGTGCGTGCCCTGAGCCCGGCGGCTGGCACCCTGGGGAGCCACGTGGCTGAGGGGAACAGAAAAATAAAGGCTTTCTGCTTTTTTTAGTGCTGCTTGAAACCCAGCTGAGGGTGGAAAGGACTGAATTTGGGTGTCTGTGAACCGGCTGGTGCGTTTAATAGGATGAGTTGCTGTGTCTCAGCTGTCTGGAACCACACATTCTGACAGCACCGCCTGTCCCCCGACAGCTTTTTGGCCAAAAGGAGTGGGACTGAGATGTCCAGGGCAATGAATGCCCGTCCTTCTCCTGGAGGAGATTCTTCAGGGCAAGAGGAGAAAAGCAGAGTTGGAGCACCTGCCTCTCGTACTGCTGTGGCTGCGCTCTGCTTAAGGGGAGTGAAAATACCGCAGCCAAATGTCAGCTCCCCGGGGCACGTCAGGGCAGCCACGTGTGCCCGTGTCGCGGGTCAGGGCTTCTTGAATTTAAGGAGGTCACATCTGGGGACTGTCTAAAATCCGTCCGGACAAAGCTCTCGTGTCCCTGTGCCCCCGAGGGCTGGGAGATCCCGGAGGTGAGAGTGATGGATGTAGGAGAGGCGAGGGGTGGATCCTGCGGTTCCCAGAGGTCCCATCGTGCCACCTTGCGTGTCTCTGGCTACCAGCGGTGCCTCTCTTCTGGTTCTGGCTATTGAATCACCAACTCGGAGCGTTTAATTTGAAATTCGGGCTCAATGGAAACTTCAAATTAAGAAGTCCCTTGCTGCTTGACTCCTGAGTGACTGTAAGGCAACTGTTTCCAGTGCACATCCAAAGCAATAAGCTCTCCTGGCCTCTAGCCTCTGGGATTTGTGGGCTTTGCCTTAGATGTAAGGAAAACCTGGGTGTATTGACTAAAATAAGAATTATTACTCTAACAAGGAGTTTTATCCATCACGATGGGAATATCCCCTGGGAAAAGATGTTGCCAGCCAGCTCCTCCCGAGAAAAGCTCAGCACCTCCGGTCCTCGCTGGCTCCACTTGTAATTGAGTCTCAGCCCCCGTGAAATCCCCTGCAGCCCGAACTGAGCATCGCCAGCCCCGGTGCTCTCGGCTCCTTCTGAAATATTTTCCCCATAATTCGTGGTGAAGGCAGTCGAGATTGGAGACATTTATTATGACGGGGAAGAGAGAAGTGATTTTTGAGGCCAACAAAGTTCAAAGACTTTGCTGTAAGTTTTCAGGATTAAAGATTTACTTGATGCAGCTTCCCATTTTTAATAGACAGGAATAGATGAAAGGGAATTTATATAAAGATTTTCGTTCATACTTAATGATGCCACTATTAGATGAGCTTTGCCACTGCATCCCAAGACATGAAGTTTTAAAACCAACCTTTTTTAAACATTAAATGACCTTTTCCATCCGCTCGCTCTAATACATAAAGATTAGCTCAGTCTCATTACCCAGTCTGTCCTGGGGACTGGTTTAATATGTGGTTAAAACTAACTAGTCTCCCAGAATTCAAGCAAACAAATTTTGTGGGATTACTACAAATTTTGTGGGGTTTCTTCTGCAGGAAGATGGGACACGGTGCTGCAGTTTGCTTGGCGGCTGGTCCCCGCGTGCCACCCCCACCTCCATCGTGGTATTTGGGCCGTCTGGCTGCGTCCTGCGGTGTGCAGAGAAGAGGGTTTGAGCCCCGGGTGGGCTGCAAAGCTCAGTTTCAGTCAGAACTGAACAGGGAATTTATGTATTTTTTTACCAGCCATAGGGAGGTTTTCAAGATTTCCAAAAATAGCAATGAAAAAAAAAAAGAGCCATCATCCAGAATAGAGACATAATATCACTGTGCAAACATGTGTGCTTAGCTGACCCGAGGAAATTATTAGAACCACTTCAGCTTCAAGTCTTCCATTTTAAAAATGTGTTTAACTATATAGCGGTGGAAAGGCAAAGTGAACTTTGTTTGGAAAATGACAATTGAATAACAGACTTGGAAACGCTGTCCGGCTTAGTGATTGTTGAAGCCCTAAATTGCAGAATAATGAGTGTAGGATGCTGACGCACGCTCCCCCCGCCGGGCTCTAATTCTGCTCCGTCAGCACCTGGGAGGCAGGAGGCATTTTGTGATGCTCATCTGAGCGCAGTGCCCTACCCTTTCCTGGAAGCAGGGCCGTGGTGAAAAGTGTACAGACACCAAATGGCTTTGCAGATGAGAAATGGGAACGGTTCAGGACCTTTTCTGCCTGCTGCTGCTTTCCCGGAGAAGGAGGGGACCTGAGCAAGCTGCTTGGTGGGCACCTTCCTCTCCCGGCTTCCTTGTAATTAAAAGCGGTCACCAGCCGTATCGACATCTGACAAAACTTGTGATCCGTGCTCCTGGCCTCGGAGGAAAAGCACAACCTTTTTCCTTGCCTAATGAGATTGAGATTAACGGCCCGAGCCTGCAGATAACGCTGGTGCCTGCGTGCTCGCGGAGCTGGGAAGCTGGTGTCGCCTGGAGGACCGGCAACGTTCGCCAAGACATCTGTGCATCTCTTCCAAGAAGTATTGCTGCGTCGCTCCTCATCAGTCCCAAGTTCAGCCACGTTCCCTATAAAATTTGGGAAGAGCAGGAAGAGGAGGAGCTCCCGACTGGGTATTGCTGGGATGCGAAGTAAATCGGGGTAATGTGGGCCACCTCTGCCTCGCCGGCGGGGTTGGTGCCCGGTTACCTTCCACGAGGTTTATTTTCTGATTCGCAAATGGTGCAGAAAGGTGAATTTTTTGGCTGTCCCTGAAGTTACACGGAATACAGGACTGTTGGACATCAGCTTTTTAGAGCCCAGGTACACGTCCGTCCCCGTGAGGCAGACAGCTCTCCTTTTCCGTATGGCTGTGCTACGATCCCACCCGCGTTTTCTAACCAGCTCTGTGCGCTCCCAAGTTTGAAAATGCAAAACTGGGTAAGTAAGAAGGCAGAAAAGGGAGAAAAAGCAGCACAGATGCGTTTCAAAGCTTTAAGAAGGCAGCCAGCTGCTGCAGTGAGCGCCACAGTTCCCTGCCCCACAGCCCAGCGGAGCCCCGCTAATCCGCACGTGCAGGGCCTGCTCCAGCCCAGGCAGCTCTTCTGAGCGGCGTGGCTCCCTCTGGAGTGACTTCAGAAAGGGAAGACGAGCGTTGGTGCCTTTCTGATATACCCAACAAAACCCAGGCAACCTGGAGGAGACCCCCCATGAGCCGGGGGGGGCTGCAGAAGCTGCGCCAGCTCAGTGAAAAGCTGTGATTAACGCTCGGCTCCGGCTGCTTTTTGCCTTCCGTCAAGAAAATAAAAATACTACCCCATACAATCTCCCTCTGCCTAACACAGATTTGAGTGGGTGGGCCCAGGAGCTGAGTTCAAGAGTCAAGTGCTTTCTGTTTGAAAAATATTTGTCCCTCCCCACCCACGGCTGCCCACGTGCTTCCCGAAATATTCCAGCTATCAGCACTGATGGGCTGCTCTCAGCACAGCACCAGCGCTTTTTTATGAACAAAACGGGGCTGTCTGGGGACGTTATTTCATTAT
Source organism: Anser brachyrhynchus (assembly GCF_964034855.1). NCBI lineage: Eukaryota > Metazoa > Chordata > Aves > Anseriformes > Anatidae > Anser > Anser brachyrhynchus. Next base: position 3,498,704 of record NC_137718.1, read on the forward strand.
TGGTGCCTCGGGATGTGGGGCAGTGCCCTGGTCGGTGCTGCCGGGGGCGGCACAGCCGGGGGTCCCGCTGCGGGAGCATCCGGAGCGTGTGGGTGCCACGGGTGCCGGCACCACCCGGAGCTGAGCAGCGTGGGCAGCCGCAGCGTGCCGGCAGGTAACGCGGCCGCTGCTGCAGAGATTTGGCCGCCCCCGTGTCTGGCAAGGCCTGGAGGTGGGCGAAGCACCGCGAAAGGCCGGGCGCGGGAGGGAGGTTGCGCTGGCAGGAGCAGCGATGCCGCTGCGGCGGCTGCTGGCACGGCGCTGGAGAGCCCGGGGGGCGCACGGCCGGGGGTTTGGGGTGTGTGAAGTCCCTCTGAGCCTAACCTCTGCCATTCCCTTTGCTCCCGCAGCTGCCATCCTGGATGACCCGATGGAGTGCAGCAGAGGGGAGCGGCTCTCCATCACCCTGGCCAAGAACCGCATCAACCGCGCGCCCGAGCGGGCGGGGAAAGCCAAGGTGGAGGTGGACATCTTCGAGCTGCTGCGGGACAGCGAGTATGAGACGGCAGAAACCAGTGAGTATCTCTCCGTGGGGCTGGTCCTCCCCTGCTCTCCTCTCTGCCTCCTTTCTGGAGGCTCCTGGCACGCTGCACTCGCTGCAGAGCGTAAATTTGTTATAGCCGAGGCTTGCACCCAGGTCCCACCATGAGCATTGGCATCGCTCAGCTCAGCAGTTTAGGACAAGTTATTTTCTTCACTCTGCGTGTCAGTAAACAGGAGCAGTGATACAGGAGGTGCTGCTCCGTTGTAAAGCCCTCGATGGTGTGCAAATAAGAGACTCTGGGCAAGTTCAGTGCGATTAAGTTATTTTTAACGCCCCGCGGAAGGCTGTGTGTCAGCAAACATGATGGCTCTCTCAGAGCGTTAGATTGGCAGCGGATTTGTTTACACAAAGTGGAATTTTGAAGTGATGTTTGAAATCATGTGGATTGAAAAGAGCTATTTTTGAAAGAGCAGCACGCCTTCCATGTTACTTAAAATCCTCTAATGCAAACAGGTCTCTGGGATAGGTGTTCACGTCGATGCCCAACGTGGTAACTGCATGCTGGTGAATAAAAAATCCCCGATGGTCAGTGTCCCACAGACCTCTTGGGAGCCGGAGAGACAGGGGCCAAAAGGATCTGCAAGAGATTCTGCTTGTAAAAGGGAAAAACGTTTTGCAATATGATAGCTTCTTTTTAGGGTGTTTTCTGCAACAACATTTGAGTTCAGGGGAGGACTATAATTTTTTTTATTACAAGTTGTCTTGGAGAAGCTGGAGAAATCATTTAAACGGGGATTTTAGACTCATACCCCCATGGTTCTCGCTCCCAAGCCTGCGTATCCTGTAGGGCGTCCCAGGAAGGCGCAGCAGGGTGCTGTGGGTCGGAGCAGGCTGCCTTTTCCTGTAGCTTTGGTCTCGGTGCTGTGCGGTCCCGAGCATCCCCGTGCCTGGGAGCCCGGCAGGCGGGAGCAGCTCCCCAGGCAGCTGGCAGGATGGGACCAGCAGCCCGGCGGGACCAGCAGGTAGCACCTTCCTTTCCTCAATTAGCAGCTGCATTATTTATAGAAGCGCTCGGTTAATAAAGCGCACATCAGCGAGTACCTGGGCGCCTATTTATAGCGCCTGTCGCCCATCAGGCAGTCTAGATGAAGCTCGTCACGTGCAGCATCGCAGGGGGTGTTTAAAACAAGCACTTCTGTCTTTTTGGATCCCTCTCTTCAGGGTTTTCTTGGTCTTCCCATCTGGTCGGGATTGTGCAAATCTAGGCGCACTGGCTGGGTCGCCTGTAGGATGCAAAAGGGACGGGGACAGCCTGTGTGTTTCCGAGGCTCTGCTCAGTTTGTCCCAAAAAAATACTCTCTGTCTCCCAGCGAGCCTCGTAAGAAATGAGAAAATTGCCAGCGTGCCTTAGCCTGCTGTGCCTTTGAAGGAGACAGTTTTCAGATCCATTCTTTTTCCTTTCTCCTAAACCCGTGGCGTGCGGCGGTGTTTCTGCGGGCTCGATCGCCAGGTGACCCCGCAGCTGCGGGGAGGGCCGGCAGCTGGGTTTCTCCGTCGCTTGCGACGTTGCTCTGGGGTTTTTCTGTTGGGATGTTTTTCCAGCAGAAGAGTACTCATTTGCCGAGGAGGAAGCGTTATGCAAGAAATTGTTGATTTCAGCAAATGTGGTGTTTGGGAGAACGTGGAAATGGGATAAGGGAGGAAGAGGCAATTTTCCGTTTTGAATTTCTACCTCAGGGAGCTTTTCTTTGTTTTCTTTACTTTGATTAAAGAATATAAGAAGCAGAAACTGGAGCAAAATGACTTGATTTTGGTGAAGTGAGAACTCACAGAATCCTGCAATATGTTATTTGCCTTTTCTTCAGAGGGAAAAATGTCTGGGAGCATTTCTTACAGAAGGAAAAATCTGGATTCTGCATGATTCCACCATTAATGTCACTGAAGTTATTCTTGATTTATTCTGCTAGCAGAGGCAAATCAGATCCTGTAACTTAAATATCAAGCCTTTCATAGCTTTCAATTGTCTGACTTTTCAGTTTTAACACAGCACTGATATTTGTTATCGCACGTAATATTAATAAAAGCAGTTTAGGTATTTTAACCTATGGCTGCAAAGCAGTTGGACAGCTGTTTAATAATACTGTTCTCAGATCTCACGCCCTTTGAAATCCCCCTTAAATATCACAGCACGCTCACCTGGCTGGCCTAGGAATGCTGCTGCCACAGCCCGTCGTGGTGTTCTGCGTACGACTGGAGCTTTAGGAGGGGAAAGACTTTTTGAGACTTGGTTTTCCAAGCTATTTTCCTTCCTTTTTTCTCCTGACTGACTCAGGCATCTTCCTGTTAGGGACCACAGAATCACAGTTCCCGTAGCAGGTAAAATCTGAGTCAATCTTAATCATATTCATGCCCGATTTGCCATTTCAGTTCTATGTATGAATGAAGACAAACATTGACTGTTCCCGTAAGCAACACCTGTAAAGCCCTGTGCTTCGAGATGGGTTTGTGGTGGAAGGTTGGGGATTGAGCTGTTTTGCCCTTCTAAGTAAAGCTTGTTTTCTCTTTGTGTTTGATGTTTCAGCTCCTTTTACAGAGATCCAAAACAGCTCGTTTAATCGTGTCTTTATCTAAAACACCTTATTCCTTTTGATGCCAAGGGAGGGACAGGTTTCCTACTTGTCACCCTGTCCCCTATCGTTTCATCCTTCTTCTCAGCATCCCTCTGTTGTTAATCCCAACATTTCAGGGCAGGCCAGCAGCCAGAGTGAGCAACTAGATGATTTTTGATTTCTATTTATTCACACTGCTATTTCAGAGCCCATTCAGTGACATTGGTTCAAATGTCCTAAGAACTGTCCCATCATTTTTGTGATCGTGTTGGAGTTTGCATTTAAGCCAGCTGCAGCTGATGGGCTGGTTGTGTTGCTGCTAGGAAGCATGAAGGGTGCTGCAGGGAGCCCTCCTGGCACTCTCCATACCGCTTTCTCTTTATGCACTTGGTGTTTTTTGCACGAGAAGCCCATCCTGACCGCTCCCCGTTGTTCAAGATCCCCTGATATATTTTGCAATCGTGGAAACGCCGAGGTAATTGCATACCTTCCCTGCTCATTTATTTTCAATTAGAGGCAAGAAGCTTCTTTGCCTGCCACCTCCAACCCTCGCATCAGGTGTCTGTATGCAGCAAAGGAGGTGCTGTGCTCTGCACCGCAGGGGGATGCTCACACCGGAGCGCTGTCAGCTCTGCTCCGTGCAAGCGGGGCTCGTGTAAATGCTTCCAAAGCACCCCGAGGTCCTGGGAGGGCACTGCCTGACCAAGTGGGTGTGCTCACGTGTTTGTCTTTGAACCCAAAATGGTACAACAACAAGTGGGTAGTGCTTGCATTATATATGCCTGTGCATCCACGTGGGTGGTTTTTAACATTCGCGTGCGTGTGAAGTCACCCCGGGGTCCAGTATTTGGTGGGATTTTGAGTTCTGGAGCCCATGAAAATTGGATGCTACCTCAGGCAGAGGTACGTGAGTTTGCATCGACCGACACCACGTCCTGCACAGCATACAGCCTGCGTGGCGCCCGTGTGCTGGGGTACAAGCAGCCTGGAGTGGCAGGGGCTATGCCAGCGTTTGGGGTTTTGCTCTGTGCAGTTATCAGGGATGGGTTTCGGTACCGAGCCGACGTTCCTGAAAGCGTCTGTCTGAATCCACCCTGCCCACGGTGGTAGCAGGGTTAAGACTCCTCCTCCTGCCGAGACCAACGGCGCCAGGTAATGTTGTGAAATGGGGAACGTGTTTGGATTACAGGAGGAGAAGCTCTCCTCGACATGGTCGAGGCCTTTGCCTCGGGCGCCTCCGCTTTGTTTCCACTCACTTTCCTTAATTTCGCTGGATGTTACACCCTTGGAGAGCGAAGCGGGTGCTTTTTCTTCTGACAGCTGTTGCATCTCCGTTGCTATGGCTACTTAACCCACTTTTTGTTCTCGGCGGGCGAGATGAGAAGAAAAGCGCTCGCCAAACTTTCTCCTGCGTGCTCAAAGCAATTCCCCCCCCCCCCCAAGGACTTTTGCCCCGCCGACCCCTGGCTGAGCAGGGCTCGGCAGCCCCTTGTTGGTGCTGAGCACACAGCACCCAGGGGGCCGCCGCTGTCTGCTGGGCGCCACTGAGACGGCGTGCGGGGTTTTCAAACGCCGGGGCTCTTACTCGAAAGGATCTCCTTGAAGAGGTCTAAGTGCCTGTAAATTTTTAAGCAGAGAGGAAAAGCGAGCGCTGGGTTCCTTTGAAGATGCCACAGGAAAATATCGCTCGTGTTCTGCTTCAGGCTGAGACGGTGCAGGGCGAGAGCGCGCGGAGGGGAGGAAAGCCCCAGGGAAGGTGTTTGCCTATCACGGGCACTTTCTGCGAGAAGTCGGGGCAATTACCATGCGTAGGGACGTGGTAATGTATGGAGGTTTTTTCTAAGTAGTGCTTGGAGAGAAGTAAAACAAAAAATCCCCAAAGGGACAAACTCGGGTTTTGGCTTCGTAATTCAGCCATGAAGATACAGAGGCTTGTGGAGCGTAAGGCTGGAAAGGACCACCTCAGCTGTCTGATCTGGTCTTCTGCAGAAAGTGGGCTGTAGGCATCGGACTACTGAACGCTACACGCAGCCCTGTATCTTGCTGGTTTAAAAAACAAAACAAAACCAAAAGCAGCACAGTGTATGCCCTCACCTCGTGTCCAGCCTTGATTTAAGGACCTGAAGCTGATAGACCTGCTCTGCTCCGTGGTATGACAGTTTCGATGATGAATTCTCTTCACTACGAAAAAAATATGTTCTGGTTTGAGTTTTTCTAGCTCTTCTTTCCAGCTGTTGAACAGAGCTAACTTCTTACAGCCACCGGTACGTAAACCGGAGACCTGAAGGGGCTGCGCGCTGAGGTGGACCAGCCGTGCCCTACTGAAGAGGCAGCATCTTTAAAATCTCCGCTTTTCGATATCTTGGTTTGGTTTTACATATGACGACGCTGTGGGATTGCTCCTGCCAGCACTGACAAGTAGCTGTGGTGCCTCGCTTCTCCCCCCGTGGTATCGTCTTTATTCAGGAAGAAGTCGCTCGGTGCTCATTGAGCAGCTTTGTCTGCCCGCTGTTCCTGCGGCTTCTCCTGTCCAGGGAGAAAGGATTCGTGCATGGTGGTGCTGAAGCCGCGGCTGGCAGCAAGCCTTCCTGGGCCCTGGGATCCAGGCGCGAGGGGCTTTGCCTTCTGTTTGCAAGCAAAGTGCTCCAGAGCAGCGTTTCGGAGCGACACGGCGGGTTGGGATTGCAGCGGGCAGGTGCCACCAGCTGGGGTAGTCCTTGGAGCGCCACTCGGCCGGAATTTGTGCAGCAAATTAAAAGGACAAAAGGTTGCAGTTTAGCCCGGGAAGCTTGAGGGAAGAGATTTAACTTCTTCATTTTGTCAGGGCCTTTTGATTGTTTTGCTGACCTTGGTGGCACGGAGCCAGAAGATTAACTACTGCCAGAAAAAAAAAAATAAAAAAAAAAATCAAACCCGGTAATGTGATCCTTAGCATTGCCACTGAGCTCTGCAGAGGATGAGGGACCAAATTCAGACAAGTTTGTTCGCTGCTGGAGGATGCTTTGAAGCGAGGTCACTGCTGCCTTTAGTGGCCTCCATAAACTTCAGTTTACATCGTCCCTGGAGCGTAATAGCAGGGGGCGAAAAAAACCAAAATTTTAAGAGAGAAACCCTTGTTCTGAGTCGGGGATGGGGATGGGAGGCCTGGGGGGGATCTGGAAATGCTGGGGAGAGACGGAGAGGTGGATGCCACAGGCAGGGTGACTGCTTCGGAGGGAACAGGGGGATTTCGGGGGGACACGAATGGCAGGGGGTGTATTGTGTGTGTGCAGGAGGCGATGCTGTGCCGAGCAAGGTGAAGCAGGTGCTGCCAGCTGGAAGCAGGGTGGAATCTAACGCACGTTTCATCTCTCTGCTGCCCACAGTGTGCCAGATCCTTCCCAAAGGGGTGGTAGGCGTCCTGGGACCTTCCTCCAGCCCAGCCTCCAGCTCTATTATCAGCAATATCTGCGGGGAGAAAGAGGTAAGAGGGCAAATCCTGTGCTGGGGCCCCGCAGAGATCCTGCCCCCGCTCCCCATCCTGCACCCGCCGGCTGCCGGGTGCTGCTGGGGCTCCCTGGGGGCGCAGCGTTTGGCTGGGGGTTTAGGAACCCTGCATCAGGGTTTTGAAGTTCCCACTACCCTGAGCAGCGATGCCATCGTGCAGACCCCAGCAGAAGGGCTTTCTGCAGCCGAGAGGGTTTCAGCTGAGACCGTCGTGTCCGTGTTGAGTCCCAGCCGACTGCAGACCCAACGTCCAGCTCTGCCTCCTCCCTCGCCTTGCTCTGCCTCTGCCATTTCTTGTTCAACCCTGGCACTCCTTTTGCCTCCTCTCCTCTCCATCCCTGCTCCCCAGACCCTCTCCAGCCGGTGCTCACGTGCCCCACCACCCCCAGTGCTTTCTGTCCTCGCGTCCCAGCTGCGGGGCAGCGCGGGGATGCTGCTGGGGGCAGCGACCAGCCCGTGGCACTGCAGGGCACCCTTGGCAGAGGGGCCTTGCTGTAGGCATCTATTTGCTATGCCTTCTGATGATCAGAGCTGGCAGGTTGGTTTATCTCCCCTCCTCTTAATGCTTACGTTCTTGCAGGTTCTTCTTTTGCCATTTCCTCTCTCACTTCTGCCTCCCTGGTCCTTGTTTTCGTCTCTGTCACCTTTAGCTTCAGCTTCCCTCACGTGCAGTGCCGATGTCAGTATCAGTGCTGATGGGTGCAAGACCCCAGCTTGCTCTGGAGGATGCAGGTCCCAGTCCAAGGGACTTTGTGTGTGTCACTCTGTGCACTTTTTGCGCAGTCCCCTTGGGAAGCTGCACCCCTTTCCGTCTGCTGCTGTTCTACCAGTGCAAGCCCTATAAATCTGCGTCCAGGCTGCGTGCCTGATTTAGTGCTTTACAAGCCTTGAACTGTCTTGCACTGATCTAGCTCTGGTCACAGGGAAGAAATTGAATTCTCTTCTCCCAGTTCATCCCTTTAAAGCCAGATAACATCTCTCAGCCCTTTGGTGGGCGTTCGGGAGCCTCCAAGAGAGAGCAGTGCCTGAACGGAGCACTGGAAGTAACTTGCATTCACAAATGAGTGCTGTCCTTTGTTCCGTGAGAGCTGCAAGTGCTGAGGAGATGGAGGAGGTCTGTTAGACCTAGTGCTCTGGGCTACAGCGGGATGGGTCTCCTGAGTGTATTTTGCAGTGCTTTCTGCAGTTAAACGTCCCAGACACGTGCTCCATCCCAGGCAAAGGCAACTCTGCAGTAACGGATTGCAAATGTTTTTCCCCTAAAATCCCCATTCAGAGTCTGATCTAAGTCCCTTTATTTTCCCAGAAATGAAAGGCGAGTGCTAGCGCGCTTCCGAGGTACTTGATTCTTGAGCATGATCCCAGCTGCCCTCCCAGTGATGTAAACCTGCAGCAACTCCCTGTGATTTATATCACGGGAGCATCGCTCGGTGCCGTCGTGCTAAATGCGGCGTAGCGGCCCAGCCGGAGACGTCACACTCAGACCTCCACAGGTGAAGGAGAGAGAAAGTGTCCCATAGTGCTGCTCGGGCACCGGCTGGAGGAGTGACGGGCCTGATGCTCACCAGGAGCCTGGGGAAAACCTGGGGGAGGCACCTACATCTCCTGCGGCGCCTTGCCTGCCAAAGATTCCCTTCCCTCCTGCCCAAGGAGGGGAGCTACAGGGGGCAGAGCCCTGGGGAAGGAGAGGAGGGCTCGGAGCGGGAGCTGCAGCCAGGGCTGCCATCAGCTCGGGGTGGTGGCCGCCTTCCCCCCCCCCCATCCACATCTCTCTCTTAGCGGTTGCTGCTGCAGGTCTCAGACTCCGTCTGGTTCCCAGAAGCGACCAACAGGCTCGTACAGGAGCTGCCCTGTCTGCTTTGCTTCCAGGAATTTGTCTTTCCTTGCGCTCTGCTCCTCCCCTGCTAACAGAGCTCGGGATGAGGGCTGCAGCGTGAAATCGAGGCAGATAGCAGCTTCTTGCTCTTTAACTTTCCTGTTGCTAACCAAACAGCTTACGCTGCCAACGAAGCAGCCATCACAACCTACTGATGGCCTTTCCCAACAGGAGAGAGATCGGAGGCACGGGATGATAGCTTCTGGAAGGGCTAATAATGGAAGAAAAGAGGACTTGACAGTCCTCTAATGAAGCAGAAGCAGATGTTTCCCTTTCTGTCCTCCATTTCTTCCAAATAATTCACTCAGCAAAAGGGAAATGATGTTACTGGCCCCTACGTGGCTGCCCCCCTGGTGTCTGGGTTCCCGTGGTGCAGGGTGGCAGCGGAGCTGCTCGCAGGGAGCCCGGGGGCTGTCCTGCAGCGCGGTGGCATCCCCTTTCCCCTGCCCCCAGCACCCTGGGAAGAAACATCCCTCTCCCACCTCCTGCTCTGCTTTATTAACGACAAGCACAGCGATATTGGGACTGGTGGTTACAGCCCTGCTGGAGCTTGCCCGCTGCACAGCCACCTGTTACCTCGCTGCTGATCAAAAAACCCCAAAGCTTCTGGCCGCTGCATCTGTTCCTCTCTCTCGCGAGCCTTAGCGGCGCAGGGTCATCGTGTTCCTCCCTTCATCTCTTCTAATTACCTGGTGGCACGCGGGGACTGCAGGCGGAGGCGGCCGGGCAGCCCTTCAGCCAGGCAGCACAGCCCAGCACCGGCTGGGCACCTGCCTGCGAAGCAGCCTCCGCATTTACCCAGGCAGCGAGCCCGAAACGAAGTGCGGGCCCGGCTACAATTAGTACCCAGTCTAATTAGGCTGAAGTCATCCGGAATGGTTTCCTGTGCTGTAATCACAAACCCCGTTGCCTTTCTCTGAGTGGCTCAGCAAGACTTTTCCTGATCCACTCCTTCCCGTGGCTTCTCGGGGCTGTGATAATTATTTTCCTCTGCTCCTGCACAGATCCCACCCTCCTCTCCTCACTCCAGCGATGCTTCTGCGGTTTTATTGGGACATTTCACTTTCTGCATGCTGTGCGTTTCACACCTAAGGTCCTTTATGGTAGATTTACTTGTTTTGATTTCTTGTTTCCCTCTCTAATTATATTCCCTTTCCCCTCCTCCCCACTTAGGTTCCTCACTTCAGAGTGGCACCGGAGGAGTTCCTGAAGCTGCAGCTCCAGCGCTTCACCACGCTCAACCTCCACCCCAGCAACACCGACATCAGCGTGGCCGTGGCAGGAATCCTGAATTTCTTTAACTGCACCACCGCCTGCCTCATCTGCGCCAAAGCTGAATGTAAGTCATCCCCAGGCGGGGCTAGCAGCCCCCCTGCTCCTGGTTGCCCTTTTTCTCCGTCTCCCTTTGCATGCTCGGTGCTCGTTGGAGAAAGACCGGGGTGGCTGGTGTGTGACGGCTGGAGGGCTGTGCTGCCTCGCTGCCGTGCAAGGTTTTGTAGCAGGGGCTCTTCAGGCAGAGCAGCCTGAAACAAGGCAGACCCTCCCCCAGGGCACGTTTTCTACCCTGGTGCCCTGTGGAGGTGTTTGTTGGAGGAGGAAAGGGCATGGGGAAGAGACTCTCCTGCCTTCTGTTTGACTATCTGTGGAGTGTTTTGCTTGCACAGATGGGTTTGGGGGAAAAAAAGAGCCTTAAGCTTGTTTCTGGAGATTATTCTAGGCAATTTTTCACTTTTTTGAAATATCTCTCTCCCAAACCCACGTGCAGTTTGTGGCCTAAAAGCAGGACTTGATTAATAGCCTCTACACCGCACACCCTCTTGGGCTCTGTAGCCATACATCTGCTGGTAATTGTGCATCTGGATGCTGGAGTGTTCACCTCAGCGAGCCCGGATTCATCTCTGCATAACTCTCCCAGCATGGCAGGAGCAAGCTCTGCATCCCAGTGCTTCGAGCAAAGCGTGTCCTGTGCCTCTGGAAAGTCAGCGTGCGGGCACGTAGCTGGTGTGGGTAGCCCAGCCCATTTTGCTTTTAATTTCAGGTAGCCAGATTCATTAGCACTAGAGTTTACCTTACCAGCCTAGACAGGGACTTAAAGGGTGTGTGTAGATCCAACGAGAGCCCTGGAGTGCTGGCAAGAGCTTAGCAATCTCCGATGGTGGGGCTGAGTATCTAGGAGAGGCAGCATCCTTCCTAAATTGGGACAGGCAGACTTCACACCGCCAGCTGGGCTAGTGGCACACTGTTGTGGCAGATTCCTGCACAGGGACAGAAGGAGTAAGACAGTGTTTGCCTTTTCTTTTTGCTTTATGAACCGAGGAGATGACATCCTCAGCATGTGTAATCATTAAATTGCTTTTTGCTAGGCACGCTCAGGTTTTACCCAAGCAGAGGACCTGACCCAAATCCTGCAATTAAAATAATTCAAATAGTCTTCTGCGTCACATTTAGCGCTGGATTTTTTCATTGTGGAGCCCTAACCTTAAGAAAAAAGGAAGAAAAGAAAAAAGGAAGAAAAAAAGAGGGAAGAAAAGATAATTGGGTGTCCCGACCTGCTGTGCAGCGTGCTCTCAGTCCTGCCCTTGCTGCTGCCAGGCACAGAGCACACGCGCACACCAGCTCGTTGCCCTTCTCCCCAGCTACCTGCAAAAAAAAAAACCAAAACCCACAGGTGTCTCCCTTTGAATGCAGCCTGGTGTTAATGTGGTTCTTCATTTAACTGGATCAGAACCTCTGTTGGCAATTGCTTGCATTAGGTTATCACCCTTTTAATTGAATCACTTTATTTCCTCTGGTGTTCCTGGGTAAATGTAGGATGTGCTGCACAGCCCAGCTCCAGGGGAGCAGTGGGATGGGTGCCTTTCATGCCAGTGCCTCCTGCTCCTTGTGCTCGGCAAGGACCTTATCTGAGCTAGGATTGAAGCACAACTTGCTCTGACTGTCACAGAGTGCAAGAAAGGCAGAATCCAGCTTTGTGTAGGAGCACAAGCCCTCGTTTTCCCTTAGGACAAGCAGTGCTCCTAGGCACAGTCCTCAGACAACTGACTCGAGGCACTCTGGGCTTTCGGAAGGTTCCCCGGAGGCACATAAGGGAGTATAGGAGCTGTCTGCTCATCAGTGAGAGGATCTTGTTTTGAAGGATGTTATTATTTTAGCTCCCTGGAGGGAAAGTCGTAGCTGTTTTGGTTAAAGTACAAGGCTGTGTGATGGGACTCCTGGGTCCTATCCCGTCGTGCTCGTACTGTCACTGGAAGACGTCGCATCCTTCCTCTGAGGACTGGTTGTCGTTTCTGCTGGCAGAAGCAGAAGATGACCCTCAAAGTCGATGGAGTTAGGCCAGCGTAAGTGTACCGTAGTGGTGAATAGAATAAGGCTGTGTGACTCCAGTTCTCTGGGGTGTGGAATTATTAGGTAGCTTGTGGATTGTCCTGACCTGGAAGGCTTTGTGCGATTCTACACAGTCCTCGGCCTGAAAAGTCAACCGCAGAGCGGCACCGGGGTGGATGCCTTCGTAAGAGCTACTTGGCAAGCTCTGACAGCCAAGGGGAGGGAATAACAGCCGGTGTTTAGGAACTGACCATCAGGGCCAAGGATTGCACCAGCAGAAACCCCACAAGCAGAACTGCAGCAGAGGCACCCTGGAGGAGCAGGTTTATCTGCAGGGAGTTTAGAGGTGGCTTGCTCTTTCCCCTCCAGCACCCCCCCTGTTTTGTGACGTTTCCATCCCCTCGTAAGCCAAACTGTGGTGTAAACCCAGCTGTGTCCTGCAGCTGCAGGGACCCCCACAGCAGCCCCTGGGACCCCAGGTCTGCCCCATATTTCTCACTTCTGCAGCACCAGGTCTTGCTGGGCCGAGCTGAGAGAAACTTCGGTGTTCACGGGGCTGCTGTTCGGAGCAACCTGTGTGATCCCTTGCAGAGGCGGGCTAAAGTGAAAACAAACCTTGCAGGAAGCAAATGTGCCATTCACGTGAGCCAGCACGCAGAGCAAGTAACCAGGTGAGGTCCAGGCTGTGCCTCCTGTGCACAGGGGGAGTTCGCTGGCTGCTGAGAAGGATCAAGAGGAGACGTGATCCAGAGAAGCCTTGGCTGCTGCTGAGACCCTTGCTGAGTTCCCACCTGCAGCTGGGGAAAATGCACGAGGCAAAAGCATCGTAAAGAGTTCAGGGCACACTCAGCTTGCTGGAAACCTCTCGCTGTGAAGGAGAGGCTGCTTGGCTTGGATGGATGCCCGTTAGCACGCTGCTTTGTTACCTTGGGGAGGTGCTGGGAGCCCGTGAGAGCAGTGCTCTCTGCTATTACCACGTTGGGTCGGGTGGCTCCGTGTCCCCTGGGCTCCTGGTGAGGAAGGGGCAGGTGAGGAGCGGGGCTCTGACCCGAGCCTGGCCCCTCCATCGTCCCGGCCTGGCGCCTGCTCGTGGTTCTGCTCCTTGCATTTCCTTCAGCTCAGCTTTTCTCCTTCCTTTTGGGCCATGTGGCCACGCTAGCTGTCTGTGCCTTGCTAATGATTAAATCCTGTGGCCTCCGGTCAATCAAAGTTGACAGAGGAGGTTATTTCCCGAGGAAAACCAGCAGCTGGCTGGAAGAGACAGATTCTATCAAATATTCTTTCTCCGCTAAGAAAAGCTGCAGCAGGAGCTTTGACGTCTTGTTAGACATCAAAGCAGCCATGCTGGAAGGAGCCCTTGCAGTGACCTCTCTGCAGGGAGAAACTTCAACCGGCCGTGCCGGAGGCGAGAAGGCAGAGGGCTGGGGGGAGCTGGAGGGGGCCAGGCCTCCCTGCTGCAGGTACTCACGTGGAGGGGCTCCATCCATCCTTCCCCGGTCCTTGCTGCCCCACGAAGGAGCCTGGGCTGCAGCCACCGGTCCTCTCCTTTGTCACGTGCAGCCACGGAGCTGCGAGGCTGCTTCCCAGCAGGAGTGATTGCGGGGCAGGGTCGAGGTGCGTTTGGAACCACGCCTAAAACATCCAGGTGTCTATTCATTTATTTTCTCCTCTCCCTTTTACTTGCAGGCCTTTTAAACCTGGAGAAATTGCTTCGCCAGTTCCTCATCTCCAAGGACACGCTCTCGGTCCGAATGCTGGATGACAGCCGGGACCCTACCCCTCTGCTGAAAGAGATCAGGGACGACAAAACAGCCACCATCATCGTGCACGCCAACGCTTCCATGTCCCACACCATTCTGCAGAAGGTGGGTGCCCACCAAGCGTCACGGCTGTCGGTGCTGCTGCTTCCAGCCAGCCAGAGACAGCGTGCAATGCACGAGCGAGCACGTGCAGGCGATACCTGAAAAGGGCGTGTAAAAATGCCTGCAGTGACGCTGGAAATGTTCTCTGCTGAGAGAGGAATTTGCCGCTGATGGAGTTTCTGGGGGAACTAATTTCCTCGTGCTTTTCAGGACTGTAGAAACAAAGGTTTGATTGCTCGCAGCCGGTGTGTTTGCTTTCTAGAAGCGGCGCCTGCCCGTGGCTCCTGGTGCCATCAAACAGCCCCGGAGGGCTGCTGAGTGCTGTGAAATTAGTCAATCAGTCCAATCGTTTTTCCTTTTTTTTTTTTTCCTCCAAATATATTTCTAACTTTTTGCTTCCTCTTTGATTGTCTTATTAACCAAGATTTTATTTTAATCGTGTTTATTTTTAAATGGTCTCTTGCTGCAATTTTTAGCGTTTGTTTTGATAGCCTACTTCAAAATTGAGCAGTGGCTCCAGATGGAGCCTGAAGTTGTGTGTAGTTCCCCACATCCTGGAAGGAACAAGAAGTACTTCTTTGAATCAAGGCCGAATCCAAGCAACGGTGTCCCCCTTCCCTTTGGCTGCTGTTGCAGGCATTACCCACTGTGTCCTGGCCGTGTTATCAGGGCGCTTCAGCACCATCTCAGATTTATCCCTGATGACAGCCAGCTGAAAAAATTAGCGCTGTTTTATTATTCCCCCCCAGCAGAAGATTTTTATTCTGCTTCTTGCAATTTTGCATTTCTAAATAGGCACTTTGGGGTATTCTGGAGGCACCTCCATGCCTTTTTTTTTTTTTTTTTAAATTTTTGGGGTGTTTTTTTTCCCTGGTCCCCATGTCAGTAGGTCAGGAGCCTGCTGCCCCCCTCCCTCCTGTTGCTGTAGTGACTTCCCGCAGGCACAGGGCAGCGCTCGGGCACCCGCAGCCTCCCTTCCCTGCTCGGGCATCCTCCTGCCACCACTGATGGAGATGTCAGAGACTGCCGCGATTTTTCAGCAGTTCAGTAAAACCTGGTGTAGTCTGCCCGGCCAGAGCATTGTAGGAGTGGGAGGCTGTAAATAACGGGCTTGTGATGCGGCATCACGAGCACCTGGGGAGGCTGGGAAGTGTTTTCTTTACGGAGCTGCGGCCGGAGCAGGGGCTGAGGAGCTGCGCCCTGCCCAAAGGTGACCGAAAGCAGGAGAAATGCGCCAGCGTTTTGGAAGCGCCATGTGGCGGAGCTGCCTCGGCAGAGCTGGCCTGCCTTTGGACGACGAGGGAAACGGCGATTTCTCATCTCACCCTCCACATATGGTCTGGAGACACATGGTTGCTTCCTCGATTACCAGCCTGGCCCGGCCGCCCACCTGGCCGCGGGCACGCCGAGCGGCTGGGAGCGCTGCCGCGGAGCCGCTTCGTGGCTGCCTTTGATTTTCTGCCCTTGAAATCAAACAGGCTGACTTCAAAGTAGGTCACGCAGCGCTGACATTATCGCTGTCCCCAGCAAGGGGGAAGGGAGGGACGTGGGTGCCACCTTTTATTGTGCAGGAGTTTCGAAACGAGGCAGGTTTTTTTGCAAAGCTGGCTGAACGCTTGCTGTGGGGTCGCGGTGCTCTTCTGGTGAAATGATTTTTTGCTGTGGCCGTTTTGGCCCCTGTTTGAAGGACACAGGGCGTCAGCGTGTGACTGACGGGCTGGGCACAGCCGGACCGAAGCCACCGTCGGTCCCTCCCTGCCTCCAGCGCCTCCGGGCGGTCTGGGGCGATGGGCAAACCTCCTCGCCAAGGTCCGGCAGCTGATTTGAGACCAGCTGTGCTTGGCAGCGAGACACAGGCTTTCGGGAGGATTTGCAGATTAATCCTGAGCATCTGTTCCAACAACCAACTCCTGGTCTAATGAGAACTTTGAATTTTGGAGAATAACTTCAACGATCTGGTCTGTGGTCTCCAGAAGAGATCATCTCACAGACAAACCCACGTCCTTCTCCCTGCATCCCCATACACTCTCACCCTCTTCTTTTCTGCTCCCGAGGCCATCACAACCCTTGTTAAATTCTGGAGAGCGGTTGGAGTTGCTAGGTTTCGTTCCTGTTAATTAATTTTCGGGACCGGAGCTCGAATCTGGCAGACGTACGTGGGGAAGGCACCGCTGGGATGACTGTGCTTTCTCTGCAATTCCACGGGAGCTTTTCCTGCCTCGCTCACCGCGTCCCGGTGCTCGTAGTGAAAGGAGATGAGCGCTGAGCCCTTTCGGCTGCTGCGTGCCCTCGTTATGTTCAAAAATTACCTTAAAAAATTCCCCTCGTTAAGTAGATAATTGAAGAGGAGAAAAGTAGTACCAATTAACAGGGAAGCAAACCTCACCTAACCTCTCTTTCCTCAAAACGCGGCAAAACCAAGGGACGTCGCCCAGGGGCTCTGGAGGCTTCAGGATCCCACTCAGGGGGTTGGTACGGGCTGCTGGGAGGGGGACAGAAGCTGTTGCTCCCAGGGGCTTCCTCCTAGCAGGGTGTTTTTGTGGCGTGCCCCGAGGGCCCGTCGCGGGGTCCGGAGCTGCCAGGCAGCCCTGTGCACGTGCGGAGAGGAGACCTCGAGGTAGGCTTGGTGCTGCTGGACTTAATTCCACGTTGTGCTGCTGTGTCCCAGCCATCCCGACACAGGGGGGAGGCAGCAGCGATAAGGACGGGAAAGGAAATGTGGCCCCGTGTCTGTGCTGGAGCTGAGATGGAAGATTGCCAGGCTCAGGTCTAATCTCCTTTCCTCTCCTTCGCAGGCGGCCGAGCTGGGAATGGCGTCTGCCTACTACACGTACATCTTCACTAATCTGGTAAGACGTTTTTCGCAGCTTTTCTCGGGCGTGCGTGTCGAGCCGTGTTAATGGGAGCTGATCTCCCGGACCCCGGGGAGCACGGGGAAGAGCTGCCTGCGTGCGGGGCGGCGGGGGCAGGAGCCGAGGGGGTCCCCACACAAACCCCGTTAGCTAAGGGGTGGGAGGTGAGAGCGCTGCTCCGTGCCGTGCAGCAGGGTTTGAGGATGCAAAAAGGGTTTGGGAGAGATGCGGTGAGATTTGGGGTCCACCAGGGGATGGGTGGCTCCTGGGTGGTTCTGGCAGGGGCACGCTGGAGGTGTGAGCACAGGATCCCGCTCCCTGCTCTGGGAGAAGAGCAGGATGCAGGATGGAGGAGGGATGGTGCTGTAAACGCGGAGAGGCAGAGCGGGCATGACTTCAGCACGGCCCCTAGTGACTCGGCTTTATAGCTGCTAATAACGCTAATGGGGGATTGTGTGGCCAAATCCCTGAGCACCGGGCAGAACAAGGAGTAATGGGCTTAGGAGGCAGCAGGGGGAAACCCAAAATAAACACCAGAGAAACTTCTGGTGCTGCAGCAGGCTCTCCGACGGGCTGCCAAGTGGTGGGGGGAGCGCTGCCCACGGCGAGAGCGGGACCTGCCCGGTGCTGCTGGTGGGGGCTGATGGCAACCGGAGCGCGCGGGACGGGCTGGATGATGAAGTGACGGTGCCTTCCAACCCCCGGTGATACTCATAGTCTCTAATTTCTATTAATATTTATGCCAGGGTGTGCTTGTGCCAGGAAAGCCGAGAGCTGAATCACGCTTTGTGTTTGGGTGGGAGACAGACGGGAGCGGATGGAGCCAAACGTGTGGGAAGGGGAGCTCGAGGGGAGGGGAAGGGAGGGGGTGAAAGCCAAGGTAGCAATTGGGGTGGGATGGGGAAAGGTGTCAGAAAAGGCAAAAATACAAAAGAAGGGAAAATGCACGTTTCCTACCTGGACTAACAGCATTCCGGTTCCTGCTCAGCACTCGACCCCTAGGTCCTGACCTTGCTCAGTACCAGCCCCGCAAGGAAGAGCTGCACTGCTCCGACTTATCCCCATGTAAACGCTCAGCACTGGGCAGGGAGGGATGGACCTGGGGGAGAGCTAAGCCCCGGGACCTGAAGATCATTTATTTTAAGGCAGCAGCAGCTGCCCTGTGGTTTCTCACCCCTGCGCCACCCAGTGCAGCTGTACTGGTGGAGCTGGTAAGGACCAGGGTCTGCAGCCCACGTAACGCCTGCCCATCACACACTGCATGCCGGAGGCATACGGCATTGCAGGAAAAGATGCTAAATTTTGGTTAGCCGCAGTCACAGTGGGGCCTTAATCCATAATTTGGGCTTGTCAGTGCTACTATAGTAGGCATAATCAGAGATTTCCGCTTGCACGTCACCAGCACAATGGAGTCTGTATTCATGGATGCTGCTTGGACAATGGAAGTAACTACAGAAATTAAGCCCCCCGCTGCTTAATTAAGCTCATCGCCACACTAGTTTTGAGCATGGGTGTGATTAAGCATTTTCTTGGGGTTAAGAGGTGATGTTTGTCTTTGAAACCCATTCATCCAGTGTAATGAGGATATGAGGCAGGTGAGACAGAAACGGGCTCCGTTGCCATTTGCTCCCGCAGGATATTGTTCTGTTTCCCCTGCTTTATTTCACCACTTTATCCAAAAGACCAGCCCTGAGCAGAGCTAACGGAAATTTTGGCAGGGACTGCCGAAGAAGAAAGGTGACATCGGGCAAAACCTGGGCAGATGGGCGAGGTGGTTAAGGAAATTAGTAATATTTAAATGGGGACGAGAGACGGGAGCGAGCAATTTAGACTAATAAATCTGGAGGGATTATCAAGCCCCTAATGAACCCTCTGAGATTTTACAGTCACTGCCTAATAGAAAAGATAAAATCAGAGCGAGCTGCTGCGAGGGGGAGCAAGCAAGAAGATGGCTCTAAATGGGGAGAGAGCCCATCAGAAGGGGAACAGACGGTCTGCGCAGCATTAAGCTACCTGAAGATGGAGAAACAGGCCAAAAAAAGGATGGAAAAGGGGCGAAAACGCCGAATTAAACACCTGCCCCGCGGCAC
The DNA here is from genome assembly GCF_964034855.1 of Anser brachyrhynchus. Taxonomy (NCBI): domain Eukaryota; kingdom Metazoa; phylum Chordata; class Aves; order Anseriformes; family Anatidae; genus Anser; species Anser brachyrhynchus. The sequence goes on from NC_137718.1 coordinate 3,517,326, forward strand.
TAGAGGGAGGTTCTGTTCCTGTCTTCTGGCATTAATTTTATTTAACGAGCGTATCCCGGCCGGCAGCCAGTTCTCTGCGGAGCGCTGCGCGGAGGCAGGCGGCCGCGGTCCCTCTGCCACCAGCCCGTGGGGACAGGACCGGGGGTCCCAGGGGTCCCGGGGGTGCCATCGGTGCTCGGAGGGGAGGCAGAGCAAAGTGCAGGAGCGGCTGCCAGCCTTTGGCACGAGGCTGCGGGAGCAAACGAGGAGGAAGTCCTCAGCCCCCGGTGTGTTTCCATTGGAGCCGAGGCGAGCAGCCTGGTGTAAAAATATCCACGGGCTAATTTACCGCGTGCGAATTCATTATCAGCCGCCTTCAGCCAGCTCTGGGACCCTTTCTGTCAGCAGCAGAAGCTCCACAAATTTTCCTGGAGCCCAAATGAAACCCGCAGAGCAGAGCAGGGCTGCTGCGCGCTCCTTCCCCTTGTCCATCATCTGTGTAGCGGGTGCTTTTGAGCCAGGGGGCGACCGAGCCCCCTTTTGTCCTCGTCCACCTTGTGGGATCTCACGGTTTGACCCAAGCTGGAGAACACCACTAGGTAATGTTTGAGAGGGGAAGGGTACAACTCGAAGCCCAACTGACAATTAGATTTATGATAATGCTGCTAATAAGGCCAGTGCATAGGTAAAGCAGTGCAGGCTGCTTTGAATTGGGGAAAAAGGAAAAAAAAAAGTTTCTCCTGGTGCTAGAAATCCTGGAGACCAGCAGTGCAGAGCAGAAGGGGTGTTGGATGCCTCCAAAATCCTGCGGTACAATTAATTCTTGTAGCTTGTTAATTCTCTGTAGCTTGTTGTTGTTTTTGTCTTTTTTTTTTTTCCCTTTTTTTTTTTTCGGTATAACATATGGACCTCAGGCTGGGCTTAAATTTCAAAACATTTATCGAGGAGATTAGATGGAAATAATTGAAACAATTAAAATTATTACTGTAAGAAGGGAGGTGTAAAGGAGTTTTACTCGTGCTTTGAGTCAGGCGGTCTATTGAGTGGCTGCAGGTTTGTTCCCTGACAATATTGTGCGGAGGTGTTGTTGCTGATAAAACAGCTGCCGTATTCGATTTCCAGAGCCCAGATAAATCAGCTTGGCTTTGTTTATTTGTTTCCTATTGTTCCTTCTTTGTTAGTGATTTATAAAGAGGTTGCTCTTCATATAGGGCGAGTTTTCCAAAGCTGAGTTGTCGCTCTGGATGCCCCGTTGGGACCGGCGAGGCAAGCAGCGTCCAAATGGCCCGGGAAATGTCACAAATTTCAGCTCCACCGCGGGCCGTGGTGCTCAGCCCCGCTGCACGAGGTTGGTGCAGGGATGCCAAAGCCATTTCTCCTTATTTTAGTTAGCATGAGAAGAGGAGGAGTTAGGCAAAGCACCGATTTGTGCCTCTCTGCATCTCGCTGCCTGCCTGCACTCCCTTTTACCTGTCTTGAGTCTTCCTTCTGCATTGTTCAGAGTGCTTCAGGAAGCCCAGCCCGTGTTTGATTTCCAGTTGTTGAGTAAATCATTCTCTCAGATACAGCCCAGGCCCTCCGCTGTGAGAGCAAACCTCTTTTTTTTTTTTCCTCCCTCCTCGTGCTTTCTCGTCCTGTTTGTCTCAGCCTCCCTACCCCGTTTCCACGCGCCGTCCTTTTCAGGCCCCACGCTCCCACTTGACCCCTTCCTCTCTGAGCCTTTGTCACTCCTCAGCCCCAGGCTCCCTGCGGGGAAGCTGAAGTCAAGCGCTTTGCACTAACGATGTGGGCAGCGCGTTTTCCTAAAGTGCTCTGTTTGAAGAGCAGCCTCCAAAATCTAACATCTCTCCTTGCATGAGGAGATAAAAGGCCTTTCCTTGCCAGCACACGGCTCCGATGCTTTTGTGATGCTTCAACTTCGGAAGAGCAACCAGATTATGTAGGGACGGCTCCCCTAAAGCGTCACCAAGTTCACCGAGATCCCGGTTCCCCTTTAACTACGTGAACAGCCGAATAACACGGTGAGTTGGGTAGGTCGTCCACATCCACTTATCCCCTCAAAAGGCCACGATTCGTTCCCGTGATGTGTGTGTTTTTTTTTCTTCCAGATAAATTGATTTTAACGCGTGGTCCATTACAAACTTACTGACTCTGCCGATAGTTTATAAATAAACGGAGCCTTTCAAGAAAGCCATAAAATGCTTAACATAATATTGCCCACTTCAGGAAATAAATAAGTGTCTCAGAGGAGCTCAGGAATGATTAGCGCGCTCAGCAGCTCAGCCCCGAGGGCAGCAGGATGCAGAGTGCCAGCCGGGGAACTGCAGTCGGTGTTCGGAGGGTGACAGCTTACTTAAGCACCCTTGCGATGGAAGTTTTGCCAGCGTGAGGTCTTAATAATAGAGAAATGGAAGCCTTGGCCCAGCGTTCTCCTTCCTATCCCACGTAAAAATAGAGGAGGAACAGTACAGCGTGTTCTGGAGCTCCTGGTGTAAATCAGCCTCTGTCAGGGGGCCGCATCCTTGGCCGGGACGGGGCTGAGCTCAGTGCAGGCAGCTGAGAGCACCACCGGCAGGCTCTGCTGCCGACCCCGGGCAGTGACAGCATCAGCGGGTCTCTGGGGCTGCTCACCAGCAGAGCCAAAACTCCAGCGAAATCCTACCAGTAATTAAGAGAGGAAGATAACCGCGTGCGTGGGTGTGAGCGGAGGGAGGGATGAAGGCATCTCGGTACCAGTGCAGTGAGCAAATCCTGGTTATTGCATGGGTTTGGGGTGAGGTGAGGTGGAAGTCTGCCCGGGTGGGTGAGAGCAGCAGCCAGGGAGGACCTGGGCAATATTCATGGGGTCTGCTTTGGTCCACGAGTGGGTCACTGAGGAGCAGATCTGGGAGGATGCTTCATTAAACTGCTTGAATTTAAGCGATGGCTTTGATGCTTTGCACCAAATTCGCTAATCCCCATCTCCTGGAGGCTGAGCCTTGCTGTCAGGTTTTTCACTGTTTTTTTCTCGGCACCTCAGTTTCCCCCTCTGTACAATGGGCACAAAACCACCTGGCAGGTGCCTCTGGAGCGTTGCTGCTATCGCAGGGCCGGCACGAAGTGGGCACGGAGCGATGTGCCTGCGCCCCGCGGCTCTGTGCTCCTGACGGATCGGAGACGATCGCCTGTAAATCTCCCAGCCGTAACTCGCTACCGGTGACGCCACAAAACCCGAGCTCGTGGCTTTAAAATCATGAATTACCGAGCTTGGCCGGGTGGCTTTTATTAGGCAGGTTCTCCCAGTGATCTAAACGCTCGGGTCGCTCCCGAGGTTTTGTCTGCTGCCGTGAAGTGAGAAGGCAGGTCGAGTGCCGCATGCAGCACGCCAACCCAAGAGTGACTTCATCCTCTAATAACTCCTCCAGTGCCGTCTCCCAGGGAACCCCTTTGTATTCAATTAGCTAATGTGTGCCTAGTGCTTTGAAAATATGGAGTGCCATAGAATCGCTAAGTGTTGTTATTTAACGGCACATATTTAGTGGCTGCAGCCCTGTAGCAGAAGTCAGAAAATCTGCGCTGTAATTGCCTGGTGCTGCTGCAGACTTTGCTGTGATCTGAGCAAAGCCTGGGGACTTTTCTTCTATAAAAGTTCATTAATTTTGGCTGCAGACCTTCAGGGCCTGCTTTTTCTGCCGTCTCATGAAACAGGATATTGACTTCTGGTGGGTGCGCTGAAAAAACAGACTCGGAGAGGGGGGAGAATTCAGGCAGCCAGGGTTTGCGCATCTGAAATTAGGCTTGGAGGCGTTTTTTTTATGGCCTTTGTGCCTCGAGTTGCGCTGGTGGCATAAGGGAGCTGGCCCAAGATGGGGGGCAAAGTGCAGGTCAGGTATGGTGATTATTATGGGGTAAGGAGGGGAAAAATCATTGGGAGTAGAATAGAGGAGAGGAGAGAGGAGGAGAGGAGTGGAGTTGTTCTGTGTCAGCTCTGCTGTTGAAGATTCTTGCTGGCTTAGGTAAAAGCCATCTTCAATGTGTCCTGTTGTGTTGACCTCAATGAGCAATTCTGGGATCTGACACCAAATCCCTGTGCGCCCTCGATGGAGCCGTTTGCCTGTCTGAGCCTCGTTTCTAAAATACGAACCGTGTTTCTCTACCTCAGGCTGAAAAGGTAAACGTGCTACCACCTGCGTGCAAGTACCTGGCAGAGGAGGCATCGAGAAGCGGTGCCACCAGCAGGATTTCCATCCCTGATCCTCACCGTGCTCGCTGCTTGCCAGGCAGCGTTAGGGGATGCTCCGTGCCGTTGTGGGAACGCTGCTGGGAGGCATGGCGGGGCCGGCGGGTTGGGTGCCGAGCCCTGGGATCTGCCGGGAGGTGCAGCCCTTGAGCAACAAATGAGTTGGTGTTTGCAGAACGTGGGTTTGGAAGTGCCAAGCGTGCGGAATGACCCTGGGGGAAAGGGAAAAAAGGAACAGGGACAGAAGCTGTGCTGGCAGCTAGGGGGTGGCCAGATGCTCTCGTCCCTTTGCCCTCCGTTGCAAGCCTGACCTTACCAGAGCTGTCTGATCCCATCGCCAAAGAAGCATGTGCCCCAAGGATGGTTTGTCTGTCTCATTGCACAGGCAGCACGTGGTTTGTTTGCTCGTTTCTCACCTGGCCCCACAGAAACACTTGTGCACGTTTCATGGAAAAATACTTGGAAGAAGAGGGCTGGAGCTAGAGCAGGGGGGAGAGGCAGGAGCAGTGCAGGGACGGGGCTGGCCTCCCGTGGTCCCCGTGTGCTGGCGACAGTTGCTTTCTGAGCAGGGCTGCAGCAGAAATGGGCTTTTTCTGCAGCTGGAGTTTTGCCTAGAAGCAGACAGATGCAGAGAGAGGAGGCTGCAGGAAAAGAGAAGCTCGCGACGAGCATCCACCTCCAGCGCGAGCTGGGAAAAAGCTGATGTGAGGATTTACACCCAACAGATCCGGGGCTCTTCGGTGCACAGCATCTCGTTTTCCTTCTGCGTGCAGGGCACTCGGGAGGCCGCTCGCCCTGTGTGCACCGTTTGCCTCTCAGCTCTGCTGGGGGAGCCGTTGTTTTGCAGGGGCTCAGTGCAGCTCCTGCTGCTCCCTTTGCATCCAGGAGCTCCTCGGGCCCCGGTCCTCATTAGCCATCTGCCCTCGCTGCGCCGCTTGACAGGATGCCGTGGGTAAATGGATAACCTGTCAGCAAGGCAGGAGGATAATATCATTCAAATGAATCAATAGTTCACAGGCAATTTCATGTTACCTAACGTTAATGCGGTTGTGTCCAAAATGCACTTAATCCTGGGTCTGATCGCATTCTCGGGGGAGTTTGCCGGGCTGGAACAATCTCGTAACTCCATGTTTCGGAGATTTACAGGCATTGTTCCTACGCGCACACATACGCAGGAAAGATTAAAAAATGACTTGACTCGCTGAGATCTCCTAGTCCACGGAGCCAAAAGACATTCATATTAGTGATGGAAGAGATTGGGCACCCAGCAGTTTCTGAAACTATTACTCCCACCTTCTCGCTCCATTTTAGCAATTAGCAGAAGAGAAATTAGTGAGGAAGGCACCATTATTTCCTGCTAATAGGACGGGGAGGGCTGGACGCTCCTCCGGGAAGCCGGTCCGGCTGTACAACCGCTTCCATTGGCATCGAGCTCTCCCTTTTTGCTTGTGGTTTATTTTAACACCGTCCTTGGCCACTTTGCTCCCTCCCCAGGGATGTAGGGCTTTCCGGTGGGTGGCATCTCCTCCCAGCACCTGGTGGCACTGCAGGGTTGTGCTTTCCATGGGACCTGTCCCGGTTTCTCAGCTCGAGCTTGGTGTCGCTGCCTTGGCACCGCGGTGGTGCGGCGCCGTCGCTGCGCGCCTGATGTCCGCAGCCCAGGCTGGAGTCTGGGTCAGGCGCTCTCGGAGGAAATTAAGAAGAGCAAATGGCACTGATTTCTTTCCAGACGTGGCCCTTCACACTCTGGTGGTCTCGCTGGCCTGGGGATTCCTCCTGGCCGGGGTTTGGATGGACAGCCCATGCCCGCGTGCTCGCGCCATCTGGGGCTCTCGGCTGCACGGGGGCACTTGTCTCGGAGATGAGAGCAGAGCTGGGGCGTCCCTGAGATCCCCCGGGGGTGCAAGCTGGCTCTGCCTTCCCCATCGCCCTCTGTCAAGAGACAAAAGGCCTCTGGCTCTTGGTTTAGCTGAGCACAAGCCGTGCAGGGGAAGCAAGGCATCAGCGAGGCATCGCTGCCCCTTTGCAGCAGGTTGCCTGCTCCGCCTGAAAAATACCCGGTGCCTCCCTGCCTGTGCTGAAACCTCTCTGTTACTGGGAGCCTCCTGCCAGAGAGCTGGTCTGGAAACCACACCACGCTCTCTGTTTCTGAAACAGCTCATGTGACATGGCTGTACGGTTTCTTTTAAGGATCTGAGGTCATTGAACTTCATAGACGTACAGAAAATACAGCTTTCCTCCTGCCAAGCAGGGAAGTCCTTTCTGCCAAGCCTGCTAGCGCAGCTCAGGTGTGGCTGGCACAAACCATGGCTCAGAAATGATCTTTCCAGAACCTGCTTTGGAGGATTTGGGGTCTGGTTTTGGAAAAATAAAGTGCTGGACTTGGCTGACATCTTCATTAACAGCCTGCTGAGCCCCGTCGTGGTCAGCACCCCGGATTTCCTTACAGGCTGGTGGGAGGATTTCAGCCCCAGCTGGGAGTTGGTGGGTTCAGGTGCTTTTGGCTGCATGGCACCATCTTCCCTTCAATTATATTGTCTGGTTTTGATTTTTTTTGGGTGCCCGTTTGCTTTCCTGATCCTGCTTTCTGTTTTGGGCTGCTTTAGGAGTTTTCCCTCCAGCGCCTGGACAGCCTGCTGGATGACCGAGTCAACATCCTGGGGTTTTCCATTTTCAACCAGTCTCACGCTTTCTTCCAAGAGTTTGTGCAGAGCCTCAACCAGTCCTGGCAGGAGAACTGCGACCACGCTCCTTTCACTGGCCCGGCAGTAAGTAAAACCCTTCCATCGCCTTGGTGAGTCAGAAGCTGCTCTCATCCATCGGGACCGTGGGGCAGAGGAGGGAAAGCCCAAGGAAAACCTCACCCTTTGGGGTGAGAGACCTTCAGGAACCAGGTGGATGGAGAGCTTTAGAGGGCTTGGCTGTGCTCGAAAGGCTGTGCAGCTTTAAATTAAACCTAATCCGAATTTGATTTGTATTTGCGTGTGAGTGCAGGGGATGGTGCGGCTCCGATTCAGTGTTTCCCAGGGGAAATTAGTCCCTGTGTATTTACCTTGGGAAGGTGGCTTGTGCAAGAGGAAGAGGCAGTCTGGCTGCACGTAGCATGGAAAAAGCTCGGGCTTAGGCAGATGCCACGAGGCTGTGCTGTGCTGCGTGCCCTGGCATCTCCCTGCTGGGTGCAGACCAGCCCTGAGATCTTCCCCAGGGACTGCAGGGAGCTGAGAGGGTTTGCACAGCAGCGTTGCCAGGTCGGGACGCAGGGGGCTGCGGCTGCAGCTGGGGGGGAAGGGAGGCAGAAAATGCCATCAGCAGAGCCTTTTGCAGCTTTTTTAATGAACTCAGAGTCCCCTCGACAAACTGCGGCAGCAGCGTGCTGCTGAAAATCTTATTGTCACTACAAAGTGATCTTAAGCAGGGAAAATAAGGAGCTTTCTGCCCTTTGTGTCCACGTCCTATTGGCTTGACATGGTGCTCAGGCCATGCTAAGTACGTGCCTGCGACCAGCCTGCGCTCCCCTATCCCAGCCTTCCTGCACCGAGGCAGCTGCTGCCTGCCCTGCTACATCTCTGTAGGGTGGCTACCAGGAGGCTTTCCCTTTGGCTGGTGGTTGCAGGACTGTTCCGAGGCATTAAAAATAGATTTCCTTCTAATAGCACAAAGGGAAGACAATAGGCAGAGGAGTGTTGCAGGTGTGATGGGGAAATAATGGAGCTCACTGCTCCTTCTTACCCTGTGTTGTCCTAAACGACCGGCAAAATCTGTAGGTGGAAGGATGCAAGCGTATGCCTCATTGCAGCACTTTCCCTGTTTTTGTTTTTGTTTTTTTGTTTTTTTTTTGGAAGAGTGAATGAGTTCAGAGCTGAATGGAGCTGTTTGGTTTGTGAGCCTGAACCTCAATCACCCATCAGTGCAATGCTAAGCCAGCTGGATGCTCCTTTCATTCATTCCTAAAGCACGTTCAGCAGCACAACGGGCTTCCTCGCGGGCCAGGGAGGATGATGCATCTGGAGAGGGGGCTCAGCCAGGCTGCACCACCCCAATCCTCAGCTGCTTCAGCCCGGGGGCATCCCAGAACCTGCCCTGGGGCTTCCCAAACTCAGTTGTGTGGCTTCTCTTGGCACATGCCATGCCCCAGGTGATGAGAAAAGTATCTCAGGCCGTGAATATTCAGAGCAGAGGACACGTGAAATATTCCCAGGTGGGATGTGTTTCTTCTCCTGTATCTGCCAGGGAAATCCACTTCTATTTTATTCTGCTGGTGGAAGTCTGGCAGGTCTCACGTCCTGGAGGGCATCTCTGTGAGAACTCCCCTTTTTGTCCCAGGAAGCAGGTTTCTCTTCCTAAAAAGAGAAAAGGAAGCTCAACAGCTGGAAGTGACAGGAGGGAGGTTTCCTGTGAGCTCCAGGATCCAAGGGCTTTCTTGAGGGAGCTGAGAAAGCATCTCGGGAAGGAGGAGGGAGCTGCTGCTCTAATGCCATTCTCATTAATCACATTGCAAAGAAAGGAAATCAGAGAAAATCATTCAAATTACAGATGGCTAGATTAGGTAATTAGAATTTAGGCTAAAACAGATGTTTGTAATTAAGTGTTTATGTCATTGAATAAAATCCAGATTGTAAAGTCTATTTCACAGGATTTTAATGGCTTTAATTCTCTGTGTTATGTTTGGGGCAAAGATACAGATGACAATGTTTTAGTAGGAAAAGGGGAAAAAAAGCCTGGCAAAACCTGGACTAGCCGAAGCTGCTCACGTTTCCCTGGAGAGCAGCTTGCCTTTAAACACGGCCTTTACGTGGGGGATTTCTGTACCTAGAAAATAAAGTGCTAATTTTCACGTAGCCACGTTTAACCCGTGGTTAGTGCCTGGAGGGGAATCTGGTGTTGGGAGGAAGGTGTGCGAGGAGCTGTAGGGCACTGGGGAGGAGGAGGTGAGGCACGGGGGCGCTGCACACACCAAGCCCTCCACGTGCAGCCCCTCGCAGCGCCGTGACCTTGCAGAGATACGGTACGAAGCCAACAGGGATCGGCACAGATCAGACGATGCGAGGAGGAGAATCGATTTGTTAGCAGGCAAATTGGCTTTTTGTGACAGTGACAAAGCTGGGGTTCGAATAAGAGCGTAAAAGAAGTGAGAGGTTTTATGGGTGACATGAAGAAAGCTGGGATTTCCTGGCGTGTAGGAGGGAGCTGGTGTCACCCCCCCGGTAACCACACAAGAAGGCACTTACCTACCCAAAAAAAGCCAGAGACCGAAGAACAGAGAAGAGCTGCTGCAGTCCAGTGCTAGGTAATTTGGCACAGGGATTTAACAGCAACAACAACAATAAAAGAGGTCCATTGAGGGCATGGGAGGGCCTCTTGTTCCCTAGCGAGATGACTCAATTTTCTGCATCACAACCCCCTCCCCAGTCCCTAAACTGCTTGCAAAAGTACACGGGGACCACCTGAAATCCCAGCAAATTGTTCGAGGCTAAGGATAAAATATTCCAATCAATAATGTCAAATGCTTCGCTAAGATTTACAAGTCTCTTGCTCACCAGCTAATAAGAGATCATTAACTGCTCGGAAAAAAAATGGAAATCAAAACCCAACAGGAGACAATTACAAATGCAGGGCCAATGTCCTGATTTGGTGAAATGAGATGGTGAAATTTTGGCGTCACAGGGGTTGCATTTGCTGTCCCAACATTTCTGACTGGCCAACTGCATTTAATGTGGTTCCTGATCCAGGAAAGCAATTGCTAATTGTGTATGGTGTCCTGTAACCGGAACGGTATTCAGTCCACGGTCAAAATTAAATGTATGCTAAAGAGCTTCACTGAACGGGGGCCAAGGATGGGGCAGGCTGGAGAGTCAGACCCAAGACTGCTCAGGGCTCACGGGAAGGTGCCCAGATACTCTTTGAGTAAGGCAGGAGCATCAGGTACGTGCAGGAGGAGCCATGGAGCAAATGAGAGTCAGTACCAGGGGAGAGGAGTTGGGAAAAGGAAGGATTGCCGGTTAGAGCTACAGGTTGGGGGTTTGCTGGCATTAGGCTGGAATTGTGCCTTTTTACTCCTGCCAGCTTGTGTGTTTTAAGGCTTTGCACTGCTCGTTACCTGCCTGAGCCCCGGCCATTGCAGTCGATGAGGTTCCACCACCGGTCTGTGTGAGGTCAAGCAGGGTTAAGTCTGGCTCGCTCTGTCCAAATTAGCGACGTGGTTGAAGCCCAGGGTTCCTGGGGAGGATTGAACCGGGTGAGATTGTCCCCGCAGGGCAGCTGGCAGAAGCGAACAAAGCTGAGCAAGCTTCGGAGGAGGAACAGGGCACGAGGCTGCAGCTGAGCTGCCCGAAGTCCCCGACAGGGCAGGGCAGGGGACAGGAGCCCCCGGCTGGAGCTGGACCAGCCCACGGCTGGAGCTGCGACAGTAAAGGATGCTCTGGGAAGTAGCCACGAGGAAATCGTAGCCTTGGCAGTAACAAGCTGCAACAGCTTAATTCCAGCAGAGTCAGGAGGTGACGATAATTAGAAGTGAGATCTTAGCCACACCAGTGAACACGAGGGAGCAAACGGCCGATTATTGACTAGATCAAAACCCTCAGAACGGTGGCGGGTGGGCAAAAGACGCGGTCTATGCGGCTGGACGGACAAAGCAATCTGATTAAAGGCAAACAAAGCAAAGGTGGGAAGGCGGGGGAGCGAGCTCTGTGATGCTGGACGTCGCTTCAGCAATGCCACTGCAGTGCAGGTGACAGCCAGCAGGACGCTGGAGGCGGTGGCACGGGACAAGGTGGTCTCTGTTGCACCAGAAAGCCAAGATGATGTTGTTTGGGAAACAGCTCTAGCAAATCCTCATTTCTGACGGATCTGGCACTCACAGCAGTGCAGGAGGGAGGATCCTCTGGCCCCTAATGATGGCTGATGCAGCCCAGTTGTGTTTCCTCCTGTGGGTGCAGGGTTCCCCGCGGGCAGCAGATGGAACGGGCGTCACCAAAGGACCAAAAAACAGAGCTTGCTTAGAAAAAGTGAGTTTCCTTTTCTTCCTTTCCCCCGTAGCTCTCCTCCGCCCTGCTGTTCGACGCCGTGTACGCCGTGGTGAGCGCCGTGCAGGAGCTGAACCGGAGCCAGGAGATCGGCGTGAAGCCCCTGTCCTGCGGCTCTGCCCAGATCTGGCAGCACGGCACCAGCCTGATGAACTACCTGCGCATGGTGAGCGGGGCTGGAGCTCGCCGGCAGCGAAGGGCGGGCACGCACAGGCTGGCACAGGTCTGGAGCACAGAGCATCGCTCTGTTTGAAGGCAGCACTGGGAGGGAAAAGAGAGGAGATCTGAGGACTGGTTTGGCACTAGCCTTAAAAGTACATGAAAACTCCCTTTTTCAGGTTTTGCTGCAAAAAAAATGAAGTTCAATGAATTATTATTTTTTTTTAAGTGTGAATGTTTCTAGGTGATGTGAGTTCTGAGTGAACTCGAGCTGATACGAGGTCGCGCAGTACAGCTGCTTAGAGCTCCGTGGCCAGAGGAGAGCTGCCTGCGAAGGGCTTTGAGCCCCTTTGAACCCAGAAGTGTGCTCGTTGGGACCGACCCAGCCTGGCCCCGCGCAGGATCAGGCCCCACGTAGCTGAGTTTATCGATCTCACCCTCAGAGCTGAGCTGGGCCACGCAGAACGAGCGTGGGTTTTGAGTCTGTTTGGGGTGCAGCTGAAATATCACGAGACGAGGAAATTTCATGAGGGTTTTTTTGCCGGAGGAAGGATCAGCTGAACCTGAACCTTGTGCTGCTTCAGTCCACGTACGTGAAGCCTTAGTCAGAGACAGCAAAACTCTTCAGCTTCCTTCTGCTGTGCTAACAGGAGGCGCAGGAGCTTGCCCTTGTGGCTGTGAAGCTCTCTCCAGCAGCAGGCGAGCGATGTTCAGCCCGCACAGCGAGGCCAGGCACCCCCCTTGGCTCCCTTTGCAACACGAAAACTGCACCCGCGTTGTTCTGTCGCTGCCGGGAGGGTGCCTGGGCGCGTGCCCACCTCGACGGGCGCTGTAACTCACTCTCTCTTGGACAGGTAGAATTGGAAGGTCTCACCGGCCACATCGAATTCAACAGCAAAGGCCAGCGGTCCAACTACGCCCTGAAAATCCTGCAGCACACACGCGGCGGCTTCCGGCAGGTGAGGGAGGTGGTGCGGGCCGCTGGGGACGGGCTGGGTGCATCCTTGCAGGGGTTCAGCTCGGGATATCACGGGTGAGGAGGGGACGGACCCGGCCCTTGGCAAGAGGAGGTGTTCAGCAAGTGACAAGCTCCCACTCATGACGCTTTTGTTCTCAGGCCCTCGTTTGCTTTTTGGCTCAGTGCTTGTAGATTCCTCACCGCACTGGTCCTTTTTCTACCCGTTACCCTCTTTCTGTTCAAGTGATGTCTTCAGTCAAAGTTAAGGATGCTGTGGGGGCCGGAGCTTGGTGCCACTGATATCAAACTGTTGAGATTACGTGACACAAGGCCAAGGAATTCGGCTTTTACTGGTAAATCCAAACCTCCTTCAGGAAAAAGGAAAAAAAAATATGGAAGCCCTTGAAAGAGACTTTTTGTCTGTCTTATTTCCATGCTGACAGCGCTACACCTGCCCTTTTCTCGGAGATTGCCGTTTCCCCTAGATGCTGTCAGAGGACAAAAGCTGTAGTGTCTTACTGTCCTGCCCCACACCAGCAGAGCATTCTGGCTTTAGGAAACCTTCTGGTCTGGCAGCGGTGAGCTTTAGCCTCGGCAGGACGTTGCCTGCCAGCCCTTACCTGTCAAGTGACAGCTCAGCTTTGATGCTGCCTGTAGCTGGCTCCGGGTGAGCAGGGCTCAGGATGGCATCCTCCCCGCAGCAGGATCTCTCGGAGCACCATTCCCCTTTGAATCCTTACCCAAGCCCATCATGCTCTGAGTAAAAGTGACAGATCCAAGCCCGTCTGCATTACCAGGAGCCTACGTTCAGCTCCAGCAAGGGAAGCAAGTGCTGTAAGCCTCGCTACGACTGCTGCATTTTCCATCTGCTCGAACGTGGCGGGGAGTTCGTGTGAAGTGTGCAGGTCCTCCTGGAGCAGCCCTGCTCCGAGAGCTCCACGAGAGCTCCGAGAGCTGCATTACCCCTGGCAGCCCCGCCGATGTAGCTCAGCTCCTCACTTGGGCGACAGAAACGGTGGCTTTTCCTTCCCATCGCTGAGTGAGCATCCCTGCTTCGAGAGAGGATCTCCCCTCCCTGGGCAGGTGATGGTGTGAGGTCCCTGCCTGTACTTCAGGTGGTGCTGGGTCGCTCTGTGCTGTCCATACTGACCTTTTCCCTAGCTTGCGGGCTTGCTTTGGGGTTGAAGGGTGGTGCTGGTTCCCAACCCTCTGCGGTGGGAGGGCTGCAGACCCCCTCGTGCCTCTTCTCTCCCCTTTGCCCTGTGGTCCCTCAGTGGTGACGAAGCATGGGATGAGCGATGCCGTGGGATGCTGGGGGACATCCCAACGAAACGGGACCTGGCCCCTGAAAAACAAATCTCAGCTCTTTCTCCACGGACCCAATGTGAAAGGGGAAAACCATTTGCGATCTGTTGCATGCAGGAGGTTGGTAAACAAGCAGCTTCACGTTTCGGAGGTACCCGGGAAGCCTGGGCTGGAGCGGAGCGTTTTCAAATTTCCCGTCAGAGAGTGACGGTGACAAATTGCTGCGAGTCACAGCGACACAGCGCCGGAACGGCAGGGCAGTCCCTCGGTGTGTGCAGCTGCCTGCTGGGGGTGTTTGGTGGCTGCGAGCCCTCTCCATCAGGAGTTTTTCTGCCTACAACCTGCTCCGTCTGCCCACAGCAGCCTTTCTGCCGCCTGCTCTCCCCTTCTCAGGCAGCCCCACGGAGGATCTCGCCGAGCAGCAGAGCCACGTGGGACCTGCTCGCAGGTTTTAGGGGCTGTCACCCACGTACCCAGCTGGGACAGTGGCCCCAGACACTGCTGCAATCTCCTCCACGGCTGCAGAGGGAAGCCGAAGCCCTGGAGGCTGCAGCCTCTCCACCACGCCATAGGCGGTTATCTTCTGCTCGCCAAGCAGGCTTCCTGGGATGAAAATAACTAAATAAATCATTAGAAATCATTTAATTAAACCCATCGCGAGGGGACAGGGTAAGGAACAGGCATTCACATCCTGGGGGCAATCTTGTTCCCAAGGGTTATATTAGCTGATTTGTCCAGGCTCTCGTTTGAAACGCTCCTATTCCCTTCTTATTTTTAATCAAGCTCACGCTCTCTGCCCATTTCTCTCTCTTTCTCTCTCCCACCCTCTCTCCTTCCATCTACCGAAGCCACAGGGACTTCCAGCTCATCAGCTTTGATAGAGAATTCACCGAATCTTGAAGCTGATCCAGATCTCAGCCAGCAAACAAATTAGAGACACTTAGATTTTAAAATTTGCTGTTGCTTTTGGGCAAGGAGAGACAGGGCTTTTTGACATCCAATTCTTAATACATTTATGTAATGCACCGAACGTGTTTTTTCCTGATTTAGCTTAACTAGTGGAAATTTTTCCCCAGCCATATGAAAGCTGCTCTCTGCTCACAGAATGCCCGATAAAGCACGGGCTCATTAATGTGTCGGTGATCCATAGATCTGACAAGGACTGAGTCGGTAAATGTCATCTTTTTATTTTCTCCCTTTCTTTGCCCATACAAAAAGCATCACTCAGGCTTCTGGGCAGCGATTTGCACTGAATGCCGAGCTGAGGTTTGGCAGCTCAACAAGAGGGAATGAAGAGGGGCTGGGACTTGCCTGGCCCCGGGGAAAGCGAGAGGAGAGGCAGGGGGAGCTGGAGCCCCACGAGGGGCAGGTTGTCCCCAGCTCTGGCTGCGATGTCCTTGCGTCTGGCTGACTGCTGGCGTCCGGCTCTGGAGCAGTGGAAGTGACGGGGGTGCCTAATTGCGGTGTTGATGAGCTCCAGACGAGCTACCAGCCGGTAGCTCCGGGACCCTCC
Organism: Anser brachyrhynchus; assembly: GCF_964034855.1. Taxonomy (NCBI): domain Eukaryota; kingdom Metazoa; phylum Chordata; class Aves; order Anseriformes; family Anatidae; genus Anser; species Anser brachyrhynchus. The sequence goes on from NC_137718.1 coordinate 3,532,481, forward strand.
GCAGTCCCCGCCGCATCAAGCCTTTTTAACGGAGAAGCGGCTGATCGGTCTCGGCGGGGGCTCGCTCCTCGGAGCACGGGTTTGGAGACGGAGCCTGCAAGGACGCCCCGAGCTCGGTGCCTGCCACCAGCCATCCTGCCTGGGCGATGCCGGGTGTCAGTCGTCTCCTTTGGGGGACAGGGGAGCTCTGGGGGGGCTGTGTGTGCGCCTCGGGGTTGGGCAGGTTTCTGTAGCTGGCTCTCTCTGTGTGTCCCCTGCCAACTTCTGCCTGCTTGCCTCCGTCTTGCAGTGTCCTTCAGGAGTGCCAGCCACCTGGCAGCTTTGCGCAGCGCCCTCTGAGGGTTTTCCTTCCTTTATTTGCTCTATTCCCTTTTCCACCCCCTCTCCAGACACTAATTCCTTCCTCTCTGGGCTGGCGGAGGCACCGTGTACCAAGCACCCACTTAATTACATCTCCTACTGGCACAGGCCCTTCCCGTCGGTGCCAGCAGGATCTCCAGGTGTTGGCCTGATGAGAAATGGGAGCAGTTCGTGCGCCTTCCTTTTCCTGGGGCCACAGAGGAGGGGGGGGTGATGGATGCGATCCTCAGGACGGTGCTTGCTAATCGTAGCCCGGAGGAGAGCTGGGTTCGCTGCGCTGGAGACCTGCCTGGTGTAAGACATCCACGATCAAGGCTGGCTTTACCTTAATTTTTAGGTAAAAGAATTAGGGCCTCCTGAAGTTTATGGAGAGGTCTTGCCATGTTGTCTCTCGCTGCCGTTCGGGCCTGCGGGGCACTGAGCAGCAGACTTCATTAAGATCATTAGTGCGAGGGGCATTTTGTCATCCTGTGCCACAAGGAGCTCGCGAGCCCAGGCATCATTAACGTGGCCGTGTCTGAGCGGAGCAGCTGAAGGATTAAAGGAGCGAGCCACACTTGCGTTGCTTTAACTGCTGGTAATTTTCTCCGGAGATAAGAAATCTTTAAGTGCCACCGATCCCAGTAATGCCTTGTGCAGAGCAGCTGTTTTGAGGGGCCTCTCCTGCCTGTGGGGACGGGGCAGTGTCAATTCCTTGCTTGTCCCAGGCGCCAGCAGCTGCTTTTTGGGCTGGTTTGCACTGAAACGGGGCGTTTGCTCCCTGCTGATCACAAGGGCTTATATCAAGAAAGGTCTCCTGCCCCAGGACCCTTTGCAGGCGTTGAGGGCAGGATGGGCAGAGCGGGGCTGAGCGCAGGAGGTGCCGAGGGGCTCCACGGGGGGCACGTACAGAGCTTTCTCCATCCGAGCCGTGGGCTGCCACCTGCCACCAGGTGGTACAATCCCTCTCGCAAAGGTGTTGAGCTCCAAATTGCAGCCAGGTAGCTGCGTTGCCCTCGCTGCTCTCTTGGGAAAGCTCTGCCATCGTCGCTTCAGCTCCTCCGATCGTTGGAAGCCCTCTTTCGGATTTTTCAGCCTGTTTATTTCTGGCTGGTTTCTGTCTATTTATTTTTGCGCTAACGCTATCGTTTTAGCTTCGAAATCTGTTCTACCTCTTTTTGTATGGGCCTCCTCCACCTGCTGTATTTTTACAGACCAATCGCAGCCTCTACTAAAAACTCCCGCGTCCTAAAAACTCTTAAGTCCTAGTCCGGAGCCTTAACGACGCAACCATCTTAACCACGTCTGGGCCGAGCGTTTGATTATCCCCTAAAGCGTTCTGCAGATGAATATGTTTTCTGTTTTTCAGAGGCTCTTTATACGTAGATAGAGATGATTAAAATCACCTTGACGCCCGTCTTGCAGGAGAGGGGGAGATCTGAGGATCTTCTGACACGTCAAACTTCAGATGTGGCGAACAGCACGAGGAGACAATTAGTGGCATTGTCACCCTGCGAGGGGACAGTCGTGAGCTGGAACAAGCCAGGATGGGCTGGAAGGACCCCGGCACACGGGAGTGCTTGGCTTTGGTGCTGTGTTCAAAGCAAGGTCAAATCCACTGCGCTGTCAGAGGAGGAGGCAGTCAATTAGTCTCAATATGCCAGCAGGGGAGGGAGGAATCTGAGAAGAGCAAAGGCTGTTAAAATTAAAGTTAATCTGTCACTAATCTCTGCTTGTGAAGTCTAGGAGGGGGGAAAACAACGAGGCGATGTTTATGACTGCTCTCTGGCTCAGAGAGGCGCTTAGAGCAGAGGGGGTTTTGTTCAGCAGCCGCTGCAAGAGGCGAGCACCTTGGCGCGGAGCTGGGGAATGCGGGCTGGGTGAGCTCCCTGTCCGAGAAGTGACTGGCAAATTCCCAGTTTGAGACTCTTGTTCCCAGAGATGTGCCCTGCCCTGCAGTGTGACCGCGCTGCTGGGAGCATGATGGGAGTCAAGCCACAACCAGCTGCCAAAACAACAGGATGCCCGAGACCTGATCCAGTACAGCCATCACCGTGCCTCCGTCTCCCATCAGGGGCTCAGTGCCCCCATGCTGGGTGCAGCCCCCAGAGGTGCTCGCAGCCCGTTCAGAGCTCCCTGCCACAGTGAGCGCCTTTAGCAGGGCGTTGCTGATGCTGCAGAAGGTGCTGAGCTGGCAGCTCGGAGGAAGGATCCCTGTTGTGTTGCCTGCAGGGGCTTGCTCCAGCAGCCGGGGCGATTCAGCCCCCGCTGGGGTGGCGGTGCTTTCAGGCTGCGTTTGGCTCAGCACAGGGGCTTGGAGGTGACTGCGAGGTCCTCAGCCATCCGTCACGCTGTAGGAAAAGCCCTGACCACGAAAGGATTTGCTCGAGCCCCACGTTTATGGAGGAGCTGTGAAGACACGTGGGCGTTTTGGGGTCAGCCACCACCTCTCCGGGCTGTACTTCAGTGGTGTTGGAGGACTTCGGCTGGGGCAGCTCTTCAACAAGTGATGGGCTGGGACCTAATGGGATCAGAGAGCATCTACGGAAGAAAAAGGAGAGAGGAAAGGGTCTCAGGAAGAGCGAGCTGGCCTCCCTCAGCTGCAGGTCTACGTATGAGACAGTAAAAGGCTCTTCTAGGGGGCATAAGGGAGCAGGATCCTGATCTGCATGCTCAGTAACGGAGCGTTCATAAATACCTTTTACAGGGCCAGCCGGATGGTTGTCAGTCACCGGAGCCATATGGTGGGAGCGTACAGTAATTTGTCCTGTAAATTTCCTTATTGTGCTGTTTCTCTCTCCAGATCGGCCACTGGCACGTTTCTGAAGGACTCAGCATGGACAACAGGATCTTCTCCTCCAACATATCCGACAGTCTGTTCAACACCACGCTCATTGTCACCACCATCCTGGTAAGTGAGGGGGTCACCTACAGTTCCCATTAGCTCGTCGCCAGCCCAGTGCTTAGGGGTGTCAATCAGCTGCAACATTATTCTCTCCTCCTACCCCCCTCTGCCCCCAGCATGCAGTGTTGCACACTGATTTCATAAAGAACAGACGATCAAATCTCTAATTACAGCACTGAGGACAATTCATGACAGTGTAATTAAACTCAAGTTGATGTTTCATATGGAAATGATATTTGATGAGTTCAGAAGCAGCTGGGGAGAGGGCTGGAATGGGGATAAGTTGCCATTTTACATTCATCTCTGAATGATGTTCTTGTTCTGTGTACAGCTGGTAAGTTGGAAGGGACAGTTGTCCCATCTACCCATAAAAATTACTAAAATTGGCTGAGATGGGTGCAACTTCTATGAACCAAGACCTCACAGGTACAGGCAATACAGGCAATTACCCTTATAGAAGTTCCCTGTCTGGTGCTGGGCTGGTACCCATGATTTTTTCCACTACTTCTACTGGAAGACCCTCAAAACCCCGAAGCACACTGGGCGTTATTCCCTTGCATCCCACCAAGTTTGCTGAAAGAGAGGCCGAGCTGGGAAGGTTGGCCCAGGTGCCCCGTATCAGAGCTTTCGCATCCCAGCCCCTGCAGGGAGCCCCCTCCCCGCTGCGCCGTGCTGCTGGGACGCCCCGGCTAAGATGGGAATGACAGCTGCCCAGTTTCGATGCAGGAAAACCCGTACTTAATGCTGAAGTGGAACCATCAGGAGCTGGAAGGCAACGACCGCTACGAGGGCTTCTGCGTGGACATGCTGAAGGAGCTGGCCGAGATCCTGCGCTTCAACTACAAGATCCACCTGGTCGGCGACGGGGTGTATGGAGTCCCGGAGGCAAACGGCACGTGGACAGGGATGGTTGGGGAGCTGATTGCTCGGGTAAGTGAATTAACCGCTCCTTTTAGCTGTGCTCTAGTGGGACTTGGCAGCGGCAAAGCCTGATGCTTTCTTAAGTGCTCCAGGATGATAAGGATGGATGGGGGTTTTAGTCTGCGTGCAAGGCTCTGACCGGAGGATCCCTCTTCAGTGTTTTCTCCTGGTTGTAAATGCAGTTGTTGTGTCAGTGTGACAGCGTGCGAAGTCGCGGCGGGTGCTAGTGCCCCTGGGTGCTCTCAAGGCTGTTTGCTTTGCCTGCGCTCTGAGATCCCTGCTCGACACCGAGTGGTGTTGGGTTATTTTTTTTCACAGTGGAAAAAAAAATAATGAAAACTTGACATAGGAAAATGTGCAGGTACTGGCAGGGTGGGCAGTAGAAATCAAAGCAAACTTGCGAAAAGGCACTGTTTGAGCAGGGAGGGAAGGGAGTAAGAATCCCATTTCTACCCAGAAAAGTTTGGGCAGGTTCATTTCAGCACCTGGACTTTCGGTATTGTTTTTGGAGAGGAGCAGTTTTTGCTCGCTGTGCATGGATCGAGCTCTGTTCGCGTTCCTCTCCGTGGCAGTGATGTAGCCTGAGAGCTGCCTGCTTTTGCTGGGTCTGACAACACTTTGTGCGTGTGTGCGCGCTCCTGTGCCCCCCTCCCTGCTCTTTGTTTTCCCCCGCAGCTAAAGGTGCTCCTTCCCCTGGGATCCCGGAGCTTAAACACAGTTGATGAAATGCTCCGAGATCCTTAGTAAAACAGGCTTAGCCGAAGCCAACATTAAGACTGATGCCATTTAAACCGATTCTTCCTCGCTGGGTTCCGCGCTGCCTTGTCATTACCGACGTGCCTGCGAGAACCCGGTGACAGCTTCTCAGCTGGTGGCAAATCCGCGGGGAGGTGTGCTCGTGATAATCCTCAGCGCTGTGCCAGAGGAGCACCCGAGCCACCCCACCATTACCCTTACAGCAGCGGCGTGTCCTGCTGCGAAGCGGAGGGACGAGGACCCGATTCCATCCCTCTGGGGTGCGCATCTCTCCGTGATGCCCCCCAGCATCCCGCTGCTCTCCCCCAGCAGGCAAAGGGGGCTCGGCTGATGCTCCCTCCTCCCTTAGCAGCTCCATTTGAGTGTCCCAAGCCAGGTGGGACAGCTCCGGGTCCGAGCGAGGTGCTGAGGGGCAGGATACGTGCTCAGGTCCCCGTTCAACCGATGCCACCACCTGGGTCGCCCTTCCCGGCACAGCGCGAGCTCGGTGCCAGCTGAGATTCCTCCTCCGCAGCCTCTGGTGAGGAGCCTCCTGTACGGCTGTTTGCAAACGCCCTGGGCTATTGGCGTAGTTTTTGTGCACCTCTCGCTCCGTGTGTCCGCACACGCAACTACGTGTCAAACGGTTCTGCAGCGCTGCTTCTGGGAGGTGAGAAGGAGCAGGGTGTGATGTGTGATCTGGGCGGGTGAGGAAGGGAACAGCCATCGGGCTTTTGGCCTGCTGGCCCTGGCAGCGCCTCCCCGTTAGATGGGAGCTCCTGGAGGGCGCTTTTGGTAGCGGTAAGTGTTTTAACTTCATCTTCGCAGAGAAACAAATCGTTTCTCCTTCAACTCGAGCTTTATTTAGGAGGATTTTTGTTTCTGCTTCAGCAGGACGGAGCTGGCAAATCTGTGCGAGGCTGAATCAGAAATCAGAGATGAGAACAGGCGTTCTCTGCTTGGTTCTCTCTAGGCTTTCAGAAGCTTTAGAAGGGTGATTCCAGCGAGTTTTTGATGGGTCCCAGGCCTGGCAGGGCAGAGCTGGCCGTGTGCGTGCTGTTCTCTGTCCCCCTTGGAGGCAGAAGCACCAGAGGATGTGTTGGCCACCATGTTCCTCTGCCAGGGGATTCATTCCTTGGGCACTTTTCTCCCTCCAGCTCAGCTCTGTGCAGCCTTGAGGGCATTAGTCAGGACACAAACCTGCCGCAGGGGTCAGAGCATCCCAAATCCTACCCAAAAGGAAAGCTTGCACCTGACTCTTCATGCGGTGCTGTATTAATGTAAGGCAGGGATTCCTTCCTCACCCCGATCAGCTTCTCATACAGCCAGCTTTGGCCAATATGCATGTAAGTGTGCAGGACCAGAAGGTTGGAAGGTTACCCAGCTCCATGCAATGCCTTCCCTCTATTTTATTTCCATTTCTGTAACGCCCCCGTGGCACTGAAGCTGCTCCGAGCAACTATGGGCTATCTGGGAAAAATATTTCATTTTACTGCTGCTGGATTGACCAGCTATTGATTTATTCCTTAGTGCTGAAAATTCTCTTACAGCTAATTGTGCGCTGTGATATGAGTGAGACGGTTTCTGTACAAACATCCATTTGTTGTTGACCCAAATTCACAGGTCGATAAGATTCACGAATCTGATCGACCCGCTCACAAAACCGATTAAGAGCTGAGGAGCACGAGGAATGGGATGGCTCGGGGGGGGGGGGGGTTGGAGGAGCTGCAGAGGTCCTGGGTCCGGGTCAGCAGCCGGACTCGCGCTCAGATCGGGAACCCTGTAAGCATCGTGGTCAGGTGAAGGAAATGCAGCCTGGGAGAAGTCACCTGGAAGGACTCGAACCCCTTCCTTAATGAAGATGTCACAAATTTGGAAACCGCCAAGCTAACCAGTCTTTGTGTGCATGCGGGGCAGGACGGCTCAGCACCATTCCTGTCCCTCGAGTGAGCAGGGCAGCAGAGCTGCTCTCGGGATGGAGCAGGCTTCGCTGATAGCCCCGCTGGGTCTGGCACAGAAGACTTCAGTCTCCAGCAGCTGGGCTGACACCTTACACGCCTGCTGTCCATAACAAGCAAACAGGGGGGAACAGCGAATCTTCCTCTTGCCTATTGTTTGCCTTTGGAGCCTTCGGGGACAACAGCACGGAAAGAATTACGTCTCACTTCTTCCTGCCGCGGTACGGAAGCCTGGCTTTGACTCCCCGATGGTTGTCTTGTCTTCCCTTTCTCTTCCCCAGCACGTCCTCGAGCTGAAATGAATTCGCTAGTCAGCTACAAGCCAACGAGCGTATTTTCCAGGCGATGTGACAGCTCTCTCTTTGTTCCACCACGGCTGTACTCGCTGTCTGGGTAGCGGAGCGCCTTGGTGGCTGTGCTCGGTGCCTGTACATCAGCTCTCAGCACGCTGCTGGTGCTCAGCACCCTTTGCTCCTCCCGAGGAGCTGTGTTCGTGCCCAGGAGCGCCTGCGGCAGCAGCGCCTGCCTTCACCCACCTCGGGGCTGCCCCCGGGGAACAGGGCTAAGCTGACAGCAGACACTGTGGTTTGGTGTGGTCTTGCCAGGAGGCTTTACCGGCAGGAACGTGATGCTGGGGTTTTGCTGTGAGGCCTCCCAGGGCCTCCCTCTGACAGCCGGATCAGTGCCCTGTTCAGCTGGGCACCAGCACCGGGTGCCTGTCCCCGCCAGCACGCTCACCTGAAGGACAGCACAGCCCGGGCAGGAGCAGGCTCCATGCAGACTTGGATTTCTTTTTCTGCAGCCTCTGTCAGCTGCCCAGGCATCTTTTGATGTTTAAATAGCAGGGTGGTGCAAGGTGGTGGGCGTGCTGGTGGGCGCGTGGACCAGGAGCTGGCCCTGCGGGGTATTTAGGTGCAAGGGCCGGGTGCCACGGGGACAGCAGTGCTGGCCCGTGCCGTGCCCGTGGGTACAAGTCCCGTGGGTGGCGTGAGGCTGGTGCTGCTGCAGGAGGTGCCTTAGGGTGCATCAAGGGAGAAGGGGCTGGGGAGAGCGAGCTCCTGCCGTCCCCCCCCTGCACAGCACCGTCTGGGGAGCGATGGGGTGCAGAGCAGTGCTGGGCCTTTGGCTTCTGCATCAGTGGCTTGAGTCTGGCTGAGATCAGCAGCGATTAAAGCTCTATTTAAAGCAGGGGAGATGAAGCTGTGCATCTTGCAGTCCTGGAAGGACTTGAAGGCTTTGGGGTGAGGCTTTTCCAGCTCCGCTGCCGTGACCACGGGAGGTGCTTTGTGCTCCGAGGCCCTGTCCTCAGCTGCTCCAAGGATAGGGGAGTGGAGGAAGGGGATAAGAGGGAGAAGTTCTTCCAAAATTGGCGGAGTCCTGCAGTGGGTGTTGGTGTTCAGCGAGAAAAAACTGTGTGTGGGTGTCGAGAGGGAGGGAGGGGGGGGTCTGTGTGTGCGCCGGGGGGCTGCCAACGTGCCGGGGGGAGCTGGGCAGGTGGGAGGGAGGTGTGGGTGGGCGAGTGGTGGAGGTCGGTGGCGTGCTGCTGATCTTGTCGTGCACACAGTGTGCATGCCCACATCGCTGTGGTGTGAGCTGGGTGGGTGTCCCTGCCGGTCCTGGGTGGCTTTTAGGGTCCCTCTTCCCTGTGCGTCATCCCAGCTGGCCCTTGCCAAGGGCACAGGAGCACCTGGCAGAGTTTCTCCTCCTGCCCCTAGAGATAGTGCAGGGGGAAGGCAGACCTGAGGCTGGTGTCTGCGCTCATGACTGATCCTCCCGTCCCCATTTGTGGCTTTGGCGGAGGGTGGCAGCCTCCGGGGCTTTCAGGCTGTCACTTTGCATACGGCAGAATTCACAGACATCCTTCAAAAAAAAAAACCAGTTTTGAGTGACCCTCACCTGGCCCTGGTTTTAAATGCAAGAATGTGCGTCCCTGGCTGCCTGCACAACCCGAAATAGCTCCTCGCAGATCAGATGGGCAGTCCGTGCATCAATCCAGCAACCAAACGGTGCCACAGGACAGGGCTGCAGACCTCACAGCAAGGGGACACAGTAAGAAATACCTTCCCCTGCCCTTGGCCACAGTGTGTGCTGTTGGCAGTACCGGCAAGGAGGGCACAGGGGATTTAGGAGCCGAGCTGCTGTTGAAGTCAGGGACTCATCCTCCTGCAAGAAATCCCAGGTTTGTGCTGCCGGAGCCATCCCCCAGGCGTGCGTTTCGCACCGAAGCACGGACAGCCCAAAGCCTGGCGCCGCTCGGGCTCTCCCCGCCGGCCGGAGGCTCGTGGGTGGCAGCAGGGCCGCAGCAGGGCCGCCCACCCGGCCCTGGCGTTTCGGGAATTTCGTCAGGATCGTTCCCGGCCGGGCTGCGCCTGACGTCAGGCCCCATTCATCACCATTAGCCTCCAGATGAGCCTTGTCAGCATCCGCAGCGAGGAGGCGGCTGCCTCCTCCGGACTGACAGTCCCCGCAATTTCCTTCGTAAGGCTGCTTTAATTGTTGTTCCTCCTCAGGAGCCCGGCTCAGCCTCCGTGTTTAACATCCTTTCCAGGGGCAGCACAAGCTTGTCTGCCGATGCCGGCAGATCCCACGGTTAGTGCCAGGTACGGTCACGGTGGCTCGTGCTTTTATCCCCGCCGCCAGCCCACCTGGGCTTTCTCTCGCCCAGTGAGAGTTTTGGCCTTGTCTGAGCGGTGCTTTGTTAAAGAAGCGCCTGTTTCTACTCCCAAAACGCTCTGGGTCTTTTTCTAAGCCGATTTCATGCTGACATTTATAGCTGCAACTGTGCTGAAGGCTGAAAATCCCGCAGCGTTTGCCCCTCTTCCCCCCCCCCATCCTTCACCTCCTGGTTTCCCTTTCCCCAGAGCTGGGACGCAGATGGAGCGCAGACACACGAAACGAGACCCGTTTCTCCCCCCAAATGCATTGTTCGGGCTATAAAACGCCGACTCCTACCCGTGCTCAGGTGGGGAGGGGAGGAGAGTGCCGAGGTCTGCAGCGCTGCCTGTAACCAAGATACGCTGACCCCGGTGAATCACACGAGCTGGGTGAACATCAGGAAGCACAGGCGAAAGCATGAAATGGATGACGGGCAGGCAGGGAGCGCGCTGCGTGCCGTTCCCAGATCAAAAGTTTCTTGCTGTCAGAAAGCAGCCCTGAAGTTGCCCGACTTCTGAGCCTGGAGAGGAGAGGGAGAGCAGGGAGCCGGAGGGAGCAGAGCCGCAGACAAAGCCGCCAGCAGCCAGGTCTCTGCTGCGGGGAGCAGCCGCCAAAGGAGGAGGCGAGCGTGGGTGTGCGGAGGTAACAGCAGCCTGCAAGTGGCTGGGGCTCTGGTGCTGCCTCTTGGGAGGACAAAAGTTGAGCCGGCAGGGAAAGAGCAGAGGGAGAAGGGCTTTAAAAGAGCAGAGGGAGACGGGCTCTAATTGCCTTCACACCATTCGGCACAGGCAGCAGGTGCACCCCGTGAAGGCCCGTGCCCACGGGATGTTCTCCAGGTGCTTCAGCCCGATCCTTTGGCACCCCGTGGCACTTTTTGGAGAACTGGGAGAGGAAATCCATTGTCAGGATGAGCTGTATCTTCACCAGGGGCTTTGCTGGCAGAGCTCTCCCCGGGACAATGGTACCTGCAAACCCTGTTAACATAGGCAGGAGAGGGTTAGGAAGCTTGAGGCTTTCCCCGCAGATAAAATTCCTCACATGCCATGTTCCACAGATGAATTGATCCCATCTTTGTAATCTCCTGGTGCTTACATAGGGCTGAACTGCTCACACTCGATGCTGTGATTGCTGGTGCCTTTTAAAAACCCTGTGGGTAAACGTCTGGCTAGGCAGAAATCCTCCCCAGCTCATAATTCACTCCAGCCTGCACCTCCCAGGAACCTGTAATAGCTGCTGGGAAACAATTGCAAAAATCCGGCAGTGGGCTTGTCCAATAAAGCCGTCCTGCACGGGCTGTGAAATATCACCTTCTCCGTGCCCCGTGCCCCTTACCTGCTAGCGGGCAGGCTTGCTGATCCCCTTGCCTTTCTTTCCCTTCTCCTCCAGCCTGCAGGCTGCAGTAGGGCTGCCCTTTGCTCCTGCAGCTCCTGCCTATTATTGGCCCGTCCTCCCCATCTGCCTCAAAGTGGTTTTGGGGCTGCGGGAGTGAAAGACACGGGCAAACCTCAGCCAGGAGGCACTTGGCCCTGTTTTTCTTCGGGAAGAAGAAGCGAGAGCAGCAGGGGCAGAGAGCGTGGCATGAGCGGTGCACCAGCAAATTTGCCTTTGAGTGGTGCATTTGCAAGTAGGGCATGGATCCAGAGAGATAAGCCGCATATTTTATCGGGTCTTCAGGCCTGATGGTGCCTTAGCTTCTGCACAGACCTTATGAAACTCGGGGACAACATGTGCAAATAGCTTTTCTCCCCCCCCCCCCTCCTCCCCTTTTTCTTTCTTTCCACATGCATAATTGCCATCCTGCAAAGCAGGCAAACAAATGTATAAGAGAATGGAGGAGGTTTCATTTTTATAGAAAGCAATTACCGACATTAAAAGAGCTACAGTAATAAATATAATATTTAAAATTCAAATTCCTTATCTATATTACAAGGGTATTAACGTTGGAATAAATTTTACACCCCCCCTCGCCCCCCAATCTCATTTGGTTTGCAAGTCAATCTGGAAATTTTTACGCCAGTCCTCCGAATTTTTTGGAGTCTGAGCTGCAATTTTGGGAGTCTGGGTTTGGCAGGCTTGTAAACTTCACGACTGGGGGTTTGTGAGCAATAATGGTGCTTTGTTGTGATTTCCTACCTACGGTGCTTGCAAGTAACAGCAGCCTTGTCTGGAAGGGAAGGGGGCGGCTGTGTTTAACGGGGGCTTTGGAAGCGGGAGGCTGCAACCCACAGCTACGGAGATGCAAAGAGTGGTCCGGAGCACGAGGTGGGTTATGCTTTGGGGTGCCTGTGTGAAACACGCTGGGTGAGCATGGACATCACCAGGAAAACTCCTGCTGCTTTCCCCAGAGCCAGGTCTTGCCCTGCAGCAGACGTACCCCGTCCCATCGGGATGGGACACCCACCTTCCAGGAGCGCATGGCCCTGGGCGTGCTGTGCCCCCTTCCCTGCCTCTTCGCAGACTCGGGGTCCTCATCTCTGCTCTCCTCTCTCTCCAGAAAGCCGATTTGGCAGTGGCGGGGCTGACGATTACTGCGGAGCGGGAGAAGGTGATTGATTTCTCTAAGCCATTCATGACTTTGGGAATTAGCATTCTCTACCGAGTTCATATGGTAAGCGACTTATTTTATAGCCATTTACGTCCCTCCATTATTTGCATGCAAACGTGCCTAGTTACAGAAGAACAGTGAATGACTCATAAAAATATTTTCTTTTCCTATTTAAACACAAATGTGCCGGACATTTATTTTCTTTTTCACCCCGTGTCAGCTCGGTGCCTTTGGTTCCCGTTGCTGAACCTCCAGCCGTGCTGGCTCCCTCCTGGGGCAGAGCTCGGTGATCCCCAGGGAACCAGGAGGTCCCCAGGGTGCTGCTGCCTTGCAGGGGGGCTCTCGGACACCCTTGCTCCTGCATCAGCTTTGGGGGGGAGCCCCCAGGAGGAGCTGTGCAGCTCCAAGCCCCCATTTCCCAGGTGTTGCAGAAGGCAAGCGCAACAGGACATCCTTCTGTTCCCAGCCCATGGCTTTGCAGTGTGCTCTGTACAATGCCAAATGGGATGAGAATTACAGTCCTGGTCTCCTGTCAGCTCAACAATAGCAGCCAAAGGGATAAAACAATTAGAGCTGCCTCTCCCTGCCCCCTCTCTCCCTTCGCAAGGCTGTTGGAGATGCAGTGTTCTGCACGAGCATAAACAAACTTGCGCATGCATCTCTCCGCGCTGAGTTGCTCCTGCCAAGAACAAACAAGTAATTAAAATCTAGTTAAAATTCCATTTCTTCTGGTACGTGCAGAATTTAGGATCAGTAGTTAACCGATCAGAAAGAGACAGACCCTTTAGGCTTCGGCAGCTGTGAGTTACTGTCCCTGCCCCGCTACCTTTCCCTTCCCACCGCCAGTTCCCCCGTGCATCTGGGGGTGTTCCTGCCAGCGTCACTTGGCTGGGATTATAATCGAGCTCCTTGCTTTCTCACATGGGTTTTAAAGTCTGGGGATTGAGTCCTGTGTGTGTTCTGCCTCCGATCAACCCCACAACCTCGAGCAAGGTCCTGCTCCTCGAACGGCGTGAGGCTGATGGGGAACCCCCATGGCAGGGGGGTCCCCAGCTTCTCCTGCTGCGCTGAGGATGCTCTCTGAGAGCTGGGCAGAATTAACTCATTAACCTGGTAAATACGTGTTTAACACGGAAAGGCTCCTCGCTCCCATTTTCCTGGAAGGATGGGGTTTGCAGAGCAGCTGTGGGCGGCCGCCCTGCCCCTCCCTTCCCTTCCCCACCCCAGCAGACGTCTCCGCAATGTCAGAAATTGCAGCTGACGTATGTTCATCGCGGCGCAGCTCAGACGTAGGCTAATAAATAACCACAAACGTGTCTCTTGCTGAGGAGTAGCCTCTGTGCCCTAGTCTCCTCCCAGCGTGATGACATTTTATTTTAATTTCCGTATAACTCCGCTTGCAAATGCTTTCTCCCCCTTTTCTCCTCCCCACCCACCCGGCCCAGCCACCACGCTGCGCCTCTTATCACACATAACCGAAGATGGCAGCTTTAAATGGGGCTGTCATTTTTCTCAATTCCACTCGTTGTGATATAATCAAGTATGGATTTCTGACGCGGGGGCTCTAATAGGCTTTCTGACTCGCGGGCTGCGAGGAGAAAAGGCTCGCTTTGTTTGTTGCCTTCCCATCCTGGTGGGCCCTGCGGAGGGCAGGAGGTAATGACAGGTCCTCCTTGGCAGGTGCCTGCTGCTTTTTTTTCCTGCGCGGAGGTATGTTGGGAGCCTGCTTTGTTTGTAGCACACACTTGGTTTTGCTCACACCTGCCTCTGTGGAAGGGATTGAGGGACCAGGCTGCACGTGATCCTCGGTCATCAGCCCTGAAAACCTTTGCCGTGCTCTCCCTTGAGATGGGAAAGCGTCGATGTAGTGAGCACGCTGGAAGAGCTGAGCTCAGGACAGGTGAACTGAGGCTCGAAGGGGCTCTCTGACTGCTGCAGAAGATGCAAGAACTGGGGGGACCGATGCCACAGCTCCTCCCCAGCCAGTCCCTCCAGGCTGTCCTGGTGAGCGCATGGTGCTGGGGGGCAAACAAGGAGCTCAAGGTGTCTGCCACGAGCCTGAGCACCGCTGAACCCAGCGGGACATTTGGTTCCTCCTCTTTTCCCTGCATGTCCTGCACAGTCAGGCTCTGACCCCAATATCTGCCCCCTCCAGAAACTCACCTCCTGCCTGGCCGAGCACGAGGACTTCCAGGAACCCCTGAATAGGGTGAGTGAATCCCTCTTGCCTCCGTCTGAGGATCTGCAGGAGGCCTTCATCAATTATTGGACACTTTGAACATTTCTATTCCAGGCAAAATAGCTCTTCCAATTAACAACGCTGTACTGGGACCTGCTAAAAATATCTGACAGACACCAGATATTGTCAGTCCCATCTTCAAAACAGACAGATAAGAGAGAGTTTGTGCCCTCCGTGGGAACAGAATATCTTTATTCTTATCCACGACTGTGAATGAAAAGAATATGTAGCAGCAGCCTGGAAATGACTGCAGCTGAAGAGAAGCAGAACTACTACTGCTGCAAGTCACAGGAGAGACTCACTGCCAAGCCTGGAACTTCCAGCTTCCAACGCAATTTCCCTAATGAGCATAATTTATTGACAAACTGCCCCGGAAACACGGAGAAGACGTTGGGGCCCTAATTACAGAAAGGGACTTTGCTACAGGAGCATCTCACGAGGGAGCCGCGGCTGAGGCGCCGACGATGCCTGGGAATTCCCTGCTGGCTCTGGGATGCCGGGCAAGGATGAGCCGCTCGGAGCCGATTTATTTTGGAGAAGCTCCCATTTGCTCGGCTGAAGGCAGGAGGTGCCTTCCCACCTCGTAATTCCCCTTTCCAAGCTTGTATCTGAGCTTACAAACCCCTGTGGAGGGAGAGGCAGCGGAACAAGCCTTGCTCTAGGTGATAAAGGGAATTAGGGGTGCTTGGGGCACTCAGGAGAGCCGTGTGGTTGCTGAAGAAGCTTTGGTAACCCCTACCCTTGGCTCCCAGTTGGCATCACGAGTCAAAAATGGACACGGGAAGGTGCGAACCACTGACTCCTTACTCACCTTGTTGTTACAAGGCTTAACAAGCCAGAACCTCTGAAAATACTACTGTAGATCCCAGCCTCCAGCTCCTCTTGTCTTTAAGGATACAGGGACGAGATGTTACGGAGTAATTTGTAGGGCAGAGTTTGCTGTAGAAGGTTTCAGAGATACTACGGTCCCAGCTGGTGACTGGAGCTGAGAATATCGCAGTATCCTAGATATTTTTGTCAGAGGAAGGTCTCTGTGCAACAACTATTGCCTTTTCTAGCAACATCTCAGTCTTCAGAAGAATTTCAAGACCTTGTGAAATTCAGTTTTTGCATAAGTGTAGGAATATTTCAGTAGTAAAACAGTCTTTTTATAGAAAAGAAGGAATTTAAAATGCCCCTCTTGTCTCTGTGTAAGGAAACAAAACTCATCTATGTTTCCTGGGGACTTTTTGTGAAAACAGAAAATCGTTCACTGCCTTGGGATTAAGTGCACTTCTAAAATGCTTTGGTCTATCCAAGGCACCGGGCTTGCTACAGCAACTGGAGTGAGGTGGGTTTTGTTACCAGCTGCTATTTATCAGTTTATGTGTGCCACGAGCAGAGGGAGGCAGTGGATTACAGAAAAATGAGGGCTCCAGACCCTAAAGCCTGAGGTTGTGTGGTGCAAGGACTGACTGTGCTCACCTGCGCACAGCCTTAACGAATGCTTTTAGCCCCACGTTAGGAGTTGTGAGTTTTTGCTGGGAGCCTTTTGGAGGAGACAGTAAGCGAAGAAGAGTCCTGAGCCCGATGAATGTCGCCTGAACACGGTGGGAGAGGAGCATCAGATGTGCCCGGTGCCTAAACAAAGCGCTCCACGGAGGTACTACAGACTGCACAGAGAGCTTTTTGGGGTTTCGTTTTCTTTACTCCTGTGGCTTTTGCTCTCTTTTTGCCTCTCCCCCGAGCAGCACTGAGTTTGCTCAGAGATAAACCAGTGCCTGCTTCCCCCCCCGAGGAGGCTGTGCCGCAGAGGAGCCGCGTGCACGGAGCTGGTGGCGGCAGGAGAGATGCTCCCAGCAGAACGGGAGGTGTTCAGCCTGCGAGAAACTTCCAGAAATCGATCCTCCCTTTGTTCCAACGTCACTAAACTCGACGAGATTTCGGTGGTGGCAGCGTCCTTGTGAAACTTGGAAGGTACTTTGGGAGGAGGAAGGTGTTCCTTTCCAAGGTGGTGTTGCTGAGGTAGAAGCAGGAAATTCTGACGCATCCTGAAGATAAAAATACCGTGTTCTCGGAGATAAAAGTAATAATTTTATTGAGTTTGGTACAGCAGGAACATTTCAAGGCTGAAGAAAGCAAGCCAGAAATATTGCAAAAGGGTGGTTTTTTTTTTTCTTTTTTGCATTAAAATGTTTTCTCCCCACTCTGTCGCTCCCACCCACTGCTGGCACCCAGGGGTGCCCCTTCGCAGCCACCACGTGCGGTGTGAAGCCCGGTGGGTGACCCAGGGCTCCCCCCTTGCAGATCCCGCAGGCGAGCAGGGCAGCGCGCCCTGCCAGCGAGGAGAGGGCTGCAGTTGTCATGCCTTTCCATCAGTTCACCTGCTTGTTTGCCTGGAGGAACAAAAGCCCTTGTTTTTGTAGGGGGAGGAATGGTCTTAGGAGAGGGATCCCAGCGGGGAGCTGCTGCAGGGCGTGCTCGCTCGTGGCCGTGTCTCACCCCCGCGAGACTTTTGCAAATCTCCATTTTCTTTCTTTTATTTCCCTTCTGTCACTCCCAGCCACTGTCACCATCAGGCCAGGTGTGTCTCTTTGTCTCCTTTTAAGAACGAATTGCTCGATTTATAGGAAAAAAAAAAAAAAAAAGCTCAAACTCAGTTTTGCTTCCCTTCCAGGGCCGCAAGCCTGGCTACTTCTCCTTCCTGGACCCCTTTTCCCCCGGCGTCTGGCTCTTCATGCTGCTCGCCTACCTGGCCGTCAGCTGCGTCCTCTTCTTGGTTGCTCGGTAATGTGGCCGCCGCCGCCTTTCCTTTCCTCGCGGTGCCATCTAGCGTCACGCTCCCAGCCCCGTGGCGAGGGGCTGCACGTGGGCACGTCCCCAAGGCCACCAGCTCAGGGGTCGCGGCAATAGGGGCAGGGTGGTCCCAGCCCCCAGCTGGGGACGGGGACTTTGCTGGGAGAGCATCACCCAGTGGCAGCGCTGGGTGGCCACGGGCATGGCTGGGATGGGGGGGGGGACAGGAGCGTGCGTGGCCCCCGTGGTGCCAAAAACTGCCTGGGAAGAGTGGGACAAGGATGGGGATTAGGGCAGGGGCTGTGCAAACGGTGCTGCTGGCTGCGGGTTCTCAGATGGCAAGAGAGAAACCCAACGGCGTGTCTCAGCCACGAAGGGCAGATGCCGGCGAATGCGTTGAGAGATTTTAATGCGAACTGCAGGACGTGTGTCAGTCCTTCAAAACGCAGTGTGTACAGAACGGGGAAGTTCATTAATATCCCTCCAGAGCCTCCCAGCTGACGTGCAGAGCCTCGCCTGACAGCTCTCAGTTCAGATTCCCTATGACTAATTTAAATCAGCCTTAAAAAAATGTCACCGAGCGCTTTGAGCTTCTCTGCGGCGTGTCTCCCATCGAGGCACCGGGTCAGCGCTCCAGGGGCCGTGCTGCGGAGCTGCCTGCCCTCACCCCGTGGCAAACTGCTGGATTCGGGTGCCACGGACGGGGCTTTTCGCTCTCAGGTAGGCTCTGAGCTGGAGATGCACAGCGAGGTGTGCTCAGGGCTCGAGCGCTGCGTTGGGACGTGGTTAATGCCCAGTCCTCGTTACGAAAATGGAGCTGTGCTGTCACTTGGTCCCTTAGCATGGCCGAAGTCGTCATGCTGACAGGGCTCTAAGGCTTTCTTTGAATCCCGTTACAGCCCCAGCAGCACGGTCCTGAAGAAACCATTGAATAATGCAGCCTGGCACGCTGCAGACTGAGATGTGGTGCCCTTCCACCCCCTCTCCGCGTTTTAAACATCCTCCTCCAGCAAGGTGCCTCTGCCTGGCTTCCTCCGGAGGCAGAGGTTTGGATGCTGAGCTCGGCCGTGAGGAGCTCCTGACCCTGCAAACTTCAGAGCGCTGTCCCAGCTCAGTGCTTGTCTTACTGCCAGTCCTGGGCCCCAGCACGAGGTCTTCAGGAAATAACCTCCGTAACCAGCACTGCAGTGAGGTGGGAGAGGCAGGGCTGAAAGCTAACAGCTTTTTGGGTGAAATGCTGCACAATCTGGCACAGCCCTGCAGCTGTATTGCAGTATCCCCTAAACAAGCCGCCCAGGAACCAGCTCTGCTAACAATTAGCGATACAATGAACCGCAGCGTAGGATTTAGACGACTTTCTTAGCAACCAGGGAACCGAGGTTTGAAAACAGCCCAAAAAGAGAGCCGGGCTGCCATCACTTCAGTGACGTGCTGTCACTTATTTCAGATTCCCACCCCTGTCCCATCCCTGTGAGTGCTGAAAGCTTGCGATGCTTTGAAACATCAGCACTTGGCTTCAAACCAGACCTGGGACCTAGATCTAGACCTTGCTGGGGCAACCAGACCTTCTTGGAGCAACCATTTGTGACAATTCTTACTTGATGACGATGTTCGGCCAGGTCTCACGTGTTTTGCTTTGGAACTTGCCATGGATGCTCCTTCTCTGGCAGGGAACGCAGCAGGAGATGCCTGATTTCCATTCTGCATCGAGACCATGCGCTTCTGGAATTATGATTGCCGCTCTTGTCAGCGTTACAAATTCACACGTAGGCCTTCAGCCTCCCCACAGCCCTTGGCCAGGTTTTAGCACAGCCTCTCGAAACTTTCGCAAATCTCACAACAAAACCTCTGGCTCCTGAATCTCAGAGCAAGCGTTTCACACAGCTCTGAGCCCTGGGCATCGACCGACAGCAAAGAGTTTCCTCCTCAGAAAAATCTGCTTCCAGGAGAGCTAGGGCTTTTCAGCTTTCCTTTTTTTTTTTTTTTTTTTTACACTTTTTTTTTGCTGTTTTTCACCCAAGTTTCACCCCGTTTCCTAGCAAGTTACCTGAGCTACCTGTTATTTCTCCTGTCAGGCTGACGCCGTATGAGTGGTACAGCCCCCACCCCTGCTCGCAAGGCAGATGCAACCTCCTCATCAACCAGTACTCGCTCGGCAACAGCCTGTGGTTTCCCGTCGGGGGCTTCATGCAGCAAGGCTCCACCATCGCCCCCCAGGCGTTGTCCACGCGCTGCGTCAGTGGAGTCTGGTAAGAAGGTCAGCCTTCCTCGAAAGGAAGGCAGCCCTCGGGGTCAGATGGAGAGGCAGGGGGCGGGGATGGAGGTCAGACACAGCCCGTGGAGAAGTTTAGGTTGGAAATGAGGAGACATTTCTTCTCAGAAAGAGCAGTCAGGCATCGGGACGGGTTGTCCAGGGAGGTGGTGGAGTCACCGTCCCTGGGGGTGTTCAAGGAAAGGTTGGACGTGGTGCTTGGGGACATGGCTTAGTGGGTGACATTGGTGGTAGGGGATGGTTGGACCAGCTGATCTCGGAGGGCTTTTCCAGCCCTAATGATTCTAGTCTCAGCTCACTGTCTCTCTCACTGTCCTCGCTTCCTCTTTCCCTAGGTGGGCCTTCACCTTGATCATCATCTCCTCCTACACGGCCAACCTGGCAGCCTTCCTCACCGTGCAGCGGATGGATGTCCCCATCGAATCCGTGGATGACCTGGCTGACCAGACAGCCATCGAGTACGGCACCATTCACGGCGGCTCCAGCATGACCTTCTTCCAAGTAAACCCCATTCTTCTGCTAAGCGGGGCAGGGGGTGCGGAGGGCACCCTTCGGTCAGCTTTGGATGCTGCCCCAGCCTGCCAGGCCTCTTTCTGGTGTGTGGCATCCAGGTTTCTGGCATTGAGGAGACATTCGGGGAGCTCCCTGGCTGTTTGGTTGCGCAGGGCTAATTCCACCACGTGTGGCGACGGGGTAAATGGTGGAGGTGGCACAGCAGAGGCTAGGGAAGGTAGGGATTTGTAAGGCAGCAGCCAGCATGCTTTTGGGATGCTGGAGGACTGGGCTCAGGACATCTGTGCTGGACCCCAAGGGAGCAGACCTTTCTGCTCAGACTCAAAAAGTGACTTAACGTTTGGAGTTCCCCACCACGTAGGTGAGAAAGGGGTGCACATCCCCGTGTCAGCGATGGCACAACGTGGTCCTCAGCAGCCGAGCGTTTGCAGTCGGATTTCCACGTCCCTGTGCATGTTGGATGTGATCTTAGCTTCTCTGTGCGAGTCCCTCAGGTTGGGTAAGCAAAGAAATGTTTGCAGTCCCCTGGTAGGCCAGCTTATGGAAATGTGCTGGTGCAAAGCGGAGTTTGCATGGGGTCAGGGGCACTGAAAACACACAAGTCAAGCGTGTGCAAACTTGATACGTGCTATTTAGCCCAGTTTCATTTCTGGCTTTCCTCCTGGATTCAGAAGGGAAACAAATGAGTGAATCTTTTCTGCGGTGCTCTGATGGTACACAAAACTGCTCGAGGATTATTTGTGTATTACATGTTGAAATACCAAGAGGAGAGAAAGAGAGAAAGCTTTTCTCACTTCTCTTTTCCGCTGAGTCTGAGCTGAACTGGGAAGAAGCCTGAGAAACATCTCAAGTGAGCCTGAGCTTTTCAGCCTAACTTTCTGCCCTTCAGGGGTTTGGCAAAAAGCTACTTTTAAGCAGAACGTCACACCTAAAATGAGCTGAAGAGCCCAAGTGAATAAAGTGTCTGTGTACGAGGCACTCGGTTCTTCCCAGGCAGACTTTGAAGGCTAAAACCCTGTCTGTGGCTCTGCGCTGCCTGGTGCGTGCTGGAGTAGCTGGTGGTGGGAAAGAAATGAGTGCAAGGTGCTCTCGGACCATTTGCAGCCCCGTTTGCAAGGATCCATTTGCCTTGGGTGTCAGGGTGGTGACTCAAGTGCAGCAGTGGGCTGAGCAGGCATGGCCAAGGCTGTCCTCACCCCGCAGCACCCATTGCTGGAGCACCTTGCTTTGTGTCCAACCTACGTTCAGCCAAAAGCCCCCAGTTCTCATAAGCAGGCACTTCGGTTCCCTTTTGCACCAAAATCCCGATTCAGGGAACAGCAAAATCCGGAGAGCTTTGACTCTGTGCCCAGACCTCAGTGCTCTTCTCGGGCTGGCGGTGTCTGTCTCTGGTGGCCTGCTGAGCACAAGGGCATGGGAAGCGTTCAGTGGCTTAAAGAAGCCATCCGTCAGCTATTTCTTCTGGCTTTTTTTTGTTGTTTGCGATACAGTTACGGAAACTGCATTTTTTGCAAACTGAATTTATGCAAAGAGACGTGATGGAACTAATTGGGATTAGGTATGCATTTCATGCCCAGCCTTGCCAACAAAGTCTCAAATCCACCAAGACATTTGGGCCTCTGAATCTCGTTGGAATAACTGGAGGTTAGGCAGCCGCATGCGAATCGGGCACCAGATCTGTTTCGACTCCTTTTTCCCATTGTGAAAGGGGACCCTCATTTTACAGGAGGGTCTAATTCGGGGTGTACATCGCCTCAAGGTGCTCCCGCTTATCCATGCTTGCCTTCTCTCTCCGGCAGAACTCCCGCTACCAGACGTACCAGCGGATGTGGAACTACATGTACTCCAAGCAGCCCAGCGTCTTCGTGAAGAGCACGGAGGAAGGGATCGCGCGCGTGCTGAACTCCAATTACGCCTTCCTGCTGGAGTCCACCATGAACGAGTATTATCGTCAGCGCAATTGCAACCTCACGCAGGTCGGGGGCCTTCTGGACACCAAGGGCTACGGGATTGGCATGCCCGTCGGTAGGCAGTGAAGACAAATTCTAGTCCTTCTCAGCTGTCAGCAGAGGACCGGAGCATTTGAAAAGGCTGAACCGGCTCTAAGGCCGAGGTCACGTTTCACGGCTCTGCCCAGGGTCATTTTTTTTAAACTCAGGAGGAAAATCAAATGCACTGCAGCTGCACTAGGTGCACGCTCAGGGCCAGATGTGCGAGACCCTGCTCTGGTCCGGAGCCAGGTGACACGTGACTGCGGCTCTTTAAATGATTCGTGTGAAAGATGTTTCAAAATTGCTGCTTATTTTCTGCATACATGCTCTTTGCTGACTGTTTCCCTTTTGAACCAGTGGTTTTTGAATCGTTTTGTGCTTCTCGCTTCACCTCAGAAGTGCTGTAAAAGTAATGCTGGTGCAACTCCTGTAGTGTCTTAACAGCTGGTGGTTCTTAAAACTCCCAGACAGAGAGAGAATTGGACGATTCAGTCCTATCTCACCTACTGATCAGGTTCCACCAAATGCAGGGCTTTTGTCTTTCAAATAGGAGAGCCAACAAGAGAAGCCCATCTCCCAGGGCAGCAAGGAAAAGGATGTAGCGGTTGTTATCCAAAACGATCGCTGATCTTTGGGCCAGTCTCTCAGGCTCGACGCCTGGTCCCTGACCTCTGAGCACCCCGTGTAGCCACACAAAATTGAGCTGAATGACGCAAGAACCTTCGCACAGGCAGCTACTATAGCTTAGCTGACATGAGTAAGCTTGTAAAGTCACGGTAACCCGATCGTGAGTACAGATCTGTACTTTCATGACTAAATTTGTTCTGACATTGTCTTGTTAAGCAGTGAAATCGTAGCAGATAAGAGGAGCAGAAAGCTGCTCGCCGGGACAATAGTGCAGAGTTACCAGGAGAGCTGCTGCCGTTCCCACGGCCCTTCTTCTGCAGCTCTGGCCCCAGGAATAACGGGGCCTGCAGTGGGGCTGGGTGCTGAGCATCCTCTCCCGTGAACATAGGTTGGATCCAGCGCCGTTGCAGTGCACCAGATTGAAACAGGAGCCTTAGAGCAAGGCTAGCAAAGCTCTCCCTGGCTACAGACTCCTTTAAGTGCCGTATGTGGGTCTTGGGGTGCAGGCAGAACTGCTGTCTGCAAGTGAGGTGAATTTATGGACAGCCCCAGCGGGGCAGCAGTGGGTTTTGAGGGCTGGCACGGAGCAAGAGAGCTCCCAAGGTGCCGGGAGGAGCGTTCGGGGCAGGCTGGTGGCAGGGCAGCGCGCGGGGCCGAGCGGGAGGCAGGCAGGCCGGAGCGGTGCCTTAGCGCCTGCCTCTTGCTCTTGCAGGCTCCGTGTTCCGCGACGAGTTCGACCTGGCCATTCTCCAGCTGCAGGAGAACAACCGCCTGGAAATCCTGAAGCGCAAGTGGTGGGAAGGAGGCAAATGTCCCAAGGAGGAGGACCACAGGGCCAAAGGTACGCTGCGCCCCCCGCCCGTGGCTCACCGTAGGGACCAGGAGGTAGGAGCATCCCCGGCAGCGGTGCAAGGATGAAGGTCCGTCTGCACGTGTGCACTGCTGGGTTTTCCGCCAGAGAATCGCTTTTTCCCCTTCTCCTGACCCGAGGTTCCTTCCTTCACAATTCAAGGAGAAAGCCAAACAGCTCTGCGGTGCCTCATGCTGTGTGTTTTTGCCTGGGGCAAAGATAGCGGAACAACCAAATGACAAATATTGGAGGCATATGGAGGGGAAATTAGCTTCTAATGAATGTCTGCAGCATTACATGGGAAAATGGATGGCTGAAGGGATCAGACCAAAATCCTGGGTTCCTGCAAGGGAGATGGATCTCCACCGCAGGCCCGCTGCTTAATGGCTCCGAGTGAAAGCGCCTTTCAGACAGCTGGGGGAAGGGACACAAGGACTTTATTGCTACATCTGTAAACTGAGGAGCAAATTCTTTTGGGTAATGCTATGCAAATTGCCATAAAAGCTACCACATTAGGCTGATGTCCCAGCATGACAGCAGTTGCCAGCTTCCCGCAGTTGCTGCATTTTTTCGTTTTGGCAGTCGCCCTTTCCTCGGCGAGCATTTTCTATGTGGCCAGCAGTGCCCAGTCGCAAGGCGAGTCCTCTGACCTCTCCGAGTGCAGAGACAGAGCCGAGCCGGCTGCACGACTGTGCTCATGTTTTCCTGACGATACAGCAGACGTTGGGCTGTGCATGAAGCTTGTGAGCTGGCTGGAGGAGGCCCCAAAGGGATGGGGTGCTGGTTATCCCTCCTGCTGCCCCGCACATAGCCGTGGCTTGGAGGCAGGAGGTGCTGGGCCAGAGCAAGACAACTGGCCTCAAGGCAAGGTGACAACCTAATAAAATAGTTGGTTTGAAGGCAAGCAGGAAGGATAGAGGCTCTTCTTCCATGTACCTAGTGAACAGTGGAACAGGGATTGGAGAAGGTTCTGGTGGTTTGTTCGCCTCGTTAATAAATCCCCAGCTATATCCTATCAGAGAGAAAGCGTAGGTGTTCTCAAGGATTTGGGCAGGGAGGTGGTAGAGGGGATAAAAACTGCCCACAGAGGAAAGAAATCCCTCTCTGGTAAGCTTGGGAACGGGTATCTGATCTGACACCCAGGTGGAACCGTGGAAGGATGAAGAGAGACTGATCCTGGCCTTAAATTCGGATTTGAGAGATGCTGGGAGGAGAGGATGGCCTTTATCTTGGGTCTAAACTGTGATTATGGGATATGTTTTCTGCCCTGTAATTGCTGTCTTAGTGGAAACGTCTCTGCGATGGGCTGATTTACAGAGTCACTGGATTGCTCTGGAGGCAATGCCAAAAGAATGATGGAGAAGGAGGGAGAATTGTGACCTCTTACGTTTTAGAACAAAACAGGTCAGCGATTTACAAGGATTTTGGTGAGATTTAATGTCTAAAAGCCATGCAGAGATTAAGTCAATAAATCATTGATTCTTGCACTTTGATTTAATGTTACAGAGGGGAGAGGAAGGTTTTTATAGATGCTCTTGTTGAGTAATGGCCTCATACCGTCACCTCGGTGCAAAACACCGCATGCTTTTTAGTAATCAGCCCAATCAGGAGCCCTGGCCACTTGAGACCCAAACCCAAGAAGCCGAGGAGAGCAGAACTGGTTTTTGGGCAGCGTGCGCTAAGAGGCAGGCACTGCTCCCTGGATCTGCTCCTGCTGCAGCACCCTTTCGGTCCCATTCTGCAGGGCTCAGGCAGTTTTTGGGGGACAGGAGTCGTGGTGGGAAGCAAGGTGACATCCCTGGCATGTGGGAAGCTCGGGGTGGGTTCTTGAGGGCTGGGTTTTCCCTCCAGCTGTGAGGTTTCTGGAGCACAAGCTGTTTAGGACAGGCAGGTTTAGGACCAGGTACCCCTGGGCAACGTCCCCACGTGGCCACCAAGTCACATCAAACGGCTCTGGGTCGTGGTCTTGTCTGGAACCTCTCCCTGCTACTGCAACACAAGCAGCTGTAATCATTTTTCACCAGCACTTTGTAATGCGATCAAAGGAGGTTTTCTTCGTACCAGCCTCCTTTAAAGCCCTTTCTTGTCTTCGTCATCTCTGCCTCCTTAACAGCATTGCTCATCTGCTGTCGCAAAGTTCAAAGCAACTAGAGCTGGGTGAATAATTTGCAGGGATTAATGTACCCGATTGATCTCCCGTTTTTTCCCCCCTGTTTTCGGTTTGTCCACAAATTGCTTTGTACTTTCCTCCAATGTATTTGCTGTTTATCTGCAAAATCATCATTTCTGAGAATGCGTCTTCGATCGTGCAGTTATTGCAAGTCATTTGGTTTGCCATCTGAGTCATGCAGCCAGCTATTAATAGGACGGTGCTGGCTCCGTGGTTTTGGTCTCTGGCTGGGTGTGCGCAGTGCTAACAGCAAAGGGTTGGGATTTCTGCACAATGATGCCTGCAATTTATGTCGTGCCTGCCTCCCCACAGCGCTGTCTCTTCTGCTTTGTTTTAGGCCTGGGGATGGAGAACATTGGTGGAATCTTCGTGGTTCTCATCTGTGGCTTAATCGTAGCGATTTTTATGGCAATGCTGGAATTTTTGTGGAGCCTTCGGCACTCTGAGCAGTCAGAGGTAGGACCTGAAAGTGTCCCGAGGGGGTAGAAGTACTTATGGCATTCCTAGTGCTGAGACCTCAGCTCTGGGTAGGGGTCTGAAGTTCAGGGACATCTCATGTACACCTTCATCCTAAGATCGAGGCTGTAGGGATGCTCCAAGGGCTGTTGAAGGGATCAGAGGTGCACAAGATCCAGGTACCTTCCCTGGAGCCTGAAACATCTGAGAATTTCTGCCTCCGACAGGTTTGGATCCCAAGCTGATTTGGAGATCCAGAAGGGTCTCCAACAAGAGGTGGAATCTCTTGGGCTAAAACAAACGTGAGGGTCCAAGTGCTGGTATCAAAATCCAGTGGCCAAACTAGAACTTGATCCCGTAGCATTTTGGCATCGGGATCCAGAGCAGAGGCAGGGTGGCTGGGCTTGCAGCACGGTTGGGTGAGCAGCGGGTCCTGGCTCTGCCTTCCAGGTGTCGGTGTGCCAAGAAATGGTGACGGAGCTGCGCAACATCATCCTCTGCAAGGACAGTTTCCACCCCCGTCGGAGGCGAGGGGGGATGACACGGACTCGCCCCGTTATCCCCGAGGAGCGCCGAGCCCGCAGCACGACCACGCTCAGCAACGGGAAGCTGTGCAGCGGGGGAGAGCCAGACCCCCTGGCACAAAGACTGGCACAAGAAGCTGCCCTGGTCGCCCGGGGCTGCACGCACATCCGCGTCTGCCCCGAGTGCCGCAGGTTTCAGGGGCTCCGGGCACGGCCGCCTCCGGGCTCGCCCGCGCAGAGCGAGGAGAGCTTGGAGTGGGAGAAGACCACCAACAGCAGCGAGCCCGAGTAAAGCCGGGGGGCGGCTGGGGGGAGCCGGGGTGGGCCGAGAGGGTCCTGTTCCATTTTACAGAACACGGACTTGTACAATGTCAAACTCGTTTTTAAATTAAAAGCAGTTACCCAGCTTCTCCAGAGCACGGCAGACCGCCTTGGGGCTGACGCACAAGCCCGGCCGGAGGGTGGGCTTTGGAGAGGATGCGCGGCTCGCCAAAACCTGAGGCACCAGGAGCGAGCTCCTGTGGCTGGGCTGCCTCCAGCAGCCATCTCCACGCAGCTCCCGGGTGGGAAAGAGGGGACGCGGCAGGTAATTCGTGTAGCAGACATCGCCCACCCCGGGGGCGAGAGTTCTTCTTGGAGCTTCTCCATCCCAGGCCAGCAGGAAGGCCGCTGTCTCCCCATCACACAGACTCACAGGGGGGGTGTTCGCATCGGGCGGGGGGAGGGACTTTTTCTTTGCTGTGGACGAGGGACGGGAAGGGAGGAGTTATTATTTCGTTCCGTTTCGTTTGGGGTACTCCAGGACCTAGTCTCCGAGGCACCAGGTTCCAGGTGCTAAACTTCTCCCTTTCTAGAATGGGGCAGGCGGCCTGAGAGAGGGAGGAAGGGATGGGACGTGCTCCCTGCGAGGAACAGCACGTGCTGAAAGTCCGTCTGAGGAGTTGTTAACGTACATATATATATATACAAATATATATATATACATAGATATATATATATTAAAATGCCAAAAACCAACCAACCAACACAGTGAACTCAAAGAGGCCTTGAAACGCCTGGAATTTCAGGGGTTCTGTGTCTTTCGTTTAGTTCTGGGGTTATCTTTAGCTTTTTTTCTTTTTTTTAAATTCCCTTCTGTTTTTTGGGGTGTGGGTCGGGGAGCCCTTTGAGGAGGGGGAAAAGAGAGCAGGGAACGGGGTGGGAGCACCCTTCCCACCAGCTCCCCTTGCCCGTGCCCCACGCAGCGCCCGGGGCGGCTCGCTGCCCGCGTCCAGCAGCGACGATGCCGCGCGCGGCGTTGGAGAAAACCCATCGGGGTGGGATCTCGTGCGAGGACAATATTCACCTCCCTAGCAACAGCAGCAGCTCGCCCTCCGCTCGGTGCAGACGTGGGTTTCACGGCGACGAGTTGAATTTTCTGATTGAAAAAACAAATTCTATGCAATTTCTGATTGTAAAAGGGAAGAGAGGAAAATGGAGAGGGGCAGGGGAGATAAAGCCTTGAGTGAAGGTACATCCTGTTCTCGAATTGTTTTCTTTTCTTTTTGTCTTGAATGTACTGAAATAAAAGACGTCCTTGTATAATTATGCTTATTTTCCTCTTTTCCTCCCCGTCCACACTCACAAAAGCCAGGAGACGGCTTGCCTGGGGAGAGACCCAGCTGGGAGGGAGGAGGTGCTGTGGCTGTCCCAGGGCTCTGCTGCCTGACTGCATCCGCGCCCAGGGTGCTGCCGTTACCTGTACCTGAATGGGAACAGGAGAAAACAGAAAAAAAAGTAGCTACGGCCTTCCTAAACCGGTTAACCAGTGCTGAGGTTTAGGTGCAGCGGGTCAAACCCGTGGTGTTAGCGCCTGCAGGAGCTGCTGCTTCTGAGGCTGGGCAGGGAGCGATGCCCTGCTGGTGGGCACCTTGGACCTGGTGGTGGTTTCCAGCACTGCGTGAAATCAGCGTCCACCGCACAAACAGCAGCAAAACGTGCACAGCAGGAAGGAGAGGATTTAGAGCTTGTTGCGCCGGACGTCGTGTGTGATGTTCACAGAGGTCCCTGCACGCCCCCACGTCCATAAATCCACGGGATGTTAGAGGGCGTTAGCCTCTCCCTCCCTGGCCAAGCGGAGAGGTGACGGTGTCAGCGTGAGGCTGGAGATGAGGCCGGGCTCCACCAGAGCCCGGGGGGGCGCAGGGACAGGTCCCCAGCCGGGGCCAGGCAGCAAAGCCATCACGTGGAGCTCAGCGAGGAGCTGGCTTTGGGCTTCCCAAGTACCGAGAGCAGCGCCAGAGATGTCTGAGAGCACCCGTGTTGCTGCTAAAGGCCGACGTGTTCGTACGAGCAGCGGAATATATTCATCAAAAAGAAGCTGCTTTTTAAAATTTATTTACAGATTAGCAGAAGAAAAGGCTCCATGAATCATTTATCAGACCTGATGTTTTTTCACCCCATCACCGCAGTGAATAAAGAGGGAGCTTGACAGAGCCAGACATTATTCCTCTGCCTCTCCAAAGATCTTGCAGTCATCTCCTCAGACAGGGGATGTCAGGAAAAAATGATGAGAAACCACCTGGTTTCTCTCCATCTTTGCTTTTTATCTCTCCTGTTAGCTTGTTCCACCTATATGGTGTTTTATATCTAGGTCTGGATTTTAAGGAGATTTTTTTCATGTCCCTTGCACAATCTTCTCTCTTTTTTTTTTTTTTTTCATTTTCCCCCTCTGTTCAGAGTGTTTGCACTCAGAGCAGAAATGCAGCTCAGAGTATTGGTGGACGGATAAAAGCTGCTATCGTTTTGGGTACCTCTTCTAGTGTCTGTGGAGGGTCCTGGATTTTCTGCTCACTGGTAAAAACCTACAGGTTTTACACTCTGGAGGGACCCCTGGCAGAGATGGCGTGCTGCACATCGCCTGGGGATTGTGTTCGTGTACATTTGCATGCCCGGGATGGGTTTACATCTCTCATGGTCTCTTCTCTCCCACTTCCTGCCCTCATCTTTGAAACTATTGTGGGGGCCTCTTTTGCTCGATGCTAATGCGGTTCAAGGTCTAGAGCGCTTTGCTGTCCAAAAGGCACTTTCCCAGAATGGCTGTCTCCTGATAAAACTTGAGTAATTCTAGTAAGATATCTCTGCAAATTCCACCGGGAGCCAAAGATTAGATCTATTAACATGTAATACCTTGCTTTCTCCTTTCTTACCATTTTGCTTGATCTTCCTGCTGCCCCCCTGGCTCTTTTCCAGCCCCTGTTCCCGGCCGGCCCTGCTGCACTCAGGCAGGTTCCCAACCAAAGGGATCTCTCCTCCTGTGCTAAAAACCCACATTTGTGTTGTTTGTCCAGGCAGGGCCATTTTCACCTAAGGATAAAAAGCTGCTTTATCCCCTGAGGTCGCATGGGCAAGGGTATTAGCAAGGCTGGGGGGCACTTACTGAACCAAACAGCATAGGCAAAATAGAAAAGGGTTTTTCTGTGTCCTGTGAGAGATGAAAGATAGGAATATTTTTAGTTATTTCAGATCCACGGAAAGCTTCCCTGCTTCTGCCATGCCAAGTCAGCTTCTCTCCTTGAGCCTTAAGTGTTTCACCAGGTAAGTGACCCAAAGGGCAAAGGAAGAGGCAAAGAGCATAGCTGCTGCTGGGGTTTGCTTTTTTTTTGCTGAGCTCCTGAGTTACAGGAAAGGTCTGGAAGACCCAGCGTCGTATGTAAGCGGGTGGAGATAAATGCAGTGCTGGGAAGTGCAGCTGTGGGCACGGGGTGGTCAGTTTTTGATGGTTCTGGGGTGATTGTCTGAATGGCAAGAACACACCTGGGGAAAAGGAGGAGACCTGTGGGCGAGGTCTCCTTGGTGGAGGCCAGCTGCTGAGCTGGTTTCTAAGCTTAGGAATGAGCAAAGAAGCAAAGATGGGTTGCTGCGGTGTTAGGCTCGGGGTGATGGTGTCACGACCCAGCTGACAGAAGCGAAGAAAGTCCCCTCCATCAGCTCCCGTTTAGCTCTGAGATTAATCACCTGCAACGTATTTGTTTCTCTCCTGTCCTTCACCTGTGTACACACCGAAAGTGATGAAATTTCTCATGGTGCATAAAATACGGCTTCGACTTGAGGGAAAAGGCAGCCCTGCCCATCAGATGGAGAGCCAGCCTTTAGAGGCCAAATTGTAAACCTCGTCGGCCAGGCACTGCTCCAAAGCGAGGGAGATGCCCTGCTGCCCCACGGGCATAGCTGCAGGCAGAATCGGGCCAGCGATGTGCCAAAGGAGTTGCAAGCAACCATCGGGAAGGAACCGAGGAGCTGCAATGTGAAGGGAGGCAGCAGAGCAGCGGGGCAGCGTGCTGAAACGCCTGCTGGGCAGAGCACAAAGCACCCACGGTTCCAGCAACCCCATTAGGGTCTGATGGCCGCTAACTGATTGAAAATACAGAGCTGGACTCTCCTGGGTACAAAGTAGCCCTGATGAATTCGGTATAAATAGGCTCCTCGGGAAATTAATACCACACTGGGAAAATCAGCCCCGTACCTGCCGGATCAGACAATGGGCAGGTTTATGCAGCTTCCAGGGAGGTTTCTGTTTTTTTGTTTTTTTTTCTCCTGCACAGGGGAATCTGCCATGCTCCAGCTGAGTTAATGGTCTGGTTTGTGGCAGGACTGCCACAGCTCCTCTCGGTAAGCAGCCCAGGAGGATCCCCTGCCCTGCCACGACCCGCAGCTGCCTCGGGGCTGGAGGCGCAAAGGGACGTGCAGCAGAGCAGCAGCTTTCCAAAAGCCCTGCAAAGTCCAGATCAAAACAAAATGAAGGCTAGCGTAATTAACAAAGGCTTTCTCCTCTGCTATGTTTAGGTCTGCAGTTATCAATGTAGCAGGCAGTTCCCAAAGACTGAAATGACAGGAGCTGGCTGTAAAAGAGATAACTGTCAGATTAGCCAGGACATATTTCCTGCCTAGGTTTTCTATATCATGCCTATCTTGAAATATCTCCATGTATTAAAGGCGCTGCGTGGCCATTTGTGTTTAAAAAAGTACCCTTTGCAACGTGATAAACAATGTTTTATTGCAACTGAAAGACCGAACATTTCTTGTTTCTTGACTTAGGCTGCTTTGAAATATTACATTTTTCCTGCTTCAGTCACTTTGTATGGACCAAGGCTCTTTGTTGTTCTTATTGTGGCGGCTGGATTTTCACTTTCTCAGGTATTGAGCTTAGGGTACTGGGGAGAAAAAATGTCTGGGCATTGGCGAGGAGAAGGCAATTTAGACACACCATGGGCAAGAGCCATGCTCTTTCAAACCTCTTATCTTCCTTTTCTCTTCCTCTATCTCTGCCTTCCAAGCACCTTTCTCTTTCCTATTCATCCCCCAAAAGCTCCTCCTCATGTTGCTCAGCCTCAGAAAGAAACGTCTCCGATCGGCTTTTGCCTGAACTCCCAGGAAATGTTCATGAATGTAGTCCTCTGGCTTTTCAGGCTTAGCTCTTGCTGAGCCGAGATTTAAAGCAATTTATTTCTAAGCCAAAAGTGAATGCAAATGAGGGGAAAGAACTGGGGGAGGAAAAGAAAAAAGACCTTTTATTCCCAGGTGAGCACTAAGATGACTGATCTGTCTGCCTAAAACCGATTGTTCTTCCAGAGTCTACAGCAAATACCCTTGCGCGTTACTGAGAGCAGCCGTAGAGGATGCTCTGATTGTTGCTTGCTGAACTAAACTGGGACAAGTAGACGAGCATACAGCCTCTGCTTTTATTCCCTGGCCATGGATCAGCCACGATGTCTTTAGCCCTCGGGCAGCCGAAATGGAGGTCACGGCGTGGTAGGGAGCCAGGCATCAGAGGAGGCCACCAAATGTCTGTGCTACGAGGTCCTGCAAATCAAATTGCTCTCTTTTGGGAAAAAAAGTTTGTTTGCTGCCCATTTCAAACAGCCGTGGCACGCTGCTGGCTGTGTGACCAGGCCAGGTGGCTGGATATTTCTTTTTGAAGTTAAACTTTAAGCATAAAGAGCTTGTACAGAGTGCCTTTGTGGGGGGAAGTTGCTGGTTTAGCAGATACAGTAGTTACTCTGAACAAGCTATTCCATTATAATTCCCTCAAGTGGACAGTGTATTTCAAGGGAGAATCATTATTCTGGAATGAACCCCCACTCTTTTTTTATTTTTTGTCTTTTTATTTTGTCCCCAAGGAGCTGTTAAAAAGCAGCAGCAGGATGGCAAACCAGATGTTCAAACTGCCACCAACCCCAGCAGGTGTGAGGGGTGATGCTGTCACAGCAGACAGCTCTGGAAACGGCCCTGTGCCGCCCTGGGTCTCAGCTCTGCTGCACGAAACGGGGCTGATCCGAGTCCTCCCGAGCCTCACGGTGGTTACTAAGTACCCTGTTGGAGAACAGAAGTGGAAGAAATGTTTTGGATTAATGCGTAGGACTGGAGGGGGTCTGGCAAGGTTTAATCCGTTCGTGTTTGCAAAGGACTCTGAGAGCTTGGGATGAAAGCTGGTGGAGATTTGCCAAGTGTTTGCTAACATTAATGGTTAATTATTATGAATGCTGGCAGCCTACATGCTCAGCCAGCGTCGTTCTCCAAGTGATATCCAGACCTGTTATGGAGTTGTTATGCACACAAGACAGGAAGAGACAGCTCTTTCTTTCTGCCCTGCGCTCCCAGCCAAAGTCCCATTCCAAAATCAGAGAGCAGCCGCACTTCTAGGTCTCATCGTAACAACTACTTACAAACCCAGAGCATTTGGCAGGAGAAGACCTAGCCGTCTCCATGTCTGCACTCATTTCTGTCTGCCGGTTCCCTTTTTGCCTGATTTAGCAGAGTGGAAGTAGCGATCCACGTGGAGATACATCCCAAACGGGGTGGCAAGTGGGTGCCACACGCAGGTGCACTGCATGGGCAGATCCGAGCCATCTGGAGAAAGGTGCCGGGCATGTCCCGTGCCCAAATTTGCCCTTCTCAGGGCTCAGGCTGGGTCAGCAGGAGCCTCCTGGGCACGGCAGGCGAAGAAGAAGAGCGAGGCTGCCCGGCTGCCCCCAGCACGGTGAGGGAAGCTGTGCTGCGATGGAGAGGGTGAGGGAGCAGCCAGCCAGCAAGTCCAGCCCCGAGCGTGTGAGATTTGATTTGCCAGATATAATTTGATGGCCGGTAGCATTGCAGAGGCACCTGAGAACCTGCCTTTATCTAATAGTAGTCATCCAGAAAATGAAATCGGATGAGTAAAAGGCTCGAGGTCCATTTGGTCCTGTGAACACGGCTAGCAATTCCCAAACTATGAAAATCCAATTGATCTTCAGCCTGCACCAGCACTGATTTATTTTTTATTTCTCCATTTGAATTTGCAGCCTGAGTTTCTGGAGCTGAAAGCAGCATCCTTCCTGTCTTTTTGCTACTGATAGTATTTTAGAATTATGACAGCAGAGTAATGTTTGCTCTAAAAGGTAACTTCAAGCTGCATTAGTCTCAGATAATTGACAGAGACCAAAGAAGTGATTTTGGGAAGCACTTGTGCGGAACCAAAGATCTTAGTGAATTGTTACCTTAAATTAATGGTGTAGCGAGGAGCTGCTTGGAGTTGATCAGCTGGCGGTAGTACTAAATGAAGCCGGGCTTTAAAGTTATTAGCCAGGCATCCGCGAGACAGTGCTGCTGTGGATTTATGTGCTCACTTTGTGTCTTATGGAGCCCAAATCCGCACTGAGCTCCGAGTCCGTGGGACTTCCCCGACTTCAGTGGGAGCAGCGAGCGCTCAGCATCTCTCAGGATCGGGCTCTCCCATGCTGGAGCTCGGCTAGGCCAGCAGGGCTAACAGGGTTCACACCTTTAGCGCCCTTCTCAATCCCCAGATGAAATGAAAAGTTCTCCTCTCAACACTTATTAAAGTTCCAATTTTATTTCTCATTATTAAATCATTAAATTGGCCCAAAATGTTTAAATTAAGTGAAAGGAAGAGAGATTTGTGAGAAAACTGAAGACTCTGAGGAACTGTCGAATAATCTCCGAGGATGAAGAAAGCTGCGGTTGCCAAACCCATGAGCAAAAGGATCAAAAAGAAAAAGAAAAGTAGAAAATTGCATATGTTTCAGCTCTCCCCCCATCTTCCCTAAAAACCTCTGGTGATTTCAATGGGGGGAAATTATTCTGGTAAGGAACAGTCTGCTAGATGCGCCTGCCACTGCTGATGCCATTAGCTCGGTGTGCGACCCTGCGCGGGTCTGCGATCTCGGTGTGTCCCCATGCGTGACACTGATGTTGCTTTCCTGGGCACAGTGAGTTCATTATCAGTGTCAGCCGGGAATTAATTGGGTTTAGGTGCCTCAGACGAGAATGAGGCCTCCTTGTTTTTTAATTATTTAACATTTTGAGTAAGTAGCTGTTTGATTTTTGTTTACAGCCTGTGTTTGATTCTCTGCCTCAGGAACATTTTCAGAGTATATGCATTTTATTATTATTTTTTTTCCTGAAAGATCTGCTCCAGATCTGATGGGATTGAAATCAGGGGAGTCTGGGGCTTGTATTCTGGCTGTTAGCAGCAGTTCCCTTCTGGCCTTGGTATCTACAAACCCGAGTACCAGCTCAGACCCTGGTAAGTGCCACCCTTGCTGGTGGGCGATGTTTATTTGTGGCACATGAGAAGCAAGAGTCACGGGGGAAGGACTGTGACTGGAACTTTTTCAGATATTGAGGATGCTTTTCCTGGTGAGGTTGATAACGTCCAGCTCTAAACGTATGATAATAATGAAACGGGGCTTGGATTGCTCTGTCACAACGTGAATCTCACCGGGCTGAGGGCACAAACTAGCTCCAGCATGGATGAGAGCTGCTGTAGGTATCCCCTGCCCAAGGAGACGTGGAGGGAGCAAGCTGAGAGGTGACTGCAGTTCCCATGGCCATTTTAATCCTAGGGGAGGCGGCTGTGGGAAAGAGGGGAACCTGCCAGCGAGGGTCACCCATGGCTGTAAAGGCTTTGGCAAGCGAATATTTGTCTTCTAAGGAGGAGTAGATTGAGACCCGTCAAACTTATTTCCCTTGAACAATGAGGCAGGCAAAAGATAAGTGCATTCAATCGGCGCTAGCCTGGGCTGAATTCAAACTGGCACCTAGAGGTGAAAGACTATATTGTGTTACCAGTTCTCCGACTTGTACAGTCCCCATTAAGATTGTCTTTAATTTAGGCCAGGGAATGCACCAGTCACTTTCTCACACTTGCAGCACTGACCCAGCAGAGGTTAACACAGAGATCTGTTATTATCTGCTTGATCTGTAACTACAGAAAGCAGCAACTAAAGTGTATTTCAAACCCAAATGTAGCCTGCTGGTGCCAGTTACCAGCTAAAGTATTCTCTTTCTCCCTTCTAGCAACTAAATAGTGCAGGTAAGCCGCGAAAAAAAAAAAAAGAAAAAAAAAGCGTGGATTGTTAGAAAAAGAGTGTAGCCTCTGAATGCAATGGAGTTCTTTATCTCACTGAAACAGATATGAGAAATAGCGGGGAAAGGAAAACCAAACAGAGACAAAGCTCTCTCTCCGGAATGTATAAAAAGAACCAAATAAGCCATTCAGAGCATGCGGGTAAACGTTCCTTTAACGCAGTGTTAGCAAGGCAATGTTCATCTCTGCTGGCCTGCCTAGGAACAAAATAAAACCAATGTTGTGTCAACAGGGTAATAAGAAAGAACACCAAAGTGTTTTTCTCTGTGTTAAAGAGAAATCAGGCCCATGAAAGCCATGCATATATTTCAGCAGTGACAGCTTGGGCTGGGAAGAAACGCAGCTTACTGCCGTAAGGAGCCTGGGGTTGACAGGGTGGCATACAGCGGAATTGTAAGGAGATACTGCATGTGATTTGGACTGTGCTACCTGAAAACCCTGACGCCTTTCACATAGCAGCGATGGTAGAATTTGCCCCGGGATGCATAGCAATAATGTGACTCTTTCATAATCCAGCATCAGGCAATGTTGGGCAGTAAATAAGTCTTTCTCCACCAGAGTCTTAAAGATGCATACCCAATGCTTTATGTAAAAAGCTGCTGTGTGGGAACAAAGTCCAAGCACCAAGGGGAAACAGGGAACAAGAGACAAAAAAGCTGAGTTTTAGGAATGGTAATAGACTGGGGCACTTCTCATTTGGCTTAATGCAGCTTTTAACTTTGCTGTTGGTGCTTAGATAATGTGCTGGCGGCTCTAACTCTGCCAGTGGTCTGCCCGAGGCTTGCTTTGCTTCTTGGGATGAGTATTTGCTGTTGAGGTATCCTCAGCTGAACTGGGTTAGCTCCGGATGCCCTAGAAGAATCGCCTCCTTGGCCTAGCATGAGCTGTTGGACACCTGCTTTAGTCCCCTGACTAAACCTGTGGATATAAGCCTATGACATTGGCCTGAATGAGGCAGCAGCTCCATGACACGGCAGGAGTTAACCCAGGCTGTCACCCCCTGGGGCTCATGCGCTTCTTTTTCGTCTTTTTTTTTCCTTTTTCCTGCTGCTGCACTCAGCTGGGTGGCAGAGCATGGGTAAATCCAGGTGGTAAGGCACAGGATGAGGCAGTGTGTGTGGTGTGAGAGGCTGGGCAGGGCTGGCAGCTGGGAACGTCCTCGCCTGCAGCAGGACTTTCAGGCATTTCTGACCTTCCTCGTAACCCTAGCAAGGACAAGGTGGGAAGCGGGGGAGACATGCTGCCAGGTAGGGTCCTCCACCATGGCCTTCACTCACCAGGTTTACCATCACACCTTGACCAGGTGCCACACAACGGATAAAAAAAAGGAGAGAAACGAGCAAACTGGTCATGTGGGACTGTGCGTTTCTGGCAAGGGCTGTTAGCCGGGTCCATGCAGGACAGGCCCGGGCTGTTTGTGAAAGTGATGTCATGCGCGTAGCACGCACGTCACCCTGTGGTTTGTGTTTTATGCGCTGGAACGTGGTTCGTGGTTGTGCACTGGGACACGGTTTGTGTTTTACGCACTGGGATACGGTTTGTGTTTTATGCACTGGGACACGGTTTGTGTTTTATGCACTGGGATGCGGTTCGTGTTTATGCACCGGGATGTGGTTCGTGTTTTATACACTGGGACGTGCTTCTTGTTTATGGACTGGGATGTGATTTATGTTTACACACTGGAACGTGGGTTGTGTTTGTGTGTTTATGCCCAGCCCCACCGCCCAGCACACCCCGACGCCCCCTGCCCGCGCCGCGCCCCACCCGAAAACCAGGCCGCGCGGCGGGGACGGGCATCCCCGTTGCCGTGGCAACCGCGGCCGCCCGGTGTCACGTGCCGGGGGGGGGGGGAAGCGATATCACGTGATGTTTGGCTACCGCCGAGCTCCTTCCGGGTCGATGCGGGACGCGGCCGGCGGGCCTGGGTGAGCGGGGCCGGGCGGGGGGGGGAGGAGGAGGAGGAGGAGGAAGGAAAGGAGGGGGGGGGGGAGGGAGGAGGAGGAGGAGGAGGAGGAGGAGGAGGCCGGGGTGAGCTCCCCCCCCGTGGGGTCCTTGTCCCCAGGCTCGGCTTCCTGCGGGGCTGCAGGGGCCGAGGCTCGTTTTGGGGCAGTTTCTGGCAGTTTTGGGGCCCGGCTGTCCCGCTGCGGTGGCCCAGGAGCCCCCCAGGCCTTCCTGCCTGCGGCCGTCCCCGTCCAACAGCGCCTGGAAAATAAAGCCTTGGGGTGGTAGCTTGGGCTAAAACGAAGTCTTGGGCTGCCTTCTGGGGGTGTTGGTGCTGGACGCGCGCTCCCCGTGCTCCGTTTCACACCTGTGCGGACCTGTCAGCGTGCAGGGACGGCCTGGATGGCTACAGCCCATGCTGCTTCCACCCAATGTTTATATTCTCTTCCACAAACCCGCTCCCGAGGCGTTCAGGTGGCTCTGGAGCCTACAAACCCGCTCCCAGGTGGCTCTGGAGCCTACGAACCCGCTCCCGCATGGCTCTGGACAATGCCATTAACGTTATCGTTCTCTTCCAGGGGCTCTTGTGCTCCTGGTTGCCTTCCAGCCCTGCCACAGAGATATTTCTCGTGTCATCGCCCGGTGTCCTCCTTTCTCTTTACCCCCCCGGTTGCAGAAGCCCGGTGGGTGTCCCTCGGATCTCCGCCAGCTGTGTGCTCCTCTTCGCGGATGCTTGCGGTGTCGCTGGGGCCACAGCCTTCCAGCTGAGCTTAAACATAGTCAACAAAGATTTCTTGTCAACGTCTTCCAGAGACCGAGGACATCTCTTGCAGTCTCTGCCGTCACTTAGAAAACCCAAAGTTATTTTGGGACAGGAGCTGTTCTTGCGCCATCAGTAGGACAGCGCTCAGGAATGGGCACCTTGCAAATTACCCTGCTCTGCTCTCGTGCAGGCAGCATTCGTGTGGAATGCGTCACGCTTTCCTTGCGTGTTCGTTGCTCTTAAGTAATGGTAGTGATTCAGAGAAGCCACGTGTGTGACGGGCTATTACGGTTAATGCGAAGTCTGACGAGGAGGGTAGTAGAAAACATAACTGCCCCTGACGTTATCGTCCCTTGGCAATGGCATACTTGCAAAAGTAAAGCTTGAGAAAGACAATGTTTGTAATTCAGAGGTGCTAAACATGGCTGGCATTTGGGGTTTGTTTCAGTTCTGGAATATTTTCGTATTACAGCTGAAAATGTGATTATTTTTCTTCCCCTAGTTTGATGTCAGAGCGACTTTATCGCGTGGAATTCCCAGCTGGATGTTTGCTCAGCAGATAAGCAGGAACGGAGGAGATAGAAAAGCTGCGTGAAGGACAGAAAGCTTTGTGCGTGGGGGAGTTCTCTGATTTTTGGCCCAGGAGGGCTGCATGTGTGCTTCGAAAGCAGCGGCTGTCTGTCCTACAATACTGAGCTGCAAAACCACTCTGGATTGAGGGCCTGTGAGCCTAAAGCCTTGGCTGGCCATGCAAATTGTGCCTGCCACGTGGTGTGGCTTGAAGTTAAATACCTTTTTCCTGACACAAACTTTGCTTTCAGGATTTCATTTTCAGTTGTAGCTGCACATTGACCAGGGGCAGGAAGCAGCAAGGTAAGGCTGAGCTGTCAGTTGGCCAAGTTGTTGAGGGCTAGAAAAGGTGTGCTTCTTTTAGATTAGGCAGCCTAATTCTTGCAGTTTGTGTTTGTAGCATGTGAACTGTGTGTATTACATAAACATTATAAGAGATGTCTGTCAGCTTGCTTCTTATACCAAAGTATTTTGTGATGGGGGAATTCTAGGTGGTCTGACCATGAAGAAGTGAAGTAGAGCTGGTTAAGCAGGTGAGTCTCAGCAAGGGGAGCCTGAACCCTAGCTAAATCTTCTTTGTTTAAGATTTTATACCTGCCATTGCCAGTAATAAGTGTAAGGGAAAGTTGTAAGAGACAGAAATTGTAATCCAATGTTGGTTGCCAACGTCATTTTCAGTGTAGTTGTGGTGTCCCCCGTGCACACAAAGGTGAGGGTTTCTGGCAGGAGTCCTGCAGGTGCAGGTTTATGTACGTACCTACGTGAGCTGGGTTTTGCTGGTGTTCTCAAAATGTAGTTGTGCTGTACTTAGTGAAAACGTTGCTCCAAGTGTTTGCTGTTGGAAACCCGCAGTTGTTCCCTGCGAGTTTCTGCCCTGTGCTGTTCGAGCAGGCAGCTGTGGGTTTCTTCCCCGTGTCCGTGGGAGGTAGCAGGCCCAGCGTTGGAGTGCAAGACCTCTGTGAAATAAGGGGACACTGTGGCTCCCTTTCTTTTACGAGCTTGCCTCCTTTATTATCCAGAATAATCCAAAATGCCAAGCTCAGAGTGCGTGCAGGGAAGTAGGACAGATGAGCTTCGTTCCTGCTGGGGCACAACGGAGTGCCAGCCATCGCGGCGTCCTTGTGCCAAGTACGCTTCCAGCTGACGCTCGATATCTTTCTAGGCAGGTCAGCAGTCCCTGGTATCCCGAGTCCTTTTTCCTGTGCTGTTCCGTTCCGTGGCATGCGTAGATATGAAGGGCATCTTTATCTTCAAGATCCATTCAGCAGCTGCAAAACCGAGTTGGCAGAACTTACTGTTTGGGCTGGCCAAGTGATGTGCTCCTGTGTGCGCGAGAGCCCCGTGTGACACAGCTGTTGTGGTCGAATTAGAAGCCCAGGTTTGCAAGCAGGGCGGAAGGACTGGAGTTCTTGGCAAATGTCAGAGGAGAAGTGATGCTGCTGCTTTTCAGGCCAGGACTTGGTTTGCATGAGGCATCGCTGTCAGTAAGGATGAGACCCCCGAGAGATCCTCAGTGATTTTACTCTCAGACTCGAGTACTTCCATGACACCCCGCGGGCCAGCTGATGGAAGTCTTGCTAGCAGAGGCTGTTGCTGTGGGCTGTTTACTGCATTGGCCTGATTTTAAAAAAGCAAACCACAAGCTTCTTTGCCTAGTGTCTTTATAAACGAGTAAGGTGCTGTGGATCCTTTTTCTCTTTCCTTTTTTTCCCCATCCAAAAAGCTACGGCTGAAGCCATCACCTTCATTTGGTCTGCCTGGCTGAAAGGCGGGCGCCTCTGGGCTGAGGCCTCTCTGTGTCACTCAGGTGTAATCAGGGTGCATCATAATCAGTCAAAGCAAATGGCTGGGGGTAAGTATTAGTGCCCCAGTCAACAAAAGAGTCATTTTACATCAGGGTGTAAAGATCAAGCCGTAACTTCAGCACACAGCAATTAGGATCCCCAAAACTGATCTTGACTAGTGCGCCTGAGTTAGAGAGTAGGGAAGTGACAGGATGAAAATACTCTTTCAAGCAATCTCTTGCTTGAACATAAACAGCCCTTTGCTCTTTCCCCATCCTTGCCATCCTGCAAGTGTTTGAGAATATATATAGGAAAATCTCAAAGTCCTCTTGTGAGACTCAGAAGTAAAATCTTTTGCAGCTTGGGGTCTGTTGTTATCTCTCTGGTTTTGTTTTTGTTTTTTTAATCCGTTTTTTTTGCTTTTTCTTTTTTTGGTCTCCCCCCACAAGTAACATATCACTGTAATCTTAAATTTGAGGCCTGTTAGACTAACCTGCAGGTGAGAAGAATTAAGACGGATGACCCAGCTGGTCACTTCGTGTCCTGTGTTCCCAAAGACCGCTGTTGGAGGTGATGATCAGTTGCTGACTGTTTGTGTGCACTGTTTTCTCTCTTAACTAGAAGTCCAAGAAAGGAGCATGGACCAGCCCAGCGGAAGGAGTTTCATGCAAGTTCTTTGTGAGAAATACAGCCCTGAGAACTTCCCTTATCGTCGTGGTCCTGGGATGGGGGTGCATGTCCCCGCAACTCCGCAGGGTTCACCTATGAAAGGTAGGAG
This sequence comes from Anser brachyrhynchus, assembly GCF_964034855.1. Classification (NCBI taxonomy): domain Eukaryota; kingdom Metazoa; phylum Chordata; class Aves; order Anseriformes; family Anatidae; genus Anser; species Anser brachyrhynchus. The sequence goes on from NC_137718.1 coordinate 3,574,195, forward strand.
CCTGTGGGGTTTCAGGTGGGATCAGCTTCTCAGTTGCTGTTGCTTATATTGAAAGGAGAATTGCCCTGAATTGCCTAGAAAAAAAATAAATCATGCTGTATTATAATGTGTTTGTTACTAGAGAGCTGAGAGACTGTATTCTAACAAAGACAAAGTGGATCTGGTGCCTGAGGTCCTACCACCTGCCTTGTCAGCACAGCAGAATCAGAATCTTTTTGATGAAAAATGGAAATAAGGCCTTGTGTAGCACCAAGTTTTGAGGGCTAGGCAGTCCCTGCTGTGCATTTTTTTCAGCCTAGTGATATTAACCGCTTTATTAGCGGCCGTAGCAACACGCATTTTGGCAGAGATGGCTTAACAAATGCAAAAAACGTGATCCAAATGTGAGGTTACTCCATATTCTAGCAGTATCACGCAGCACCATCAGCTTGCATTGATGTCTGCAGGTACAGAGGGAGTCCAGTGCACACAGGACTGGATTTTATGTCAAGCCAAGTGATGAGCTGCAGAATATCCAGCAAGACTTTTTTTGTGACAAGTGGCTCAAGGGAATTTGTGGTTTGCTTTGGCTCTCTTCTCAAGGCATCAACTTATCTCTGAGACTGCTTTTGCTGACCTAGTGGAGAAATCCTCTCTCTCCTTTGATTCTGACCTTACTGCCTGAAGGCACTTTCAGACAGATGTGTGTCTCAAGTGCTTTGCTGCTCATGTACGTCCTTCAGCCTTCAAGACTGCAGAATCTATGTTGCTATTTCACGTTCTTTGAACTGGATCAGTTTGACACCCTTTAGTCTTCCCTCCAGCTCTGACATTAACATTTGGTTCTCTGTTTGTCCAGATGACTCTGAGATGCCCATTTATCCCACCAACCTGCCGCTTCTTTGTTTAACCTCTTGCCCATGTTGAGTTGTAAGTCTAGTTTAATTTTCCGTCAGGTCAATTTGTATCATAACCAGCCCCAAAGGGGAAACTGGCCGTGGAAGTTAGCTGGGTGAAATGTACAGTAACTGAGTTTGACAGAGGAGAAAAAGGGGCCTGAGTTCAGCTGAGGATAAAACGTACAGCATGTCAGTCAAAATTAACACAAACAGAAAATCAGCCTGATGGAATATTCAGTCAGTGTCCTCTCCCATGTGCCAGCACACACCTACCTGGGTTGTTTAGACGGGGAAAACAAGGCACGTGTTTATAAGTCTTAAAGTGTGATTGAGATGTGACCTGCAAGTACATCACAACTAGGTCCCGAAGTACAACACTCTCCTTTAAAAAAGCCTAATGCTAGTGAGCAAAATAAAACTGAAAACTCAGATCACTCCAATTATTGTCTGCTCTTAGAATCCCTTTCTGTTCATGTAGCTGTCAAGTATTAAAGGGAGAGAAAAAGGGCCATCTTTTTAGGAGAAAGCTTGTTGTTAAATTTTAGCAGATTTTGATACTCAACAGAGATGAGAGCGCTGTACTGTATGTGAAAGAGAGTAAACCTGATGACTTGCATTGCCTGAATTTGGATTTCTTGGGTTGACATGGTTTCCTGTGACAAATCCATACCTTTTTAGTTTGTCATGGTTTGGCCTTAGCAAATCAAGCCATGACTGTGCTCTAAGTCCTTGTCTGCAAAATAACTCTAAGAATGTTTACCTGCATGAGGAGAGACTAAAGTGAAACTGAAGCAGAAACGTAACAGGCAGAGCAGAGACCTAAGCTTTTCCAGGCTCTTCTAGATAGTTGAAAAGGAAGAGCTTAAAAAAGAAATGTTTAAATATATCCTTGCCCAAAGTGGGCTGAGTACAGGAGGATACGGAAGTCTGACCCCGTGCAGCTAACAGTCCAGCTAGTTCTGTATCCTATCTGCAGCAGCAGGTGCCTGAGGAAGAGCATAAGTTCTGGCAAGAACTGATACGAGGCCGACTGTAAACTACAAAGGACTGGCCTGTCCCTGCTGCTCTGCTGTGGACAGAAATGTGTGTAGTAACTGAAGAGCGTCAGTCCTGCTGGTGGTATGGTGTGTTTAGATGCAAGAAGGCTTCCTGGTTTGTCAGCCACTTGTCATAACATCCGTATTTATCCCAATTTCTCTTAAATGTATGTAAATTGTGGAATTTCTTGTTGTTTGCTGAATTTCACACTTATCTCGGTTGCACTTGTTGAGGTGAAGGTGGTGTGATCAGTAACTAAGAAATGTGATGCTGACCATAGGGCATCGTTTCTTCTACCTTCTTTCAGATCGTCTCAACCTTCCAAGCGTGCTAGTACTGAACAGCTGTGGCATCACCTGTGCAGGAGATGAGAACGAAATCGCCGCCTTCTGTGCTCACGTGTCTGAACTAGATCTTTCTGACAATAAACTGGAAGACTGGCATGAGGTAAAATGGTTACATGTGCGTCTTTCTGAATAGCTTTGATGACTACTGTTAGGACTGCAAATGCATCACAGGTTATAGGAGTACTTCATTCATATAAAGGAGTTAAATTTCTGTTTATTTTGTGGGTTCTTTCTATCATCTATGAAGACGATGCTTATTTACTTTGACAACTACAGAGCCATAAGCTTGATGAATTTAATCCATTTGGGCACTTGACTCCATTTGCCTCATGACTTATGATCTTGGCCTGTGGGTGACAAATATATATTTTTTATCATGCAAAGCACTGGAGCTGGCATTTCAAAAGTCAAGAGGTTAGTGAGCAGTGCGGGTTTTTAACAGAGTAAGAACCAAGGAAGTCTGAGGAATGGGAGTTGGTTCCCAGCTTTGCCACTGATTCTGTGATGCTGGGCAAGGTATTTATTTATTCTCTCTCCTCTTTTGCTTTGGCATCTGCAAAACAGGTTTAATAACATTTATATCAAAGAACGTTTATGAAGCCTCATTAATTAATGCTAAATGCTGTTGTAAAATGCTCTGAAGTGCTTGGCTGGAATATGCTTGATAAATGCAATGTAACATGAGTAAAATAATCGCAGTCTGTTGTTCCTTATTGGCTTACGTTCTGCTTCTGTGTCAGTGTTTATCCTTTAAAATAAAGAATAGAAAAAAATGAAAAAATAGAAAAAAGGACAATAGAAAAAAAGGAGAAACGGGGGAAAAAAAGGATGAGCAATGTAAAGTATCACAAGTTTCTGTCCTGTTAAGCTCCTGTGTCTTTAAATGGGTAGCAAACACAGTCTGCAGAAATGTTGCTGCTCTGAGACAGAGGTTGCCAGAATTGGGGTAGAATCGTAGAATATCCTGAGGTGGAAGGAGCCCACGGGGATCACTGAGTCCTACTCCTGGCTCCACACAGGACCACCCAAAAATCAGACCATGTGTCTGAGAGCCTTGTCCAAATGGTTCTTGAGCTCCGTCAGGCTCGAGGCCATGCCCACTGCCCTGGGAGCCTGTCCCAGTGCCCGACCACCTCTGGGTGCAGAACCTTTCCCTCACACCCAGCCTGACCCTCCCCTGTCCCAGCTCCATGCCATTCCCTCGGGTCCTGTCGCTGTCCCCAGGGAGCAGAGCTCAGCGCCTGCCCCTCCGCTCCCCTCGTGAGGGAGCTGCAGGCCGCCATGAGGCCTCCCCTCGGCCTGGGCTCTGGGCTGAACAACCCAAGGGACCTCAGCTGCTCACCTTGCCCTCTGGGCCTTTCACCATCTTTGCTGACCTCCTTCAGACACCCTGTAATAGTTTTATGTCCCTGTTATCTTGTTCCAAAACTACAGGCAGTGAGGTTAGGCCGTGTGATAAGGTGCCTCCTGACTTGTTTTACTGTGACCCCCAAAAGCCTCCCACAGCAATGAGGTGCTGCTTCCCTGCTCCCTGTTCTGCCTCTCACCCTTGGTGTGGCTGGCCTTGTGTCCGGTGAGCAGCTGGGGTCACACACAAGCTGCATGCCTCGCACCCTGCTGTTTGTTCACTCTTTAGGCTGTCCCTGGACAGCACAAGTTGCTGGCTTCTGCATGAACTGCGGAAAAGCAGGAAATGAAAGGTTTTCCATGTTCTTTGGCCCCTTCCTCTGAGACGGGATTAGGTTTTCTTAGCCTGTCTCCAGCAGATAAATATCTAAGTGGCTCTTAAAAACTGCTGGTGATGGGGATTCCAGACCCCCAGGTAGCCTGTTCCCATGCTTAGCTAATAGCTTCATAGTCCAAACCACGTAACTTAAGTCTCCCATGCTGCAAATTAAGGCAATCGCTCGCTGCCCTGTGCTCAGCAGACACGGAGGAGCATTATGACACAGTTCCCTTCTTGACAGCCTTTTATACCCACAAAGGGTATAAACGCTTTCCTGTCTCCTGTTCCAATTTTAGGATAACATTGAAAAAAATCCAGTTAGTCCTTCCTTTGTTTTCAGGCCATTTCTTTCTAAATCCTGTATTGTTTTTCTTGCTGTGATGTCCTTCCAGTTTGTCTACTTTGTTATGAAAGCATAGAGCCCAAAGCATGACCTCACCTGAGCTAAGGCTTCATTAGTGCAAAGCAAGGCAGGGTAATTGCCTCCAGCATCATGTACGTAATGCATGAATTAAAGCTTTGCAAGAGACAACTATTCTTTGCTAGCATCTGGGCCCTATTGTATGCCTGTGTGTCACGGTCTTCCCAAATGTCCTCCCATCCCAATCGCTTTGTGGAGTGGAGCTCTCTAGCCAGATGTTTTGTGACCCCTAAGTGTTTTCTCAGTGGATGCCTTTTCCCAACTCTGACTGTCCTTGAACTTCACTTCCATCTTCTGGCTTTCAGGAGGCTTTGCTTTGGCCTCTGGTCTTGTACTGCAACGTGACAGGAGCCCTCCCACCTTAGCATCATCCACGGATTAAGAAAACACACAGCGTTCAATTGTTGCCAACTGACAACATAACGAGCAGTATTCTGCTAGAGAATGCCCTCGGTATGTCTGCTAGTTCTGTATTGAACTCGTAACTGAGAGTGATATTCCAGGGGCTGTAAGTCCCCAGTTTGCCTATGTGACGGGCATGCAGAGGGCGGCAGACGCTGTTGTTCCATTAGGTGACTTGTCACTGAATCAGTTACCCAGCCGAGGAGGAAAATTAGATTGACGTGATGTGTTCTTTACAAATTGGTGCTGCCTGGCCGTTCTGGTCACTGAATCATTTTTAGGTGGCCACAAATAGATCATTTAAATAACCTCTTCTGGTATCTTTCTGGGTATTGGCAGTATCTAGGTCAGCACCTGTCCCTATCACACGATCCAGTATGTATCCTGCACTCCAGCTCCGTACCTCACTGCCTCTGGTTTTTCCTTTTCTGCATCTTTCTTCCTTACCTCTCTGCTGCCGTGCCCGCAGGTACACGGCTGTTACACGCAGAAAGTAGCCCCAAGCATTGGTACCTAACGTTTGGATTGATTGTAAGAAAGCTGCTGTTTTCAGGGTAATGGGATCAAATAAGGAATTCATCGTGTGTGTACAATGAGCTTCCGTCTCTCACGGTGCACAAAACAGTGAGAGCTGTGGCTAGTGGGGAGAAGTGGAAAGGTGAGTGGAAAGTGGAAAAGTGATCAGCGACGGCCGCAAACTCAAGGGATGTGCCCGTGGCCCCCCTGCCAAAAGAGGGGTGCGGCAGCTTCCTGAGCTGCTGGCTCCTGTTGTGCGCCGCTGCTCGAGCGTGGTGCTCAGGTGAATTTTATGACCTCTCCCAAGAGACTTGCTTTCTCTTATCAAGCTGCTCAGAGAGTGTAATTAAATGAACTGTTGAGGTGAATGAGCAATTAACCAATCAATCTAGATCAGTGAATAGCTGGAGTATGAATTGCAGGTAGTTGTCCAAAAGCCTTATTTTCCTCCCCCATATAATTTCCTTGACTCGTGGTCATTCCAGAGGGTCTCCTTTTGGAAATGGGATATTATTGCTCGAGGTCCGATTACTGCCTGATACACATTTCTTTCTTTCTTTCTCTTTTTTTTTTTCTTCCCTCCCCACTTAGGTCAGTAAAATTGTGTCCAACGTTCCCCACTTGGAGTTTCTAAACTTGAGTTCCAACCCTCTCAGTTTGTCCGTTTTAGAGAGAAGGTGTGCTGGGTCTTTCGCTGGTGTTCGCAAGCTTGTGCTCAACAACAGCAAAGCTTCCTGGGAAACAGTCCACACAATCCTGCAGGAATTACCAGAGTAAGCACGGGGAGCTGGGCCTGGAAAGGGGCACTCACTGCACGCGGGTCGAGGCTGTTTTATCAAATCATGCGGAGAGGGGTGTGGGGAAGCAAGCGTGATCGCTAGAAGAAAACAGAATTTCTTTGGGAGCTTGGGAACGGGCCAGGGGAATGCTCTACAGCATCGTAAAAGCTGAACTTTTGCGGTGCTGCAAAGCCCACCAAGGCTTCTCCTCCAAACCTAAAGACTGGTGTTGAGAGATCGCTAATGATGCCGACAATGGGGGAGGCAACACGCTTGCTTGTGAGTCCCTGCCGACTGAATGGCGCAGCGCATACCTGTACTAATAGCTTTTGAATGGGATGGAAATCCGAGGGTCTGGCCACTTGTCAAGTAATATTTCATCGTGCTTTGCTGTGCAAATGTGTTCGTTTCTGTGGTTTGGCCACGGTCCACCTTAGCAATGGCAGTCAGCTTCGCCAGACGTCCTCGGTGGCTTTAGCTTGATATCAGATTCCTCTTCTTACAGCTTTGTAAGGGGAGATGATGGCAGCAGTACATCCCCCGTGGCCAGCATACGCTTAGCTGGGATTAGGGGAGGCAGTTTAGTTGTCTGAAAAGTTAGTGGGACCTACTTTTTCTTTCTTAAATGGGAGTCTTTGGCAAAACCAGTGATGTGGGGACAAAGGATCAGCTATACAGTATAAAAGCACCTTTTAAAATTAAGTGGTGAGCACTGAGTGTAGGTACCAATCACTAATGGAGCTAGGTTGGTGGCTTGTTGGGCACAAATGTGGAACACCCTCCCAAACAATCTGTTACACAAATAATGCCAATAAAAGTATTTGGTGGGCCAGGGGGACACGTAGAGCTATTTTTTCATCTGCGGAGGAATCTTACAGATAGGAGCAGAACAGAGATGTAGTTGAAATGCTCCATTTGGAGAGCTCAGAGGTCCTCTCTGCCCCGAGTTTTCAGGTCACGTAGGAGCCATTAAAGAAAGTTGTGTTAAAATCACATGTGCATGTCCCGCTACCTGAGATGATAATCATTTCAGAAGGTATGCTGAGATGGTGATATGATCCTTCTTCCCCTTTGCAGCTTGGAGGAGCTCTTCCTGTGCCTTAATGACTATGAAACAGTGTCTTGTTCTCCGGTTTGCTGTCAGTCCCTCAAATTACTCCACATAACTGACAATAATCTTCAAGACTGGACTGAAATTCGAAAATTGGGGATTATGTTTCCATCACTGGACACACTTATTCTGGCTAACAACAACCTCACGACCATTGAAGAGACGGAAGATTCCCTAGCGAGGCTGTTCCCCAACTTGCGATCCATCAATTTGCACAAATCGGGTGAGTGCCTTGAGCCAGTATGCTTTTTGTTCTCGGTGGAAGTGATGGCTGGTCAGGATATTTCCTCCCAAGTAGGTGAAAAACACAGTCGGTGCTGATTGAAGTGCATGGGTCTGTTGCTGTAGCCGAGATGAAAATACACGGTTACCTTCGGCCCGGTCTACCCTGGCAGATGCACTGAAGTGCACTGACCTGAGGAATGCAGCGTTAGGAAAGGAAAACAGGCAAGAAATCCATTTGCTCATTTCTGTTGGCTTTACCTGCTGCTTTTGGTAGTTAGTCATTACCTAAACGATGAGTCAGAGCAAGGTGGGCTGGTAGTTATTCGAACTGAGCTGGCAAAAGGCTTTTTTCGTTAGTAGTTTCCTTCCATTTCCTGTCCCTGCCCCGGGAGATTCTGGCTGGAGGAATGATAAATAAGTGCCCGATGGTGCAGTGGATGAAAGAATCCCATTTGCCGTTCAATCCGTGTTTTATCTTGGATGAAATGAGCACATGTGTAGGTACGTGACACGTAAGGACCAAGCGTACAGCAGCCAAAGCTGTCCGTCAGCCGTGCTCAGTTATTGGAAGCTCACCGCAAGTTGTGCTCGAGGTTACTTGACACTTCAGCCGCACAGATATTACAGCTGATACTCCAGAAAGAGAAAAAGCAATTGGTGTATTGAGCAGTGCGCCCTGTGCTCGGACAGAGGAAGCTGCATCAGAGCTGTGATACACTTGTGAGATGGCACGTACGCCACAAGTTCTGCTGCAGAAGTACTGAATGCATCATCACCTTTTGTTCTCTACAGCTTTATATGCAGTGCAACTGACAGTTAAGTGTTCACCTAGGTAGAAAGTACTTTGTTAGCGTGCTCTGCAATGTAAGCATCAAAGAATCCATATAAAAAAGGCTTAAAGCTAACCAAAGGAAGAAAAGCTTGTTAAGCTGGATTTGAAAGCACCGTGTCACTGAGGAGCAAGTGCTCCCATGATAAGTAGTTTTGCAATTTCGATGCCAGGTCTTTAAGAACTCGGGGTTCTGCATTGCATTTTGGTGGTTTGGGAATTGTAAGTTGAGTAGAGACCAGAAACAACAAAGCAGAGAATAATCCGGAGTGCAGAGAGGTCCTGAGCAGCGATCGTTTTAAAATTGTCTCAGCAACCGAGGAAGCAACCTAAGTAACTGAATGAAAACATTTAACGGTGATCAGAAAGACATCAGATGGCAAGTTAGTGGATGTGAAAGCGCTACAAAACAAGTTAGTGCACCAAGTATCGATGCATTTGCTCTTGGACACCTCCCTTTTGTTATTCTTCGCTCCTTGAAATAGCATGAAGGACGTTGGTACAGATGCTGATTGAGTATTTGTTATTTCTGCCTGTGTGTGCATTTTCTTACAGAAAGCTGCAGCACTCCAAAATTCTGTCATCTGAAACACAAAAGGATATGCCCTCTTGAAACTGGCACCTCTTAGCAGACCCTTTTAGCTTAGTGGAGATCAGGAATGAGCTAACGATAATGGTTTTTTTTACTGACGTTGTAGCAGAACAGGGTCACAAAGGGATGAGGAGATTTTCCTGTTGGCGACATCAGTTTCTCCTTCAGATGTGGCCATTTCTCTGCAGTAGCTTTGTCCCACCTACAAGAGCTCTGTGGCTGATAAGAATTTTTCTTTCTGCTCTGAGAAGAGCTCCTTCTTCTGAGCTGCTCTGTGATGCGCGGTTTGGGCTTGAGTTTAGGATTTTCTGACAGGCTTCTCTTAAATGAGACCTCTGCTTTTTTTTTTAAGCCAAAAGGTCGAGTGGCTCTTTTTTGGCATTTTCTTTACTGTGTGGATGAAGCTGGATGGTGTGTAAAAGCTAAGCTCCCAAGTCACCCATACAGATCATCTATCCAGGCTTATACAGCAGCAGGAGAGAATTTAAACTACTGCATCTTGCAAGCAAATGAAGGAGGTCTTTTTGCTCACGACAAACTGAAAACCTGACTTCTCGAAGAAACTTCAATTGACAATTGCCTGTAACATATGTTGTTTGTTTGTGTCTGATAGTCTCGGATACATAATTCATTACCTCTGAGTGTTTAAGCAAATCTTCTCTTCCAAGCAGGTCTGCATTGCTGGGAAGACATCGACAAGTTAAATTCTTTTCCCAAGCTCGAGGAAGTGAAATTACTAGGAATTCCTTTGCTGCAGTCCTACACCACCGAGGAACGCAGGAAGCTGCTAATAGCCAGGTCTGTTGTTTGTTTATTCCGCTCCAAGACGTGTTTCATGACAATGAGTGGCTGGGAGCTGCTAATTGGAGGAAGAGGCAGTTAGGAGATGGGTTTCTGTATGAAATCACCACTCAGAAAGACTGGAGCTGTTTTGTGCTGTTTCAGAAAGAAAGAGAGGAATGGAAATACGTAGCGTAACTTCTCAACTTCCCAGAGGAGGTTTTGACTCTCATGCATACATGTACACATCATACATTCATGTGGTGAAATGGAAATGGTAATGCTTGGTTCTGGACGTGCTTGGAAGCTGCATGGGATTCACCCTCTCTCCCTCTCGAGGGAGACAAGGCTACGTGGCAGGATTCTCCTGATGTTAACATTGCAGCACATAGCTTCTGGGGGAGACTGGCCTGTTGGTCACCCTGTCTGGGTTTCCCGTCTTTCTGACTGTATTTCTCGGTGTCTGCAAGCAGGTTGCCGTCTATCGTCAAGCTCAATGGGAGCATTGTTGCAGATGGGGAACGAGAGGACTCGGAGCGATTCTTTATCCGATATTACATGGAGTTCCCAGAGGAGGAAGTCCCATTCAGGTACGAATTCGTTGTCTTGGAATGGAGAATGGGGGGGAAAGGCAGGGAGGCAAAAGGGAAGGTGACCAAGCAGTTGATGTTACATGGGAAATCTGGGCTAGCTGGCCCATGAAAAAAACATCTCTCACACCCTTCCCGTCTTGCCCTCCTTCTGTTTTAGTTAATGCCGTGACATTAGAGTGTTGTCTGATGACTTGTAGAATCACTTCTGCGTGAAATTCAGTCTTAAAGTGTCCACATCAAGTGCCATTAAACAACATGACTGTTCACTTCATGATCTTCATTACTTCCTGGCCTCCCAGTGGCTAGCTTCATAACCCACCTGTGTTTGGGAGTCCCCAAAAGCCAGTTCAGATCATGCTCTCCGGTGCCAGGCCAGGGCATGTAATTCTCTTGACCATCTGGTGTGTGGAATAAGGCTGGCAATAGGAAGCTGTCCCCTCACTTTGAAGCTTGCAAATCACAAGTCTGATGGTTTTTCCTTGCCAAAAAGTATGCCCAATGACCTGTTAATCTTAGTAAACTAATGAACTTTGACAGCTGCTGTTCAGGCAGTATCTGCACCAGCATCTACTTACTGCTTCTTAATGGGCTGAGGAAGGATCGTGGAGCGTCAAGCCACTGCCTTTATGTGCCTTTTGCCCTAGGACCCCCATGTGCTTTTCGAACAGTGAAGCTTCAGAGCCCTTTCTTTACAGAAAGAGGGCAGGACAAGAGTGTGGGTGTGTGTGCATGAGCTGGCAGGGGACAGACAGAGGTAGGAACAAAGTGAGGAGGAGAAGTTTGAAGGTGTGGCTGGGTAGGAATGGCAAAGATGTGACCGGAATGTGTTTGGTGTTTACACTGATCAGTCAGTGTTTCTCTTAGCTTAACTCCTAGGTAAACCTGCCTCTTGTTTTTTGGAAGAGCTGTGTATGTGACCTGCCAGTGCAGCGAGGGCATCAGAAGGCTGGAATGGGGAATTGAGGGCGCGACGGTCTGTACGAATACTAACAGGTCCAGCAATTGTAGTATTTGCTGAAGGCGTACTGGGGTCAGTTCTGAGGCGAAGGGTACTAATGTAGTCAGGGAGACAAGACAGCCGGAGATCCCTCCTGGGCCTTGTTCTGAGGACAAGTCCTGGCTTGTAATTTTAGAAGCTCCTGAAGCGGAAAAAAATGAAACAACGGTTGGAAGGGCTAGCAGCACAGGCAGAAAATGCTGGGGAGAGGGAGGGGAAGGGGGGAGGCAGGGACTGTGAGCTTGTGGCACTGTTACTAGAATGGATTCTTTTCAGTAACATCTTATTTCTAAGAAAAATGGTTTCTGTCTCAGTGTTCATGGCTCCAGAAGGAGAGAAAGCCGGGCAGGCGAGCCCAATGGCCGCAGCTGAGTCCCGATCTTTGGCAGACAGGGCTCCGGGTGACTTGGAAAGGCAGCTGGGGGAAGGCAAAGCAGCACCTCGCGCTGGTGTTTTCAGTTTCAGACCAGGAGAGAAACTAAAGAGCAAGCAGCCCTTTGATCCTGGTGGGACGGGCGTGCTGCCCTGAGCTCACAAGGAAGGGTTTGAGCAGGAGAGGGAAGGTAAATACATAGCTGGTAGGCTTGGATGGTGTGCCTGCTTGTTGCTCTGGGCTTTTGTCTCTAGGCGTTGCAGTGACGGGTGCCTTGCATGTCCAGGAGCAATATATTGTGGAGAAGGATGGGCTGTGTGTGCCCATGGGCTGTGTGTGCCTGTGTAGTTACCCAGTACCACGCGCGGCTGGGTGCTCAGCATAGTCTGGCCAGGTAAGAAATCAGTAATATCTCACCCATCCCATGAAGCTGGGCTGATCTTGACCAACAAGCTGTATGCTCTTACAGTAAGATACAGAAGAATTACTTCTGCCTCTGATTCCTTAACCTTTAAGCACTGTTACTGTCCTTTTCTCAGTCAATGGCCTCTTTGTCTGAATCCCTTCAACTGTGCAGCGTATCTAAGAGACTTGTGCGGCCACTGAAGGGGGTTATTCTCTTCTGGAGGAATTGTGTGCCACTACGGAGTATTCTCTAATGAGGCTGCAGATGGCTGAGAGTGTCCCCAGTGCCGAGGGCCGGGTTCAGTTCCTGGCCCCGTGCACAGCAGCCCTAACAGGACCAGCAAGCTGGCAGCGGGATTTTGCACGTGCGTGTGTTTTGCTAAAGCTTCCTCCGCTTTGCTCCAGCTCTAGTGTGGTCTCTCAAGGTGGTTTGTAATTAGAATCGAATCAGGACACACGCACGTTGCTGCTGGGAGCACGGCATCTGCATTGCAGTGCTGCCTCAAGCGGAGGAAGGCGACACACTGGTGCTTGGAAAACACGTAAGTGAAGCAGCCCCCCTCAAGACTATCGAGGCATAACGTGTGACAAACAAACAGCGTGCTCTGTCACGGCAAACCTCCCTGGTCGGGTTGCGTCTTTTCATGGGCTACAGCTCGAAGGGATCAGGGAAAAAGAGTGAGATGGGCAGGAATAATCCTCTCTGGGTGACGTGGGTTAGGGAGGAGTGCTGAGCCTACAATCCGATATTGGCCGGCTTCTTGAGTGACGTCTTTGTGTCTGTGGGCTTTTAATGAGCCCTCGGCGTGTCTGGTCCGCTGTTTATCTGCAGAATATCAGAGGCACTTTTAGTCAGGCTCAGTTCTCCAGCATCCTCTTCTCTGGCAGCCAGCGTCTGTCAGGCTGCGAGGGCGATTACAGAAGTCTCCAGGGTGCCTATTACCGGGGTACGAGGGAAGCAAATGAGCAGCGTGCCTTTGTCCTTATTGATTTGAGGGGTTCCAGTCTTTCAGACTCCCAACTTTCTTTACAGACTGCAGTTAGTGGACAAGAAGCAGGCTGCAAAGCTTGCTCTGCTTTTCCTCGATGTGAGAAAATAGCAGACAACTTTGCCTGGTCCTCTGCATATTTACAGCACAGGTTTGTGTAATCGTAGCCCATTCTTCTCCCTCTCAGCCTGCTGGAGGTTTGTATCTCTCTCTATTCTCCCCACCATCAGCCTCGTTTGCTTTTAGCCTGTGTTTCAGGGAATTGCTGGGAACTTAGAGCCCTTACAGCAGTGAGCCCTTGCAGTCCTGCAGACTCGCTGTCCCTGCCTCGCCGTGCAGCTGCTGTTTCGGATAACGCACGAATTGCAGCAGCACTACAGTCAGCACGTCAGCCAGTTCACAACGTGTGGAGTCGGTGAGAGTTTCAGGGACATCCCAAAACAGGCTGAGGGCAGCAAGGGGTGGCTTGCTCCCTTCCCCATCTCCTGTTGGCTGTTGCTGCTGGCTGCGTCCTTCTGGAGGTGGCAGAAGCAGCACCGCGATGAAGCCCTTCCCCTCGGTGACACATCAGCCAGTGCTTGTGCTCACTGTGGGCATAGCCAGCAGGTAGAGTACGGCGAGTGCGTTCTCCTCTCTGCACTAATGGCTCTTCTAAATCAGCCTGATCCTATCAGCCAGGTGGCTGTGAGAGCAGGGCAGCAGCCTGCGTTCGGACACTCAGCCCCGGCGGAGGCTCGGTGTGGCTGTGAGACGAGGGAAATCCTAGTGCCTCGAGGCCCTTACCTCACTCCCCGGCAGACAGAGGGGCTGCTGTTCTGCAGGAACATTCCTGCCTCGAGCAGGACTCCCTGGGGTCGCCCGTCCTGCCAGGTCCCGTCATCTCTTGACAGGGGCACTGACACAGCCCCGATCACGTTCGGCTCAGGCTCGGGTCGGGAACAAAAAGCTTTCTGTACGGCACGTAGTGGAGGGCCTCTGAAACGTTACCTTTCTCTGCAGCTCTCGGTCTTTGTCATTTCTATTACATTGTGGGTTGTGTTGCCTTTTTGCCCTTTTCCCAGCCAGGCAGGAGAGGTGCTGCATCCCCGAAGGGAGCTTTACCTGCTGAAGGCAGCAGAAGGGTTAGAGAGGCTTTCCATTCAGGGGATGGCTCCCCGGGCTGGACCTTGGAGCCATTGCAGCTCTGCCAGTAAAATTCCCGTGTCATTTCAGAGCACACTTAAGAGACCAATTGGCGAGAAGTCCCCCATTTGTTCCCCATCAGCTTCCAAACCATGCAGGGGCTCACCTTTATCCAACAATCTTGTTGTTCCCGTACTCAGTGGAGTGTAACGTTTGGGACCTAGCTGTCCTCTTGGAAAATGGCAGGAATTTCTGACTATCAGGCCGGGCCATGAAGCCACAGGTCCTGGGAATCTCAGCTGAGGGCTGTGTCACTTGTGGTACCGCTCGCTTGGTTATGGCACCCCTTAGGGAAGTGTTTTCACTGCAGCAGGACATGCAGAGTCTTGTGAGTGTTGCGTCCTCTCGTCCTTGCCAATCCCACTGTAGTCACGGTTGGTGTGTCCGAAACTGTAGGAGCCCAGCAGGGAGCATTGCTGTGAAGTTTTCCTTATAGAACTATTTTGAGACCGGTCAGCTTGAGTGTCTCGCTTGGTGCCGCAGCGCACCTGGGGACTGCGAGACAAAGTGGCTGGACTGGATGGGCTTTCTGCTTTGTATTTTCTCCTGTTCAGCGTCTTGCTTGAGAAATACTGTGTGCTCTGTGAAGTGTCATGCTAGCTGAAGAGAAAACAGGCTCCTACCAAGCCAGATTTATTCCTAATGGATGTCTGTCTAGGTTGTCTGACTTGAACAGGGATGAACGTTGCTTCGTGTGATGAAAATACTGCTCCCTAAAGTATCAGAGGGACTATGTATATGAGGGACTGTACAATTCTGGACTTGTTTTTTTTTTTTTTTTTTTTCCTCAGGTATCACGAGCTGGTCACGAAGTACGGAAAGCTGGAGCCCTTGGCAGTCGTGGATCTTCGGCCGCAGAGCAGCGCGAAGGTGGAGGTGCACTTCCAGGACAAAGTAGAAGAGATGTCGATCCGTCTCGATCAGACTGTGGCAGAATTGAAGAAGCACTTAAAAACTGTGGTGCAGTTGTCAACAAGCAACATGCTGCTCTTCTACTTGGACCAGGAAGCTCCCTTTGGTCCTGAGGAGATGAAATACAGCTCACGAGCGCTGCATTCCTACGGCATTCGGGATGGGGATAAAATTTATGTGGAGCCCAGAATGAAATAGCTTCTTTTGACCTTGTGCGTGCGTGTATGTGCGCGCACGCACCCCACACGCCCACACACATGCATTTAAGGAGTTTTTTGCAAGGTTTTTATTTCAGTCGGTTGGTTGAGGTTTGGTTGTGTTTCTATAGCAGGTAATGTCTTAGCCCAGAGAGAGCGCCCTGATCTGAGAACCATGCCCGCCATCCACTGCAGGTGACCTTGAGGTGACAATTGACTTCCGTGCGTGTGTTTCAGTGTGTGCAATACCTTGAAGGTTTCTTTGATGCTCCGGTATACTCGTGATCTGGCATGAATGGTCAGTTGCTCAAGCTAAAGAATGCTAGGGCCCGTAAGGGTGAGGGTAGCTCGGTGCAGAACTTGACCTGTTTATTTTTTCTTTTTCTAAAAGAAGACTTAATTTTTTTTTTGGCCGAGCTATCCAACTGCAGCTTGAGCAAGTTGAAGAATTTTATTTTCTTTCTGGGTGCTGTCTCTTAACCTTTTGTCACGCTCAAGTTCCCTGAAAAGATCTAAAACAGTATTCAGTTTGAATCAGAGCTCAGGTATTCAGCACGTCCACTTAGCTCCACTGCTTGCTATGAGTGTGCAAGGTGGGGGAAAGAAGGAGACCCTGTTAGAAAGAAATGATTTCTGTTGAAAACGCATGCTTTATATCCCGGCCGTCCTATTCTGAGTGTTGAGAAGAAGGTTTGCTTTCTGTAACCATGGCACATAGTGTCTGCAACCTGTAGCGCTGGCAGCCTGGGGGCAAAGGCAGCCTGACCGTGTAGTTTGGGAAGTGAATTTTGGAAGGTGGTGGATTGGCATTGCGTTCGTTGGAGATGCTCCTAGGGTAACAGGTCAGAAAGGTGTTGAAGGGCACATTCCCCAGTTGGCTAGGAAACATCCCCAAGATGCTGAAAGATCTTCCAGTAAGCACTTAACCTTTCACCAGTTTGTACTGAGAGTGGAATGGCTAAAATTGCTCTCCTGGGAGAGAGCAAGGCTAGAGTTGAAGTTTGTTTGTTGATGTTGCACCAGAAATGAAACCTGGCACTTTCCCTGGGGACCCCTGGCTGTGGGGTCCCTCTTTAGGGTCCAAAACTAGCAGAATGTGTTGACTCGGATCAGTTTCTTAGACGGTGAGTCCAAAAGCACCTATAGTCACGTTTATTGTAAAGCAGGTGTTCACTCTGTCAGCCTCCCCCACATGCACCTCGTAGGCATTGTGTGCTGCTGCTTGAATTAGCCCCCTGTTCCTGCTGCAGAGCAGATTCCCTTTCCCGTGCGATGAAACCCTCACTCCTTGATATCTCTTGTAAATCAGACAGCCGTTTCACTCGACTGTGTCCTCCCTCGTTCCTCTGTCATCCTGACAAGTTGAAGACTCTTCACGTTGCCTAGTTATAAGAACTGCATAAAAGTTTTTGAAGCTGTGCAGTGAGGGCTCTTGTTACACACGAACTTCTGACCTTGATTTTGAAATGCTTCCTGTCCCCACGTGCACTTTCTTTCCCGAGATGCTTTTGTCCATGCCACTGAGCTCCTTTATAGTCTCGGAGCTGTGTATTTCTCTTAATATTTTACCTAGTTTGTGGGGTGGGGTAGAATGGGGATAAACCATTATAACATAACCTTCAGGTTCAGGATGTAGGGACCGTTGAGAGGGGAGTAGTTCTGCATCCACAGTAATGATTAAAAATGGGAAGGATTTAAGAAAATAAATTACTTGTGCCTCATCCCACGGCCAAAACCATCAATTTCCTGGCACCGTTGAGACGAGCAATAGGAGATGGAGCAAGAGCTGCCGTAGGTAGCATAGAGGCCGCGGCCCGTAGCTGCGGAGCCGTGTACCCGTAAAATAAACGAGCGGGGAGATGGCGGCAGTGTAACATAAGATGACGCTTTTATAAGCTAGAGCTTTACTGAAGATGTATTTTCCATTTGGGCAGTGAAAGGCATTTGCTGCCTTATAGCCGAACTCTTAAGCCAACACTTCTGTATGATATATACATAGATACGCATAGGAAAAGTTGTGTTTAATAAGATATTTTGTTATAAAACAAAGTTTTATGAAGATATGGTTGTTTAATATTAGAAGCCTATTTCTCCCGTTGACCTCCCGTTTAAGTACGTTATCCATCAGTCGCTGCATCGTCTGAGTTAAGCGACCAACGCAGATGGAAAGGAATCTCTGATCTAATTCCATAGAGCAGTAATTGCCTGTGTGGGTATATTTATGACATTGTAACTGGTATTAATGAGATGCTGTAATTATTGACCAACTTCCTCAGCACAATTAAATGTCTCGGTTGCAGAGAAGGAAATAAACAAAGTCCATTAAAGAATTGAATGGGATTTTAAAGAAGACCCAGATATGTGCTTGTAAGTTTGTTTGCCCACTAAAGGTTATGCTCGTCCACGTAGCGAGCGGTGCCATTGCCACGCTGGCTCAGAACTGGCAGGAAATGATGGTTTTATTTACGGCGGGCCTGGCAGGAACTGGAAGATGGAAAAAGAGCACCTCGTGGCCTACGATGTCAACACGTGCTGGAGATTTGGCACTGATGCCCAAATTGGCTCCCCCTGTCTGTTTGGGGCTGCGAGAGCTGCGGTACGAATACTGGCTGCCTCTCCGTGTTGTTGGGGAAGGTTGTTCCTGGACGGTGTTCTCAAGCTGTTCGTGCAGCCGGCAGAGCACATGTTGGGGGAACCAAACCCATCGGTTGGCTTCCAGAGGAGAACGAGCCACATCCGAAACCTGGATTCAAGCCACGTGATTGACTTTGAAAAGACGGGCAGAATGGCACGCGAGCAACACACCAAAATGCCCCAAACTGGATTGCTTTCCTTCTGTAATACCTGTCGGGGAAGGGATGTGTGTTTGAGCAATGTTACTGCTTAACAGGGGACCGTGGCTCGGGAGTGAAGGGGAGGGCTGTGAACGAGAGGGGCTTTGGGGCCAACAGTGGGTGCTGACAACGAAGGAGGGTCCCGAGGTAGCAGGAGGCTTGCTCTGAATGCAATGTCACAAGGGGCTGCATCCCGGTTTTGTTGACATACCCGCATTAGCAAAAGGTCCCTGGTTCTGTCACATTCCTTCCAGAAAGCAAAATACAGGCATGCAAGCTTCTCTAGCTCTTGTGTCCTTTTATCCGAGTGCTACTTTTGTCAAGAACTGTTTTGTTGTTCATGCTAGTTCATGCATAAAAATCTGCCGCGGGCAGTCTGCGCAGTGGAAAAAGCACCTGGTTCGTCAGGAATTAGGTAACAGCTATATACCAAAGTTTTGCACGGCTCTGCGGATCGAGATTCGATGCTGTGCCGTCGTGTTTTTGGAGACGTTCCTATTGAATATCCATGTTTTGACCAGATGTTGCAAGCGTATTGCTTAAACCGGCGATGCTATGAATATGCACGGCGTGGCAGCCGTCCTCCGCTCCCTCCGTGTGGTTTGCCACCAGTTTGGTTGGGGGATGCCCGCATCCACCCGGTGGCAGACGATACAGAGCGGTCCGCGGGGGGGCTCGGGACAGCTCGGGGAAGCTGCGCCCGATCACGCTCGTTGTTCTGGGGATAGGCTCTCGGTTTGCCCTCGCCTGCTCGGGTCTGCAGTCGCACTGCCTCCACCCGTCGCCGTTTCTGCTTGTAAATGAGATTCCCGTTCGCGTGCAGGTTGGAAAATGCAAACGATCTGCTGAAAGCAGCCCGGAGGCTAAAATAAGTATTCCTGGCAGCTGTGCCACCCTCATTTGATTGTGGCGCTCCTGCAGGCAGCAGCGAGGCGCCGTCCCCAGAGCCGGGTTCGAGGCGGCTGCGGCCATCTCGAGGAGTTGGACTCGATGAGCCTTATGGGGCCCTTCCAACTCGGGATATTATTCTGTGATTCTGTGATCTCAGGCCTTTGCCGCTGTGATTGCTTTTCTGCACTTACTGGAAACTTCAAATATGATTTAAACATGAAGGTCTATTCTCGCACCCTATTAATTATGCATCCGTATGTAATTTTAAAGAAAAAGGGAAAACTGTAAGTCTATCGCAGTTTTTGTTCTGGGTTCTCTCGTGGGGACTCCGCTTCCCGCGCCCACAATTTGCCTTCGGTTTGCTCGCAGACTTAGCAGTGGAATTCAGGCCACTTAGGTAATTGGTTTGGATCAGTTCAATAAACTTCAGTTTTTGCACAAAAAAAAGAGAAAAGTGTCCTGAGCTTTGAAATTCCTTGTTCCCTGAAGCAAAACGATTCTCTTTGTCTCACCCGTGCACCTCTGGGAGAGTGCGAGCTGCCGAGACTTTTTGCTCTGCTAAGTGTTGGTGTGGGTGGTGTGGGCTCCGGGAATAAACCCTCACCAGGGCGTCCTCCTCGGGCTGAGTCCCACGAAATGGGAATGCCACGAGGCCAAGCACTGCCTGCTGCACCTTGTCCTTTAACGCTTGCTTTTCTCAAGGCTGGCCGTAGGATGAAAGTTTTCTCTGGAAAATAAATCGATAGCGGTTTGCTCGGCTCCGACGTGCTCAGCACCGCAGGATGCGAGCATCCCCTGCCAAAAGAAAATAGCCTAGAAGAGAAAGTCTTCCCCAAAGAGGCAGTGAAACCTAATCAAACTTCATCAGTGTAGACTTGCCCAGGACAAACAGGACCAGAATATTAAACTGCAAAAGGAGCAGAGGGAAACCTGCTGGCTCTGGTTTTTCTCTGTCTTAGAAAACAGGATAAGAAGTCAATGGGTTTTCCTTTGGCTGACTTAAAATGTGGATGGGAGGGAAGGGAAGAGTCAGGGTGCGTGGAGCGGCAGGCTGGAAGTAATCCATGGAATATCAGAGCTCTGAAGGCCCCCTGCCCTCCTAAAGGCACTGCTGGTCTAGAAAAGGAGAAATAAAAATAAAAATAATAATAAAATGAAAGCTCCCTGCTGGCAAGGCCATGTTTGGAGGATAAAGGGCCATGTTTGGGGGACGAAGAGGAAGCAAAGTCTGGGATTTGCTGTGGCAGTGGTGCTGGAGGGAGGATTTGGCACCCGGAGAGCAAAGGTGCTCGCTGCACGTCCTGGAGCCCCTGGAGCTCGCCCCGTGACGGCATCCGCACTCCGACAGCACTGCTCGAGAGCTAAGCTGGCCTTTCCGAGGAAGGGGTAAGCTACCTGGTTTTTTTCCATTGAGTTTCAAAGCGTGGGGACATGGGAATGTACCCGGGCTTTTTTTTTTTTTTTTGTGAACCAAATTAAATCGGTGGAGATCGTCTCGCAGGCTCTGGCTCAGGCTGCTCTGCTCCCTGTGGTGCAGCTGGAGGCTCGCAGCCCGCACAGAGCTGGCAGGTGTGTGACAGGTCCTCAGCTGAGCCGTGCCACGGTTTTGTCCCTCGAGGTAGATGCAGGTCAAGCAAAACCCAGGTCCTGCAGAGATGTGCAGCCGCTGGAGGTGGAGGGAAGGGGAGATGGAGCGAGAACATCCCTGGCTGCTGCGGGTGCTTGCCCACCAGCCGCGCAGCCCAGAGGCAGGGAAAAGCCCCGTGAAAATCACAGGTTTTATGGGGGAACCGGTGCTAAGGCTCGCAGCAATGCCCCAGTGAAATCCCCCTGCCCTGGCTCGAATAAAATCCAAGTCAGTCCCTGCCGAGCAGGTGGCAGCAGGAGCAGCCGGGACACCCTCTCCAATGCACTTGGGGAGCACGTACATAGATACTGGGAGGCTTTTCCTCTCCCACCTGTAAAAGTAGAAGTGCGTTGTGCTTAAGAAACTGGAACAAGACTTTGGTGGAAAAGTAAGAGCATTGAAGCTTTGGGGCACTGCCTTTGAATGGAGCTTTAAGCCTAGCACTGTTAATGCTAAT
Organism: Anser brachyrhynchus; assembly: GCF_964034855.1. Classification (NCBI taxonomy): domain Eukaryota; kingdom Metazoa; phylum Chordata; class Aves; order Anseriformes; family Anatidae; genus Anser; species Anser brachyrhynchus. The sequence continues at coordinate 3,595,296 of NC_137718.1, forward strand.
CCTGTAACACTATATAGAGGGCTTTTTTTTTTTTTTCCTTCACTTACACAAAGGAGGAAGGGGCTCAATTCTTTGATTTTTTTTTTTCTTTTTCTTTTCCCTTCAGCAAAAGGCAATGCCGAGCGGAGCGGCCGCAAGCCCAGCTCCGGCTAGCTGACATTTCCACCTGAACCCACCCGAGGGGGCGAGCGTTTGGGGAAGAAAGCGGCTCCTCTCCCTCTCCAGGCCAGAATCTGATCTCCAGATTAGCCTGCTGGTTATCAATAGAGGCACCACTTGTGATTTGCAACTCTACACTCCTCCAGCCCCGAACCAGCATTGACGAAAACGGACTTTTCAATTGCAAGTTGAAGGGGACTGAGACGTCGCTCCACTCATCGGCAATAATTGGCAAAAGAGCAGCGGCATGCGTTCTGCATTGACCTAAGACTTCTCCCTGTTCTACCAAGACCGGTCTAATATTTCTGACCTCCTTCATCCTCCAGTCTACGAAGCAGGTTGGTAATTTTTTTCCATACCTAAAAAAAAAAATAAATAGTATTTTTGTATGTGGCACGTTAAGTGACATCTTTATTGTCTGTCGCGGTGCCCAAGCGGTGCTGGGCTTGCTCTTGTTCTCGGACTGCTCTAGTCCCTGCTAGCCCTTGTCTGCCTGCTGTCTGCTAACAAACCCACAGCAACTTGGATTTACCACCTCTATAACATTCTGTTGCTTGCTTTCTGCCTCCCAAGGTAGGGAATATGGTGATTTTTTCCTTGAGAAAATGAATTTTTCTAGGATCTAGGTCGTGGGCAGCAGATCGTGGCCGCGAGCGGTGCCCTGAGCACCGGGGCAGGGACAAACTCCCCTTGCACAGGGCTTTGGGCTTCCCAAAGCCATGTCCCCCGCCATATCCCTGTGCTTTACGTGTAAATAATCAGAACTAGCCAGATCTCTTGGTCCCTGTAGGTTATAGAAATAAATCCCGCAGGTGAGCCTGCAGAGATGCTGTGTTTCATGGCCATCGTGTCCATGTAATTGAAGCGCAAGTGCCATGCAAAGGGAAGCTGATCCAGAGGCTGGTGTAGACAGGCTGCACACAAGGTTTAGGTGTAGTTTGAAGCTGCTCGCGTACTCCTGCACGCACATGCTGGGAGCAGTCGATACCTTCCTGCGAGCTGTGCCCGAGCCGTGCCTACGTGCAGCGAGCGAAAACGACGGGCGAAGAAATCAAAGCAGGTGTTTTAGCGATATTTTCTATTGGATTAATAATGACTAACAAATTGCATTAGGCACGGAAGGAATTAACGCTGGCACAGGACTTCGCTTTCCGTTTCCCAGCCTCGTATCTGCTTCTGTCTCTCTCATTGATTCCTGTGCAGCACGAGGTGCCCAGCTGTGTAAATGTTTGTGCTTCCTTCATTCCAGCCCGAGGTGTTGGGGATCGCCGTGCCAGCAGCCAGCCCGGGGGGCCAGTGGGACTGTGTCTCAAGGCTCCCCCCCGGGGGGCAGGAATTGCTTCCAAGCCACTGGGCTCTTGGCAACTTCCCGACACCTCCTGAAATTAGCAGCTCTTCCATGTGCTTATGGGCTTGTTGTGATATACCCGAGGGGCAATCTCCCGTTAGCACCAGGGAGGTCTCGTTATGGCCCTTAACGAAGGAGGCATTTCGGCTCTGCTTGGCGGGCAAGGGACCTGCAGCTCTGCACCGCCCGAGCATCCCCCGGCGCCTGGTCGGGGATGGGATTTCCCGTGGGAGTGATGCATGTCCGCCTTTCTTTCTGCCCTTTAGGATGAACCAACGATCGTTTCTTGGGACCTGGGTGGCCCTGCTGGTGATGACCGTGCGGCACCGAGGTTAGTACCGCTCCCCGGCTGAGAGGGGAAAGCTTCGGAGCAGTGCCGCGCCCTGGGACCACAAAATACGGTGGTTTTTAGCCTGAAAATTCCCTTTCCCTTGGTTGGAGCAGGTACAAGGGCGGATTTAGCACTTCCCCGGGGCAGAGGGCTGGCAGGTTTTAAGGGTGAAGGCCACGCAGGGAGGTCTGTGTGCCCCGGTGGGTGAGCACAGGTGCCGGATCTGCAGCAGGGACAGACTGCGTGGCGGAGACGGATCTCCCGCCCGCGCAAATGGCCCTCGCCTCATTGAGAGCAATGAAGCACGGATAGTTTAGGCTAAATGAGGAGCTGGCAATGCTGCTCTGAATACGAAGTCAGCAGCAAAGCCGACGGGTATGCCGGCCTCGGTGAGCACTTTATGTATGGGTGCATACATCGTGTGGAGGTCTGTATGCGCACACAGGGTGCGTTCGAGAGGTTGTGACGGTCTTGCCAGTGCTACAAAATAAAGTATGAAGAATTTCTCATGACCAGCCAATGCCACGTAAGGAGTCAATCAATGAGCAGCAGCGAAATGTCAGGGTTTGCTTGCAGTCAGGTTTTCCCTCGGGTGCCTGCTGGGGACGAGCAGGAGCAGACGTGGCCGTGGCCTGGAGGGGTCTCAGGGGCATCTGCAGCAGCTCCTGCCCAGTTCTCACGTCCTTGTGCGAGGTGGTTTGGACAACCGGGCTGGATGAGTCCTGGTGACCTGCACAGGGCCGGGTGGGAGCCCTGAGCTGTGGTCTGCTAGGGTGGTGAAAAGCGCAGGAGCAGCTCCTTGGTCTCATGGGGTGATTAATTTTGGTTACATGTTAATTCAAAGAAGGGCAAGCTGAGTTGCTACGGACTAGAAAAGCCACGTTAGGCTGATATTGTGGCAGATTTGCACCCTGTGGCCAGTTCTGGGCGTGGGGCTGACCCCAGGACCTCCAGGATGGAAACAGGGAGCCGCGAAATCCCGAAGCCATTCCCCAGGCTGGTGGCTGAGGAGCCGTGGGGCTGAGCCCAGCTCGGGCATGAGCTGGGGCTCTGCGTCCTCAGGCAGAAAATGAGGCCGACCGGTTCAGCCGTGAGAAACGCCACCCAGGCAAAAATCATTATCAGCGGGGCCCGGCGGTGCTTGGCGAGGCGCCGTGCCGCATGCAAAGCGCCGCGGCGCTGTACCAGCACTGCTGAGGGACCTGGCCCTGGGAAGTTTGTGCTGAGCTCCCTGTTTAGAGAAGAAGTCAAATCCGCGTCTGGGAGCTCTGCCTCGGCTGTAATAACCCGTCAGTTGTGTAGCAGCTGTGAAATGACTGGCTTTACAGGCTGCCAGCGAGGAGTTTTTGGATATATCTCTGAAACCAGGCTTGCGGACACTGTCACACGTCGCCTCCCTTTATGTCTGGCGGGGCACTTGGGTCGTGTGTGTGGTTTTTTAGGATGCAGCCAGGTCAGGCAAAGCTTCCCCTTGTCTCCTTCCCCACTAAGGCTGGGTTGGAGCCACAAGGAAGGGTCGGCCGGCGATGCTCACCGGGCAGCCTTGAGCAGGATGCTTGAAGAGAGCATCCCAACCCCATCCAGCGAGCTGCCTGCAGCTGGAGGCCTCCGAGGGGCACAGGTTGGGACCTAGGAAATAAAAGCATGTCCCGAATCGAGGTAAACAGAGCCGTGATTGTTCGGAGCCCGGTGGCTCCCAACAGCTGTGATCGAATGTCACGAGGGCTGCGCGCTGCTCTTCTACATCAAAGAGGGGAGGAGGGGGAGGAAAGGGCACAAAGTCCCCAATTGCTGGGTGAGGAGCCACGCTGGTAGGCAGCTGACAAAAACGGGGGATGAGATGATGGCAGAGACCTGGCAGGGGCTGCAGCGAGGGAAGGACACGTGCCCTGGGGACAGAAGTGTCTGCTTGTGACGAGAGCTGATTGGAAAATGGATTTTAGTCTGGTAGAAAGCAGCAGGCTTGTGCTGCCACACATCAAAAGCATCTCCTAAAATGTTTCCAGGAGAGGCAGTTACGCTCACCAGCAGAGCCTTTTAGCAGGAAACCTGCCCGTGCCAGGAAGGGCTGGAGCAATGTGGGCTGTGCCCTGTGATGGGGGCTGCGGGGCACGGGCAGGAGGAGCACGGCTGTGGGGTCGCCCTGGGTCTCGGTCGGTCTCTCTGAGCACGGCGTGAGGCAGCACCTCCGGCACATCCTGGGGGGAGTGGGGCTGCTGTGGGTGCTGTACCGACGTGAAGCTGAAGCACAGGCTTGGGCACAGTCATGCAGAAAGCAAAACGTGCTGCTGGGAGCTGTAAGCCCGTCTGGTGGACCCTTGAGCGATGCTCTCTCTCGTGCCCCTGCCATCGGGGGCAGGCAAAGCCAGGGTCCCCACCGTGCCCTCTCCAAAAAGCCAGGACTGGTCCCCACTTAGCCGTAAGGACTCCCTCCTCTCTCTCCTCGCAGCTCACACCATGGCGAGTCTGTATCCCTTCTGGCACAACGACACGAGAACGCCCAAAGTCGATGACGGAAGCTCTCCCGAGATCAAGCTCTCCATCCCGTTCATCTTTTTCGGAGCCCCGTACAGAACCGTTTATGTAAGCGGCGCAGCAGACCTTCCTTTTATTCTTTTCCTAGCCATTAGCTGCTGCATTTTAAACGCGCTCTCGCTGTCGTCAGGAATGGGAAGATTTATTAGCACCCACCTGACAAGTTCTTAGATTTCATGAACTGATAGGTTTTATGATTAAGAAAGTCAAAGGTATAGTTAATGGGCTAATGTTCAAGGGGAAGGAATATAAAAGGCAATAAATTGTCTTTGTAGGTGATTAAATGGTACAGCAAAGCTCAGGGCTTGACACAAGGAACATTATTCCTGTTACATGACAAGAAACAAGAACATGCAGAGACCCACAAGGAAAAAAGAGGTGGTGGTTTGGCTGCACGTGGAGGTGCCCACGACAAGGGCAGGCTGCTGCTGTTTTCAAGCAATGGTGCAGCAGGAACCTGGCAGAGGGAAAATGGGCTCCTGCAGGTGGTGCAAGGGGATGGTGAAGCTGGGCAGTTTTGCAGGCTTTTCAGGGTTTTGTCCTGCCTGGGGCTTCCTGCATGCAGTCGGTGTCACCGTGCTGGCTTCCACCAGTAGGGTGTATGCGCCTAGATCATAGAATCACAGAATCATGAAGTCATGAAGGTTGGAAAAGCCCTCCAAGATCATCTCATGAAACCACCCCCCTACCAACAATGTCACCCACTAAGCCATGTCTCCAAGCACCACGTCCAACCTTTCCTTGAACACCCCCAGGGATGGTGACTCCACCACCTCCCCGGCAACCTGTCCCAATGCCTGACTGCTCTTTCCGAGAAGAAATGTCTCGAAATTTCCAAACTGAACCTCTCCTGACACAACTTGAGGCCATTGCCTCTTGCCCGGGACTTCTCATGGGCTGCCATTCCCATAAACCACCCCCCCTCCAAAACGCTCACCCCCCATTTTCTGATGAACCAACTTTCTCCAATCCCCCCATCCTCTTTGCAGGTCAACAACAACGGCGTGATCTCCTTCAACGCCCTGGTCAGCCAGTTCACCCCGGAGGCCTTCCCCCTGACGGATGGCCGGGCCTTTGTCGCGCCCTTTTGGGCAGACGTGCACAACGGCATTCGGGGGGAGATCTACTACAGGGAGAGCACGGACCCCGAGCTGCTGAGGAGAGCCTCCAAAGACGTCCGCAAGCACTTCAAGGACATGTCCTCTTTCTCCGCCACGTGGGTCTTCATCGTCACCTGGGAGGAGGTCACTTTCTACGGAGGGAGCAGCACAACGCCGGTAAGAGCAATCGGCCGTGTGCCTCGATGGGTGGTGGTAGATGGTTGTGCATCCA